>NC_052150.1:8234646-9434646 GCF_902713615.1 Scyliorhinus canicula | reverse complement strand
ATTGAATTCTTACAAGAAATTGTATATCGACAAAAGGAATCCAGTGAATTTCTTTCTTTTAAAAATATTTTCATGAAGTACCACTAAAAGTTTTGATGTTCAAATTAGGGTTTATGAGATTAACGGTAAAAGAGCACAAAAAGAATGGCCACAAAAAGTAGAAAGATATGGTTAAAGAGATGTATGATGATTCAGGTTTACTTTTTCACTGTTTCTGTTTCATGCTCACAGCAAAAAGCAGTTTCCACAAGTAAAACAAGGATTTGTGAACTGAATCCTGCTGAAACTTAATAATGTGCAATGTATTATCAGCTGAACTCCATCAGTATAGAAAAAGGGAAGTAGAGTTAAAATTTCAGATCAATGACCTTTCAGCAATTCTGAAGTGTTAACTCTGTTCTCCCCATTGATGCTGCCTGGCCTGAGTACTTCCAGCATTTTATTTTCTTTAAATACATAGCAATGGTCTACAAAGTGCAGTGATAGAGCTAGTGTCGAGTCTACTGTAGTCCACCCTCCCTCAACGTTATTTTTTTTATCCCAATAAAATACAGGCACCTCGATGCCTCAGAGAAGCGCGAAGGTCAGGATCACCTGACAGTCATGCACGAGGCATGGTGGTGCATATTGGTTTCCTTGGCGACAGAGGCCTGTACAGAGGCCCCGCCCCCTCTCCTATCCACCCCGCAACCTAGCAGCGCATGCGTGGCAGACACACATGCTTTGTTAAAGTGCAGGGCGGAGGGGGATTGGGGCCTCTGCACAGGGCCCTGTCGCCAAGGAAACCAAATAACGCGCGTTTCGGGAGGCGGTTTGCAAATCAGCTGTCTCCTTTTCCGTATTGCAACGAGAGAAAACGTACTTCCATATTCGAACGGATTTTCCGTATAATTCGCATATCTGTGCTAGTTGTCAACTCTGCACACACTAATCAGTCTTTGGCTTGTCTATCTTTTAAACTTTTATTTTTAGACTCGCTTCTCATTTCTAATCTGTACGTGTTTTGCATTTTATTGTTTTCTTCTCGCATTTTAGTAACCAATAAACTTACTCTTTCTTTAACTCAAGATCGCCAGGTTAAATTGGTCCTTTTTATTTAAAATAAATTCATCTGGACTGCGAAAATGTATCTATGAGGGAAGGGATCCTTTTTAAATTAACCTTGTTGCAACCAACCGAGGGAATTGAATAAAGAAGCAAAGCCAGTTTATCCTTCCTCACCGGGGAGCAATTTGGGGTATCTCATCCGGAATAATAAATTTGGGTCCTCGCCTGGGGACCAGTCGTAACAACCTTCATTGCCTCCACCACCGATGCACAGAGACAGTAGTGTACACCATATGCAATAGCATGGTGGGTATACCCACATTGACTGCAGCAATTTAAGGCGGTACCTCACCACCACCTTCTCGGGAGCAATTAAAAGGAGTTTCATAATTGGCAGTTCAGCCCTTAAATCAAGCAGTACTGGCCACAAAAACATGGGCAAACGACTAATATTTTTACCTGAGAACTAAACAATTCATGGGAAGCACTCGGTGGTGTTTGCTTATGCAGTTAGTTCATGTGGAGGACAGAGGATGGGTTCAGAGTACATTGAGGGAGCAGTATATTTATTGTGTTTTTGGATTTTCCAAAGGTGTACGGTGCCATGCATGAAAGGAGGTGGAGAATAACTAAGTACCTCCCACGCCACTGAGATCTATGGTGTGATTGAGGCAGGCACTACAAATGGATATAGATGGGTTAGGAGAGTGGGCCAAAACATGGCAGATGGAGTTTAATGGGGATAAGCGTGGGTCATGCATTTTGGTCAGAAAAATGGGAAGGCAAATTATTTAATGGGTATTTAATGGGGAGACACTTTGGGGTGCTCCATTGCAGAGGGATCCGGGGTTAGAGTATAAAGGTAAAGCAGTGTTGTTGCAACTGTACACGGCATTGATGAGGCCACCACCTGGAGTATTTTGCACAGTTTTGGTCCCCTTATTTGAGAAAATATGTAGTGGCATTGAAAGCAGTTCAAAGGAATTCACTAGATTGATTTCAGAGATTAGGGGTTTGTTGTTTGAAGAGAAATTGAACAGTTTAGGCAAGTTTAGAAGAATGAATGGAGAATAAATTGAGGTATACATGATAAAAAGTATGGATAAAGTAGAGGTGGAGCGGGTAATTCCTCTTGTGGGGCAATCTAGAATTAGAGGTCTCAGTCTTAGGATAAGAGGTAACAAATACATCTTATGAACTTACAGCAAACCCTCCCGACACCCTAATAACATTATTGAACGAGGCATTCAGCAACACTGCTCCCACTGGATAGCTGAATGCCTTTGGGTGGGGAAAAGGGAGGAGGGAAAGAGTGAGGAGAGAGATGAAGTTAATTGTAGTCCAGCAGAATATCTGCTACAATACAAATGCCCATTGTCGAATTGCTCAAAGATTGCTACAAAAATGCTGCCAGTTGAAATACAATATAGCCAGAATGAGAATTATTACCGGATGGGCAGTCAATTGCTTTTAACACAAGAGGTTTGCAAAAAACCAACAAAGGAAATAAAAGCAACATATGTTTGACCAAAATAGAACCTTTGGAAGCCAGACTAGAATATAGAAAAAACTATATAGTAACAGGTTTTCTTGAAAGATCCAGAAGCAATACAAATTTTAGGTTTTGGTATTTTAGAGAATTATATTAAGTGACTATTGGAGGTCAATTTTTTCCCCTTGGCTATAAACGTAGCATTACACAAAATGTTTATTCTTTAAACCGTAAACAGCTACACGTTCTAATTAATGCTTGAGCCATTTTGGCATTGCTGTACAATGCGACTAGTGTGACATTGTAAGTGCACGTTTTCAGATGAAACAGTCATTATGTGCTGTGACAAAAATAGAAAAATGCGTACGGAAACATTGAGAGAATAAATGTGGTCTGCCATGCAAAATGCCAAAAGTTTTGAAAGGAGGTAGCTGCAGGAAGCCAGATCAAAGTGGTTAATTGATAGTTACTTTGAGTAGAAGTACAAGCCTGCGTTTATGTTGATTCAGTGGACTGTAAAAAAAATGATGCATCCTGGAGTATATTGCTGAATATTCTTCTACTAAACGCCATGGTTATGTCTGATTAGACACTGGTACTGTTTGGAAATGCTCAACTAAGTCTCAAGTAATTCGAGATTCAGGTCATTAAAAAAAGGATTGAACAGATAAAATGAATTACTTACTGCAGCACAATTTTAATTAATATTTTTTCTCCTTTATAACTTACCACTCTAGCTGAGAGGCTACATATTTGGCTAATTATCCTCAGGATCTGTCCCACTGCTGTTTTAGGGCTAATCATAAAAAGGACAAAAAGGTCCATGAGAGAGATAGCCATGTTGAGACGGTCAGTTCCAGAAAGCAGAATCAAGACATTAAAACATTACCTTTTGGCTCAGATCAAGTGTTGTGCTTCTCGGCGTTTTGGCTGAGCTGAGCGTGGGATCAGGTGTAATGCATGGGTCTGATATGTGTCTCTCGTGGGGACCATGAATTGGATTCAATTTGAATTGGTTTTTGGAGCAGACAATGGATTAGGGGTTTTCCCCTGCCCACACTCTGAGCACTGGCTTTGTAACTCTGATAAAGTAATTTAAAAAACAAAATAAAATAAAAACATTAAAACATCCACCACCAATATGATCCCAAGACTATACACAAGGTGAGAGCAAGAGAAACAATAAGTGCAAGAGGAATATGAAACTGAAGGAAATTTCAAAAACAATTATGAAGCAGCTGTACTGTAGCTATGGCAAGAACAAAAGACTGTGAATGATTCAGTAGAAAGAGAGCTAAAGGAAGAAGTAAGGGAGTAGTTGGTCAACAGTGGCAATGATGAAGGGCTGGAGGAGAGACAGAAGTTTGACGGTGAGATTGGACTGGGGAGGAAGTGTTTTTCTTTGCCCCAGAAGCAGATGTTGAAGGCAATGGGGTCAGAGGACAACGGTGCTAAGGAAAACAAAGGAGTGATCTACAACAGTCCAGTTGACGATTCGGACCTCTGAAGTGGATATCAATGGGTAGTGTGGATGGGAGAGTTTTGCAATGGTACAGAGTAAGTTAAGGTAAGAGGACATAAAAGTCAAAGGAGAGAGAGCTACAGGAATGTAGGTGAATGCTAAAGTAATTGAGGATGAAGTGCTGCTTGGTGGAAAAGTTCAGCAAAATGATCTTGATGAGGAAGCCACAATGATGCTTGAGAGTGCTGGAGGAAGCAATGAGAGACAGCAAGAATGGATGAAATTAAGCTATTGAAGGAGAGGAGTGAGGGTAGTGAAGCTGGACTTCATTCTGCAATGTGCAGAAATATAGGCCCCTAATGAGGGGAAGGAATTGCTCCGGGAGTTATTTGTCACTAAATTGTAAACAGAATATTTTTGAACGCATTTACAACGATGTCGCACCAAATGAGCAGGACAATCCTTTTCCCATTGATTACGCAGAATAGCATCAAGTTAACTCAGTAAGGTAAAAGCAGACACACCTAAATTTTTCCTTTGATCTTCAAGCCAAATTGTGAATTAGGAAGGAATATCAGAACAGGGGTGGGCCAGTCAGCTCATCGAGCCTGCTCCACCATTTCATACAATCATGGATGAATGCACACATCAATGCCTTTGCACCCAGTATCCCCATAACCCTTTACGTTATTGTTAATAATGTTATTGTTAAGAATTTTCCTGTCATCTATTAAAAATAAAATAGTATCACCACAGTACTCAGTTTTTTATGCCCTACAGCAATACATTTCAGCCAGTATCAAATGGCATAATGGTTAAACTGAAGTCCATGACAACAACAGTAGAGAATGGTAGCATGGTGGTAATGTTACTGGACTGGTAAGCCTCTGGCATCTATCTAGTATTGGTCTCCTTATTTATGGAAAGACGTAAATGAATTATAAGCAGTTCAGAGAAGGTTTACTAGACTAATTCCAGGAATGGGTGGATTGTCATATGAGGAAAGGTTAGGTTTGTATCCACTAGAGTTTAGAAGAGTAAGAGACGACTTGATCAAAACCTTTAAGATCCTGAGGGGTATTGGCAGGGTGGATGTGGAGAGGATATTTCCTTTTGTCAGAGAATCTAGAACTGGGTATCACTGTTCAAAAACAAAGGTAAAGGGGGTTGCTCATTTAAGACAGATGAGGAGAATCTTTTCTCAGAGGGTCACAAGTTTCTAGAATACTCTTCCTCAAAAGGCAGGGGAAGCAGAGCCTTTGAATATTTTTCAGGCTGAACTAGAGAGATTCTTGATTTAAAAAGGGGTGAGAGGTTATCGGTTGGCAGGGATGTGGGGCTGAAGTTACAAGCAGATTTGCCATGATCTTACTGAATGGCAGACCAGGCTCTTGGGGTCAAGTGGCATATTCCTGCTCCTAATTCGTATGTTTGTATGAATTCAAACCCCACCACATCAGCTGCAAGAATTTTAATTCAAATAATTAAGAAATCTGAAATTAAAAGACTGGTCCCAATAACAATGAGCATAAAATTACCAAATTACATTAAAAACAACTGGTTCATTATTGTCCTTCTGGGAAAGACATCGAGCAGCCTAACTGGGTTATTGCCCACTGATCATTCCAGACCCAAAGCAAGGTGGTTCTCTCTTAACCATCCTCCGAAATGGTCAGCAAGCCACGACAGAAAAGTTGAATAAAACCAGGCAGATCACCTAGCAGTGACCGAGGCACACCCTGCCCAGTTGACTGTGCAAAGTTCGCCTCAGTAACATTTGGGGCCTTATGCCAAAATTGGGAGAGTTATCCCACAGTCTAATCAAGTATAAGCCCAACAGTTCTATTCACTGAATTATACTTTACAGCCAATGTCACAGATTTCTCCATCACCATTCTGATTTTGACCCATCAGCGCACACCTACCAGCACAGTGGTATACATCTGGGAGAGAATTGCCTAGGGAGCTCTCAACATAATAATAATAATCTTTATTATTGTCACAAGTAGGCTTACATTAACACTGCCAGAGGAAACCCATGCGGACATGGGGAGAACATGCAGACTCTGCACAGACAGTGACCCAAGAGGAAATAGAACCTGGGACCTGCTTGGGTCACTGCCTATGTGGTGTGCACATTCTCACATTAAACTCTGGATCTCATGGAGTCTCATAGCATCAGGTCAAACATCAGCAAGAAAGCCTGCTGATTGTCACTTGCTGCCCTCCATCAGCTGAAGAATCAGCACTCCCCACAGTGCCACGGGCACAGAATGTACTCTGGTTGGGGATTTCAATGACCATCATTAAGATGTAGTATCACCACAAACCAAGCTGGCCAAGTTCTGATGGATATATCTGCCTGAGGCATGTTATAAGAAAAGACAAAAGACCCATTGACCTTGCCCTCAACAATCTACCTATCGGAGATACAATTGTCCATGTCAGTGTTATCTTCATACTCAGTATCACACAATCTAATGGGAGTGTGCTATATCATAGTGCTAAATGGGACAGATTCAGAAGAGACCTAGCAGCTTTATGTCTATCATGTGCTGCTCGCCATCAGCCCCAGCAGAATTGACAAAGCAATAAGCAAAGCTTACTCAACAATACTTTGTTCAGTGATGCTCAATTTGGGTCCGCCAGCGCCTCTCACCTCCACACTTCATTATAGCCTTAATCCAAACTTGGACAAGAGAGCTGATTTCTAGAGATGAGAGCCTCCCTTCTAACCATTTCCCAGTGACATTCAATGGACGTACCATCACTGAATCTCCCACTATCAAATCTTGAGGTCACCATTAACTAGAACCCAACAAGCCATATAAATACTGTGGTCAAGGGTAGATCAGAGGTTGGGAATCGTGGTGAGTAGCTCACATCCTTCGCAAAGCCTAGCCAACATCTACAACCACGTGTCAGGAATGTTATGGAATGCTCTCCATTTGACTGGGTGAGTGCACTTCAAATCACACTCAAAAAAGCTCAACACCATTTTGGCAATGCAACCCACTTGCATGGCACCCCATATTCACTCCCTCCACTGCCAGCCAAGGCTTCTTCAACAGCACCTTCCAAACCAATGACCTCTACTAACTAGAAGGGGAACAGATACATGGATCACATCCAGCACATTCCTGTTCAAACACATGCCATCATCTGAACTTAGAGCTCTCTCCTCAACAGTCCTGAGGATTTACTTACGCCACAGGACCTGCAGAAATTCAAGGCGGCAGGTCAGCGCCACCATCTAAAGGACAACTGCACAGAATGTTTGGGAAGTTGTGCGGGTTAGAGGAAACATAAACAGCAAGCCACCCAGTACTCAAAAAGGTATTTCACTGTCGCTTTCACAAGGACAATTAGCAATAGGCAATAAAAAGTTGGGCTTGCCATCAACTTCCATATCATATGAATGATTAACAAAATCCTCAATGTTGGTTATGGGGTAAATGTTGGAAGAACTACCTTGATCTCCGATTAGAACTGCACAATATTAGGGCAGCACGGTGGCCTAGTGGTTAGCACAACCGCCTCACGGCGCTGAGGTCCCAGGTTCGATCCCGGCTCTGGGTCACTGTCCGTGTGGAGTTTGCACATTCTCCCCGTGTCTGCGTGGGTTTCGCCCCCACAACCCAAAAATGTGCAGAGTAGGTGGATTGGCCACGCTAAATTGCCCCTTCATTGGAAAAAATAATTGGCTAATCTAAATTTAAAAAAAAAAAGAACTGCACAATATTTTATGCACAGCTAAACAGGTAGATGGGATCTCACTCATCCAAAAAACAGTTCCACTAACAGCACTGCACTCAAGTGTCAGCCTAGATTATACTCAAGTCTCGGGAGTAGAGTCTCAGACAAAAATACTACCATTAATATATATTTATTTCTTAAGTTAAAAATTATTGAATTATGCAAGTGGTGCAAGACCAACCTCAATGTGGGCTTCCAATTTATTTTAACTTTCCCAGTGATTGGAAGCCTTCAAGTGACAATTAGAAATATGGAGGCATGTTATTGGGGGTTCTCCAGCATCAGTAGAAACGTCCACTCGTTTATATCTGGGATATCCCCCAATCTTCCAAAGGGTTGGCAACCAATGGAGAGAATCCCCCAGAAATTCCCAGCACTGGTTTCCTGCAAATATTTGCCGGTTACTCTTGTCAACAATAACATATTTAGATATTGCCTTTAATGTAATGAAAGGTCCCAAGCACTTCATCAGAGCATTATAAAATATAAAATGACACTAAGTCACAAGAAGAGATATTAGACAAGAAACTCAAAAGAGGGAGGTTTTAAGAAGTGTGTTCAAGGAGGAAGCACAGCCGAGAGGTGGAAAGACCAGGGGAGAGAATTTCAGAGCAAGGTAACTGAAGACACAAAAGGCATCAAAGATAACCGGTAATGTACAAGAGCTCAGAATTAGAAGAGCACAGATATCTTAAGGAGCTTTGGGGGGGGGGGGGGGGGGGGGGGGGTCTGGAGAAGATTACAGAGATAGGGGGGAATTTGAAAACAAGGTTGCAACTTTTAAAATAAAGACATTGTTTGACCAAGGGAAAACATCAGTCAGCAAGCATAGGAATGAGGTGCGAACAGAACACCCAACATTTTAATTAAGTTGTTTTTTTTCACCATGATAGCGAATTCAATAACTCAGTTCTGTGTTATGGGGGCAGAAGCACAGATAGTGAATTCAGCTACAGCTTCACTGTAACTAGAATATGGGCCAAGCCACTTAATTGTGCAAGGGGACCTAACAGCAAATGCTGGGTATTTGCCCCCAACAGCAGTGGCCGGCATTCAAAAGGCATGAGATGTGACTTTCCCGGTAATGAGATTAGCAGGCATCTAGACAGAATCAGGTGCAAATTGCCCTTTCAGTAGAAACAGCTTACTAGACGACAGAGATCAGAGCTATACTAATTTCTACAGTTAAGGAATTTGAAAGAATCTGCAACCAAATATACAGAAAGAAGGATCAAAGGAGGAAAATGGTATGATTGTCAGCACCCTCAGAAGCAGTGTGGCCCATTTTACATCAAACAGTCTGAGAGGCCTGTCCACCACCCACAACAAGGCAGCTAGGCACACATCCAAGTCTTAGAGCCAGGCCCTGCAGAAACCTTCGTTAAGGTGGTTTAAATATCATCGCTGGATCAGAAAAAGCCATTTCCCAGACTTTATTATCAACCTTGTACTGTGGGGAAACTATAAGCTGGATTTGACTCGGATTTATTTAATTTGGATGTTGTTTGAGGAAAAGAGATGTCTTAAAGATAACAGGGATCGTAGATATATTTTGGAACAAGGGGTATGTTCTACATAAGCTGTATGAAAAATGCTTCATATACTTAATTAGAGTCACGTAGTCCTGTTTGTGCAAGTTTGTTTTTCTTTAAGTTAACAAATACTCTTTAATAATTGTTAACCAACGACTGCGTTGGTTATTCTGACTGGGATTTCACATGACTCCTCATATCATTCCAAAAGCAAAATTATACACCTCTACGACTTCTCATATCATTCCAAAAGAAAAATTATACACCTCTACGAACCAATATTTCAAATTGGGATACCCTCGCAGATACCATCAGCATGGTTTGTGACATCATGTAAATATAGTGGCTAAAATGGCAGGTCAGAGGAGGCTGAATATTCTGTGATAAGTAATTCACCTTCTGAATCACCAAATATGTTCCACCATTTGCAAGGCACAAGTCAGGAGTGTTCGTGCATTCGTACAGCTCCAACCCCCGCCCCTCTCCCCCCAACACTTACCATCGCTATAGTGTGTACCATCTCCAAGATGCACTGCAACAACTCTCCAAAGCATCTTGGACAGCAGCTTCCAAACCCACGACCTCTACCACCTAGTAGAACACGGGAAGCAAGAACATGGAAACACTACTTACAAGTTTCTCTTCAAGAAACATACCATCCCAACTTGGAAATTGATCAGCATGGCTTCACCGAGCCAAAATTCCCAAGCCCTTTCCTAACAGTACTGTGGGTGTACCTATACCACATGGACTGTTGAGATTCACGGTGGCTGCTTGCCACCACCTTCTCAGGATAATTAAAGATGGGCAATAAATGTTGGCCTCGTCAACGATATCCACACCCAACACAAATGAAAAAAATATGGAAACTACCACCAATGCTCTGCCAACTAGAATATCCGTATAGTATAACCAAGGATGGCATAGTGGCACTCATGAAATATTCCTTCAGAGAGCTGACACAGACACAATTGGCTACATGGCCACCTTCTGTGCTGTACCGTTCTGACACCACCACCGTCATCATTATCTGCTAAAACAAAATCCAATGACAATACTCTCGTCAAATGCTAAAAGCCGACTAAATAAAGTAGTTCTCCAAAGTTAAGCCTTTTCTATTCAACAATTACATTCAATACACTATAAATTCAAGTAGTCCCGTCTTTCACTCAAATAGGATGGGTTGGTGATGGACAGCATGTGTATTATGATCATACTTCCATCCTGTCTTCATTATATTTTGAATGGGCTTATGTCCATGCCACCTTTGCTTCTGTTTTACGGGAAAGCAAACACACACCAAAACAAATTGTCAGCAGTTACTCCAGATTTCTTTTAAAAAGATCCCAATTTATTTTAACAAAATGTCACCTTGGGTGACCATGAAGGAAGGATCATTGCTGGTACACATACTTAATTAGCTTACAATAGCTAGCCACCCAATATTTATGCAAAACCTTTCGTAAATGTTGACAAAAGGCCACAGCGTTTCAAACCATGGTCAGGGTACCCTAGCAACTATGCTAGTAACACAGTTGTCATTTTATAGGCATACTGTAGCAAGTCAAAGGTCAATTAGTGCAGTAAACTCTCAAGTACAGACTATCAAAAGTAGGTTGATTGCTCTCGGAGGCACTAGCGCGCTTTCCTAACATTTGTTTCGCTGCTCTGCAGCTCTTTTTTTCAATGAATGTGAGAACTTCCTGTGTTCATTGCACTGTGAATAGATTTTGGCAATAAGTCAGGAAGCCAGTACAGGACTCTGTGAATGCATTGAAGCCCAGTCTTGCCACTAAATTAGAGGAATTCACATCCTCAACAATGTTCAAATTGCTGAATGGATTTGGCTTTTTTTTTAATTTGACAATGAACAACATCCGGAGGAAAAACCTTCCTAACAACAGTGGTAGGGTCATCTAGTTAGAATTCTAACTTGGATTCACTGGTTGGCTTTCACAAAGTATTGTTTGTTTTCCTTCTGCATCGATACACAGCAACTCAACTCTGCTTTGGCCGAAAGCAGTTCCCAGTGTCCCTACCTCTCCTCTTTTCCCGGACTAGCCGCCCCCCCCCCCCCCCACCTCATTTTGTTGCCTATCACTCTTTACATATGTTACTATGGAAACTCATTTGTTGCTCTTCATTATGTTACATTGATATAAATGTGTTTTACTGGCTTCATTCTTTTAAATACCTGTCGTTTAATATTGCTTATCATGAGTTTTTAGCTCACTAGGACCCGGTTTGGCACAAGCAGTCAAAAGCTTAAAAAGGATGGACGGCACGTTGGTCCAGTGGTTAGCACTGTTGCCTCACAGCACTGAGGACCAGAGTTCAAACCTGGCCCAAAATATTTTCTCCTGTCTTTATCTTAATGCCTTTTATATTCATCCAAAAAGACCTCAACCAAAATGCACGTGTGCAAATTCATATAAATATTTTTCTGAACTACTATATCTTATCAACCATGAACAATGTATAAGGTTTCAATATCTTCAGGCGATAATGTAAAGGCAATAAACTGCTACTAATCAAACATCCTGGTGACACCAACATTGCAGTTATTATGTGGCACAATTCACTGAATGAAGCAATGATTTGGTAGCAGTCATTTGGCCAAAAACAAACATTAGATCACTTGTCCTGAAATTAAATATGTAACTAGTATAATAATTTTAAGCCAATGAAATATTTTTGTTTCTGTGTCTAAAAATATATTAGTTCTCCCCCGCCCCCAAAACAATATGATTAGTTTGCGGTTGAGTTCAGATGGGAAATACAACCACGAGCATTTAAACAGCACCTTAATACAGTAAAACACCCCAAGGTGCTTCACAGGAGAGTCAACAAAATTTGACATCCAACCACATAAGGAGACATTATGAGCGTTGGCCAAATGTTTGGTCCAAGAGAGAACCTTTTTTTTTAAATTTCCAATTAAGATGTTTTTTCCAATTAATTTAACGTGGCCAATCCACCTACCCTGCACATCTTTTGGGTTGTGGGGCAAGATCCACGCAGACACAGGGAGGATGCGCAAACCTCACGTGGCAGACTGGTACAAAAGGTGAAGTTACAGGGGATCAGAGGTGAGGTGGCAAGATGGATACAGAATTGGCTTGGTCACAGAAGGCAGAGGGTAGCAGTAGACGGGTGTTTTCCTGAATGGAAGGTTGTGACTCGTGGCGTTCCACAGGGATCAGTGCTGGGGGCTCTGTTGTTTGTAGTCTACAGAATTTGGAGGAAAATGTAGCTGGTCTGATTGGTGAGTTTGCGGGTGACGTCAAGGTTGGTGGAGTATCAGATAGTGTTGAGGATTGTCAGAGGTTACCGCAGGACATAGATAGGTGGAGACTTGGGCAGAGAAATAGCAAATGGAGTTTAATACAGACAAATGTTACGGTAATGCATTTTGGTAGGTCTATCAGAGGGGAAACATACAGTAAATGGCAAAACTCTCAGGAATATATAAAGTCAGAGAGATCTGGGAGTACAGGACCACAGATCTTTGAAAGTGAAACAACAAATGGACACGGTAGTCAAGAAAGCATATGGAAAGCTTGCCTACATTGGACGGGACATCGAGTATAAATACGGCAAGTTGCAGTTGTATAGAACCTTGGTACAGCCGCACTTGGAATATTGCACACAATTCTGGTCGCCACACTACAAGAGGAGATTTACCAGGATGTTGCCTGGACTGGAGGGTTTTAGCTATGCGGAGAGGCTGAATAGACTTGGACTGTTTACATTAGAACGATGGAGGTTGAGGGGCGACCCGATAAGAGGTCTACAAGATTATGAGGGGCATGGATAGAGTGGATGGGCAGGCACTCTTTCCCAGGATGGAAGGGCCAGTCACTAGGGGTCTTGGGTTTAAGGTCCCTGCGGCAAGGTTTAGAGAAGATGTACGAGGCAGGTTCTTTTTTTTGAAACACAGAGGGCGGCGAGTGCCTGGAACGTGCTGCCTGGGGAGGTTGTGGAAGTAGATACATTAACGGCGTTCAAAAGACATCTCGACAAATACATGGATAGGATGGGTATAGAGGGATACGGCACTAGGAAGTGCTGAGGGTTTTCGCCAAGGGTGGTATCATGACCGGTACATGCTTGGAGGGTTGAAGATCCTGTTCCTGTGCTGTACTGTTCTTTGAACAGGGACCCAGGGCTAGAATCGAACCCAAGTCCTCAGCGCTGTGAGGCAGCAGTGCAAGAGATAGCTTTTAAAGCAGTTGATATATAAAGCAGGAGAGACAGGTAGAGAGGTAGTGAAAAAGTTCAAACACCAACAGTGGAGCTCTGTACAGCAAAGTAACATTGCTTTTTGCATAAAAATGCTCGGTATGGAGAAGATAATAAAAATATCAGTCTCAACCGATTCACCAAAGGGAGGGTGGAAGAAAAGAGCTGTACCTCTTATCACAGAATCATTTACACTCCTTTGCAACTAACTCAAAATGACTGAGAAATGGTCATTCGCACGTCCTCTTCAGGTGATCAATACTATGTAGGGCATGGAGAAAATAGATCAGCCATTTATTTTCCTTTAAAATAGCCTGACAATACACATATTCAATGCCAAAAAGCTATGTTTTCTGCACTTATTTTTCTCAATTTGATTGCCATGGCTATTTTATTGAAATTGATAAACATATTCACCATGTTTTGTTAAAGTAAGCCACTGCAGTCAACATGAACTAAATTTGGAGTTAGGACTCCAGAGCTTCACTGCAGCAGCAATCTACTGTAAGCCAGTTCTTGGTATTTAAAGAGACAATGCCTTCATTTTCTAGCGATAAGCTACACTTTTATTTACCAGCATGTGGTGCGTGATGCCCGTGACACGAAAGGTGTATCATGATATTCAGTGCTTCTAATTTTTTCTCCTCCCCAAAGATTTTTCTTCAAAAGAAAATCCCTTCAAAACTTTATCAGTCGTTGGCAAGAACTATATAAAATGTATTCAATGATGGAGACTTGAGGCCAGTCATTGTGCTTCTGATGTACTTGGTGTTGTTTCTGGCACATTTGATGAATGCGCATGTTACTGCAAAATGCTGTGGTTAACAGAACAAAAATCAGAGCAGCTTATTTTAGAAAGTAGAAACTATGGTTTAAGAGGCCAAAAATATTGTGTACTGAGGTGGATAAACAGAGAATAGGAAGAAAAAGTTGAAGAAAACTATGTTGATAGAATAACTTGAAATTTACAAAAGAAAATCATATCTAGTAGGTCACAGAAGTTACACACAGCTGTGATGCATCACAGAACAGTTTCCACCATTATAGTGGACATATATTGCTCACAACTAGATTTGTGATATCTTATTTGTGATGTTTTATTTAAGGAACTTAATGGTTTCATGTAGTGAAAAAAAAGTTACATCTTAGGCTTAGAAACAGCTTGGTTTCTATCATAACTGACTTTGTGAACCATATCATAAACATCATAGCTGAGAGAAATGTAACCAAATAGTTATTGGAGGCCTAGTTATCAGGTGGTTTTCAAATCCTAGCCATTTATTGCAGCTGATGGGCTACATGCACAAATTCGTTGGAGGAGTTTTCTCCCTATTTTAAACAATCGGGGGCGGGTGGATTGAAACCTGCAAGGAAATAGACTAAACCTTTTTTCCTGACCATTTAAACTGAAAAAAATGTATAAACAAGAAATATGAAAAAGGAGCACAAAGGAAACAAACACAATAAAACTTGAAAGAAAAGGAAAACATAGCAAAAGTGTAACAATCTGTGGCTGCATGCCAGAAAAACTGAAACTGGTGGGCCCTTGAAGGATAAAGGTGAGAAAGAATTAAAAATCAGGTTGATTCCAACCAAGAGAAAAACCAAGCCATGAACATGCAAGATCAAAATTCACAGAAATAAGGGCAGCACGGTGGCGCAGTGGGTTAAGCCCTGCTGCCTCACGGCGCCAAGGTCACTGTCCATGTGGAGTTTGCACATTCTCCCCATGTCTGCGTGGGTTTCGCCCCCACAACCCAAAAATGTGCAGGGTACATGGATTGGCCACGCCAAATTGCCCCTTAATTGGAAAAATGAATTGGTTACTCTAAATTTAAAGAAAAAAAAGAAAATTCACAGAAATAGATGTCTGCAAAATGAAATTGCAAAGACGAATGAACATTTAAAATCACACGCTTTAAAGCATCCGAACCATTGCTGTGAGAGGCCAGAGGGCAACATATTTTTAAGCATTGTGTAACTTGTTAGGAATCTGCCCTAGAACATGCAGATGGTCAGTAATGTCATATATAAGCATATATGTCATATTTAACCTTGGTCAGGCCACATTTGGAGTACTGTGTGCAGTTCTGGTCACCTCATTTTAGGAAGGATGTGGAAGCTTTGGAAAAGGTGCAGAGGAGATTTACCAGGATGTTGCCTGGAATGGAGAGTAGGTCATACGAGGAAAGATTGAGGGTGCTGGGCCTTTTCTCATTGGAACGGAGAAGGATGAGGGGCGACTTGATAGAGGTTTATAAGATGATCAGGGGAATAGATAGAGTAGATAGTCAGAGACTTTTTCCCCGGGTGGAACTCACCATTACAAGGGGACATAAATTTAAGATAAATGGTGGAAGATATAGAGGGGATGTCAGAGGTAGGTTCTTTACCCAGAGAGTAGTGGGGGCATGGAATGCACTGCCTGTGGTAGTAGTTGAGTCAGAAAATTTATGGACCTTCAAACGGCTATTGGATAGGTACTTGGATTAGGGTAGAATAAGGGAGTGTAGGTTAACTTCTTAAGGGCAGCACGGTAGCATTGTGGATAGCACAATTGCTTCACAGCTCCAGGGTCCCAAGTTCGATTTCGACTTGGGTCACTGTCTGTGTGGAGTCTGCACATCCTCCCCGTGACTGCGTGGGTTTCCTCCGGGTACTCCGGTTTCCTCCCACAGTCCAAAGATGTGCAGGTTGGGTGGATTGGCCATGACAAATTGTCCAAAATTCTATGATTAACCTAGGACAAAAGTTCGGCGCAACATCGTGGGCCGAAGGGCCTGTTCTGTGCTGTATTTCTCTATCTATCTATCTATAAGGTGTCAAGACTCCACTTTCTACCATCTCTTCTCTTTTAGATAGTTTACTGAAACACAATTATTTCAGGCTGACGGTTAGGAATGCTTTGGACTATTAGTACAATTCTGAATAGAAGAAATGAGCACGGTATCCTATTGATTTAAGGGTTTTCTACAGCAGCCATAATTTTCATCCTCTGTCACAAAATCCATATTGTTGCTACTAAATCCATGCCCCTCCAAGCCACCATCCAAGATTGAACTATTTTGCATACTCTGAGGGTGAACCAGACTGCTCGCTATCATAATATCACAAGAAACCCGAAACTCAACTTCCGACTCCAAATCCTCTCATCCTAAATCTTAGGATGTTATTCCACCCACTTTCATATCTATCTCAGCCCATCCACCACTGAACCTTCTTCATCCATGCATTTGCACTTCCAGATCTGAACATTACAATCTTCGACGAGCCAGCCCGTCATGTTCCTCCCTGCCTGAACTCACCCAAAGCTCTGCTGCCTGCTACTGTGTTAATACTCACCAAGTTCTGCTCATTCACCAACCTGTGCCTGCTGACTTGCAGTGTCTTGCACTGCCCCAAATATTACAACTTAAAAATTATCATTCATAGAATCACAGGTTTGAATTTTTTCAGAGCTGACTGAACCCTTCCCCAACTAACTATACTGGACTTCAATAATCTCCATTCCTGTCACTCAAATCTCTAGTGCCACCCTCCATACCGACCATCGGCTGTCATGTCTTTAGCTACCTCGTCTCTATCTTGAATTTCCACCTAGAACCCTTTCCATCTCCCTCTGCTACTTTAAGACTGCCTGCCCTTTCACCATCTTTTTGATTAAGCCTTTGCTCATCCCTCCCAATAAGTTTTGCATTTGACTCTACATCCATTTTAAACTTTCAGATGTGATGGAAGTTGTTCCTGCTGCATTTTTGATATGAGAAATAGCTTATTGAAATTCCTGATATCCAGCTTATAACAAAAAACATTGGCAGCACATAGTCGGTTGAGGACAGATTCCTATAACGTTTAGCAAGAGTGTTCAAGCAAGATATGTCAATTGCAATGGTTAATTAGCATATAAATATTGTAAGAAATTCCTTGGTAACTAAGTTAGCTCTGGGGAAAAGTGCCAGTTCACATCTCTGAATGTTAACTGCTGCAGGACCAAGAATTATGAACTTGACAGTTTCATTCTAAGTATCTAGAAGTTCTACAGAACAAATTGATGCTTTAACTCACCCTGCTCAATGAAAACATAAAAAATTTTCAGTCAATAAATGTATATAACAAGTTAACCATTCCAACATCTATTAAGACCTCGTAAATTTGAGAATGATTTTACCTACTTTAAATGATCTGCCAAATTAAAGCTATTTTTGCATATCATGAATGAAGACAGTATGTTATGCTTCTACACCTGAGGCTGGTTTAGCACAGGGCTAAATCACTGGCTTTGAAAGCAGACCAAGGCAAGCCAGCAGCACGGTTCAATTCCCATACCAGCCTCCCCGAACAGGCGCCGGAATGTGGCGACTAGGGGCTTTTCACAGTAACTTCAGTTGAAGCCTACTTGTGACAATAAGCAATTTTCATTTCATTTCACTTCCAGAAGCATCTCAAGAAACGTAGTTACTGACAGTAAAAAAAAAAGCAACTCAAACTAATGTAATTAATCTATACAGATACTTTTGTTGGGTTGCTGGGGTGTGGAGGGGGAGGAGTGTTTGAAAACAGTGGCTGAGATTTATTTTGCTTACATTGCAGATTACACTGGAAACAAGTATGCTTAAGTGAGTGTAACTAGTCCCCAATGTATTTTATTCAACACGTATTCAACTGAGTGGCTTTTAACAACACTGGTAAACAGCAGCCAGATTAACACCACAAAGTACAAACTCTTCCAGTAGACAGAAGGAAGCTGTTTCCAAGATTTAAAACAAGCTCTGCTAAAATCACTAACCAATCATTAATTACTGAGTTTTAACTAGCATTATACTTTACTGCACTGATGGATGAACACACCTAGCTCTCAAAAAGCTGCTATGATTCGGTTTTAAATATATAAACCATTTTAAAAGTGGGAACTTAGCAATTGCAGCATGCTGTTTAAATATTCAAGATTTTGGGAGAGGTGGTATTATAGTGGTATTGTCACTGGACTAATAATCCAGAGACCCAGGTTATGGTCTGGGGTAACAGATTTGAATCCAACCATGGCAGTTGGTGAAATTTGAATTCATCACCTGGAATTAAAAGTCGAATGATGACCCTGAAAGAGCATTGCCGATTGCCGTAAAAACCTATCTGGTTCATTAAACCCTTCAAAGAAGGAAATCTGCCGTTCCCTAACCGGTCTGGCCTACATGTGACTCCAAACCCACATAGCGATGTGGTTGACTCGTAACTGCCCCCCACTGAAATAGCCTCGGGGTGGGCAACAAATGCTGGCCCTGTCAGCAACACCCACATCCCAAGAACAAATTTTTAAAAAGCTTTCAAAGCATGGTGTGCGAGATTTTAAAAAACAAATGATGGCCATTTGAGAATGCCAAAAATTCTCGAGAAAGAGACAGTTTCACGCTTTAAACAATTACGGGCAGTTGAAGAGAACCCCCCTTTTCAAAAAAAAACTGAATCAGGCCAGTTACATTCAAAGTAGAGTTTTAGTTGTTAATTGCAAGTCAATAAATCAGTAATCTATATAAAGTGTAGCAGACAAAAAAAATAAGAGTACAGGGCTGAGCACAACCTCAACTGTAACCGTGGGAACATTAGACTGGCCAGAGGATGGTTGGCATGGTTCTTCAAAAGGCCTTTTATTTGAAGCTTCAGGTTGTTCACATTGCTGCTCTTAATTGCCAAGCGGAAAGGACTTGTAAAAGACAATTAGAAAAAGTAACTTTATTTCATTCACATGAATAGTTTTAAAAACTAGAGACGTTAGTACCAAAACAACATTGACACTGATATTTGAAATGACAGGGTGCTTAAATTAAATTGTCATGCCCAGACAAATACAAATGAGAATTATTTTCAAGGATCAACCTTTAATAAGATTTATATACAAAGCAAAATCTTAGCTTTTTAATAGTTTGTTCACCCAACGATGCAGTAAAGTTTCATACTAATTAAAATGCGAATGATTAATTTTTGCACAGCATGTTCTACATCTTCTTGGAAACAGCGTATTTCTGTCTACTGGAAGGTTGTACTTTGTGATGTTAACCCAAGTGCTGTAAAAAGCCACTCCGTTGAATATATGGTTAAGGAAATACATTGGAGAAGGCAAGTCACATTCACTTAAGCATTTTTGTTTTGAATGTAATCTAAAAGTAAGCAAATTACATCTCAGTCACTGTTTCCAATGGCTGTTCATCTTGTTGTCTTGTCTATTCATTTTGTTTTCGAAGGAATATTGTTTTTTATATCACAACTGACAGAAAGTATGACTACATCAGTACATCCATCTCACAAAGTGACAAGGACATTGTTGACCTCCAATGTAAACAGAAGTCATTACAAAATTTACATTAACAAAACTCATACCACAGGTTGACTATGGGGAAAGCACATCTTCTTCCCTCCCCAATGTAAAATTGCACATATTTTGGTTCCCTACTTCTTGTTCACTTAGATTTCAATATATTTGCCCAGCTGCTTTTTCAATGTATTTTAAGTAAAAACAAATGCCAATCTTTGGTAGATGAGAAAGTAAGTGACAAAATTGTACTTGTTCACATCCATTTCCTGTGTCCAAGGATTAAATGACATGCTCACTAAAATCCTGTATGCGTGTGCACAGTGCAAGTGATTCAGTGACTTACACTCTTGTTTTGTTTAGTGTAAAATTAGCACATTATCAAACCGATTCAAATAAATACATTTCAAGGAAATCATGCTGCCCTTCTACCAGACAGTAGCAACACTAGACAGTTCAGACACAGAAAGTAAACTTACGAAAATGCTCATTGTGGCTCAGCTCTGAAGCCAGCAACGCCAGGAAGATCCCAGGTTTTATCCTTGGTCTGTACTAAGTAACTGCACTTAACAAGCAAAATAGTAAGACATTATAATTCGCACGGTTAGGGAGGGGAAAGACATCAAGGCTTCTGCTTCTTTTTTTAAAAAATACATTTAGAGTACCCAATTCTCTCCTTTTCCCCCCCCCCCAATTAAGGGGCAATTTAACGTTGCCATTCCACCTACCCTGCATATATTTTGGGTTGTGGGAGTGAGACTCACACAGACACAGGGAGAATATGCAAACACCAAACGGACAGTGGGCCGAGATTGTACCCGGATCTTCGGCGTCATGAGGCAGCAGTGCTAACCACTTATCACCTTGCCACCGGAAGGCTTCTGCCTACTGTCGTCAACCCCTGCTGGAAGAGCATTTAGGTGCAGGATGCGGAGAGGCAAAATAATAACCTTTAATATTATCACAAGTAGGCTTACATTAATACTGCAATGACGTTACTGTGAAAATCCTCTGGTCGCACCACTCCGGCGCCTGTTTCCGTACTCTGAGGGAGAATTCAGAATGTCCAAATTACTTAACAGCATGCCTTTCGGGACTTGTGGGAGGAAACCGGAGCACCCAGAGGAAAGCACACAGACACTGGGAGAACGTGCAGATTTTGCACAGTGACTGAAGCTGGGAAGCGAACCTGGGACCCGGGCGCTGTGAAGCAACAGTGGTAACCACTGTGCAATCCCAGCTAACATTTTCAGTGCTTTTGGAAAAAAAAACTGTAGCTCGAGAAGGAATCATCCTCTTGGAAGGAAAGGAAGAAAATTGGAAAGAAAAACTGGTCAGAAAAAAAAACTGCTTACCTTCACAACTCAACACTCCAATTATTACAAATCAGCTTACTGCTCAATTTTCTGGGTTTGTGCTATCACCAGAGAACCTCACCTCCGAGTTGGGAAATGTAGGGAAATCTCAGTCACAGCAGCCACAATTCCATTTATTGGATGGAAAAATGATGTGAACTGCTCATAATTTCCCAATATGGTGATCCAGCAGGTGAGGATATTTGCTGGCAGCACCAACTCAGGAAGCTGCCTCCTGGGTATCCAGCATTAAAAAGTAATCAGATTTATCATCAATAACTCTGAGCTAGTCTCCCTTTAATGTACAGATTCCCGAGGCGTAAGATTTGGTTGGCCCAGCCAATATGTCAAGCTGGCATATTTTGTGCACTGGCAATTGGGCTTTGTTTTGGGAGTGCAGAGACCTCACATGGTACATTGGGGCTTGAGGGAGGCCTCAGAGATTGGGACAAATAGCATTCCGATATCACGCTGCACTGAGTTCCAGCGAGCGGAGCTCCTCAATGCATAAAGTGGAGCTAACGTGGGTGGAGTTTTGTAGTCATGTGTTTCTCAGTGCTGAGCGCGCTGGGAAACACACGGCTAAACGCACTTGCTATGGGACTTTTTTTCCCTTTTAGTTGAACAGCGTCCATATGAATATTGATTGCTTCAATTTATAAAAAAACACTTGATTCCTGTGAAGTCAGTACACTTGTTGAGATGCAAAACTCAGTTACAGATCAATAATGCGATCACTTGGTCGATAAAAATCTTCAATAAGATAACATGAACGTAGCACTGCTGAGGACCCGGGTTTGATCCCGTCCCCGGGTCACCGCCCGTGTGGAGTTTGCACATTTTTCCCGTGTCTGCATGGGTCACAGCCCCACAACCCAAAGATGTGCAGGCTTTGGCCATGCTAAATTGCTCCTTAATTGGGAAAAAAAGAATTGGGCCCCTACAAACAACACACCCTTGTTTCTGGCAATTTGCAAACATTGCCTAAAATACACACCAAGCAATTAATGTTCTCTTACATTTAGCATTTTGGTGCTAAATCAAAGTTTATAATAACAATAATTCAAATGTAAAACCTGTGCAATTTGAAAAACAATTACAAAAAAATTCTCTTTCACCTAACAGGAAAAAGAGAATGTGCTGCAGGTGGGTTCAAACATGAAAACGTACAGTGAGGGAAAAATACATTTGAATACCGTTTCTAGATTTAGCAAGAAAAAGAGTGAGACGGGTTTATTTCACTTTGTTGCCATTTATCAAAAACAAATTCAACCTTTTGCAGCCATGCTTTTCAAGGTTTACATACTTAATTGAAACTATATAACAATGTGACAGAAATACTCATATCTGTGGTGCAACAAGTAATATTTTCACATTGTATGCAATTACACTTGTGGTTGTTTTTTAAGCAGCAACCTATTGAAAATATCAGTTACATGTGACAAGGGAGTTATTGATAAAGCTTCACTTGGGTCTTCACTCTTCTGTCGGTTCTTGAATCAATGTATGCTTTATAAGATTCAAACCTAGGACGGCAGGTCTCCTGGGTACCTAGACAGCAACTAATAATCACGCAGAAAAATAGAAATTGCCAGACCAAAAAAAGAAGAAGTTTGTCTAGTTTGCCTCCTGCCACCCGAGCAGCATGATACAAATGGTCACAGCAATCAATCTCTATCAATTAGTCTACAACAGGCCTAAACATAAAGCAAAGAAAATCCCAGTGATAGAAAGCCATGGTCACCTGCCCTCCCAAGTATGCTACCATCACCATATCAAGTTTCAAATTATTCATAAATCATATCCCAAAAGATAATCTTGTGAAAGAAATGAATTTACATTTGAATTAATCTGAACTATCTGCTTCCACTGTTCCCCCAGTGACCACTCACTCACTGAAATATTGGGTCTACTGTTCTGCAGCAGCCACATTTAAAAATTGCGCTTTTTGAGCTCTCACTAATCTGAGCAGTCAGGGACATACCCCTGCTCCCGGTAAATAAATAATTCAGATGATCAACCCTATTCTAGTTTAAATGATGTTCTATATTAAAACATAGCTTTAAATATAACGAATGCAGTATAATGAAATAATTGTCAAATTAGTTGAGTAATCAAATTTTTGAAATGCGTACAATAGTCTTCTTTGAACACATGTTTGGCAATTCAGAGTTACAAATTAAAAATGTACCCACTAGCACACAGTAAAGAAGCTCAAGATGGTTCAGTGGATTGAGCCACTGGACACGTGTAGCAGATGAATAACACTAATGTTTGAATACGGCAGTTATATCCCTTCAAAAGGAAAATCTGTCAGCAGAGACAATCAAGCATTTATTTTTACTGTGCTTCAGGAACGCTTACTGGTGTGGATCAACGACAAATGACAAACAGAACTATCCTGCAATGGAAACATAAATCAGATGATCTCCAATGATGACAATTACTCTGATGAATTTGAAGACATGCAAAAAAGTAGCAAGTCTGAGGGTTGAAAGTGTTTTAGAACCCAGCAAAGGGCCACCAAAATGTTGATTAAAAAGGGAAAAAATAAAATGAGTGTAACGAGCCAGGAATATAAAAAACATGAGTTATTAGAAGTATATAAAAAGAGTAGTCGAAGTAAGCATTGGTCCCTTAGAAACAGAGGTAGGAGAAATTATGAGGAAATGGAGGAGACACTGAACCAATATTTTGTATGTCTTCATAGCAGAAGACACAAGTTCCATACCAAAAATAGACGATAACCATGGGGCTGTAAAGAGTGAGGAAATTATTAAGAGATAAAGTATTGGAAAAAAGGGACTGAAGTTCGACAAATGCCCGAGTCCTGATGGCCTATACTCTAGCATTACAAAAGATATGGCTGCAGAGATCATGTATATGCTAGTTATGACTTTCCAAAATTCCTTTGTTTCATGAATGGTCCCACTGGGTTGGATGGTGGCAAACGTTACACCACTTTTCAAGAAAGGAGGAAGAAAGAGAACAGTGAGCTATAGGTCAGCTAGAATCTATTATTAAGGAAGTTTTAACAATGCATTTAGAAAAGCATACTATAATTAGAAATGGTCAACATAGTTTTACTAAGGGAAATCATGCTTCACAAATTTGAGATTTTTGAGGATGTAACTGGGAGGATAGATAGAGGGGTACCAGTAGACATAGCATACCTGGATTTCTAAAAGACATTCAACAAGGTGTTGCACCAAAGGTTAATAGGTAAGATAAGGGTTCATGGAGCTGAAGGCAATATAAAAGCATGGATAGATAATTGGTTGACAGATCGAATGTCTATAAATGTGTTTTTTTTAAATCAACAGGCAATGAATAGTAGAGTGCTGTAAGGGTCAGTGCTGGGGCCTCAGCTTTTTACAATGTATTTAAAGACTTAGATGAAGAGACAGAAAATAATCAATCTAACTTTGCAGATGATACCGAGCTAAGTGGAAAGGTAAGTTGCAGGGAGAACACAGACTGCAAAAAGACAGACTGTTTAAGTAAGTGGGCAACAAGATGGCAGATAGAGTGCAATACTGGGAAGTATGAAGTTATCCACTTTGGGCATAAGAATAAAAAAGCAGAAAGTTTATTTTAAAAGGTGAGAAACTTAAGTGTTTATCTTCAAAGATACTTGGGTGTGCTTGTACAGGGAACACAAAGTTAGCATGCAAATGCAGCAAGCAATTAAGAAAGCAAATGGCATGTTGGCCTTTATTGCATGGGGATTGAAGTACAAGGATAAAGAAGTCTTGGTACAGTTACACAAAGTTTTGGCCAGACCACATCTGGAGTAGTGTGTGTAGTTTTGATCCCTCATTTAAGAAAGGGTATACGTGCTTTGGTGGCAGTACAGCGAAGGTTCACTAAATTTGTACCTAGAATGAGGCGAGGGGGTTCATCCTTTGACAAGGCTAGTAAATTTGACTTATATTCGTTGGGGTTTAGAAGAGAGTCGATCTCATTGAAGCCTACAAAAATTGCATGGGACTTGATAGGGTGGATGTCTAAAAGATAGTTTCTATTGGTCAGAGAATCTAAAACGTGAGGGCACAGTCTCAGGATAAGGGGCCAATCATTTCTGACTGAGATGTGGAGAAATCACTTGAAATGAATGAAAATCGCTTATTGGCACAAGTAGGCTACAAATGAAGTTACTGTGAAAAGCCCCTAGTCACCACATTCCAGCGCCTATTCGGGGAGGCTGTTACGGGAATTGAACCGTGCTGCTGGCCTGCCTTGGTCTGCTTTCAAAGCCAGCGATTTAGCCCTGTGCTAAACAGCCCCAAAGGGTTCACTCAAAGGGTTGTGAATCTTTGGAATTCTGTACTCGTACTTCAGAGGGTTGTGGATGTCCCATCTTCGAGTACATTCAAAACTGGTATGGACAGATTTTTGGCCTCAACGAATTAAGGGATATGGGGAGTGGGCGGACAAATTGAGTTAAAGCCCAATATCAGCCATGATCATGCTGAATGGTGGAGCAGATTCAATGGGCCATGTGGTCTATCCTTGTTCCCGTTTCTTATGTTCTTACTATTACTGTTTTGTCAGTAATTTTGTTGTTTCATCAAGTTAATTTATATCAGATAGTGTTGCGCTGGATGCGGAGAAAGCGTTTGATAGAGTTGAGTGGGGGTACCTGTGGGAGGTGCTGGAGCGGTTCGGATTCGGGGAGGGATTCATCAAATGGGTGAGGCTGCTCTACGCGGCTCCGATGGCAAGTGTAGTTACAAATGGAAGGAGATCGGAGTACTTTAGGCTCTACCGTGGGACCAGGCAGGGGTGCCCCCTGTCCCCCTTGCTCTTTGCACTGGCGATTGAACCTTTGGCTATGGCGTTGAGGGAGTCAGGGAGATGGAGGGGTCTGGTGCGGGGTGGGGAGGAACATCGTGTATCGCTGTATGCCGACGACCTGCTGTTGTATGTGGCGGATCCAGAAGGGGGAATGCCGGGGGTGATGGAGCTGTTAGCGGAATTTGGGGGCTTCTCGGGCTATAAGTTAAATTTAGGCAAGAGTGAGGTATTTGTAGTACACCCGGGTGATCAGGAGGAGGGAATTGGGAGACTCCCATTTAAGAGGGCAGTGAAGAGTTTCAGATACCTGGGGGTGCAGGTGGCCAGGAGTTGGGGGACTGTCCATAAGCTTAATTTTACCAGGCTGGTGGAGCAGATGGAAGAGGAATTTAAAAGGTGGGACATGGTGCCGCTATCGTTGGCGGGTAGAGTGCAGTCCGTCAAAATGACGGTTCTCCCGAGGTTCTTGTTCCTTTTCAGTGTTTGCCCATCTTTATCCCTAGGGCCTTTTTTAGAAGGGTTACGAGCAGCATCATGAGCTTTGTTTGGCGCATGGGACCCCGAGGGTGAAGAGGGTCTTCTTCGAGCGGGGTAGAGATGGGGGGGGGGGGAGCTGGCGTTACCCAATCTCTCGGGGTATTATTGGGCGGCCAATTTGTCGATGGTGCGCAAGTGGGTAATGGAGGGGGCAGCATGGAAACGGATGGAGAGGGCGTCCTGTGGAGATACAAGCCTGGGGGCCCTGGTAACGGCGCCGTGGCCGCTCCCTCCTACGAGGTATACCACGAGCCCGGTGGTGGCGGCTACCCTCAAGATTTGGGGGCAGTGGAGGCGACATAGGGGAGAAGTGGGGGGCTCGATGGAGGCTCCGTTAAGGGGGAACCATAGGTTCGTCCCGGGGAACATTGATGGGGGATTTCAGGGTTGGCACAGAGCGGGCATCAGACAGCTGAGGGACCTGTTTATTGATGGGAGGTTTGCGAGCGTGGGGGAGTTGGAGGAGAAATTTGGGCTCCCACGGGAAACATGTTCAGGTATCTGCAGGTAAAGGCATTTGCTAGACGGCAGGTGGAGGGATTCCCTTCGCTTCCCGCGAGGGGGGTGAGTGACAGGGTGCTTTCGGGGGTCTGGGTCGGAGAGGGGAAGATATCTGATATCTACAAGGTTATGCAGGAGGCAGAGGAGGCGTCAGTAGAGGAGCTGAAAGCTAAGTGGGAGGGGGAACTGAGGGAACAGATCGAAGACGGGACATGGGCTGATGCCCCGGAGAGGGTTAATTCTTCCTCCTAGTGTGCGCGGCTTAGCCTCATCCAATTCAAGGTGCTGCACCGGGCCCACATGACTGGGACGAGAATGAGTAGGTTCTTTGGGGGTGAAGACAGGTGTGTCAGGTGCTCGGGGAGTCCAGCGAACCATGCCCATATGTTCTGGGCATGCCCGGCACTGGAGGAGTTCTGGAAGGGGGTGGCGAGGACAGTGTCGAGGGTGGTGGGATCCAGGGTCAAGCCAGGATGGGGACTCGTGATTTTTGGGGTTGGGGTGGAGCCGGGAGTGCAGGAGGCGAAAGATGCCGGTGTGCTGGCCTTTGCGTCCCTAGTAGCCCGGCGAAGGATCTTGCTACAATGGAAGGATGCGAGGCCCCCAAGCGTGGAGACCTGGATCAATGACATGGCAGGTTTCATTAAGCTAGAGAAGGTCAAATTCGCCCTGAGAGGGTCGGTACAAGGGTTCTTTAGGCGGTGGCAACCTTTCCTCGACTTTCTGGCTCAACGATAGGGTGCGGGGACAGTAGCAGCAGCAACCCGGGGGGGGGGAGAGACGATGACTATGTTTGTTTATTTAATTTAAATTTATTTTTAAGTTCTTTTGTTGTTCATTGGGGTTGGGGGGGTGGGGGGGATGTGATACATGCGTCGATACGGTCTGGGGGTTGTTACAATTATTATGGGCTATTTTGTTGCATTTCATTGTTTGTCGTTATGTTTTATATTTTCTGTACAAAATTCCAATAAAAAAATTTTTTTTTTTTTTAAAGTTAATTTATATCGAGCGCAGAGTCGATGGGTCAAATGGCCTACTTCTGCACTGTAGAGATTCTATAATATTGCACTATTGGTTCAATAAAAAGATTAATTCCTGTATTTCCAAGTATCTTACGAGATTTTCATTTCAGCACACACCTCCCAACATTTTCAAAAGGAAATATATTTCATAACACATGAAGATTATATACAAGAATCGCTCTGATCCACATCCAACTTATTTAGTTAAATGGTGTTTGGATGAACATGTTTTTAAATCATCGAATTACACAAGACTAATCAGAACTATGGCAATATAAACAGCTTGCATTTAGACAGCAGATTTATTCTATCAGTACACTTATAGGTTATGATCTGGTGAACTGAAATGTTTCCCCCCCCAGTCATGTCAAACCATGCAAGGTGGTACGGTATGGTTCAATAACATATCACACATTAATTGCCTGGCGTATATTTGAATGCCAGGTATGGCACAAATTGTGGACAGCGCAAATAAGTTTGATACTTATATTCGGGACATTGTCATATTTTCATGCCAAGCACAAGATCATTGATCATGTGGGTGGAAGTGTTATGTTACATTCCTGAAGACGTAATAACCATCTGTAGCGATGATAAAGCTCATAATAATCACCAGTGTAGTCAGCTATCCCCAGCACTTGCACCTTTGTGCAGCACATTCTGGCAGTGAGTCAAGCAGTTTCACTGCATTATTTAAACCCTCAACAGAAACAGCATTATGCACTAAAACACATTTGAAACACTCTTGAATGCCAATTCAACTACACTAACATAAAAGGGGCAACGCGTCCAAATAAAAAACATGCAGTGAGAGGCATACAATGCTCAAATGTGGGTGTGATTATGATTTAAAGCACAGCAACAAAACATAACCAATTCACTTGTGCTTCTCCATCGGTGTCATTTTCCCTTTAAAACCTTGACATGTATGATGCATATATGTTCTACATCTATTAATATACATGTTAATGCTAGTTTAAAGCATTTTATTCATCAGTTGAACAATTTGCAAGCTACTCAATGGCAATGGTTTTAAATCATTCTCCTTGATATATTATAAACATTAAAAACAAATTCTCACCTTTCTGCAAGTTAGACTACTGCAATTACACTTTTCGGCACCTGCACCTTCCCAAAATATGTGCCTGCAAACTAAGTTACTCACTGTAAACAGTCAAGTATCTACCATTTTCCCTTCTTTCCACAAGTATAATACAGTCTTTGTCGTTTTGAACAGGCAAAAGTTCTAAACGGCTCCTGAATATTTGTACTATGCAGGTTTAGTAATTTGAAGGTTTGCGTTCAACAAGGCAAAAAAGTTATTCATTTTCAGTCAGTACAAGTAGCATTCCAATTTTGCTTTGGAAAAGCAAGATCAATATCACCCACCACACATACCTGCATAAAATCGAATCAGGCAGCCGATTTCAACATCCATTCCTTCCTCTTGCACCCGACAAGGATCTTTAAATCCCAGTTTAAAGAGGTACCCATTTTGAATTTCGAGGGGGCTTTCGTGCGGCTCCAGCCTCCTGGTAGTTTCGCCGTGGAGTTGCACGTAGATCAGTGAGGCTTCAGCTTGGGGGCCGGTTCTGGCGGTGCCGGTCAGGGGGTCACACCGCGATTCCCACCTGTCCACGGTGTCACCTGCGGCGGTGCCACTTGGGTTCTCCGGACCTGCTGCCATGCTGTCCGAGGCTGGGGGCCGAGCGGCGCTGTCCACGGCCGCCGGCTTGAAAGAGG
The DNA here is from genome assembly GCF_902713615.1 of Scyliorhinus canicula. NCBI lineage: Eukaryota > Metazoa > Chordata > Chondrichthyes > Carcharhiniformes > Scyliorhinidae > Scyliorhinus > Scyliorhinus canicula. The sequence goes on along the minus strand of NC_052150.1, from coordinate 9,404,853 downwards.
CGAGTGGCAATTGGAGTTGAGTGGTGTTAGTGTCCAGCAGAGGCCGGAGCCTGTTGGTTTCAGAGTCGTTTGAGTGCTGCCCGGCACTGCCCAGGGACAGTCCTGCGTTGCCGTGAGCATGTCCTTGCCGGGTGGGAGCAGCCGGCCTGGCCAGAGAGACATACCCCGACCTGGCGCTCCTCAGCGTCCCCAGCACCCTGCCGCCCGCCTCGGCCGGCTGGCGGGGCCGCAGCAGCCTGGCGCCCAGCTCGGCCGCCGTGGTGTCCAGGGTGCAGAGGAGCGGCCGCGGGCAGCAGGAGGAGGAGGAGGCGGCCGAGTGCCCGCGGTCGTAGAGGTGCAGGCAGCCCCGCCGCGCGTCCGCCCGCACCCACTCGCGGTCCGCCGCGCTCAGCCTGCCGCCCGCCGCCCTCCGGCGGTCCAGGCTGCGGCCGGGGCTGGGGGCAGGCGCGGCGGCGGCAGCAGAGAGGTTCCGCCTCAGCCTCCGGCGGGACAGCAGCGAGTCGGAGCGGTTGTTGTTGCAGCTCTGGTTAGCGGGCTTGGGCTGAGGGAGTGGGGCTGAGGGGCACGGCGCTGGCCCCCCACCTCCTCCTCCTCCTCCCCCTCCCCGGCAGGAATCCCGCCTGGGAAACTCCTCGGCGCTGCTGCCTTTCAACTTCACACTTTTACACCTCGGGACAGCCGAGCACTCCCTGTGGAGACGGCGATCCGCCAGCGCGCCTTCCATCTTCCCCGGTGGTGTTGTCGCTCCTCTCTCCTCACTCACACAATGTCCCCTCGCGCTTTATTTCAAAAGCCGCCCCTCTCGTCTTTTGCTGGATTCGAGGCGGAATGACAGCATCCTGGGGGGGGGGGGGGGGGAGGGGGGGGAGAAGTGTCAGCGGCTTTCCCTGCCTCCCTCGCCCTCAGCGCCTCCGGCTGACTATCGCCATTGCTGGGTGGAAGACGCTCGAGCGCCGGGCGGGCGGGCGGGCTGCACTGAGCGCGAGAGGGCGGCCCCCGGCCTCGTGCATCATTCAGCAGCCCGCGCGCGCCTCCCCTTCCCAACGGCTCCTCCTTCCTCTCCCAACGGCTCCTCCCTCATTGCATATTCATGAGCCTCGCTCCTCCTCCCGCCCCCTTCTTCCCAGCCAGACTTTCTGGAGCAGTTTCATCAATGAAGCGCGATAGCGTCCGGGCTGTGCGCGCACGGGAAGGGGGTGGAGCTGCGTCAGTGATCATAAAGAGCCTGTCCCCGTGACGTCACAGTCCCCGCGCACACAGACGTTGAGGCAGCCCCTCCCACTCCCGGAGCGTAGGGGCAGCCCCTCCCACTCCCGGAGCGTAGGGGCAGCCCCTCCCACTCCCGGAGCGTTGAGGCAGCCCCTCCCGCTCCCGGAGCGTAGGGGCAGCCCCTCCCACTCCCGGAGCGTAGGGGCAGCCCCTCCCACTCCCGGAGCGTAGGGGCTGTCGGGAGATGTTGTCCTGTCACTGCCCCCCTCCGCCCCGGGAAAGGGAAGCAGGCGAACTACAGTTCCCGGCGCGCGGCACCATCTGTAGCCCAGAGCTGGATACTTTTCCCAACTCCTGGTGGCTCAGCACCCCCCCCCCCCCCCCCCCCCCCCCAAGCACTGGGAACCGCACACTGCCCCCCCCCCCAAGCACTGGGAACCGCACACTGCCCCCCCCCCCCCCCCAAGCACTGGGAACCGCACACTGCCCCCCCAAGCACTGGGAACCGCACACTGCCCCCCCCCCCCAAGCACTGGGAACCGCACACTGCCCCCCCCAAGCACTGGGAACCGCACACTGCCCCCCCCCCCAAGCACTGGGAACCGCACACTGCCCCCCCCCCCCCCAAGCACTGGGAACCGCACACTGCCCCCCCCCCCCCAGCACTGGGAACCGCACACTGCCCCCCCCCCCCCCCCCAGCACTGGGAACCGCACACTGCCCCCCCCCCCCCCCCAAGCACTGGGAACCGCACACTGCCCCCCCCCCCCAAGCACTGGGAACCGCACACTGCCCCCCCCCCCCCCCCCAAGCACTGGGAACCGCACACTGCCCCCCCCCCCCCCCCAAGCACTGGGAACCGCACACTGCCCCCCCCCCCCAGCACTGGGAACCGCACACTGCCCCCCCCCCCCCCCAAGCACTGGGAACCGCACACTGCCCCCCCCCCCCCAAGCACTGGGAACCGCACACTGCCCCCCCCCAAGCACTGGGAACCGCACACTGCCCCCCCCCCCCAGCACTGGGAACCGCACACTGCCCCCCCCCCAGCACTGGGAACCGCACACTGCCCCCCCCCAAGCACTGGGAACCGCACACTGCCCCCCACCCCCCCAAGCACTGGGAACCGCACACTGCCCCCCACCCCCCCCCCCAAGCACTGGGAACCGCACACTGCCCCCCCCCCAAGCACTGGGAACTGCACACTGCACCTACCGCCCCCACCCCTGCACTGGGAACCGCACACTGCACCCCCCACCCCAGCACTGGGAACCGCACACTGCACCCCCCACCCCAGCACTGGGAACCGCACACTGCACCTCCCGCCCCCACCCCAGCACTGGAAACCGCACATTGCAGCCCCACCCCAGCTCTGGGAACTGCGCACTGCACCTCCCCCCCCCCCCCCCCCCAGCACTGGGAACCGCACACTGCACTCCCAGCTTTAGAAATCACACGCACTGGAAAAAAATCATTATGTATGCGCAGCTTAGTGTCCGAACATCCATTAGAACCAGAGAACACCTGCTCCCCACAGCAGACATTGTGCCCCCCCACCCCCAAGCCCTGGAAAAACACACGCAGCCCCCAAAATTGGAAACCAGCTCTCATCCCCCACCCCCCCGAAACACTGGAAGCCATCGCAGCACTGGAAACCACCCATTCCAGAGCGTACATCAATGGAAACCCACCTCCACCCCAGCACAGAATACTATCCCCTCCCCAGCACTGAAAACCTCCCTGCACACCAACACTGGAACTCCCCCAACGAAGGGATGGAAATCATCCCCACCACCCCCACAGCATTGGAAACCAGATCCACCAACATTGCAGCCCCCTCCCAACACCACAGGAGTCCCCACCCCAGAGGGTTGTGGGTATCTGGAACTCACTGCCCAAAGGGGGGGGGGGGGGGGGGGGGGGAGCACCCACAACATTTAATAACCATTTAGGTGCACACTTGAAATGCCACAGACTTAAAATTTAAGCAACAGCTATTCCAATAAATTAACTTTGAAAAGCACAGGTTTCCCGCGGGTCATGGAAAACCTGGAAAAGTCATGGAATTTGTAAACAACTTTTCCAGGCCACAGGAGTCCAAATGCAGGTTTTGTTCTCCTCCTGCCCGATCCCACCCATTGCCACTGCTGGTTGGCTGCTTTTGTGACCGCCACAATAACAGTCATTAGCCAAACACCTCGTCAATCGGGGACAGGCTTCACAGTAGGTGGAGATGAGACCATCAAATAGGAGGTTGAGAATTTATATTGAAGGAATTTGGGGGTGGGGGTTACAATGAGCCAGTGTAGGTTAGTCAGAGACCTGGTGCAAGTGAAGATACAAGCAGCAAGGTGGTGGTGGTGGACACTCAGCCAGGCCAGCATTTGAATAAAATAGTGTGGAGCGTGACAAAAGCATTGATGCGGCTCCACCAGCAGATTAGCCGAGTTAAGGAAGAATGCAAACAAAGCATATAGTTGAAAGTGGGTAGTCTTTATGGTGGAGTTGTTTTGAGGTTGGAAACTTAGAGTCTGTAGGACATCGAGATTGCAAAATATCTGGTTCAGCCAGAGCGGAAATGGACACTATTGACATGATACCAAAGTTTATGGTCGTCACCTTGACTGTACCGTGGATAGCTGAAGAACCCCTCCAGTGACAAACAGGAGGAAGATCATCCAGCAGGGGCAAGCAGATGAATATTCTGGGAGAAGTCAACGCAGTCTGCTCGAAAAAATTAAAAAATGGGTGGCGCATTGCTTAGCAGTGCTTCCTCACACCTCCAAGATCATGGGTTCAATTCGGGTGACTGTGTGGAGTTTTCACTTTCTCCCCGTGTCTGCGTGGGTTTCCTCCGGGTGCTCTGGTTTCCTCCCCACAGTCCAAAGGTGAGCAGGGTATGTGGATTGGCCACGCTAAAACGTCCCTTAGTGTCCAAAGGCTGGGAGGGTTACGAGGATAGGGTGGAGCTTAAGTATGGTGCTCTTTCAAGGGCCAGTGTAGACTTGATGGGCCAAATGGCTTCTTTCTGTACTGTAAATTCTATGATTCTAGGGGCTTCAATCTTTAGCTGAAGGAACTTGCAACTCACCCAAGGCTGAATGGCGGGCAGTCTGGTAACAAAGGAGGTGAAGGAATCTAGAAAGGTGGTGAGGAGGAGCAAAAGATGTTTGACAAAGGAGGATGAATGTATTGGCCAACGGGTAATTGAGTTGTTGAGACAGATTTAGATTTAATGAGTTTACCGATCTCTTTAAAAGACAGTATTCTGAATATCAAATATTTGTCGCATCATAGGATCTATGTCAACAGCCAACCACACACACACACCCTTTGGATGACGGTTTTGCAACACTGTAGTCCAGCTTGGACCATGTGGCAACATCAGTGGCGCCCCCATGCCAGATACCCTTAGTTCCACCAACATAGTGGTTTTGGCATTCAAACCAAAATGGGCTATTTCTGCTTTAACAATCTAGACTTCAATGATTCATTGCTGTCATCAGTTTAATTGTTGCCCAGATCAGTGGCCATAGTTAAACATGCAGCAGGGTCATGCTTGGGACCACTCAGTTGATGGTGCTGTTCCTCAGGATGGCAATATTGGGCTGCAATGGTAGCACTGTTGCTTCACAGCTCCAGGGTCCCAGGTTCGATTCCTTGGGTCACTGTTTGCGCGGTCTCCCTGGCTCTCCGTGGGTTTCCTCCCACAGTCCAAAGATGTGCAGGTTAGGTGGATTGGCTATGCTAAATTGCCTTTAGTGTCCAAAAGGTTGGGTGGGGTTACTGGGTTATTGGGGTAGGGTGGAGGTGTGGGCTGAAGTGGGGTGCTCCTTCTAGGCGGTGGTACAGACTTGATGGACCGAATAGCCTTCTTCCGCGCTGTAAATTCCATGTTAAATACATCTAGACCTTCCGGCCCTCCTTCCAAAGATTTTGCACGTGGCAGAAAGCCCACCGGGCCATCCATTTACATAAGTAGCAAAGCCTTTGCATCGGGACTCAGCTGCCACTGTGCAAAAGCCACTTCCATCCCAGGACGTCCCTGGGATTGTACAACTGCCAATGTTGAGTAACCTTACAACCACAAAAGTGCACTAATGAACCACAAGACTCAGTTTAAGGGCACGGATGCCACTTGGGGGAATGGAGGGAGGAAGAAAATAGCAAGGAAGAACAGGAAAGGGCTGAAACAACCCAGCGGAAGCAGGTATTTGAAGACATTCAGCCAGAGTCTGAAGGATTTCTAATCAGACCCAGAATCGGTTCTGTACTGTAGTATTACTCTTTGCCCTGGTAACGTTTAGATTGAGAGCTGTATGTTTCTTCTCTTGTTGGTTAATGGCATATAGCATAATCGCGTTACGGGGTAATTGTAAGCTGTTCTTTTCTGGTGTGAAGTTAAAAAGTTTAATATTGCATTTTAGAGTTTTGTTCAGAAAGACCAAAGCCGTATGATTTTATTTTTTAATGCAATCACTCGTGGAGCTAATGATTCTTTCCGCACAATCTTAAAATAAACTAAATATTGAAGTTTTGGTCCAGTATCCGAGACACTATTGGGGTCTTGTCTGGGATCATAATATAGCTGCTGGGGCAGCAGGGTAGCATGGTGGTTAGCATAAATGCTTCACAGCTCCAGGGTCCCAGGTTCGATTCCCGGCTGTGTCACTGTCTGTGTGGAGTCTGCACGTCCTCCCCCTGTGTGCGTGGGTTTCCTCCGGGTGCTCCGGTTTCCTCCCACAGTCCAAAGATGTGCGGGTTAGGTCGATTGGCCATGCTAAATTGCCTGTAGTGTCCTAATAAAAGTAAGGTTGAGGGGGGGGGTTGTTGGGTTACGGGTATAGGGTGGATACGTGGGTTTGAGTAGGGTGATCATGGCTCGGCACAACATTGAGGGCTGAAGGGCCTGTTCTGTGCTGTACTGTTCTATGTTCTATGTTCTATAGCTGATTGAACTGTTATAATTTTCCTTGATTTGTGCTTCTATGAAAGGTTTTATCTTTGCAATTTGCGCTGTGCTGAGTAATTCTGAACCTGCATTGGGTAGTAATTTTTTTTAAATTTAATGCAGTGAGTCATTTAATTCTGGTGATATTAACTCATAAGCTCTCACCACATAGCAGGTCAGGTCAACCACATCCTGACATTTCTGACCTGCTTAATGATTTTACATAGTTCCATCTGATTGGGCAAAAACTTTGGGAGAGGAAAGCCAGTGGCGATTCTCTGTCTAATTTTCCTCCAAAGAGAATATTCGATCTCTGTTTGTTGCCTCGGAGATGAGGAACCTCTCCAGCGATAGTGGGCGGTGACCTAGACTGATGGAAGTCAAACTTAACATACAATTCAGATGTAATCTTTAAAAATATTGCAAGGGGAGTATTTGCGTATCTTTACAACTTTACGTTCATATCTTTAATCCCCTTTCATTTTCTGTCAGTTGGTATTATAACTGGATGGAAAGGTGCCAAAATGGAAACCTGGCTCAAGACCATAACACTTTTAAAATAAAGAATGGAGAAACAGAATAACAGGACCACTAATTAGTTTTAACAGGGGGAAAGAAAACATTTAAACATGAAAAGGTGGAATGTTATGCAATGCTCCTTTACTTCCCCCTTAGCTTTAAAGAATACACACCGATTTAAAGATTAACATGAATTACAAAGAACCTCTTAAGCTATAATGGTTTCCACAATGGTTAGGTGAGGTGGATTGGCTTTGCTAAATAACCCCTTAGTCCAAAGATGTGCAAGTTAGATGGGGTTACGGAGATAGGGCAGGGGAACGGAAGCGGGTCGGTGCAGACTCGATGGGCCGAATGGCCTCCTTCTGCACTGTAGGGATTCTATGGATTAACAAAGGGATTACAAAGTCCCTTCTAAGCGCACAAGATGGTTGTGGACTGTGTGGAGTCTGTACGTTCTCCCGTGTCTGCGTGGGTTTCCTCCGGGTGCTCCGGTTTCCTCCCACAGTGGTTAGGTGGATTGGCCATGATGAATTGTCCTTAGTGACCAAAAGATGAGATGGGGTTATTGGGTTACGGGGTTAGGGTGGAAGTGAGGGCTTAAGTGGGCTGGTGCAGACTTGATGGGCCAAATGGCCTCCTTCTACACTATGTTCTATGTATGTATACTTCGTTTTGGACCCAGGGTAATGTCTCTGCATTTTTCCTCAGAATATGATCACATGAGAGCTTCTAAACTTCCCTCCCAAAAACACACTTTAAAATATTCTCTCATGATAATGCTTTCATTACCTTCGTGGATTGCATGCTGAACCCCAGACCAGGTTTTCCAAATGAAAGTTTTAAACAAAGTTTCTGCTCCACTTTTAATGGTGAATCTTGTCCAGGATTACATAGCACACCCCCCCCCCCCCCCCCCCTTTAAGTTTTTAAAAAATACTATTTTGTTAAAGATTTCCTAAAAAACACTCCAACTAAACTTCACCACACTGAAAATGGCTCATACATGGTATATGAAAATGAAAATCGCTTGTCACGAGTAGGCTTCAAATGAAGTTACGGCGCCTGTTCGGGGAGGCTGTTACGGGAATCGAACCGTGCTGCTGGCTTGCCCTGGTCTGCTTTCAAAGCCAGCAATTTAGCCCAGTGAGCTAAACAGCCCCTCATGCTAATAACACGAGATCAGGGAAAACCAGCAACAAATTCCACATCCACACCGCCCCCCCCCCCCATAACCTCCTTAATCCGACAACCAAACCCTATCCAACAACCCCCCCCCCCCCCATAACCTCCTTAATCCGACAACCAAACCCTATCCAACAACCCCCCCCCCCCCAACAGCTGATGGTAATTAATTATTTGAAGTAGGAGATAAATGGCTGCTACCTCAGCTCGAACCCCTTCACCTCCCACTTAATGGTGTACTTGACTTTTTCCAGGTAGAAAAAAACTCCACAAGGTCCCCCAACCAAGCTGAGGCACTAGGCGGAACGGAAGCTCTCCATCCCTGCAGAACTCGTTTCCGGGCTATCAGCGAGGAATAGGCAAGAGCCTCTGCCTTCAGCCCTGTCACAGCCCCAATGAGTCCGATACACTGAAAATGGCCACCAAAAGACAAAGCCCCAGATCAATGTTAAGAACTGCTGACATAGGGCGGCAAGGTGGTTAGCACTGCTGCCTCATGGCGCCGAGGATCCAAGTTCAATCCTGGCCCTGGAGTCACTGTCCGTGTGGCGTTTGCACATTCTCCCTGTGTCTGCGTGGGTCTCACCCCCACAACCCAAAGGATGTGCAGGGTAGGTGGATTGGCCACGGGGCAGCACGGTAGCATTGTGGATAGCACAATTGCTTCACAGGTTCGATTCCGGCTTGGGTCACTGTCTGTGCGGAGTCTGCACATCCTCCCCGTGTGTGCGTGGGTTTCCTCCGGGTGCTCCAGTTTCCTCCCACAGTCCAAAGATATGCTGGTTAGGTGGACTGGCCATGCTAAATTTCCCTTTGTGTCCAAAATTGTCCTTAGTGTTGGGTGGGGTTACTGGGTTATGGGGATAGGGTGGAGGTGTTGACCTTGGGTGGGGTGCTCTTTCCAAGAGTCGGTGCGGGCTTGATGGGCCGAGTGACCTCTTTCTGCACTGTAAATTCTATGATAATCGGGGAAAAAAATGAATTGGGAACTCACATTAAAAAGAAAGAACTGCTGCTATGGTCTTAAAAAGGAGACCCAAAAGCTTACCATCTTTGCACATGACCGGATCATGTGGGTGTGATTGGCAAATTGGACACAGGTGACAGTGTGCACTCCTGTCTTGTACCCATGTTCCTGGAAAATATCCTGAGCTCGTCACATTAGTGCAAACACTAGCCCTGGAGGCCCTATAAACAAGGCACACCCATAAAATTAATTCCTGCCCGAATCCAAACCTCCAGAGCACCTCAATGAGGCTCTGCCACTCCACCCTGTCGAATGCTTTCTCTGCATCCATAGATATAATCACCTCCGGCTCAGAGGCCGAAGGTGAGACGACAAGGCTCAGAACCCTCTGTTTATTAGCAGACAGTTGTCGCCTCTTCACAAATCCTGGTCCTCTGCAACTATACCTGGGGCACATGGCTCTAAACTCAGAGCCAGCACCTTAGCCAACACCTCATCATCCGCATTCAGCAACAAAATGGGCCACAATACATGAGGTCCTTAGTTTTTTTTTAAATGAGGAAGAGGCCTGTGAAAGTGGGTCAGGGAGGGACCCACAAGCCACTGATTTCGATAGTTATTTCAACGAGCGTTCCACAGGCTGTAGTAAAATCTGACAACCTGAAAATCACTTCAGATATCTTTTTGGCATCTCAGCCTTCTTCTCAGCACTGTCTGTCTTTACTGTTCTAGTATTTTTAACCTCACTCTCGGAAACATCTCTTCATTTCTCTAGTTTCCTTAACTAGCTACTCTTCAGGGTTGGCACAGTGCGCAGTGGTTAACACTAGCACCGAGGACCTGGGTTCAATTCCGACCCCGCATCACTGTGTGGAATTTGCACATTCTCCCTGTGTCTACATAGGTCTCACCCCCATAACCCAAAGATGTGCAGGGTAGGCGAATTGGCCATGCTAAAGTGCCCTTTAATTGGAAAAAAAAGGAATTGGGTACTCTAAATTTAAAAAAAACAAATAAAAACCTAGCTGCTCTTCAGGTGTCTGCACTACCATTACGCCATGGTATGGCTTTTCTTCTAGCAAAGCTGAGAGAAATGAAATGAAATGAAAATCACTTATTGTCACGAGTAGGCTTCAATTAAGTTACTGTGAAAAGCCCCTAGTCACCACATTCCGGCGCCTGTCTGGGGAGGCTGGTCCCCTCTCTAGCCTTCTAAACCAACTGCTTCAACTAGAGCTGTGTGAGCTGCCTTCTCTTTCACTACCTATCTCCAACTGCAATCAAATTAGCTAAACTAAAATTTAAAAGGCTCCGGTTACTAAGCAACACCCACATGCTTATGCTTTTTATTTATTCTTCACTCCATAGCCCTAAGCATAATAAAAACAGTTAGAACTTAACCAACCCCTACACACACAAACATCTTTGTCCAACATGAATCCAACTATAGATTTTATCCTTCCAGGTGCAGAAACATTAAATTTAGCAGGCCGCATGTAATAAAATTGCTAAGACGATCCTGCTGCCAACAAGAGTGCATTCAGGACCCATCTTTTACCCTGAAGTCAGTGTCCTAAAGGTCCACCTTAAAATTCACAACTTTGCTTCCAAAATCCAGATTGCTGTTGGTTTCTGCCTGTCGGAAGATGCCACAAGCATGAGAAATGCCGTCTTTGCTTGGCATCCCCAATTCCAAAAGATCTCAGCTGAGACAAACTCAAATCTGTGTGCACCTAGTGTATGGCACTAAGCACTAATAAGAGTCTGTTCTCTAATTCTACATATAGAATCATAGAATTTACAGTGCAGAAGGAGGCCATTCATCCCATCGAGTCTGCACTGGCCCTTGAAAAGAGCACCCTACTTAATCTCACGCCTCCACCCTATCCCCATAACCCCACCTAACCTTTTGACACCAAGGGCAATTTGTGGCCAATACACCCAACTTGCACACCTTTGGACTGTGGGAGGAAACCGGAGCACCCAGAGGAAACCCACGCAGACCCGGGGAGAACATGCAAACTCCTCATGATTTGGAGGAAAATGTAACTGGTCTGATTAGTAAGTTTGCAAACAACACAAAGGTTGGTGGAATTGTGGATAGCAATGAGGACTGTCAGGGGATACAGCAGGATTTAGATCATCTGGAGACTTGAGGGGAGAGATGGCAGATGGAGTTTAATCCGGACAAATGTGAGATAATGCATTTTGGAAGGTCTAATACAGGTAGGAAATATACAGTGAATGGTAGAACCCTCAAGAGTATTGACAGAGAGATCTAGGTGTACAGGTCCACAGGTCACTGAAAGGGACAACACAGGTGGAGAAGGTAGTCAAGAAGGCATACGGCATGCTTGCCTTCATTGGCCGGGGCACGTCATGGTGCAGCTGTATAGAACCTTAGTTAGACCACACTGGGAGTATAGTGTTCAATTCTGGTCGCCACACTACTAGAAGGATGTGGAGGCTTTAGAGAGGGTGCCAAAGAGATTAATCAGGGTGTTGCCTGGTATGGAGGGCATTAGCTAGGAGGAGAGGTTGAATAAACTCTGTTTGTTCTCACTGGAACAATGGAGGTTGAGGGGCAATCTGATAGAGGTCTACAAAATCATGAGGGGCATAGACATGGTGGATAGTCAGAGACTTTTCCCCAGGGTAGAGGGGTCAATTACTACGGGGCATAGGTTTAAGGTGCATGGGGCAAGGTTTATAGGAGATGTACGGGGCAAGGTTTTTTTTTTTTTACAGAGGGTAGTGGGCGCCTGGAACTCGCTGCTGGAGGTGGTAGTGGGAGTAGGGACGATAGTGACGTTTAAGCGGCATCTTGACAAATACATGAATAGGATAGGAATGGAGGGATACGATCCCTGGAAGTGTAGATTTTAGTTTAGACGGGCAGCACGGTCGGCGCAGCGGCGCAGACTTGGAGGGCCAAAGGGTCTGTTCTTGTGCTGTACTTTTCTTTGTTCTTTATCCACACAGACAGTCACCCAAGGCCGGAATTGAACCCAGGATCCTGGGGCTGTGAGGCAGCAATGCTAACCACTGTGCTACCATGCCCCAATACACCAGCACAAGACACCATTCAGTTTTTAAATGCTTTCCTTTTTGCCCGGGTAGTCGGAACTCAGACGTGATGTATATTATAAAAAAGGAGTCATTGGAGGACATTGTCCCACTTACAAAGACAGCTGTTCACATAGGCTTTATTATGTGATGGCATACTTTGGCCAACTAACTTTTAAACTGTGATGCAATTGCTGCACAGTAGATGGCAGCAATTGAATCGTGCTCGTCAATGTCAAATTGCAACCAGTACTCGGGCTCATGTGACTTTGCAAATTGAACAGAAGAGAACCTTTAAGATCATTTGACTGATTTGGGTTTCAGCAAAACATTAACTCCAATGCGAGATAAGCTGAACTACACAAAACAGGTGAGGTTTTGTCACAAGACATTCACATTCATAATGGAACGTCCAAGAGTTATACACTTGCATGTACAGAACGGGAGTAACAGTGTTGGATGTAGCTTTCTAGACCCCTGAAGAGAATTAAAACGAAGTGAAAATTATATATACAAAATGCATCTACAAAACTAGGATAACACAGAGCATGAAATAAAAATAAAATCTTCCAAATTAATTCAGCACAAGAATATTTACTTTAAAAATGAATATGGAGTGCGATTCATTTTGATTGAGATCAAAGACTCATGCTAATATATCAGTTATAAATATTTTACAGATAACAGAGACCAGATAACGGAGCTAAAATGAACCATCTCCTTTCCTAAACGTTTTTATGACATTTAAGTAAGAGTGTAATTACAATTACATGGCCAGTCTATAAAATAAAGCAGCGCTGGGGAATCTCACGCTATTGCAAACATCAGTAAAGTGCAACTATCAATGAATTCAGATTTCATGTTTTCTCCCATTTACTCAACTCGTGTCATTTTTAATTCTCATTTTTGTTTTTAAAGAAAGGATGTTTTATTGCTGACTTGCAGAACTTCAAGGGGTCACTCCCCTCTTACCTCCACCAAACCATTTTGGCATTTGCTGATGCTATATTGGAGTTGCTGCACGATAAACAGTGAGGCACATGACTCCCGACCTTCTGCACTGTGTGACCTTGTGGTTTTGGAGGACTCTGGCCCGAACAGCAGGCCAATCTGAAGGGCACAATCTCTGAGGTGCGAGGAACCGAAATGGTCTCTTGCGCACGCCAGGAAAGAAGGGGATTCTATCAGATATCTTCACAAAATTTGTGGCAAGAACGTTTTCTAATATAAAGAGGATGAGTATTTAAAAGTATTCTACTCCCCCTACATTTTCCTTTCTCTGTATCAAAGGAAAACACATGTTTAAAAAATAACACTAATTTCAAACAGTAATATTGCAACCACAATTTTTTAAGTAGTCGCCTGCCAGATTGTGACAGGTTCATGTCAGTTTGCATCATAGCTCAAGTTTATGGAACAATCTCAAAACACTTGTACTACATTTTAAGCTGCCTTTATTTTTAAACTATCCCACTGTAACAGAAAGCACACAAAAATGAGTCATTTGTTCGCCTACTAGTCTACAAAACAGTATCGCCTCGAGTTAATCCAGTATACCCCACACACAGCAGCCCATTTACTATTCATCAACTCAAAGAGCAAAGGATATTTGTAATCTTACTATCGGCCCCCTCCACTGAATTACTTGTAGGCACATTTTCTCTGCAGGTCCAGCAATCACAAAGCTCTTTCTTAGTCTTCATCGCAGCTCTTCAATATGATTAGCACTCCGTGATGTGCCATTAGCTACTTTTATATTGTACCGAAACAGGTTTGCGAGCAGCCAGCCTTGGTGAATATGCTAAATGTACTTTGGATTGTCACCGACTGTGCAGGAGCCATTTATCTGCAGCTGGTGGCACTAGCACAGCTTTTATGATTAAGTTCAACGCTGTGTTTGAAAGAGAGAAACGCAAAGTGTTTCTAGATTTCATAAGAAATATGAATACACCATTCTACCTGTTAAAACCACAGGCTGAACAGGCTAAATCCAGGGGGAAACTTGTCTGACTAATCATAATCCTTTTGTTTGTATTCTGAAAACAGGGTGGGGGCATACAACTCTGGTAACCCTGTTGGGATTTTAAAAAACTATATTTATTAACAAGAAAATAAAAATCTTTAGAACCCCAGCTATTCACAATATAGATGTGAACACAATAGATGAAGAAACAACATGCAATATCTTCAAATTTGCAGATGGCACCAAGTTGGATGGGAGGATGAGCTGTGAGGAGGACGCAGAGATCCTTCAGTGTGACTTGGACAAGTTGAGTGAATGGGCAAATGAATGGCAGATGCAGTATAATTTAGAGAAATGCAAGATTATCCACTTTGGCAGCAAGACGAGAAGGCAGACTATTAAGTGGATGGCCATAAATTAGGAGAGGGGAAATGTGCAATGAGATTGGGGTGTCCTCATACACCAGCCACTGAAGGTAAACATGCAGCTACAGCAAGGCAGTAAAGAAGGCAGTTGGTATGCAGGCCTTCGTAGCAAAAGGATTAGAGTTCAGGAGCAGGGATGTCTTGCTGCAATTCTACAGGGTACACCTGGAATAGTGTGTGCAGTTTTGCTTTCCTTATCTGAGGAGTGCTCTAGCGGGAGTGCAGAGAGGGTTTACTGGGATTGCAAGACTGACGTACGAGGAGAGATTGAATCGGTTAGGGTTGTATTCGCTGGAGTTCAGAAGAATATGCGGGGGGGGGGGTGATCCTATAGAAACCTATAAAATTGTAACAGGACTAGACAAGGTAGATGCAGGAAGGATGTTCCCGATGGTGGGTGTGTCCAGAACCAGGAGTCACAGTCTGAGGATAATGAGTAGACCATTTAGGACAGAGATGAGGACAAATATCTTCACCCAGAGAGTGGTCGGCCTATGGAATTTATTACCACAGGAAGTAGTTGAGGTTTTTGCTTGTTTTCAAGAAAGTTAGATATCGCACTTGGAGCAAAGGGATCAAAGGATATGGAGAGAGCACAGTAAGAAGTATTACAACACCAGGTTAAAGTCCAACTAGGTCCCGAGGAACCCGAGGAAGGAGCAGTACTCCAAAAGCTAGTGTTTGAAACAAACCTGTTGGACTTTAACCTGGTGTTGTAAGACTTCTTACTGTGCTCATCCCAGTCCAACGCTAGCATCTTCATATCGGGGAGAGGTTAGGACATTGAATTAGATGATCAGCCATGATCATAATGTATGGGCGAGCAGATTAAAAGGGCCGAATGGCCACGTCCTATTCCTATTTTTTACGTTTCTAGACAACACTCCCTTACAGATTTTTAACCATAGAAAATCCAGTAATATTATCCAAGGCAAAATTTGCTGTTACTTTAGTAAAGATATTAACCCACGCGACCTGTCACTCTCACATTCATAGAAATCCAAGACGATTCAGAAACAAGACTTGAAGATTTTCCTGGTTTCTCGATGGCTGCTTCAGATTTCACACCTCTCAGGATAGAACTGTTCCCAGAATGCCATCCCCACACAACCAACACAATTCAGCTCAAATTCTCCCCTTAAATATCCATTTTTCCTTTTCTTCAGGGCAGCACGGTAGCATGGTGGTTAGCATAAATGCTTCACAGCTCCAGGGTCCCAGGTTCGATTCCCAGCTGGGTCACTGTCTGTGTGGAGTCTGCACGTCCTCCCCCTGTGTGCGTGGGTTTCCTCCGGGTGCTCCGGTTTCCTCCCACAGTCCAAAGATGTGCGGGTTAGGTGGATTGGCCATGCTAAATTGCCCGTAGTGTCCTAATAAAAGTAAGGTTAAGAGGGGGGGTTGTTGGGTTACGGGTATAGGGTGGATACGTGGGTTTGAGTAGGGTGATCATGGCTCGGCACAACATTGAGGGCCGAAGGGCCTGTTCTGTGCTGTACTGTTCTATGTTCAATTCCATTATCCTTAGCACCTCTGACATCAACTTTTCTAAAATATACAAATCATTCACGTTTACTTACTGCCGCTATTTTCAAGTCAAATAGAATTGAATAACCGTCCCTCGTTTACTCCAAAGCCTTGACCGTGGAACTCCTGGCAGAGAGGAAACAGCTACAAAAAGAATTTGACCCAGCATTCACTGGGAAAGCAGTGAACCAGCTTTGCCAGGAACGGGGGACTTTTTAAATGAACCAACACCCCTGAAAGAGCACGTTACCTAGGCCCACAATCCAACCCTATCCCCGTAACCCCACCTAACGTTTTTGGACATCAAGGGGAAATTTAGCATGGCCAATCTACCTAACCTGCACATTTTTGGATTGTGGGAGGAAACCGGAGCACCCGAAGGAAGCCCACGCAGACACAAGGAGAAAGTGCAAACTCCCCACAGACAGTCACCCGAGGCTGGAATTGAACCTGGGACCCTGGCGCGGTGAGGCACCAGTGCTAACCATTGTGCCACCCACTCATCTGCCACAAGCTGCTGGAAGAGCGCGATTTAAAATTTTGATTTAAAATTCCACTTTAATTTTCTCCTCACACTCGCCTGTTCTGGTAGTTTTGCTATGACTGACTTTTCAAACCGGAGCTTGTTCATGTTAACTGTAGCGCTCAATAGTGGGTGATGCTGGAATATATACACATCGGGAGGGCCAAACTCCCATTCTACAGTAACCACAAGTTCAGCCCAGCAACAACAGACTCCTCCTTTATCAGGTGGTGACAGGACGAAGGGGTACTGACGGTAAGAGACAAAAACGTAGACGGCAGAGTAACATCTCTGGGGGAACTAATGGAGAAGCGCCAACTGCTGAAACATAAAACGAGCTCCGGTACATGCAATTAAGAAACGTCTTCCACAAGGAGACCGCAGCGTTCCCCCAGCAACACAGACACACTCTACTGGACAGACTTCTAACACTCAACGAACTAGGGCACGGCCATGTACAGATGACTACTAGAGAAGTTAGGACACTGCTGGACGAGACACAGAGAAATGAGAGAAAGAACTAGGCACGGAGATATGGGGAGAACTCTGGATCGAAGCACTGCACAGGACGAACTCCACCTCCTCACGCGCGGGACTGGGCCTAACGCAGCTAATGGTGATGCACAGGGCGTATCTGACCAGAACAGGTATAAGCGGGATCTTCCCGGAGGTGGAGGGCAAATGAGAACGGTGCCAGGAAGGCCCGGCCAACCACACCCATATATTCAGGTCTTGCCCCAGATTTGTCGAGTATTGGGCCGCCTTTTTCAAGGTTGTGGGAGTGAGGGCAGAACTACGTCCACTAGTGGCCGTCTTCGGGGTATCAAAACAGCCAGGGTTCTCTACGAGGAGAACAAGTCCTAGCCCTTGCCTCCCTGATTGCCTGCCGGAGACTCCTACTCAGCTGACCATCAGCAGCGCCACCCAAGGCACAGACTGTCTGCCCGACTTAGTGGGATTGCTCAAATTAGAAAATATAAAATTCACCAGAGGATCGGAGGAAGGCTTCCACAATATATGAAAGCAATTTGCCAACCTATTCAAGGACATGTTCGTAACCAGCAACAATGGGTGTGGGTGGGGGCGGGAAAGATTGTAGGTAGGGGATGCCAAAATAGACAAAGATAGAAGAGAAGGGTGGTCGAATAGAAGGGAAGACACAACCCAAAAGTACAAGGGAAGCAGGGCAGAGGAACCAAAGGACATTGAGGGGAGGATAGCCCATGGGTGCAGCCAAGGCACCAAAAATGGGATACGCCTACATGGCCGCAAAACACACCCATGTTTTTAATATCATGGGCCACATGTAAATAGTCAAACAATACAGTTGTGGTAACCAATAACTGGAGACCCAATGTAAACATGCCTCGTAGCTGGATATGTTTCCTATGTATTCATGCCAGATTATCGCATTTTCCCGTTTATCATTTTTTTTTAATTGTTCCCTTTGTTTGATGCAATATTGTCACAATTAAATGTAAAAAAATTAGCAAAAATTAGATTAAACTTTAAAAGTTGACCTCCCCTGAGCTACTGCTTCTTTATTGGTGCATCCCCTAGCCTAGTGTCCCAGTTCACTGCTGCCTCTGAAGAATTGTCTGCAATGTACACCTCAAAATGCTGCAAAGCGAACACCAAACTTCAAGCCTCTTTCTTCACAGCTGAATATTTTTCTGATGTACACTCAACCTCTGATAAATATCCCAATGGCCTCTTAGGTCCCAGTTCATCTTTTACCAATACCCATATCTCTGGCATCAATAGCCAACTTAAACCGCCCTGTATGATTGGTATAGTAGTCAGTGCAGCTTACAAGCGGGCAGCATGGTGGCGCAGTGGTTAGCACTGCTGCCTCACGGCGCCGAGGTCCCAGGTTCGATCCCGGCTCTGGGTCACAGTACGTGTGGAGTTTGCACACTCTCCCCGTTTTTGCGTGGGTTTCGCCCCCACAACACAAAAGATGCGCAGGCGAGGTGCATTGGTCACGCTAAATTGCCCCTTAATTGGAAAAATAAATGAATTGGTTACGCTAAATTTATATTTTTAAAAAGTACAGCTTTCGAGCTGTCAAACGCATTCTGACACTCATGCCCATGAGAATCTTCCGTACATTTTATAAACGATTCCGTCAGTGGGGCAGCTACACTGCTGAAATTTGGCATTTCCAATAAAATCCACTCATGCCCAGAAAACGCAAATCCGCCCATTATGCTGCAGGCACTGGGAACTCTACAACAGCTTTTACTTTAGCATCCGATGTGGGCCACTTGAAAATGTCCAGTGTGGCTTAAATATGCAACTTCATTTTTTGCAAATCCGCTTTCAGCCAAATTTACAAGCAAATTGGCTTCCTGCAGTCGCTGCCAAAAACGTGGTGACGTGAGACCACAAAGTAAGTATTCAAATGTGTCGTTTAAAAGGAGGAACATCTTTACATACATAATGAAGATTGACAATAACTAACTCGACAGAACAGTAGTAAATGAAATGAAAATCGCTTATTGTCACAAGTCGGCTTCAAATGAAGCTACTGTGAAAAGCCCCGAGTCGCCACATTCCAGCGCCTGTTCGGGGAGGCTGGTACTGGAATTGAACCGTGCTGCTAGCCTGCCTTGGTCTGCTTTAAAAGCCAGCGATTTAGCCCTGTGCTAAACCAGCCCCCAGTAACAGTAATAACTATGAAAACAGAGTGGCAGGGTGACACTGCTGCCTCAGGGCCCCCACATCTGTTGGTCACCGTCCGTGTGGAGTTTGCACATTCTCCCAGCGTCTGCGCAGGTCTCTCTTTCTTCACCCCTCCCCATCCCAAAAACCACAAGATGTGCAGGGTAAATGAACTGGCCACGCTAAATTGCCCCTTAATTGGAAAAAAAAAAAAAATTGGGTACTCTAGGTTTATTTTTAAAAATCTAGGAAAACAGAGCACCCAACAAAGCCGGCACATGTTCCCAAGACCCTCAAAACAGACCCCAGAACAACAATTACATAAAAGAGAAAGCCTTACACGAACACACTGTATTCAAAAAGACAATCTGTAACACCGACCATAAACCTTTTTTTGGTATTCTGAAAACAAGGAAATAAACTGGTGGTTGGAGCTTGCCCGAGTGCGATGGTGTCCAGAGACCAAAAGGAAGCAGAGTATGAATCCTGGACGCCCAGAAAGGACCTGCTCTCTCGTGTTTGCTCCAGAAACGCTGCTGTGTTTCTGAAACTCCAGAGACCTGCATGAATCCAGTGAAAACCTCACACATGAAAGCAAAGTTTGAAGAGAAGAAAGGTGCTAGAAACTATATGAAACAAAGACTCTTATCTTGTCACTTTCATCCTTATTATTTTCACCCATCTCCTTTCCTCTATGTACGGTGTAAAAATGGGGAATTAGGAATTAGATAATAGTTAACCAGCTGTATTTGCTGTATATTTCATTATAATCTTGTTATAAATTTAAAGTTAGTGTTTAAATTTACAAACCTGGTGACTGTGATTATTAGGCAGTCAAGGGCCAAAGATTTGGGGTATTTTTGTAAGGATTATCTCCTAATTTAGTTGTGTTGCAACTCCAGCTCAAGGAGGGCTGGAACATGCGCCCTAGCCCAAGCTGCAATAATGTGGGGGCTCATCCGGGATTGTTGGAACAGTGGATGGCGACGTTTGGGTTGCAGTGAATTATAAAGAGACACCATGTTGGTAGTGGTATAACGCAATGGCTTTGGAAAAGGCAAAGATTTATTTTCAGGTGGACTTGTCCTTGGTTTATTTAAAAGGGCTTTGAAAAGACAAGCTCGTCGAATTGGCAGCCAATTTAAAAATAGAGGTACCAGTTAAAGCTAGGATGGTACAGATACCTGAAGCGATTCGGGAGGAACATTTCAATTTTCAAAAAAACACCAGAATCACAGGCTGGCCATGGCCACCATCAATGGAATTAGCTAAAATCCAGTTACAATTCAAACAAATGGAGATGCAGCGAGAGCGGGAGACGCGCAAGGTGGAGAGGGGGGAGACGCGCGAGGGGGAGAGAGGGGAGGCGCGCGAGGGGGAGAGAGGGGAGGCGCGCGAGGGGGAGAGAGGGGAGGCGCGCGAGGGGGAGAGAGGGGAGGCGCGCGAGGGGGAGAGAGGGGAGGCGCGCGAGGGGGAGACAGGGAGCGCGCGAGGGGGAGACAGGGAGCGCGCGAGGGGGAGACAGGGAGCGCGCGAGGGGGAGACAGGGAGCGCGCGAGGGGGAGACAGGGCGCGCGCGAGGGGGAGAGAGGGCGCGCGCGAGGGGGAGAGAGGGCGCGCGCGAGGGGGAGAGAGGGCGCGCGCGAGGGGGGAGAGAGGGCGCGCGCGAGGGGGAGAGAGGGCGCGCGCGAGGGGAAGAGAGGGCGCGCGCGAGGGGGAGAGAGGGCGCGCGCGAGGGGGAGAGAGGGCGCGCGCGAGGGGGAGAGGGCGCGCGATGGGGAGAGAGAGCGCGAGGGGGAGAGACACAGAAAGGGAGAGAGGAAAGGCATTAATAAGGGAGAGGGGAAAGCACAATAAGGGAGAGAGGAAACCACATTAATGGAGAGAGGAAAGCGCATTAATAAGGGAGAGGAAAGCACATTAATAAGGGAGAGGAAAGCACATTAAGGGAGAAAGAGTTCCATTTAAAATTTAGAGTACCCAATTATTTTTTCCAATTAAGGGGCAATTTAGCATGGCCAATCTACCTACCCTGCACATCTTTTGGATTGCGGGGGTGAAACCCACGCAGACACAGGGAGAATGTGCAAACTCCACACGGTCAGTGACCCAGGGTTGGGATTCGAACCCAGGTCCTCAGCGCCGTAGGCAACAATGCTAACCACTGTGCCACCGTGCTGCCCCCAGAAAGAGTTCCATCTTAAGGCACTGGAAATTAGAAGTTGCTGCCAGGAACGCCTAGAATGGAACCGAGTGGTGAAATGTTTAAATTTGCACAAGCCCTCCCAAAATTCAGAGAAGAGGTAGAAACCTTTTTTAGCGCTTGAGAAAATAGCAACCAAAATGGCCTGGCCAAAAGAAAAGTGGATATTACCCATACGACCCATACAAAATAAATTGACGGGGCAGGCACAGGATATTTATGCTTCACTGTTACAGGTGGTGTCGAAGAATTATGACGAGGTAAAAAAGGCCATTCTGGGTGCCTATGAATTGTTTCCCGAGGCATATAGGCAAACGTTTCGGACTTTAAGGAGACGGCCATGACAAGACGAGTGCCGGATTCAAAAGGGTTAAGCAGAACAATTTTGTTCGATGGGTACGAGCAATGGGAGCAGCAACTACCTATGAGGCTCTGAGAGAGGTCATTCCCTGAAGAGGAATTTACAAATTCCCTACCTTCTGTGATAAAAACCCATGTTAAAGACCAAAAGGTTAAAACCGCAATGCTGCCCCTCCTCGCATGAGCTGTAATGGAACTATTTCAGAAACAGAAGAACCCAAATTACCAAGAACAGGAAATTCACTATAAACAGAATAAATACCAGATTTAGATAATTTTTTAATTGATCTATTTTAATTGATAAACGACAAAACCAATAGAGGAATGATGCAGAATTCCCTTAATTAAATTCAACTCTTAAGGCTGAAGAATGCTGAGGAAGAGATGAAGGTGAGGGGAATTAAATTAAAGCCGTCATTCACCCGGAATTTAGAAATGCATCTCAGCCGCCAACTAATTTGTTCACGAGTACTGTCCAATTAAATCCTTGAAACCCTTCAAATTACAGAAGCGTTTAATGATCCTGCATGAATTATGCAAAAGAAAGAGGAAATGGTCAGTCCTAAAGCAGTAATGGGATCCACAATTACCACTGAAAAGTCTCAAAGTGCTGTAAAGATAGCTCAAGCAAAAAAAAGTATTGTCACGGATTTCTGAGGGGTAGATAATACTGTGAGCTATTGAAAAAGGTGAGGGAAGGGCAGCACGGTGGCAGTGGGTTAGCCCTGTTGCCTCACGGCTCCCAGGTTCGATCCCGGCTCTGGGTCACTGTCCGTGTGGAGTTTGCACATTCTCCCCGTGTCTGCGTGGGTTTCGCCCCCACAACCCAAAGATGTGCAGGTTGGGTGGATTTGCCACGCTAAATTGCCCCTTAATTGGAAAAAATTAAGTCTAAATTAATTTTAAAAAAGAAAAAAGGTGAGGGAAATGTTTGGAGAGCAGAAGGCCAAGGGAGCTGGGGATGAAAACAATCCCAGCGTCAAATGATTCTTTAACGAGGGATTGATTTTTTCTCGAATGAGGGATTGATTTACCGTCAGAAGACAATTTTGAAGGGAGTTAATGAGCTGCATGGCAATGACGTTGCTGTACAACTGGAAATCCAGTCCTTTCTGAAATTAAAAAGTACTGCATGCAGGCGAAAATCGATGGCTGGATACACTAGCAGGTCAGACAGCCTTTTTCAAGTGGATGACCGTGTGTCAGAATTGACATTTCTAAATGTCCCATTTCAGGACGGCATGGTGGCGCAGAGGTCAGTATTGCCACCTCACAGCGTCGAGGACCCGGGTTTGATCCTGGCTCCAGGTCACTTTCCCTGTGCACCTTCTCCCCGGGCCTGCTTGGGTCTCACCCCCACAACTCAAAGATGTTCAGGGTAGGTGGATGGGCCACGTTAAATTGCCCTTTAATTAGAAAAAAGTAATTGGGCGGGCACTCTAAATGTATGTTTTAAAATTTTAATGTCCCATTTACTCCCCCAAGATGTGGAGGAAAGAGATTGATTACTTTTTGTTTGGTAAGGAGCTCAAGGCAACAAAGTCACAAGATATTTTTTGAATTTCTGGATGATTTCAGGTTATAGGCTTGACAAATGAAGAAGATGGGACTGTTCTTGAAGATTAAATATTCGATTTGACAGCCATGTTCAGAATCAAGGGGTTGGACAGACCCAACTGGGAGAATCTGCCCGTTGGCGAAAGGATCAAGTGCCAAAAGGACACCAATTTAATGAAGGACGGGATTAGGAAAACCTTCATGTAACAATCGGTTAAGGTGTGCAATGCACTGCCCGTGCGCGGTGGAGCAGGTAGAGACCTTAAAATAGAGAACTGGATAATTATCTGGGGGGAAAAAAAACTGCAGGGCTGTGGGGAAAAGGGGAATGGGAATAGGAGAGCTGCAGAGCCGACACGGATATTACTAGTCAAATGGCCTCCTCTTGTGCTCGGATTATAAATTGCATTGGGCTCTGCTCTGATGGAGCTGCAACAATAATTGGAAAGCATCTGGTGTAGTGTCAGATCCAGAACCAGTAGTTCTCAACACCGAGAAAATACTTCAAATCTGGAGCTATAAAGACTGCTGTACTTTGCGATGAGACGGGGGCAGAGCAAAATTCGTCCTCCTGCATTCAGAAGCAAAATGCTGACCTGTATACACTTCATCTCAGTGAAGAGGGTGTGTACCTTCCCAGCTACTGAGGAACCAGCACTTGCTGAGGTTCTGACTGCTATGTGGTCAGTCAAACTGGGTTACATGGCAGACTTATTCAGTGAAATTAATAAATTAAAGCAAACTGTGAAAGATTTGGCGTATACAAAGAGCAAGACTAGAGAGCTGGTGTTTGTGGGTTGACCACGGCCATATCAGAGATCTTGCATTCCAGAAAACAAATGTTGACAATCAAACCACAACTGATAGTGTAGTACTTTTTAAGGTCTCTGCAACAAATTTTATAATTATTTTCCAGATGAAGCAATCTGCTACACACCCAAGTGGGTTGCAACGACCCCTGTGAGAAAATTCAAGTTAAATATTACCCAAAGCTGCTCGGAAAAGCTCACTGACTCATCACCAGACAGATCCCTCCGGAACCAAGTAAAACGCCACCAGAGACACCTTGATGCAAATTGCTGAATACAACACTGCTTCTTCGGCGGCACTGCATGTGTTGCTTCCGTTTAGCACAGCCAGCTGGATTTGCAGAATGACAATGAAAACAAGAATGCGTCGCCAGGATGAACGCGAGTGCTTGAAGACTCTGCCAATTCTTGGTCAAATTAATTCCAAGCATCTGCAACAAGTTTCATTCGAGTTTCATTGCATCGCTAGCGCTGAATATAGAAAAAAAGGTACTCGTGTTAAGAGTGGAATTTTTATTACAGGGACTTTGAAGCAGAAAATTCTGACAATCCCAACAGTCGAAGAATTTGAACCATTTTTTAAAATCTGCAAGTAAAAGAAAATTGCATGAGCGTAAGCGATTATGAAGCTGCCAGATTGTTGTAAATTCCATCTTTTTAGGGAAGAAAATCCATTCTATCTTTTTGCCCTTGCGTTTTCTCAAATTTCACGTTCCAAAGAAACAGAAACAAATTACAATTAGACCCACTGCCAATCCGGGAGGAATAAAACAAAACAACTATCAATCACAAATGGGCTAGAAAGTAAGGCTACAAGAGCAAAGAGACGATGAACCAATCAAATCAGTCAAAACGTCAGTTGGTTTGCGCTACCATCTGGGAACTTTTACTCAAAATTGAAAATTCCTTGTTATAAATACTTATAACACGAGCAACCTGCAAAAGTAAACAATCCAGAATAAAATGTTTGTTATTCAATGGAGCCACCCCCGCGTGCTGTTGTAAATCACTGGAATATTTATCAGAGGAGCCAGCTTTTGCATAACTTGGCTGGAAGGGGGAGTTATTATGAAATGAAAATCGCTTATTGTCACATGTAGGCTTCAAATGAAGTTACTATGAAAAGCCCCTAGTTGCCACATTCCAGCACCTGTTCGGGGGTTTTGGGTTAGGTTTTATTACGTTTTGCTAACTCCTGATTCTATAAAATGCTTTGGTTAATCCTGGTTAGCTGTTGTCCACAAATAATATTTATTATTGTCACAAGTAGGCTTACATTAAGACTGCAATGAAGTTACTGTGAAAATCTCTGAGTGGGAGTGGCCTCATTCCGGCGCCTGTTCGGGTGAGGGAGAATTCAGAATGTCCAATTTACCTAACAAGCACGTCTTTCGGGACTTGTGGGAGGAAACCGGAGCACCCGGAGGAAACCCATGCAGACATGGGAAGAACGTGCAGTGTCCGCAAAGACAGTGACCCAAGCCGGGAATCGAACCTGGGACCCTGGAGCTGTGAAGCACAGTGCTAACCTCTGTGCTACTGAACCACCCCTTAAATCACAACGAGTGACACCGCTTTATTGATGCTCCAGAACGCCACGGATAATTCTCCTTCAAGTGATTCCCGGCTTGGTTCACTGTCTGTGCGCAGTCTGCACGTTCTCCCAGTGTCTGCGTGGGTTTCCTCTGGGTGCTCCGGTTTCGCCCCTCCAGTCAAAAGACGTGCAGATTAGGTAGGATTGCCCTTAGTGTCCACAAAGGTTGGGTGGGGTTACTGAGTTAATAGGGTGGAGGCGTGGGCTTAAGCAGGGTGCTCTTTCCAGGGACCGGTGCAGACTCAATGGGCCGTATGGCCTTCTTCTGCACTGTAAATACTATGATTCTACAAGTGAGCATGTCATAATGACCAGTGTCCTCTTCACCCTTTCCAAATGATAGAAAAATACACAGGGAGCTGAAGTGGTGCATTCAGTCCCTCCAGCTTCCGGACCTTGTTTTTGACCCAGAATCCACAACTTATGCGGGGGAATTCCTGATTTCTACTTCCTACCTTTGATTTAATTCCGAGCGTATTGTGCTCCCTTGTTCGGGATTCCTCAATAAGACAAAATAGTTCCTCTCTCTACTCATCTAATACCCTTTATTACATTCAATATCTCAATTAGATTATCCCGTCGACCATTTAGTCACAACGCTTTTAAAATCAGGGGAATACAAGCAAAGCCTGTGCCTAAAACTAAATGCAGTGCTCCAGATAGAGTCTAAACATAGCACAATATAACTCACTCACTTCCCCTCTATCCCCATTAGAGAAAAGGTCAATGTTCCAGTACTGACAGAATAAGACATTGCAAGTAAAATAAACACACTTTTCTTGGTCTAATAATATTAAAGGGCAACGGAGGATGGGCCATAAATGCTGCCTTTTCAGCAGCATGCACATCCAAATAATACTTGTGTTTATAAAAAAAAAAACTTTTGTTCTTTGGAGACGAGTTTTGAAAGGTCAAATAATCTTTATATTAAAGGCAACTCATTTCTACATTTGGTATTTGTTAAAGGAGTCAAGTTTCTTTTCAATTTACTATTACAGAGACAGCTACCCTGCTCAACTTCTTGGATGATATGTTACGGTCTGGTTTGGATACCGGAGCCCGTCTCCTTTCCAATGCTACAAAACCCACCCAAGCAAATAAACAAGTTGTGATTTTGTCCCAAGTGTCTTAATGAGGGTACTGGATCAAGGATTAGACAGATGTTTACGATAACCAAGAGAATACTGGAACATTTGGGGGGGGGGGGGGGGGGGGGGGGGGGGGGGCCTCTCACAATGGGTAGGATTGGTCACAGCCGTACCAAAGTGCTTTTGCCATTGGCTGCCCTATGGCTCACTCACCGAGTCCTCGACAGCCCATTAACTCATCAAATCCAGGTTCTTAACCCACCCGACATCAGTCATATACCACAAGTGCCTCCAAACCCACATGTTCTCTGGTCTCCTGCTCCCAATTCTGCTAGATTGCTTCCCTTGTACCTTTGCCCCCCTCACACCCCTCCACAGAAACAGGTTGCTTCACTCAAGCTGCATACCCCCTCCGGAGCACAGGTGCTCAAGTTCAGAATCCCAGTACTCCCAAGTGCCTTCTGCCATCCAGTTACTCCCAGGTCCAGCCCTTCACATTTCTTATCACCCTTCCTCCCAACTGCTATAAGCCTAGTGTCCTCATGAGATAATTCCCTCATCCAGGAACTAGTCTACTTGAACCTTTGTTGAACTCCCTCGAAAACAAGTTTCTTCACCCTTGGGCAAGGAGGCTAAAACTGTACATCTTACTCCAATTGCTATCTCACTCAGCCTCTGTACAACTGGAGCAAGACTTCCTTATATTCCAGTCCATTACCTGCATGCTTACTTTAGGATTCATGTCAAAGGACACCCACAATAATAAATATTACTGACCTACAAAATATTTTATGGGTTTGAAATATCTGGAATAATGTTTAACTTAAAAGAGTCCTGCACATCCAAGAGGCCGTGGGGTTCGATTTATGCACCCTTCGTAGGGCCATCACTGAACTACAACTTGCAGCAAACATCTGTGCTTCTTTTTCCAAGCATCTTGACCCCAAGTGCATGCAATTTGGAGAAACTCTGCAGGAAATAGTATTTTTTTTTTACAGGTAAAAAACAGAGGCTCTGGAGATTGCAGAAAAGAACACAAATGATAGAAGAACTGAGATTATATCTGCCAGGGAAGGATAAACGGGAGAGAAAGCTGAGGGGTCTTTCAAAATGATGACGGGCTTGACAAGAGTAGACAGAGGATGTTCTCCAATTGCAGGCAAGAGCAAAACTAGAGCCCATCAATCGTCACTCAGAAACCAAGTAGGAAATTCAGGAACTCATTAACACATGGGAGTGGTTAAGGTGAACAGTATGGGTGCTTGTAAAGAGAAGATAGCCAAGGTCATGAGGATGAAGAGTGTAGAAGGGTATGTTGATACACGGTTAGGCAACTGATTGGATGAGGGCGAGAGGAGATTTTGAGCGGATGATAAATGCCACTGGTTGGACCAAATGGCCAGTTTTTGTGCTGCATATTCCATGTAACTTGTCTAGGTTATGCAATTGTGAATTCTTATAGGGGATGGTTTAGCACAGTGGGCTAAATAGCTGGCTTGTAATGCAGAACAAGGCAGCAGCGCAGGTTCAATTCCCGTACCAGCCTCCCTGAACGGGCGCCGGAATGTGGCAACTAGGGGCTTTTCACGGTGCAACAATAATTGAGTTAGCTTTTCCATTATACAGACTGACACCTTTTAACGTAGGTTTTGGCATGAAATTATTAGGGCTTTTTATTAGAAAAGAAAATAGAAACAAATCACAGAGCGCAAGCCTGTGTGTGCGCGGGCATGCATGCAGCGGGGTGGGGTGCACTGACAACAGGGGAGAAAGACGGTTATGATGATATATCTCAAAATTCTACCAGAGGTACTCATTGCTCCTACGTCCATGTCCAGTACCCTCCTTACTGGTCGGGGCTGTTTAAGCACAGTGGCCTAAACAGCTGGCTTGTAATGCAGAACAAAGTCAGCAGTGTGGGTTCAATTCCCACACCGGCCTCCCTGAACAGGCGCCGGAATGTGGCAACTAGGGGCTTTTCACAGTAACTTCATTGAAACCTACTTGTGACAATAAGCAATTATTATTATTATGATTGCGTTACCTTTATCTCACTGAGCAACACCATGTAAAACCTGCATCAAGAAAAGTTGTAATTAGCACGTCGTCCAACATACACAAAGTTGCCTCAAAAGTATCTGGGAAAAATAAAGCAACACTTTACTGAATCGTACACCGATTGCAAAGTCTGTCCAATAGCCATGTGCACTCCCACATCAGCCGAACAGCCCAGAAAGTGCAATGGGAGTCAGGTTGTTGTTTATGGATTGTGACCGTATCTATCGTCACATCTGGATGGCACAGTATATGTAAACTTGCATCTAATTGGTGCACGTTTCACATGCATAAAACAACAAAATCACAATGGAGGAGAAATGCACACCTTATCCAGTGGATGAAAATAGTTAATAGCCACCAATAAAAAGAGTGAATCGAGCATGACCCATTTTACTATTGAAAGCACCATCCAAAGCTATTCAACATGAAAATCCAACTGGGAAAACTTGTTCCTTAAAGTATGCCAGATTGTGTTAGTCATGAATTGGACAGTAAACAGCAAATATCTGCGTACTCGATTGTAACAAAGGTCAGTTTGGTAAATAACCAAATCAAACAGAAGTGACACTTTAACCAGCAGTCAAGTTGCTAACACAGCTTACTAAAGTAATTCTGAAGCACAGACGTAAATTAGATATCCGACTGCTTGGCAGAGAATCAACGATGATTTGCCAACTAACCGTTAGCTGCTTTTAATTTTGGGAGGGTTGCTGCTCTCTGCTGGTACAAAATCTAAGCAGATTTATTTACCAAAAATAAAAGTTAACAAAATAAAATCTGCTCCAAATCGAAGAAAAAAGGGATTTCTTGCCAGGCCAAGAGGGATCGTGCACCTGAAATTTGTTCCATTTGCTAAATATTAATTTATCATAAAATTCTTCACCACAAGAGAATTTATATGCAAACAAGCATAAATCGGGGCTCGAGGAAACTCTATATATCCCTCCTTTATGTCTTATAATTGAAGATTTAGGTCATCTAAGCATCATTCACGCACATTAGGCACAGTATCTTTAAGAAAATGGAGCTGTGGAATCTTGACCTTTTCGTATTTAAGTCATAAAACTAAATTGGAAACAGAAAACGGTCATAAGAACTCCCTTGCCCCAGGAAAAGTACAAGCTTCCTGTGGGTAATTGCCTCTCTGAACCAGTACAATTCCAGGAATATCACATGAATGGTTCTTTTGCATGAGGTGGTACCATTATATCAAGTCAAGATGCACATGATGGACAGCATGGTAGCGCAGTGGTTAGCACTGCTTCCCCACAGCACCAAGGTCCCAGGTTCAATCCCGGCTCCGGATCATTGTCCATATGGAGTTTGCACATTCTCCCAGTGTTTGGGTTTCGCCCCCACAGCCCAAAGATGTGCAGAGTAGGTGAATTGGCCATGCTAAATTGCCCCTTAATTGGAAAAAATTGGGTACTCTAAAGGGACGATCTATTAAAACAGAGAGGACGAGAAATTTCTTCAGGCAGAGGGTGGTGAATCTGTGGAACTCTTTGCCGCAGAAGGCTGTGGAGGCCAAATCACTGGTGTCTTTAAGACAGAGATAGATAGGTTCTTGATTAATAAGGGGATCAGGGGCAGGAGAATGGGGATGAGAAAAATATTAGCCATGATTGAATGGCAGAGCAGACACGATGGGCCGAATGGCCTAATTCTGCTCCTGTGTCTTATGGTTATGCTGTAAGGATTGAGAGACGGGTTTAGGGGATTCGTCAAAGTTTAAATGTAATCGCACAATGGTACATTTGTTTGTTTGAGTTTTTATACTGGGTTATTCGCTTTATGCCTAAATTACATGTGCCTCTGGACACAAATACACAGGAAACCCCACTTCAAAAAAAAATTATGTTGCAAATATCCTTGCATTAAACAAAAAGCAGCAAATCAGGAGTTAGGATTGAGATTCAGTTTCAACACAACTTGGATCAAATTCAAATAGTTTGAACTTTGGCTTGAAAAATGGAGGAAACAATTAATTCGGATTGGAAATGGCTTTTGGACCAACTGAACATTTAAATTTCAGATGTCCATTTGTAACTCGGGTTTCCCGAACTGGCCTAATTTTGATCAGAGCCAACCAATATGAATCTAGCTTCTACACACGCACAGACACATACTTCTCACTGAAGCTATGGCTCAGGAATCTGCTTTAACTAAACTAACAGATGCAGGCTATTCAATTTTCTTAGATTTCAAAAAGACAAGTCACAATGGTCTGAATGAGATTATTAAAAAAAGGAAAACGCTTGCTTGCATTCATGCAGCAACTCCCATAACCTCAAGGTATTCCAAAGCTGCACTTCAGGCAAATTGTTAATAAACACACAGACGAGACACTGGGAGATTGTTCTTTCCTCAATAACTGTTTCCACATGGACACGTGTAAAATTATTCACTGAGATTCAGTCAAAGAAGTACTGTCACAATATAGTCACTGTTGTAATGTAGGAAATGTCACAGCCAATTTGCACATAGTAAGATCCCACAAACAGCAATGAAGTCATAGCTAGGTCATCTGCTATCGTAATGTTGGTTAGAATCAATGAATGGTGTGACACACGGGGTCATTCAGGCCAGAATGCCTGTGTTGGCTCTTATAACCCAGCCCTTGTTCTTTCCCTAGAACCTATAATTTTATTTTTCCCTTCCAGGCGATCATGCAATTTCTTTCTGAAAGTTAGTATCGGGTTCACTTCTTTCAGGTAGCTGACATCCGATTACAACTCAAACTTTGGGGCTTAAATTTTTTTAATTTTAGTTAAAAATAAATTTGGAGTACGCAATTATTTATTTATTTTCCAATTAAGGGGCAATTTAGCATGGCCAATCCAACCAACCTGCACATCTTTGGGTTGTGGGGATGAAACCCACGCAGACACTGGGAAAATGTGCAAACTCCACACGGACAGTGACCCAGGGCCGGGACTCGAACCAGGGTCCTCAGCGCCGCAGTCCCAGTGCTAACCACTGCACCACATGCCACCCTAACTTTGACACAGTTGAGTGGTAACCCACTTAGCCGTACAGGATGGGATTCTACCCATTGTGGGCGGGACGCAGATCTCGAGGCTCAATGGCTGTCGAGACGCCCTGGGGGCCTTCTTCAGTCATCTACCAACTACATCGCACCATTCAGGAATTGAAAAATTTGGCTCTGTAAACGGTGATGCTGTTGCAGACTGATCTTAGTACAGAATACTAAACTGTACAAGTAAACTTGTAGAACAATCCCTCACTGCGGTTGAGGAAATCTCCATTTGTACATATCTTTATGGGCAGCGCGTTAGCAGCGGTTAGCACTGTTGATCACGCCCATTATTTTCCACTTCACTGCATTAAACTGCATCTACCATGAGTCTGCCCATTTCATAAAGTTCATGTCTTACTAATGTGTGCTGCAGTCCTCCTCACTGTTTAGTACACAAGTTCCATGTCTTCTACAAACATTAAAATTATGCCCTCTGCAACCAATTCCAGTTTGTCAATATACATTGAACAGTGGGCCTGATACTGGAACCCACTATTTTACCTCCCCCCTAGTCTGAAAGGGAACAACTTCTCCCTGCCCCATAGTCAATTTTTTATGCACACTGACACTAATCCCACCAGTTTTTAATTTTGCCAAAAGGTCTGTTGTGCATGTTATCAATTGCCTTATGAAAGTCAGTGCACACATCAACTCTTACTTTAAAGAGCTCAATTAAGTTTGTCAAACATCAATTGCCTGTCACAAATTCATGCTGGCCATCCTTTGTCAATTTGTTTTTCCAAGTGACATTTTGTCCTGGATTACCATCTCACTTAAAAGTCTCACAGCATTAGGTTGTCATGTAGTTATCTGGTTTCTCTCGGTTTTGTTTGGAATGGGTCATAACATTTGAAATTCTCCAGTCCTCTGGCACCACTCCCATACCCAAGGATGATTGAAAGGTTGCGGCTGGAGCCTCTGCTATTTCGCCAATACTTTCCTTAGCAAACTAGGATATATCATATTTGGACCAGGCAATTTCCTACTTTTAAGTACCTCCCCAATCTATTTTTACTCTATCGGATTTCCTTGCCACCTCCATGACAGCAGCAGCTTGTGAAGCCGGGTTCCTGCGTTGTGCAGTACATTGGTGATTGCTGCATGTGGGAGGAAACCGCAGCAAACCCACGCAGACATGGGGAGAATGTAGAGACTCCACACAGACAGTGATCCAAGCCGGGAATTGAACCCGGGCGCTGTGAAGCAACAGTGCTAACCACTGTGCAGCCCATAAAGATATATACAAACAGATTTCCTCAACCAGTGAGGGGTTGTTCTACAAGCTTACTTGTATTCTGTACCAAGGTCGGTCTATGACAGTTTCACCATTTACAGAGCCAAATTTTTCAATTCCTGGTCAATTTGCCAGTATATTTCAATCAAGTTTTGATACGAAGGGGGCTATTAAGTCTATTCTTCCAACGTTAAACTAGACCTCATCACAATACCTCCGACATGGTGGTACGAGCATCAAATGTTAGCTATCTGGCCAAGCACCAGGAACACGTAATGACCATCATAAGAAAAGTAAATTGTTTTCCCTAAACTCTTGCTACCAATTGTGAAAGTTCAAGGGAGCAAGAATCAATGAGAAATCTAGTTCAAACAAAGACCTCCATATGGTTTCTCCATGAAATAGAAAACGCAGTGGCAATCAAAATAGAGTACATGGACAGTGGCAAGAATCTCATACAAGATAGGCCTTTCCTTTTATAAACTTGGTATGGTCTGGTGTCTAAAGACATGGACATGGTTACTATCCCAGTAACTGCACATGGATGAGAAAGATGGATGTACCACCAGAAACCATTTCCACTATTGACAGAACATTAAACTGGAACTAGCAACGTTGCCAGTTGAGACAAGTAATGTCAATCAAAATAAGGATTCAAACACTGCCCTCTTCTGTTGACCAATCTTCGTTAATGGAGTTTACTAGACCAGCAATAGCAAAACAATTTTGGTTATTGGATTTATGTGCACAACATACAAGAACAGTGCTTAAAATGAGAGGAAACTGTAATAAAAGATTTGTATAATTTTTATTGCTGTTAATTCAGGGGAAAAAGTTGCATAAAATCCAAAAATTTGTTCTAGAAATATAAGTGACCTTTCCAGTACATAACATCTTGAATATCAAAGAGTACAGTAAACATATGAACGAACTGAAGGTAGCAACGTACCTCCTATATACAGTACAGTTTTTAAACCATAAAATTAGTTCCAATATAGCCAAGTTATTTACAACACATTGTCTTACAGGTTCACGTGGCTTACCATTTTTAAATCTTAGAACTCAACAGCACAGTCGCACCAAGATAGCTGTTTTGTATTCAACTGGTCATCCCCCAAAAAAAATTGAAGTTAAAGAAATGTGCTTCAAGGAAAATAAATGCCACGCTTTATCCTTTAGCGATCTGGAAATAACAATTATTAATTGATTCACATGGGTGGCATTAAAAAGGCCCCAATGTCAACAGATATTTCTTACATGCTAATAAAAAGTTTGGGTCAATGTCCTAGCTACTCAAAGCAGCTCGACTAGGATACACGTAAGCAGATGAGTCAACTGCAATTTTTCTCCCTAAAAAAAAAGAATACTCTTTGATGACAAGCATTTTGTTGACACCAGGGCTTTAAGACAAGACAAAGGCCTAAGAGCCTACAAACAAAAACACATTCAACTCCTATGACACTCACTCGTTTTCAAGTCCACAAAATACATCAATCCACTCAAAAAGAGTGGGGACTCTATACATTTATTTAAAAAAAGCAGACTGCTGCATGCCAATATCACAGCTCCATATATCCCCATGAATGTTAAAGGAATGCCAAGGGTCACACTTGGACAGCACTAATTCAACCTTGCGCTGTAGGACGCAGCAACCCTCAAAGTTGCCATCATCTTGCAAATAACCTCAGTGCACTTTTAAGAAATAAACCTGGAAGCAGAATAGTGCATATTGGCTTTTTATCTCTCCTTTCTAAACAAAAAGCAGCAGCATAAATCAGTGACAACGCTGACATGATTAATACCATCTACAAATATCAAGCATCAATCTTCACATTATAGTAGTGGCAAATGCATTTGAAATGGTGAATTCACTACCACGTCAAATCTGCAGAGTTCACGCTACCTACAATAAATATCTTAAGTGTTTTTTCATTTTTTTTTTAAATCATGGAGACATGTAACCTTTTTTTGTGTACAGCTATGTGTGAAATGGAGTTTGTTTTACATTCTAAAATCCAGGTAAACACTGCCCCAATAATAGCTGTTTCAGCTTAGAGCCTTTTTGTTTTAAGAAAAGGAAAAGAAAATCAAGTAATATCCATTACAAGTTTATGGTACAGTATAAAGATGGGATTCACAAAAACGGTTATGGCTATTCATCAATGGTTTGATCCAAAGACAAACTGAAAAATATTCACACGTTGTCAAATTTTAACAGTTGTTATAAATATCACCACCAAAAATTAAAAGGTAAATAACTGCACTAACAAAATGTTTTAAAATTGTTTTTAAGCCTAAAAATAAACTAACCAGACAATATTTTGTTGTTTCCTGTGTTTTTTTTTATATCTAGATTAATACAGGCACTCAATTTTCCAAGTCTTTTTTTCTTCAAAAAAAAACAATATAAAAGGCATTACCTATGTCAATGTCTATATTTACTCTTTTATCCACTATGCCAAACAGAAGTAGTTTAAAGTCATGCATCTACTTTTGAAAGCGGAGTGGTTTCTACGTCAACTGAAAGAGAAACAAAAAACCATGAAACAGGATAGGAAGAGACTCGAAATCTGAAGACAATTTGACACAGACAGACAGATGTACCATGATGCAAGATGTGACCTGGCATGTTAAACCAGCAGCAGTCTGCTCATTCCAGCCCAGTGTCTTTATCGGACAGGTTGGTTCTCAAACACTGCCATAAATTATAAACTAACAGCGAACATTGCACGTGCCACTTGGTATAATACATTCATCAGTGCAAAACCAGAGGTCAATATTGTAAGCATTTCTAGGTCGACTGCTCTGTTTGCTTCATGAACACTGCAGCCAAAATAGGTCAAGACACGTTCATATATGGGGAAAAAAATGCCACAATAAGTTCAAGACAACCCAGGCTTCAGTGACCACGTACTAATCCCAATCTAATGGAGAAAACCATTTTTCTTTTTTTTTTTTTTTTTGCTGGACTAACAGAGCATCAAGTGTATTGTTAGGGTCAGACCCACATATTCGGGCCCATTGCTAAGTTGATATAATTTTTCTAGCTTAGTCGGCTGAATCCAAATCATGAGATGGAGCAAACTTTAATTTGAAGGCACCTGAAAATGAGAAAAAAATTGGTTTTATTAAAAAGCCATTGCAGCATATTCCAAACATTTATTACAAGATACACTGAAGAATGCTGTGAAAGCCATGGCATTAATCGGTGGAGCAAGTTTCCATTGCCATCAATTACATCTTGCTGTAGTTTATACATTTACATTGCAATACGTTAGCGATAAGACTACCAAAATTCCACTTTGGTCAGATGGCGTCCATGGTAAAGAATCCTTTTCTGTTTTTGGGGTTGAGGCATGGAATAGTGCCTGTTGTCAAATTTAATCCCACCCACAGATTTTCTTTTACAAATTCATTGGTCCCAGTGCCTCTGTCACACAATCATTGCTCACTTTAGCTCACAAGGAAGATTGTGGGAGGATCTCTTACTTTTGGACAGCGAGTGCGAGGGTTGGAGAAACAGAACAGATTATTCCGCTTGTTACCATGATCCTTTCAAAAGCAAGACCCACACAGATGTTCCCAGTTAATCACACCCAGCTTTGCTCTAAATTGGAAAAAGAAACAAAAATGAAAGGAGAGGGCTCACAGTTGACTACACCAAAGATTAAAATAAAGGAGAAAACAGGGCTGTGATCAGGAAGCTTGGCTCAGCAATTGATAAAATACCAGAAATTTATAGAAAGAAAAACTAAGGCAGGTGAGGATCTCCCTAGTTCTCCCAGTGAAAAGTAAAATCAATTGGTGGGTTAAAGTTTTATTTATACATGAGCTAGCCTGATCCACTGTTTTTGGAAAGGCAATGTCATTTTAAAGTTCCATTTGTTTTCTCATTAATGTGCCTTGAACAAGAGACTCTACTGGGTTATTTTTTACATTTTGTACAGCCATACATCAGATGCCCAAGAACCTC
Source organism: Scyliorhinus canicula (assembly GCF_902713615.1). Taxonomy (NCBI): domain Eukaryota; kingdom Metazoa; phylum Chordata; class Chondrichthyes; order Carcharhiniformes; family Scyliorhinidae; genus Scyliorhinus; species Scyliorhinus canicula. Next base: position 9,367,941 of record NC_052150.1, on the reverse strand, counting down.
AAATATAAAAGGTTCTTGAATATTGCTGAAAAGAAAGACATGTTGCTGAAGCTTTTCATTTGGCGACTGCTTTGGCAGCACACCTCCCTTCTCAGCAATATTCAAGTTCTGTGCAGCCAAAAAAAGGTTCTGTACAGCCAAAAAAAAGATTCTGTGCAGCCAAAAAAAAAGGGTCTGTACAGCCAAAAATAAAAGGTTCTGTACAGCCAAAAATAAAAGGGTCTGTACAGCCATGAGTTCCCGCACCCTAGGCGTTGCAGATTTATCTTCCCAATTAAACGTTTTAATGTCTGATGCACTTACAAAGTGCAGTTATTTTCAATTCCTTCATTTGTATTGTGGGTGGACACTTAGTTCCAAAACACCTGCTTTAGCCCAAAACAATTTGCAGGTGGACATGAGCAATTTTCTATTTGACGACCAGGTGACACATGCTTAATGATTCGAGAAGCAATTCTAAAATGTGCTGTGGGCCCCCCCACAACTTTGTCCGGTTAATGAGCAATACTTCAACATTCTGCTCAGCACCACATTAAATCACAACAGATATTAATAGACAATATTATTAGATAGTGATGCAGCATATGCCTTTGGTTGCTGTAGTTCCTGCAGGCACGTGACTTGTTAAACAGCTCGAGAAAGTAAAGCAGTTCTCTAAATGCAATCAGATTCCAAAATCCGCTCCTGCAAAAACCCACCCTGCCCCAATTAAGATGGCTTTCCACTGTACATCATTTCAGATCAATCGTGTGGTTTGTGCACTTCCAGCTTGGCCCACAGCCTGTGAAAACCCAATCATGATGAAGAAAGAGCGTAACAAACTCTGGTCTGCTCAATCACATGGTGTGGCCTCATTACATGTAAAACAGTTTACATTTATCACCGTCACAAACTGTGCCGATGAGGGAGTCTTATCCTTCACCAGTTTCCCCCTCATTAGATTGTAAATGACTCGGGTTTTTGCTTCCAAAACATAACTCAGTCATTTGCAAGATTGCACTTGCTTTCACCCACGTCTATTGTGCTACAAATACACACGGGACAATTCTTTGATTATGCTCCTGGTGTGAAGCCTGGCAACATATAGATTGAGAAGCTATGCAGACACACCACTTAATCTCCCCATCCCCTCAAAGAAAACTGGGAACATGCTTGCAATTATTCTGGTAAACAGAAATCATTGGGAGTGCGCTCCGGAATGTGGCATTTGTAAAATTGTTGCCCCCAGCCTCCACCATTTCCCAGTCACCAGAACTAGATGTACTATCAAAGGTGCTGTCAGGCTTTCCCACTTATGTAAGACAGGCTCAGATTTTGCGCTCTGTTGAATTGGGCAGTATTGCTGAGCCTGTTGCTCATTCTGCTGTTTACTCCTCCACAATGTTCAGCGCTCACACTGCCATCAATCCCAGGGATCTTCCAGCCTCCCTCCTCTTCTCCAAGCCACCCAGCCCATTCCCAGGGTATGTGGACACAATTATCTCCTCCCAAATACCTTCAACCAGCTGAAGTGATAATGGCCATCTTTGTCAATGAATAAAATACTTTGTTGTAATTAGTTTAAAGAAAGCGGAATGCTGGCGTGAGAGACAATGTGGTGGAGCACAACTACACTCTCATTTGCCAAGAATTCCCAATCTCAGGGACGGCACGGTGGCGCAGTGGTTAGCACTGCTGCCTCACGGGGCAGAGGACCCGGGCTCAATCCCAAGTCACTGTCCATGTGAAGTTTGCACATTCTCCCCGTGTCTGTGTGGGTCGCGCCCCCACAACCCAAAAGGTGTGCAGGGTAGATGGATTGGTCACGCTAAATTGTCCCCCAATTGAAAAAAAAAGAATTGGGCACGTTCAATTTATTTTAAAAACTGAAAAAGATTCCAAATCTCCGCTCTGCAGCTTGATTGATACCGTCAGGATAGTGAAGAAGGAAAACAAAATACTATTTCAAAAATCTAATGCTGAAAACAGTCCAGTTATTTGAAGGTTTCAGGTGAATTACCCAGCCTCTGCATTCAATTCACTGTTGAGCAAAAGAACAAAATCTGACTGCTCCGACCCTCTCATTTTTAATTCATGCTCAAACAAGGTAGTTGGTATAAGCTGTATTTCAGAATTGCAGAATATAGAAGTTCCATCGATTACTGAATTTTCAAAGTTTCCCTCACAATATGCATGGAGTATATTAACATTCAATGCACAACTCAATAATTGACTGGTTACTCAGTAACCTGGCCATGAGTCTTAAACAGAGTTCAATGGTTCAACTAGGTATCACATGGCTACTGTTTAACATGCCAACAAATTTCAATGCTTTTCAAACTTAGGAATGAGGATTGGCCACAACGACAAGTGGCTGCTAGTTGGCAACTGAGCATGAAAATAAGATTTCAAGATTCCAGCACCATATTAATCTAAAATGTTCAAACCAGGTTACTCTTTGGGTTATCGTGAACACGCCGCTTACCTGGCTGACTGGCCTCCATGGATGGCTGTTTACAATCCTGTGCATAGTGTCCACCTACACCACAATTATAACAGGATGCATTTCCATTCTTTTTGGGTCCCAAACCATTTACATTGGTGACCATGTTGGCCACCTGATACATCAGTGGAAATCCTCTGACAAATCCTGGCATTTGTTGCATCCCATAGTTAGTCTGATTTGCCATTGGATCATGCATTAGTCCATTAGTGTAAGGATTCTGATAAAACGGCATCTGGGTTCCATTGTTTTGATGTGCGTGGTTGAGGTAGCTACCATTACAAAGAGAGGTTATCCCACTGAAAGGGATAAAAGGAACTCTGATAAGCTGGCTAGGTATGGTGTTGGGGTAGTAGTAGTTTAGCAGAGGGTTGTTATTGGTCCCACAGCTACCTCGGCATCCACAGGAACTACAAGCTCCACAGCCAAGCTGCTGAGCTGGCTGCATGGTCCCATTAGTACTAGTATTTCCTATTGTGTTAATATAAGAGGTGCTGTCACTCTGAGCTGTACTATGAGTTAATGCAGCATTGAGGCTTGGTACAGGGCCCGGGGTGTGGGTGGGGACTGAAGATCCAGTGGACTGGATTTGGCCTACAGGAGAGGGACAGGTTGCTGTGCCTTGCAAAGGCAAAACACTGGTTGGAGTTCCACTCAAGTTGTACGAGCCAGGTGGTGGGAGCAGGCCAGCTGCAGGAAGCATCACTTTTAAACTGGCAGACTCGGGTATGGTTCCTATATTCCCATCAGCCTGCGGCAACAAGGCATTTAGTCCTACAATGTTCTGTGTTGAAGGTTTAGCAATGGGGTCCAAAACCGAGGGTGCTGATAGTTTCCCTGATGGAGAGTGGCTGTGAACCGGGATGAATGCAGTGTTAGCCGATCCAATGTTCACGTTGCCTGCTGGTGTCTGGGGTCCAGGAACACGACAGTTCTCCAAGTTAATTTGCGATGCTGTCATTTTATGTCTGTGCGCCATGGGATGCAAATCAGGACTAGCAGTCTGCAGGAAGAAAGGAGTTGCCACGGAAAGTGGCGAGGGGATCAGGTCCATTCTCTTCCCTGCTTCAGCAGTGCCAACTGACGTTACATGTGAAGAATCTCGGAGAGAAGCAGCAACAGGAGGGACGGTTACAATCATCCCGACAGTTTTATTGTCCACAGGAGTAACATAGTCTGGCTTCTTTCCACCATTTTGCATCATGTAGTGCATAGGAGGCATTAAAGGAATGCGAGGAAGAAAAGGGGCAGGTGGATTCCCTGGAACATTACAGTTCTCACTCTGCACGGGAGCAACCTGAGCGGTTGGCCTGGTAATACTTCCACGGACTGGGTTACAGGAGATCCTCTCTTTTTGCTTATCTTTCCCGGAATCCTCTGAAGTGCTATCAGAATCTATTGGAAAGAAATAGAAGTATGAAATGCGATATATTTGTACAAAAATTGCTAGATCACTTGAATCAACCAAAGATTTATTGTACAAAAGCACCTAGAAATTGATTAATGCTCAGAAAATATGTCCAGTGCAAAGCGAAGTAGAAGAAAATTGTGGCACTCCTCCAATAACCTGTCAAAGTATAAGCTGGGAAAAAGATTGTGTGGTGAAGGAAAATGAGGCTTACCATAAATAATAGGACCAATTTTCAAAGCTAACCCGGTGTAAATGTGCTTTAGAAGCAGGCAACTCAAACCCTCAAGCCTATTCACCCATTCAATTGGTTCATAGCTGATCTGCATTTTAGCTTGCATTTACCTGCTCTTGCTCCATACACCCATACCCCTTACCCTAACAGGTACAGCACCCCAAAACCAACAACCTTGGCAGAGACCCCTTGCTGGATTTCAGATCATGTGGTACCGACCATGGACAATTCAGGTCAAACCAGGTGAGGGGGTTTTCAATGGTCATTTGGAGCACAGGAATAGACAGACACACAAGCAGAAAAGTAGATAACCAGTCTGGCGACACAGTGCACCAATACAGCACCTAACCAAATTGTCCAGGTACTGTTTTTTTCATATTTAACTCAATTAAAATTGATGCAGGCACATTCTAAAAATGACCAGTTTTCAGAGCCAGATTTGAGACCCTATATTGTAAAACATTGCAATCTCATAGTTTTTTAAAATAAATGTAGAGTACCAAATTCATTTTTCCAATTAAGGGGCAATTTAGCATGGCCAACCCTGCATATCTTTGGTTTGTGGGGGCGAAACCCACGCAAACACGGGGAGAATGCGCAAAGTCCACACGGACAGTGACCCAGAACCAGGATCGAACCTAGGTCGTCGGCGCCGTGAAGCAGCAGGGCTAACCCACAGCACCACCATGTTAAGAATCTCATCCTTAAATTTTTGTTGAAACTGGCAGATGATAAAACTAGTGCTTTATTGATACATGCCATTTTAAATGATTTTTTCATGGTTGCAAAAAGCTGAGAATAATGTTAGCAGCACTTGAGAAGCACGTTTGGTGACAGAAAGTACTTATAGCACTTATATTTAAAAAGAAACAACAAAAGTTTCAAATTTTGCATTTAACACATCCATGGATGTTATGACCTATCCAGATTGTAATACACTTGCTGTAAAATTTGAGACACGCTGTGTCTTAGAACATAGAACAGTACAGCACAGAACAGGCCCTTCGGCCCTCGAAGTTGTGCCGAGCAATGATCACCCTACTTAAACCCACGTAACCCGTATACCCGTAACCCAACAATCCCCCCATTAACCTTACACTACGGGCAATTTAGCATGGCCAATCCACCTAACCCGCACATCTTTGGACTGTGGGAGGAAACCGGAGCACCCGGAGGAAACCCACGCACACACGGGGAGGACGTGCAGACTCCACACAGACAGTATCGGCAGCGTACTAACACTGCACAGAAAGAGATTGGGAACATTTGGTACAACAGTAAGAAAGATATTCCAATGAGAAATTAATCAAACACTGAACTTAACCAAGTTGTTGGAGATATCGGATAATACTCAAATTTCAGCCTGCATTATAGGCAGAGGTTCTGAAGTGGGGCTCAAACCTCATGGGCGCGATTCTCCCAGACAGAGAGAAATCGTACGGCTGGCGTCAAAACTGGGCGGGTTTGACGCCAGCCTCCCCCTCCCCGACCGGGAACCGATTCTGGTCCCCGGTCGGGGCTAGCATGCCGCGGCCGTGAACTCCGGCATCGCGGGCTTAACAAATTTTGTTAAGCCCGCTTGCCAGAGTTTGCGCCGGCTGACGCGTCACATGACGTCAGCCGCGCATGCGCGGATTGGAAGACTCCAACCCGCGCATGCGCGGATGACGTCATCGCGCATTTGCGCGAGACCCGCACATGCGTGGGCCGGGATGCCCCTCAGCCGCCCCGCGAAGTGATACAGCGGGGCGGCGGAAGGACAAAGAGTGCGCGGGAATCGGACCCGCTGCCCGCGATCGGTGAGCACCGATCGCGGGCCCATGGCACCCTTGGCACGGCCGTGGTACTGCCGTGCCAATCGGTGCCATGGTTTTCAAAATCGGGACTTTACGGCCGTTTTTACGAATGCCCAGAGCAGGTGTGTTTGCCGTTCGTAAAAACGGCCGTAAAGGGCTTGGAAATCGGCCAGCTGAGAATCGCTGCTCGCCGTAAAAAAACGGCGGCAGCGATTCGTGTCGGGAGTCGGGCGTGGTGGGGGGGGGGGGGGGGGGGGGGGGGGGGGGGGGGGGAAGAGAGAGAATAGCGGGAGGGCGTCAGACTAGCGTGGCCGTAAAAATTTACGAACCCAGCTATTCTCCGCACCGTCGTGAATGTGGAGAATTGCGCCCCATGTTTCAGAGACGAGAGTGTAACCATTAGCTACACTGTTAAGTGTCAGCCTAGCTCAATGTAGTATTGTAATATAGTTGATAATTAAAATTCAGAAAGTAATTATTAATTGGTAGTGATTTCATGGTAGTTTGTTACACAGCACAACAGAATCTCACAGCGCCGATAATGTTTTAAAACCCTCTCAAATCTTGTTAGTATTTGCTTTGTATTTCATTTTCAACAGAATGAAAATTTAAATTGGGAACAAAATTTTTTTGGACACCACTTGCAACTGTTTTATTTGCATCAACTTTCCCGTTTGAGATCCAAATATCCCACCACAATGTTACCAACGTCCATTGTGGAATGGATAAGATACATGCATTTGTCTTAAAGCAATTTCAGTGTTCACATGGTGCCAAATGGTGGCTTGTTTAATTGCAAGTCATTAAAAAAATCAAACTAGAGGGATTTTAGAAATCCCAAATAACTCACCTTTGTCCTTCTCATCTTCACTCTCACAACTCTCTCTCCCATCGTGTCTCGGGCTGGAGGGAGAACTGTAGCTTTCTGAAGAGCTGTCTCCACACGCCTCTAAAGCAGAACCGACATCCCTCAATTCTAAAACAAATCAGGTATGTGCCGTTGAGTAATAAAATAAAGTTAATCGCCTTTTTAGTTTGCAGCATGATGATGAACAGGTACAATCATGTAGGCCACTGCATTCTTTTGCAAAATATTTTGTTGACCCCTCTTCAGTTTTTCATGCTTGCTTCAGTTAAGTGCACAGGACTGTTTAGGGTACGCCTCTTGCCACTGAAACCACTCCACAATTGGAGCTGCAGTGCAGCAGCCAGTTCATCTCTCGCGATTGGATAGCCAGCTGCTGTTAACCCACCCTCCCCGCCAATCTCAACAGCTACACCAGATGGATTTTGCAAAACATACAAAAATAAGCAATTTTAAATAGCAAAAGCATACTAAAACCAACAATGAAGGATATTTTTAAATTGAAAGAAAAATACTAAAATCTGCAAATAGATTGCATCAGATGTGAACAAAGATTAAACACTGAACTCTGATGTTGGGTCAAAAGGTTAGATTAAAGTCAGCAGTATACTTAATCTTTGCCACTAGGTGGTGTTACAATTTCAAATTAATTCATAGCCCTCAAAAGGGATAGAAAAAACAATGGCCTCAATCACTCTCTGGGACTTTGTAAAGGTTCATGCAAGAGCAGTACTGAATTGCTACGAGAACCTAAAGAATGTAAAAACCACAGGAAGGGCAGAGGAAGTCAACAAATGATATTGAGTGATTGACCGACTGCGCAAGCAGGTTGAGTTAGAATACTGTTCATTTACTCTAATTTCAATTCCAAGAATTAGAATACCATTTTCCACAAGGGAGATTAATCAGGATGCAGTCAGCTTTCCAAGCACATGAACCACAAGAAGGCATTCTATTTACTGTAATCAAACCATTGCAATTTGAGAATAGGGAAAGGACCAATTAAAATTGTTTTGTTTGATAAAATTACATTTTTCGTACTGCTGTTACTGATGCTTCCAGTAGCATTATAAATCAATTCGCAGCTTGCTGGAAAAATCCAATTCTCTGGGGTTTCTACTACTGTATTCTAGTACTGAATATGTTGGCAGTGAGCCAGAGAACTCTGATAAATCTTTGTCTCATTTTCCAGCTACAGTTGGCATCTTTTCTACTGATGGTGAAATTTACCAACTAAAATCAAATTTTAACCACTCTGATGTGGCAATTTTCCACTGGAATGATTAACGCCTCTTGCTTCAAAGATTTATTTGCATTGCTTGTTTGCATAGCTTACCAAAACACAAGTTAAACAAAACAAAATCACTACCGTTGTATACTGTCTCGAAATAGGCATCAAAAATCTAAGTATTAATACTGCTGTCAGTAAAACGTCATCACGATCATATCATAAAACGGATGAGTAATAAAACAGGTATCAGCAATTCAGTTTTTAAAAAGTTACTTTTGCTACATTTTAAAATGAAAGACTTGAAAATTAAGTGCAGCAAGATGTCGGAGCAGCCTGTAATTCAAAGTTATGCAAGAAATATCCAGGAGAAAAAGCAGATTTGGCTTGTTTGCATGGAAATTCTTTCAGCGTAGAGAGGGCAAACTCGAGGATACAGAGTGCAACTGAAGCAATTTCTGAAAGTAAACCAGTTGGAATACAGGCAGATTAAGCTTTGGACCCCAAATTGTGCTGTGCAAATTAGACTACTTCCATTAAATTATTTTGGTAAATGTCCCTACCCAGACAGCTGCAAAATTTAATCGGAGTCATTTTCACCAACAAAGTGTGGTTTCGCATTGGGTGGGAAACTTAAATTGAAAGAAATTAGAAGTTGAATCCAACCTATCCACTTGCAGCTTTAATATAGAAGTAGGACAGGCAATAAATCTGTCCTCGAGACATGAGTCATGCACTTAAAACTTTCAAGGAGGCTGCACGTCTCCACATCAATGAACTTATGATTTTTAACCGAAGTTTTCCTGGTCTTTAAAAGCAAATAAAAAGGGAGGAACGAGAGCTAGATCTGTGCACAAACGGCATTGTATGTCAGAATGAATGTCTCAATCCTGCCCAACAATTCATGTCTCCCACCATCATTGTGCACATCTTCACTGAACCTCTGCCACCCCCCAACCTCTGCCCCCCCCCACTGCCACTCCCCGACCTCTGACCCCCCCACTGCCATTCCCCGACCTCTGACCCCTACTGCCATTCCTCAGCCTCTGACCCCCCCCCCACTGCCACTCCCCAACCACTGACCCCCCCCACAGCCACTCCCCAACCTCTGACCCCCCACAGCCACTCCCCGACCTCTGACCCCCCCACTGCCATTCCCCAGCCTCTGACCCCCCCCACTGCCACTCCCCAACCACTGACCCCCCCCCCACTGCAACTTCCCAACTTCTGCCCCCCCCCCACTGCCACTCCCCAGCCTCTGCCCCACCACTGCCACTCCCCAGCCTCTGCCCCCCCCCTGCCACTCCCCAACCTCTGACCCCCCCACTGCCACTCTCCAGCATCTGACCCCCCCCCCATTGCCACTCCCCAACCACTGACCCCCCCACTGCCATTCCCAAACTTCTTCCCCCCCCCACTGCAATTTCCCAACTTCTGCCCCCCCAACTTCTGCCACTCCCCAACCACTGACCCCCCCACTGCCATTCCCAAACTTCTCCCCCCCCCACTGCAACTTCCCAACTTCTGACCCCCCCCCCCACTGCCACTCCCCAGCCTCTGCCCCCCTCACTGCCACTCCCCAGCATCTGCCCCCCCACTGCCACTCCCCAGCCTCTGCCCCCCCCACTGCCACTCCCCAGCCTCTGCCCCCCCCACTGCCACTCCCCAGACTCTGCCCCCCCACTGCCACTCCCCAGCCTCTGCCCCCCCCACTGCCACTCCCCAGCCTCTGCCCCCCCCACTGCCACTCCCCAGCCTCTGCCCCCCCACTGCCACTCCCCAGCCTCTGCCCCCCCACTGCCACTCCCCAGCCTCTGCCCCCCCACTGCCACTCCCCAGCCTCTGCCCCCCCCCCACTGCCACTCCCCAGCCTCTGCCCCCCCACTGCCACTCCCCAGCCTCTGCCCCCCCCCACTGCCACTCCCCAGCCTCTGCCCCCCCCACTGCCACTCCCCAGCCTCTGCCCCCCCCCCCACTGCCACTCCCCAGCCTCTGCCCCACCACTGCCACTTCCCAGCCTCTGTCTGCCCCCCCCACTGAAACTCCCCAGCCCCTGTCTGTCCCCCCCAAAACTCCCCAGCCTCTGTCTGTCCCCCCCCCGAAACTCCCCAGCCTCTGTCTGTTGTCCCCCCCGAAACTCCCCAGCCTGTCTCTCCCCCCCCCCCCACTGCCATTCCCCAACCTGACCCCCCCCACTGCCACTCCCCAGCCTCTGACCCACCCCACTGCCACTCCCCAACCTCTGACCCTCCCCAATGCCACTCCCCAACCTCTGACCCCCCCCACTGCCACTCCCCAACCTCTGACCCCCCCACTGCCACTCCCCCAACCTCTGCCCCCCCCCACTGCCACTCCCCAACTTCCGCCCCACCCTAACTTCTGACCCCCCCAGCCACTCCCCAACCTGTCCCCCCTGCCACTCCCCAGCCTCTGCCCCCCCCCAGCCTCTGCCCCCCCCCCCACTGCCACTCCCTAACTTCTGACCCCCCCCCCCCCCCCCACTGCCACACCCCCAACCCGTCCTCCCCTGCCACTTCCCCAACTTCTGCCCGTCCCATTGCCACTCCCCCCCACCCATCGCCAACCGCTGTCCTCCATCCCACATCTGTAATTGCATCCGGTCTTTTCATCAACAAAAAATAAATAAATCACACTCTAGTATGAAACTGATTTTTTTTTTTAAAAGCCAAACGGAAAACAAATGTCCTGGAAATATGAACATATGAATTAGGAGTTAGGCCACTCAGCCCCTCGAGCCAGCTCCGCCATTCAAGATCATAGTTAATCTAAATTCAACTTCAACTTCACATTCTTACCAATCCCCGATAACATTTCAGCCCTTGTTAATCAAGAATCTATCTACTTATGCCTAAAAGATAATCAATGGTTCTGCCTCAATCACCTTTTTGGAAGAGAATTCCGAAGGCTCACAACACCTCAGGAAAAAGGCTTCTCTGCGTCTGCATTAAATGAGCAAGCCCTTATTTTTAAGTAGTGACCTAGGTCAAGATTCTCTCACAAGAGGAAACATCCTTTCCACATCCACCCTGTCAAGTCCCTTCAGCATCGCTCTCATATTTCAATCAAGTACCCTCTTACTCTTCTAAACTCTAGTCGATACAAGCCTAGCCTGCGGAAGGCAACCGGTCCATTCCAGATATTAGTCCAATAAATGTTATTTGAACTGCTTCCAATGTATTTCTAGTCCTCATTAAATAAGGAGACCAATAGTGCACAGTACTCCAGATGTGCTCTCACCAATACCCTGAAAACTGACCATAACCTCCCTACTTTTGTATTCAATTCCCTTTGCTATAAACAAAAACATTCTGTTCGCTTTGCTAATTGCTTGCTGAACTCTCATACTAACGTTTTGTGAATCATGTACTAGGACCCAGGTTGCTCTGCAATCTCTCACCAGTTAAGATAATTTGCTTCTTTTTTAATCCTTCCTGCCAAAATGGACAATCTCACATTTTCCCACATTATGCTCCATTTGCCAGGGCTTTGTCCACTCACTTAACTTATCCATATCCTTTTTTGTAGCCTTATGCCCTCTACACTTACTTTCCCACCTTTCGTTGTGTCATCAGCAAATTTAGCAACATGCCATCAGTCTCTTCATCTAAATCATTTATATAAATTATAAAGAATTGAGGTCCCAGGATTGATCCCTGTGGAACACCACTTGTCATATCCTGCCAAGCAGAAAATGACCCACTTATGCCGAGTGTTTCTGTTAGCGAGCCAATCTTCTATCCATGCTACTCCCAACACCTTGAGCCTTTATATTCCACAATAAACTTTGATGTGGCACCTTAACAAATACCTCCTGAAAATCTAAGCACAGTACATCCACTGGCTTCCCTTTATCCACAGCACCCGTTACTTCTTCAAAGACTCCAATAAATTGATTAAACATGACTTCCTATTCACAAAATCATGCTGACTTTGCCCAGCTGGCTTTCTTGAATTTAGCCAAGTGACATGTGATAGCATTTCAATAAAAACGTCTAGCATTTTCCTTGCGGTAGATGTTAAGCTAACTGGCCCATTGTTTCCTGCTTTCTGTCTTCCTTTTTGAAGAGTTACATTAACTATTTTCCAATCTAATGGAACCTTCCAATAATGCAGGGAATTTTGGAAAATTATAACCAACACATCAACTATCTCACTTGCCAGTTCGCAAGACCCTAGGACGAAATTCATCAGGCTCCGGGCACTTGTAATCTGCAGTTCCAACAATTTGCTGAGTACCACTTAGAAACATAGAAAACAGAAGCAGGAGTAGGCCATTCAGCCCTTCATTCATTATGGCTGATCGAGTTCAATCCCTGATCTCACCTTTCCCCCATATCCCTTTAGCCCCATGAGCTATATCTAATTCCTTTCTGAAATTACACAATGTTTTGGCCTCAACTACTTTTTGTAGAAATGAATTCCACAGGTTCACGACTCACTGGGTGAAGAAATGTCTCATCTCAGTCCTATAAGGTTTACCCCTTATCCTCAAATTATGTTCCAGACTGCCCCACCACCGGGAACATTCTTTCTCCCTGGCCTAATTCTGTTAGAACTTTATACGTTTCTATGAGGTCCCCCCCCCCCCCCCTCTCGAAACTCTAATGAATGGAAGCCTACCTAACTTTGTCCTGCCATCCCCGGAAACAGTCTGGTAAACCTACGCTGCAAATCCTCCACAACTAGAACACCCTTCCTTACTTCCTTGATGATCGTACTTTGCAGAGTTCCTCCCTCCCATCAAATTGCCAGAGTGGCACGGTGGAACAGTGGTTAGCACTGCTGCCTCATAGCCCTAGGGGGAATGGGACAGTTCAGCGCCGACGTTTCAGCGCCAAATATTTCAGCACCAGGACGTTTCAGTGCTCATTCATTCAGAAATCATTCTTGAGTATGGTCACAGGTATGACACAGGTATACTGTACCAGCTTTTACACTTAGTTATTTGGTCGTTTCATCGTTCTAACTGTCTTTAGATTTTGTTGGAGTTTTATTATGATTACTGTTTAGATAATGTTAGAGTTTTGTTAACAAGTTTTTATACTTACTTAGTTATTTGGTAAATTTCTTTTGGTAAATTTGGTAAGTTCCATATCTTTAAACCCATGGCTGAATCAGTGAAAAGCAAGCGAGGCAGAGAGAAGTTCTGTCATGAAGGTTTTATATATCGTTTCGACAAAGAAAGCAAGAAACAAAAGCAAGTTAAGTTTTGGCGATGCCATGAGGATGGTAGGTGCAAGGCCCGCATTCACACGTTAGAAAGAGAGGTGATCGAAAAGATCAACGAACATACTCATCCCCCATCTGCAGTTGCTATCGAAGTGGAAAAGATCATAACTGATGCGAGAGACCGGGCTGAAAAGACTTGTGAGCCTCCAAGTACGATTATCAACAAGTGCATTGAAAAAATGTCCGTGGCAGGTATGGCACAGTTACCAAACAGGCAGGCAATGCGAAAAATTATTCGTAGAAAACGAGACGAAGTTAATCAGGTCCCCGATAATCCAAGATCGATTCAAGAGCTTCAGTTACCTCATGAATACATGATGTATAAACCCACCCCAGAAACCGAGGAAAATTTCTGTTTAAAGGATAGTGGTACGAACAACAAACAGATTATTATATTTGGGAGAGAGAGTTGGTTAGAACACATGGCAACTTCCACGACTTGGTATGCTGACGGAACATTTGCGGTAGCACCACACCTATTTTATCAAGTTTATATCATCATGGTTAGGAAAAATAACGGAGTTCACCCTGTATTGTACGCACTTTTACAAAACAAACAGTATGCGACCTATATGATGTTGTTTGCGACGGTAAAAGAGATGATTACAAACGCAGGACCTGCCATTATCAATTGTGATTTTGAACGCGCTGCTTTTACTGCCATGAAAGACTCCTTCCCCAATATAGAAGAGGCTGCCTTTTTCATCTGTCTCAAAATATACTTAGGCAGATAAGTGGTTTTGGTCTCATGCGTTTATATAAGAGCAATCCCGATTTTGCATTACATTCAAAAATGATAACTGCCCTATGTTTTGTGCCAGTTGACGACCTTGACAGTCACGTGGATTCTTTAGCAGGTAATTTACCGGAGGAGTTAATTCCGGTTTTAAACTATTTCGAAGACAATTATATCGGCCGTCCTAATCGCCGAGGAGCAGGCAGATGAAGTCCTTTATGTCCTACCGAGATGTGGAATATGTATCAAAGAACATTAGATGGGGATGACAGAACAAATAACTATGCTGAGGCGGCCAACAGGAGATTGAAAAGTGAACTGTTAATGTCACACCCAACTATCTGGAAGTTCATTGATGTCCTTAAGCATGTTCAAAAGGGAAGAGACGAGCATTTTGAGAAACTTCTAGCTGGCAATGAACCTCAATTAAAATTACTTAAATATAGAAAAGCTGATGAGAGGATATTGAAAATTGTTTCCGAATATGGCAGCAGGAATGAAATTGACTACCTTCGTTCAATAGGGCACAATTTAACAAACTAAATGCGTTTTTTCCAATGAATATCCAATGAACTTTCTTTTTAATGATTGATTTTATGAACTTACAGATTTGTAAATTGTTTTAATGTACTGTTTTTGGATCTTTATAAGTGGATCTTTTACAATAAAAACATTTTGTTAACACTTGAGTTTTATTTCATTTTATGAACTTACAGATTTGTAAATTGCTTAGTGCCAAAAAAAATTCTGTCATAACTATATGACAACATTGGAGAATTTTTTTTTTTCTGGCGCTGAAATGTCCTGGCGCTGAAAAGTCCTGGCGCTGAAACGGCGGCGCTGAAACGTACCGCACCAGCCCTAGGGACCCGGGTACAATTCCTCAGGTGACTGTGCGGAGTTTGCACTTTCTCCCTGTGTCTGCCTGCGTTTCCTCCAGGTGCTCCAGTTTCCTCCCACAGTCCAAAGAGTGCAGGTCAGGTGGATTGGCCATGATACATTTCCCTTAGTGTCCAAAAAGGTTAGGTGGGTTTACTGGGAAAGGGTGGAGGTGTGGGCTTAAATTGGGTGATCTTTTCAAGGCCAGTGCAGACTCGATGGGCCAAATGGCCTCCTTCTGCACTGCAAATTCTATGATTCTATGAACTCCTGATTTAGTTATTTCTGGGTTGTTACTGGTATTCTCTATAGCGAAGACCAATGCAAAATACCTATTCAACTGATTTGCCCCCTCATTTTCCATTACTAACTCCTCAGACTCGCTTTCTATCGGAACACTCACTTTGTTAACTCTTTTTAAAATACCTGTAGAAACTCTGTCTGCCTTTTTATTTCTAGCTACTTTCTTTCATACCCTTTGCCTCCTTATCGATCTTTTGGTCACTTTGGTGTTGCCTTCATATCATGTCCAATCTTCTCACCTACCACCCACCCATCTTTGCACAATTATATGCTTTTGCTTTAAGCTTGATACTACCTTCAATTTTTTTAGTTAACCATGGATATTGGATCCTCCCCCCTGGAAGTTTTATTTCTCATTGTAATGTATCTGTTCTGTGTGCTGAAATATCCCCTTAAATATCTGCCACTGCATCTCTATTAGTGGGAAGCAGTAAGGAAAGTCTGAAAAATGAAAAGCATAGAGATGGTGAAACAGTATCTAGATTTACATCCACGTTCATCACTGCAATATATAGCTAAAACCTCAGTATTACTGAAATATTGCAATTCTTCAGACTGGTGTCTGAGGACATTTCCACAACACTGCACCCCCAGTCCCCCAAAAAGGCAAGGAATATAGTGGGATGTCAACATTTTTAAAGGTTAAAAATTAGAATCTATAGCAGGTAGTGTTAGGTTATATTACGATCAAATGGGCTGACATAAACGTTGAGGCGCCATTAAAATAAATTCCTTGGGTGCTTCCTTTAACATAGAACGTAACAGTGCAGAAGGAGGCCACTCGACCCATTGAGTCTGCACTGACCCACTTAAACCCTCACTTCCACCCTATCCCCGTAACCCAATAACCCCTCCTAACCTTTTTGGTCACTAAGGGCAATTTGTCATGGCCAATCCACCTAACCTGCACATCTTTGGACTGTGGGAGGAAACGGGAGCACCTGGAGGAAACCCACGCAGACACGGGAAGCACATGCAGACGGCGCACAGACACTGGCCCAGCAGGAAATCGAACCTGGGACCGTAGCGCTGTGAAGCCACAGTGCTAGCCACTTGTTCTAATGTGCTGCCCTTTATTAAAAAAAACTCATGGCATTATAAAGAGTGGAAAAACCATAAAATTAATTACTTGTGAAATTGGCTAATTTGTCTAAAAGTCAGTTCACCATATACAAAGTAACAAAAAAAATCCTTTGGAAAAACTTAATACCTTGTGCTCAATAATGCCAAGCTGAAGCAATCTGTGAACCTGACCAATATCAACACACAACACACTCCAGTCCAACAGCAAAGACTTATCAAGAACTTTGGATTAATATTCCTGACATCTTCTCCATAAGTGAGTGTGGCCATAGATATTTACAACAATATATATTTACTTACATAACAAATATCCATTAGAAACAAGAGAAAAAAGTACTGGAAATACAGGCCAAGCATAATCTCTCTATATAGTTGATTCCCGCCCTGCTGACTATTTCCAAAACTTTATTTCAGTTTCTCAGCATCCATAGCACTTCACTTTTATCTCTGGTCCGAGTTAAAATAATTTGCTAAACTCTATGGTCACAGCTTTACTATAGTAAAGCTACTGAGTAGGTCGCAATGTGCATTTCAAAATGCTTTGAAAACTCTTAGATGAGACCCACTTCTGGGGCAGAATCCAATTTAAAAGTGCCAACAGTTACGTGAAATGTTTCTATATAGTTCCACGCCCGGCATTTGTAATGACAGACTCTCATTTCAAAAGGACTGTTAAACCCTATGCTTCTTCAGGTGGTACTACATTAGCAGGCAGCTTGAATTTCCTCTACAAAATCACTTCAAAGAACACCATTTCCCCTAAGCAAGTACGCACAGAATTAATGACAGCCCCATTTTCACAATTTTGCGTCAGTCAAATTCTCTCAGCCTAACTTGATATTTCCCCTTACTCATCCACTTCGGCAACATCCAGCGCACCGCAGAAATGTTAATTCCCTTGCACGCCAGCGGAAAGTTAATCCACCTTCCCTTCCATCAGATCTAGCTATTTCCCACAAAACTTGACCAATTATCCCCATTAGCTCTGAATACGATCCTCATTCTTGACAGAACGATGGATTGAATAGAAAATTACATTCCATATTAATAGCCATAAATTACTAAGAGTGTGAAACGAATGACAAGAGTCCTTACCTTTTCCTGACCCAGTCCACACGTGCTGCACAGGTGGAATTCTCAGAATGCCATTGCCAACAGGAGCCCTATGGCTCCCTCGATTGATCTTGTTTTTGCTGCTGTTAAAAAGCAAAAAAGTGGTTAGCACAACCGCCTCACGGCGCTGAGGTCCCAGGTTCGATCCCGGCTCTGGGTCACTGTCCGTGTGGAGTTTGCACGTTCTCCCCGTGTCTGCGTGGGTTTCGCCCCCACAACCCAAAAATGTGCAGAGTAGGTGGATTGGCCACGCTAAATTGCCCCTTAATTGGAAAAAATAATTGGCTAATCTAAATTTATAAAAAAAAAAAAGAAGCAAAAAAGGTACAACAATTAAGGATGGATCATGACTAATAACCCTCTCCAGAATTAGTCTAAATTATTGCCCTGGCGTATAAACGGAAGCCAATATAACTTACCCAGTTACAACATTAAAACACATTCAGTACTTGTCCCACAGTTCCCATAAGCTCCTATAGAAATATGGGCTCCCTCCATTATTACCCCACCCAACAAACCTTACTGCCCTAACCAATGTGAAGTAATTTTTTTTCATAAGATCAGCTGTAGTGTACATTGTTAGTTGACTTCTGCTAACCTGTCATTTTTTTTCTCTACATGATATATAATTCCTGCCCAATTTTCTTGTCTTGCACACAACCCCAACCTCTGCCCCAAGAGACATTCCCTCGCATTTTGATTTTTTTTAAAAACTCTGCTTTTCTATTTAAGGGTGAGAAACTATTAAATGTTGACGTTCAGAGGAATTTGGGTGTCCTTGTACACAGACCGTAGAAAGTTAACATGTAGATACAGCAAGCAATAAGAAAGGCAAACGGTGTGTTCGACTTTATTGTAAGAGAGTTGGAGTACAATTCTGGAGTTTAGAAGAACGAAAGGTGATCTCATTGAAAAGTACAAAATTCGTGAGTAGACGTTAAGACATTGTTTCCTCCAGTTGGAGACTATAGCATATGGGGTCTCAGGATAAGGGGTCAGCCATTTAGTATAGAGACAAGGCAACATTTCTCCAGAGGATTGTGAAAGTTTGGAATTCACTGTCTCAGAGTGATGTGGACATGCAGGTGTTATGTATATTTGAGACCAGGGGATAGTTCTGGAGAGTTGAGGGGTGACACGGTGGCGCAGTGGTTAGCACTGCTGCCTCACAGCACCGAGGGCCCTGGTTCAATCCAGGCCCGAGTCACTGTCTGTGTGGGGTTTGCACATTCTCCCCATATCTGTGTGGGTCTCACCCCCACAACACAATGATATGCAGGGTAGGTGGATTTGCCATATTAAATTGGCCCTTTATTGGGGGAAAAAATGGGGTACTTTAAATTTATTTTAAAAAGTAAAGTGGAGTTGAGGCAGAACATTAGTCATATCAATGAATGGCAGATAAGGCCTGAGGAGCCATATGGTTTACGCCTGCTCCTATTTCTTGTTATGATGGAAAAGGGGAATTGCAGGCATCAGCCAATACCTCAGAGCCATTCTTCGCTGTTAGATTTAGATTTGTCAAGTGTACCGAGGTACAGTAAACAGTATTGTTCTGCGTGCAGTCCAGGCAGATCGTTCCGTACATGAGAAACATAGGACATGCATAAATACACAGACATCTGGTGAAGCATATGAAGTGTAGTGCTACTCAGTAGAGAGGATGTGTGGAGAGATCAGTTCAGTCCATTAGAGGGGCATTCAGGAGTCTGGAAGAGCGAGGAACAAGCATTTTTTGAATCTGTTGAAGTGCATTCTGACTTTTGTACCTCCTACCTGATGGAAGAGGTTGGAAGAGAGAATAACCTGGGTGGGAGGGATCTTTGATTATGCTGCCCGCTTTCCCCAGGTGTAGATAGAGTCAATGGATGGGAGGCGGGTTCGCGTGATGAAGTGGGCGGTGTACATGGCTCTCTGATGGTCTTGGGCCAAGCAGTTGCCATACCAGGCTGTGATTGGCAAGAGTCAATGCGAACAGGCGGAATTTCCTTTGTTTCCCGAGGAGTATCGGTGCTGTTGTGAGTTCTTGGTCGTAGCGTCGATGTGGGTGGACCAGGACAGGTTGTTGGTGATGTGCACTCCAAAGAATTTGAAGCTATCAACCCATCTCTACCACTGATGCAAACAGAGGTGTGTACGATACTTTGCTTCCTGAAGTCAATTGACCAGCTCTTTAATTTTGCTGACAGATTTTTGTCGTTCCACCACGCTAAGTATTAGAAGTCCCTTATCAGGATTATTGGGTAGTGCAACCAAGTTTGATCATATGATGAGAAGGAAACATTTAGCAGTTTACTAGGGAAGCAAATCAGCAGATGCATTTGTGGAGTATAGAAAGTGCAGGGTGGAGCTTAAGAAAAATAAATTAGGAGAGCAAAGAAGGGACATGAGAAAGCACTGCTGGTAAGTAGGGGAAATCCCAAAATATTCCATAAGTATATCGATGGAAAGAGGATAAACAGGGAAAGAGTAGGGTCCATTCGGGACCAAGGGGCAATCTGTGGGTGCAGACAGAGGACAATGGTAGGGTGTTGAACAAATACCTGATATCGGCCTGCACCCAAGAGAATGAGGATGTAGTTATGGAATTCAGGAGAAAGAGAGAGAGAGATAGAGAGAGAGAGAGACTGCGAGGTTCTTGAGCAAATTGATATACGGAGTGACAAGGTATTGGAGATGTGGAATTGTGTCCCAGGCTGTTATGGCAGGCGAGAAAGGGGATTGCATGGGCTCTGGCTCAAATTTTTTATTCCTCTCTGGCCTTGGGGGAGGTGCCAGAAGTATGGAAAACAGCTAATATGGTTCCATTATTTAAGACGGGTTGAAGAGATAAGCCAGGGAACTACAGACCAGCGAGTCTCACATCAGTGGTAGGGAAACTACTGAAGAAAATTCCAACGGAGAGAATCTATCTCCACTTGGAGAGGCAAGGTTTGATCAGAGATAACCAGCATGCCTTTGTCAGAGGGAGGTCATGCCAAACAAATCTGATTGAATTTTTTGAGGTGGTGAACGGTTGTAGATCAGAGTAGTGCAGTTGATGTAGTTTATATGGATTTCAGCAAAGCCTTTGACAAGGCCCCACATGGGAGACTTATAAAGATGGCAAATGCACAAGAAATACAAGGTAATTTGATAAGGTGGATTCAAAATTGGCTTAGTTTTAGCAGAGGGTGATGACAGACGCCTGCTTTAGTGTCTGGAAGCAAGTATCCAGGTCCAGTGGTGTACCACAGGGACAGATGGAATATAACCCTGAAAAATGTGAGCTGACACACTTTGCTAGGAGCAATATGACAAGGAAGTACATAATGAACGGCATGACACGAGGAAGTTGAGGAACAAAGGAACCTTAACATGTTTGTCCATCGATCTCTGAAGGCAGAAGGGCAGGTTAATAGGGTGGTGAAAAAGGCATACGGGACATTTACCTTTATCAACAGAGGCGTAGATTACAAAAGCAGGGAGGTCAGGTTGGAATTGTATAGAACTTTGGTGAGGTCACAGCTGGAGTAGTGGTCACCACATTGTAGGAAGGATGTTATTGTGCTGGAGGGGGTGCAGAGGAGATTCATCAGTATGTTGTCTGGGATGGAACTGTTAAGTTATGAAGGGAAGTTGAATAGGCTTGGGTTGGCTTATTTGAAGCAGAGAACACTGTGGAGTGACCTGGAGGGGTTTGTCGTATGAAGAAAGATTGAACAGTTCAGGCCTTCACTCTCTGGAGTTTAGAAGAATGAGGGGAGATTGAATTGAGGTATACAAAATGATATACGGTATGGATAAAGTAGATGCTTCCTCATGTGGGGTATTCTAGAACGAGAGGTCACAGTCTTAGGATAAGAGGTAGCAAATTTAAAACAGTTCAGGAGAAACTACTCCCAAAGGGTTGTGAATCCATGGAATTGTTCTTTAATATAAATTTAGAGTACCCAATTCATTTTTTCCAATTAAGGGGCAATTTAGCATGTTCAATCCACCTACCTTGAACATTTGTGTTGTGGGGGCGAAACCCATGCAAACACAGGGAGAATGTGCAAACTCCACACGGACAGTAACCCAGAATCGAACGTGGGACTTCGGCACCATGAGACAGCAGTGCTAACCACTGAGCCACCATGTCCCCCATGAATCTATGGAGTTTGCTACCACAGAATGCAGTTGAAGAAAGGACAGTGAGCAAATTTGAGGAGTTAAACAGATTTTTAAATTGGTAATGGGTTGAAGGTTAATGGAGAACGGGCAAGACGATGGAATTAATGCCAGGATGAGATCAGCCATGATCGAATGGTGGAGCAGACTCAATGGGTCAAATGGTCCAATTCTGCTCCTATGTCTAATGAACTTATGGCCTGATCGCGGTGTGCAAGATTATGAGGGGCATGGACAGGATGAATAGACATTCAACGCTGTGGGCCAAGTGCTGCTAAATGGGATTAGATACGGTCAGGTGATTTTCACATCGGTGCAAACCCAATGGGCCTTTTCTGCACTATTTGATTGTGATTACCCCAGCACTAATCAACAGGACTTGGCTGTTATTCGGCTTCCCAGCAGAAAGACACCAATGTCTGTTGCTGTAACCCAACCTAGTCCATGTCTTTTTCTCCTCCCTGCACTGAAATCAAGACATTCACCATTTTATCCCAACTCATTCCTCATACCAATTTCAAAATGGAATTCTTTACCTCCCTCAATATTTACTTCATGCAAAGAAACGTTTAACCTTAGCCGAACATCTTACTAATACGTACTTGTCTGCCTGAGTGTTCAGCTTCTTACTTCCAGGTGAAGTATTTCTTTTATCTTCCGACAAACACTACAATGACAGGAGAAAATGCATAATCAGAATCCATTTCAATATCTGAAGACAAAGTAAAATCGCAAATTTGCAGCAGCTGCGAGACAGGAAGGACCATCTAAATTTGAATTGTATTTTCCCGGGTATTTAATCTTTTAACATTCTAAACCCAGTACTGGTTTATGGAAACAATTGATACCATGTGGAATTACACATGTATAAAACTCCCTGTGCATAACAGACTGACACAAAGCCACACAATTAATTATTTGCTTTAATCTTTCTGTACTTCTATATATCTTGAACAAAATCAACACTGGTTCAATGAAGAGTGCAGGGGCATACAACAGCCATACCTAAAAATTAGGTGTCAACCTGGTGAAGCTACAAGACAGGACTACTAGTGTGCCAAACAGCATAAGCAGCAAGTAATAGATAGAACTAAGATTCCAAACGAACGCATCAGATCTAAGCTCTGCATGCCTGCCACATCCAGCAGTGAATGGTGGACAATTAAACAACTCACTGGAAGAGAAGGCTCCACAAATATCCCCATCCTCAATGATGGAGGAGCTCAGTACATCTGTGCAAATGACAAGCCTGAGAGGCATTTGCAACAATCTTCAGCCAGACCAGCCGAGTGGATGATCCATCTCGGGTATCTTCCAGAGGTCCCCAGCATCACAGATGTCAGTCTTCAGCCAATGCGATTCACTCCATGTGATGTCAAGAAACGAGTGAAGACACTGGATACAGCAACAACTATGGGCCCTGACAATATTCCAGCCATAGTACTGAAGACTTGTGCTCCAGAACCTGCTGCGGCTTAGCCAAGCTGTTCCAGTACAGCTGCAACACTGGCATCATGTGGAAAATTGCCCAGGTGTGTCCTCTACACAAGAAACAGGACAAATCCAACCCAGCCAATTACCACCCTCAGTCTACTCTCCATTATCAGTAGTGATGGAAGGAGTCATCAACAGTACTATCAAGCCGAACTTACTTAGCAATAACCTGCCCACTGACGCTCAGTTTGGGTTCCGCCAGGGTCACTCAGCTCCTGACCTCATTACAAACTTGGTTCAAGCATGGACAAAAGAGCTGAATGCCAGAGGTGAGAGAGTGACTGCTCTTGGCATCAAGGAGCTCTAGCTAAACTGGAGTCAATGGGAATCAGGGGGGAAACTCTCCACCGGTTGAATTCATACCTGGCACAAAGGAAGATAATAATAATAATCACTTATTGTCACAAGTAGACTTCAACGAAGTTACTCTGAAAGGCCCCTAGTCGCCACATTCTGGCGCCTGTTCGGGGAGGCTGGCACGGGAACGGTTGTGGTGTTTGGACGTCAATCATCTCCGCTCCAGGATATCACTGCAGGAGTTCCTCAGGGTAGTGTCCTAGGCCCAACCATTTTCAGCTGCTTTATCAATGACCTGCCTTCCATCATAAGGTCAGACGTAGGGATGTTTGCAGATGACTGCACAATGTTCAAAACCATTCACAACTTCTCAGGTAAAACAGTCCGTGTATAAATGTAGCAAGACCAGGACAATATCCAGGCTTGGGTTGACAAGTGGCAAGTCACATTCACGCCACACAAGTGCCAGGCAATGAACATCTCCTACAAGAGAGGATCTAACCATCACCCCTTGACGTTCAATGACATAACCGCTGCTGAATCCCCCACAATTAATATCCTGGGAGCTACCATTGATCAAAACCGAAACGGACTTGCCATATTAATACGGCAGCTACCAGATCAGGACCATCTATAATTGTTTTCGCAATAATACAAATCATAATTCTGGGGCTTGAAATGTGACATTAATGTTCCTTATAGGTCAAGGTATTCAGCAGGATGACATGGTGGCTATTAAGGTGACACCCTGCGGTCCTCAAGCCAAAATATAATCCTGCATGCTTTCATTTCAATCCCAGGTACACAGGCTAGTTTAGTTATATTACAGTACATTCGACCACACTTGCCACTGCCAATACATTTGTTTTTTAAGCAGATGGAGGCATAGTGATAATGTCACTGGCTACTCATCTCGATGCCCTGTATATGCCCTGGAGCCCAGAGTTCAAATTCTCCCCTGGCAGCTGATGGAATTTGAATTCAATAAATCTGGAATACAAGGCTAGTCTCAGAAATAGTGACCATGAAACTATCATTCATTGTTGTATACACCCATCTGATTCACTCATGCCCTTTGAGGAAATGAAATTCGCCATCCTCATCTTGGTCTTGCCTGCATGTGACTCCAGACCCACAGGAATGTGGTTGGTTCTTAACTGCTCTCAAATGGCCCAGCAAGTCATTCGCTTCAAAGGTAATTAGCAATGGGCAACAAATGCTGGTTTCTACAAGTGACGTGCAAAGCCCATGAAAGAATAAAAAGAGCACCAGGGAGACATTGGCAGAAAACAGGTCTAGGACTCAGTTGAAGAAGCAACCTCCTCCTCCCCCCCACCACCATTTCAAAGCAGAGTCATATTTTCTAGTTGTCATTTTCATTGGAGGCCAGATGTACCTGCTCAAATGAGGCAACAAGTGATATGGCATGTAACATTTTCCGTCATTATTGGCATCATTGGATGCCAGCAAAGAGAGGCAGGACAGTGTGTGCCTGTGTCTAAGAGGAAGTTGCACTCTTAGCCAAGCTTGCAGGGCATCAGAGAAGGGCATAAAAGACAAGACTATTTTTAAAAAACAATAAACCTCAGTATTTGTAGATGTTTTCTTCAGTCCACTAAAATTCACACAACAGAAGCAATCAATTGCCTG
The DNA here is from genome assembly GCF_902713615.1 of Scyliorhinus canicula. Taxonomy (NCBI): domain Eukaryota; kingdom Metazoa; phylum Chordata; class Chondrichthyes; order Carcharhiniformes; family Scyliorhinidae; genus Scyliorhinus; species Scyliorhinus canicula. Next base: position 9,342,970 of record NC_052150.1, on the reverse strand, counting down.
AAGGAACTTGAAGAGCTCAACCTGATAAAGGATAGCCAGATCATGCACTCTTTCCCGCCTTCGTGTGGTAAGGTGCCCACTTCTGTACTAGATGAGTAACGGGACTTACTCACTAGTGAGTTCTGTAGTTCAAGTCAAAAGGATCTACTTTCTGACCATAAGAGCTCTGAAATAGCAGATCACCCCAGAAGAAATAAATACTTCAGATTACTTAATTTAAAGAGGATTCAGGCTTTTTGAAAAATTCATTCAAGGGGTGTGGGTATCTCTGGTTAGACCAACATTTATTGCCCATTCCAAATTGTCCTATAGGTGGTGCTCGTACCTGCCTTCTTGAACCGCTGCAGTCTACAAGGTGTAGGTCGACCCATTGCACTGTTAGGGAGGGAGTTCCAGGATTTTGACCCAGCAGTAGCGAAGGAACAGTGATATATTTCCAAGTTAGGAGGGAGAGTGGCTTGGAGGGGAACTTCCACATGGCAGGATTCCCATTCCTGCTCTTGTCCATCTAGGTGGTAGCGATTGTGGGTTTGAAAGGTGCCTTGGTGTGTTCCTGCAGTGCATCTTGTAGATGGTGCACACTGCAGCCAGTGTGTGCCAGTGGTGGAGGGAGAAAATGTTTTTGATGGGGTGTCAATCAAGCAGGTTTCTCCATTCTGGATTGTGTCAACTTCTGGAGTGTTGTTGGAGCTGCACTCATCTTGGCAATGGGAGAGTATTCCATCACACTACTGGTTAGGGATGGGAAGGCAAAGGGGAAAAGACACGTACACAACTTAACTAAGCCAGCCACATAAACACTGTAGTTACAACAACTCAAGAGACTGGCAATTCTGCAGTGACTCCCCAAAGCCTGCCCACAATCTATAAGGCACAAGTCAGCAATGTGATTGAATATTCTCCACTTGCCCGAATGAGTGCATTTCCAACACTGGCATAATTAGCACCCATCCACCACCGTAAACATTCCCTCCCTCATTAGACGCAATGCGTGCCATCTACAAGATGCAAAACATCAAGGCTACTTCAAAAGCAGCTTAGAAATCCACAACCTCTACCATCCAAAGACAGAGGCAGCAAGCACCTGGGAACACCGCCACCTGCAAGTTCCCCTCCAAGCCACACACCAGCCGGGTTTCAAAATATATTGCGGTTCCCTCACTGTCACTGGGTCGAAATCCAGCAACTCCCCTCCTGATAGCACAGCAAACGGTGTTCACATGGACTGCATCAGTTCAAGTAGCTTACCACCAGCTTCAAGGACAACGAGATGGGCAACAAATGCTAGTCTCGCCAATTATCTTCACATCCCATGATTGAATTTTTAATTGCATAGTAATCATGGGAAAGATTAAGACAGTCTTGCAGCATCTTGAGCTTAACGGGTGCATTGGAAGATTATGGAATTTGGTAAGACAACATTGCAAACCCACATGTTCCATCACAGCTGTACAATGGTCACTGTTGCGTTTTGTGCTGTAGTTCCTTTTCTTCCAGTCCAATACACCATTCTGTTCAGAGTGCTGTAAGCTCACACCGACCCCGGGAGATTTTATACCAGAGATACTGAAAAGAAAATAGAACCGTTCAGGAAAAGAAAAGCCACAGTGGAATGATTTTGAAACATGACCTACAACACTGTCAGGAGAATGACCCAGTAGGCCTCTTCCATCAACAAAAAAAACTTTAATTCCATGCGCTGGTAAGTAGAGGTACAGACCATTAACACGAAATTTGGCCTCTGACCACAAAAAGGTTTAGATTTTTAAAGTGCTTTTCTTCACTTCTTTCAGCCCCATTTCTATTGAATTGATGGAATTATAACATTTTTAAAAGTATGTCGACTAAAAGCCAGTTGCTGCTAACAGACTTGCAATAATTGAAAGTAAGCGTCACCTGGAATTTACTTGCAGCATTTAAATACAACGTGCAACTTTTGCACTTGCAGTGGGTTAGCCCTGTGCCTCACGGCGCCGAGGTCCCAGGTTCGATCCCGGCTCTGGGTCACATTCCGTGTGGAGTTTGCACAGTCTCCCCGTGTCTGTGTGGGTTTCACCCCACAACCCAAAGATGTGCAGGTTAGGTGGATTGGCCACGCTAAATTGCCCCTTAATTGGAAAAAATGAATTGGGTATTCTAAATTTATTTTAAAAAACAAAAAACTTTTGCACTTGTTAATAAGTTAATAGAAGTGACATTACAAATTTTGTTTTCATTGAAAAGTTTAATAGAACAACCGTTAGAACTAGAAATTTAATTCATAAAACTGGTGGGGGATTTTTTGCAGTTTATAAATTCACATTGTTTAAAATGCAGGATACGGTTGTATTGAAGCATGTTTGAAGTACATCAGATATACTCAATTGGAGCACACGCCTTACAAAATCTTACAAATCACCAGTTCAACAATCCCTATCCAAGTCAAAGTAACAGTATTGACAATTAAACCCAAAATTCAAATAACTTGATGAGGCTGCAAAAAACAAAGTTGAACCTTCAAAAGATTTCTTTCAAACTTTCTTTTAAATTGCAAGAGTTAGCAGAGCAGGTTCAGCCCTAACCGTAATTATTTCTGTAGATCAGCAGGTCAGAGAAGAAAACCTACATTTAAAACTTACCTGCAGCCGATAGATTTCCCCATATTTTTCTTATGATGAATCGATTGCTGTTGCCCATCTAGAAAAATACCAGAAGTCACTGTTATAAATGTTCTACCAAACCTTCCCATCATAAAAGCAACTTACCCCAAAGGGCCAATATCCATTTTCTCCCCCCCCCCCCCCCATCCCTCTGACTTGAAAGGGTCTTCCTATTGACAGGAACACATTACCTGCAGCTCTTAATTTCAGTAATCTGATCAAATGGCAGGTAGTTTCAAATTGCATTTTCCCTTACACGAAAAAAAAATCCTCGGAAGGAGCGGATATGGTCAGTAAATACTGACTATATTGAAGAGAGCAGAGACAGGATAGACCACTGGAATACTAACAATTTGGGGTAAAATAAACAAAGCTGCATTCATTTCAATGTACAGACACGTTCACCATATTAGCCAACCACACCACCAGGTTTGACATGTGAAGGAAGGGCATGGAAGCAGAACAGATTCACAATCATTTAAGACTCAGTTCTAGGTGCCAGTTGTCTAAAGAAAACTGTAAAAGTTTCAACCTATTTCCATTAAATGAGTCTTGAACCTACTAAATTTTCCATGCAACAGCACCGCCAGCTGATCAAATGAAGTGCCATATTAACTTCAACTGCATTCACCTGGCACCTGCCATGTAGCTAAATACATGCATTTAATTGATTCTTTGTCTTACCAGAAATGCCAGAACATTCACATTAACTGTGGAAAATTAGAAATTTTATGGAGGGGGTCAGGGACACTGTGATGAAGGGAGAAAGGGAAAACAAACAAAAAAAGACAAAGTTGCATCAATAATTTGCTTCTCTCGTCTCAAGTCAAGTTCAAAGGGACTGAAACCCAGAACTGAAAAGACTTGTAAAAAGCACATGGAGCACAGGATGTAATGCCATGTACCTTCTTCCTGGCTAGAAGCCTCAGAACTGTCTTCCTTGAAGTGTTCCACAGATTTAGGCAACTTTAACGCTGGCTGTAAGTTTGCTGCAAAATAAATTAGAAGCAATTTTTAAGAAGCCAACATCTGATTACAATTATATTATTCTAGTGAAACAATTAAACCCATTATGCTAATTCAAGCTCATGAGAAGTTTATACAGAGACCCCCCACGAAAGATAGCATCTTTCTGCTGGGGTTAAGGGGTCGGAATACTCGGAAATTGCAGTGTCAGATCATGCTCCGCATTGGATGGATATGGTACTAGAGAAGGGGGTAACGCAGAGGCCGGGGTCAAAATTAGATATGGGACTTTTGGGGGACCAAGGGTTCTGTGACAAAATTGAAACGGTAACTGAGGAATATGTAGGTTTCAACTGTACGGGTGAGGTGTCGAAGGCAGTTGTCTGGGAGGCTCCAAAGGCGGTGGTGAGGGGTGAGGGTGATTTTGTTTAAGGCCAGGGTGGACAAAGAGAGGTTGGAGCGGCAGAGGGTAATGGATGAGATGTTGGAGGTAGATAAGAGTTATGCAGAAGATGGGGACCCAGCGAAGTTGGAAAAGAGGAAGGAACTACAGGCGAGCTTTGACCTACTATCTACCAGGAAAGCGGTGCACCAACTGAGACGAGCAAGGGGTGCAGTTTACAAACATGGAGACAAGTATGTTAGCAGGTCAGCTCCGGAGGGAAGCAGCGGTAAGGGAAATTATTCAGGTGAGGGATAGGGCAGGGAAGTTGGTGGTGGCCCCGGAGCTGATTAACAAGGTTTTTGAGGAGTTTTACAAGAGGCTGTACAGGTCAGAGCCACCTGGGGGAGACCGGGAATTTCTAGATGGGTTGGAGGACACGAGGTTAGGGGAGGGGGACAGGGCTACATTAGAAGGAGCAATAGTAGAACGGGAGATAAAAGATGCGATTGGGAGGATGCAGTCGGGGAAGGTGGCAGGGCCGGATGGATTTTCGGTGGATTTTTTAAAAATTCATGGATAAGCTGGCACCCCTGATGGTGGGGATGTTTGAAGAGGCGATAGGGAAGAGGGGTGTTGCCACAAACTTTGCGGCAGGCATCGATTTCCCTGTTGCTAAAAAAAAAAGAGAAGGATCCGACGGAGTGTGGGTTGTATTGGCCCATATACATCACTTTTGAATGTGGACGCAAAAGTATTGGCGAAGGTACTGGTGGGTAGGCTGGAGGAGTGCCTTCCGAAAGTGAATGGTGAAGATCAGACAGGGTTTGAGAGAGGGAGGCAGCTCTTTTCAAACCTTAGAAGGGTATTGAATGTCGTTATGGCACCGGCGGAGGGGGAGAAAACAGAGGGGGTTGTGGCATTGTACGCTGAGAAGGCGTTTGACCGGGTAGAATGGGGGTACTTGATAGCAGTTCTGGAGCAGTTTGGGATTGGACCAAGATTTGTGAACTGGTTAAAGCTACTATATCAGGAGCGGAGGGCGAGTGTCCGCACAAACAACACCAGCTCGAGATACTTTTCTCTCCACCGTGGGACTAGGCAGGGATGTCCTATGTCCCCCTTGTTGTTTTCACTTGTGATTGAGCCGCTGGCCATCGCATTAAGAAGTTTGGGGGTATGGGAGGGAATAGTGCGGCGGCGGCCGGGGGGAAGAAGAAGAGAAAGAGGGATAGAGCATAGGGTGTCCTTATATGCTGATGACTTGCTGTTATACGTGTCGGAACTGAGTGTTTCGATAGGGGGAATATTGGAGCTGCCTCGAGTGTCTGGGTCTTTCTCGGAACTAAATCTAGACAAGTTTGAGTATTTTGTGGTGTCTCGGCTGGGGGTGGGGGAGCTGCCATTCCGTAGGGCGGGGGACTCACTTTAGGTACCTGGGGGAGCAGGTTACCCAGGAGTGGGGGAGGGATCCGCAGGTACAACATTTCAAGTTTGGTGGGGAGAGTGAAAGCTGATCTTGCAAAGTGGGATGGTCTCCCTCCGTCACTGGCAGGTCAGGTACAGGCGGTTAAAATGAACATGTTGGTGCGATTTCCGTTTATTTTTCCAATGCCTGCCGATTTTCCGGCCAACGGCTTTTTTTCAGAGAGATTAAGGGAAGGATTACTTTTTCATATGGGGAGGGAAGGTGGCCAGAGTTAGAAGAGCTGCTACAGAGGGGAAAGCAGGCAGAGGGTTTGGGTCTTCCAAACCTGATGTGTTACTACTGGGCTGCAAATGTGGAGAAGGTGCGGAGCTGGTTCAGAGGGGTTGATTCCCTGTGGGTCAGAATGGAGGAGAGTTTGTGCAGGGGTGCGGGATTGAAAGCACTAGCAACAGCACCGTTACCGATGCCCCCGGGGAAATACTCAAGGAGTCGGTAATAATAGCTTAATTGAGAATTTGGCGGCAGTTTCGCCAACACTTCGGGTTGGGGACAGGGTCAAGGGAAATGCCGATTCGGGGGAACCACAGATTTGAGCCAGGGAAGTGGGATGGAAAGTTTCGGAAATGGGGGGAGAAGGGGATAAAGACACTAAAAGATTTGTTTCTTCAGGATTGAAGGAGCTGGAAGCAAAGTATGGGCTGGAGCATGGGGAAATGTTCAGATACATTCAGGTTCAATATTTTGCCAGAAAGGAGATACAGAACTTCCCGGTGGAACCGGCCTCCACATTGCTGGAGGAGGTGCTGACGACAGGGAGACTGGAAAAGGGGGTAGTGTCAGCGGTTTACGGAACTATTTTGGAAGAGGAGAAGGCACCACTGGAAGGGATCAAAGCAAATTGGGAGGAAGAGTTAGGAGAGGATTTGGAATGGGGTTCTGGTGAGGTGCTCTGGAGAGTGAACGCCTTCACCTCATGCGCGAGGTTGGGGCTGATACAGCTGAAGGTGATATACAGAGCACACCTCACGAGGGAGAGGATGAGCCTATTCTTTGAAGGAGTAGAAGACGCGTGCGAACGTTACGCCGCTGGGGGGCTAATCACATTCACATGTTTTGGTCCTGTCCAAAGATAGAGGATTACTGGAAGGAGGTTTTTTGGGTAATTTCTAAGTGGTGCACGTGAAACTGGACCCGGGCCCCCGGGGGACCATATTCGGGGTGTCGGACCAGCCAGGGTTGGAAACGGGTGCGGAGGCAGATGCTGTAGCCTTCGCCTTATTGATCGTCCGAAGGTGGATGCTGATAGGATGCTGATCACCTGAGGAAGGAGCAGTGCTCCGAAAGCTCGTGTTTGAAACAAACCTGTTGGACTTTAACCTGGTGTTGTAAGACTTCTTACTGTGCTCACCCCAGTCCAACGCCAGCATCCCCACATCATCGCTGATAGGTTGGAGAGCAGCCTCACCACCCTGTGCCCTGGCGAGAGGACCTGTTGGAATTCTTGACTCTTGAGAAGGTTAAGTTTGAACTGAGGGGAAGGATGGAGGGGTTCTACAATTCATGGGCATTATTCACTATGCACTTTCTAGAACTGGATGACATTGAACATTAGTTGTGGCGAGTGGGTGGGTGGGTTGGGTGGTCTGTGTGTTTTAACAGCGTCTCTGGGTGATCCCTAATTCCTTTTTGTCATTTGTTTGTGTGAACATGCGGGCTAATGTTTGGGGTTTGGTGGGAGGATGGGATCGTTGTTATTGATAAGGGGACTGACATATTTGTTACTGATTATTGTTTATTGTTGGTGGGTGTAAATTTGGGAGAAAATGTGAAAAAGGAGAATAAAAAAATATTTTTTTCAATCTTTCTGCAATGAAAGGATTTCAAGATGTTTCCCTCTCCGATGTCAGTTTTCCTCTTTTCTAAATTTCAGACCCCTTTTGCTTGAACTCCAAAGGGCCTGGAGGCTCGTCAGTAACTCGCTCAAGCAGCTTTTCTTCACAAGCCTAGAACGTGACTTTCACGCCCATCTCAGCTCTGAGATGAAACCTTGATCTTTGTTCAGTCACCAGCAGACCCCACTATCCCAATAGTCTGCTGTACACCCCACACCCAAACACCAGCTCATCTAAAACTGCCAACTACAGCTTAACATGCATTACTGCAATTCAACCGGCAATGTTTGCACAGGTGTTGAAATCCACCACCACCCCGCACCCCTACAATGCCATTGTTCCTTCGCACTGTTGTAATCACCTTCAGCAATTACAGCCACCAGGTTCTCCTTACAGGATGCCAACCTCGGATACCCTCTCTTCTTCACCATCGCTGACAGCCTTACATTCACCAACCTCAGCCCCACTGTTCTGGAATACACCCCGAAACATCACCATCTCCCTTTCCTCCTTCTCGGAACCCAACTCTTCCAGCAGACATTTGGTTATTCCTTCGCACGCAAGACCCCCCCCCCCCCCCCCCCCCCCCCCGGCGCCAATTATCTCTTCCTTTAACTTGGTATCTCAGCGAAGTTTCGTGCTATTAGAGGTGTTCTAAGGTTTGTGTGGTGTCGCACTCAGAAGTCTGGAGGCTTGTATGGCTGAACATCTCCTAGGTGCAGCCCTGCATGGGTGCTGCCTCCTTGCTAGACCACTGCTGTACTCAGTCTATCATACCACCCTCTACATCATGCTGTGGGCTGTACGGTTTCCCTAGTCCCACAGCAGCCCTTGCTGTGCCCAAACACCTTTATACTACAAGAGGCACTGAACACAAAAGGGAAAAACAAAGCATTTTAGAAAAGTTGGAAAAACAGATGAGGCGAAACAGGAACTGATGATAGAGCAATTTAATAAGTTGGATACAGCCACATTAATGATTTGCTATTGAGCAACTTCAAGGTCATTAACTCCATTATCTCCCCATCTGTGATTGCCCCCTCTTCCTGATTTTAACTTTTAGCTTTCAATTCTTACTTCTGGCAAAGAGCTACTCCTGAAATTCTGACATTGCTTTTCTTTACAGGTGCTGCCTAGTTTGTGGATGTCTAGCACTTTTTCAGACTTTCACTACAAAAAAATGTTTTAACTAGCCAACATTTAAAGAAATACATGAAATTTAATTATATTTTTTAAATGCTCCTCTAAGAAAATAAAGATACACATACTGCAGTTAATTCACATAATTTATCAATTCTACTTAATTTTGCTCACTCACTGTGATGTTGACTGCAGTCTGATAACTTCCCAAGGAAAAATTCATGAACATGTTCACTTTTTAAGAAAGCTCGAGATGGAGATGAAAACAGTTGCCTAATAAAGACAAGAGATTACCTTACTGTGTATATTCAACAGATTTGGAAAACATTACATACCAGAAGCAAAATACCACATGCAGAACAAGCACCCAACTTGGTTAATGCCACAGCCCTGAACCTCAAATTTACATTAAGCCACCTCCTCAGCTCTCTTCTGAGAAATTACTAGAGTGCAATACTAGGAACAAGAATCAAAACAGACCCAAAATGAATATGAATTTGATTGCATTTCTACTTACTCCTCTTGTAGTTTTACAAAGTACCAGCTGCATTTTTGTAACAGGGTCACGGTACACTATGTGCTTACAATGATTGAAGGCTCTACTAATGTGCATTCAAGTGTATGGTGACTCCCATTTAGGATACACATCTAAGTTTTGCTTTGTTTGAAGAGAATCAACGGGACAGTTTGCACTTTCCATTCAGGACAGCAAGAGATTAGTGCAAGATTTTTTAAAATTCAATCAAACTCGTGGACTTTGTGCTGAACAGCAGAAAGAGGTTAGAATGAGGCAGATGAATGAGTGGATAGACATGCTGCAGGAGAAAAGGGTGTAGATATTTGAGGCACTGTGCTAAGTTGTAGGACAGGAGAACCTGAAACTGGACTCCCTTCACGTGAATCAAACTGGTAAAGAAAACCAATAGAACAATAGGAATGAATTATAACTAATATTGCAAGGTGGGATATTCAAACATTAACAAAAAGCATAGAATTGAACCACAGAGCAAGCATGCTGAAAATGGGAATCTGAAAACTTTAAAAGGATTAACACAGCTCGAGAAGAATGAGAAGGATGATTTTTTTTTTAAGGAATGGGCAGCACGGTCGATCGTGATTAGCACAGTTGCTTCACAGCTCCAGGTTCCCGGGATCAATTCCCGGCTTGGGTCACTGTCTATGCGGAGTCTGCACGTTCTCCTCGTGTCTGCGTGGGTTTCCTCCGGGTGCTCCGGTTTCCTCTCTCAGTTCAAAGATGTGCAGTTAGGTGGATTGGCCATGATAAATTGCCCTTAGTGTCCAGAAAGGCTAGGTTGAGTTACAGGGATAGGGTGAAGGTGTGGACTTAAGTGGGGTGCCCGTTGAAAGAGCCGGTGCAGACTTGATGGGTTGAATGGCCTCCGTCTGCCCTGTAAATTCTATGGAAGGAAATATCTTTAAAAATTTGCACACAAATACATTTAGCACCCAGAAATCAATTAAATAATCCGGATCTCTGGTGTCCGACAGACAAAATCAGTGTGACTATGGTTGTTCAGATATGAAATTAAGATGGCAATTAACCTATGCGTATAGTTGTTGGGAATTAATTCACTGCAAGACTACGGTGGGACCAGGGTCAAGATATATGCTCAAATGAAGGCAAAATGCCGTGGATCTGAAATAAAAAGATGGAAAAACTCAGCTGGCCTGGCAGCATTTGTGGAGAGAGAACAGAGAGTCCAATACGTCTCTAGTTTTTCTAGCACGTCTGTTTTTATTCAAGCTATTTGCTTCCTCGTTATGCCTACAAATTATCTGTTGACTCAGATAGTTTAAAAGCATGAAACATTGGCAACTCAATTCTGTTTTACATTCAAAAAACACAAATGATTGAATGTTAAAGTAAGGGAGCACATTAAAATTAAAGCTAGTCACCTCTGATGGCAGACTCCCCACGGTTAAAGGACTACAAGAAAGATTTTAGATTTTCTAATAACCATTGTTGGAGGAAAGGTAGAAAGCAATTAATGAAGCTAGGCTGAAAATATTAGAGACAAAGTGTGAAGTATTGATAAACTTTTAACATTATTACAGTCTGGTGTACGTATACCACAGGGTCCAAGAGTAAGAAATACTGCAGAGGCTACAAAAGGTGATATGGAAAATGGATCTCAAATAAATATTTCAAGGTTGAAATATTGAAGTTTGACCACACATTTGCTGTCCCGCATAACTCCGGAATCCCATCTATCAAATATCTGTCTAACTCAGCCATAAACAATCTCAATGACCCAGCCGCCCCTGCTTTCTGGGCAAAGGGAATACCACTAAATACCCACCAGAAAAAAAATTATTTTCATCTCATCATTAGGTGACGACAGTGGCACAATGGACAGCACTGCTACCTCACAGTGCCAGGGATCCAGGTTCGATTCCGGCCTCAGGCGACTGTGTGGAGTTTGCACATTCTCCCCGTGTCTGCATGGGTCTCACCCCCGCAACCCAAAGATGTGCAGGGTAGGTGAATTGGCCACACTAAATTGCCCCTTAATTGGAAAAATGAACTGGGTACTTTAAATTTTTTAAAAAGAATTGGGAAATGCCACAAAGACTGAAGGATACAAATGCCTCTATATTTTACTTGCAAAAGCAAAGTGCATGCCCCGAAAATTGTCTGTTGAGTTGGACAGGTCATGATCAAAACTTTCGGAACCACCCTGAAATAGGAAATCGCGAAATATCTGAAGAAGCACTAAGATATCAATGCACCCAATCCAACATTGTTACATTTGACCCATTTTCAATTCATCCCAGGTATCAGGAGTTTGCTATGGCCAACTTTTATCAATGCACACCAGCAAGGCTTTCCGAGTGGTGCAAAATCATTAATAAATGTGAACAGGTTTATTAAGAATTATTCAGGATAAAAGAAACTTAATGAGCACTGCTTATTGTAAATCCAATAAAGCATTTGTTACAGCGCCAAGAGGTTGAAACGAAAGGTGAACGGTTATGAAATAGGATGACAGTTTTTCAAATGTACTGTCACAAGCTGCACAACAGAGAATGTGACAGCTGGGTTCCCAAGAACCATTGCTATCCAACAAGGTCGGCTTGTTGGTCTAGAGGTATGATTCTCGCTTAGGGACTTTCATTTGCGGTAAAATGCGAGAGGTCCCAGGTTCAAATCCCAGATGCGCCTGTTTTTACTGGCGGGTGAAAGCAGAACTAGGGGACATAGCCTCAAAATAAGGGGAAGTAGATTTAGGACTGAGTTTAGGAGGAACTTCTTCACCCAAAGGGTTGTGAATCTATGGAATTCCTTGCCCAGTGAAGCAGTTGAGGCTCCTTCATTACATGTTTTTAAGGTAAAGATAGATAGTTTTTTGAAGAATAAAGGGATTAAGGGTTATGGTGTTCGGGCCGGAAAGTGGAGCTGAGTCCACAAAAGGTCAGCCATGATCTCATTGAATGGCGGAGCAGGCTCGAGGGGCCAGGTGGCCTACTCCTGCTCCTAGTTCTTATGTTCTTATATCACACATCTATCATTTGGAAGCAGGAACAGGGAAGAAAACTGTTGAAATCTGATCCTGACACAAGGGGGTGCTGATGGGTATAAGGGTTAAAAACAAGAGCAGGCTTAGATAGGTTAAATAACTAGGCTAAAACTTGCTAAAATAAATCTAATGTTTCGAGATGAAGCTTAAGATCAGATATATCTGCTTCACACAAGTCAGCAATTCATATTTGCAAAGGATGTTCCAGGCCAGCGATCAAGGCCAGAAACATCAGGAATTAAGTGAACGTTAAGACGGGCAATTGGCAAGAAAATCAATTGAAACATACACATAACTAGATTCTGAGGTGCTTTTGAATTTTGAGGCCAGCTGGTTCTGCTGAGCTCGTCTCCAGCAGTCCTGAATATTTCTATGGTCATAGTTTTAGATAATATTTCAATGGCAACCCATATTACTGTGAATACAACATTGTTACATTTGACCCATTTTCAATTCATTCCAGGTATTAGGAGTCTTGCTATGGCCAACTTTTATCCAGCAAGTTTACAGAGTAGCATTTAAAGATTAGGTCTCATAACAAAAGACCGAACATTAATTGATGATCATTACAACAGGGATGACCAATAAGCAAAGATGGGAGTTCATTCTGCAGAATGAAGTCTCACCACATATTAGCTGTCTCCCCTCCCCCCCCCCCCCCCCCCCACCCCACTGAGTATAGTGCTTAAATATCTAATGTTTCCCCTTTAGCTTGTGTCTTTAGGTGCTTTCAGACAAACAGTAGTTAATAAAATGGAGAAACTATTTGGTTCTGAAATGTAAATAGTGAAAACAGTTTAATCCTTTCCCTCCTAAAAAGGAGCTTATCTACTCTCCTAAGGTTACATGGAAAAGGGCGACAGTTCTTGCCATTTCTTGCTAAATTAGGGAAGGCTGTCAGACAGCTTAGCATGAATTAGTTTGCAATGCCCTATAGCACATCACATTTTCCATTTGTGAAAGCACAGTCATCCATCTGTAGTTAGTTTTTTTTTATTGGTTTGCTCAATGTTATTTTGGCTGCATGCAAGATGTCAAAGATTCCTTACTAATATCCTGGCAGTAGCTCTGTGCAAGGATAGTGCTAGTTGATCAGAGTTCCTATTGGGCTGACAAATTTAAGCATAGCGCTCAACTGAATAATTAATGGAAATACTTATTTAGTCTCTAAGGAAATGTACATGGCTTGAAAAGGCCTTTGTCGAGGCAGGAATGCTCCTTGTATCCAAGAAAGTAGGCCCAGAGAAAATTTTCTCTTGGACAGAAAACATTGCAATCAACCAGCCCAAAACAGCTTAAAAACCACTATGGGAACAATGAAATATGGGGCAGCTGATGGGGAGGGGGCAAAAAAAAGGGGAAATGGCTATTATTAATTTTAAGCCATGCCGTTGAAAAGTAGCAACAAGTTAAAATGATAAAATCATGGAAAGAATTATCGCTGAAAGTAAGAGTACTGGAGAGACATGTGCCAGTATTGCTTTAATACCAGTGGTTACCTTATGATTAACTCCAAATCAGAGTGTCGCCTGTCTTCCCTCATCTGTGAACCGTGACTTAATGCCCGCAATGCAGTCTTGCCAGAAGCATCAATACAAAGATCCTTAGGAAGCTGTCCGAGAAAACACAGAGTACTGTTTTAGAATCGCAGAATACCAAGGGTGGGCACTTGGGTCATGCACATTTAATTCAACCCACCCACTCGAAACACAACTACATCCTAATTAGAGATGATAGCATTCAACAAAGTGGCTCATCACCACCATCTTAAGGACAATTAGGGTTGATTAATAATTGCTCAGCTTGCCAATGACGCCTACTTGCCATGAATAAATAAAAGAATGCTATCTGGCAGTTTTCATTACCAGCTCAAAGTATGTGTGCTGGTTAATATGCACAGATTTACCAGTTAAGAGCTGCTTGCATTTGTAAGCATTCAGTACCTATTCTAATTCCCCAAAATTTGATCAGCAAAAGAATTTCCTTCAGGAAACAGGTCGAGAAAGAATCAAACCAGCTCAACACGAAACCTCATCAGACCTAAACTCCTAAACAAAGAGCTTCACCTTGGCAGGGCTGCGAATGCCAAAGAATCCTGGAATCTGAAAGTGGTATACCTGTAGACATTGTTTTGTTAGCAATTAATTTTTCTCTTCAACCAGGAGAAAGAAAGTCACCATGGAAATTGACTCCTGCAACAAAGCCAGCAAGTTTGTGCTATGAGCCACAAAAGAAAGAAAATAGTTCTCAATCCCTGGAAAGCAATCTGCCAATTTCAGAAAATACATCGACTCCTGCAGTACCAGCCTAACACTTGTACTTTTCATATAAATCATCCTTGTAGCAATCTGTCAATTTTGGTGATAAACTGGTGACCATCAACTATGTAGGGCTTTATGGCCTTGCAAATCTCACATGTACTCATGCACAGTGCCCATCTTCACAAGAGCAAATGAAGTATCGACAATAAATGCTGGCCTTACCAATGATGTTCCTTTGAACAAATTTTAAAACACTAATTGCCACAGCAGGATCTCAGAATCCCTTCTCAGACTCTATCTGAAGCACCATGGTTAACAAAAAGGGCCTCACTTGCATCATTAAAAACTAAGAATGCTCTGAATACTTTCCTCCACTAAGACAGAAGAAATGGAGGATGGACATGTACGAGAAAAAGTAGCCAGCATCCAAGCCCACCTAATCAGGTACGGTTACTGTAACAAGCCATGCTCGATATCACCCAATAAATACTTTTTTGATCTTTGCTCAGGACAAAGACAACCAGCAGAGTGTCCTTTAAATAATTATGGTCCTCTGTGCCAATGTCGGGCATTAATTCATTTCCACTTCTGTGTATACGCGGGGGAGCAGTTTCTGTCCTGTCTATTGAAGGGACGGGCAGATGTTTTGGGGGAATTATGGGTGTTAGTTTATCTCTTCCGCTGTGTATGCGCGGGCGGGGGGGCTGTTCTTTCTATTTTAAAAAAATCTGTATTTTTGTTGTTGATATTATGCAAAAATTTGAATTAAAATTATTTAAAAAAAATAAAAATTAAATAATTATGGTCCTAAATCAAAACAGCTAGGACTGCATTCTAAATGGTACTTGCAAAATCTTTGCACAATGCGCGCAACCTTTTGAAAACTGCACTACAAGCAGCAATGAGACCGAAACCAGTTTCAGGAGGATAAAAAGCAAAGTTCCTATTGGTATACAACAAAACCTCTTTAAATAGGAATTCAGGATGGTATGCAACGAATATCAATTACACTGGGCTGTTCAGGAAGTTAATTCCTGCAATTCATTTGAGATGCTGCATCTCACCTGCCATTAGAGTAAAGATCAGGCCATGATCCCGTTCCTTCCATTCCCAAAAAAGGACTCAATATACTTAAACATGGCAAACCGCCGTATGGCATAAACCTCTTCCAATTGTCAATGACTATTAGGTTCTACTTCTACTTTAATTACAAGAATATAGACCCCTTTGTAAACAATGTTAATTAAGAAAGTATCTCTTCCAGACTATGTGGAACACTAAGACCATATGAACAATGGGCAGCCATCTATGCATCTCATTTCTTTTCACCCCCACTTTTCCTGCAAATTTGATATTTAGCAAGTTAAAACTTACTTTGGATAAGAACTCCTGCAGCTCCTGATGAGTTTTCCTCACAATACATCGAGAGAGATCAGTCCGCAAGACCTTCAAATACAATTTTACAAGTGTTGTGAATGATGGTACAAATGCAATATGAACAAATCAATGTTAACTGCAGGGAAACAAGTCGTCGGCCCAATGAGTCTCCATCAAAAGCTTTCTCCCCAAAGTCCAACCTCTCATTCTCTTACTCATCACACCCTTAAATATTCCTCTTGAAGCAGTTAAATAATTTCCTCAAAATATTTATTACCCAACTTCAAGAGCAGATTTTTTATAAAGACTCCACATTCAACTAATCATTGGGTAAAATATATTTTCTTTCCAACAGCCCACTTAATTATTATGTGAATGTCTTAGACTTGTATCCACTTGCTGACAACTTATCACTATTCAACTGAATATAATTAATTATCTCAAAGACATCCACCAGGTTGATCATTAAACCTTTACAGTTACGCAGGGAAAAAGTCTCAAGGCTCTAATGATAACTATCAATTCAGGAAACAGCACTTTTTCTAAATTCAACAGTTGCCCCTCCCGGCTTTTGTATCCATTTTTCCACATGTGAAACCAAAATCCCGTTTGCCTTTTTACAAAGCAAGTCTGTCTTTTGGGCTCCTGCAGCAGGCATCAACTCTGGTTACAAAACTACCCATCATAAAGGTCGTCAGCGTCAGAAGAGGAGCATTGAACATGGTGTCCTAGAGCTCACTGTTGAGGCTACTATTTTGAAGTTGCATAAATTACCTGGGTTCAGAAACTCAAATGCTGAGTGGTCAAATTTGTAAACAATACGAAACTGGAAGAGGCAGTAGAAACTGAGACGGCATCTCTGAACTCACAATGATTTGGATAAAATATTTAAGTGGGCAGAAAAATGGCAGATGGATGCAAAGTGCTGCACATTGGAAGGGAAAATATGCAATACGTATCCCACAAAAGTATTGAAATAGCCACGGACTAAGTTAATTAGTCATAACGGACTTGACACAACACATCCAACCAATGCAGTGCTGCAACATCAAATCCAATAGAATATTGAACAACATGATCAAAACGTAGTACACCGGTCAGAAATGGTGACCAAATCATATAAAACGCTGGGCAGATTTCACCTCCAGGATCACTGCCAATTTTGGATGCTGAAACACATGGGGAACATCCAAGTGCTCCCCACAGGTCCAATCTTTAGTGTCCGAATTGAGAGGAGAGGGAATACAAAAAAGGTAAATCCAGGCTATTATTCTGAGTTAAGCAGCACCATAGGATAAGGAAATAGATTCAGGCCAGTAAACAGCAATTGTAGGATTGAAACTAGGAGATTATTGTTTATATTGAGAATGAACAAGACATAGAAATGATAAATATTTTATATATATATATATATATATATATATATATATATTTAAACACAATCAGCTTTGATATAATGATTATATATTCTGTATTAATGATACTGGTCGAGGGATAAAGATTGGCCAGAGCATGAGCGAATCTCCCTATTTAAAAAAAAATGGCATGGGATCTTTGACATCTCTTCCAACACCAGCACCTCTGAAAGTGTCAACATTCTCTCAATACAACTTTGAAGTGTCAGCCTAGATTATGAACTCAAATTTCTGGGGCTTGAATCTACAATGTTCTGATACAGAAACAAGAATGGTAACCCTGAGCAAGGTTGACTATTTTTGGGTAAATAAACTCAGCGTCCTCTTTATCCATACCTATAACTTGATTTAATTCAGCCACGTGCAGATTATAATTTGTATGTGCTGGTTCTTGACAATTTCAAATACTGTAACCACCTTCTTCCACCTAATCCAGGACTGTGCACTTAAAAAGGTCAGAAATGACTGATTCTTTGATCACATTTTATCTTTGATTTATTCCTCCTTTGCATGGAGTGATACACAAGTATACAAAACAAATACTAGAACCACCAATGTAATTTTTTGAAAGTAGTGATTATTGGCTATTTCCCTGATATGAATGATATGGGTTTCTCTGCACTACGGCAAAAAGCAATGCTGCGTACCAACAATCTTATCAAGCCTAATCATATCACATGAAAAGTGATATCAATAAGCCATTATTCAATGCAGCTCTGACTGTAGATGTCAAATATAAATCCTGATCCATGTGGAAAAGCAACAAGCTCCTGAACAAGGTGGTCATTTTCATTCAACTAAAACAGATGGAAAGTGAAGGCTCCACACATGAACTCCACTACTGTCACCAACTATCATGACTAATTGGAGTCTTTTTAAAAATAAATTTACAGTACCCAATTCTTTTTTCCAATTAGCGTGGCTTAACCTACCCAGCACATTTCTGTCTTAACAACATCTTTTTGCCTTCACTTAAAGTTTCTAGCATCTTGTTGTTCTTTTAGCTAATGGAGAGTAAATCAAAGATCACCTATGACTTACATCAAATGTATACTCCCAGTAATTGTCAGTTCTCTTTTTTGACAGAGTTTTGAAGCTAATGTTTTCAATCTGCACACCTGAAAAGAAAAAAAAAAATAAAGTAATCCAAAGTTGCAAAATAAAGAGTCAATGATCAGTTGGAAATAACTTTTGTCCACTAGGACACAATGAACCTGATGTGCAGCAGCTTTTAGAAAGCTTTACGTGGGACGTTTACATTTCAGTTATGGGCTGCAAATCAACAGGCCTACCAAATGGTTTATAAACCATGCAAGACCCCACTCTGGATTTGCACTCTTGAGCAGCTCCAAACTGAAGCGGCGTGACAGTATCACCACCTGCCATGAAAAGTCTCACACCACCGGGCTGGGCCCCCAACTGCACATGTCCAAATTGGAATTCAGCATATGTTTAAAATGAAAATTAGCTTGCACCAATATTGAACTTGGAAGTGTTCACTGAATAATAAAAAGGAAACGGGTGCCTCTGAGCATTGGAGAATTTGGTCTCCAACTGAAAACAGTTTTAGTCTCCGTTCCCTACAACATCAGAGAACAACTAGACTGTGCCAGAGCTCCAAAGTACAAACTGAAGTTAAGTTGGTACTCTAGACTAGACCAAAGAGGAAACCACCAAATTGGACCACAACCTTAACAAGAAAAGATCTACCGTTTCTTTCTGGGCTCTGCATTACATCTGTCGGAGAGTAATCACTACATCACTGCAATGATATTTTCAAAATTCTGTTGAGGAATGTTTAATCTAGAACCTGAAAGGCACTCACTACCCCCAAAAAAGATGATGGTTCAATCATGTATGTAATCGCCACTACATTTAAATAAGAGGGAATTTGCTACAAGGTGTTAAATGTGAAATAGGAAACGTGAACAGTTCAGCAATTACAGTGGCAATTCTTTCAATTTTATTCACATAATCCTTCAGTTCAATCTTTTGACTGCTTTACAAAACATTTTTATTAAAGCAGAACAATGTGGTTCCTTGGGTGTACATATCAGTCAACATTGATACTTAATGTAAATAGAGTGTTTTCTTAAAGATTTGTGCCCCATTGACTGTTCTGCTCACGACAGTATCACATAATCAGCAGTTCTCACATTGTTAAGACCTATGGTGTCAGTAGTTCTCGCCTGCTGAGACTGCTTCTCACAGCGCAGATGATCATCTAATGAAGCAGGAAGAGGCCAAGCACCATTGTTCCTAATTTATTTATAGTCGTGTACATGAATCGCAGAACTCAATTTAGAATTTGAACTTCAATTCTGGCAGAAGTGAAAAGGAAAAACTAATGCAAGTACTTTCTGTGCAAAATATCTTACGCCATTATCAATACATTGTCTGCTGGCCAAGAGCTCATCATTTACACAATTTATCATGGACCCGAACAATATTTTAGGCTTCAATCTGCTCCTGAGCTTTTAAGAACATGAACTAGGAGCAAGAGTAGAAAAAAAATTCACCCCTAGAGTCCGCTCTGCCATTCCATACGATCATGGCTCCTCACCTCTCAGCCTTAACTCCAATTTCCTGCTCTGTCTCCATAACCCTTCAACCCATTAATTAAAAATCTGTCAATCTCCTCTGTGCATTTACTCAAAATCCCGGCATCCACTGCACTCTGGAATAGTGAATTCCACACATTCACAACCCTTTGAGAAGTAATTTCTTCTAATCCATTTTAAAACTGCTACCCCTAATCCTAAAACTATGGCCTCTCATTCTAGATTGCCCCACAAGAGGAAGCACCCGCTCGACATTTACTTTGTCAATACCTTTTCTCATCTTATGTACCTCAATTAGATGTCCTCTCATTCTTCTAAAGTTTAGAGAGTATAGACCCAAATTGTTCAATCTCTCTTCTGGAATCTACATCTAGTGAACCTCCTCTGAACTGCCTTTAATACAACTGCATCCCTCCTCAAATAAGGGGACCAAAACTGTACACAGTATTTCAGGTGCAGTCTCACCAAAGCCGTCCGTGTAGAGTTGCAGCAAGATTTCCTGGCTTTTATACTCTATTCCTTTAGCTATCAGGGCCCTATTTCCATTTGTCTTCCTTATGACCTGCTGTACCTGCATACTAGTGTTCTGCATGAGGACACCAGATCCCTCTGCACCAAAGTTTCTTTCCATTTAAATAATAAGTTACCTTTCCATTTTTATGACCAAAATGGATAACCTCACATTTATCCACATTAAACACCATTTGCCAAACTTTGGCCCACTCACCTAACCTAACTACACCCATTTGTAAATTTCTTATTTCCTCATTACAACTTACTATCTCATAGTTTAGTGTCATCTGCAAATTTGGTTATTGTATCTTCTATCCCTACATCCAAGTCATTTATATTGTAAACTGTTGGGTCACCGAAGATCGGACCCGGTGGCACCCCACTCGTTACATTTTGCCAACCAGAAAAAGATCAATTTCTCCCAACTCTCTGTCTTGTGTCTGTCAGCCTGTCAAGCTAATAAATTACCCCATATCTCACATGATCTTACCTTGTGTATTAACCTTTTGTGCGGCACCTTATCAAATGCAGAAATCCAGTTTCTTGGGCTCAATTGTATAATTAAGGTATTTTAAACAGGGAATTAATCTTGTGGTCATCTTCTGCACCCTTTTCAAAATATCAACATGAGGTGACTAAAATGGTATACAGTATTCTGACTGAGGTCCAATTAAGGTCAAATTGCTTATCCTTTTAAAAAGGAATAAATTGTCTTGTGACTAGACTCTCCGACCCTCTCTGCCTTGGTCATCAGTTCACAGCACAGTGGACCTTTAGAGATAGATAAAACACCCAAATCTCTCTTCATCACTAATTTTAATTATTTCCCTGCTGGAGGATTTTACATTTAACCTGTCCATGACAACTTTTTGAAGTTGAACATCTGGGGCTCCAAAAATATTTCCCTATTCTGGGTTCATCAGGCAGTGTTAAGGGTTGACAAAAATGTGGATTATTAGTATCATGTCCTCCTGTTTACCTGCATAATCAGACCCTGCAAAAATATCCCTATCCTTTGGAAGGCGGTTAATGAAAATATTGAGCAGCTGAGTGCAAAGAATGGATTGGCACGAATAGTGATGCAGTAATTTAAAACAGATCAAAGTTTACCTGGTCGCTGAGCAATTGCTTCAGCCCCTTCACAAGATGATGGGGGAGTTCTTTCGTAGTAGTTACTCTCAGTACCCAAAGAGTAGTTTTTCCTGGAAAGACGGTCCTTTAGAAAAAAAAAATGCAAAGAGGAAATACACATCACAAAAGGCTCTTTTATAGAACAACCAAACCAATTTTCACAACTTCCTTCCCCAAACAATGAAATATCCCTTCCAAATATGGGGTTAGTGTCTATTGCCAAATAATGCAAGCAAAATTTGAAAGCTGCATGAAAACATAACTTCCAGGAGAGACATTTATTAACCAGCTTATTGAACACTTCTTCAAGGGGCTTATTTTAAGAACTTCCCATACTTTATGTATGTTTCCCCAAATATTGACCTCAACACAAGATATTTTAAAAAAAAAGAATTTTATGAAGGCAACAATTCCACTGGACTATTCAATGGGAGATTTGTTGAATATTAAATGATGGCAAGCCATTTTTGCCATCATTCAGGTGGGAGATGACAGCGGACAGATTTTCTTGCAAATAAAACATTTCATTTTATTAGACCCTCCATATCCACTTTTTGTACTTTACTGGCCTCCAATCTCTCTCTATGCAACTATATTTTGCAGTTGATATTGTCACTCATTCCCCACCTCCCGAGCTGTCCCTACCTCGCCACTGTAACAACTCCACTTTGCCTCCAGTTTCTCACGAAATTCTTGGAATGCATCACTGTGACCGAGTTTCACATTTGCCTGTCCAAAAGTCTCTTCCGATTTCCAGTCTGGTACTAAATGTTCATACTACAATGAAGGCTGGAGCCTCTCGGCCCCAACACCCCGAACCTGAATCATCGCTTATAAAAATAAATAAATGTTTATACTCTTCACCTTACTCCTTCCCCACCACTGCTGGGGCAATTTTTCCACATCACCCTTTACCATTTTCCAGCACTGTGTCCAAGTGGCCAATCTCCATATGTTAGCTGAACAGTCAATAGACTAATTAACAAGAAACATCTTCATACCCAAAGCAGAATCTTGCTTCCATACCCAGACAGCTCCGCCGAACTAAATTAGCTCAGCGCTCAGAAATTAAATCTAGGGCTCCCCAATCCAAATGCTTTGTTCGGATTATTATTAAGGATTGACCATGCTAATCAAAATGTTGCTTCTCCTTCACTATCACCTTTGTTTCACTGTATCCACTGAGTTCTGTACATATACATACTCAGTCAACCATTATGAGTTGGCAACACAACATAAATGAGGTGGCATGCGCAAGAAATGCCATGACCCACCTCAGGAGATATAGTTTTTACATAGAGGTTTTACATAGAATTTACAGCGCAGAAGGAGGCCATTCGGCCCATCGAGTCTGCACCGGCTCCTGGAATGAGCACCCTACCCAAGGTTAACACCTCCACCCTATCCCCATAACCCAGTAACCCCACACAACACTAAGGGCAATTTTGGACACTAAGGGAAATTTATCATGGCCAATCCACCTAGCCTGCACATCTTTGGACTGTGGGAGGAAACCGGAGCACCCGGAGGAAACCCACGCACACACAGGGAGGACGTGCAGACTCCGCACAGACAGTGACCCAAGTTTTGAAGCTCCTGCAGGAGTAGGCAGCCTGTCAAGAGTGAATAGAACTGGCCAGCAGTGTTGGTTGTTGCAGGCAACCAAATTGCCAGAAAGAGAGACTGCCTCTGTGGCATTAAGGTTTTGAATCAACTGTATAGATAAATACCATTTTTACCGGAACTGCCAGCTAAGCTTGACATTTTGTCCAACAACATAAACGAGACAGTTAGGTCAAAGACTACAGTGGGATCGGTCCTTGCACTCTAGATCGATGGTATCCCTTTTCCAGGTTTCCTCTCGCCATTGAGTGTCCGCGACAAAATTGTGTCACTTCAATCAGGAAGTTCCTCCAAGTAGGTCTCTTCTGAGCAAGGGTCTCCCAGGTGTCAACCTTGATGTTGCATTGCTTGAGGTAAGCCTTCAGGGTGGCTTTGAAGCACTTCCTCTATCCTCTTGTTCAGAAGCCTTCCTTGAGCTGGGCAAAGATTTGCTTTGGCAATCAGGCACGGACACCCTAACCACATGGCTGGCCCAGCAGACTTGGTGTTACAAGATCATGGCCTCTACTCTGGTGTTCTTGGCTTCTTCAAGAACACTGATGTTAGTACACCTGTCCTCCTAGCTGATGTGGAGAATCCATCTCAGACAGCGTTGATGGTATGTCTCCAAAGGCTTGAGGTGCCGTCTGTATGTAATCCAAGTTTCTGAACCATATAGAAGAGTTGGGAGGGTGACCACCTTGTAAATGAGGATCTTGGTGTCAGCTCGGTAGTCAAAGACTCTTATCCTTAGACATCCGAAGGAGGCACTCGCAGATAGGATACAATGTTGGATCTCCGCATGTCAACCTTACAGAGGTGAATGAAATGAAATGAAAATCGCTTATTGTCACGAGTAGGCTTCAATGAAGTTACTGTGAAAAGCCCCTAGTCGCCACATTCCGGCGCCTGTCCGGGGAGGCTGGTACGGGAATCGAACCGTGCTGCTGGCCTGCTTGGTCTGCTTTAAAAGCCAGCGATTTAGCTCAGTGAGCTAAACCAGCCCCTGCTCCCCAGGTATGGAAAACGTTCCACGTTTGGTAGAATTTCTCTGTAGATCGTGATGGGGTGGACACCAGATCTTTGCCTTGGGGTGGGTCGGTAAAGGCCCAACTCCGAAGTGGAGACCAATTATTTGGTATGCTTCTGCAAAGTGTCAGGTGTGGCCTGGATATTCCCTTCTGAGAGAGTGGAGATTGCAATGTCATCACACGATCCACAAAAGGTCCACGAGTGATGTCAGTCTCGTCTTCTTGGATTTCAACTGGTTGAGTTTGAAAAGTTTTCTGCCATCCCATAGACGATGTCCAATCCACTGGGAAGCTTGCTCTTGACAAGGTGAAGGATGGTGGTGATGAAGATGGAGAAAGGGTGGGGGCAATGACACATCTTTGCTTGATCCCAGTCTTGACCACAAAGGTTTCTGTCTTATTTATGTCAGTGAGGACTGTCGTCAACATCTCATCATGGAGTCGTCGGATGTTGAGAATTTCTCTAGACAGTTGGTCTTTGATAGGGTGGTGATGGTCTGGAATGCCCTGTCCTGGAGGGCGGTAGAGACGGGTTGCCTCGCAGCCTTTAAAAAGTATCTGGATGAGTGCTTGGTACGCCTTAATATTCGAGGCTATGGGCCAAGTGCTGGCAAATGGGATTAGGATTGGCAGATCAGTTGCCTTTCATGCGACGGTGCAGGCTCGATGGGCTGAAGGGCCTTTTCTGCACTGTATTTTTCTGTGATTCTGTGATTCCACAGACTTCCCAATTGAACAAGTCAAAAGCCTTGGTCAGATCAATGGAGGCCATGCAGAGTGGTTGATGTTGCTCTTGGCAAGTTGCTGAGCAGTGAAAATCATGTCCACTGTTCTGGGATTTGGTCAGAAGCCACACTAGCTTTCTGGAAGAATTCCTTTAGCGACAGAGAGAGGTTAGTGAGGATTTAGGTAATGATTGGCTCGGCGATAGGAGACGAGGGAGATTCGGCGGTTGTTCCCACAATCCACTTGTATCCCTTACTGAAGATGGTGGTGATGACGGCATCCCTGAGCTTGGCAGGAATTTCTTCTTGTCCCAGATTTTCAGCAACAGCTGATGGAGATCTCTTCTCAAGTTTGAACATCTCCGCTGGAATTCTGTCCACTCCATCCTTCACGTGTTTCATTGATGCTTCGTTTTCGTCTAAGCTTGGTGGGAGTCCAAGATCATCTTTGATGGGGAGTTGGGGGATTTTCTCAAACAAGTCCTCATCAATGGTTGTATCACAGTTTAGGAGTTCTTTGAAATATTCTCTCCATCAAAGGACAATGTTTTCTTGGTCTCTCAAGGGGGTTCCATCCCTTCTCCGCCCTAAGTTGAGGCCTGAGATATTGGATCCATATATTGCCTCGGTGGCACTGAAGAAGCCTCGGGTGTCATGCTTGTCAACAAGGAGTTGCATCTCCTTCGATTTCCCAATCCAACATTGGTTCTTGAATGCAAAATATTGCGTACTCAAAAAGACAGTGACCATAATGTGGTGCAGTGTTCTAGTTTGGTCTTGGCATTCAGCTGCAGATTAAACATTTTAAATTATTTAATCCAATTTTAGAACATCACCTACTACATCAATGCAACCATTTCCTCTCCAGTTTGTTATTTCTAGCGCTTGTTAGTGCCACGGTAGAACAACCAATTTAGTGCAGCATAAGGAACATGGGGCAACTCTTCACAAAGGATTGGTGAAACCCATTTTACATTTAGATATTTGTGGTTCAATGAGTAGAGATTTTCAGGTATTGGCTTCAAAGTACAAATATTAAAAAAGTGAAAGGGCAGCATTCCAGTGAGCAAGTATTGCAACATCACAGATGTACCCTTTCTGCCACTTGCCTTTTTGAGTGGATGTAAAAGGTCACAATGCACCATGTCAAGGACGGGCAAAGAAATTCTCGCTAGTATCTTGACCAATACTTATTCCTCAATCGACATCACTAAAACAGATGATTTATTTGTTTATTTCATTGCTTTTCAAATTGGCAGCCACATTTCCGACACTAGAATAGTGACTCAGCTTCAAAATGTACTTCATTGGCTATAAAGAGCTTTCGCAAGTTCTACAGTTGTGAAAGGAACTGAACAATAGGCTCGTTTTAATTAAATTCCTGAATTCAGAGTAGACTATATGTGATAAGCAACGTGCTACTGCTTTGCAACATCCTTCAAGTATTCAGAGGACAAGCTCCAAGAGAATTGCTCCACTAATTTATCAGCTGATGCTTAATAATGGCATCCATCCTGCTTTATTTAGTTTAATGCTCACAAGGTTCATGCAACCAATATATATGCAAACCATTTATGTGATAACAGGTTATGAAAGACAGCAAGTCTCATCATTAAGCCACGCAATTTGAAATGCAGCACATCCCTTTTATTTTGTTCTATTAATGGAGTTACACACACCATTTAGAATATGATAGAATAACAACATTTTATAAATCCAATAAAATCTAATCTTTATGAAGATTAAAGCTTCAGACAGTGTTATGATCACCATGTGAAACGAGAGCACTAAACTACAGTACAGATATTCAGAAAGGGAGCTTGTTATTTTCTATCCATTTGACTACTTTTCAGCTAAATATCAAGATGGACAAAGTCACCAATTCCACTCTGATCTGATTCAATATATTTTTGAGAAAGTCGACAAACTACCCTGCGTAATGTTTCATTCAACCAGCACCACAGAAGGGGGCCATTCAAACAATGACCTATCTACCTCTGCGTCAAGAAATATTCAAAGTCTCTGCTTCCGCAACCTTCTCAGAAAGAGTTCCAAAGACCCGCCACCCTGGGTGAATTTTTTTTTGTGCCTCATCTCTATCTTAAATGGGCGAATCCTTATTTTTTATTCTCCCACAAGAAATAACATCCTCCATGTCAAGACCCCTCCAAATCAAGTGACCTAATCCTCTTTTGAATGCCATAATTGAATCTGCCTCCACCACGCGCTCAGGCAGTGCAGGCCAGGGACCAAAGGCAGATCAACTGGACATCGACCTCATTACCATTTGCTGAACCTTGCTATGTGCTAAATTGCTGCGACACTTGACTAATGATGTCACTGTGCAACATTACGTTTAATAGCGAGATTTGAGAATGTAGAAAGCTACAGTACAAAGACAAATAATTCTTATTAATGAAGTCTGTATTACTGACAATCCAAGTCATTAACAATCAGACCTATTTGAGGCACTACATCATTCTTACACTTCTGAAAACTACGAGCAAAACTGGTTATTTGGATCACCACAGCCTCCATTTCTAAAAGTCAAAATTCTCGTAGCTTTTGTTTCAAGTAAATCACTATTTAATTGCACTTGTAGATTCAAGTTGCTGTTTCATAAAATCATAAAATTTACGGTGGAGGCCATTTGGCCCATCGAGTCTGCACCGGCTCTTGAAAAGTGCACCTTATTTAAGCCCACACCTCCACCCTATCCCTGTAATGCAGTTACCCCAGCTAAACATTTTGGACACTATGGGGCAATTTAACATGGCCAATCTACCTCACCTGCACATCACCAGACACGGGGAGGAAGCGCAAATTCCACACAGTCACCCGAGGCTGGAATTGAACTAGGATTCCCTGGAGCTGCGATGTAGCAGTGCTAACCACTGTGCCACCATGTCATCCCACACCCCCTTGACCCCTCGCTTCATCCACACCTTTCAATATTCTGTTCGGAGCGTGTATTTATTCCTCATTTTGCCTTCCAAAAACCACCTCGCACTGTTCTAGACTCAACTGCATTTGCCAGCTCTCACCTCACTAGCCTATGCATTTCTGAAGCCACGTAGGAATCCCACACACAACTTGTACACTCCAGGAATGGACAAACAAATGTACGGTGAACCTTAAGTCCCATATTTTGGTTGAAATACCAAGGATTCCTCGCCCAGAAATACGACAATGCTGTTTGTTTGGAATGTTATCTGAACGTGGAAGATAGTTTTTAAGATGAACCCCCTGGAGTGGCTGTGTGATCTACCTGGGGAAATTTCATTGCATAATTTACCTGAGAACGCAGCCAATTGCACTTTGTCACAATTGCTCATGTTAAGAAAAAGATTTAGTAACTTAGAAACTAGAGTTACCTCAATGAGCATTCGCATTTAAATATTCTGTCCTCACTAGTTTATTTTAAGTGCCTCAGTACAACCAGTAATAAATACTCTTAAATAGCTCACGTTCAGTGGAGTAAATATTTCCTAATCTCTGCCCAGACAGAATAAATGTTTTCCGAATATGTCCCATGGGATTAAAAGGCTTCAGTGAATTAGCCAAAACATACCCGAATTGAAGGCATAGTATAAACCATTGGAGTTCAGAGATTTGGAGTATCTGTGCCCAGAATCACAAAAGGATTAACAATTCCTGATGGGCAGAGGTTATTGATTACACGGCACCAAAAGCTGCGGTGTTCATTAGAGTGATCCAGTTGTATTTTGCTCCCAACTGCCATTGCTGCAAAAGGAACATAGTGGGCTGTGTGGCACAACAGTTGAATATCCCGCCACCCCTCACTCTACAACTTCATATATGAAAAAGTAGAAACTTCAGCCATGTCCTGGAATTTCCTGGTAACCGAGGAACTTGTACATCAACAAACATTCAGTACCTTCAGAGAAGGGAGTCGGGTTTGCGCGGAGATAAACATCATGACAAAAAAAGGAATCGTCTATAACAAAAACCATCCTGCTTTTAAGGACAACTTGAGTTTTGCAGTCGCGAATGGGCATATTGTATTGGGGCATATTCCCCCTAAAGTAAAAGCAGATCAAAAATTGAGGTACAAGAGGTGGGATTTTAAAAGAAGGTGCAACAATTGTAGTTCTGCTGATAAACACCCCACCTGAAAAGGGTTGCATTGATATAGAGCCTTTCACAACCACAGTATATATCAAAGCTCTTTATAGGAAGAATTTCTGAAATGTAGTCACTGTGCTAACGGCTGAGCAAATATGATAACCAGATCACCTGTCTCCCTGCTGATTTCGGAATATTGGCCAGGTCACTGGAGATGGCTGCCCTGCTCGTGAACACCCAGCTGAGCGGGATAGGCTGTTTAATACCTCCAACAAAAGGAGGGCACCTGCGACAGTGGAGCACTCCCATACTTATGAACTGTGGCCTCAACCTCAATCCACAACTCCAAGAGCGAACCATTAAACTGAGGGAAGAATAATAATCCTTATTAGCGTCCCAAGTAGACTGACATTAACACCGTGATGAAGTTACTGTGAAAATCCCCTAGTCGCCACATTCCGGCGCCGTTTCGGGTATGCAGAGGGAGAAAACCCACGCAGACACGGGGAGAACGTGCAGACACCGCACAGACAGTGACCCAAACCAGGAATCGAACCTGGGACCCGGGAGCTGTGAAGAATCAATGCCAACCACTGTGCCACGGCGCTGCCAACAGAGCCACTGCTGATACTAGTGGTTAGAAGACAGCTGGCACAGAAACCCAACCTGGAATAAACATTAAAACTATGCAAGGAGTTTTAACAGTTAAAGCTGAACCGTGGCACCTTGCGTCAGCCAACACCGTCAAAAATCAGCAGCCCTATCTCTGAAATAACACTTTCTCCTGAAATGACCGCGTAATTGCGGTGAACCTTTCAGTCTGAGCCCCAGTGGGAGGGAAGAGGGGACTGGCCCTGTGGTGGAGAGTGGTGAGCAGACCCATTCGCAGCCAGCCTGGTGCTGCAGGCCTAGCAGCCTCCCTCCCCCACCAACTGACACACGCCCCGCGCCGCCGCACCCCATTGGCTGCTTTCAAGCGCCAACGGCCCATTCAAAAATAAAGGGCCAAATACCACAACACCCCGCGCGGCGCGCAGGCGCACTCCGGCCCCCCGCTGTTCGCCCCCCCCCCCCCCCTCCTTGCGGCCGGAGGGGCGAATGGCAAGAACATATATTTAAAAATGCATTTGTTAAAACATAGAAAATCACCCGTCCAGAGAGCAGTTAGAAATCCAATGACAGGGGCACAGACCCCATCAATAACAACTGTGGAGGGGGCTTTAAATTGGCAGAGTAGACGCGCTGGGCAACAACGGCAGCGGGTTCGCCACTCCCCCCCCCCCCCCCCCCCAACCAATCCAACAGCTCCCCATTAGCTCCTCACTCCCCATCACTAAATCCCCCCATTCCCCCCTCCCACTCCCCATTCCTCCCCCACTCCCCCCTCCCCTCACACTCCCCATCCCCCTCCCCTCACTCCCCATCCCCTCACACTGCCCATCCCCTCACACTCCCCATTCCCCCCTCCCCTCGCCATCCCCATTGCCCCCCCATCCCGCCATTCCCTCTCTCCCCCATTCCCTCTCCCCCTCACACTCCCCCCTCCCCATTCCCCCCTTCCCACTCCCCATTCCCCCCCACTCCCCCCTCATTCCCCATACCCCCCTCCCCTCACACCCCCATTCCCCCCTCACACCCCCCCTCCCTCCCCATTCCCCCCTCACACCCCCCTCCCTCCCCATTCCCCCCTCACACCCCCCTCCCTCCCCATTCCCCTCTCACACTCCACCCCACTCCCCCCTCACATCTCACATTCCCCCCCCCTCCACCCCTCCATTCCCCCCCCACTCCCATCCCTCCATTCCTCCCCTCTCCATTCTCTCCCCCCCCCTCTCCATTCTCTCCCCCCCTCTCCATTCTCTCCCCCCCCTCTCCATTCTCTCCCCCCCCCCTCTCCATTCTCTCCCCCCCCCCCTCCTCCATTCTCTCCCCCCTCTCCATTCTACCCCCCCCCTCTCCATTCTCCCCCCCCCTCTCCATTCTCCCCCCCCCTCTCCATTCTCCCCCCCCTCTCCATTCTCCCCCCCCCTCTCCATTCTCCCCCCCTCTCCATTCTCCCCCCCTCTCCATCTCCCCCCCCCCTCTCTCCATTCTCCCCCCCCCCTCTCCATTCTCCCCCCTCCCCCCCCCCTCTCCATTCTCCCCCCCCCTCTCCATTCTCCCCCCCCTCTCCATTCTCCCCCCCCTCTCCATTCTCCCCCCCCCTCTCCATTCTCCCCCCCCTCTCCATTCTCCCCCCCTCTCCATTCTCCCCCCCCTCTCCATTCTCCCCCCCCTCTCCATTCTCCCCCCCCCTCTCCATTCTCCCCCCCTCTCCATTCTCCCCCCCTCTCCATTCTCCCCCCCTCTCCATTCTCCCCCCTCCCCATCCCTCCATTCTCCCCCCCTCTCCATTCTCCCCCCCTCTCCATTCTCCCCCCCCTCTCCATTCTCCCCCCCCCCCTCTATTCTCCCCCCCTCTCCATTCTCCCCCCACTCCCCATCTCACACTCCCCCCACTCCCCATCTCACACTCCCCCCCCCCATCACTCCCCACCCCCCCCCCACTCCCATCTCACACTCCCCCCCATCACTCCCCATTCCCCCCCCTCCCTATTCTCCCCACTCCCCTCCCCCATTCCTCTTTCTTCCCATTCCTCTTCTCCCCCCCATTCCTCTTTTCCTCTTTCCCTCCCCCCCATTCCTCTTTCCCTCCCCCCCATTCCTCTTTCCCTCCCCCCCATTCCTCTTTCCCTCCCCCCCATTCCTCTTTCCCTCCCCCCCATTCCTCTTTCCTCCCCCCCCCCCCCCCCACCCCCCATTCCTCTTTCCCCCCCCCCCCCCTCACCTTGCAGACGGCCGTCTGGAAGTTGCGGCCGGCGCCGGGCGGCCGCTGCAGGTCGGCGAGCTGCTGGCGGAGACTCTCCTTGTGGTGGAAGGAGAAGGCCGGGTGGTTGGAGGCCATGGTGAGCAGCAGCAGGAACTCCTGGACGCCGCGCTCGGTCAGCGGCAGGCCGCAGGTGCGCACGGCCGAGTCGAGGCGGGCGAGGGCTCGGGCCAGCACGGCAGCCGCCTCGCGGTTCTCGGAGCCCAGCAGGGCCAGCGACACCACCAGGCGGCT
This sequence comes from Scyliorhinus canicula, assembly GCF_902713615.1. Lineage (NCBI taxonomy): Eukaryota > Metazoa > Chordata > Chondrichthyes > Carcharhiniformes > Scyliorhinidae > Scyliorhinus > Scyliorhinus canicula. Next base: position 9,311,181 of record NC_052150.1, on the reverse strand, counting down.
GCGGGTCACCTCGTCGGCCGGCTCGCCCAGGGCGGCCAGCTCCTGCACGCTGTTGGCGCGGATCTCCGAGTCCCGCAGCGAGTGGTAGTCCTTGCGGGCCAGGTCCTCCAGGCAGCTGCCCAGGAAGCGCAGCTCCAGCGGGTGGCACAGGTCGAGCAGGCCGCAGCAGAACTCCAGGCGCTGGGCCGAGGTCAGGGCCGAGCCGAACCACTCATACACCCCCTCCTTCCAGGGCTGGCAGGGCGGCGGCGGCGGCATGGCGGGGGCGGCCTCCCCCTCCTCTTCCTCCTCCTCCTCCTCCTCGGGCTCGGGCAGCTTCATCAACACCTTCATCTTCATCGGCATCAAGTCAATGCAAACCCCCCCCCCCAACCAGCAGAGAAAAGACAAAACAAATGGTTAATCAACCGTCCCGCATCACTGCCGCACACTCCGGGCTCCGCTCGCTGATTATTCTCTCACCCCCCACCTCAGCCTCACTAATGTCCAACTCCGAAATGGCAGCGGAGAGCTGACTGCATTCAGATTCTCCGCCCCGCCCACCGCGATCCCCGCCCCGCCCACCGCGATCCCCGCCCCGCCCACCGCGATCCCCGCCCCGCCCACCGCGATCCCCGCCCGCCAGAGTCCCGCCCACCGCGATCCCCGCCCCGCCCCCCGCGATCCCCGCCCCGCCCCCCGCGATCCCCGCCCCGCCCACCGCGATCCCCGCCCGCCAGAGTCCCGCCCACCGCGATCCCCGCCCCGCCCACCGCGATCCCCACCCGCCAGAGTCCCGCCCACCGCGATCCCCGCACGCCAGTCCCGCCCACCGTGATCCCCGCCTACCGTGATCCCCGCCCCGCCCACCGCAATCCCCACCTGCCAGAGTCCCGCCCACCGTGATCCCCGCCCGCCAGTCCCGCCCACCGCGATCCCCGCCCCGCCCACCGCGATCCCCGCCCCGCCCACCGCGATCCCCGCCCCGCCCACCGCGATCCCCGCCCCGCCCACCGCGATCCCCGCCCCACCCACCGCGATCCCCGCCCCGCCCGCCAGAGTCCCGCCCACCGCGATCCCCGCCCGCCAGTTCCGCCCACCGCGATCCCCGCCCACCGCGATCCCCGCCCACCGTGATCCCCGCCCGCCAGAGTCCCGCCCACCGCGATCCCCGCCCCACCCACCGCGATCCCCGCCCACCGCGATCCCCGCCCACCGCGATCCCCGCCCGCCAGAGTCCCGCCCACCGCGATCCCCGCCCGCCAGAGTCCCGCCCACCGCGATCCCCACCCGCCAGTCCCGCCCACCGCGATCCCCACCCGCCAGTCCCGCCCACCGCGATCCCCGCCCGTCAGAGTCCCGCCCACCGCGATCCCTGCCCGTCAGAGTCCCGCCCACCTCGATCCCCGCCCGCCAGAGTCCCGCCCACCGCGATCCCCGCCCGCCAGGCCCGCCCACCGCGATCCCCGCCCACCGCGATCCCCGCCCCGCCCACCGCGATCCCCGCCCGCCAGAGTCCCGCCCACCGCGATCCCCGCCCACCGCGATCCCCGCCCACCGCGATCCCCGCCCGCCAGAGTCCCGCCCACCACGATCCCCGCCCGCCAGAGTCCCGCCCACCGCAATCCCCACCCGCCAGTCTCGCCCACCGCGATCCCCACCCGCCAGTCCCGCCCACCGCGATCCCCGCCCGTCAGAGTCCCGCCCACCACGATCCCCGCCCGCCAGAGTCCCGCCCACCGTGATCCTCGCCCGCCAGAGTCCCGCCCACCGCGATCCCCACCCGCCAGAGTCCCGCCCACCGCGATCCCCACCCGCCAGAGTCCCGCCCACCGTGATCCCCACCCGCCAGAGTCCCGCCCACCGCGATCCCCGCCCGCCAGAGTCCCGCCCACCGCGATCCTCGCCCGCCAGAGTCCCACCCACCGCGATCCTCGCCCGCCAGAGTCCCGCCCCACCGCGATCCCACCTGTCGCCCACCGCGATCCTCGCCCACCAGAGTCCCGCCCACCGCGATCCTCGCCCGCCAGAGTCCCGCCCACCGCGATCCTCGCCCACCAGAGTCCCGCCCACCGCGATCCTCGCCCGCCCACCGCGATCCTCGCACCTCTCCGCCCACCGCGATCCTCGCCCACCAGAGTCCCGCCCACCGCGATCCCACCTCTCGCCCACCGTAATCCCCGCTCGTCGCCCGCCCACCACAATCCCAATCCATCTCCCGCCCACCGCAATCCCCACCTGTCAATTTCCTTCGCCCCAAATTCCCGCCTGTTAATCTCCTGCCCCCCCCCCAATCCTTGCCTGTCAGCTTCCTGACCCCAGCCTCACCTGTCAGTGTCCCACTCCCCCAACCCACACCTTTCACTCTCATACCCCCAATCCCCGTCTATCAGTCTCACATTCGCCAATCCCTGACTGTCAGTCTCCCACTCCTGTCCCTGTCCCCACCTGTCAGTCTCCCATACCCCATCCCTGCCCTCCCCGTAAATCACACCTCCACAACCCCACTGCCCACTGTACAATCACCGCCATGAACCCTTCCCCACATGTCAGTGACCTGACTCAAATCCTGCCTCTGTCTGCCAATCACTTGTCCCCAATCCCCATCCCACCTGTCAGTCACCCCACTCCACACCCTGCTTTGCATGTTGGTCACCAACCCACACCCTTGCCTGTCACTCGCCTGCCTGAACTTTGCTGTCAATCATATTTGCCAAATCCCATTCGCCCTGACGCCTCCTCCGCCCCCCGCCAGCAAACGCTTAGCTCGCCCTGCCCTATCTTGCTCCCACTAACTTTGTCTAGGGAGAATTCGAAAAGGGCTGGGGAGGAGTCTTTCACCCATTGGTGTTGGAATTATGGAATTCACTGCCTGAAAACAGTGGGAATGGCCGGAACCCTCATCAGATTCAAAAAAGTACTTGGGTGTGCACTTGAGTTTAACAACAGGACTAGGGACCAAGAGATCGAAAGTGGGATTTAGCTCTTTTCCCAGCCTGCACAAGCACAATGGCTCTTAATTCTTTCTATGCATCCTCGTTTTTACATCTGCCTTCAATAAAAATACCTCCCATCAAAAATTCAGCGGGAATAAAGGGGAAAGTTAACTTTGCTATTGGAACTGGGGTCATTCAAGGAGTGCTGTCAGGAAGGATCTCTTCACGCAAGGAGAAAATAGTTAAACTATAATCCAATAGTGTGGCGAAGAGTGCCAACATGGAATTACATAGAAGTTCTTCTCTTTATGTACCAATCTCATGGTCTAAGGGTTGCTAATCATGGTTAATGTCACACTATCGCTATGATGCATGGTCAGCCCCAAGAACTACAAAAGCCAATATGGGAATGGAACCCATTATTGGTGTTCTGCCAACCCCCTTACACAGTGACCAACCCCTTACACAAAAGCAACAACACTCCCCAAAGAGGAAAATTCAGAGGTAACTCTTCTCTCCAGGGGAGGAGGTGGAGTAGTGGTATTGTCACTGGACTAGTAAACCAGAGACCCAGAATAAAGCTCTGGGGACACAGGTTCAAATCCCGCCACTGCAGAAGGTAAAATTTGAATTCAATAAAAAAATAATCTGGAATTACAAGTCTAACGGTGATATTTTGTCGTAAAAAAACCCATCTGGTTCACTAATGTCCTTTATAACAATCTTTATTTTCACAAGTAGGCTTACATTAACACTGCAACAAAGCCACTGTGAAAATCCCTGAGTCACTATATTCCGGAGCCTGTTCGGGTACAGAGGGAGAATACAGAATATCCAAATTACCTAATAGCATGCCTTTTGGGATTTGTGGGAGGAAACTGGAGGAAACCCACGCAGACACGGGGAGAACGTGCAGGCTCCGGACAGACAGTGACCCAAGCCGGGAATCAAATCTGGGATCTTGGTGCTGTGAAGCCATAATGCTAACCACTATGCGACCGTGCATGGACGGAAATCTGCCATCCTCACCTGATCTGCCCTACATGTGACTCCAGATCCACATCAATATGGTTGACAGTTAACTTCCCCCTCAAGGGCAATTAGGGATGGGCAATAAATGCTGGCACAGCCTGAGCCCACGTCCAATGAACGAATAAAAGAAAAATTATGGAAGAGGCCTACTTTGTCAAGTGCATGCCACTTGTATGCAGGTAAACGTTCAAATTTCTCGCTGGCGGCAGCTTAAGTTTGAGGGTGAACTTGAGTGGCCTGGGCTCTTAATGAGCACATATGACAAGCTAATGCAAGCACAAGAGTTTCCTAACATTGTGCGTTGAGAGGCCCGACCTGAATTTAAAGTCCCGAGAACATAATTACAAAAGTTCACCCTGTAGTCGGGAAACTGGGGCGCGATTCTCCCGAGTCACGAAGATTCGGGAAGCTGGCGTCAAAAACGGGCGGGTTTGACGCCAGCGTCCGCCCCCCCCGACCGGGAACCGATTCTGCTCCCCGGTCGGGGCTAGCATCGCGCGGCCGTGAACTCCGGCATCGCGGGCTTAACAAATTTCGTTAAGCCCGCTAACCAGAGTTAGCGACGGCTGACGCGTCAGATGACGTCAGCCGCGCATGCGCGGATTGGACGACTCCAACCCGCGTATGCGCAGATGACGTCATCACGCATATGCGTGAAACCCGCGCATGCGCGGGCCGGTATGCCCCTCAGCCGCCCCGCGAATGGATACAGCGGGGCGGCGGAGGGAGAAAGAGTGCGCGGGGTAAGTACCCGCTGCCCGTGATCAGTGCCCACCGATCGCGGGCCCATGGCACCCTTGGCACGGCCATGGTACTGCCGTGCCAATCGGTGCCATGGTCCCCCAGATCGGGACTTTACGGCCGTTTTTACGAACGGTCAGACCAGGTGTGTTTTACGTTCATAAAAACGGCCGTAAAGGCCTTGGAAATCGGCCCATCGGCCAGGGGTGAATAGCTGCTCACAGTAAAAAAACGGCGGGCAGCGATTCGTGTCGGGAGGCGGGCGTGGGGGGGGAGAATAGCGGGAGGGCGTCGGACCAGCGTGTCCGTAAAAATTTACGCCGCCCGCTATTCTCCGCCCCTGATGTTTGGCCTCAGGTCAAATTAAGTTTCTCCACCAGCCAAGCTTCCCACTGTGAGCAGGTCAAGGAGATCCCGCCCAACTGTCAGTGTCTATCTCGGAGTTACCGTCCTTTCCTAATTACAACTCCCTCCATCAAATCACCCAGCAATTTCCTTTGTGTAATTAAATCAGCCACAATAGTGTTCAATTCTGATCGCCACACTACCAGAAGGATGTGGAGGCTTTAGAGAGGTTGCAGAAGAGATTTACCAGGATGTTGCCTGGTATGGAGGACATTAGCTATGAGGAGAGGTTGAATAAACTCGGTTTGTTCTCACTGGAACGACGGAGGTTGAGGGGACGACCTGATAGAGGTCTACAAAATTATGAGGGGTATAGACAGAGTAGATAGTCAGACTTTTTACCAGGGTAGAGGGGTCAATTACTAGGGGGGATAGGTTTAAGGTGCGAGGGACAAGGTTTAGAGGAGATGTACGAGGCAAGTTTTTTACACAGAGGGTAGTGGGTGCCTGGAATTCGCTGCCGGAGGAGGTGTTGGAAGCAGGGACGATAGTGACATTTAAGGGGCATCTTGACAAATACATGAATAGGATGGGAATAGAGGGATACGGACCCCGGAAGTGCAGAAGATTTTAGTTTAGACGGGCAGCATGGTCGGCGTAGGCTTGGAGGGCCAAAGGGCCTGTTCCTATGCTGTACTTTTCTTTGTTCTTGTTCTAATAGCATTCAAAGAATCTGTACACAGCGCTCTAGCTGGATGCAAAGGTTTACCCTCAGCTCTTGGCTTTTATTTATACTGTTGTATTTGATTTTAAACAATCAAGCCAGTTAAAGTACTGCTTGTGAATATTAAATTCCAAATTCCTGCACATTACATCACCAACCTTCATTTAGTCCCAAGATTTTGTTGAAACAAAAGTGACATTAAATTCTGTCTGCTAATGTGACGGTCAGGGTAGCTGTGGTTGATTTACACCTGCAGGTTTATCTTTGAATACAATAGGGTGGGGAAAGAGAGCCCTCCTATTTACCTTCAGCATGTGAAGTGGTGGAGGGATGCATATGGGTTATTTTCAATAGATTGGGTGGGGAAGAGTATCTACACTTTACCTTTAATACAGAAAGGTGAAGAAACATATCATAGCCGAAATGGTGAAAGGGAGGAGTTAATTCTTTATTGTAACCTTTTACTCTTGGTTGCTTTTTGGAGGCTGGGAATGTCAGTTTCAGTTTCATTTCCAGTGAAATGAAAAGCTGAGCCAGGGACAAGCAGCAGATCAGAGTTCAGCAAAGACAAAAACAGACTTTTGTGTGACATTACAGTGGTGGGAATTTTAACTCCCAGGATGGGGGGAGGGCAAATTCTGAAAACCGGTCCAACCCACCAAGAGGACGCCAAACGGGATAGAGAGGGTTCAGTAATTTTAGCAAGACAGTGTGGCCGCCTGCCTCCGATTTGAATAGACTTCTACATTTCACATTTGGTGGGAGGTATATCTTCACACTGGGCATACCCAACAGCTGAACTGACGTGACAATGATCAGATCCATCAACTGAGGGCTTTCCCACCACAATCTGAAGTAGCAGAAGCAGAAGGGCTCTACGCACCCCCCCCCCCCAACTCCCGTTCAAGCTAACCAGCCATGGTTGGCTTCTCTCTCTGCATTCGACCAACCAACAATATGTCCCCACCCCTCTCCCACGACCACTCCGTCCTCTCCAATTCCTGGTTGCGGCTCCCCCCCTCCAACTCCCCTGCTCCACCCTCATCAATTCCTAGTTGCAGATTTCCCCACGTTCCACCCTCAGCCACCCCCTCCCCCCATGATCTCTTCATCCTGTCCAATTCTTGGTTGCAGCCTCCCTTATCCATTCCCAGAGTTCAGCCTAAATACCCACTATTCCAATATTGTGACACATTGTGATAAAGCTCCAGTGGTTTACCTTGAGTACTCTAGGGAGAGGGCAAGCGATCCACCAAATCTCACTGCATTCCAATGTTGTGATACACTCAGGTGTGGTCCCTGTGGTTTATTCTTTCATACACTGGGGAGAGAACAAGAGAGCCACCAGATCTACTTGTCAAATCTCATTCGTCAATTTAACATTTGTGACAATCCCATTCTTTAAAAAAGCCCCGTGTCTTCAAATAAGTTTGTGATCAGACTATTTTTTGTTAAATCATGTATAAATTTCATTAACATTTTGGCAAAGTTGGCAGCTATGGAATTACAAATGTCATATTTCTTTTCAACATGAACTATTTTTATGTCTACCCCATTGAACTATTTTTTTTTTTAAATTTAGAGTACCCAATTAATTTTTTCCAATTAAGGGGCAATTTAGCGTGTTCAATCCACCTATCTTGCACATCTTTGGGTTGTGGGGGCGAAACCCACGCAAACACGGGGAGAATGTGCAAACTCCACACGGACAGTGACCCAGAGCCGGGATCGAACCTGGGACCTCAGCGCCGTGAGACTGCAGTGCTAACCCACTGAGCCACCGTGCTGCCCACCCATTGAACTATAACTTTTATATCAAGGGGCTCGGAAACTATTCCACTGGGTTGATCATGGGGCAGCAGGGTAGCATGGTGGTTAGCATAAATGCTTCACAGCTCCAGGGTCCCAGGTTAGATTCCCGGCTGGGTCACTGTCTGTGTGGAGTCTGCACGTCCTCCCCCTGTGTGCGTGGGTTTCCTCCGGGTGCTCCGGTTTCCTCCCACAGTCCAAAGATGTGCGGGTTAGGTGGATTGGCCATGCTAAATTGCCCGTAGTGTCCTAATAAATGTAAGGTTAAGGGGGGGGTTGTTGGGTTACGGGTATAGGGTGGATACGTGGGTTTGAGTAGGGTGATCATGGCTCGGCACAACATTGAGGGCCGAAGGGCCTGTTCTGTGCTGTACTGTTCTATGTTCTATGTTCTATGAATTTCAGAATTAACATTCCTTCTGTGGTAGCAGTTCTGCCTCCCCTTGCCCCCCTCCCCCCCCCCCCCCCCCCAACTTGGGATCGGCATTTCATTTTTAGAAAGTTAGTGTACCCAATTCATTTTTTCCAATTAAGGGGCAATTTAGCGTGTTCAATCCACCTACCCTGAACATCTTTGGGTTGTGGGGCAAAACCCACACAGACACGGGGAGAATGTGCAAACTCCACACGGACACTGCCCCGGGGCCAGGATCGAACCTGGGACCTCAGCGCCGCGAGGCAGCAATGCTAACCACTGCGCCACCGTGTTTTGGGATTAAAATTTTAATAAGCAGTTCACATCAAAGAGCTGCACTTTTAGCACACGATAACGTAAAACACTGTAGAATATATTCAGTGAGAATGCGGTCCCAGCCAAAGGACTTACTTGTGGCAAGCGCTGGTTCGTAACAGGGTTCCAACACTATAGACCCAATTCTCCAAACCACACTAACCAAAAGCAAGACCATACTTTGGAATTGCAGCCATGACAGAAATGCCTGGTGTGTTTGGACACTGTGGTGTAATTTCCAATTCATAGTTTTCCTGTTTCATGGGGATGAGTTTGATTGCATTCTATTGATTGAAACTGTTACCTTTCCTTTTCAAAGTAATTCAAGGAGAAATATTTAGTGTTAAACATTCTTAATTCATTACCTACAATCATCTAATTTCCATCCAAAATACCAACTGTAATGATACTGAAACCAATATTTTTGCCAATTAACCGCATTCTTTGCCTGACGATGTTTAATGTGTAAAGTGCATTATGGGCTCCACTGAGATAGAGATCGATATCCAATGCATGTTGACCAGATGACTAAGATTTGGCACAGTCACGAGTGAGCTGATCTGATAAAGTATTTAACATAAATTATATCCCATTCTTCTCCTACATCTGAGTTTAATTAAAATAGTATATATATTTAAATGTATTTTAAGTACTTTTTATTCATTATGTAACTTTGACTGGCAGCTTTCAATTGTATATTTAAATAATTGAAAAGTTAATTCCCTCTATCCAGTGGTTTAACTTCCCCCATTCCCTAAGCCATTTGGAGTGATAGATGCTGGGAAGGATACATGCTGTAACATGAGTGTCATAGAAAACAGCATCAGGATATAAAAATGTTACAGTTGTCTGTCCATGCTGTCCATACACCAAGTGGTCACGAAAGATGAGCTTGTTTGGTAATTTGGACATTCTGAATTCTTCCTCCTTGTACCCGAACAGGCGTGGGAATGTGGTGACTAGGAGATTTTCACAGTAACTTCATTGTCCAAAGATGTGCAGGTTAGGCGGATTGGCCATGCTAAATTGCCCTGAGTGTCCAAAATTGCCCTGATTGGTGGGTGGGGTGACTGGGTTATGGGGATAGGGGGAAGGTGTGGGCTTGGGTAGGGTATGTTTCCAAGAGCCGGTACAGACTCGATGGGCCAAATAGTCTCCTTCTGTACTGTAAATTCTATCTATTGCAGTGTTAATATAAGCCTACTTGTGACAATAAAGATTATTATTATATCATGGCATAACTAAGAGGCACAATGTAGTTAAGATCAACTGACACCCCAAAGAGAAGAAACCAAAGCACTGGTCCCTTTGCTCGTTGATAAGTTTGGATCTTTTAAAAAAGTTTGTGCACTTTGGGCCTTGGGTGACTGCTTTCAAAGCAGCATGTGCCTCTCTGATTTCCACCGTTTCAAATGAGGCCGACACACTTTGTGCTACAAGCACTAGTATCAATCCCAAATTCTCAATGACACCATTCCCCGGATTTGGTTAATGCCAAAGCCAGTCCAAACCAGTGGGCAGACATTCTGTTTTGCTTGCACTTCCACTCCCTCACAGAGTTCCGTGTGGCTGTTCAAGTTTACAAATTAGTCTAGTGCTGTTTGAGCCAACTGCATGTTGTCACTCACCTATGATCCCACCTTTATTGCTGGAGTTTTCACTTCACCATTAATGTTCCATGTTTTTCTGAGAAACATTCAGCAATAGGAATCACACAAGGAGAGGATGCTGTAAAAATACACACATGCCAATTGGCATTAAAGGTTGTCAAAGTAGTGTTATCCTGACAGAAAGACAGAATCTTGTCATTAACACAAAATGCGGCACAGTGGCACAATGGTTCGCACTGCTACCTCACTATGCCAGAGACCTAGGGTTCAATTCTGGCCTTGAGTCACTATCTGTGTGGAGTTTGCACTTTCTCCCCGTGTCTGCATGGGTTTCCTCCGGGTGCTCCGGTTTCCTCCCGCAGTCCAAATATGTGCAGGTTAGGTGGACTGACCATGCTAAATTACCCTTAAGTGTCCAAGGATGTGTAGGTTAGGTGGGGTTATGGGATTACAGGGATAGGGCGGGGGAGTGGGCCTAGGTAGGGTGCTCTTTCAGAGGGTCAGTGCAGACTCGATGGGCCTTCTTCTGCACTGTAGGCTTTCTATTCTATGTTTATAAAGTCCTTGTGTAATTTTAAAATGTAATAACCTTATGAGTAAATGTAAAGTTGCCACAGTCCCAGATGACCATAGTCTGCTTTCACCTTTGGGGGGGGGGGGGGGGGGGGGGGATGAATTGGTTTAACCTGAGGATCACCTCACCTCAGGCGAGGGGCAAGGTTGAGAAGACGGGGCCTTCATGAATAACCTGCGCTGGTACGGGAATTGAACCCACGCTGCTGGTCTCATTCTGCATCACAAACCAGCTGTCTAGCCCACTGTGCTAATACACACGATAGAAGCAAACTGTAAGCAGTATATGAAAGCACAATTCAACCGTTTTAACATAATACAATTAACATTTCTAGAATTCAACATAAGGGCCACCTTTTGCGATATATTTTTCAATCCGACTTTAACGTTTTCTTCTACCCTTGCCATTTTCATTCGGTTTCTGCATCGCTAGTACAAGACAAAAATGTTATGAACTATGCCTTTGTATGCTACCTACAATTTATCTCTATTATATATCCACCCAAAGTTATTGAAGTTTAAAGTTTCACAAGGTCTACGGGCGAAGTGCCGGGAAGTGGGATTGGAATAGATAGGTGCTTGATGGCCGGCACGGACATGATGGGCCAAAGGGCCTCTTTCTGTGCTGTGAAACTCTATGACTTTATAAGCATTCTTTCTAAGCTATAGGGTAAATTCTGTATTCCCAGTATTGCGTTGTGCTAGAAAGGAGTGCGGGTTGGAGAGAGGGAGCTGCAGGCAGATCCCTGACCCAGTGATTCCGATCAGTCCAGCTCAATGTTGGGAGCCCGGACTGGGTGAACCTTCCAGCCACTTTGAGGAACTTGAGTCGATATAATCCAATCAAATTCTGCTATATGTTACGTTGGCCTGTTTCCTGAGTTTACCTCATTTAGATCATAGCCCCGATTCAGAAATCAGCAGCAACGTCTGGACTAGGGCAGTTGTGTAAAAGTCACCTCCAAAGGCTTGGCTGTCGTATAATAAGAGGGCATTTGTAATCAGGTTCCAAGTAATGAAACAATAGAAGGACCCATATGCAGAATTGGCAAAATGCACTTTCTTTCAAAAGCCTGTCAACCAGATCGACATGAGGTACACTCTGAATGAGGAGGGTTTTTTTCTAATGTTTGCATGCAACTTTATTTGGTATCAGGGAAGAGAAGTCTACAGGCCGTGCTCGCAATTCTTGGGAGTGGGTCGCCAGTAAACATAAACAAAGTTGGCTCTATTTTTATCTGGAGAAACACAAGGGTTAAAAGTGCAGAGTTGATTCTCCATATTTCACTTCGACAAACCAGAACATCTACCCTAACAGCAGCTGCAGGGTCACATTTCTGTAGATCTGCAGTATTACTGAGACAGGGGGCGGGATTCTCTCAGCCCGGGGCCAGGCCGGAGAATCCCTGCGACCAGTGTGAATCGCGACACGCCGCCCCGACGCCGGGGCACGATTCTCCGCATAGCGGAGAATCAGATGGTTGGCACAGCGCCAGTCGGGGGCCGCTCTACAGGCCCCAACCTGCCGATTCTCGCCCGGGATGGGCCGAGCGGCCGTCATAAAAATCCCAAGCCCCGCCGGCGCCGTTCACACCTGCTCTCAGCTGGCAGGACCTCGGCGCTGAAGGGTCCGGGGGCGGCCTGTGGGGAGGGGAGGGGGGGTCCGAACCCGGGGGCCTCCGATGTGGTCTGGCCCGCGATCGAGGCCCACCGATCGGCGGGCCGGCCTCTCTGGCTGGGGGCCTCCTTTCTTCCGCGCCGGTCCCTGTAGCCCTGCGCCATTTGGCGTCGGGGCCGGCACGTTGAAGGGAGCCACTGCGCATGTGCACGTTGGCGCCGATGCCACTGCGCATGCGCGGATCCCAGTTCACGACAGAATCTGCAGCTGGAGCGGCTTGAACCACTTTAGTGCCATGCTGGCCCCCTGTAGGGGCCAGAATTGCTGATGCCTTTTGAACCAGGATTTTTATAAACATTACTGCAGCAGATATATACACATACTGAATTAGGCTTTTAACCATTACTGCACCAGATACATACAATACAATATATATCTGAAATTCCTACATTCACCATACTGAGACCAAAGTACCTCATTTTTTTTTTTATATAATTTTTATTGGAATGTTTTACAGAAAATATAAAACATAACGACAAACAATGAAATGCAACAAAATAACCCATAATAACTGTGACACCCCCAGACCGTATCGACGCATGTATCACATCCCCCCACCCCCCCAACCCTAATGAACAACAAAAGAACTTAAAAAATATTAAAATTAAATAAACAAACATAGTCATTGTCGGCCCCCCCCCTTTTCCCTCCCCTTTTCCCTCCCCTTTTCCCTCCCCGGGTTGCTGCTGCTGCTGTCCCCGTACCCTATCGTTGAGCCAGAAAGTCGAGAAAAGGCTGCCACCGCCTAAAGAACCCCTGTACTGACCCTCTCAGGGCGAATTTGACCTTCTCTAGCTTAATGAAACCCGCCATGTCATTGATCCAGGTCTCCACGCTTGGGGGCCTCGCATCCTTCCATTGTAGCAAGATCCTTCGCCGGGCTACTAGGGACGCAAAGGCCAGCACACCGGCCTCTTTCGCCTCCTGCACTCCCGGCTCCACCCCAACCCCAAAAATCGCGAGTCCCCATCCTGGCTTGACCCTGGATCCCACCACCCTCGACACCGTCCTCGCCACCCCCTTCCAGAACTCCTCCAGTGCCCCAAAGTACCTCATTGACTTGCTGAAGTGCATCCTGTAAATTGTACGTACGTCCACCACAATTTGTTCAAGGTGGATGGGGAGGATATTGAGTCTAGTAGCAGGGGAGCTGATCAAGAAAACGGCTCTGTCAAAATGGTGTCCAACGTTGAGCATTGATTCAGCTGTACTTCCCTAAGCAAATGATGTGTATTACATCCCATTTCTGACAAACCCCAGAGACGATGTGAAAGCTTTGGAGGTGAGTCCCCCTCTCCCTATCTGCTCTTCGCTTGTAGTCATGGTACTAATACTAGATTTTGGTTCGGTTTTTGGTTATTGGTGACCTTGTTGAAAGTGAAGGATTCGGCAATAGAAAGTCAGAAGTTGAAGTACCTTTGCAGACTTTCCCCATCTTAAAAAAGGTTATTAAAGTGCATGTTGTTGTTTTATTGATGGCAATGATTAAACACCCTGGTGTCTTAACATCCTGCTAGAATAGAGCTTTTATGACATGTGCATATTTAGATTATAAACACAATCTTGACTAATCTGTTCAAGTGTGTCAAGTTTAAAATGGAGCATAAATTGGGAAAGAAAATGACAGGCTGTGAACATTTCCTGAAGAGGTACATGAACCTCCTGCTGGAGGAAGAGACTTAAAATAAGAAGTCATATTTGGCTCGAAAGAGAGCTCACTTCACGGTCAAATAAAATTAATGACAAGCATAATAATTACTAATCAAGTGAACGTGATATTTGAAGCAACTTTCAGAAGAATTATGACAAGAACTGTAAAGTGGTGTTCCAGAGGCAAACGGTATTCATTTAATTGCCAAAAAAAACCAATGTTTACATCAGGGCTAGTGCCTGAGTTTGGCAAAGCGAAGACTTGACAAGACCCAACTGCTAAACACCATAGAGTGATTCATCCGTCACAATCTCCAGTTCTCTGTTGTGAAGCATTTGATTTTCCATTCAATGTACAAAAATAGTATGGCCCCCAAATCATACTTAATGCATGTACCTTCATAAAAGAGTTTTCTTAGTAATGCACTAGGACATTAATAATAATAATCACTTATTGTCACGAGTAGACTTCAATGAAGTTACTGTGAAAAGCCCCTAGTCGCCACATTCCGGCGCCTGTTCGGGGAGGCCGGTACGGGAATTGAACCCGCACTGCTGGCCTTGTTCTGCATCGCACGCCCATGTGCCCACCGTGCTAAACCAGCCCCTCTTTGATTACGTGCAGTAATGCAAACCTAGGAAGCCACTGCAAACAGCTGCTATTAGAATATTGATTAATTGGTTGTTAAGCAATATAAATATAAGTTAGTTTGCATAGAAAGCTGTATCGCATTGATAATAATATAGGTAAGGAAAATATCTAAAACCAAGACAGAGGCTGACTCCCAGCAGGCAGTTATTCATGGGATGCAACAAAGGTGTGATTGTTGGCTCATGGGGATAGCCCCAAGGGACAAACTTAATTTGCCAAGCTTGGCTGAAAATCATAAACAAAGTAAATAATGTGTTCAGAATTATGCATCTGAGCTAAAGCAAAGAAGAATGTTTGACCTCATAAAATCTACCACTGCACGCACATTCTACGGTAGATCAATGATGGTTATACAGGTATATTAGCTTAATTAGCTTTTTAGTTACCGGCAGTAGAAGAACTATTGCGGTTAGTGTAAGAATTAAAACTACTTTAGTTGCAGCAGATCAACACTGTTACAGTCCGCAGAGAAAGCCTTTGACCAGGGTGGAGTGGGAGTACCTCTGGGAAGCGCTGGGGAGGTTCGGGTTTGGTGAGGGCTTTATTGGCTGGGTGAAATTGCTGTACCAGGCGCCTGTAGCAAGTGTATGTACAAACAGGCTGAGGTGGAGGTACTTCGAGCTTCACTGGGGAACGAGGCAGGGGTGTCCCCTCTCCCCGTTACTATTTGCCCCAGCTATAGAACCACTAGCTATGGACGCTGAGAGCCTCGAGGAACTGGCGGGGACTGGTTCGGGGGGGGGGGGGGGGGGGGGGGTGGAACATCGGGTCTCGCTATACGCGGATGATTTGCTCCTGTACATTTCGGACCCTGTGGAGGGGATGTGGGAGGTTCTGCGGATCCTGAGGGATTTTGGTAGTTTTTCAGGGTACAAACTGAACATGGGAAAGAGCGAGTTGTTTGTGATCCAGGCCAAGGGGCAGGAGGAGTGACTGAAAGAGCTGCCGCTCAGGATGGTAGAGAAAAGTTTTCGTTACCTGGGTATACAGGTGGCCAGGAAATGGGATGCCCTGCACAGGCTCAACCTGACCTGGTTGGTGGAGCAAATGGAAGGGGACTTTAAAAGGTGGGACATGCTCCCGCTGTCACTGGCAGGGAGGGTGCAGTCCATGAAAATGACTGTCCTCCCCAGATTTTTGTTTGTCTTTCAGTGCCTCCCCATCTTCATCCCTAAGGCCTTTTTTAAGCGGGTGAGTAGGATCATTATGGGCTTTGTGTGGGCGAATAAGACCCCGCAAGTAAGGAGATCGCTGTTGGAGTGCAGTTGGGGGGGGGGGGGGGGGGGTTGGCGCTGCCGAACTTTCGCAACTACTACTGGGCGGCCAATATAGCTATGATCAGGAAGTGGGCGATGGGGGGGGGGGGGGTGGGGGGGGGAGCAGCTGGAGGCGGCGTCATGTAAAGGTACTAGTCTGGGAGCTTTGATAACAGCTCCTTTGCCGTTCTCACCGACCCGTTACTCCACAAGTCCGGTGGTGGTGGCGACACTGAGGATCTGGGGACAGTGGAGGAGTTACAAGAGGGTGGAGGGAGCGTCGGTCTGGACCCCGACATGCAACAACTACAGGTTTGTCCCGGGTAGGATGGATGATGGGTTCCAGAGCTGGCAGAGGGCATCAGAAGGATGGGAGATCTGTTCATAGACGGAAGCTTTCCCAGTTTGAAGGCACTCGAGGACAAATTTAATCCTGCTGCCAGGAAATACCTTTAAATATCTGCAAGTACGAGCCTTCCTGAAAAAACAGGTAGTGGCCTTTCGGACGCTGCCGCCACTGAGGATACAGGACAGGGTGGTCTCCGGCACCTGGGTGGGGGAGGGGAGGGTGTCGGATATCTACCAGGAATAACAGGAGGCGGAGGAAACCCCGGTGGAGAAGCTCAAGGGCAAGTGGGAGGAGGAGCTAGGTGAGGAGCTGGAGTTAGAAGCAGGTCTGTGGGCAGAGGTCCTGGGCAGGGTTAATTCCTCCTCATCATGTGCCAGGCTCAGTCTAATTCAATTTAAGGTGGTCCACCAGGCACACATGATGGCAGCGAGAATGAGCAAGTTTTTGGGGGTAGAAGACAGTTGTATGAGATGCAAAGGCAGCCCTGCAAACCATGCCCACATGTTTTGGGCATGCCCGGAGCTTATAGTGTTCTGGCAAGGGTTCGCGAGGGCAATGTCCAAGGTGCTTAACACACGGGTGGTGCCGAGTCCAGAGATAGCGATCTTTGGAGTGTCAGAAGACCCGGGAGTTCAGGGGGCGAAAGAGGCCAACGTCTTGACCTTTGCCTCCCCAGTAGCCCAGAGACGGATTTTATTAATGTGGAGGGACTCAAAGCCCCCGAGTGTGGAGACTTGGGTTACCAACATGGCTGGGTTTCTCAGCCTCGAGAAAATAAAGTTTGCCTTAAGAGGGTCTACGCTCGGGTTCTCTCGGAGGTGGCAGCCGTTCATCGACTTTCTCGGGGAAAATTAAAATGTCAGCAGCAGCAGCAATCCGTGGGGGAGGGGGGGAGTGCTTCATTGGGATGGTGTGGGTAGACAGGGTCGCGTGGGTTAATGTCTATTTAATTGTTATTGTATATTCTCTTTTTGCATTATGTTAATGTTCACTCTAGTTTGTTTTGTTATTATGGTTACTACTGTTTTATTATGAAAAATTCTGCAAAACCTTAATAAAAATACTTTTAAAAAAAACAATGTTACAGTCTTCTGCATTATGACGCACATAGGAAAAGACAATGCTTACACAAATAAAGATAAAGTAAATCATTGAAATTCCATTCGGACTCCTACGTTACACATGGCTGTTGTAGAGTGAGTATATTGCATGACCTGTACACACAAAGTCCTCACCAGTTTGGTTACACCCATGGCGTGTAAGAGCTGCTGAAGATCTTACAGTAAAACCGTTTAAGTTGTAATCCTTTCTCACCATTCCTACACAACCCAGCAACTTTACATGATGTCAAGAGCTGGCCGGGATGGCATCAAACTGCTCATCTTCGGTGGGAACATCGCCGACAATTGGAAAGGAATGGCGCGTATATTACCATACCGGCTCCTCTGGTACATCAAAGAAAGTACAAGCGTACACGCTGTTGAACCTGGCGGGCCCAGAGGCGGTCAAACAATCCGAATCCTTCGTCTTCCGAGGGGAGGAGACCAAGAGGACCTGAGATGCTATTAAAAAATTTTGAACAGATATGCGTGCCCGTATCACTAACCAAAAACTGGATGAATTGGTACAATCATATACCCCAACATTGAAAACTTTGGCAATAAAATGTTTTTTTGGTATTCTCACCAATGAACTTGTTAAGAGACTGTATAGTGTGTGAAATACACACAGCAATGCTGTGCACAAGCAGGTGCTCCATGAGAAAAACTTCACGTTAAAATCTGCCATTAACTTCTGCATGCGAAATGAGCAGTCCACAAGGAACACTCAGGAATGAAGGAGAGAAACTGAAGATTTCTCGTTACAGAACACAGCCTGCTCAAACTCCAGCTGCCAGCACCCACAAAGAACATGTGCATACCTTGTATTTAATAAGCATTGCAATAACTGTGGAAAAGGGAATCACTTTGCCGAGTGTTGCAGATTAAAGCCACAGCAATCGGCCATGACCAAAAGTCATGGTGCAGCGACTCCTCCAAAGGTTCGGAACATGAACAAAGTCAATGAGCTGGAGATAAATCAAACCAACCAGAGCATCACCTAACATGAACACTAACCCTCCTAACCCTAACCTGAACCCTTAAAACATCCGCCTGCAAAAGTGTTGCCTTTATGAGAGAAGAGCTAGCCAAGGTAGACTGGGAGCAAAGACTTTATGGTGAAACAGTTGAGGAACAGTGGAGAACCTTCCAAGCGATTTTTCACAGTGCTCAGCAAAGGTTTATACCAACAAAAAGGAAGGACGGTAGAAAGAGGGAAAATCGACCGTGGATATCTAAGGAAATAAGGGAGAGTATCAAATTGAAGAAAAAAGCATACAAAGTGGCAAAGATTAGTGGGAGACTAGAGGACTGGGAAATCTTTAGGGGGCAACAGAAAGCTTCTAAAAAAGATATAAAGAAAGAGTAAGATAGATTATGAGAGCAAACTTGCTCAGAATATAAAATCAGATAGTAAAAGTTTCTACAAATATATAAAACGAAAAAGAGTGGCTACGGTAAATATTGGTCCTTTAGAGGATGAGAAGGGAGATTTAATAATGGGAGATGAGGAAATGGCTGAAGAACTGAACAGGTTTTTTGGGTCGGTCTTCACAGTGGAAGACACAAATAACATGCCAGTGACTGATAGAAATGAGGCTATGACAGGTGAGGACCTTGAGAGGATTGTTATCACTAAGGAGATAGTGATGGGCAAGCTAATGGGGCTAAAGGTAGACAAGTCTCCTGGCCCTGATGGAATGCATCCCAGAGTGCTAAAAGAGATGGCTAGGGAAATTGCAAATGCACTAATGATAATTTACCAAAATTCACTAGACTCTGGGGTGGTCCCGGCGGATTGGAAATTAGCAAACGTGACACCATTGCTTAAAAAAGGAGGTAGGCAGAAAGCAGGTAATTATAGGCCAGTGAGCTTAACTTCGGTAGTAGGGAAGATGCTGGAATCTATCATCAAAGAAGAAATAGCGAGGCATCTGGATAGAAATTGTCTCATTGGGCAGACGCAGCATGGGTTCATAAAGGGCAGGTCGTGCCTAACTAATTTAGTGGAATTTTTTGAGGACATTACCAGAGAGGTAGATAATGGGGAGCCAATGGATGTGGTATATCTGGATTTCCAGAAAGCCTTTGACAAGGTGCCAAACAAAAGGTTGCTGCATAAGATAAAGATGCATGGCATTAAGGGTAAAGTAGTAGCATGGATAGAGGATTGGTTAATTAATAGGAAGCAAAGAGTGGGGATTAATGGATGTTTCTCTGGTTGGCAATCAGTAGCTAGTGGTGTCCCTCAGGGATCAGTGTTGTGCCCACAATTGTTCACAATTTACATAGATGATTTGGAGTTGGGGACCAAGGGCAATGTTGCAGACGACACTAAGATGAGTGGTAAAGCAAAAAGTGCAGAGGGAAGTGTCCAGATGTGCACCACGCAATATGCACAAGTCTCATCACATCAGAGAACCTGGTTTCTCCAGGAGGTTCCAGACCTTGTATGACCACTCACCACAGCAGATATATTTGATTAAAATGGGAGACAATATATGGTCCTTGTTGATTCATTCAACATGAAGTTGATGACTTGCTCGACATGAAAAGCACCACAGTCTTTGGCAAACTGGAGAGACACTTTGTTGCACATGGCATTCCATAAAGGCTAATAACGCCCGGCAGTTTGTCTATGGGGAGTGAAAGGACTTTGGACACACATGGCACTGCGAACACATTAAAAGCAGTTTCATATACCCACAACCGAATGGTTTGACGTAACGTACGTTCAGGAAAGCACCTCCTCGAAAAATGCCTCAGTGACAACACAGACTTCGAATCCGCAATACTCAGTCTGCGTTCTCTACCAAGAGAGGGTCTGCTCTCGCCAGCACAGAGAATGTTCTCCGGATATACACAAACCATGATCCTTTTCGCCAAGGCCCTGTTGCAACCCAAGGTGGAAGCGAAGGCGAGGGAAGCCCTCACGTAACGCCGACAAAAAGGAAAAGATACTATCACCGCAACAACGGCAGGTTCTGCCCTCAGGAGCCGGGCCAGACAGCCAGAATGCAAAACACACGCAGCTATGACAAACTGGTCAGTGGCATGGTGGCACAGTGATTAACACTGCTTCCTCACAGCGCCGAGGACCTGGGTTCAATCCCAGCCCAGGATCACTGTCCGTATGGCGTTTGCACATTCTCCCCGTGTCTGCATGGGTCTTGCCCCCACAACCCAAAGATGTGCAGGGTAGGTGGATTGGCCACGCTAAATTGCCCCCCAATTGGGAAAAAATAATTGGGTACTCTAAATTAAAAAAAAAAGCTATGAAAAACTGGCACTGGTCCACAGCTTTGTTCCCTCACCAAAAAATTGCATAGTCAACTCAGGTAAGGTAAAGTCACCATGGTCCCAGATGACCATAGGCTGTTTGCCCCTTTGAGGGGTAGAGCTGACTGGTGGGTGATTTAACCTGAGGGGCACCACACCTCAGGCGAGGAGCACGGTTGAGAAGGCGGGGCCTTCATGAATAACCGTAAATAACCACTGAAAGAAACCCCTGGCACAATCCCAGCACTGCCCCCTGGTACTGGGCAATGCCATCAGGCAGTGCCAGGGGACTCCCAGGCAAGACCATCTCACCGCAGGGGGTTCTACTCAGATGTGCGCCTGCGGTGGGTTCTGCTCACCAGTTGCACATGATGGGGGACTGTCCTGTTTTGCAACCCAAATGGTCAGTGGTGGTGGGGCTGGGGGGGGGGGGGGGGGGGGGGGTCTATCAGGCATAACGGCATTATAATGATATTTAAGTGTATCCAACATTGGGATATCCATTACAGCATTGGCAAGGAGCAGAGACAACTGCAATCGGAAATTCCGCTGGCGTAAAACATGTTTTGACACTCCTGTGAGAAAGGGCCCTTCCTGTTAGTTCCCTTATTTCCTATTTCTTTTATTTTGTCGTTATCGACTTTGGTCCATGGATCTTTAATTGACATATTTCTTGCAGTTGAGCAGAGGAAGTGAGGAACTCAACAGTTTCAAATACAGTGTGCTATTTGAACAGGAGAACTCAGACTTTCCGACACCCGTGAGATCGGAGGGATTTAGTTCGATTGGTTGGCAGGTGGCTGGATTGGCCAGGGACAATATTCTGCCTGGCGCAAACAGCGATTGGGTTCTGCCAGGTGGTGGTTTTCAGAGGACCCAGCAGAAAAAGCTCCTGGAGGAGCGTTGGGGCAGCAGGGTAGCATGGTGGTTAGCATAAATGCTTTCACAGCTCCAGAGTCCCAGGTTCAATTCCCGGCTGGGTCACTGTCTGTGTGGAGTCTGCACGTCCTCCCACTGTGTGCGTGGGTTTCCTCCGGGTGCTCCGGTTTCCTCCTACAGTCCAAAGGTGTGTGGGTTAGGTGGATTGGCCATGCTAAATTGCCCGTAGTGTCCTAATAAAAGTAAGGTTAAGGGGGGGTTGTTGGGTTACGGGTATAGGGTGGATACGTGGGTTTGAGTAGGGTGATCATGGCTCGGCACAACATTGAGGGCCGAAGGGCCTGTTCTGTGCTGTACTGTTCTATGTTCTATATTCTAGGCCGTGTGCTTCTCCCAAATATTTCCTGCCTGCTGTTTCTGAGTCTGCAGAGAAGTCCCGAGACGCTTATGAATCTACAGTGAAAACCATTGCAAACTGAAAGCAAAGATATCATCCAACTGGAGGCCTAGACTGAAGAAAAATCTAACTGGAAGACGTCCATCTGAAACAGAGAATTTATCCTTTTACTTTTAGTATTATTTTTTACACCCATCTTTCCCCTCTGTGTTTGTCTGTCTTGTGTGCCTGTAGAGGGTGGTGAGTTAGAGGGGGGTTTAGAAATTAGATAATAGGTAACCAGTTATATTTTCTGGTTATTTAATTATAGTTATTGTTATTAATAAAAGTCAACTGTGTTTAAATTACAAACCTGGGGCGGGATTCTCCCCTACCCGGCGGGGCGGGGGGTAGCGGAGTGGCGGCAACCACTCCGGCGTCGGGCCTCCCCAAAGATGCGGAATTCTCACATTGAGGGGCTAGGCCTGCGCCGGGGCGGTTGGCACCACACCGACTGGCGCCAAAACCGGCAACAACAGCATGCGCGGTGGGGGATTCTCTTCCGCCTCCGCCATGGTGGAGGCCGTGGCGGCGGCAGAAGAAAAAGAGTGCCCCATGGCACTGGCCCACCAGCCGATCGGTGGGCCCCGATCGCGGGCCAGGCCACCGTGGGGGCACCCCCCGGGGTCCGATCACCCGGCACCCCCCCCCAGGACCCCGGGGGCCCGCTCGCGCCACCGATCCCGCTGCCACCAGAGGTGGTTCAAACCACGGCGGCGGGATTGGCCTCTCAGCGGCGGGACTTCGGCCCATCGTGGGCTGGAGAATCGCCGCAGGGGGCTCTTCGATTGGCGCGGGGGGCAGGCCGATCGGGGGGGCGTGATTGCCGCCCCCGCCAATTCCCGGGTGGCGGAGAATATCTGCCATGGCGGGGTCGGAGAATTTCGCCCCTGGTGACTGTAATTGTTGGGCAACTAAAGACCAAACTTCGGGTACTTTTAAAATTAAGAGTCAATTTCAATCGTGTTGCGAGACTCTGGGTCAAGTTGGGTTGGAATTAACCGTGCTCAGCCCAGGGCGCCATGACGCATGGAATTTCTCCCCCCACCCCTCGCCCTGCCGATCGTGCCTCCTGAAGATAGGAGTGCAAAGCCCCTCCCTGTTAACTCTGTTTCTCTCTCCACCATTACTGCCAGACCTGCTGTCTTAGCCTCAATGAATGTGTTTCTTTTGTGGGAAAGTTATATTTGCAAGCATATTAGGCAGAATGTGAACCCCTGCCAATTATTTTTATGGATGTTTGACAACTGTAGAAAGTACAGGAAAGAGTACAAAAGCTCAAAGTGCTTCTCTGTTATGTAGGTTCTGAAGTTGGCTGCCTCAGGAAAAGTTCCATAATGTATTTGGAACATTAAATGTTCCAGATGCTCAATGTCTACATGAAACAGGCAGTGCTCGAGAAGCTTCTTCTGTTATGTTCGATCATTAGTCTTACATGGATTTTTCTCGCAAGGTGCTGCTATATTCGTTTCCAGTCATTTCAGGACATCTTTGCTGTTTGCCTTTTGACACTTTTGCCGTTCAACGGCAATGATAAAAACAAGCTGCCAGCTTTCTTGCAAAAAAAAAGGTGCACTCCCGTCTGCTGCTCCGCATATTTTTCAGAATCCTTTCTTGCCTTGAGCCTGGATGAACATCCTGCCAGTTTTCCAGGTTGTGCAAGAGGCATGCAAAGCAAGTGCCTTTTCCCTGTTGCCCACTCGCATGTTATTCAAAATAAATAGCATGGCCTGCTGCTTCTCAAAGATGTCCCATTATATAAAACATATGATTCAATGTGCAACTAAATCAACAAACGTGGCTTCCTTCTTGATGCCAAATCATTATCTGCAGCCGCATGCTCTTCACCTTTCTCTCCTTTATGTCAAGCTTCATGTGTCGTACCTCATTAAGGAGACTGCTTTTTTTCCTGCACAATATTGTAGCCTGCAAAAGCTGTCGCGATTTTTATAATTCAGAAGCATATTCGTAAAGTATTCTCTGACCAATTGTGGAATTGACGCCATTGGCAGCTCACTCTCATGTTCTCATCGCACCTGTTCTCCACCTCGGATCAAAGATATGGGGACAGATTTTGGCCCTGCGTTCACCGTCAGCATAAATGGCACTGTGGGCCCAAAATATCCCGAGAGTTGGAAAACGAGATTGTCACCAATGGGATCTTGTTTTCCAATTTTTCCCTACCTTTGGAGGGTGATGTAACGAGGAACCCGCTGGGGGTACAAAGGTAAGTATAACCTCACCCTGCCAGTGTGGCACTTCCAGGAGGCAGTACTGGGGTGGGCCTGCTGGGGAGCTCCATTGGGGGGGGGGGTTCCCCTAATGTGTGTGGGGCGGTTGCCCCAGTAGTTGTGGTGGTGGTGGGCTGGGGTGCCCCAACATTTGTGGGGCCGGTGTGCTGGCTCTATCCGGCTCCGCCCTTCCAGCATGCCGGTGAAAAAATCGCCCCTGGATTTTCTGTGCACACCACGCCACAGAATCTGGAGGGAAAACTTGGCTGTACAGCTGGAGAGCTACCCGTCAGTCTTCTTGCCCCAGCCAGCACTCTGTGCACAGACCACAGAATTCGGCCCATTGTAATCCTTCATTATGTGCTCACCTCATGAGACAGTTTCCACAGGTAGACAAAGTCTGTTAACTGCAAACTGCATATTTCTATGTGCTGTGAATAGAACATAAGAACTAGGAGCAGGAGTAGGCCATCTGGCCCCTCGAGCCTGCTCCGCCATTCAATGAGATCATGGCTGATCTTTTGTGGACTTAGCTCCACTTTCCGGCCCGAACACCATAACCCTTAATCCCTTTATTCTTCTAAAAACTATCTATCTTTATCTTAAAAACATTGCATGAAGGAGCCTATACTGCTTCACTGGGCAAGGAATTCCATAGATTCACAACATTTTGGGTGAAGAAGTTCCTCCTCAACTCAGTCCTAAATCTACTTCCCCTTATTTTGAGGCCAACACTGATCCCTGAGGAACACCACTAGCTATTGATTGCCAATCAGAGAAACACCCATTAATCCCCACTCTTTGCTTTCTATTAATTAACCAATCCTCTATCCATGCTACTACTTTACCCTTAATGCCATGCATCTTTATCTTATGCAGCAACCTTTTGTGTGGCACCTTGTCAAAGGCTTTCTGGAAATCCAGATATACCACATCCATTGGCTCCCCGTTATCTACTGCACTGGTAATGTCCTCAAAAAATTCCACTAAATTAGTTAGGCACGACCTGCCCTTTATGAACCCATGCTGCATCTGCCCAATGGGACAATTTCTATCCAGATGCCTCGCTATTTCTTCCTTGATGATAGATTCCAGCATCTTCCCTACTACTGAAGTTAAGCTCACTGGCCTATAATTACCCGCTCTCTGCCTACCTCCTTTTTTAAACAGTGGTGTCACGTTTTCTCATTTCCAATCCACTGGGACTACCCCAGAGTCTAGTGAATTTTGGTAAATTATCATTAGTGCATTTGCAATTTCCCTAGCCATCTCTTTTAGCACTCTGGGATGCATTCCATCAGGGCCAGGAGACTTGTCTATCTTTAGCCCCATTAGCTTGCCCATCACTACCTCCTTAGTGATAACAATCCTCTCAAGGTCCTCACCTGTCATATTTCTATCAGTCATTGGCATGTTACTTGTGCCTTCCACTGTGAAGACCGACCCAAAAAACCTGGTCAGTTTCTCAGCCATTTCCTCATCTCCCATTATTAAAACTCCCTTCTCATCCTCTAAAGGACCAATATTTACCTTAGCCACTCTTACTTGTTTTAGGCTAGGCTGACACTGGACAACCAGCCTCCCCTTCACTATGGTATGTTGCAGGGGAGATATTGTAGAATATCCATCAAATTTCCCTGCACACTGAAAGGTGGTTCGTACAACACTCTTAACCATTGTATCCAGGAGGAAACTGCAACAACATTGTAGTCAGGATAAAACTAATGACCAGCATTACTGACAAGTGAGCTAGTACTCAGATACAGCAGCCAAAATTTACCACGGCGGGTGCGATGTGAAATGAGAGCCAGGAGGAAAGATTGGGTGAAATTCTGCCTGGCCAGAACTCAATCCACTTTGTGTTCTGATTCATTTTTGAGTAGGCAGGACCGCAACAGTGGAATTTTAATATTAATTTAGAAGCACAATGCCCCCCTGCAGAGCACCGCCGGCCGTTCTGATGTACAGGGCATTGAAAGTAAATGATGTCAGTATGAAATGGGCAACCATGATGGGATTAAGAGAGGTTGTGAAAAAGGCAGAAAATATTAAGATGCTTTTAATAACTGTTTTACTTTCTGTTCTCTTTATATTTTGCCATTTCATGTTTGTGCCCTCTGCAATGATTGACACATCGTGGGAATAGCAACTATCCGATGTGTTTGGGAAAAGAAGAGGACCTATGGCTTACGATCTGTCAGGATAGGCTGCAGAAGAGATACTTGGTGGCACTTGTCGCTACCCACATCTGCACAGAGGTGTGGTCAGAGCTTGCTTTGTGCAAATGGAGGTTCCTTTTCTCAAGAAAGCTGGAACAACATCTCTGACAATCCTACGAGGATAGGATGACTGTCCGACTAATGGTAACTTCTTTAAAAATCGTTGATGAGATATGAGCGTTGCTGGCAAGTCAGTATTTATTGCCAATCCCTAATTGCCCTTGAGAAGGTGCTGCTGAGTCACTATCTTGGACTGCTTCAGGCCTTGTGGCGTGGGGTACACCCACTACGCTGTTAAGGATGCTGTTCCAGGATTTTGCCACAATTACAGTGAAGGTGTGGTGATATAATTCCAAGCCAGGATACGTATTGGTCAAGATGGTGTGAGACTCGGTGGAGTCTCCAGCAGCTGATGGCGTTCCCATGTGTCTGCTTCTCCTGCCCTTCTAAGTGGTAGAGGTCACTGATCTGGAAGGTGTTGTCGAGGGAGACTTGCCGAGTTTCTGCTGTGCATATTGTAGACGGTACACACACTGCAGCCACTGTACACCATCTGGTGTCCCCGCTGAAGTTAAATTTAATCTCCAAAGTGAGTCCTTTTTGAGTTATAGCTATATCCTGCCTATCCAAAGTAATAATGACAATTACATAATATAAAAACCTCACAAATTGTTGCAGGGGATTGCTTACTGAACTACGTTAATGCAGTGAACCCCCCCCAATTCCCGGTATTATCCTGGCATTCTGCTACCTCCACAAAAAAACAGCCAATCAATTATTTTTGAAATGTAGTGACTTGTATTTTTATTTTTTGAAACAAAATTTAGAGTACCCAATTTTTTTCCAATTAAGGGGCAATTTAGCGTGGCCAATTCACCTGTCCTGCACATCTTTGGGTTGCGGGGGCGAAACCCATGCAGACACGGGGAGAACGTGCAAACTCCACATGGACAGTGACCCAGAGCTGGGATCGAACCCGGGTCCTCGGCACCGTGAGGCAGTAGTGCTAACCACTGCGCCATCATGCCACCCCACTGTTGTAATATAGCCGGTGGAATTCACTTACCCAGAGAGTAGTAGAGGCAGGGTCATTGAATATTTTTAAGGATTAGTTAGATTGACGCTTGATTGACAAGGGAGTCAAAATGTTAACGGGGGCAGAGAAGGAAGTAGAGTTGAGGCTACAATCCAATCAGCCATGATCTTATCAAATGGCGGAGTAGCTTCAAGGGGTCAAATCGCCTATTCCTAATTCATATGTTTGTAAAATACAGCAGCTAATTTGTGCATAACGACAACAATGTGATAATGATCAACAATCCTTTTTGCTTAAGTGATGTCAATTTTTAAGAAAGGTTGTAGAGATAAGCCAGGGAACTATAGACCAGTGAGTCTCACGTCAATGGTTGGGAAACAACTGGAGAAGATTCTGAAGGAGGGAATCTATCTCCACTTGGAGAGGCAAGGTTTGATCAGAGATAGCCAGCATGGCTTTGTCAGAGGGAGGTCATGCCTAACAAATTTGATTGAATTATTTGAGGAAGTGACCAGGTGTGTGGATGAGGGTAGTGCAGTTGATGTAGTTTACATGGATTTCAGCAAAGCCTCCGACAAGGTCCCACATGGGAGACTTATAACGTCAGGGTCCCAGGTTCGATTCCCGGCTTGGGTCACTGTCTGTGCGGAGTCTGCACATTCTCCCCGTGTCTGCGTGGCTTTCCTACGGGTGCTCCGGATTCCTCCCACAAGTCCCGAAAGACACGCTGTTGGGTAATTTGGACATTCTGAATTCTCCCTCTGTGTACCCGAACAGGCGCCGGAATGTGACGACTAGGGGATTTTCACAGTAACTTCATTGCAGTGTTAATGTAAGCCTACTTGTGACACTAATAAAGATTGTTATTAAAGATTATTATTATTATCATAAAGGCAGCAAATGCACATGGAATATTAAGCAATTTGATACGGTGGATTCAAAATTGGCTTAGTTTTAGCAGACAGAGGGTGATGATAGACAGCTGCTTCAGTGACTGGAAGCAAGTGTCCAGTGATGTACCACAGGGATCCATGCTGGGTCCCCTATTGTTTGTCAAGTGCTGGCAAATGACATTAGTGATGATGTGGGGGGTAAGACAGTAAGATTACGGATGACACAAAGATTGGCTGGGTGGTTAACAGTAAGGTTGCATGTCTTGGATTACAGAATGGTCAAATGGGCATATAACTGGCAGATAGAATTTAACACTGAGGTGAAACATTTTGGAAGGCGTAAAATGACAAGGAGGTATTCAATAAACGGCATGACACAAGGAATTTTGAGGAACAAAGGAACCTTGGCGTGTTTGTCCATAGATCTCTGAAGGCAGAAGGACAGGTTAATAGGGTGGTGAAACGGGCAGACTGCACACTTGCCTTTATCAATTGTGGCATAGATTACAAAAGCAAGGAAGTCATGTTGGGGCTGTATAGAACATTAGTGAGGTCACAGCTGGAGCACTGTGTGCAATTCTGGTCACCACATTATAGGAAGGATGTGATTGCACTGGAGGGGGTGCAGAGGAGATTCACCAGGATATTGGCTGGGATGGAACGTTTAAGTTATGAAGAGAGGTTGGATAGGCTTGGGTTGTTTTCTCTGGAGCAGAGAAGACTGAGGGGTGACCTGATTGAGGTGTACAAGATTATGAGGGGCATGGACAGGGTGGATAGGGAGCAGCTGTTCCCCTTAGTTGAAGAGTCAATTATGAGGGGGACACAAGTTCAAGGTGCGGGGCGGGAGGTTCAGGGGGGATTTGAGGGAAAACATTTTTACTCAGAGGGTGGTGATAGTGTGGAATGTACTGCCTGGGAGGGTGGTGGAGGAGGGTTGCCTCACATCCTTCAGAAAGTACCTGGATGATCACTTGGCACGTCTTAACATTCAAGGCTATGGGCCAAGTGCTGGCAAATGGGATTAGGGAGGCAGGTCAGCTGTTTTTCATGTGTCAGTGCAGACTCAATGGGCCAAAGGGCCTCTTCTGCACTTTTTATTCTGCGATTTTGTAATTGGGAATAACTATTGTCCAGCAATAACTCCCTGGTCTTCAGAATAGTGTCATGAGATATTGTACGTCCTCTTGGTATAGCATCTCTTCCAAAAGCTAGCACTTCCAACAATACGGCACTCCTTCAGTACTGCACTGGAGTCTCAACCTTGATTTATGTGTCCAAGCCCCCCCACCCCCCAAAAAAAAATTAAGTACAGGAGAATTGCGAAGGGAACCATGAGGGGACAGGCGCCCGGATTCTCGCCAGTTTTCCTAATCAAAATTACACTTAGAGCGGGATTCTCCTGCTGTACCCACTCGGTGACCGGATATTCCCGCCCCGACATCAATGGACCTTTACATGGTCCGCGTCCCGCCCGTGGCGATTTTGCTGCAGGCGGGCTGGAGAATCCACCCATAGTCATTTTTTGGGAGAATTCCACCCATTGTTTTTGAAATGCCCAAAGTTCAAGGATGATTTTGGCCGTGTTGGCAATAACGTAAGGTTTTATATGTGTACAAGTGTCAAAAGGCATGAGGCAGTTACAGAAACATTGGGCAATAGTGTGCCTAATCAGGCCCTTGTTATGCTTGGCTGGGCAAACTGACAGTCTACCCGATTGCACAAATTATCCAACTGGTATTGTGGTTTTACTTAAATTTCTGGCTCTTTCAGGCCAGAGTTTTCAGCTTCACTAACAGGGTAACCTTCAGTTTACAAAGACTGAACAGTATGTATTCGCTCTTTTAGTTGTTCATCTTGTTCATCGAGCGGCCAGCAACGATTCCAGGACGTTGCTGCATCTTTGAGCTGAAAATAAAACACCCGGCGCTGCTGTGTCGAATTGCATTTTGTACAAAGGCGGCTATTTTTGAATGATATTAACTTACCAAACTAGGTGTGCCCGGACTGAACAGAGGCTGGTTGAAACATCACTCACGCACGAGTTGATGGTGAAATGCAACTCATCATTTTGGGCTGTTAAAATGAAACCAGAGCGTTAAACAGGGGTAAAACATTGTCACAACCTGGTAACTAATAACACACAAGTTTTGTTCTGACCGGGATGGCAGTATTTCTAGCCCCACTGCTCCACAGGTCACAACATTAGTGTAAATGTTTTATTCACTCACCAGAATCCCGCCCACGGTTTCCCAACAGTTCAATGATTTGAACTTTTGACACACTCAAAAATTTCTACTCTAGGTAGCAAACAAATCAATTAAAAATTTGGCAATTCATTAGGTTATAAACTGATTGTGAGGAAATAATTGTAGCATATCATATCTCATGTTAAAAATACCAAAATTATCAAAATAGCCACACAGTCAAATATTCCTTCAGTCAAAGCTCTGATGACTCAATGCACATCACTTCATTGCTTGCAATAAAATGGGGATAGAGCATTGGAATCAACAGCCAGATTTTCAGCCTGTAACTGGTGTCACTGTTACGAGAGGGAGATATCAGGAAATTGGGTCCAGAAATGGGATCAAAGATGTAGCAGGCAATGTAGGAGTTAAAAAGACTGAGGGAAAGATTGCTAGCACAGAGTCAAAGGCCACACCTGACCTGAGTTACATTGTCCCATTCAGACTTAAACTCCTTAGTGGGAATACACAGGATGTCCTTGTTCAGCCAGGGTGGTTCACTCAAGATCCATTGTCATTCAGGACACTCTTGATTGACCAACCATTAGCCCACTACAGAGTCTGATGACCTCTTTGTCCGTCAATGGGAGGATGGTTGCATATCAATAGCATGGCTCTGTTCCTTTGTATAAACAGGAGTGGGAAATCAAATAGCCACGATAACACTGATGGGTTCAAGTCTGGGCACCCCAGGAGAGAACCTTTGTTCGAAGGGCAGAGCACAGAGAGAGAGAGAGAGAATACTGTTTTGAACAGGTTAAGGAGAAGGATTTGAAAAGCCAACGAGGAGGATCAGGAAAAAAAACTCTCCCAGAGACAGGCTTTCGAAAAGGATTCTAAAGGAACTTGACAAACTATCTTTGCCTGCCTATGTAAGTAGAATGAGAGCTGTATGTTCATTTGAAGTGCTGTTTAATGGGAACTTGTGTGTTAAGGTTGAGAAACTGCCTGAAATATATTATTGTTAGGGTTGAAGTTTAAAAGTTTAAATATTGTTTTTGTTTTGTTTTAACAAAGCTGGTTTATAAAATAACTAAGCCCCATTTCTTGTGATATCACTCCTGGAACAAATTGATCTTTCCGTACCCCCTTAAAACTTAAAAACATGATGGTACTGGTCCAGTCTTCTCTTAGCCACTGTTGAGAGCTGACCAGGTGAAAAGTACCTAACGGCAAACCCCATCGCATTTTGTCTCTGAAGAGAAGACTGGAATAAAATAAAAATGTGTCAGGGTCCAAGGAAATCTGCATTACACAGATGGTGAGCTATTTTACCATCACAGAAAATGCCCACAACACGTCACTTTAATATGGTAGCATTTTGGACAGGCAACGCAACAATTGTTCAACATACTTACGTCACCCAAATGCATGCTTTACTTTCGAAATATAAATTCAAATGTCCCTGGGCCCCCGGGAGGCCATATTCGGGGTGTTGGACCAGCCGAGGTTGGAAACGGGTGCGGAGGCAGATGCTGTAGCCTTCGCCTCGTTGATCGCCCGAAGGCGGATCCTGATGGGATGGAGAGCAACCTCTCCACCCTGTGCCCTGGCGTGGCGGGGGAGAGGGGGGGGGGGGGGGGGGGGGGGGGGGGGAGACCTGTTGGAATACTTGACTCTTGAGAAGGTTAAGTTTGAACTGAGGGGAAGGACGGAGCGGTTCGACGATTCATGGACATTATTCATTATGCACTTTCAAGAACTGGATAACATCGAACATTAGTTGGGGGGGGGGGGGGGGGTTGGGAGGGTTGGGGGGAGGGGGACTGTGTGTGTTAATGGTGACTATGGGTGATTCCTGATTCCTTTTTGTCATTTGTTTATGTTAACATGCGGGCTAATGTCTGGGGTTTGGTGGGAGGATGGGATCGTTGTTATTGATATGGGGATTGACATCATATTCATTACTGATTATTGTTTATTGATGGTGGGTGCAAATGTGGGAGAAAATATGAAAAAGGCGGAGAATAAAAATATTTTAAAAATAAAATAAATAAATTCAAGTGTCACTTTTCTTCCTTTTCATTAATCAGTATTGACTTAAAGCCTAGTTTTCATACACAAATTGGAATTAAGCTTGGATGAATCAGGCTCTTGGTAGTTTACTGAGTTTGAATCCAATGTCGAACAGCATTTTTCTTTCCACAGATCTGTCTAATCACAGATGCGAGATTTGAATGCAGATTGTTGTTGTTTGCAAGATTATAGTATCTGTCCAGTAACGGTTGGATGGTGCAGTCACAGACAGACATTTTGCAACACTGGGAAACATTAATAATATGACAAAAATGTTGACATTGTAGTGTTTTGCCATTTTGCTTTTCTCCTATCTTTGGTTATATGGCCACTTTTCTAATTTCCCTTTTTTCTAATTCCCCATTTTGGCACCTGTCATTATATGCACTCATGCACATAATGAGATACAGACAGGCAGTGACAGACACCCAGTACAGCCAATCAACACACGGGACAGAACACAACCAATCACCAGGCAGAACACTAGAAGGTGGGCTCCCACTATAAAACACACGAGGTTTCAACACTCTGCCTCTTTTCACTGGTGACAACTGTAGTGACAGTCAGGATGTATATATCGGTTAGTACCTTCTACACGTGGCTCAGAGCTAGTCTGATCTAGTTAGTTATAGGAAGCACACTTAGTAGAGTGTCAACCCCCACAGCGAACTGTGTGCACTGCTTAGCAAGTTCAATAAAGCGTATTGAACTAACATCACAGTTTGGAGTCTACTTTCAAGTACAACTGCATCCAGCTGCAGCCCGTGTTACCCCAGGGTGAATAACATGACAGCACTCATCACACTGATCCTGCTAACTATCCGCTCATGTGCCTGTCGCGGTCCACTTTCCATCTGTCCCTTCCCAGTTCCCTCCTTATGCTTGGATTAGATTATTTCCATCATGCGGGCAAACACCGCTTCTCACGTTAGGGAATAGCAAGGCAGCATCCATTCCATGGAAGAGACAGGCAAGGGGGAACTAGACACAAATGATGTGTAGGTACAGACAAGACATAACAATCCTCGGGCTGGATTCTCCGTTCCTGAGACTAAGTGTTGATGCCAGGGCAGCATTCGTGGACTTTCGCAACAGCAAAACTGCTGCCGAACATGCACTGAATCAGCGGAGGTGCTAGCACTGGCACCACGTGTGACACAATTGATTCCAGTGAAAAACGGTGCGGGATTCGCCAGGTTGTGATCCTGGAGGCTGACAAGGTGCAGCCGCACATACACATTACACTCCCCACACACACTCATCCCAGCCAACAAGATGGCACTGGTTGTGCTGGAACGCGCTCATCCTGCCGATGGGTCAGCTGGAGTCAGAGAACACCTGGGGGAGTTTGCCCTGGAAGGGGGGGGGGGGGGCGGAACGGCGGGGGGGGAACACCTATTCGACCCATGGTACTAAGTTCACAGTGGGCTGTCAGCGGCGTGCACAGCTGCATGGCTGCCTTGCCTGCCGCAGCAATGGTGTTCTGTGCCCATCCACCCCGACCCCTCAGCCCACCTCCTGGCCAGCCCCCCCATTACTTCCCCCAGTCCTGGCAGAAGCCCCCCGGTCAGCGGCACAACTGTCAACAAACTATGGTGATGTTGATAGTCTCTAGGGGGGAAGAAGGGGAGGGTGGAGTCTCGGGTATTTATAAGGTGCTCATGAAGGAGGAAGGGTCCCAGACGGAGGAACTGAAACTTAAATGGGAGGAGGAGCTAAGCGGGGAAATGGAGGACGGGCTATGGGCAGAGGCCCTGAGTGGGGTCAATTCGACCGCGACATGTGCCAGGCTCGGGCTGATTCAATTTAAGGTGGCTCGGATGAGCAAATTCTTTGGGATAGAGGACAAATGCGCTAGGGGCGCGGGAGGACCAGCGAACCACGTTCACATGTTTTGGGCATGCCCTAAGCTTAGGGGGTACTGGGAGGGATTTGCGGGCGTCATGTCCCGGGTGCTAAAAACAAGGGTGGCGATGGGTCCAGGGGTGGCAATTTTTGGGGTTTCGGAAGACCCGGGAGTCCAGGGGGTGAAAGGGGCCGATGTTTTGGCCTTTGCTTCCCTGATAGCCCGGCGATGAATACTATTGGCGTGGAGGGACTCAAAGCCTCCGAAGACTGAGTTGTGGCTTGCGGACATCTCGAGTTTCCTGGGTATGGAAAAAATTAAGTTCGCCATGAGGGGATCTGTACAGGGGTTTGCCCGGAGGTGGCAACCATTCATTGACTTCTTTGCGGGAGAGTGAGCGTCAGCAGGGGGGGGGGGGTAGAGCAGAGTAGAGTAGGAGGGATAAAATGGCGGGTAGTACCGGTGGGAGAGGAGCAGGCTTGTGCAGTATGTTACGATTGAAGCCTTTTTGCCTTTTTTGCTTTCTTTCTGTTGATGTCTGTAACTGTTTACAAAGCCAAAAACGACCTCAATAAAATTGTTTATTAAAACAAAAAAACTATGGTGATGACGATTTTGAAAAGCACAAGTGAACCGCGCTGTCGGGAACCTGGCCCATCGGAGGCAGAGAATGGTGGAGGCCCCGAAGAATACTGGGTCAGGTCCGCTAATGATATGCGAATGGTGTTTACTGTACGTGCGTTCCAGTACGCATTGACGCTGCTGTCGAGGTGACGGAGAATTGCAATATGGCGTCAAATTGGCGCTCGCCGCGATTTTGTCGTCAGAACCTATCCCCCCCCCCCCCCCCCCCCCCCCCCCCCCCCCAAATCGTGTTTCCCGATTTCGGCAACAGCCAATGGAGAATCCCACCTCTTTGCTTTACTTCAATCCAAAACTGCTCCAATCAGTACCACTGGACCTGTCTTATTCATTCAGATATAAACTTGTCAGCTCACATTCTGTGTATCAATAGCATAGAAGGAGAGAGTAAATGTTACCTTCGCTACCACTGCAAGACCATGTTCCCTTCCCTAAACCTCTCCAGCTCTCCTCCTTCAAGCCACCCCTTGAAAAACCTACTTCATTTACCAAGCTGTTGGTCACCTGTCCTGATGCCTTCTTGGCTCGTGCCACGTTTTGCTTCGGTGAGAGGTTTTCTCTTTCATAGGATGTGGGCGTCACTGGCAAGATCGACATTTGTTGCCCATCCCCTCGGTGCCCTTGAACTGAGTGGCTTGCAGTCCGATTCAGAGTCAGCCACATTGTTGTGGATCTTGAGTCACAAGTAGGCCAGACTGGGTCAGGGTGGCAGAGTTCCTTTCCAAGGGTCATTCATGAACTAGTCGAGTTTTTCCAGAAATCAGCGATGGTTAAATGCATAGAACATACAGTGCAGAATGAGGCCATTTGGCCCAACCAGTCTGCACCGACCCACTTAAGCCCTCACTTCCACCCTATCCCCGTAACCAAATAACCCCTCCTAACCTTTTTGGACACGAAGGGCAATTTAGCATGGCCAATCCACCTAACCTGCACGTCTTTGGACTGTGGGAGGAAACCAGAGCACCCGGAGGAAACCCATGCACACACGGGGAGAACGGGCAGACTCCGCACAGACAGTGACCCAGCGGGGAATCGAACCTGGGACCCTGGCTCCATGAAACCTCTGTGCTAACCACTGTGTTGCCGTGTTGCCATGGTCACGTTTACTGAGACTAGTTTTATATTCCAGATTTATGAATTGAATTTAAATTCCACTGGTTTCTCTGGGCCTCTGAATTTCTAGTTGAGTGTCATTACCACTAGGCCAACATCTCCTCCTGAAGGCTTTCTACATCAAAGGCAGTATATTAATTCAAAGTTCTTGTTCGCTAAAAACCTCTTTCTCAATCTACTCTCAATTCCAGAAAGAAGATGTTTCGTCAGTCAACCAAAACCTCTGTCATCCGAATTGATCAAGTTGTGAGTGCCTTTGAAGAGTTTTCTGGGAGTACATCTTCCGTATTTTACAAACAAAAACAGAAAATACTGAACAATCTCAGCAAGTCTGACAGCATCCGTGGAGAGAGAAGGGAGCGAACGTTTCGAGTTTGGGTGAACTCTCCCAGCACACAAGCTCCATCAACCGGCATCAATTCTCGGCCCGGCACTCACCTGCTGTTTCAATACAGGTTCCGAAAGAGGGTCCCACAGCAAGGAAAAGTCTGCACCTCAATCCACACCCTGAAAAAAATATTCAGGGAAGGCAGGCGACAGCTCGTTGACATTGAAGTGAACTGCAAAGGGGGAGTCGGAAGAATTCCGAAGAAAGACATTTATTCAGCATAACAGCAGTATTTACACAGGACCCGATTACACATCTTAGGGTCCCCACTCCTTCGTGTCAATGCTACAGCATTATACTAATGCTGGTTAACTCACAATCCAATCAGCACTCATCCCCAGCTGGATGAGTCCCACGCAGGGTTGTAACACTCACTTTCCTGCCTTTTCTCCCTAACCCTTAATTCCCCTATTGATTAAAAACACATCGATCTCAGCCTTCTGAACTATAACCATTTGCTTTTCCTCGCAAAGAAAATAAATTTTATTCACTTAGCCTGTACCGTAGGTCCTGTAGTTCCTCAATTAAGTGCATTACTGTCGTTAACAAAACATCTGTACTGGAATTAATCAAAGGAAACATATCAAGATGATTTTGTTACATAGCTACCTTTGTTAGACAAGTGACATTCACATTCCTGAGGTGTATTCTCCCAGTGCCTCACTCTTTTGTGACCAAGTGGTTGCCAAGTGCTTCTGCAACGATAGAAAGACAGCAGTTACATCACAATAACTCATTCCAATTTACATTCCGTAGGTTCCAGTATCCACAACACCTTTCATTTGAATGAATACTTGTTTGTTTGTCAATGCCATAGTGAAAGATTGTTGTGTCACTGTTGCCCTAACACTGTTTAAATTGATGGAAGTTATTGATGTCACAGAGCCATCATCATTCCAATGTCATTTGCAAACAGGATATGTAGAGTTACAATTGGGAATATACACGAAGCACCTGCAGGCATTATACTGTTAACCCATGTGCTGATATTTTTTGAAACGTGAACAATTTCCTCTGTTATATCCCCTCACATTGCAGAATCACAGAATTGTTACAACGCAGGAGGAGCTCAATCAGGTCATCATGTCTGTACCGAATGAGCAATTTACTTAGTGTCATTCTCCAACCTTCTTGCCATAACCTGACGCGTTGCTTTCGTTTCCACACAGCAGTCAAATTCCCTTGTAATTGCCTTGGCTGGATCTGCCCCCACCCCAGGCAGTACACTCCAAACCTTAACCATTCGTATGGACAGCACAGTGGTTAGCACTGGTGCTTCACAGAGCCAGGGTCCCAGGTTTGATTCCCAGCTTGGGTCGTTGCCTGTGCGGAGTCTGCCCGTTCTCCCCGTGTCTGCGTGGGTTTCCTCCGGGTGCTCCGGTTTCCTCCCACAAGTCCTGAAAGATGTGTTGTTAGGTAATTTGGACATTCTGAATTTTCCCTCAGTCTACCCAAACAGGTGCCGGAGTGTGGCGACTGGGGGCTTTTCACAGTAACTTCATTGCAGTCATAATGTAAGCCTACTTGTGACAATAATAATGATTATTAGATGATTATAAAAACAAATTCTCATGCCACTTTTGCTTCCTTTGCAATTCTGTGTCCTCTCGTTCTCGATCCTTTCACAAGTGGAAGTACTTTTTTAATTATTAATTTAGGGAATGTGGGTGTCGCTGGTTAGGCCAGCATTTATTGCCCATCCCTAGTTGCCCTTCAGAAGGTGGTGGTGAGTTGCCTTCTTGAACCGCTGCAGTCCTTGAGGTGTAGGTACACCCACTGTGCTGTTAGGGAGGGAGTTCCAGGATGTTGCCCCAGCGACAGTGAAGGAGCGGGGATATTTCCAATTCAGGATGGTGAGTGACTTGGAGGGGAACCTCCAGCTGTGGGGTTCCCAGGTATCTGCTGCTCTTGCCCTTCCAGATGGCATTAGTCACGGGTTTGGAAGGTTCTGCTGAAGAAACCTTGGAGAGTTACTGCAGTGCATCTTGTAGATGGTACACAGGGCTGCCACTGTTCGCTGGTGGTGGAGGGTTTGAATGTTTGTGAAAGGGGGAGCAATTAAGCGGGCTGCTTTGTCCTGGATGGTGTTGAGCTTCTTGAGTGTTGTTAGAGCTGCACTCATACAGGCAAATGGAGAATATTCCATTCTACTCCTGACTTGTGCCTTGTAGATGGTGGACAGGATTTGGGGAGTCAGGAGGTGCGTTACTTGCCATAGGATTCCTAGCCTTTGACCTGCCCTGGTAGCCACAGTATTAATATGGCTAGTCCAGTTTAGTTTCTGATGTCTCAAATAGGTCAGCCTGCAATAAAGCAGAATATGGAAGATACACTACTAACAGGATGGCAAAATCGTACTGCTACAAACAGGGTTCCAAGACTATAGAAGGAGATCAGGACCTGGAAATTATGATGATAGAAACCCAGTTAGAAGCTACAATAGGCAGATGAACCTCAGAAATGCCCGGGGCATGATAAATCGATGTTTTCGATGTGACTCTCAATACCATTATGCTTTCAACTGCCCAACACGTTATAATCGCGTTTGAAGCGACACTTGACACGGAAGAGTCAGAAGAGGAAAAAGATAGTGACCAGAAAGAAGGCATTGTCCTACTAACAAGCAGTTTTACACCGGTAATAAGAGAGTTGGTTGCAGAATCCTTCAATTGTGCTGTATTGGACAGTGGCTGCACATCTACTGTGTGTGGAATTGACTGGTTAAAATGTTACCTGGACTCCTTGAATGCTGAAAGTCGTAACAAGGTTAAGGAATTTGAAAGTTCCACAAGTTTCAGGTTTGGGGATGATAATACTCTGAAGTCACTGAAAAGAGTGGTGATCCCTTGCAATATTGCCGGAGTGAATCATTTCATTAGCACGGATGTTGTATCAAGTGAGATACCTTTGCTTCTGATCAGACGGTCGATGAAGAAAGTACACATGAAGCTGGATATGGAACAGGATAAGGCAACAGTTTTTGGAAAGACGGTGGACTTACAATTTACACAGTCGGGACACTATTGTATTCCATTACTGACAAATAATATTTCAAGTACAGTTGTTAAGGATGTGTTAATGGCAGTTGAAAATGGGACTTTAGCTGATAAAAAGCTTGTTGTATTAAAACTGCCTAGGCAATTTGCGCATCCGTCTCCTCGGAGGCTGAAATATTTATTAAAGGATGCAGGGGTAAGGGATGAAGACCATACTAAGCTAATAGAACAAGTTAGTGATCGCTGTGAAGTTTTTGGAAGTACAGAAGGACACCAGCACGACCGATAGTAACCCTACCTTTGGCCAGGAATTTTAACGACATTGTGGCCATGGACCTTAAGATCTGCGATAAAGCTAATAATATATTTATTTTGCATTTTGTAGATTTAGCAACCAGATTTAGTCAATCAACGATTGTACGAAGTAAAGAAAAGAGAGTAATTCTGGATCAAATCGTGGAAAAATGGATAAGGACTGGAATGGGCCCACAGGCAAAATTCCTTACGGACAATGGGGGGGGGGGGGGGGGGGAATTTGCTAATGATGAGTTTAGGGATATGTGTGAAAACGTGAATATCACAGTTCTGAACATGGCTGCAGAAAGCCCATTTAGTAATGGTGTGTGTGAAAGAAACCCTTTACATAGCAGTGGAAAGGCTTTGTTGGAAGCAGAAGTCTCTGAAAGAATTTGCAGAGCTTTGAGGCATAATGTACGGCCATCAAATACCGTTTTTCAGCAAGGAGACAGAGTATACTATAAGAGAGACAGTTTTAATGAATGAAAAGGCCCAGGGAAGATCATAGGCACAGATGGCAAAACAGTTATTTTGCAACATGGCAATCAAACTGTTAGGGTACATTCATCAAGGATAATGGGTTCAGATTACAAATTTTCAAATTTAGACAGAGCAGACAGACATGACGAGGAACCAAGGTCACCTGGCACGCACGTGTTACGGAACTATGAGGACCAGTTAACTGATATAGACAGGGTTCTTGTAGAGGAACACAACACTTCTGATGATTTAGAACAAACCATTTTTCCGAAAGGACAACTGCCAAAACTTGGTACACAAGTGACATACTTGCCTGAAGGGTCTAGTCAATGGAAGGATGCAACTGTTATTAGTAGAGCTGGGAAGGCCACTGGAAAGTATAAACATTGGTTGAGTGTAGAGCATTCAGGGGAGGGAGTCAAGACAATGGATTGGGAACATGAAGTTCAAAAATAGAAGGCACAGAAACGCAGTGCCAGTTCAGATAGTACATCGGATAGTGAACAGGTCCGCAGAAAAAGGTCGAGAACTATTGAAAGGACATCCCACAGCAGAAGGGAAAGATCAAGCAGTAGCAGTACAGAACGAGATTCCAGGCGGGAGAGGGGACATAGTTTATCAAGGTCTTGGAACATGAGTAAGACAACAAATACTAATAGGAGTAGAAGCCCACATGCACGTGAGATTTTGGTGGTTCCAATAAGATGAAAAAGTTATCAAAGGTACCAAACATCAAGAATTGCTAGTTGGAGTGAATTTGGGGTATACACGGAAGTATCGGATAGGGGGCAAAGAGTTCTATCTCACAGATGGATTTGCATGGAAAATGTTCTTCTGGATGGAACTTAAACGGCAAAGGCCAGGCTTGTGGCGAGGGGATTTGAAGAAAACTTAGAAGATCAGGATTTAAAGATAGATTCACCTATGGCAGGAAAGGTTATTTTAAAGATCTTCTTGGCTCTAGTAGCCACAAAGGCATGGGAATGCAAATCTATAGATATAAAAGCTGCCTTTTTGCAGGGGCATCAGCTCCAGAGAGACATTTTTCTCCGTCCTCCTAAAGAGGCAGCTAACACAGAAGCGGTACTCTGGAAGTTGAACAAATGTGTATATGGATTAAATGATGCGTCTAGAGTCTGGTATTTTTCGGTAAGGTCAGTTTTGTTAAAGTTAATCTTTTGCCAGTTGAAAGCAGATCCGGCAATGTTTTACTGGCACTATAGAGGAAATCTTTCTGTCATATTTATGATGCATGTCGATGATTTTTTGTGGGGTGGGACTAGTGATTTCAAAGCTATTGTAATCTCTGGTTTGAGGAAAGAATTCAGGTTTGGAAGTCAGGCTTCTGGTGCATTTAAATATATTGGCCTGGAAATCGGACAGACTAAGTTAGGGGCAACTTTATGTCAGCAATCTTATTTGGAAAGCATCAGCCCAATAGCAATTAGCCGTGGCCGGGTTTCATAAAAACAAAAACCCTGACGCTGTGAAGCAACAGTGCTAACCACTGTGCTACCGTGCTGCCCACTGTACTGACGTACTGCCCCATACTTGGATTGGATTGGATTGGATTTGTTTATTGTCACGTGTACCGAGGTACAGTGAAAAGTATTTTTTCTGCAAGCAGCTCAACAGATCATTCAGTACATGGAAGAAAAGGGAATTAAACAAAATTCAAGAAAATACAAGAAAATACATAATAGGGCAACACAAGATATACAATGTAACTACATAAGCATTGGCATCAGGTGAAGCAGACAGGGTGTAGTGTTAATGAGGTCAGTCAATAAGAGGGTCATTTAGGAGTCTGGTGACTCCCATCTTGGTGAATCCCATCAGGCATTCTTTGAAGCCCAGTGATGCCTCTTTCGGCACACTCCATCCACTGAGCTATCGCAATCGCTTTTTCCAACGTAATTGTGGCCTCCGCCACAATCTGCTTCTGGATATTAAAGTTGTGGACCCCACAAACCAGCCGATCATGCAACACGTCACTCAGTGCAGCCCTAAACTCACAGTGCTCAGCAGGTTGACTATCAAGACTGAGACAGACTCTTCATGATTCCTCGTTGCAGAGTTAAACTTATAAAGTTGGAGGATCATCGAGGGCCTTGCGTTGTCATGTTCTTTAACCAATTTCACTATCTGCTCACAGATCTTTGACTCAGGTGCCTTCCAAGGACGTGAGGTTCTGAAACAAATTATAGGTCCAGGGTCCACAAACTGTCAGAACCTCTGCTTGTCTTTTCCTGTGATCTCGTTCTTGGTACAGAAGAACTGGAGCCATTTGATGTACTGACTCCATGACTCAACCCTTGGTTACATTTCCCATTGACAGGCTTTCCACTCACGGTGTTAAATAGCTCTGACTCTTGCTGGAACTTCTCTGTTTTCTCAACTTCCCCCCCCTCGATTCACGGCAACTGTCAAAACATTTTTACCTCGTCGACAATGTGGCTTCAACCATAGAATCCCTACAGTGCAGAAGGAGGCCATTTGGCCCATCGAGTCTGCACAGACTGTCCAAAAGAGTGCCCTACCTAGCCCCACTCCCCACCCCATTCCCATAACTGTGTATTGATCATGGCCAATCCACCTAACCTGCACATCTTTGGACTGTGGGAGGAAACCGGAGCACCCGGAGGAAACCCATTCAGACACGGGGAGAACGTGCAGACTCCGCACAGTCACCCGAGGCCGGAATTGAACCTGGGACCCTGGAGCTGTGAGGCAGCAGTGCTAACCGCTGTGCTACTGCGCCGCTCACGGCGAGGCTCACAGTGCCACCCGGTCAGTAATTATTTGTTACCTAATGTTTCTTCGAGGTAAATCGGGCGGTGCTGATGGGGATGTTTGGGTTGGAATACGCGGGAATTGTGATGTCGGATGTGACAGGGGCAGAGGCCGGGGTGGAGGTTGGTTTTGGGACTTCTGGCCGATAAGGCGTTTTGCGAGAAGGCGAGAGTGGTGATTCGGAATTATGTGGAACCTAATCAGAATGGGGAGGTGTCAGCAGCCACGTTTTGGGAGGCTTTGAAGGTGGTGATCCAAGGGGAGATTATTTAGTTGAAGGCTGACGGGGAAGGGAGGAGGAGGGAGCAGCACCGGCGGCTGTTACTCGGGATAGTGG
Source organism: Scyliorhinus canicula (assembly GCF_902713615.1). Taxonomy (NCBI): domain Eukaryota; kingdom Metazoa; phylum Chordata; class Chondrichthyes; order Carcharhiniformes; family Scyliorhinidae; genus Scyliorhinus; species Scyliorhinus canicula. The sequence continues at coordinate 9,267,884 of NC_052150.1, read as the reverse complement.
AGGTAGATAGGAGATATTCAGCAGCCCCACAAAGGGGTTGTTGATGAAGAGGACGAGGCTGCAGCGATAGTTTGATTGGTTGATGGCGGGTCGTGGGGGGCGGGGTGGGGGGGTTAAAAGTGTAAAAATTGTAATTATGACTTGTTGGACTATTGTTTTTTGTTGATATTGTGTATGTTTGGAATAAAATATCTTTAAAAAATGGTACATTCGGCTGCTGAAGATGTGTTTCTGCTGCCTAAACCAGTTTGCCGGTGATGTTCAGTACAGCCCCTAGAGAGTGTCCTGCATTGTCGTCGTCTGTTCTGCCCTCTGTGGTGATATGCATCACTGTAAAGACACAAGGGGTTAATGTAAATACACATAGACTAGCTAAACACTAGAGGGAGCACCAGAGACATCATGGCACACAGATATTCAACCAATAGGTCAGTAAGATAGGACACGACCAATGGGCACACCCAGAGGTGACACTACCACAAGGGGGCTACCCATATAAAAGGACAGGGCACACATGCTCTTTCTCGGGCCACTTCCTCTGGTGAGGAGGAGTACCAGGAGTGAGTGGAGGAACAGGTCGAGGAGGACCCCGAGTAAGTAGGACAGGTGACGGCCAGGGTATTTCAGGCCAGGAGGACCAGGGCTGCCCTCATAGCCTCCAGGTTCTTTCATTAGGAGATTTGGTGCCTGTATCTCCACAACCCCGCCCCCCCCCGCCCCACCCAAACCTTCAACCCCCCCCCCCCCCCCGCAAAAGCCTTCCCGCCCCCCCCCCCCCCCTCCTCCACCGGAGGTCTCATTGACATATTAAAAAGGGGATGGGCCTGGGTTGGCCGTATAAGTGAGTCACTCGTCAAGGCAGGAGAATGATGACAACGCGATGTGAGGGAAGCTGAGTCGTTCCTCAGGTTCTGCTTATGCCTGACTCCTTGACTGCACGCTGACTCCCGGGACATGTCGGGTCGATGTGAGGTTGCATCAGGTGGACTGAGGGTGACAGGCCGTCCGTGACTGCGGGAGTGACTAAGCGGGGGAGGATTGTGATCGGAATCGTGCAGCCATGCCGGCGCGAAGCTCCCCGATCCTCAAGCCCGAAACGACACTCGGTCATTTTGGGGGGAAAATTCCCTCCATTGTGTCTGAATGGACATTAGCACAGAGCAAACATCATGGTGGTTTGTTTCTCTGTCCGGAGTGAGTTACGGTCACCTTCGTCGGACACCACTGTATATTTCCAGAATGCTGGTTGAGTTGCTTTGCTTGTGTTGCATCATCGACCGTGTTAGATTAGACACCGTCAATTGTGTGTTGTACTCAGACCTTCTGTCCAATATTCAGGTTTGGCCACGGGCATCTTCCATCCTCCACCATTGTTTGAGTAATGCATCGCATCCCCCTGAGAGTATCGACCAGTGATAACTGGGGGGGGGGGGGGGGTGTTCTGCACTTGTCTGCTGAAGTGTACGCGTTCAGAACGGATAGATTTGGTTCAAATTGTGCTGCTCAGTCTATTGACTGATGATCTGTGTTGCAGAGTAAAGGTGATCTTCTCCCAGAGTAAACAGTTCCCACTGGAGCTCCTTGTGATCTGTGGTCCTCGTTATCGTCTTGACGATGCCATGGATGGGGAAGAAGGACTGTCCCTCGCTTACATTTACTGGACCTGTGGTGCCCATAATGTAAAACATCTGGGGTGACCACGGTGGGTTTTCACAGTGACGCTCGATGGATCCAGGGGTAGAATCTCTGAGTCATTGTACGTGATGAGTTTGGTGTCGGTTGGTCGAATTGCCGCTTGCCACTTTCGCGGGTGCAATCATTTTGGTGGGCAAAGTGGAAGAATGTTTGCACCTGCTGTGCGGTTTTGCAGATAGATTATGCCGACCCTTCATCTGTGGGTATATAACCTGGACAGTGGCAAAGGCCACTGTGCCAATACATACATTCTTTGATGTTTGCCATGCTAAATGGCGGCTCACTTTGTGTCTCGACGGTTTGGTCGTCCTCATCACCCGACGTTATATCTTAGCTGGACATTTTGTAGACCTTGTCTTGATGCTGTTTGGTGCGTGTTCTTGGTTGTTTGGTTCACTGTACCTGTCCGGCCTCTGGCTGTGGCTTCTCATGATGTCAAACCACTTTTGGCCTTTGTTTTCTGCATTGCTGTTTCCTTTGTCCTCTGGTGCAGACTGTGTCCAAAGCTGGGCATTTCCCGGGTGCGTTTATCAGGTCCCACCACCCACATTGCTAATTAAACACACGTACATTGGCTATCGTGCCAATGGGTGAAGAATTACGCAGAGCCTGTAGACTCTGTCTACCAGGAAATAGGGCTTCGAACTTGCGCCCGTTTTGCAGGAGGGTGTCCATGGTGTAACCTCCTTGCTGCTCCAACTGGTCTTTTTGTCATAGGTCCATTGGGGTAGACGCCATCAGGAGCTTGATTATTCGGTTGGCTCTGCTGCTCTGAAGTTGCAATCTTACATCTTGGGCGGGATTGTATGTCCCACAAACCCCGTTTTCCTGCACGGTGCTCCGTTCCCACAACCGGCCAATGGGTTTCCCATTGTGGGCCACCCTCATGCCGTCGGGAAAAGCGTGGGCGTGGGGTGTGCTGCCGATGGGGCGGAGGGTCCCGCCGACGGAGAATCCCGCAGCTTGTCTCTACATCTATTTATGAATGGTCACTCTACTCCCTCGCACGCTTATCTGGCTCCCATTTATGTGCACCTATAATATTCAACCATAGTCAACCAAAGAGCAGATTCTCACCACTCTCTGGGTAAAAACAAATCTCCTGAATTCCCGAGTGTGTTTGTTGGTAACACTGTCTTTTATTGATGGCCTCGAGTTGTGCTCTTTTTCACAAGAGGAAACATCCTCTGCATATCGACGCCATCGAAACACGTCAGAATTCTGAAGATCTCTATTCGGACACCATTCGGTCTTCGCTATTCAAGAGGAAAGAGAACCCCAAAGTGTATCATGGCGTTCACCTGACCCACAACTTTTACTAGATTGTGGTATGGGGAGCACACGGCCCACTCTACAGGTGTGGTACAGCAGAAATGGAAAAGTATTTTTTTAAGCAAAACAATGTTTATTCTATGAATTCAAGTTAACCTTTTTAAAACAAACAGTGAACATCTTAGCAGCCATTAATTCAAATACAACCCCTAAAGAATACAACACTAAGTAATCCGTAAGCTGTCCTTTTAACATCCAGAAGAGTTTAAAAAAAACTTTAAACAGAAGTACATCAGGTTAAAGTCACTACTGTGAGCAGTTATTAGTTTTAAATCACCAAAGGATCGATTTACATTCTTTAGATTACAGAGAGGGACTCTAATACACCTTCTGGTTGTGACTGCAGCTATCCAGCTCGGAAAACGAAACTAAAACACACCCTGCAGCAAACAGCCTAAAACGAAAGTAAAAAGCTGACAGACAGCCCAGCTCCACCCACACTCTGACATCACTGATAAACACCCATTTCTTAAAGGTACATTTCTTAAGCACCCATTTCTTAAAGGTACTCTCACATGACAGTTCACCCTCTCCTAGTGGGTATAACCTTGCAGTTCTGGCATTATCCGTGTACATCTTTATTGCCCCTTCTCCAGTCTCCAAAGCCAGCTTCCAGTGTCATCGATAAATACCTCCTGAAGTACATAACCCCAAAAACAGGAAAGCAACCAAGAGGAAAGGAAATCTGTCCCTGTGTTAAGAAATGCACTCACAAGCTGATGCCAAAAATGTACAGGGAATTATTCATAGCAAAGGATTATATTATCAAAATGACAGCATAGTCAACCGAACAGCAGAGAGAATAATTGTGCTGAAAATCAACAGATTGTTATTTCTTATTAATAGCGCAGTCACTCATGAAGCTTATTCAATTTAAAATTTACCCCTGGGTAAGTCTGGAGAATTATTTGAAATATACAGGGGTTGATTTTGGGTGTCTTGGGGAATGCTCACTGGAAAAGGCAGCGACTCGTGACACTAGCTCCCTGCCTCATTAAACTGCTGTCTGCAGATTGACTGCCGTGTTTCCGACATTACAACCGCTTGAAAATAATTCATCGGCTGCAAGGTGGTTTTGGATGGGCTGAGGTTGTGAAAGGTGCCATATAAATGCAACTTCCTTCTTTCGTTCAGTGATCAAATTGTCAACAGTGAATCAGCATTGTAAATTCATTCAAAGGGCAGCACGGCGGCACAGTGGTTAGCACAGCTGCTTCACGCCGCCGAGAAACCAGGTTCGATCCCGGCTCTGGGTCACTGTCCTTGTGGAGTTTGCACATTCTCCACGCGTCTGCTCAGGGTAGGTGAATTGGCCACGCCCCTTAAGTGGAAAAAAAGGAATTGGCTACTCTAAATTTCAAACATAGTTAATTCATTCTATACAGATTGAGAACTCCACCTGAAACGATGGTGAAATGGGAGTCATAGCTGGTCACCCCGGAAACAGTGCAGATGCAGCATAGGAGCTGCCAGGTACGGAGGGGGGCTGGGCACAAAGATCCGCCCTGCTGCTCCACCCCTTTGCCCCAGGGGGCAAATAAATAATGAAATGAAAACGAGCCCTCCAGCACTCTCCCCTCGCACTCCCTTAGCAACCCCCACACTCCCCGTGCTCCATCCATGCAATCAATGCCACCTCACTCCGCACGCTCAGCCCCCATAGCCCTTCATACCACCCATGCCAACCTATAAATGTGAGGTTATCCGCTTCGGTAGCAAAAATAGGCAGGCAGATTATTATTTGAATGGGTGTAAATTGAGAGAGGTGGATACTCAGCGAAACCTTGGTGCCCTCGTGCATCAGTCGCTGAAAGTAAGTGTACAGCAGGCAGCAAAGAAGGCAAATGGCATGTTGGCCTTCATAGCGAGAGGATTTGAGTTAAGGAATAGAGATGTTTTACTACAATTGTATAGGGCATTGGTGGGGCCACACCTGGAGTATTGTGGGCAGTTTTGGTGTCCTTATCTGAGGAAGGGTGTTCTTGCTATGGAGGGAGTGCAGCGAAGGTTTACCAGGCTGATTCCTGGGATGGCGGGACTGTCATATGAGGAGAGACTCAGTCGGTTAGAATTATATTCATTGGAGTTTAGAGTGAGAGGGGATCTCATAGGAACTTATAAAATTCTAACAGGATTAGACAGGGTAGATTCAGAAAGAATGTTCTCGATGGTGGGGGAGTCCAGAACTAGGGGTCAAAGTTTGAGGTTAAGGGGTAAACCTTTTAGGACTGAGGTGAGAAGAAATGTCTTCACCCAGAGAGCGGTGAATCTGTGGAATTCACTACCACAGGATGTAGTTGAGGCCAAAAAGTTGTGTAATTTCAAGAAGGAATTAGTTATACCTCTTGGGGCTAAAGGGATCAAGGGATATGGGGGGAAGGCGGGATCAGGGTATTGAACTTGATGATCAGCCCTGATCATAATGAATGGCGGAGCAGGCTCGAAGGGCTGAATGGCCTCCTCCTGCTTCTATTTTTAAGTTACTCTCCACCAACCTCCCATGGCCTCATACCCTCCATGCTACCATATATCCCTCCACCCCATCATGAACCTTCATCGACCTTATATGAACTCATGCCAACCTATACCACCCCCACCCACCCACCACACTTTCCCATTACAATCTCCATGCAAACACATACAGTCTGCAACTTGGGCAGACCTCAGGACCCATGCTGAGATCAAATAAAGTTCTGAAGTATCTAATGACGAATTCATCACCAACCCAGTTTGCTGCAACACCTTCAGAGACCCATACACAAATTCTGGAGGATAGATTTGAGTACTGCGTTGTCAAGGGGGCTGGAAACAATGGAACATCCCTGAAGGCACAAAGCTGTGGTTGACATTCTTTCAATACCAAGGAAGCACAAATACATTGCAGGTGCTTGATTGAAACCAAATTCACAAAGCAATGCTGGGGGCGATTCCTTCCGTCACGGCTATTATTTTCTCACACAAATTGTTTTGTCAAAGAACCAAAAGTCAGCATGGTACTCCATTTCAGAGAGTGATATTTCTCACCACTCAGAGCTTTGTGCAGTTGGAAAACATCTGGATGATGATATCTGCTGCAAACTATTCAGTTCTGGATGGTCAAATGTTTATTGGAGCCTTTGGAAAGGTTGCTTAAATGTTGCAAAGACCCAACAGCCAAATGTAATGTCGGAGCTCCCTCTGGTGGGTTTAACCTGTAATTCCTTTTCTGTCTTTCAAAAAAATATAAATTCAGAGTACCCAATTTCTTTATCCAATTAAGGGCCAATTTTAGTGTGGCCAATCCTGCACATCTTTGGGTTGTGGGGGTGAAACCCACACAGTGAAATTCTTTTTCTAACATTTAAAATCGACTTACTTGAAAAGAAAGCTGTTCCTGGGGTGCAGCGTGAACATTTTGACAGCACAAGAACATTTTTTAAAAAAAGAGTCTGCTTTGGTCCGTCAAGCCCATTTCATTTGTTGAATATGCACCATCTGCCCTATGTCTGTCTACCCAATTAATCCCAAAGAATGACGAAAAAAAATGAAAATACACAGCGGGGTAGGCAGCAAATGTGGAAACAGGAACGAGAGCCAATGGTTCTGATCTGCCTGGGCTGTAAAATGCCAGAGAAGTTACATGTTTAAAGAAAGTGACCAGCAGCAGTCCCGTCGGAGAGGAGACAGGAGGTATTTTCAAGGTAGGTATTCTTGGAAGAGAAGCGGTTGTGAATTAAACACTCCTTTCCTGAACAATGAACATTTCCACATAATTCGGAACAAACCCCACTCCATTTGTAATCTTTGCCCAATATCCAGCTGTCAAGATCTGCTGTGACTTTGTGCGAAAGGGCTAAAATATTGTTGTTGGCCGCGTACTCAAAATGTCTGCACCACGTGAACACCTTGGGCGAGATTCCCCGGTTCCCCCCCCACGTGTTTCTTGGCTGCGTGTCGTTCGCTGGCCGTGGGATTCTATCCTCCCATCGATCATCAATGGGATTTCCCATTGAAATCACCCCGTACCGCCGGGAAAATTGAATGGCAACAATCGGAGAAATCCCACCCGGATTACATTGATTTTTTGTTTTTTTTTAATTTATAAATTTAGAGTATCCAATTCAATATTTCCAATTAAGGGGCAATTTAGAGTGGCCAACCCACCTAGCTTGCACATCTTTGGGCTGTGGGGGTGAAAACCACGCAAACACGGGGAGAATGTGCAAACTCCACACGGACAGTGACCCAGAGCCGGGATCGAACCCGGGTCCTCAGCGCTGCAGTCCCAGTGCTAACCACTGCGCCACCGGGCCGCCCAATTACATTGATTTTTGACCAAATTCAGTGCCGCATTGTCTGGTCTCCGAAACCTCCCTTTTCAAAATAATTAACATTCCATTTGGTGCTTTAGTACTGACATACAGCGGAGGTCGCTGTGACATGATGTGTAATGTCTGGCACATTGAGAGTTAATGTGATGCTTTAATCTACCACCAGATGGAGCTGGGGAGCAAACCTATAAAAGGGAACGCCTCTCAGATTTCTAGGAGAGTGTAGTGGGAGAGCAGACAGTGAACAGAGAGTTCAGAGATAGGTAGAGAGATAATGTGTTAGAGACAGTTGTTAGTTATAGTGTCGATACTGGTGTAGATAGTAATTGTATTATATAGTGTTGCTAGCTTTAGGAATGAATTTCTTGATTAATAAGGGGATCAGGGGTTATGGGGAGAAGGCAGGAGAATGGGGATGAGATAAATATCAGCCATGATCGAATGGCGGAGCAGACTCGATGGGCCGAGTGGCCTAATTCTGCTCCTATTTCGTATGGTCTTAGAATAGTGTGCCATTCCTCAAATCAGCTCCGCTGGGGGTGGTTGGGGAGGGGGGGGGGGGGGGAGATGTTGTCTATGTGCCCGACATCAGGCTCCTGAAGCAACTGCTCCACTCGAAGCTCGGTCGTGGCAGGACACTCCCAAGACAGCGCGATGCGCTTTAGGGACGTCCTCGAAGCATCCCTGAAGAGATTTCACATCCCTGCCGCCTCACGGGAGTCCCTGGATTGTGACTGACTGAAACGGAGAAGGTTCATTCGGGAAAGCAACAAGTGGAGAGATTTTTTCGGGAAAACGCAGCGGAGAAGTGGAGGTGGTGGCACAAACCTCCAGAACAATTCACCTAACCAACCCTTCGAGCGCCAGCTGTACCGCACCTGTCAGAGTCTGCAGATCCAACATTGGACTCATCAGCCATCTCAAACCAGAGTCATCTTTGATCCCGAGGGACTGGCTGAGAGAATCAGAAGGAGGAATATTTACAGAGTGAAATAGAAATAGCTGGCAGTTTACCATGTGGGAGATACTCTGGAATCATTGATTCATACAGTTTAGGAGACTGGCATTTGGCCCATTGTCCCTACAGTGAAATGACCAGTGAAACGTTCGATTTACCTTCGAGAGAAATTGCCAGTTTCTTTAGAAAGGAAATTAAATATGTTTATGGTTACCAAGGGAATAATTGGCACATAATTAGGGCTCACAAAGCATTACCACTTTATCAATAATAAAAACAATAATAATATAATGTTTATTATTGTTACAAGTAGGCTTACATTAACACTGCAATGAAGTTACTGTTAAAAGCCCCTAGTTGCCTCACTCCGGCAATTATTATTACTATAAAGGTATGCCTACTGCTTTCGAATTAAGTCATTCCTATCCAATCAATCTCGGCCTCTCAGAACTAAATCTCCTCTCATTTTTCTCTGTTCCAAAGCCCATCCAATCTTACCTCATGGCTAAAACTCTCCACTCCAGGCTGTGAACCTCTTCTGTATCCTCTCTCATGTCATCTCAGCTTTGGGGTAAACTGCACGTTTTGAAACCTCAGTGTTATTTTGCACGTACAGATAATTCTCAAATCATTAAAAAGAATCTTATGAGAATGATAAGATTGCTAATTTAAAAAATAACACTTCATCGCTATGGATTAAACTGATCCTGTGGAAAATTATCACCTACTGTCGCCGATATGTCAAAATGGGAACTCCACAGCCGGTACACCTTGTTGACCATTTAAATAAAAATGTTCTGAGAAAATAAATATAGGTATTAGGAGGTATGATGAGCACCAGAGTAACTAATACAAAATCTGAATGAATGGGTTATACTTTCACATCATTCTCCATGGTGACTGCAGCTGTTAAACCATTAGTCTGCAGACAGTACAATTCCTGAAATAAATCATGAGGCTGGTTTTTAATAATTTGTCGCTGTACTCGACTACAAATCAGCGGTGACCACATTTACAAAAGTACTTAATTGCCTTCAGAAACTCTGCGGGTGCGGAAGGACAGCTTGTCCTTCAGCTGTGGCACTGTTGGTCAGGAGGGCTGTGGGGGTCAAGTCCTGCTCCATGACCCAAGCATACAGCTGGCACTCCAGTACAACACAAAGGGAGTGCTGCCGTGTTGTGAGTTTTTCTTTTTTTTTTATTTTAATACAGAATTTTATTGAGGTATTTTTGGCATTGTAAACAGTTACAGTGTACAGTAATGTGCAAATATCAACACAAAGCAGAAACATAGTGCAAATAACCTGGGACATGATGTCCGCAAATCCCTCCCAGTATCCCCTAAGTTCCTATCCTCATGTGGACGTGATTCGCTGGCCCTCCCGCACCTAGCGCATTTGTCCTCCACTCCAAAAAATTTACTCATCTGGGCCACCGTCATGTGGGCCCGGTGGACGACCTTGAACTGAATCAGGCTGAGCCTAGCACACGTTGCAGTTGAATTTACCCGACTCAGGGCTTCAGCCCAAACCCCCCCCCCTCCATCTCCTCGCCGAGTTCCTCCTCCCACTTGAGCTTCAGTTCTTCTATCTGGGACTCCTCTCTTTTCATAAGTTCACGGTAAATATCCGAGACTTTCCCCTCTCCTACCTCTCCCCGAGAGACTACTCTGTCCTGGATCCCATTTGGCGGGAGGCGTGGGAAGGATGGGACCTGTCTGCGTATGAAGTCACGCACTTGCAAGTACGGAAAGTCATTCCCTCTTACTAGTCTGAATTTCTCCTCTAAGGCCCTCATGCTCGCGAAGCTCCCTCCCCCCCCCCAAGAACATATCGCCCATCCTTCCCACCCCCGCCCGCCGCCACACTCGGAATCCACCGTCCATACTCCCAGGGGCGAATCGGTGCTTGTCACATATTGAAGACCAGACTGATGCTCCCACATTCCCTACATGCCTCCTCCACTGGCCCCAGATCCGCAGGGCTGCCACCACTACGCGGGCAGGTGGAGTACCTGGCTGGCGGGAGCGGTAGGGAGGCCGTGACCAGGGCTGCTAAACTGGTGCCCCTGCACGAAGCCGCCTCCACTCGCCCCCAAATAGACCCCGTACCCACCATCCAACTCGTTACCATGGCTATTGTGGCCGCCCAGTAGTAGTTGCTGAGATTCGGCAGTGCCAGCCACCCCCCCCCCCCCCCCCCCCCCCCCCCCCACCCCGCTACAGTTCCTCTCAAGCGTCACTTTCTTCACCCGCGGGGACTTCCCCGCCCAGACAAAGCCCATAATAATCTTGTTGACCCTTTTGAAGAAGGACCGCGGGATGAAAATCAGGAGGCACTGAAAAATAAACAGGAATCTTGGGAGGATTGTCATCTTGACCGTCTGCACTCTCCCCGCAAGTAACAGCGGGAGTGCATCCCACCTCCTGAACTCGCTCTTCATTTGTTCCACCATGCTAGTCAAATTTAGTTGCGAGTCTTTCTGACGAGCTGTTAAAGTGAAGTGCCGCCCAGCCCCCCTCAAGTGGCACTATTCTGATGGAGGTATCCCCAGTGTCCTGGCCAATATTCATCCCTCAATCAACGTCTCTAAAACCGCTATCTGACCGTTATCGCCTCGCGGTTAGTGAGCAAATCACTGCATTTCCTGCTTGACAACAGCAATGAGGGACACACTTTATCCTCTGAAGTAAAATTACGAACTTGAAATTTCAACCCTACCAGTGCAAGAATACGCAGAGCCTTGTGCGCAGGTTTCCTGGAGTACATTTAGAAATTGCATATTGAAATTTAAAACCACATTTTAATGCTTTCTGTTGCACATTTTCACTTTACACAAATATCCTTCTTTGAGTATATGTGCACATGGAGAACAAATTGTTTCTTTATGAGAGTCACATTATCAGAAATACTAGAATAGTTAAGAGCGAGCAATCCAAAAATAACACTAATCACACTCTTTAATAGCGTGTGCTAATTTTCTCTGATTGATGTCAGAGGCCCGTTATTTTAATATATGGGAGCCAAAGTACTGACAGAAATCAGAGGCGGTAAATCATGTGACACTGACTCTGGGGGAGTGGGTGACATGGGACAGAGATTGAGGGCAGCAAGCAAGATGGGACAGAGATTGAGGGCAGTGCAGAAACTGGTACAAGGATAGGGGCAGTGACCGAAGGAGCGACAGACTTTAGCCCCTTTCACTCTGTGGGAAGAGGTCATAACACCTCACCACACAAGGCTCCCTTACTGAATTACCCATTCAGTTGAGCATTCCTTTCGTTGTGAGAATTCAACTCTTCCTCACCTTAAGTTGTTCAAGAAAGATGCGGGGGCCAATGATTTCCAGTCGTAACACGTTTCTGAAGTAAGGTCATGACCGAAATGGTAGGTCTTTTTTTTTTGAGTAGGGACCACAAAGAAGTGGCCCTGGTAAAAGGTGACATTGAACACGGTAACATTGACGGAAGGAGATTTCTCCTTTGGAATCAAGACTTGCGAGCGAACTGTATCTTACAATAATAACAATAATAATCTTTATTATTGTCACAAGTAGGCTTACATTAACACTGCAATGAAGTTACCGTGAAAAACCCCTAGTCCCACATTCCGGCGCCTGTTCGGGTACGCTGAGGGAGAATTCAGAATGTAATGAAAATTAAAATCGTTTATTGTCATTGTGTAGGCTTCAATGAAGTTACTGTGGCCCCTAGTCGCCACATTCCGGCGCCTGTTCGGGGAGGCTGGTACGGGAATTGAACTGTGCTGCTGGCTTGCCTTGATCTGCTTTAAAAGCCAGCGATTTAGCCCAGTGTGCTAAATCAGCCCCTTATGGAATGCCCAATTCACCTAACAAGCACGTCTTTCGGGACTTGTGGGAGGAAACCGGAGCACCCGGAGGAAACCCACGCAGACACGGGGAGAACGTGCAAACTCTGTACAGTCACCCAAGCGGGAATCGAATCTGGGAATCTGGTGTTGTGAAGCAACAGTGCTAACCACTGTGCTACTGTGCCTTTTTGTGTTGGCTCTGATTCTGGGAATAGTCCTGATAGATAGGACTGTTCTCCTTGGAGAAGTTTGAGAGGAGACTTGATAGAGGTACTCATAAACATTAACATTTCATTGCAAACCCTCAGCAATCCTGGCCGCAGATTTGTCTTGTTTGGAACTAAGCTGTAAAATCCTGGACCAAATCAGAGCTGAAATTGCTGCTTTGGTGTAAGAGTTGCGGTTACGCTTCCGTGGGTGCAACAGAAGGACGGAGAATACAGAAAAATAAATGATCTAAAGTGTGGAAGGAATGGGTTTTGACAAAATTATAACCTTTACATCTGAGTAGCAGGAAGCGAAAGAGAAGAATTTTATGGAACAAATATAACGTGTTCATCTATAATATGGTGAATCGAGAAATTGGTTAGTCAAACCAGCAGAATAGGAGGACAAATAATTAAACTTCAGACAAAACCATGTACTCAAACGATGGTGAACATTTAGTGCAGTTTGGCAGGTACACTTGTGGAGTTATAGACAGGTGATTACAATTGGGGACCAGGCTGTGGGGATTGAAATATCAGAGGTTCAAAAAATCGTACATAACCGTTCGTTTACAACACATGAACAGGTCATTGGACCCACATTCTCCCTGCTGGCGTTTAACCTTGACATGAGCCTCTACCCACTGTCTTCAACTAACCCCATCAACATTCTCTCCTATTTCACCCTCCTTAATGCGTTTACCTAACTTTCCTTCAAGGGAATCAATGCGATTGGCCTCCAGATGGCTAGATATTCTCACCACACTCTGGCTAAAGGGGTTTCTCCTGAATATTCTATTGGATTTCCTCGTGCACATCTTGTGTTTATGACCCTTCGTTCTGATCTCGCCCATAAATGGAAACAGCTTCTCGACCTGTTGCCCTGTCAGGTCCTTTTAAAATCTTAAAGGCCTCTTTCAGATCACCCTCTAGCCTTCCAACTTCTACTGAAAAGAATCTCAGTCTTTTTGAGCTTTCCTGAAAGTTGTAACCTCTCAGGTCTGGTATCATCCGGGTAAATCTTCTTTATTTTGCACCATCCCCAGTGTCTCTAAACGCTTTTTGGAATCCAGGCAGCAAAATAATGGACGTTGCCCTGAATTGTGGTTCAATGACAGGTCGGCACACATTAAGCATAGCGTTTCTGCCGTTCAATTTTATCCTTGCCAAAACAAACCCCAGTGCTTTTGTTTGTTCGACCTCTGTTGCTGCTTTTAGTCAACAATTGATTCATCTCACTCAAAGCACGACGCATTACATCGCTATCAAGGCACATTACATCACTATCTCTTCTCTTCCCAATCGTTGACTTGTGGACCTTGGCATTTCCTACATGTTTCTCAACATCAAAAAAATAAATAATAATAATCTTTATTGTCACAAGTCGGCTTACACTAACACTGCAATGATGTTAGTGTGAAAATCCCCTCGTCGCCACATTCCGGCGCCTGTTCGGGTACACCGAGAGAATGTCCAATTCACCTAACAAGCACGTCTTTCGGGACTTGTGGGAGGAAACCGGAGCGCCCGGAGGAAACCCACACAGACACGAGGCTAACGTGCAGACCCCGAGAGACAGTGAACCAAGCGGGAATCGAAACTGGGACCCTAGCGCGGTGAAGCAACAGTGCTAACCACTGTGCTACCGTGCCATCCTGCTCTGCATTAAAGGGAGTAAATACCATCAACAAAATCTTGGAAAGCCAAGACTGTATTTTTTCCATGAGGCAAAGCTCATATTTATGCAAGTTACACACAAACAGATCTAACAAAATATGTATCAATGAAAAAATAGATAGACTCAAATCCCTGGTGATTGAACATGAATCCTTTGTTTCGATTCTTTGACAGTAATACATCATTATATCCCTCCAGTTCAGTTATAGTCAATTTTGTTGTCCATCCCAAGCTGTTGTATATTAGGGGCATTTTATTTCAGTTTTGTTTTCCTGGAGTATGAGAATAAAAGCAGTGAGTGCAACTTTTGCCAGGAGATGGACCCATAGCTCAGTTTATTCTGTGCATTCACTTTCCATCACTCCTGCCTTTTTTCTTGAACAGCGACGGAAGATTCTAAAAAATGTTAAGTTCCACGTGACTGATGGCGATGTTTATTTTTCTCCCAGCGGAAAAGGATAACGGTTAAATTGCCCGCATCTTTTCAAAAGACAGGTCTATTAAAGCTGGGGGTTTTTTGGCCATGAGCTACATCTTTCATGGAAGTACGTTCCCATTTTGGTCACGGAAACTTGGAAAGTGGAGAAACGTCTGTAAACATTTGAGCGTCCCCGATTCGAATTGGTTCACCAGGTGCCTCAGTCACCTGGGTTCCCTCAACTCTGCAATTCCCTCCCTCAACCTCCCAGCCTCTGCGCCTCTCTCTCCGTAAAGTCCAACCCTTTGATCAAGCTCGTGAGCCACCTGCCCGAATATCTCCTTCTGTTTGATAGCGCCCCTGTGAAGCACCTTGGGATGTTTTACAATGCTTGAGGCGCTATATCAATGCAAGTTGTTGGTCAAGATTGGCCTGCCGCCGTTCAAGATTCTCCAATCCTCCTGTTGCCATGGACACAAATGAGGCTGAAAATCAATTCTGATAGGCATGAAAGGTACCAGAAAGATAAGCATCATTTTGGTAAACATACAAAAAAAAATCCCACAATTTCCTTAACTTCCTTAAAAAGTCAATAGCACCTCTCCCGGAAAGTTAGTGTATAATCTTCAGTTGTGTCTAATGCTACCTGCAAAAAAAGACATCTAGTTCAGAATTTCAATAAAGCGCTTTGATCTGATGAGCTTTACTCAGTAATTCTCTTCCTTGTTGGGCAAATGTTCAGATTTTCCATCCTCTTGCATGGGCAGGGATGTCTTTTCTTTGGGAGGCTCCTGACTTTCCTGTCGGACTGTTTTACTGGACGTGCCCAGACTCCCTTCCCAGTTCTCTCTGTAGTTTTGTTGTTGGATTGAAACCCTCGCTTGGTGGCCGGGACTGCCCTCGTGGTGTTCCTCTTGGACGGGCGAGCACACCGTTTCCTCAGAGTGCTGTTCCTGCACAGGGAGCCCAGCGTCCATCTCAAAGTCACACCCGGCGCCTGGTTTCTCCTCTCCCGTGGAGAATCTGCCATTTTCTCTGGGGGTTCCTTTCCTCCCGGGAAAGTTGTTCCTGTCATTCCCATCTCCTTTGCTGTCCTGCTCCGTAGTGTGATTCACTTTGACAATTACATTGAAAACGACCGAACCGCCAACACTCAGCACCGATTGGCCACTTGTATTGTATGTTGCAAAACCTGGACAAGTGAAATGGAAAACATTTTTAATGGAGGGTTTTGCAGATCAATTTTTTTAGCGGTAAATGCTTGAACCACTGAACCAGTGTCCAGGCTTACACAGAATCTTTACAGTGAAGGAGGCCATTCAGCCCATCGAGTCTGCACTGGCTCCCTCAATGATAATAATAACAATAATAATCTTTATTAGTGTCACAGGTAGG
Source organism: Scyliorhinus canicula (assembly GCF_902713615.1). NCBI lineage: Eukaryota > Metazoa > Chordata > Chondrichthyes > Carcharhiniformes > Scyliorhinidae > Scyliorhinus > Scyliorhinus canicula. The sequence continues at coordinate 9,252,063 of NC_052150.1, read as the reverse complement.
CTTACATTAACACTGCAATGAAGTTACTGTGAAAATCCCCGAGTCGCCACATTCCGGCGCCTGTTCGGGTACACAGGGGGAGAATTCAGAAAGTCCTAACAGCACGTCTTTTGGGACTTGTGGGAGGAAACCAGAGCACCCAGAAGACACCCACGCAGACACAGGGAGAAGATGCAGACTCCGCACAGTGACCCAAGCCGGGAATCGAACCCGGGACCCTGACGCCGTGAAGCAACAGTCCTAACCACTGTGCTACCATCTACTTATACCCCATTCCCCTGCCTTATCCCCGTAACTTAGCACATTGTCTCTTTCAGATAGCAATCCAGTTCTCCTTTGAATACCTCGATCAAACCTGCCTCCACCACCCTCTTGGTGAAAATATTTTTCCTCACATCTTTTTGTCAATTATTTTGAATCTGTGCCCTCTATGTCTTCATGCTCTCTTAAGTAGGAACAGTATCTCATTATTTACCCTGTCCATACCCCTCAGGATCTTGAATGCCTCTGTCAAGTCCCCTCTCAGCATTCTGTTCTCCAAGGAAAACCGTAAGACATAGGAGCAGAATTAGGACATTCGGCCCATCGAACCTGCTCCGCCATTCGATCGTGGCTAATATCCCCATTCTCCTGCCTTCCCCCGGTAACCCCTGATCCCCTTATTAATCAAGAACCTATCTTTCTCTGTCTTAAAGACGCTCAGTGACTTGACCTCCACAGCCTTCTGCGGTAAAGAGTTCCACAGATTCACCACCCTCTGGCTGAAGAAATTCCTCCTCATCTCGGTTCTAAAGGACCGTCCCTTCAGCCTGAGGCTGTGCCCCCGGGTTCTAGTCCATCCTACCGGTGGAAACATCTTCTCCACGTCCAACTTAAGGCAGCACATTAGAAATGATCAGCCATTTAAGAAGTGGCAAACAATTTGGAGCACATTTAAACAGGAGCTGTGTGCGTGACTTTGGAGTATAAGGAATGATAAACGAAGGATAAATTGCATTGGGTGATTGAGAGAATTCGCATGAAGGGAAGTAAGTGCAAAGGAATTTTATTAGGCACTTTTAGAAATCGATATTTGGCAACAGCACATATTATTGATATCAAGGCTTGGGTCAAATTGAGCTAAGTAAAGAGATAATGAGAAATAAAGGTAGTTAAAGATTAAGGGCTGGATTCTCTGGTCCCCATCTTCCTTGGCGGAAGGAGGTGGCGCGGGATTCTCTATTCCCACCATTGTCAATGGGATTTCCTATTGAAGACCACCCCACACTGTCGGGAAACCCACGGGCGGCATGCGCTGCCGGCGGGAGCTGAGAATCCCGTCACCAGCGAACGTCCAGAGAATTCCAGCCTAAAAGTGACAGGTAGCATCAGGAATTTTTTCACTTGCAATTTTTGGAGAAATAGCCATGAGTAATGTGATAGACCTCAGACCACAATGTTGGCATTGGGGAAATGAATTTCATGTGTTAATCTTCAGCGAAGGGCGATAACGACATAATTTCTGATTAAGGGAGGAGTGAGGAGTACTGATGAGTTTAGACATCGGGTGTCCAAAGTGTTCATTACATCCGTGGAGCTTGGATTTTACAGGTACGAGCATAAGAGAAAGGGACAGCCTTCCAATTGGAGTGCACAGCTGGCCTAGAGGATTAAGTGCTGCTCTCTTTCTCAGCAAGCAGCTCATTGTGTGGGAACAGCACTGTGGATAATCAAAGGGGGCGAATTTTCCCGGAAAACTTTAGCGGTCCACCGTGAATAGAACATCAATTGCAAATTCTAGGTCGAGACAAAATAAAATGGCGTTGCAGGAGAATGGAAGTATTTTAGCTCTTCGCAGCAAGCAGTCGGTCAAGCAGGAACTTCGCAGCAAGCAGTAGGTCAAGCAGGAACTTCGCAGCAAGCAGTAGGTCAAGCAGGAACTTCGCAGCAAGCAGTAGGTCAAGCAGGAACTTCGCAGCAAGCAGTAGATCAAGCAGGAACTTCGCAGCAAGCAATAGGTCAAGCAGGAACTTCGCAGCAAGCAGTAGGTCAAGCAGGAACTTCCAGGAACATTGATTGAAAATCAAGCATGAGCAGTTAACACACTCGAACTCAGAAGGATTTTGACCTCAAGGTGAAGGGTGGTTCATTTTCGACAGAGGTCCTTCTTCACTTGAGGGCACGGAATCTGGGGAATTCTTTACCCCAGAAGGTTATGGAAGCTCAGTTATTGAGTACATTCAAGATCAAGATGTATTGGACACAAAGGAAATCAGGAGATCTCGGGATAGGGTGGGAAGATGAGTTGACGTAGGAGATCAGCCTCGACTGAAAAGGTGAAATAGGTTCGTGGAGCCATATGGTCCACCCTTATTCATATTTGTTTTGCTCTCTACCACATTCCTATGTGCTTATTTTAAGCAACAAACTTAAGTACTGAAGATAAAAGAGGTTAACTTACCAGCTGGTGTTGAATTTCCTAACTTGTGGCTGTTTTCATCACCTGGATTTGAGTGTTCAGAGTCCGTGTTATTAGATCTGTGTCCATCGATACTCTCAGGCCTGTGACTGTAGTTACTTTGATGGCTTGTATGACCATCACAGTTTGCAGTATGACCTTCGTTTGACTGTCTGTGAGGCAATGGAGTTGTATTCCCCGAGGTCGGAGTTCTATAAGATGTTTGCGTTTGGACAGTGTTTCTGCTTTCTTGTGCAGGTGCATTACCGTGAATTGACTCTTCCACCTCACACCCTGCAGGCAGCAGGGGGTTGGTGGAATTTACTGTCCTCAGATCTTCCCATCGCCTCAGGCTGGAAACTTCCCCTCCATTTCCCATGGAGTATTTACTGTCCAGATGCTCTCTTGGGGTCCTTGGGGAATACGTGGCCTGGCCCAGGGGCACGTCGCCACAGAAAGGATTCAAAGCACAGCTACAATCAGGATGTTCAGCAAATGAGTAGAAGATGGAGCCACTAGTCCGATCAGCTACCTTCACCGGATACGTGGTCGGTATAAACAACTCACTCTCTGGATCCCGGTCGTGATTATCACTTGGTAACTTACCAATCGCTTGATCAGAGAGTGGATTTCCCTTGAAAGGTAATGGGACAAAAGTCAGACCCACAGTGATAGGAAAAGCACAAACAAGCTGAAGGAACGCATTGACCGCATCGTGTGATCAATCAGCAAATCCACAAGGAAACAGATTTAAATCTGTTTGGCCAATTTTGCTGTCTTAATACCAGAAAGGTCAATTTCAATGTCAGAAATTCATTGACTTGGTGGTGAGCTTTAGAAATTCACTCAGAGACTCAGAACTATGGACCTAAAATACTAAGTGTCCCTTCTCTGGTAGAGACATTCACTGCTGTACAGTAAAATAGTGTCATCTAAATACATACATTCTCACCCATATCCAACTCCCCTACATTTAACAATCATACTCATTATTTATTTGCTGGACAAGCAGTGATATCTCCCCTTGGTAACATACTCAAAGATGGGTGAAAGGGGTATAATTATGGCATGGTGTATGGCACACTGTTAAGCATTAAGCAGAAGAGAATGACATTCCAGGTACTTTGGACACTAAGGGAATCAGGGCTAAGGGGATGTGTGCAGAAAGATGGAGTTGGTAGAAGATCAGCTCTGGTCTTTCTGAATGACGGAACAGGCCGGAAGGACCTCTCGCTGCTCCCATTTCTTCTGCTCAAAGTGCGTCACCATTGTTCTCATCATGAAATTCTTGATACTATTATAGTTATTGGAATGAGATGTGGGGATAGTCAGAGGGAGTCTCCCCAGAGGACCGTCAATGAGAATATTCAAGACCAATTGGTTTTGGGTACTTAGGGTCTCAAAACATATGTAAATAGGGCAGGAAAGTGGAATTGAGGTAAAAGACCTTATTGGATATAGGAGCGCAATGGTGTTTCTTGTCTTAGGTTCCTATTTGGAGATAGAGCTAGACCAGCCATGTTTCTTGGGAATAGAAGGGAAAATCTGTCTCTCGCATGTTCCTCTGCTAGTTTTTATTCTCATTGGAGAAAACCCGGGAACAGATTTACCGCTGAGTTAGGATAGGTTTTGTGCTTTGGATTCATGCCCATTAGGAACTCAATACAAGCGTGTTTCATGGAGACTCTTCGTAAACAGTGAGTTAAGGCGGGTGGCTCCTGGCCTGGCAATACCTCCCTAAAAATTCTCATCCTGGTTTTCAAATCCCAACCGAGCCTTGCCCTTCCCTATTTCTCATGTCTGCTCTGGTCTACAGCCGTTCAATATCCGTGCTCCTCCAATCCCAACCTTGGAAGCATCCCAGATTTTAGTCGCTCGAACACTGTTTGCTGTTGGCACGACCTTCAGGGGCAAAGGCCCAAAGCGCTGGAATTTTCTTCAACTTACTCCCCATCTCGCTTCCACTGCCAACCCCCCCCCCCCCCCCCCCCCACCCCCACCCCCCTCCTGAAAGCTGCTCCTTAAAAGTTGCCCCTTTTGCCATCATCTTTGGGGCACTTATACCCCTCCCACTGCCTCGTCTGGTGCTGTAGGCACACCCCAGCTGCATCAGTCCTGGGATTGTCCGTTCTCAAAGTTTTGGGGGATCCTGCTTGACGGGAGTGAATCCCCAACCAAAATTTTTTAAATGGATCTGGATGAATCCATGGGGTCATGCAGATGGCCTGCCCTGCTGAAACAAAGTGGCTTTCAACCCCATCCCCTTAAAAAGATCACTGAGAGAAAGGCGCTCGGATTATAAAGAAACGTTATTCACTTCATATGTTGGCGCAGTGGTTAGCACTGCTGTCTCACGGCGCCAATCCCGGCCCTGGGTCACTGTCCGTGTGGAGTTTGCACATTCTCCCCGTGTCTGCGTGGGTCTCACCCCCACAACCCAAAGATGTGCCGGGTAGGTGGATTGGACACGCTAAATTGCCCCTTAATTGGAAAAAATATTCTTCATAGGAAGGAGACCATTAATGACAGGTGAATATAAACCTTTTATTGTCAGTTTCACATGACAACTTACCAATAAAATGAGCTTTAATTTGAAAGTTGTCAGGAATCAGGTGGGTGCAATGTGTTCAAACTGAGTACAGACTGAAGGATGAAGGTCTCATCTCATTGCTGGCTCCAAGTCTCTTTTGTGAAGTTAGTTCAGGAGTTTTTGTTGCAGATCCCAATGGATAATGGCACAAAGTCAGAAAACTGTCCCTGATTCAGCATTAATTGCAATCCCACCCAGGTTAGCTCCAAAATAGCAGGCATGGAGATTGGAACAGTAGTATACTGACGCACTAAGGGACTGCTCATCTGAGAGGGAAGATTGAGAATACAACGTACAGAGAGACCTGAAGAAGCTTATTGTTGACTGAAATGGAAAAGATCTCCTCCCTGAGCCTTTGGGGTAAAAGTTTAGGAGGTTTGAGGGGATCTTTTGCCAAGTAATTCAGTACCGTAACACCAGAAGGTTGATAATCAAATTTAATTACTTTAGTTAAACTTTACAATGAACTAAGAGTCACTGTTATTTGTTCTCTCCTTTTAGAATACTTTTAGATGGTGTGGCAAAGCATTTCCCTTTAAGCTCTGTGAATTCGAGGGGCTCAATTATTTTATAAACGTCTCGACCAGTTTTACAGTTTATCGTATGGTTTTGTTTTTTTAACTCACCTCACTTTTCTTTTGACCCCTAATGCTGCGCCAGGCATCAGCAATTCTCTTCTGCACACAATCTGCATGAAAGATAACATGTGACTGTCAAATACCACTTTATGGTACATGTGGTGAGGTTGACTTCAGGATGGAAAGCAGAGTGTTTACCAAGACACTTGAAGCTATGTTCATCAACAAAGCTAAATTTATTTACACTACTTAAATTAAAGTTCGACACTTATTCCTGTAGTAAGCAAATTGATTATATTAAACTACACTCACTAACACTATCTCTATACTCTAACTATAACTATATTCTATCCTCTCTAGCTCTACTATGCACTTCACTCTAGTCTCCTCTCCTCTACTCCACTCTCTCCCAGAAGCCTAAGAGTCAGTGCCTTTTATAGTCCTGTCCCTAGCTCCATCTGGTGGATAACTGTAACATGACATTAACTCTTCACATGCTGTACATTTCTATAATGTCGCAGTACAGTGTCAGAAGCAGCAGAGCTGAAAGTAACAGCAATTTTTATTTCCCCATAAAACTGATTTCATTTTTATCATGAGGCACAGATGGAATTTTAAAAAAATTTACGCAGATTACTCCCAGTACCATGAATCCAATCAACTGCCATTATTGGTGTAATAAACTCAGTAAACTAGCACCTCTGATCCAACTAGCCAAATAAACTACCACAGCTGGCAATGTTTCCTCTCACGATGATAGGTAAACCACAAAACCACAAGAACCATCAAAGGTCCACCTTCCAGACTGAAACCAGCCAAGATACGCATTCCCTTGCAATGTATGTGACGTATTTAATTTTGGGGGAAAAACCATTTGGGATGGCAGAAGGGGGTCTGACCACTTCACAGCAGCGGGGTGGGAAGATGCCCCGAGGAAACTTCCTGGCAATCAAATTTACAAAATATTGTGGCACCAGGGTCAGGCACATATAGGGTTAATGCATGACTGAGTACATCGCACCCAGTGACACAAGCGAGCACATGACCCACACCCAGGGTCAAGCTTGTGTTGGACAGAGCCGTGTACACGAGCAAAGATGGAGACGGTTCCCAGCTTTTACCTTCTATTGTATATTTGTAAATAATTCCAAAGGTCAATGACGACCTACGCGTAACATACATTTGGCTAGACAGTCTTCTTCAGACGCACCGAACTGTAACCGAATATGACTCCACGCTGATGAGTATAAGTGCATACACTCACAGTGGTGAACGGAATGGCTGAGAATTGCCCCAGAGCTGGTCTGAGTTTCTGTGGCAGGGACTCCATTACAGAGTGTGCAGTTCCGAGGAATTTCCCGGCCAATGTCCAGTAATGCGGCGATGCGAGACCACATCTAAAACTGAGGACAGTTTTGGTAATTTACGCCTTCTGTGCAACCACACGAGTGATCTGAAAATACCTGTGAGAGTTGTCGGCGCCTTCCTGTGGGAAATTAGGGCCCAGATAGATAATATGACTATTCCACATCCACACGCAAGGCCCACAGTGATTGCCAATATTGAACCATCTATAATGAGAGGATAGAACACAATCACAATAAGATTATAATCGATCATCCTTTACTACTGCAGAGCAGTTCCTCAGATATGTTGACTAAATCATCAAGCTCTCCACAGCATTGAACTGATGGAACAATACATTATTTTACTTCCTTTTGTGTCAGATGTTGAGGTAACCTACCGTAGTCTGACAGAATACCAGCTGAGGTCTTAGATAGAAATGACTGCTATTACTGAATGATAATTGGACAGGGAATGTTTGTCTCATAGAATAATGAAAATTATATTTTTGGAATTTTCAACATATAACAAGGTCACATTAATAGCATAAATGCATTTTGTACCTCGAAGATTAATTTCTATAAGGTTGGAAATGGAGAGTAAAGAAACAACATTGGGCAGGATTCTCCGTTTGGGACACTGATGCCGGGACTGACTTGCGCGCTGTTTGTGTTCCCGTTGGGGGTGCCATTCGGTAAGAGAGTCAGGGCATGCTAATGGACCAGCACTTTGCTGAAGCGAATTGAGAGTAATTCTCGGCCCAGCAGGCGTTCTCAGGCCGGAGTTAGCTCTGAAGTGTCTGGCAGCTGGAGCTGTTTTAAGCGCCCCACTTACCACACATTCACTGCAGCCCCGAAGATGGCTCAGAGAAGAATGAGCTCGGGGGGGGGGGGGGGGGATATGGGGGGTCACTAGTGAGGCCTTTGCCCTGAGAGGGGCAGAGAACCAGGGGGGGTTCCAAAGGCCCTGGTGTAGGTGCCCTCCAGTTGGGGTGAGCTCTGCTGATCCCCCGCTTCCTCTGCAGTGGGGCAACGTTCTGAGGGGTGCCAACACCTGGTGGGCCCCTGATTGAGCTTGGCCACACCGGCCGCCTGGATGATACACCTGGGGTGTGCAGCTGTCCAGAATGCCAGCGTGGGCGGGCTCCAGATGGCCAGAGGCTCTCTGAGGCATTCAATCCTCATTCTTGCCACCAGGGGGGGACCAGTGAATGGCGCCCAAATCGATGCCGGGCGCGAACCTTAATTTCTGCCAGACGGCCAATCCTCCACCCGATTGCGATTTGTGTTCCCAATGTCGCAAGATGGAGAATCCAGCCCATTGTATTTCTAGGTTCCCCAAAGAGCATTATTTCTTTACAATTGCATTGTAAAGCTTCTCACTTAACTGTGAGCAGCATTATTAGAAACTTGGTAGTCCATACGACATGCTAAATCGGTGTGCAATAGGCACCACACTCCATGCACTACAATACTGTGTTCATTTTCAGCTTCACTAAACTGATTGCCTTTTTAGGGTGAGTCTCCCAGACACCTGCTGGAACGTTGGTGAAATATTAGCCGGAATCCTGCAGATTTGTTTGGACATTTTTACAGATTCTCAAATTCAGCTATCCTCTGGCCAGGCCACTGCTGGAATATCGTGCACAATTCTGGGCGGCAACACTTCAGGAAGGATATTGAGGCCTTGGAATGGATGTAGAGGAGGTTTAGCAGGGCGAAGGCAGAGATTGGGGACTTCAGTTACGCAGAGAGACTGGTGAAGCTGTGATTGTTCTCCCGACAGCGGAGAGGGTTAGGCCGAGAGGCAGCTCAAATTTTGAGGGGCCATCATGGAGCATGTTGCGTGCAGTTCAAATCCAGGCAAGAGGAATACTTCCCGAAGACTCTAGATGGATAAGGCCTCGCTTTGTAAATATTTATTCTTCACTGATATTGGACATCGTCAACAAGGCCAGCATTTGTGGCCCACTCTTCATTGCCCTTGAGCTAGACCACTTCGCTATTAAGAGTCAACCACATTGCTGAGGGCCTGGAGTCACATGTAGGCCAGGCAGGTTACGGATAGCAGATTTCCTTTCGTTAGTGAACCAGACAGGTTGTTACGACAATCGACAATGGTTTCATGGTCACCATTACCGAGGCTAGCTTGATATTCCAAATTTATTAATTGAATCTAAGTTCTGCCAGCCGCCGTGATGGGGTTGCAACCCATGTCCACAGAGCACGAGCCTGAGCCTTGGGTTTACTTGTGCCGTGACATTACCACCTTCTCCACCCCCCCCCCCCCCCCTCTTGTTGTGAACTCTCTTCACGCAGCTCGCCCTCTTTGCTACCTCTACTTCCTCTCCCGCTCATGCTGCACGGGGCGGCACGGTAGCACAGTGGTTAGCACTGTTGCCTCACAATGCCAGGGTCCCAAGTTTGATTCCTGGCTTGGGCCGCTGTGTGGAGTCTGCACGTTCTCCCCGCGTCTGCTTGGGTTTGTTAGGTGAATTGGACATTCTGAATTCTCCCTCTGTGTACCCGAACAGGCGCCGGAATGTGGCGATTTTCACAGTAACCTCACTGCAGTGTTAATGTCACTTGTGAGAATAATAAAGATTATTATTATTATGCAGGTCAAGGGAAGAATGGTAACAATTGTGATGATATGCATAAACAATCATGTATATAATGACGTATGCCACATCTGACCAGCAGGTACCAGTGTAAATCTAGCAGGAGTTGAAAGTTAGTCCTGTTGGTGGATAATCATACTTGCGGTAGCTTTCGGATAATTTATTAGTATTAGTAGTTTGTAGTTTGTAATATATTTCTTCTAATGGTTAAAACAGTGACTCTGGTGGACGGAGACTGTTTGTGGCATTTCCCAAGTTACTCAGGCCAGAAGACAAGCTCCTGCAGGAAGTATTTCTCACGTTTTCTCACAACCCTGGGCAGCACGGTAGCATGGGGGCAGCAGGGTAGCATGGTGGTTAGCATAAATGCTTCACAGCTCCAGGGTCCCAGGTTCGATTCCTGGCTGGGTCACTGTCTGTGCGGAGTCTGCACGTCCTCCCCGTGTGTGCGTGGGTTTCCTCCGGGTGCTCCGGTTTCCTCCCACAGTCCAAAGATGTGCGGGTTAGGTGGATTGGCCACGCTAAATTACCCGTAGTGTCCTAAAAGTAAGGTTGGGGGGGGGGGGTTGTTGGGTTACGGGTATAGTGTGGATACGTGGGTTTGAGTAGGGTGATCATTGCTTGGCACAACATCGAGGGCCGAAGGGCCTGTTCTGTGCTGTACTGTTCTATGTTGCTTCATATGTATACCTTGTTCAATCACTGCACAGAGACCTCCCCTGCTACGCATTTCTAAGCACGTGTGCTATTAAGTATCTGGGAGCTAGAATCTTCTTTGGTTACAACCGTACTCCACGGGTTTGGAAGCAACTTCATGAATATGCGAAAGGAGAGCAGAAGGCTGCACGACAAACACTGACAGTTATTCAGAGATGTGGCGGAGACACATTCACTGGGCTGCCTAATGAGCTCCTTCATGTACATAACCAAGGCACATGTATTACATATTCCACTTTCATCTTGTACTCAGTCACATCACAGCTGAGGAGCTCCACAGCCTGCCGAGATCAAAGGCCAACAGCACAGTTGCTGAGCCGGGTGGTGCTTCGGGGACTCGAGCCAACGCAAATTGTAGACTTGGGTTGAAGGCAGAGCGGTGGGTTTATAGCGCTGGACTGGGGTCAATGGCCTGGCGACTGGAGCTCACTGCAACTGGGGAATTTCAATTCTGTTCAGGAAATAAATCTGGGATAATGAGTCAGCTCCAGCAACGGTGAACCGGCCAGTAAAACCTTCATCCCGGTCAGGGGGGAGAACCCAGGTTGCCGACTGCTCCTTGACAATTTGGCAGTGGGACAAGGCCAACTGAATAAAGGAAAGAAGATGCAAATTCCTCCTCCTGAAATTACAAATAGGAGGCTGTGGTACGGTAGGGGGAAAGGTAAACAGGGGAAGGATACATCACGGGAAAGTTTACGCCCACGTTCGCTGTGAGTGAGAACGGTGGAGCAGGCACAGTTCTGTCAAGAATCGGGATACGCGGATTCTCATGAGCGAGGTCTCGTTCCCCAATTTTCTCAGCCCCACACTGATGATGGAACAAGGTTCCCACGGGAAACTCAATTAAATACAGGTGATGCATTTGCATATGTTTAAAGCACATCCTCTCCACATTACCCCCCCTCATAGAACATTGAAACCTCGCCGATGTGATGTCAGGTGAGGTTCGCAACAGGTTTGGAAAGATGGTAACCCCCAAGAGCAGAGGGACATGCCTAAATTGGCACAGCCCCTTGGCACAGCGCCCTGGCACAGATTGGCACTGCTCCCTTACACAGGTCCCTGGAACAGACTGGACAGATTGGCACTGCTCCCTGGCACTGCTCCCTGGCACAGACTGGACAGATTGGCACTGCTCCCTGGCACAGACTGGACAGATTGGCACTGCTCCCTGGCACAGCTCCCTGGCACAGATTGGCACTGCTCCCTGGAACAGATTGGCACTGCTCCCTTACACAGGTCTCTGGCACAGACTGGACAGATTGGCACTGCTCCCTTACACAGCTCCCTGGCACAGACTGGACAGATTGGCACTGCTCCCTGGCACAGCGCCCTGGCACAGATTGGCACTGCTCCCTGGCACAGATTGGCACTGCTCCCTGGCACAGATTGGCACTGCTCCCTGGCACAGATTGGCACTGCTCCCTTACGCAGGTCCCTGGAACAGACTGGACAGATTGGCACTGCTCCCTGGCACAGATTGGCACTGCTCCCTGGCACAGATTGGCACTGCTCCCTTACACAGGTCCCTGGAACAGACTGGACAGATTGGCCCAGTTCCCTGGGACAGTGCCAACCTGTGCTAGGTGGAAGTTCCAGGGGGTGGGCCGTCTGGGAGCTCCATGGGAGGGGTTCCCTTTATGTGTGTTGGGGAAAGCTGATGCCTGTTAAGGGGGAGAGTGCCCCCAAGACTGCGATGGTGGGGGGAAAGAGTGCCCCCAATACTATGGTTATTGGGGGGGGGTTACCTTGATATCTGTGAGGGAGATGGAGCGGAGACCCCCAAAGCCTGCGAGGTGGGGGAGGTGGGGGGGGCGATGTTGGTTGGGGGGGGGGGGGGGGGGGCTGGGTGCTGGCAGTCATTTTCCTTCTGTGCTGATCGGGATGTCCTTTAAAGATGCCGCTCCGATCTCTGTGGTCCTGGCCTTGCCGCTCTATCAGCCCCCACTGTGCCAGACGGACAACGTAAACCCCGCCCACTCACTCCTTTTTCATGTTAAAAACACGGCTGTGCAGCTGGAGAGTTTAAATCCCGGTTTTCAGTCAGAGGCTGGCACTCTGACAAAATCTGGGAATATTCTGCCCCTCATTTGGAAGGTTTGCTGGACACCATTCCAAGCCGTGCAACTCCGCCACACTCCGTCTAAATGGGGCATCACTTACAAACATTTAACTTCCCATTGCAGTGAGCAGGTATTACGATTGCTGACCCAAAAGCAACTGGGTGGCTGGAAACAGCATCTAAAACATCCGCAGAAATGTGTCGAGAGGCTGTTCATGAATGGACGGTGGAGGATGGGGGTAAGGGGTGTTGGGGGTCAGAATGGGTGCGACGCAAAACCAGGGGCGGGATTCTCCGCCGGCGTGATTCTCCGTTTTAGCCGGTGCCCGGGGATTTCCCGACGGCGTGGGGCTGCCCCACAATGGGAAACCCCATTGGCCGGCGGGTGTAACGGAGAATCCCTCTGGCGGGGTCGGGGCAGAAATGTGGCACGGCGGGGCAGAGAATCCACTCTCAATTTCTCAGCATTTCCTGCTGCTCACATTCAAATTGTACTATTCTGGTTTATTGCCCGTCCCTAATTCCCCTTAAGAATGTGGTGGTGAGCTACCTTCTTGAACGGCTGCTGCCCATGTGGTGTAGGTACATCAACAGTGCTGTTAGGGTGGGAGATCCAGGATTTTGATTCAGCGACAATGAGGGAACGGTGATATATTTCCAAGTCAGGGCGGTGTGTGGCTTGGAGGGGGGAAACCTCCAGGTGGTGGTGTTCCCCTGTGTCTGCTGCCCTTGTCTTTCCAAGTGTGGAGGAGGTCATGGGTTCGGAAGGTGCTGTCGAAGGAACCTTGGTGAGTTCCTGCAGTGCATCGTGTAGACGGTGCACACTGCAGCTACTGTGCATCGGTGGTAGAGAGAGTAGATGTTGAAGGTGGTGGATGGAGAGCCAATCAAGCTGCACTGCTTTGTCCTGGATGGTGTTGAGCTTCTCGTGTGCTATTGGAACTGCATTCATTATATCCTGAATTGTGTCCTGTCGATGATCGACAAGCGGGAAGCAGCATGATGGAGCAAACGCAGGCTGTTGTCCAAAATTCCCAAATTGTACTGTAATTAAAAAGAATTGTTGCCAAATTCCATTTGACCATGTTTCTGCCCACCTGCCCTGAGCATCGGTATCTTCTCGCAGTCAATGTGCTCCCTGGTGTTGGAGCTGTATTTACCAGCTCAATCTGCTATTAGCTCTGTAATGTTTCAGATGATCTGTAGATATCCCGACAGCCTGCCACATACTCATTGTGCAATTGTGGTTGTTGGTGACTCAGCAACATTTTTTTTACCCGTACAGAGGCTGTGTAACCCGAGTCCTATCTGATGTAAAGTGGCCTGTGCCAAATTGGCAATTTTCAAATCAGTTGATGGGAATGTGACATTTTAACGTTATTATCCCAGATTATGGCAAAAGTACGAGGCAGGTCAAAGGAAGGGAATTTTGCTTTTGTTATGGTCTTTCACTTCTGCTCCTGCTCAAGATTCTAGATCAAATGGGAAAGATTATTAACCCACTCCAAACCCAGCCATTTGCATAGAATTAACATTGGGCCCATTGTCTCAGCTTCAAAAACAGATGGTTTTGTTATCAACAAAGTAGTTCTGTCGATAATAAATGCAATTCTAATCCTAAATGTCTCTGGCTGAATATATAATTGGCTGTACCAAAAGCCACACAACATTTGCCTGTTCATTTGTAATAATTTTTATAAATTTGCAACGTGCACTATTGCCAGCAAATCATTGATCTACTTGTTATTTGCTGTTTAAACAATATATTAGAAAGCGGCAATATGTTGAAAGATATGCAAGAGTCACAGAAAAGACCCTTGAGCCCATCAAGTCTGCGCTGGTCAGAAACAACCACCTAACTATTCTAATCCCATTTTCCAGCACTTGGCCCATAGCCTTGTCGGCCCTGGGATCACAAGTGCACATCTAAATATTTCTTAAATGTTATGAGGGTCTCTGCTTCCACTATCCTCTCTTTCCTGAGGAAGGAGCAGTGCTCCGAAAGCTAGTGATTTGAAACAAACCTGTTGGACTTTAACCTGGACGTCTTACTGTGCTCACCCCGGTCCAACGCCGGCATCTCCACATCATGAGTATCCTCTCAGGCAGCAAGTTCCACACTCCCAGCACCCTCTGGGTAAAAGGTTTTCCCTCACATCCCCTCTAAAGCTCCCACCCCATGCCTTAAATTTATGTCCCCTGGTCGTTGATCCGTCCACCAAGGGGAAAAGTTTCTTCCTGTCTACTCTATCTAGTCCTCATAATTTTATACAGCGCAATCATGCCCCCCCCCCCCCCCCCCCCCCCCCCCCCCCCCCCCCAGTCTCTGTCCAAGGAAAACAATCCCAATCTATCCAATCTCTCTTCATAACTAACACTCTACCGCCCAGGCACCATCCTGGTAAATCTCCTCTGCACCCGTTCCAGTGCCATCACATCCCTCCTATAATGTGGATTCCAGAAATGCACACAATACTCTGGCTGTGGCCTAACTAATGTTTTATACAGTTCTAGCATAACCTCCCTGTTCTTAAACTCTATGCCACTGGCTAATAAAGGCAAGAGTACCATCTGCCTTCTGAACCACTGTATCCACTTGCTCTACTACCTTAAGGGACCACAGTACATACACACCAAGGTCCCCCTGATCCTCCATGCTTCCTGATTATTTATTTTGTTCCAACTTATTTTATTTTTATTATTTTGGCCCGTGAACTCATAATCAGGATGTGCCTTTAAGCAGATGACTCAAGGTTGATAACAGCCTGCTTGCTGGGCACTCTGCTCCCAGGTTTTGTACTTTGGAGAAAAGAAGCCAGACTCCTCGACACTGAGTGGATTTTAGGAACCAGGTTAGGAGGGAGTCAGCTCGATTGGTTAACTGCAACCGGTAGCTTGGCCAGGGACAGTGCTCTGCCTGACATTGGTCAGTGATTGGTTCCGGCGTGATGCTTGCTGAGAGAATTGAGGAGAAGTGTTTAGACCTTGGAAGTGAAAGGAACACACACACTCTCTCTCTCTCTCTGCTGTTCCAATGTTCTGAAAGCAGTGAGTGTCTGGCACACCCTTTGCTGTGAACCTGAAATTATGTTGAGTCTGCAGAGAAAGTAGACAACCTTGCCAGGGAAAACCATCTCAAGCTGAGAAGGAAGAAGTACCAAAACAAAAGCCTGGACTTCCGAAAGACTTTGTCTGGAAGCCATTCCAGCACATCAAAGATCCTTAACTTTTACTTTTATTAATATTTTCTTTCCCTTTCCACAACCCTTTCGCCTCTGTGTTGTTTGTCTGTGTCTGTGTCTGTGTGTGTGTGTGTGTGTGTGTGTGTCTGTATATATAGAGAGAGTGGGGCGAGTTAGAAAGTGGGTGTTGGAAAAGGGGTAGTAGATAGTCAGTTATATTTTCTGTCCCTTTAATTAAATTACTGTACATAATAAAAGGTTACTTGTGTTAAAGTTACAAACCTGGTGACTGCAGTTTTTTGGGGCTCAACTAAGGACCACTAATCTAATTTTACTTGTGTTGCGATTTGGGGTCAAGTGGAGCTGAAATTGACCGCGCGGGAGCCCAGGGTGTCGTGGCAATACGTAATCATTTTTATAAATGTGCAATGTGTACGATTGCCAGCAAACCAATCAATCTTATCATTGATCTACTTGTTATTTGCTATTTAAACAATATATTAGAAAGCAGCCCCACTAAATCACACCAAAGTAACCCTGCTTTTTAGGATATGGACTGAGTTCAGTGCCAACCCAATGGAAGTTTCTTCAATGATTGAACTTCGAAAATTCAAATGGAAAACTCAACATTGCTGAACTCTTGGGATAGTCCCAACGAAAGGTCATCAACTTGAAACATTAACTTCATTCCTTTTTCCAGAGGTGTTGCCTGGCATGCGCAGTGTTTGACTGAACATGACTGTATTTGTCTATTTTCATATAGACAAGTGAGATTGATGAAGGCTCAAGTTGTACATTACAATGCAGAGCTCCAAATAGTGTTTAAAGCTGTGTCAGATAAACATTGCATCCATTGTACCTGAAACGGGTGCTGTCGCCACATCAATGCTGACGCACATGGTATCAGAAGTAGCGTTTCCAGGAACTTTCTGCTTCATTCTCAGAGCTGTGCAACTATAGGAAATGTAATGCAATATAAATATTAAAAAGAGAGACTTGCATTTATAAAACGCTTTTCACAATCGCAGGACACCCCAAAACACTAAACAGCCAGTGCAGTACTTTTTGAAATGTCGTCACTGTTCTAAAGTAGGAAATGCAGCAGCCAATTAACACACAGCAAGATTCCACAAACACTAACGTGAAGTCAATCAGATCATTCATTTCAGTGATAATGATTGAGGGGTAAAACATTGGCTGGGATATTGCTCGATAAAATCAGATATTGCAACTATCACTATCACTCAAAATGGTACGCTGGCTGAGTACATACATGTATTCGCACACATCAAATATCCCGCAAAGCAAATTGTCACGTTCCAGTGCTGGGAACTTGGGAAGAGGAAGGAACTTTTCTGCATTGTTGGGAAACTGGTTTGGTGATGAGGCAGCAGTGATTCAAAGATCTCAAAGTTGAAATTCATAATTTACTCAAAGTACGAGTGCTGGTGCATAAAGAAAATTAACGTGCATTTATGTAGGAGCTTTCATACCCATAGGACATCCCAGACTGCTTCACCAGCAACGATGTACCTGCCAAGTGTAATCACTGTTGTACAGTCGGGAAATACAGCTTCAGGTTTATGTTGACTCGGCCACAGTTAGAGTACAATGTATCAGATTCAAATGTGGCAGAGGCTTGATCATTACAATAAGACCATAAGACATAGGAGCAGAATTAGGCCACTCGGCCCATCGAGTCTACTCCGCCATTCAATCATGGCTGATATTTTCTCATCCCCATTCTCCTCCCTTCTCCCCATAACCCCTGATCCCCTTATTAATCAGGAACCTATCTTTCTCTGTCTTAAAGACACTCAGTGATTTGGCCTCCACAGCCTTCTGCGGCAAAGAGTTCCCCAGATTCACCTCTGGCTGAAGAAATTCCTCCTCATCTCTGTTTTAAAGGATCGTCCCTTTAGTCTGAGATTGTGCCCTCTGGTTCTAGTTTTTCCTACAAGTGGAAACATCCTCTCCACGTCCACTCTATCCAGGCCTCGCAGTATCCTGGAAGTTTCAATAAGATCCCCTCTCATCCTTCTAAACTCCAATGAATACAGACCCAGAGTCCTCAAACGTTCCTCATATGACAAGTTACAGTATAAACCAAATTAGTTTGCTTGGAGTATTCCCAGTTACCCTTGGTGAAAAATAATCTCCTCTTATTCCAATGTTTATAAAACAGATCCCAAATAGTTATTAGATGCAACTTAACAGTTAAAATAACTAACAATCGGTAGCATGACATATGTCCCCAAGCTCAAAACATTTTCTATTTTTTATCTAATTAAGGGGCAATTTTGTGCGGCCAATCCAAATTGGGAGGTAGTAGTCCTTGAGCCAATACCAAGCTTTCAAAATGTGCCTATTCGTCAAAGGCCCAGTTTAATTTTGGAAGCCTCCTCAAAGGCCTGAAAATGAGACAATCAGTGGAAATTCTCAATTGCACATGGCCGGTTTTGTGGGTAGGGCCAAATCCGAAAAGTGTTTTGATTGCGAAAACTTGATAAATTGCGAGATCTTTTGTGCTGGATACACCGCTTTGGGGCAAACTGCCCCATGAGAGCTAACACAACAAAGCCGCAGTTCGAGTTCATCAAGTGGATTCGTGGGCAGCACAGCGGTCAGCACTGCTGTCTCAGAGTGCCAGGGTCCCAGGTTCGATTCCCCGCTGGGTCACTGTCTGTGCGGAGTCTGCACATTTGCCCCGTGTCTGCATTGTTTCCTCCGGGTGCTCCAGTTTCCTCCCAAGGATGTGCAGGTTAGGTGGATTGGCCATGCTAAATTGCCCCTTAATGTCCAAAGATGTGCAGGTTTGGTGGGGTTACGGATTTACAGACTGGGCCTAGGTAGTACGCTCTTTCAGAGGGTTGGCGCAGACACGAGGGGCCGAATGGCCTCCTTTTCCACTGTAGGGATCCCATGGATTCTATGGTTCAAAGTGCTACCCCTATAATGGAATTTTGGCATTTCCCTTTTCTCCAAACACCTGCCAAAACCAGGTGGGACATTCCATTGTCTGAGCTGGGTGGCCCTGCCTCACCCTCATGGAACTACCTGGATGGATAATATGTTGATGAGGCCTCAGGTCCAATATTGGATGAGCCTCCAGCTTCTGACTCCGCCTATTTCAGGCCTGAAACAAATTTCCAACACTTGCCATCCATCTGCACTAAAATCTGGCGAGTGTCATTTGAACCGCGACCCAGAAACTACGTTAGGATTTAGGCTCATAAATCGCGATCAAGTTATTTGAAAAGGTACTCTTCATGAAGCGCAAACATGTTGAAGACCAGTTAATTTTGTTCTGATGTTGTGAGGAAGATTCTGTGGCATCCGTTCATAAACTGTCACAAAGTCTTTCTATTAGAACGATATGTTGTTTGGGTTAGATGAAAGGAGCACGGGATGCTTGTGTGGAGTTTAAACAGCTTCACGGACCGGTTGGACTGTATTGCTGCTTCTTATTCTGTAAATACTTTATTTTTATTTTTTTTGTTTTTGTAAATTTAGAGTGCCCAATTCATTTTTTCCCAATAAAGGGGCAATTTAGCGTGTCCAATCCACCGACCCTGCACATCTTTTTGGGTTGTGGGGTTGAGATCCACGCAGACACGGGGAGAATGTGTAAACTCCACACGGACTGTGAGCCAGAAACGGGATCGAACCCGTGTCATAGAAGTTCATAGAATTTACAGTGCAGAAGGAGGCCATTCGGCCCATCGAGTCTGCACCGGCTCTTGGAAAGAGCACCCTACCCAAGCCCATACCTCTACCCTATCCCCATAACCCAGTAACCCCACCTAACCTTTTAGGGCACTAGGGGCAATTTAGCATGGCCAATCCACCTAACCTGCACATCTTTGGACTGTGGGAGGAAACCGGAGCACCCGGAGGAAACCCACGCACACACGGGGAGGATGCGCAGACTCCGCACAGACAGTGACCCAAGCCGGGATTCGAACCTGGGACCCTGGAGCTGTGAAACATTTGTGCTATCCACAATGCTACCGTGCTGCCCCTCCTGTCCTCGGCGCTGAGAGGCAATAGTGATAATTACTGCGCCACCGAGAGGCAGCAGTGCTAACTGCTGGCTGTAAATACTTCTTAATAGATATTAAAGAATAATAAAATACCATTCAGCTTTGTAAATTACCACGCCGTAACAGTATGGGTCAGATAACGAGCAGTAAACTTACTTGGTCCTCAATTTGCATTTCACTGTCAGTGAGGTCTCATTTGAAAAGTACATTGGTGGGCAGGGCCCACATTTGGTGTCAGATATCCTGTTTGCTGTGGAAGGTAATAATATTCTATTAGAAAACGGAATGCAAGCAAAACGTTAACGAAAACATGAATGGCAGAAGACAGCTTAAAAAAATTATTTCTTCACTGGCTGTGGGTTTTACTGGCAGCGTTTATTAAGATAATAGCAAATGGATGATTATCATTTTGTGTACCCCAGTAAGGTAGTAGGTGGAGAAATGTCATCTGAATTGTATTAATCCTGATCGTCTGTTATTATCAACAGCAATTGTTAGCTTACCAGAAAAAATATAATCCATTTAGTTTTAAGTTACAGAAAACCATTTCCATTCACTGTAAATGAATCTTGTGCAATGGAGTCTTAATTAGAATAGAATAGAACAGTACAGCATAGAACAGGCCCTTCGGCCCTCGATGTTGTGCCGAGCAATGATCACCCTATTTAAACCCACGTAACCCGTATACCCGTAACCCAACAATCCCCCCATTAACCTTACACTACGGGCAATTTAGCATGGCCAATCCACCTAACCCGCACATCTTTGGACTGTGGGAGGAAACCGGAGCACCCGGAGGAAACCCACGCACACACAGGGAGGACGTGCAGACTCCACACAGACAGTGACCCAGCCGGGAATCAAACCTGGGACCCTGGAGCTGTGAAGCATTGATGCTAACCACCATGCTACCGTGAGGCCCCACTTTATGCTACTTTATGCTGGAGCGGATACAAGGCGCGGAATTCTCTGTTTCTGCGGCTAAGTGCCGATGCCGGCCTGGGCCCCGTGGTGTTTCACGACCGGCAAATCGGCGCGATCCCCTCACCGATTCCGGTACTGGTGAGGGGCTAGCATCGCCGCCGCGTGAAAGGCCCGCGCAGCGCACTGAAAATGGCCGGAGAATGGCCGGGTCCTGGGCCGCGCATGTGCACGGCTGACGACCTGCACCAGTCGCGCCATACAACATGGCGCCGGCCATGCGCATAACCTAACCCGCAAACAGCGACCCCACAGGCTACTCCCTGGCCACCCCCACCAGTCCCGCCAGCCCTAACAGACACCCCCTCAGCCAGTGGCACAGATCCCGGCCGAGTGTAGCGGCGCTGGACACGGTCCGCAGCCGACACGCCGGCTCTGACCACACCGTCGGGAACTCGGGCCATCGGGGGGGGGGGGGGAGAATCGCAGCTGGGCTGGCCAATGAGGCGCCAACGGCCTTGCGACTGCGCGAAGTGCGCGTCACGATGATGCCAGTTTGGAGGGGGCAGAGAATTGCAAACCTGTGTCAAATTAGCGCTGGCGGGGGCAGCACGGTGGCACAGTGGTTAGCATTGCTGCCTCTGGCATGTGGACCTGGGTTCGAATCGCGGCCCTGGGTCACTGTCCGTGTGGAGTTTGCACATTCTCCCCGTGTTTGAGTGGGTTTCGCCCCCACAACCCAAAAGATGTGCAGGCTCGGCAGATTGGCCACGCTAAATTGCCCCTTAATTGGAAAAATCATTGGGTACTCTAAATTTATTTTTTAAAAATTAGCGTTGGCGCCGATTCCGGCGTCGGAACCCATTCCTCGCCGGTCTCCGACCACGGTTTCAGCATCGGGCAACGGAGAATCCTGCCCATGGCGTTTGACCTCTGCCACAATGTACTGCCCGACTGAGTTCCTGATTTTAACAATCATCTGACGGAAACAAATTGCCGGTGAGTTTCTTTGCCCCGACCAAGGAGCCATATTTATCACCATGGCGGGCTCCATGTAAAGGGATCAGGAATAATAATCGCAGGTGACAATCCAGCAGAGTAACTCAGCAAAAGGAGTGAGCCACACTTTAATTTTCTGTTCGAAGTTTCTTGAATATTTAAATTGCTTCATTTTAAATTGTTTGCGCGATTACTGGTGCGCTCGGTTAGACAACGGATCGGGAGAAACTGCTTCTGCTGGCTGGCGTGACCTGGACTGGAGGACGTTGGCCTCCAGTGGAATGGAATTAGGAAACACTTCTTCGTGAGGAGGGCGGAAGAGTTTGTGAACACTCTTCCCCAAATGACAATGGATGCCACATCCAACAGGGAGGAGCAACAATTACTGACCTTGCCAACGGTGCTCATCTCCCATGGATCAACAGAAAAATGTTACCTTTATAATCTGAGATTGACAGATTTTTATTAACCAAATGCATTAAGGGATAAGGGAGAGATTTAATTGGAGTTGGGTCCCCAATCAGCCAATGATCTCACTCAATGGCAGGACAGGTGGGAGGGGCTAAATGGCCTCATCCTGTACCTATGTTCCTGATGAGTGTAATGTGTATGTGCGGCTGGGATGAGTGTGTGTGGGGAGTGTAATGTGTGTGTGCGGCTGGGATGAGTGTGTGTGGGGAGTGTAATGTGTGTGTGCGGCTGGGATGAGTGTGTGTGGGGAGTGTAATGTGTATGTGCGGCTGGGATGAGTGTGTGTGGGGAGTGTAATGTGTATGTGCGGCTGGGATGAGTGTGAGTGGGGAGTGTGATGTGTGTGTGCGACTGGGGAGTGTAATGTGTATGTGCGGCTGGGATGAGTGTGTGTGGGGAGTGTAATGTATGTGTGCGGCTGGGATGAGTGTGTGTGGGGAGTGTAATGTGTGTGTGCGGCTGGGATGAGTGTGTGTGGGGAGTGTAATGTGTATGTGCGGCTGGGATGAGTGTGTGTGGGGAGTGTAATGTGTGTGTGCGGCTGGGATGAGTGTGTGTGGGGAGTGTAATGTGTGTGTGCGGCTGGGATGAGTGTGTGTGGGGAGTGTAATGTGTGTGTGTGGCTGGGATGACTGTGTGTGGGGAGTGTAATGTGTGTGTGCGGCTGGGATGAGTGTGCGTGGGGAGTGTAATGTGTGCGTGCGGCTGGGATGAGTGTGTGTGGGGAGTGTAATGTGTGTGTGCGGCTGGGATGAGTGTGTGTGGGGAGTGTAATGTGTGTGTGCGGCTGGGATGAGTGTGTGTGGGGAGTGTAATGTGTGTGTGCGGCTGGGATGAGTGTGTGTGGGGGAGTGTAATGTGTGTGTGCGGCTGGGATGAGTGTGTGTGGGGGAGTGTAATGTGTGTGTGCGGCTGGGATGAGTGTGTGTGTGGGGGAGTGTAATGTGTACGTGCGGCTGCAGCTTGTCAGCCTCCTGAGTGTCAATCACAGACCCGGCGAATCCCGCACCGTTTCTCATTGGAATGGATTGTGTTCCACATGGCGCTGGTGCTGCCTCTCAACAGTAGCGGAATCAGTCCAGGCTCAGCACCAGTTTTGCTGTCGTGGAAGTCCACAAATCCTGCCCCGGCGTCAACACTTAGTCTCAGAAAGGGAGAATCCAGCCCCTGATCTTAATCCATGTTCTGCTCCATACTGGCCACACAGTACACAGAAGGTAGTGCTTTTTAATACTAATGATCAAACGCCACAAGGTGTAATAAAACCTGTGCTTATTACTTTTCTATTCGTAGTTTTGATTATCAAATACTTCAAGCCATCCCATTTTGGACAGTTGCCTGATCTTTCACAGTAACTCTTTAGCACATTACACCGGACAGTTGCTATTAACTGTACAGTTGGAGATCAAGCTAGATCTGAAATCTGCGTAGAACTGATTACTATTATAAACCTTGTGAATGAGGGATTCATCCTTATTTCAAATAAATCCAGCTTGTGCTCCTTTTAAGTTGGGAGCAATCTGTTGCTCATCAGATTTCAAATCATGCTGCTTATTGAATTTAGTGTGGTGCCAGTGTTCCTTCAGTTTATTGCTGTATCATCGGACATATGTGCCATCTGACACGTGTATCATCGGATACGTGTTCCATCGGACACGTTAACATCGGACACGTGTATCACCTGACACGTGTATCATTGGACACGTGTATAATCAGACATGTGAACTATTGTACATGTGAACCATTGGACACGTGAATCATCGGGCAAGTGAATCATCAGACACGTGTATCATCTGACACACAAATTAGCTGACACATACATCATAGTAAGAACCAGCAATACAGCAAAGGCACTGCCACACTTTCACAATCTCAGCACAAAGAAAAGACTGGGAGTTAGGGTTCTCCTGCTCACCAGTAGTCACATTTTTCTGATACAGAACTGCTCCTTCACTGTTCAACATGCGTTTTTCTCCGTCTGTCCATACCAGGGCTTCCACTGGCCTTGCTTTCCCTGCCTGCTGCCTGTCAATGGTAGCTGGGCAGTGCAGGACCTGTGCTCCCAGTGGATTTCCCTTCTATCTGGTTGTGCTGTAGTCACTTCCTGGGGCCACCATGGGGCTGGTGGTGGTCGGTTAGAGGAAACTGTGGTAATGGCCGTGTGAGATACTCCCCAGTAAGGGAGAGGAGCCTCATGGTAGCCTTCTCCCTCCTTGTTCTGACTTCAGCACCTGACCTCAGCCTTTCAGTCGGTATTGTGTCCATTCTTTAGGACACTTTTATGACTTGAAGATGCTTACTGGCTCCTGTGGGTGCTGCAATCCTGTTTTATCCTCACATTTTCTCCCAAAACCAATCTGTCAGGCAGCACTGAGTGAACACTAGTCTTTAGTCAGCTCAGTACCTCTCAACCACTTGGCATCCCGTCTAACAATTTGGCTAGGATTACCAACTTACCATGCAAGGAAACACTGATGGATTGTCATGTTAGCACCATAATCTCAAAAGACAAAGGCCAGCTCCCGCAATAAATCACTCCTTTTTCCGATTTATATTTAAAAAACGCAGCTTTGTGAAACCTCTGCGGAATTCAAATTTAGCTTTAAGTGCACAGCGCTCCCATTTACCTTCCTCCTTCACTTCGAAACCCGGGGGACAAGGATTGTCCTTGAGGCAGTATTCGCAATCCTGTGAACAGTGGTAATTGGCTCTACAGACACACTGTCCAGCACTCACTGCATCTCCTTTATGCAGGATTTCAAACCCTTTCACTGCAAAGGGAACAAAACAATCTCAGACTCAAAGAGAATTGGTGACCAGGTGTAGCCAACACATGCTGCACTTGATTGACAACAACCACTGTAAACGTGGAACAATAGATACTCAAACTAACTTGTTTTTATGGTTAGGTGGATTGGCCACGCTAAATTACCCTTTAGTGTCCAGGGATGTGTAGGTTAGATTGTGGGTTTACAGGGCAGGGGAGTGGGCTTGGGTAGGGTGCTCTTTCAGAGGGACGGTACAGACTCGATGGGCCGAATGGCCTCCTTCTGCACTGTAGGGTTTCTATAATTCCGTGATTCTATCGACAATACGGTGAAAATTTAGATTAAAACCAAGACAAAATAACATTTGTTCGGTTTGTGGTCGCCATAGCATTAGTGGGGCTGTTGATATCACTTTGCTTCTTTTCTGATTTTCTTCCGTCTCCCTTGGTCTACATCACAACGTTATCCATCCATACCATTTTTCTACTTCACCTTCTGTTTTCACCTTCAATTTCTCCTTCAATTGTTGTTGGGACGAACTGTCGGCTCTTTGTTTACAATCTCCGTCATTGTGTATCGTTATCTGGCCAACTATACTTTTCATTCCTGAACTTCGACTCTTAATCCAGGCAATATAATAATTGATTGATAAATTTAGGTATCATTATAAATATAAGCAAATAGAGTTCCATCATTTACAAACCTTGGCTAAACTGTCATCATTTTGTTTCAGTCTATAGTCAATAGGCACACTTTGTAAATCAGTTTAATTTGCTGATGGTTGGGCAGCACAGTGGCACGGTAGCCGCTGTTGCCTCCGGTGCTGAGGACCGGGGGTTCGATACCGGCCCTGGGTCACTGCCCGTGTGGGGTTTGTACATTCTTCCCGTGACTGCATGGGTCTCACCCCCACAACACAAAGATGTGCAGGGTAGGTGGATTGACCACACTAAATTGCCCCTTAATTGAAAAAAAAAAGAATTGGGTACTTTAAACCATTTGCTGATGGTTCTTGTGAAAATGGCAGAAGAGGCCGAAAATTGGAAATCTCGCCCCCGAGCATGGGACCTACTATTTTTTGCGATGGGCAGGAATGGGCTGGGGTTGGGATCAGAGAGGCAGCTGCGCATATAAACAAACATCTGCCTCCAGGCATGTCTAAGTTTTGTAAGCCACAGGTTAAACCTGATGGGCGAAGATCTGAACTTTGGGGATTCCTTTGGTGAGGATGGATGCCCCTTTCAATATGGTCCCAGGATAACATTGGGGAAGATAAAGTGTCCTTTGGATGAAGTAAAGTGACCCTTGGGGGAAGCAAGGTGCTCCTTGTGATTGTTAAAAGCAGGCATGAATGTGTGTAGAAAGTGCACAAACCCATTAACTGACAAGCTCATTGGAATGTCAAAGATCTCAAAATGAACTGTTAAACTAAACTGTCAAAGACAACTATCAGGCTGTAAAGGCATTTAAAACTCCTGCCCTTTAAATCTTTGAAAACAAATTCTGGAGCGTTTGAAAAAAACTTATTGCCTGCTAGATCAGTCTGTTGACATAAGCCTGAGGGCTACCATTATTGGATTAATGCTTCCATTATTGGATTAGTGCTGCAAGACTTATTTCACAACTTTTTATAAGGGATTTAGCACCGGAACAAAATGTTTGTTTTTATAAGGATGTATTTGAAGGAATGTAAATGTAGTGAATGGTTGTTTATGAATGAGTGTGTTTTAAAAAGACATAAATTCTGCAATAGACACGTAGAACTTATTTTATTTAATCTTAGCATAGGTCCTGAGATCTGCCGATGGCAAATACTGGGTGAATTGACATGGTAGGTGCAAGGAAACAGGCTGATGGGTGGTGTGACATAAACTGGAATGAGTTGGAATGAAGTTGGCTGAGGGGATATAAAGATCCTTGGGGGTGGGTACAGGGTGTAAATCGGCATGGATGGGGCAGGAAGGTGTGTAGGCAGGCGAGGGGATGTGAGGGCTGAAGGCCAGAGGGCTTTTAAAAACATATCTTGGACAAAGTGCTGGGGCAGAGGGGCAGGCTTCCTGTGCGTGACAAGCTCCCACATTCATTCTGAGGTTGCCTGCCATCCCAAAATGAAAATTTGACATTCCAGGGCACTTTCTCCTGGGATGGGTGTGCGGAACCGAGAAACTCCCTGACTCTGCGCCCTCAAGCCAGGAGCAAAAATCCAGTCCTCCAGAGTTCGATCAAAACATAAGCAGATACTAACTTTCATCACACTCGATCTGCTTCAAACATTCTGTTTGAGAATTGCTGTGCTCCAGATATTCTCCTTCCCCACAAGGTTTGCAGACGACGAGTCTCTCCGCTGTACATGGAGCAGAGACATAGAAGCCTAAAAGAGAAGGCACAGTATTAATATCAGCATCCGTCATCTGACGATGATACACTTCACTGGCAACAATGAAATGGGAAGGATAGACGGGACATTTTTACAAATGTATACAATACATAGCTATGTGTTCATAGTTAAAATGTGCCCAAAGATTGTGGATTTTATTTGTGCTGAAGGGTAAATACAACACACTTTCAGTCAAATAGATTAAATAGGGTGCTCCTTCCAAGGCTGGTGCAGACTCAATGGGCCGAATGGCCTCCTCATGCACTGTAGGGATTCTATGATTCTATTCCATGACACTAACACCAGACATCAACAAACAGGTCCAACACCCACAAATGGCTTTCAAGACTTTAACTTGTAAAACTTGATTATTTCCCCAGTAAATGTGGCCACTCATCCAAAGAAAACTCAATTCTCACTTTATGAGGAACACACATTACTTTAATGACTGCTGCACGCTGTTAGGCTCCTGTTGCGACCATTAATGTAATGTGCACATGAAATGAAATGACTTCACCATCGGTTAGAACCTTCTTTCCAGTTGTTCGTGAACAAAGTTGGGTCACATCACTAAACTCTTTCACACAGGCAGCCGCTGACCTTCTTTGCTGATGGGCCTCAAGTCGTTAAACTTGGCACAGTCTGAGAGGGAGTGCCGCAACATGGATGAGAACTTGGCTGGCGGACATGAACAAGAGGCAAAGGCAGGGGCCGGACTGGAGAAGGGCTAGGAATACTGATACACCCCAGGGATTCGCTTAAAGTCTACTTTCGTTCTCAGTCTACACAAGTTGATTTGAACTTGCATAGACACAGCACAACCTCAAAGTTTATTGAAATATCTTTGGGCAGTTGGAGAAGGGTCCAGCGTGATGGGGGTAGCACTTCAGGGGAGTGCCATTTTGGGAAACGTGTGAGGCAACGTATTTTGGGAGGAAAAACAAGGAGTCAAAGGGTTTTCACCGGCTCACTTGTGAGATCCAGGACTAAGCTGTAAGGACTACCTGGAGGCCAGATATGCGAACATGAGGTTATATATCCAGAGCTCAGTGATTTCCCAGAATTAAGTTGGAGAGAGACAATCGCTGTTGATGAAGCTCCAGAACTCTAAGTGGTGGAACCTTCACTGGGTAAGATATGGTGTGTGTCCAAGCTATGGTTCGGAGAATGGCTCAAGTGCACTCACATAAGTTATGGTCAGCTCTACTGCTTAACATGCCATTTCTGAGCAGCTTGCAATGTCTACTGAGCACGTAGCAAGGGATCTGAAGACCAGTGAGGTACTATTGGCAAGGGAAGAGGGGGCTAAATGGTGTCCTGTGAATTTGGGGCGGCTCTAAGGTGACCTTCCTAGTGATGAAATCTTTGGCCAATTCCTTAATACCTTAACTGGACAGGTCTGTGACGTTCAAAGCATTGCTGACGATTAGCCTGCCTGCCTAGCTGGCTAACCTGTCTCATTAGGATGAGGATTTTCCCCACCTGGTTCTGTGTCTGAGCCCCTGTCTATTTTCCAGCATTTCCACTGCATTCCTGCTGGGATTATGATGGGAATGTCACTGGAGAGGTTGATGGAAGACGCCTTTTTGCTAAGAGTACAAGGCAGGAATGTTAGAAAAACGTTGAAACTTTGACAATATCTACATATTGGATGGTAGAAACAGTTCACCTGCTTGACACATATTGCAGCAATTCTTCCCTTTATCATAATGGTCAACGCAGCCTGAATTCAAACGCTGTGGATTTGCCTGTAAAACATAAAAACACGTTGGTAAAATGAACTTATTTGGTGCCTCGACGTAACATCAAAGCATATTGACAGGTTTGGCTCAGTTGCTGTCTCTGAACCCAGAAGGTCGCAGGTTCAAGTCCCGCTTTTGAGACTTGAGTGTAAAGCCTAGGCTGATGCTCCGGTAAAGTGGGAGTGCAGCACTGTCAGAGGTGCTGTCTTTTGGTTGAGATGTTGAATTGAGGCCCTGTCTGCTCTCTCGGATGGGTTCAAAATATCTCATAACCATATTTCCTGGTGTTCTGGCCAATAGTTATCCCTCATTCACATCAGTAAACAACAAATGAATTATTAGCACGTTTCTGTTTGCGAGCACAGTAAGAAGTCTTACAACACCAGGTTAAAGTCCAACAGGTTTGTTTCAAATCACTAGCTTTCGGAGCACTGCTCCTTCATCAGGTGAATGAAGAGGTAGGTTCCAGAAACATCAATATAGACAAAGTCAAAGATGCAAGACGATACTTTGAATGCAAGCATTTGCAGGTAATTAAGTCTTTACAGATCCCGAGAGAGAGGTAATCCCAGGTTAAAGAGGTGTGAATTGTCTCAAGCCAGGACAGTTTGTAGGATTTTGCAAGCCCAGGTCAGATGGTGAGGGGTGAATTTAATGCGACATGAATCCAAGGTCCCGGTTGAGGCCGTAATCATGTGTGCGGAACTTGGCTATAAGTTTCTGCTCGGCGATTCTGCGTTGCCGCGCGTCCCGAAGGCCTTGGAGAACGCTTACCCGGAGATCAGAGGCTGAATGCCCTTGATCGCTGAAGTGTTCCCCGACTGGAAGGGAACATTCCTGCCTGGCGATTGCCGCGCGATGTCCGTTCATCCGTTGTCGCAGCATCTGCATGGTCGCGCCAATGTACCATGCTTCGGGACATCCTTTCCTGCAGCATGTGAGGAAGATAACGTTGGCCGAGTTGCACGGGTATGTACCATGTACCTGATGGGTGGTGTTCTCACGTGTAATGGTGGTACCCAAGTCGATGATCTGGCGCATCTTGCAGAGATTGTCATGGAAGGGTTGTGTGGTGTTGTGGTCGCTGTTCTGAAGGCTGGGTAGTTTGTTGCAAACAATGGTTTGTTTGAGGTTGCGTGGTTGTTTGAAGGCAAATAGTGGGAGTGTGGGGATGTCCTCGGCAAGATGTTCGTCTTCATCAATGACGTGTTGAAGGCTGCGAAGAAGATGTCGTAGTTTCTCTGCTGCGGGAAGTACTGGACGACGAAGGGTACTCTGTCGGTTGTGTCCCATGTTTGTCTTCTGAGAAAGTCTGTTTGTGGGAGCTAGCTGAGCAGAAATTGACCATCACGTTCCATATTATAATTGTGACTACATTCTGAAAATGCTTCAGTGGCTGAAAAATACTTTGAGATAAAGTGAAGTCACGAAAAGGTACAAATGTTTAGTCCAAAGGTGTGCAATTTAGTTGGATTAGCCATCCAAAAGTGTCCAAGGATGTGCAAGTTAGGTGGGGTTACGGGGATAGGGCGGGGGAGTGGACCTTTGTGGAGTGCTCTTTCAGAGGGTCGGTGCAGGCTCAATGGGCCGAATGGTGGCTCCTGCACTGTAAGGATTCTCTGGATGCTTGGAAACTGATCTCATAAAGAGGTGACAGCATATTGTGTTAGCAAAACTGCTAGATAAACAGCTGGTGCTAGCACACTGCAGTGAAATCTCGAACTAAGATAGAGATAATCTGAGACAAACATGCCCTTCTGGTCACATGTTGTTGGCATGATGGTTTACTGAGAAAACAGGAGGTGCAGTCAAATGTCATGTTTTTGACAGCGTTTGCTCATGGAATACTCTTCACAAAGGTTGAAGTTTCTTTCTTATATAAATATATTAAAATGCATTTCCACATGCACATATATGTACAATATATCTATATAAAATATAATCCGGTTTGCAGTGCAGCCCATCTTGAAGCCTAACTAATGATACTGTGTGTATTCCAGTGATCCAATTTGTTCTGTTACTATACACCTATACAATCGGTTATTTTGCTATTCTCTTGGTTGGGGCGATCTGTATGCTTTATGACGTTTATTTTTTTGAGAGTGGGAGATTCATTCCCATTTATTTAGCTTTGCTTTACTTTTAGGTCTTTTTTCCCTCTGTAAGAGTTACTAAGAATTTTCTTTCCCTTTCTGAGCGGTTCAATAAGTAGCCCGTGTCTCTTTTGTTTCTCGTCAGCAGGAGTCTCTGTGGTGCTGTGTCTCCTCACGGCTGTGCCTTGTGTTTGCTGTAACGATTGCAAGCCTGTTAACATTGGAGCAGTTGGAAATCTTTTAGCGCGAATGTCTCACTGGAGTTACTAATGAATCTGTCTGATTGGCGTAATGGGTTCTCCAACAGTGCAGAACAGGGAGCTCTCAATGACATGTGCAAATACTGTAAGGTAAAACCCTACCTCGCAGGTGTGAAGAATAGGAAAGAAATTAACAGTTTAAATGACTGTTAAAACCATAAATTCAATAAAATCTGAACTGTTTGTGAGCTACCCTATGGCAAAACCTCTTTAATATCTCCAACTGGACCTCCTTTGTCTTGACCACCTGTGAATTTTTCATTTCCCCAGCTTCTATCCTTCACAGACTGAGAGGAGTCTGCACATTCTCCCCGTGTCTGCGTGGGTTTCCTCCGGGTGCTCCGGTTTCCTCCCACAAGTCCCGAAAGACGTGCTGTTAGATCATTTGGACATTCTGAATTCTCCCTCAGTGTACCCGAACAGGTGCCGGAATGTGACGACAAGGGGCTTTTCACAGTAACTTCATTGCAGTGTTGATGTAAGCCTACTTGTGACAATAATAAAGATTATTATTAATGTCAAAAACCAAACCTTGATTTATGAACTAATTCCAAATCATCTACCATTTCTTCAGTGTCCAGAGTGTCCAGCAGTGTCCAGCAGTGTTAACCCTTTGCTCTTCCACATGAGTTCTCACTACTGCGAAAAGTGAATTTTTAAATTCCTCCAAAATAACCATTTCCCCAAGAGCTTCTTCATACTTTTGGTCTATTTTTTTCTTCTTTTTATAAAGTTTTTAGAGTACCCAATTATTTTTTCCAATTAAGGGGCAATTTAGCGTGGCCAATCCACCTAACCTGCACACCTTTGGGTTGTGGGGGTGAAACCCACGCAGACATGGGGAGAACGTGCAAACTCCACACGGACAGCGACCCGGGGCCGGGATTCGAACCCAGGTCCTCAGCGCCGTAGTCCCAGTGCTAACCACTGCACTACATGCTGCCCCTTTTGGTCTATTTTTAATGCTCTTATCCACATATCAATATTATCTTATTTACTTCTTTCAAATTCCATATACGTCTGGCCTGGTTAATTCCTTAGATTTCTAAACTTCTATCTATGCGCTTCTGCCACGAGTTCATGTGCACTTAAGATGGCTTTTCTCACCTCATCATAATCCCCAAATACCTCCTTTGATAGTAACACAAACACTTCACGAGCTCCACCTGCTAACTTTGTTTGAACCAACAATATCCACAAGGTTTTTGGCCAATTCAATTATTTAGCAACTTTCTCAAATGAGATAAGAAAGGCTTCAACATCTTTCTCATCAAACCTTGGCAGTGCTTGAATATATTTAAACATATCCCCACTAGGCTCTTGTCTTGGAGAGGTCACTCTCCACTCAAACATTCCTCAACTTCTGCCTTTAACACCAACATGTTAAGTTGATGTTCTCTCTCCCTCCTTTTCCCTTTCTTCCCTTACTAATCTTTCCATTTCTACCTCAAGTTTCCTCATTTCAATTTCCTTTTGAGAAGCTCTTTCTTTTTCCTTTTCTTCTTCCTTTGCCTCTCCCTGTCTTTTAAACTCCAATTCAAGCTGCCTCAATTCGATTTATTTCTCTTTCTTTTTTCCGTGCATTTTGAATTGTTTCATTTGTAATTGAATTTTAGCTAATTCCGATGATTCAGACAGCAGCACGGTAGCATTGTGGATGGCACAACTGCTTCACAGCTCCAGGGTCCCAGGTTCGATTCCGGCTTGGGTCACTGTCTGTGCGGAGTCTGCACACCCTCCCCGTGTGTGCGTGGGTTTCCTCCGGGTGCTCCGGTTTCCTCCCACAGTCCAAAGATGTGCAGGTTAGGTGGATTGGCCATGATAAATTGCCCTTAGTGTCCAAAATTGCCCTTAGTGTTGGGTGGGGTTACTGGGTTATGCGGATAGGGTGGAGGTGTTGACCTTGGGTAGGGTGCTCTTTCCAAGAGCCAGTGCAGACTCGATGGGCAGAATGGCCTCCTTCAGCACTGTAAATTCTATGATAATCTATCTCTGGCAAATTTAAATGCTGAACTATCACTTTAATTATTTAAACCTTCTTCACTCCTTCAGATAAAATCAATTGCCGCTTGTCTGTCAGATCCAAAAGCTTTGTTTAACCATCCTTCATAAACCACCCAGAGTGACCTCTTCACACCCAACAAACTCTCGGCCACTGAACGGCAATTTTACAAGTCACTCCCTATTTCAACTGAGTATAAACACACTCGCTGTATTTAAATTCAATAATCCCAAAACAAACTAGGAATTATACTTTTTAATCTCACAAAGAGCTCCCAATTTTTGTCAGGACACCAGACAAGAAATCCCAAACATTTTTCAATTTGTAAATCTGTGAGGAAAGGATAGTTCATGCCCAGAGTGATGACTCTGACCAATAGTTAACTTTTATGTTGAAACAAACTTTAATTTAAACACAGAATTAAGCCCATTAGCACCAAAGAAACAGTGTTACAATTAACAGTTAAACATTTCTTAAATAAAAGGAAAACTTAAACTCACTATTGATATCTGCTACTATATATTTTCCAACTAAGCAACCCAATATTGTTCAAAATCCACTAAGATCAGAAATCAGAAAACGACCCATTTATTTCAACTTTTTGCTTCCTGTCTCCTCACCAGCTTTCTATCCATTTTAAATCACCACCCGTAATCCCATGCGCTTTAACATTACATATTAACCTGCTATGTGGGACGTTGTCGAAAGCCTCCCGAAAGTTCTCCCTGGTCAACTCTACTAGTTACACCTTCAAAGAATTCTAACAGATTTGTCAAGCATGATTTTCCTTTTCAAAATCGATGCTGACTTTGGCTGATTACACCACTGCTTTCCAAATGCTGTGCTGTGAAATCCTTGACAATGGAATCAACAATTTCCCTATTACCGACGTTAGATTCACTGGTCTATAGTTTCCTGTTTTCTCTCTACCTCCCTTTTTGAATAGTGAGGTTATATTAGCTACCCTCCAACCTGTAGGAACCATTCCAGAGTCCAAAAAATTTTGGAAAATGACCCCCAATGGATCTACTATTTCTAGGGCCACTTCCTTAAGTACTCTGGGATGAAGATTATCAGGCCCTGGAGATTTGCCCACCTTCAATCCCATTAATTTCCCCAAAACCATTTCTTTACTAATACTAATTTCCTTCAGCTCCTCACTAAAACTTGTGCTTCTCAGAACATCTGGTGCATTATTCATGTCTTCCTCTGTGTAGACAGAAGCAAAGTATGAATTTCATTCCTCAGCCATTTCTTTATTCCCTGTTATGGATTCCCCCGTTTCTGACTGTAAGGGGCCTACATTAGTTTCAATCAATCTTTTTCTCTTTACATACCTATAGAAACGTTTATAGTCAGTTTTTATGTTCCCGCTAGTTTACTTTCAAATTGTATTTTTCCCTTCTTAATCAATCCCTTGATCTGCCTTTGCTGAATTTTAACCTGTTCCCAATCCTCAGGTCTACTGCTATTTCTTGCTGATTTGTATGCCAATCGTTGAAACTATACTATCTCTAATTTCACTTGTAAGCCATTGTTCGGCCACAGTTCCCTTTCTACTCTTGTGCCAAATAGGAATAAACAACTTTTGGAGTTCACCTATTTGTTCCTTGAATGTTGCCACTGCCTGTCCACAATGCTTCCTTCCAGTAATGTTTCCCAGTCTGTCACAGTCAGCTCACGCCTCATATCATCATAATTACCTTTATTGAGATTCAGGACCCTAGTGTCAGAACCAACTAACTCACTATCCACCTTGATAAAGAATTCTATCATATTATGGTCACTCATCCCCAAGGGTTCTCTCATAACCAGATTGCCAACTAATCCTTTCTCGTTGCACAACACCCAGTCCAAGATAGCCTGTTCCCTGGTTGGTTCCTCAACGTAATGGTCCAGGAAACCATCCCATATACACTCCTTAAATTTCTTCTCTATTGTAGAGTGACTAATTTGAGTCACCCAATCTATATGCAGATTAACCGCTGCAATCCCCGTGGTGTAGGAACACCCACAGTGCCAGGAAGGGAGTTCTGTGATTTTGAAACTGTTGCCTCATTGGAAGTGATGTCCTATCAAACCAGACGTGGAACTGAAACCCAAGCCTGGAACCTATTGCTCTTGGCAGGAGTCAGGTGGAATGGTGGCGGGAGAGGGGAAAGAGGTTGGGGTAGAATCCATTTCGGCTAGGTTCTTGTCCTTGGAAGCAGCAAATTCTGGCAGTAGAATGGCACATTCTATGCCTGGAACCTCTCTCACAACCTTGGTTTGGGGGCAATCTTTTGGTGTAGCCAACAGCCGGGTGACCATTGCGAGATTTCCGCCTGGCGCAAAGCCTGATTTGGGCCTCTCCCGCAATTCACCTGCTGCGCCTGGATTGGCGGCGGGTGCAAGGCAGTGGTAGAATCATGCCCACAATCCCCATTACCCTTGGTGTCATTAGTATTGAGAAATCTATTGATCTCTGTCTTCGTACAATAGAATCATAGAATCCTACAGTGCAGAAGAAGGCCATTCGGCCCATTGAGTCTACACCGACACTCTGACAGAGATAGCCTCAGTCCCCCACCCTATCCCCTTAACCCCACCTAACCTTTGGACACAAAGGGTCAATTCCCGTACCAGCCGCCCCGAACAGGCGCTGGAATGTGGCGACTAGGGGCTTTTCACAGTAACTTCATTTGAAGCTTATTTGTGACAATAAGCGATTTTCATTTCATTTCATTTCATTTAGCATGGACAATCCACCTAACCTGCTCACCTTTGGACTATGGGAGGAAACCGGAGCACTGGGAAGAAACCCACACACACAGGGAGAAAGTGCAAAATCCACACAGTCACTCAAGGCCAAAATGGAACCTGGGTCCCTGGCACTGTGAGTCTTGCATAATAATAATCACTTATTGTCACAAGTAGGCTTCAATGAAGTTACTGTGAAAAGCCCCTAGTCACCACATTCCGGCACCTGCTCGGGAAGGCCGGTACGGGAATTGAACTCGCGCTGCTGCCTTGTTCTGCATTACAAGCCAGCTGTTTAGCCCAGTGTGCTAAACCAGCCCCTCTATACTCAATATACTGCCGCAGTATACTCAATATACCCAATGACTGAGCATCCACAGCCCTCTGGGGTACACATTACAAAGATTTGCCACCCTTTGAATGAAGAGATTCCCCCTCATCCCAGTCCGAAATGATTTCCCCCTGATCCTGAGGCTGTCTTCTGGTTCTAGATTCCCCGGTCAGAGGAAACATCCTTCCAGCATCGACCCTGCTCAGAGCCTTAAGAAATTTGTAATTTTCAATGAGATCACCTTTTATTCTTCCAAACTTTAGAGAGTACAGGCCCACATCTCCTCGCTCAAGATCTGTCCAACAGGCAATGATTATCGTGCAGAAACAGTCCCACCTGGTTCCAAGGCGAATTTTCCACTTCACCTCCGGTTGAGTAAAAGGTCAGATCAAAATATCGAAGGGGAGTAAATACTTTATAGCAGTGTTTTTCAAACTTTTTTTTCCCGGGGACCCATTTTTACCAACCGGCCAACCTTTGGGACCCACGCCGGCCGACCTTCGCGACCCACGCCGGCTGACATTCGCGACCCACCATTTTCTCTGACCTTTAATGCGAGAGGTGAGCCTGCTTGGTCCTCATTTACTTGTTTGCTGCTGACAAAATGGAAGATTCACAATCACGCCCAAAGCACGTGACGTCAGCGTTCGGGGCGCGTGACCTGCTCTCTGCCTCGCTTCAGGCAGGAAGATAACATTGAATTAAAAAAATGAATCTTCTCCTGCATCAGCGCGCTGACGTCAGGAGGAGGCGGTGAGTCTCGTGTGGTTCTGCGCATGTGCACCGATGAGTGGGCACGCATGTGTTAGAGGTGAAAATATTCACACGAAGGCCTGAGGATGAGTAAAGAAGCAGTTTATTATATCGGAATTCTGGGAGAAAGACCTGAGGCCTGAGGCCTGGACAGCCCTCTTTCTCACTTGAACTAAGGCTCACACGGGTTAATATACAGAATCAGGGGGCGGAATTAGTTGCATTCTCATTTACATTCCATCAATCAACTATATTCGCGTCACAATTCATTACATACAGTCAATCAATTTTCTTAGCATCCCAGTTATCACATATATGGTTAAAGTGGCTGTTGCCTTACCCGCCCTTAACTTCATACAGAAGTCATTCAAAACTAACACAAGGATATGTCCTGTCTACAGCTGGGGACCTTGATCTATTATAGATACATTGTTCTGTGAAGCTGTTACCAGCAGCTGTTGAGATACTGCCTATAAGTACCCACGCTTGGTTCTCATGAGGTAGTTTACACAGTTTGTAACTTATTGTTCAGGAAAGTGGCTAGTTCAGCCATTTTCTGTCTTTAGTATTGCTTTCATAGCTAACAGCCATTTTGTGTCCTTTCCGATATTGACAAGCATTGTGTATACACTATCTATTTCTACAAATTGCCTCATCTAAACAGGCATCTTAGCCAATGAGTACCCTTTGTCTCATCAGAACTATTCAAAAGTAATATAGGAGCAAAAATGTAGTTACAGGGCCGCCTATAATTTATATCATAGTCCAGTATCAGAAAATGTCCCCCAACACATGCTCAGTGCGCCCGCATTTCTTTATGTGGTCGCGGCTGCCATTTTCAAAGCCGCTCGCAGCTGGCATTGTTAAAAGCCGGCTGCTGCGACTGTTGCGTGCGAATTTGTGCGATCGGGAACGCCGTGACAGACGGTTCC
The DNA here is from genome assembly GCF_902713615.1 of Scyliorhinus canicula. Taxonomy (NCBI): domain Eukaryota; kingdom Metazoa; phylum Chordata; class Chondrichthyes; order Carcharhiniformes; family Scyliorhinidae; genus Scyliorhinus; species Scyliorhinus canicula. The sequence goes on along the minus strand of NC_052150.1, from coordinate 9,214,099 downwards.
ACGACCCACCCGCAGGTCGCGACCCCCACTTTGAAAATGCCTGCTTTATAGTGACATTGATGTGTAACTGCGATCAGTTCCCGCCCCCCCCCCCCCCCCCCCCCTCCGCACCCCCCCCACCTACAGTTATGTCCCTGGACTGTGAAATTATTGCTGGGGGTCTAAAGATTAAATTACAGATTCAGGTCTCCAGAAAAAAATAGAACTGTTGATTGAGTAAGTTTAAAACTTTTTTTAAAGTGTTTGTCTTTGAATTTGTCCTTTCACTGTAAGGTGTTCCTGTTTATCTGGCAGGATGATGAATCTAGCAGTCAGGATTACCTTGATGTTTGTGTGTATGTGTGTGTATGCTGGCCAAGATCACTCGGATAAAGAGGGAATTTCCATACAATAAGTGGGGTTGACAAAGCAAATATTTACATATTAACTTTTCTAATAACCTAGCCTCAGGGAGGACACTTTTACAAGGGTGAATTTCACCGGGGAGCATTCTCCCTCACCTTCAAAGATGATTTGTGGTACTCAACAAGTACAGATTATCGCACACTCATTCTCTCATCATTGAACTCTGATGCCCCAGTGGCAGTTCTACAGCCAATTCCCTGGCAGTCCGACAACAAAAATACATCTAAAACATTCCCTGCTCGCTCGGTGACCTGAATTTTGAAAACCAAAGGCTGAAGATAAAATTTACCATCATGGAAAAATAAACCATGTGGTAATATTCAACTGAACAAATAGCAAAGGAAAGCAAAAAAAATCCGGCCCTTGACTCAGAAACTACAGCCCACTCAGATCATTACCACTCCGATATTCATCAACTTCAACCTCAATCACAAATTAAGTTTGTCTGGATGAATTCCGATGCGAGTTTGTTGGCTGGCCACAGAGATGACTAATTATGTTGCATTTCCTTTATGATACTTAATGCTCTAAATAATGTGCTGTCTATGCAAAGGATATATTGCATAAACATAAAGATTCAGGCTAATCTGTGCATGTGCGTATGCAATGCGCATTCATCTTTTGCAACAGAGACTGGAACCTTTTTCCGAGGAAGGAACAGCCTCATGCTTTCTCACGTTCAGTGCTTCCAAAGTCAAATCCAATTTTTTTACACATCCATGTCTTAAATATTTAAACAACTGGTATTTATATAGCACCATTAACAGAATAGAACATCTCACACAGCTTCAGGCAGCAGCAATGATAAAACAATGTGACCCCTATCCACATGAGGAGGCAGTAGAGCACGATGGCCAAGAGGTGGGCAAGGAGTGTCATGGGGGAGAAAAGTAAGGCAGAGAGAGACTTAGGGAGGAAATCCCAGAGCTTACGACCCAGTCAGCTTTCGGTCCAGCTACCAATGGTACAGCAACTGAAATCAGGGATTGTCTTCTATTCTTACAAAGGGTGAGGCCCAAAATCAAAAGTTTGGAGGAGAGCTAATTAGTGCCCACTCCTGACTGCCATGCTCCAGCTGCATTAGTGAGACTGTACCTGGAGAATGGAGCACAGTTTTGGTCTCCTTATTTTGGGGGATATACTTGCATTGGAGTCAGTGCAGAGAAGGGTGACCCGTCTAATTCCTGGGATGAAGCGGTTGCCTCATCGGGAAAAGTTGAGTGGGCCGGGCCAACTTCAAAGGAGAGGCAATCCTATGGAAACTTAACAGAGGAGACGCCGAGGAGGTGACTTTCCCCTTGTGGGGGTATCTAGAATTAGGGGGCAGTTACAAAATAAGGGGTCCCCCAAATTAAGGCAGAGGTGAGGAGAAGTGTCTTTAGTGGGTTATTAATCTTAGGAATTCTCTAAATTCTCTACCCCAGAGACAATGGAGGAAAGGTCACAGAATATAGTGTAGGCCGTGTTAGACAGGTGATCAAAGGTTATGGGAGTGGGGGGGGGGGGGGGAGTTGAGGACACAATCAGATCATTCATGATCTTATCAAATGGCAGAGTAGGTTCGAGTGACCTGAAGGCCCATTCCTGCTTCTATTTCTTATGGTTTAATGACGCTCAGCAAGTAAACGCCTGCAATTTTGGAGTTAGGATGCAGCATAGTTACTGATCAGAAAGATTTAATTTAATTGAAATAATCTTTATTGTCACAAGTAGGCTTACATTAACACTGCAACAAAGTTACTGTGAAAAGCCCCTAGTCGCCACATTCCAGCGCCTGTTCAGGTTCACTGAGGGAGAATTCAGAAAGTCCAATTGACCTGACAGCACGTCTTTCGGGAGTTGTGGGAGGAAAGCGGACCACCCGGAGGAAACCCACGCAGACACGGGAAGAACGTGCAGACTCCGCACCGACAGTGACCCAAGCCGGGAATCGAACCTGGGACCCCGGGGCTGTGAAGCAACAGTGCTAACCACTGCGCTACCGTACCACTCCTGTCTAAGGTTTAAGATGCTGCACAAGTGAACAGCAAAGGAACAATTCTGCAAATAGCAGCCGTTGATGATCACATTGTTAAGTAATAACAGGTTGCACAGGAAAAGAGTAACTACTACTGACTGCCACGTGCCAGAGGATAACGTTTCACATTGGACCCCCAACTACCTTTCTACCGAAACTCTCTGGGCTGCAGGAATGTTCTGCGTTGACCTGGCCCAAATTAAAATAATTCCACTAACGACAGGACCAGAGGCGAAACCAGATACTTGAGATTTAGCTGTGGAAATCCCAGGGATTATTTCAACAAGAGTTGGTACAAACCCAGACGCCCAATTTGTATTCTCTAACAAAGTGCCAGTTCACTCTGTAATGCACGGAAGATAATGCTGATCTTTAAACAGGAAGTGTAAAACTGTTAAAGATTCGACATAACAGGGAAAGCACCAAAGAATAGAATAAAAGCCATATGAACATAGGATTGGACAGTATAATAACCCATATTCTTAAATTGCAGGAAGTTGAAACAAAGAAAAAATAAACAACTACTACATAGAAAGCATGCAAATTGATATCAAAAATGAGATCCAAAGATATTGGAGCCCGTTGGCACATAACTGGTTGAGCTCAGTTGGCTGTTCAGCTTGTTCCTGATGCAGAGCGAGATCAGCAACGTGGGTTCGATTCCCGCACTGGCTGAGGTTATTCATGAAGGCTCAACCTTGCCCCTCGCCTGAGGTGTGGTGACCCTCACGTTAAATCACCACCGGTCAGCTCTCTTCCCCCTCAAAGGGGAAAGGTCACCTGGGACTGTGATGACTTTACTTTACTTTAATATCGGCAAAGAAAGGCTGACAACACCACTGTGTCTTCAATGTAGTAAAGCATCCATTAGTCAAAATTTAACACCAAGCCACATAAGGCAATAGTGTCGAGAAAGGATGGTTAATCAGGTCGGGTTTAAGATGCTTGTTAAAGGTGGAGAGGGAGATGGAAGGGATTGGAGAGGGGATGCTGGCACTCCTGGCTTAGAGCCTAGGCAACGGAAGGCATGGCTACCAATGGTGCTAGCAAAGGAAACTGAGGCTGTATAAAGGGGCGAGCATGTTTAGCTGCTTGCTTCCCGGCACTCACAGTGCAGAGAAAAACATGGCTATTCAACGCGACTCGTACAGTGAGGAGCTCCGCTCGATGGAACTCACCATTCTAGCGAAAGATCGATGGCGTAATGATCTCCGAGGCCCCCGAAACAATCCCCACCTCCCCCGCTCCCGGCCCAAAAGCAAGATGGGAGGGTCGCAGCTGGGGGCTTCCGATCCCTTTGGAGACCCCAAGAGTGCCGTTCTGTCTGGTCCCCGTTTATGGGGAGCAGTGCTGAATGACGCTCGCCGGAGGTCTCTGAGGAGAAAGGATTGAATCCCGAAGCCTCAGATACCTCAGGAATCTGCACATTAGAGCACAGTAGCACAGGGGTTAGCACAACGCTTCACAGCTCCAGGGTCCTAGCTTCGATTCCCGGCTTGGATCACTCACTGTGCAGAGTCTGCACGTTCTCCCCGTGTCTGCGTGGATTCCTCCGGGTGTTCCAGTTTCCTCCCACAAGTCCCGAAAGACATGCTTGTTAGGCGAATTGGACATTCTGAATTCTCCCTCAGTGTACCCGAACAGGCGCCGGAATGTGGTGACTAGGGGATTTTCACAGTAACTTCATTGCAGGGTTAATTTAAACCCACTAGTAACGATAAAGATTATTATTAAACATTTGGCATATATCAAATGTATTTTATCTTATTCATGGGGTCAGGTTTAGTGAACAAGCCCAATTCCAGTCTTGCGGCCCATTGAGATGAAGGAGGACCATTCCTGCAGCCCACTCACTGGCCTAGGCTGTCCATCACTGGCCTAAAGAGTGGGTTTCGTGAACAAGATGAATTTGGAAAGGAGACATGGGGCGATAGTGAAGAAACTAGAAAAAGGTGTAAATTTAGGATTAGGGCACGGGGGATTCTTAGAGGAAATTTCACAGAATTTACTGTGCAGAAGGAGCCCATTCGGCCCATCAAGTCTGCACCAGCCCTTGGAAAGAGCACCCTACCTAAGCCCACAATTCCACCCTAACCTGTAACCCCACTGTACCTTTTCTGGACACTGAGGGCAATTTATCATGGCCAATCCACCTAGCCTGCACAACTTTGGACTGTGGGAGGAAACCGGAGCACCCGGAGGAAACCCACGCACACACGGGGAGAACGTGCAGACTCCGCACAGGCAGTGACCCAACCCAGGAATTGAACCTGGGACCCTGGTGCTGTGAAGCAACAGTGCTAACCACTGTGCTACCGTGCTGCGCCCCGTGAGTTAGAGGAAGGGAGGGATACAACAGAGTCAGCTGAATGGATAGCCTCAATCTTTGTAACAAAAATGGACAACAGGGGAGAGATTAGGAGAATATTGCTGTGTGGGAGGTTATGTCCCAACAGAAGCGGTTCCCTAGAACCACAGAAACAAGCCATTCAACCCAATCATTCCATGTTTATATTGAGGCAATGGAGGGGGCCTGGCTTTAAAAACAGCATTGGGCAAACATTTGAAAAGAAAATGAAAAGCTAAGTGCAGAGGAATAGGTTAGCTGAATATGTTAGTGTGCCGGCAAAGCAAGGTGGAACTGAGTGGCTCCCCGCTGGGCTGGAAGTGTTTCCAATTCTCTGTCCGGTAAGAAAAAATAGTTGCCAAAGTCTTTTTAAGAGCCCACGCCCAGGCCTGTTTGTCGCTATTGGCTACACATTCTAAAGAACAAGCTGAGGTTTCACCGTGAGTGTTCACAGATCCACTCCAGGAGTCGTAGCCGATTAATTATTTCACCCCATAGCTGGGCATATTTGTGCCATGAGTTTGAAATGGGTGTGAGGAGTAACGTTTAAAATTCACAATCTTGCCCATTGCAAGTGAGTTCGGTGGGGCGGGGGGTGGGGAGGGGGGGGGGGGGGGGGGGGGGGCAGACATGCAGTTTTCGCTAAGCATCAGTTTGACCTGAAGGTCCAATAGGTGCTGAGGATCTATATTGTAAACACCACGTCAGGAAATAACTCCTGCAGCTTAAAGTCCCGTAAATTAGAACCAATAAGACATGATTGTGAAACCCTTCATGATTCTCATTATTAACTGTAAATTGGTGGGTTCCTGCGTCACTAACAGTATAACGACTTTCAGCAAGACGAGTTCATTCACCAGCTGAGCAGCTATTTCAATACTTGTGTACTTTGCCCGCCTTCCCGGGGGGGGTAAGCCCCCGCCACGTGACCGCGTGTCACCACGTTCTCACGTAACCACTCGGTCTACAATAACCACAATGTTTCTCTTCCTCACATTGTTACCACAAAGTTTTTCTGCGTCTGTCGCCTGAAATTTAGAATTCTAATCCTTGGGCGCGATCCAACGGGCTCGCTGCGCTGAAAAAGCAGCTCACCGCGGTGCAGCGTGGCCGTTGAAAGCCAGGAGACCCCGCTCCCAGGATCACAACGCCTCCCGAGTTTCAACGCAATTAGGCGAGACGTTGTGATGTGAATCCCGCCCGAGCAAATCTGCATATTGGAGCGAGGCAGTAAGCTTCATTCTAATAATAATCTGTATTAGTGTCACAGGTAGGCTTACATTAACACTGCAATGAAGCAGTCACCTCGACTTCTGAACCAATGGATATAAGGGATTCTCCATCCCGTCAGCCCCGTTTTCCGGCGTGACACCGGCAGCAGGATTCTCCATTCTGACAGCCGGCTAATGTGGTTTCCCATTGTGGCCACCCCATGCCATCGGCAAATCCGCGGGCGTGGGAGCACTGCCGGCGAAGCGGAAGATCCCCCATGACGGAGAATCTGCAGAGGTTCACTCGATGCATCCTATCCGTCCCGCTTAATAACTAACTCACGCAAACTCTGTTTCTCTCTCCACAGACGCAGTCAGACCTGCAGAGTCTTTCCAGCATTTTCTGTTTCTATTTCAGATTTTCAACATCCGCAGTATTTTTGTTTTTATTTTGGTGATCCAGCCTTAAACTCTGGGCGGTACTGAATTGCAGCAGATATACAGGAAGAGATTTACAGTTAAAACAACGATAACAACAACTAAATAATAAGCCCATTGGCTTTTGAAAAGATTCGTAAAGATGAGCTCTGAATTAGTTGCGATGAAACCCGAGATGGAATCAGAGAATCTTACAGCACGAGGTAATTTGGCCTATCATATCTTCAAACGAGTTGTCCAATTTAGTCGCACACCCTTGCATTATCCCCAGGACCCTGCGAGTGAATCCTCTTCAAACACATGGATGTTATCGTATGAATTACTGCAACTATAATTGTGTGTAAAGAAGGCTGTCTGCTTGTTCTACCACAGCACCCCCCCCCCCCCCCCCCCAAATGGGCGGCACGGTAGCCCAGTGGTTAGCACTGTTCCTTCACACTTGCTTTTGTATAGCACTCCTCACAACCACCAGACACATGCAGGAAATGCAGCAGCCAATTCTCTCACAGCAAGACCCCCACAAACAGCAATGTGTTAACGATCAGATAATTTGTGTTTGTGGTGTGGTGTTGACGAAGGGATGGACATTGGCCAGGGCCACCTGGGGAAATTCACCGACTCTAAACGAGGAGCCACTCATGTAGGAACTACCACCAAGTCCAAATCAGAAAGGTAATTATTCCAAAAACATGCAAATGTGAGCGACCAGCAGCAAAAAACTAACATGGCAATACACCCTTCTTGTGAGGGTCATACGTGAATCTTCCATCCAGAGATAATCAAATGTGACATTCATGTTTGAAGAAGGCGACCAGCTGGATTACTGATCCCACTCAGGCTATTCGGAGCAAATTTATTGGGGTCTCAACTTCGAGGTCAGAGCCATGCCCACGGGAGAATTAAAATCAACTCAACTGCTTCAGCACCCTTAATCTTTCAGTTATTTGCATTAAATTAGTTACCAGAAAGTCAAGAACATCCCAAATCAGGTGCCTGACCTTTCCATTTGCTCCTCCAATCTCACCCCTCCTCCTGCAGGACTCCTTCATCGGAAACGGGATTCGTGGAATTTACCGATAGGTTATCTGCTGTGACTACAGCGGATGACACATCTGCCCAACACCTGTCCACCTTCCCAGAAATTCCGCAACCAGCAACTCAGGGTCGTCAGTGAGAAAATATCTGGAATGTTGTTGTTGTACTTGGGCAGCATGGTAGCATTGTGGATAGCACAATTGCTTCACAGCTCCAGGGTCCCAGGTTTGATTCCAGCTTGGATCATTGTCTGTGCGGAGTCTGCACATCTTCCCCGTGTGTGCGTGGGTTTCCTCCGGGTGCTCCGGTTTCCTCCCACAGTCCAAAGATGTGCGGGTTCTAGCAATCGAACCGCTAGCAATTGCGCTCAGGGCAGCAAAAAATTGGAGGGGGATCCGAAGGGGAGGCAGAGAGCACAGAGTCTCACTCTATGCAGACCCACAAAGCAGCATGGACGGAATCATCGCGCTCCTGAAAGAGTTTGGAGCCTTCTCGGGCTACAAACTCAACATGAGCAAAAGCGAGATCTTCCCAGTACACCAGCAGGGGGGGGGGGGGGGGGGGGGGGGGGGGGGGGGGGCAGCACTAAAGGGGCTGCCGTTCAAACAAGCCCGACATAAATTCTGCTACCTGGGGATCCAAATAGCCCATGACTGGAAAGGGATCCACAAATGGAACCTCACCAGCCTGACGGAGGAAGTAAAAAAGGACCTGCAAAGATGGAACACACTCCCACTCTCCCTCACGGGGAGAGTCCAGACGATCAAAATGAACATACTGCCCAGGTTCCTCTTCCTGTTTAGATCCATTCCGATCTACATCCCCAAGGCCTTCTTCATAGCGCTGGACAAACTTATCATGGCGTTCGTATGGGGGGGTAAAAATGCTACGATCCCAAAGAAGGTCCTACAGAAAACAAAATCCAGGGGGGGGCTAGCCCTCCCGAATCTACAATTCTACCACTGGGCGGCAACAGCCGAGCGAGTAAGGGGATGGATCCAGGAGCCAGAAGCCGAGTGGGTGCGTGTGGAGGAGGCCTCCTGCATGGGGACCTCCCTCCGGGCCCTCGCCACGGCAGCACTCCCATCCCCACCCAAAAAACATTCCAGCAGCCCAGTGGTGACAGCCACCCTCCAATCCTGGAACCAACTGCGGCAGCAATTTGGCCTGAACAAAATGTCGGACAAGGCTCCCATCTGCAACAACCATAGGTTCAAACCAGCACTGACTGACGCCACCTTCAAAAGGTGGAGACAGGACGGGGGGACACTGACAGTCAGGGACCTATACACGGACGACAGGATCGCAACACTGGACGAACTGACAGAGAAATTTCAGCTAGCTGGGGGGAACGAGCTACGGTACCTGCAGCTCAAAAACTTCCTACGAAAGGAGACAAGGACGTACCCACAACCGCCACGACAGACACTACTGGAAGACCTACTGGACGCAAGTATCCTAGAGAAAGGGAACTGTAGTGACATGTATGGCCGACTGGTAGATAGGGACGACACCGTACTGGACGCAGCAAGAAGGAAATGGGAGGACGACCTGGGGATGGAGATAGGGTGGGGACTCTGGAGCGAAGCACTGCATAGGGTCAACTCCACCTCCACGTGCGCAAGGCTCAGCCTGACGCAACTAAAAGTGGTACATAGAGCCCACTTAACGAGAAACGGTATGAGTAGGTTCTTCCCGGAGGTGGAGGACAGATGTGAGCGGTGCCAAAGAGGCCCGGCCAACCACGCCCACATGTTCTGGTCTTGCCCCAAACTTGTGGAGTACTGGACAGCCTTCTTCGAGGCTATGTCCAAAGTGGTGGGGGTGAGGGTGGAGCCATGCCCGATAGTGGCGGTCTTCGGGGTTTCAGACCAGCCAGATCTGTTCCTGGGGAGGAGGGCGGACGCCCTTGCCTTTGCCTCCCTGATCGCCCACCGTAGAATCCTGTTTGGCTGGCGGTCAGCAGCACCGCCCAGAGCTGCAGACTGGCTGTCCGACCTCTCGGATTCTCTCCAAATGGAGAAAATCAAATTCGCCATCCGAGGGTCGGACGACGGCTTCCACAGAACGTGGGAGCCATTCATGCAACTGTTCCGGGACCTGTTTGTGGCCAACGAACATGAGGAAGAATAGTCGGGGGAAGGTAGCCGGCGGGGAGGGGGGGGGGGCTATGGGCTCGTTACGGGGGTTTGATGGCTAGCTAAGGCCCAAAACCAAACTAAATAAATGCCAATAAACATTGGGGAATGTAAAATATGTATGCCGGCAAAGAGGGGGAGGCCACAGTTATTACTACGAAGATGCTCACCTGTAAATATATATGTTAATTTTTGCGTGTTTTTTTTTCTCTCTCTAACAATTTGTAATTTGTTCAATATAAAACATGAAAACTGAATAAAAAACATTTATAAAAAAAAAAGATGTGCGGGTTAGGTGGATTGGCCATGATAAATTGCCCTTAGTGTCCAAAATTGCCGTTAGTGTTGGGTGGGGTTACTGGGTTATGGGAATAGGGTGGAGGTGTTGACCTCGGGTAGGGTGCGCTTTCCAAGAGCCGGTGCAGACTCGATGGGCTGAGTGGCCTCCCTCTACACTGTAAATTCTATGATACTTAGGATGTTTGGCAGGCAAGGGACAGATGTTTAAAGGGCTCATGGCTCAACATTTCCAATGAACTCTGAAATTTGAAACCTTTCGTTCTTGGGATGTGAGCATCACTCTGAGAAGGCAAACGTTTATTGCCCAGCCCTCTTCGTCCTGGAAAAAGTTATGGTGGGCCACCATTTTGAATGGCTGCAGTCTGTCTAGTGAAGGCAGTTCCACGGTGTTATTAATTAGGGAAGACGTTCCAGGGTTTTAACCCAGTGATGATTACAGTGATTATTTCCAAATCAGGGTATTGTGTGACTTGAAGGTGACCTTGGGTGTGATGGTTTTCTCATACCTGCTACCATTTAACCTACAGCTAGTAGAGGTTATGGATTTGGAAGGTGTGACCAAAGGAGCCTGGAGAGGTTGCTGCATATCCCATAGATATCACACATTGCTATCACTCTGTCCCACTGGGGAGTGGGTGTGTGGATGTTTATGTTGGTGGATGGGATGCTTTGTCCTGAATGCATTTGAGCTTCTGGAGTGTTGTTGGAGCTACTCTCATCCAGATAAGTGTGAACTCTTTTATCACACTCTTGACTTGTGCCTCGTAATGTATTGTGACCTCTTACCATGTAATTATGTTATGTAAATGTTGTTGTAGGTGGTAGGGAGGTTTTAGAGAGTCAGGAGCTGAGTGACAGATTGTAGAATACCAAGCCTCTGATTTGAGTCAGAAACTGAAGGCAGAATCATCATCAGTGAACATCCTGACTTTATGATGGAGGGACAATCATCGATAAAGCAGCTGAAGAGAGTTGGGTCTTGGATACCAGCCTGATGGTGTCCTGGGCTACAATGATTGACCCTCAATGGCCAATCTTGCTTTGTGCCAGATACGTCTCCAGCATTGGAGATAATTTCACCCATTCCGTTCCCTGCCCAGACAGACAGACAGATAGATAGATAGATAGATAGATAGATAGATAGATAGATAGATAGACAGTCAGGCAGCCAGACAGACTCACTGACAGACAGATAGACAGAGATCTACTTGTGCTTTGTCTGTTTGTGCTTGACTTGGAATGGCATTAATTCTGTTAACTTCACATTTAGAAATTTAGCATCTTCTTCTGCAAGGTGGAAGAATTACTGGCTGCAAGATTATATTAAAAGTGAATACAATGTAGTATTTCAGTGTATTAGGTGTGTGTGTTTTTTATGCATTGTTGGCATCTTTTCTCTTACGTGTCATAAGCTTCGTTTGTCCCTCTATAGCCACCATAGCGAAGTGTTCCTTTAGTTCTGCCCAAGTCGAAGGGGTAGCAGTTGCGACTGTATCATCAAGAAGTATAAATCCTGATGGACCTCCATGGATGCCACTGTTCTGCTTTATTGTGGGCACTGCTGCCTCATTGCTGTCAGCTGTTGTTCAGTTGTTAGCATTCTTACCTCGGAGATACAAGGTTAAAGTCCCATTCCAGGGTTTGAGCACAAAGCTGAAAGCTGACAATATTGGCAGGGGTCTGGGAACCCGAAGATAATATCAGAGAGTTAGACCAAGGTTCACAGGAGACAGGGAGACATAGGGCTGGATTCTTCCGCCGCAGGAACACCACGGGCCAGATGCAGACCATGGAGAATTCCATTGACCTCAGGCGGGATTCCCTGGTCGCTGAGCAGTCGCGCCGGAGAATCCCACCCATAGGTACCACCAGGATAGGGAACAGGACGTTAGAATATCAGATGTGGGTTGAATAAATTGGAGTCAAATGTTTGTCACAAGAAGAGATGATACAAGCACCTTGAAGGGGAAAGTTGGGGAAACAAATCCAGAGCTCCCTGGATGAAAAAGGAGATAAATGTTGTTACAATGCCAGCTGGTGTCACTATTGAACAAGTCAGATCCCAGGGTGGAACCCAGCTTGATCAACCCAACTTTTATTTTTTGTTTAGAAATGTGGAGGGTGGCTACTGAACAGAGTCACAGAGGCTGCTGCTGATTTATTTATTTATTTTAAATATAAATGTAGAGTACCCAATTCTTTTTTTCCAATTAAGGGGCAATTTAGAGTGGTCATTTCACCTACCCTACACATCTTTGGGTTGTGGGGGTGAAACCCACGCAAACACGGGGAGAATGTGCAAACTCCACACGGACAGTGACTCAGAGCCGGGATCGAACCTGGGACCTCGGCGCCATGAGGCAGCAGTGCTAACCACTAGGCCACCATGCTGCCCCGCTGGTGAACTTTTAACAAAAGAATAGAACGTATTAAACAGGAAAAAAAACTATAATACACTAGTCCTTCACCCCAACTATATCTTTACAGGTATAGAGATTTGTAAAGATAACACAAGTTACAAAATCAAACTTGTACTCTAATGTTCTCAGTTAGTTCATAGTCCACGGGTGGGTTTCTCCGGCTGCGCACGCCCTTTATATGGTCCTTTACATGGTCCGCATCCCGCCCATGGCGAGCTGGCAGTGGGCGGGGCGGAAGATTCCAACCCCATGTAAACCAATAGGCAAACTGTGGTCAGACACTCTGAAACCAAGTGGCAGATGCCACCCAAAATAACTTCTATGGATCTCTCATCAACTCCCCCAGATGCTTGTCACATTCTGAGCCAACTGCTTTCACTGGGCATGAGGGTTTCCAATCTCTGCTCTCAAAGAACATGCATTGGTATCTTCTCCCAAATCACGCTTTCTCTTTAATGTCTTCAGCAAGGATCCAGCTCCAGGGTTCCAACCTCTCATTCCTGTGTTCCTCTCCCCCTGGAGTGCCATGTATGTTCAAGTTTCACCATCCATGCAGATACTCAGCTGTGGCAATAGAATCTACTTCTTCTCAGCTGTAGTAAGAGGTCACCAACCTTCGGGGACTCTGGATTCTTGCAAGTCCACATTGTCCCAGGTCTGCACCTTGCAGCCCTTTCTTTTCATTTCGATCCTCTGCTCCTCACTCGACTTCACTTAACAGGACCTTTTCACAGATCTCTGTTCTTTCCCTTGGGCTGAAAGGTTTTCTTGGGACTGCCTTCTGTCCCTCTCCTTGGCTTTTTGGCAATTCCTCTTCTTTGGTTTGGGACCTGCTCTCTGCAGTCCCACACTTTGGAAGGGATTCTCCGCCGGGGTGATTCTCCGTTATGCCGCCATTCGGGGGTTTCCCGACGGCGTGGGTCTGCCCCACAATGGGAAACCCCATTGACCGACCAGCGTAACGGAGAATCCCGCCGGCCAGTCGGGGCAGAAATGTGGCTCAGCGGGGCGGAGAATCCCGCCGGCCGGTCGGGGCAGAAATGTGGCTCGGTGGGGTGGAGAATCCAGCCCTTTATGTCCCACTGGAAGACATTTATTATCTAAGTGGGAGAGACTTTGGGGTGCTCCGTTGCAGAGGGATCTGGTGTTCTTCATTCATGACTCACAGAAAATGAGCATGCAGGTACAGCAGATAATAAAGAAAGCAAATTAAATATTAGCATTTCTCGCTAAAGGAATAGAATATAAAGGTAAGGACGTGTTGTTGCAACTACACAAGGCATTGGTAAAACCGCACCTGGAGTATTATCAGCAGTTATGGTACCCTTATTTGAGGAAAGATGTCGTGGCATTGGAGACAGTTAAGAGGAGGTTCACTAAATTGATTCCAGAGATGAGGGGCTAGTCGTACGAGGAGAGATTGAACAGTTTAGGCATATAATCTCTAGAGTTTCGAAGAATGAGGAGAGATCAGATTGAGATATCAAAAGATGATAAAAGGTATGGATAAAGTAGACATAGAACTGATGCTTTCTCTTGTGGGGCATTCTAGAATGTTAGGGTCATGGTGCTAGGATAAGAGATAACAAATTTAAAGCAGAGTTGAGGAGAAACTACTTCTCTTAAAGTGTTGTGACTCTGTGGAATTCGTTGCCCTAGGGTGCGGTGGATGCTGGGACAGTGAATAAATCTAAGGAGGTGTTAGACAGATTTCCTGTCCTCACCCCCAAAGAAGGCTCATCCTTATCCCCGTCATGTGAGCTCTATGCAGCACCTAAATTGAATGAGGCTCAGCCTCGCACACGAGGAGAAGAATTGACCTTCTCCAGTGCATCCGCACGTCCCGTCTTCTATCTGCTCCCAGCTCCCCTTCCCACTTGGCTTTCAGCTCCTCCCCCGATACTTCCTCCGCCTCCTGCATTATCTTGTAGATGTCCGATATCCTCCCCTCCGACCCAGACCCCCGAGAGCACCCTATCACTCGCCCCCTTACTGGGGAGAGGGGGAACCCCTCCACCTGCCGCCTAGCAAATGCCTTCACTTGTAAATATCTGACCATGTTTCCCGGGGGGAGCTCAAACTTCTCCTCCAGCCCTCCCAGGCTCGCAAACCTCCCCTCTATAAACAGGTCCTTCAGCTGCCGTATGCCCACCCTGTACCAGCTGAAATCCCCCGTCGATGTTCCCCGGGATGAATCTATGGTTCCCTCTTATTGGCGCCGCCAACAGACCTCCCATTTCCCCCCTGTGTCGCCTCCACTGCCCCCATATCTTGAGGGTGGCCGCCACCACCGGGCTCGTGGTGTACCTCGTGGGGGGGAGCGGCCATGGTGCCGTTACTAGGGCCCCCAGGCTTGTGTTGCCACAGGACGCCCTCTCCATTCGTTTCCAAGCTGCCCCCTCCCCTTCCATCATCCACTTGCGCACCATTGACACATTTGCCGCCCAGTAATACCCCGAGAGATTGGGTAGTGCCAGCCTCCACTGCCCCTACTCCGCTCCAAAAAGACCCTCCTCACCCTTGGGTGCCGCGCGCCCACACGTAGCTCATGATGCTACTCGTCACCTTTTTGAAGAAGGCCCTAGGGAGGAAGATGGGCAAGCACTGAATAAAAACAAGAACCTTGGGAGGACCGTCATTTTGATTGACTGCACCCTCCCCGCCAGCGACAGCGGTACCATGTCCCACCTCTTAAATTCCTCCTCCATCTGTTCCACCAGCCTGGAAAAGTTCAACTTGTGGAGGGTCCCCCAGTTCCTTGCCACCTGCACCCCTAAGTACCTAAAGCTCTTTCCTGCTCGCTTGAAGGGGAGTCCCCCAATTCCTCTCCCTGGTCCCCCGGGTGTATCACACAAAACCTCACTTTTGCCCAAATTTAGTTTGTACCCCGAAAAGTCCCCAAACTCGCTAATAGTTCCATTATCTCCGGCATTCCCCCTTCTGGGTCTGCCACGTACAGCAGTAGATCATCGCATACAGCGATACCCGATGTCCTCCCCTCCCCTAGTCGTCCTCTCCCCCCTGAACCCCTCAGTGCCATCGCCAACGGTTCAATCGCCAGTGCGAAAAGTAAGGGGGATAGGGGACATCCCTGCCTGGTCCTCGGTGGAGCCCGAAATACTCCGACCTCCTCCCATTTGTCACTACACTCGCCGTCGGGGCCGAGTAGAGCAACTTCACCCACTTAAAAACCCTTCCCCAAACCCAAACCGTTCCAAGTCTCCCACAGGTACTCCCACTCCACCCTATCGAATGCCTTCTCCGCGTCCAGCTACCACTATCTCAGCCTCCCCCTCCACTGCCGGCATCATAATTACATTCAGCAATCTCCGCACGTTCGTGTTGAGCTGCGCCCTTCACGAACCCCGCCTGGTCCTCATGGATTACCCCTGGCACACAATCCTCTATTCTAGCTGCCAGGATCTTTGCCAGCAACTTGGCATCCACGTTCAGAAGCGAGATAGGCCTGTAGGACCCGCACTGCACGGGGTCTTTATCCCGCTTCAATATAAGGGGATCAGAGCCTGCGACATTGTCGGGGCAGAACCCCCCCTCTCGCGCCTCATTAAAGGCTCGTACCAGTACCGGTCCCACCAAGTCCACATTTTTCTTATAGAATTCCACCGGGAACCCATCTGGCCCCGGCGCCTTCCCCGCTTGCATCGACCTATTCCCTTGACTAGCTCCTCTAGCCCTATTGGCGCCCCCAGCCCTTAATTGGTAATGGGTTGAAGGGTAATGGAGAATGGGCAGGACGGTGGAGTTAAGGCCAAGATGAGATCAGCCATGACTGTAATGAATGGTGTAGCGGGCTCGAGAGGCTAAATTGCCTGCTCGTGCTTCTAGTTCATGTGTTCTAAGAAAGAACTACTCTGGCTGATTTCACCATCCAACTCTTGGTCTGTAGCACTGGAGGAACAGCACACTAAGCACAAATATGGCGTCCATGGTCAATAAGGGGATTTGTTGATTAATATGAAGATTATGGATTATGGGGAGAGGGCAGGAGAATGGGAATGAGGAATCTATCAGCCATGATCAAATGGCGGAGCAGACTTGATTGACCAAATGGCCTAATTCTGCTCCTATATCTTATTAACTTATGAACTTAGAGAGGGACTTAAATTGCTCCCTGCCCTCAGAGCATAATCACCAACTGAACCACAAACTACATTCTGTTCCCCTGTGGCCTCTCTATTACTAGGCAACAGCCCAATTTTTTTACACCCTGTGTTTGCTTTAGAGTCATAAAACATCATTAAAATGAAGACAACTTTTAAATTGAAACTAAAATTCAAGATCCCTTAATACAAAAATACAAATTAAACTTACCATACATTATTCCTAAAACCAAAAATACAAATGGAACTTCCTTAAAACTATCTCTATATCCTAACAAAATTAGGAGAAGAAAAAGTTAGCATGTGGCAGACGTCAGGTAAAAAATACAATTGAGAACCAGGCTGAATACAGAAGGTTCAGAGGGCAAGGTTGAAAAACGAAAAGAAGCTAAGAGAGGGCATGAAAAGAGACTGGTAGCAAATATAAAAAGAAATCCCAAAGTCTTCTGTAGGCACATAAATAGTAAAAGGGCGGTTTAAAAAGTGACCAAAAGAGGCATTTATGTATGGAGGCAGAGGGTGAAGCTGAGATATTAAATGAGTTCTTTGCATCTGTCTTTGCCAAGGAAGAAGATGCTACCCAGGCCAAGGAAAAAAGAGGAGGTAATTCAGACACGAGGAAGGGTTTAAATTGATAAGGAGAAAGTATTGTATAGGTTATCTGTACTTAACTGATAAAACACCATGACTGGATGAGATTCATCCAAGGGGAGGAAAGAAGTGAGAGTGGAAATTGCAGAGACATTGGTCAAATCTGTTTCAATCTTTCTGAGACTCAGAAATGGTGCCAGGGAGCTAGAGAATTGCCAACATTAAACCCTTTCTCCAGGGTATAAGGATAAGCCCAGCAACTACAAGCCAGTCAGTTTTCCTATGGTGATGGGGAAACTTCTAGAAACAATAATTCAGGACAAAATGAATAGTCACATGGACAAATGCGGGTTAATTATGGAGAGCCAGCATGGAGTTCTAAGGGAAAATAACTAACTTGTTGGAGGTTTTTTGAACAGGTAACAGACGGGTTGATGTGGTGTACACGGACTTCCAAAAGGCACTTGATACAGTGCCATACAAAAGGCTTGTGAGCAAAGTTAGAACTTGAAGAGACAATATAAAATAAAGGATACAACTTTGAAAGAGGTGCAGGAGCAGAGGGACCTGGGTGTTTATGTGAATAAGTCATTGAAGGTGGCAGGACAGGTTGAGAGCACAGTTAATAAAGTGGCATAGAGCACAAGAGCAAGGAAGTTATGTTGAACTCGCATAACACATAAGTTTGGCCTGAGGTGAAGTGTTGCACCTAGTTCTGGGTGCCGCACCTTTGGAAAGACGTGAAGGCATTAGGGAGAATGCAGAAAAGATTCACGAGAATGGTTCCTGGGATGTGGAACTCCAATTATGAAGACAGAATGGAGACGTCAGGACCGTTTTGCTTGGAGAAGACCGGGAGGAGATTTGATGGAGCTATTCAAAATCATGAGGGGGTCGGGAAAAAGTAGGTTGGGAGAAACTGTTCCCACTCACGAAAGGATTGAGAATACAAGGACACAGATTTAAGATGATTTGAAAAAGAAGCAAAAGCAATACGAGGAAACGCTTTTTCTCCCAGCGAGTGATTCGGCTCTGGAATGCACTGTCTGAGAGTGTGGTGGAGGCAGGTTCAATCGAAGCATTCAAAAGAGAATTAGACTGTTATTTTAAAAATAAGGAAGGGTGTGCAGGGTTATGGAGAGCAGCCAGGAAAATGTCATTAAGTGAATGTCTTATTCGGAAAGTCAATGCAGACACGATGGGCTGAATGGCCTTTTCTGCACTGTGAAAGATTCTGCGATTTTGTGACAATCTGGTATACGGCTGAGAGAATGTTACATTATTGGGGATACTGTATTTCAGGTGATATGGTAGCAATCACCCCATTTGCCTACTTTGATGAATGCAAACGCTCCCAAGGCATTATTTTAAAGAACAGCAGGGAAGTTACACCCATTATCCTAATCAATGTTTATCCCTCAATCAACATTACAAACATGGATCATCTGACCATTATCATATTGCTGTTTGTGGATCTTAGCTGCCATGTTGCCTAATTTCAAATAATTACATTTCAAAAGTATTTTAAATAGTTTGGAATGTTCTGAGATTGGGAAAGATGCCATAGAAATGCAAATCTTTCTTTCCGTCTTTCCAAACGCAGAATTCTGATTCTCTAATACCACTCTGATTGCCCCTAGGGTAATAGGCGGGCAACAATAACAATCCTGATTTTAGTGAACTGGCTCCTCGTCTTTGACCCGAGTCAGCCACTGACTGATGTCGTCAGAAGTGTCCAGTGTGGTAACTATTAGTGCATTGCTCTCCAGCTCCTGACCTCAACCTCTGACTGGCATTTGCAGTAGGGGAGACAGTGATATAATACCACTGGACTCATAATCCAGAGGCTAATACTCTGGGGACATGGGTTCAAATCCCGTCACGGCAGCAGGTGAAATTCCAATTCAATTAACAAGTCTGGAATTATTTAAAATAAACTAGCCTCAGTAACGTTGACCATGAAACAATCATCGATTATGGCATTGACGAGGAAGGAATTCTGTCCACAAGTGACTCCAGATTAACAACAATGTAATTGACTCTTGCCCTCTGAAATGGCCAAGCAGGTCACTCAGTTCAAGGGCAATTAGGGGAGGACAACAAATATCTGCCTTGCCAGCGATACCCGCAAGAAAACAAAAAGGTGTGAACAACCGTTCTCTCAACTGCAATTGAAGACAGTTCAGGAAAATCCCAATTGTGTTTGCCCCTGTCAAAGGTAGGGTGCGAATGAGATGCATCACATTCAGGATGTCAACACTGCAGTGGAACCCACTGATGTTTAGCTTCCCCACATAAATAATTACATTTCAAAAGTATTTTAAATAGTTTGGAATGTTCTGAGATTGGGAAAGATGCCATAGAAATGCAAATCTTTCTTTCCGTCTTTCCAAACGCAGAATTCTGATTCTCCAATACCACTCTGATTTCTTCCCATGTTTCCATTCCCAAACCTGGGAAGAAATCAATAAGAGTAGACCTGAATGATCTTTACCTGGAAGTCAATGCTTTTGGTCACATCTCTTCTCTTCCTTAAAATGTATTTTTTTTGAATAAAGGAAGTGGGGGGGAATAATAATTCCAAGACATTTATTCATCTACTTTAATTGGAGATTCGCCCTAAGGCACATTCATTTCTGCAGGGCGCGGTTGCAAGTGATAAACGGCGCAGTTATTTTGCCAGTAGTTTGGGCGGGGGGAACTTTAACAAAACAATTGAGTTTGAAGATTTGGCACAAGTTGCCTTTCTCCCGGGGGGGTCCAAGTTAACAGGCGACAGACAGGCGAGCTACAGGTACAGACAGGACTCCCAACTCTGACCCAACCGAGACTGGGGATAAAGGTCCAACTAGCCCCTTACCTGGGCGGCGAGAGCAGTGACACAGACCAGGATCCCAGTCCACTTCTGGAGAATGTACAGCGATGTCAAACCGGCCTCCATGAAGGGTGACCTGTGTACAGGGGAGCAGAACCTCTCCCTCTGCCTCTCTCAGTGTTCAGTGACACATGGGGTGCTGGGTTCTGTTGCTCTGTGAGTGTGTGCTATCTCACTGGCTTGGGAGAACTTTAACTGAGTGAGTTTGCGGAAGTTGCCCCACCAGTAACATGACACTGACGCAATAAACTCTGCCCCCAGCAATATGCTCCAAAGAGATAAGCCTCCTAACCATCTCATTGACACATTGCTCCACTACACGCAAACAGCATTGGTTCCTTTTTGTTCTGTTTGAGGAAGCACTTTGTGGTTAGAAAAACCTGCCCAAAGCATTGATTTGAGAAGAAATAGGTACTACCTTTGAGATTCTCTGCCTCATTTGCTTTATTGGATGTTTGAATATATATAACCCACCCATCTCCATTCTCTCTCCATCCATGCCCCCCCCCCCCCCCCCCCCCACCCCGTGTCTCTTTACCTCCACCTTCTTTGCCTCTGAGTGCCTGTTAACGGAGAGGTTATTGTTAAGGTGCTGAGAGCGGTGACTTCGGCTGATTTAAACACAATAAATAGCCCAGTTTTCAAATCTGTGTTCTAAATTGTGTGTTCTTTCACAGTGAGTGAAAAAAAGGAGAAGCATTAATTCTCTAACTGAACTGTGAGGTTGAATGATAAGACATAGAAGTGCCTGAAACAGGATAATATTCTAACAACAATTATATACACAGCACAGAAGCCATTTTCACCATCTGATCCACGTCAGTGTGTATACCCCATAGCCACCTCCTACCGTTCCCACATCAACTCACTCCTTCTGACCCTATCACGTGTTTGCACAACTTCGCCAGAAATATTCAATAAGAAGTCTTACAACACCAGGTTAAAGTCCAACAGGTTTGTTTCAAACACGAGCTTTCGGAGCACGGCTCCTTCTTCAGGATTCACCTGAAGAAGGAGCCGTGCTCCGAAAGCTCGTGTTTGAAACAAACCTGTTGGACTTTAACCTGGTGTTGTAAGACTTCTTACTGTGCTCACCCCAGTCCAACGCTGGCATCTCCACATCAGAAATATTCAATGCATCAACCACTCTGTGGTGGCAGCGAGTTCCACATTCTCACCAATCTCTGGGCAAATATATTTATTCTGAATCTCCTATTGGATTTATTACTGACGATCTTACATTTATTACCCCCTAATCTTGGTCTCCCCACATCTTTGTGGGAACATCTTTAATAAAAGCAAAATACTTTGGTTGCCACAATTCATAGATCATAGAAGGTACAGGCAGACGGAGGCCATTCAGCTCATCGAGTGTGCACCGGCCCTTGGAAAGAGCACCCTGCTTAAGCCCCACCCCTCCACCCTATCCCCATAATCCCATCTAACCTTTTGGACACTAAGGGGCAATTTAGCATGGCCAGTCCACCCAACCGGCACATCTTTGGACTGTGGGATTAAACCGGAGCACCCGGAGGAAACCCACACAGACACGGGGAAAACGTTGAACTCCACACAGACAAGCACCCAAGGCTGGAATTGAACCCCGGACCCTGGAGTTGTGAGGCAGTGGTGGTAACCACTGTGCCACCCAGAATTCTGAAATAGAAACAGAGATTGCTGGAGAAACGCAGCAGGTCTGGGAGCATCTGTGGAGAGTGAAACTGGGTTAATGTTTCAAGTCCGTATGACTGTTCTTCAGAGCTAAAAGGGACTATTTCTACATCTACGGCATCAAAGCCTTACATAATATTCAAGATCCATATCAGGGCACACTCTTGCTTTTCTCGGGAACAAATAAAGCCCTGCCTGCCTGTCTTACAAACCTAATTCACGTCTTACAAACCTAATAGAATTATTTGAGGAAGTGACAAAGTTAATTGATGAGGGAAGGGCTGTTGATGTCATATACATGGACTTTAGTAAGGCGTTTGATAAAGTTTCCCATGGCAGGTTGATGGAAAAAGTGAAGTCGTATGGGTTTCAGGGTGTACTAGCTAGATGGATAAAGAACTGGCTGGGCGACAGGGGACAGAGAGTAGTGGTGGAAGGGAGTGTCTCAAAATGGAGAAAGGTGACTAGTAGTGTTCCACAGGGATCCGTGCTCGGACCACTGTTGTTTGTGATATACATAAATGATCTGGAGGAAGGTATAGGTGGTCTGATTAGCAAGTTTGCAGATGATACTAAGATTGGTGGAGCTGCAGATAGCGAGGAGGACTGTCAGAGAATACAGCAAAATATAGATAGATTGGAGAGTTGGGCAGAGAAATGGCAGATGGAGTTCAATTCAGGCAAATGCGAGGTGATGCATTTTGGAAGATCTAATTCAAGAGCGGACTATACGGTCAATGGAAGAGTCCTGGGGAAAATTGATGTACAGAGAGATCTGGGAGTTCAGGTCCATTGTACCCTGAAGGTGGCAACGCAGGTCGATAGAGTGGTCAAGAAGGCATACAGCATGCTTGCCTTCATTGGACGGGGTATTGAGTACAAGAGTTGGCAGGTCATGTTACAGTTGTATATGACTTTGGTTAGGCCACATTTGGAATACTGCATGCAGTTCTGGTCACCACATTACCAGAAGGATGTGGATGCTTTAGAGAGGGTGCAGAGGAGGTTCACCAGGATGTTGCCTGGCATGGAGGGTGCTAGCTATGAAGAAAGGTTGAGTAGATTAGGATTGTTTTCGTTGGAAAGATGGAGGTTGAGGGGGGACCTGATTGAGGTCTACAAAATTATGAGTGGTATGGACAGGGTGGATAGCAAAAAGCTTCTTCCAAGAGTGGGGGTGTCAATTACGAGGGGTCACGATTTCAAGGTCAGAGGGGGAAAGTTTAAGGGAGATGTGCGTGGGAAGTTTTTTATGCAGAGGGTGGTGGGTGCCTGGAACACTTTGCCAGCGGAGGTGGTAGAGGCGGGCACGATAGCATAATTTAAGATGCATCTAGACAGATATATGAACGGGCGGGGAACAGAGGGAAGTAGATCCTTGGAAAATAGGCGACAGGTTTCGATAAAGGATCTGGATCGGCGCAGGCTGGGAGGGCCGAAGGGCCTGTTCCTGCGCTGTAATTTTCTTTGTTCTTTGTTCTTGCTCAATCGTTCTGAAAGATTAATATAATCTTTCAGTTCTAGTATAATTCTGGTAAATCTTTGTGAGGCTTTCTCCAAATATCCAAATATCTAGTCATTAGATAGAGAAATACAGCACAGAACGGGCCCTTCGGCCCACGATGTTGCGCCGAACTTTTGTCCTAGGTTAATCATAGAATTTTGGACAATTTTTCATGGCCAATCCACCCAACCTGCACATCTTTGGACTGTGGGAGGAAACCGGAGTACCTGGAGGAAACCCACGCAGTCACGGGGAGACTCCACACAGACAGCGACCCAAGTCGAAATCGAACTTGGGACCCTGGAGCTGTGAAGCAATTGTGCTATCCACAATGCTATCGTGCTGCCCTTAAGAAGTTAACCTACACTCCATTATTCTACTCTAATCCATGTACCTATCCAATAGCCGCTTGAAGGTTCCTAACTTTTCTGACTCAACTACTTCCACAGGCAGTGCATTCCATGCCCCCACTACTCTCCGGGTAAAGAACCTACCACTGACATCCCCTCTATATCTTCCACCATTTATCTTAAATTTATGTCCCATTGTAATGGTGTGTTCCACCCGGGGAAAAAGTCTCTGACTGTCTACTCTATCTATTCCCCTAATCATTTTATAAACCTCTATCAAGTCGCCCCTCATCCTTCATCGTTCTAATGAGAAAAGGCCTAGCACCCTCAACCTTTCCTCGTATGACCTACTCTCCATTCCAGGCAACACCCTGGTAAATCTCCTTTGCACCTTTTCCAAAGCTTCCACATCCTTCCTAAAATGAGGTGACCAGAACTGCACACAGTACTCCAAATGTGGCCTGACCAAGGTTTTGTACAGCTGCATCATCACCTCACGGCTCTTAAATTCAATCCCTCTGCTAATTAACGCTAGCACACCATAGGCCTTCTTCACAGCTCTATCCACTTGAGTGGCAACTTTCAAAGATCTATGAACATAGACCCCAAGAACTCTCTGCTCCTCCACATTGCCAAGAACCCTACCATTTGTGTTGGGTTTGTTGCCAATTCACACTGGAGACACCAATAATGTTGCTCTTTTTAACTGGATACTGATATGACAGTTATTAATGATGATATTGCTTTTCAGAGTCACCAGATATGAATTGATACCCCCACAAGGCTTTACCAGATATCGATCAAAGACAAACCAACCAGTTAGTTAGTTCAAGTTCAATGATAGTTTATTTACACACAAGAATTACTTCGACATGCAACATAAAACACTCCAAGCTAAATTACACCTAACACTACAACAACCTGTACTTAACTTCAGGCACCCGGCTTTATGCAGAGGAACAAGGCCTTTGGTCGGATCTTGCATGGCTGGGTCTGGAGAAGTGACTTTGTTTCTGCTGGGCTCATCCGTCTGGTAGCGATCGTTGGTCTTGAACTTGTCTTCTGATCGTGATGCTGCACATGGTTTTAGGCGTAGGTCGGGGCCAAGAGAGACCGAGCCCCGGGGCCAAGAGAGACCGAGCCCCGGGGCCAAGAGAGACTGAACTCATGGCAGTGTCTCTCTTTATCCTTCTGGGGTTTCCCGCTCTTTTGGGTGGTCCTTAGCTTTGGACCCAATAATTCGGCAGGCCTTGATTACTGCCTTCGATTTTGGCCAATAAAGGGGCGGGTGCCTTGATGGCGGGGCGTGTCCTGTGCGGTCATTGGCCTTGGCTTTTTGGGCTCCCTGAGCAAAGGGAGTGGCACCGATGAGTCTGTTTCTGTATCTGTTACAGGTCTTTTGTTCTGGGGAAATGGGCCATTAGAATGCAAAGTAGCTGGGGGTTTCAATAACGTCTAGCTATCTGAGTTGCCAATATACATAAGCTCTGAGCGTCTGAGTCCTGGGTTGACCATATTTCCCATGGTCCTATGCAGGTGGCCATATTTCCCAGGATCCTTTGTAAGTGGCCATCCCAGTTGGCTACAGGTTTGATATTTATGACTGGATCATATTTAAGATACATCTTGGAGACAGTAAATATTTTACTTATGAAATCACCAGTAGCTAAGTTTAACGTATTGCAACAATTTATGCTCACTATGCAAAATCAAATTATTTAAGTGAAATATGTAAGTACTCTTTTGTTACCTTACCGTAGTGTGTTTGGTAGCACTACTGTATGTAGCATGCGTTACTCAATCCAGTTGCAGCAGAGGCTTTCTGCAGCTTGATGATGAAGGCTCAAAGTCGCCCAGAGGTATTGAAAGGTTTATTGAATAACAGAATTTAACAACTGCGTGAGTTCTTACTTTAAGATCAATACCAGTAGAGAGGTTACATCGTTTATATACAGTAGCTATGTCTGACCACAATAGTAGCCCATAGCTAGATCTATGCTCCTGCTCTCGTCACAGTCTAATCATCAAGCGAGGCAGAGAGCCGCTTGCGTCTGGCTTTTATACCCGCCAGTGCTGCCCCCTAGTGATCTTTCAATTTCCCATTCACCCCTTATGTACATACCCGTATAAAGATCACTACATCCCCCTTCTTTCTTTTTTTTTACACAGTTTCAGTGTTGTTACTAGAATGGAACAAACATAGTTGGTATCGTGTGCAAATGCATTACAGAAATCAATGATTGATCAGTCCAATGTTCACAGGTTCAGAGGTTGGGTGGGCGTCTGATTCGAGTTGATCTCCTAAGTGGGCATGGAGACATTGAGATTTTAATGTCCGTCTGTTCACTGGCTGATGGTGTCAAGTGTTGTCGAGTGAGTGAGTCCTGTGGATTTACCGTCGGAAAGGCAGGTTCAGGAAGTGGAACCTTTAGCAAGTCTCGTCGATTGGGTCTGAACAGCACACCTTCGTCGGACTTTACAATGTATGATCGTGGCGCTGCTTGTCGTAGCACTGTTGCCATGTTGGACCATCCTCCACCTGGGTGTCGCAGTCAAACCATGTCATTGACCGCTAATGGTTGCAGCGATTTTGCATACACTAGTGCTGCTTGTGTTTGTGACGTTGGTGTCGTATCTTGTCAAGCACTTGTGAGTGATCCGGATTGCTGAAGTGTAACACTGGTAGCGTTGTTCTCAGATCTCGATTGAAGAGCATTTGAGCTAGTGATAGCCCTGAGCTCAACGGTGATGATCTGTATGACAAGTGTATGTCGGAATTCGAGTCAGTGGCCTTGCTTATGAGTTGTTTGATAATGTGTCAACCTTTCTCTACTTTGCCGTTGGATTGGGGAAAGTGTGGACTCGATGTCGCGTGTTTAAAGTTGTATTTCTTGGAGAATTCCGTCCACTTCCAGCTCGCAAAGCAAGGACCATTATCGGACATGACTGTTTGTGGAATACCATGCCTTGAGAATGTTTCCTTGCAGGCTTTGATAACTGATGCGGTCGTGAGATCAGGGAGTTTCATTACTTCTGGAAAGTTGGAGTAATAGTCAATGATAAGGGCATAGTTTCGACCCATGGAGAGAAACAAATCTATGCCAACTTTGTTCCACGGTGACGTAGCCATCTCATGCTGCTGGAGTGGCTCCTTGCATTGTGCCGGTTGATGTTTTTGACATGTGTCACATGTGAGCATCATGTTTGTAATGTCCTCATTTATCCCAGGTCAGTACACGGATTGCCTTGCTCTTCTTTTGCATTTATCGATTCTGTGATGTCCCTCGTGAATCCTGCGGAGTATGTCTGACCTGAGCGTTAGTGGAATGACGATTCTTTCATTTCTCAATATTAATCCATCCACTACTGACAGTTCAGTTTTGATGTTTTGGAACTGCGGGCACCGTCCTTTTGGCCAGCCATGCTGAAGGTTGTGCATGACTTGGAGCAGGGTCACGTCTTCCCGTGTCGGCAGACGAATTTGCTGCAGCATCTTGTCAGATGCCGGGAGAGACTCTCTGCACAACCGTGCTTGAGTTTCGACATCGTCAATGGACACAGGAGGTGAGCAGTCATTGTCAATGGCTCGGGGCAGTGTGTCAGCTGTGATGAGGTGCTTCCCAGGAGTGTAGATCAGTGTGAAGTCATCCCTCCTCAGCTTCATCATCGTGCGATGTAGGCGCGGTGTCAGAGTCTGTGAAAGATTTTGGATGCAGAGATGATCCCAAAAGGCATGAAATTACATCAGTATCGACCAAACGGCATGTTGAACGTACACAACAGTCTGCTGGAATCGTCGAGCTGTATCTGCCAGAAGCCTTGGGAAGCATCAAGTTTGGTGAAGATGCGAGCGTTTGCCATTTCACATGTTATCTCCTCTCGCTTGGGGATGGGATAGTGTTCCCTGCGAATGTTTTTGTTCAGATCTTTGGGACCTAAACAGATTCTGAGGTCACCTGATGGCTTCTTGACACACGCCAGCGAGCTGACCCAGTCAGTCGGCTGTGTGACCTTTGATATAATGTCTTGAGATTGTAGGAGCTCTGATTTTAGCCTGTCCCACAAGGGAGCTGGTACCCTCTGAGGTGGATGATGACAGGTTTTGCATCTTCCTTGAGCAGGACTTTGTATTTGTAAGTAAATGTACCTATGCCACGAAAGACGTCAGGATACTTGCTGAGCAGCAGCTGGATGTCATTGTCGTGATGAGGCATTCGTGTGCATGAATATTCTCTCAGTATATGTTCTCCCTGGAGTGGAAATCTTCGTGGTTGGAAACATTTTGTTTGGGTGTTTGGTTTTCCACTGTATCCACTGTGCTTCCATGTCTCTGTGTTGGAGAGTGATTTTACTGTTGACTTACACTGGGAGGTGAAATGATTCCGTTTGGAGCACTTTAAACATCTTTTCCCTTGTGCAGGACATTTCCCTTTTAAGTGGGTGTTGCCACGGCGGTAGCACGGCATGACGTGACATCATGCGTAGGAAGCGATTGCGCGAATCGCACCTCTGGCTGAGTTCGGTATTTTGCGTAGTGTAGCCACCTGGTGTGGCCACGTCCCGATTACAAAATGGACCCTTGCAGAGAATGAAGGGAAAAACGGACAATGCTGAGAAAGCAAACAGGGGCAAGGTTTGTCTGTTGATTGGAGTTTGCAGCTCCCAGACAAGACCGATACTGCAAAGCCATTAGCATAGTAATGAGCCATCTCCGGGGACAAAAGAGAAACATTTAAGCAAACGATACCTAAGCAGACACCCCGGCGCCAGAGGAGACTAGAACAAAGCAGGCCAACGGCCTCCTAGGCCCGCCCAGCAATCAGGGCAGCCACCCCTTTATTGGGGGAAATCGATACCAATGATCAGGATACGGTCCAATTAATTGGGACCAAGTTCAAGGACCGTCCAAAAGCGCGTGAAGCCCCCTTTGGGGTATAAGAGGAAGCCCCCAAGAGAGAATCATTCTTCTTGGCCTTGGCTCTCAGCGACAAGAGACCTGCCCAGCAGCTGCACCAGACAAGTAAGTCCAAAGTCAACGCACGCTACGAGATAGATGCTCCCAGCTACTGTTCTATACAAGTTCGATGCCAGCAGCCTCAGAACCAGACAACGGCCATTGTTTCTCTGACTGAGTGGGCACCCGAAATAAGTATAGGCTGTTGAATTGGTGATAGTTTAGTTAGTAGAGTTTGTGCATGAGTATAATTGACTGTGTGTAAATAAATGAGTATTGATTTCAAACTTACTAACTGGTGTATTGAGTCTTTGATCAGTATTCGGTATTGAACCTTGTGGCGGTATCGAAAAGATACCTGGCGACTCTTGAGCAAACATAATTAGAATTAAGGACGGCGACCATATTAACCGCCATAAACAGAGCCAATTAAGGAGAGAGCATAACGAGCAACAGTAATGCGCATGCGCAGCTTCTTGCGCATGCGCAGAACAGGATGTCACCGGATCGCGTCTCTCTTTGACTGTGCGCATGCGCGTACATATTTGAATTGGAGCTGGCGGCCGGATGAAGGTGCCTGTGAGGAGAGGCCACCATTTTAACTTCTCCCACCTCGTGGAGGAATTTCTCCCTGTTTTTTCCTGAAGAAACACAAGGTACGGCTGTTTCTTTTGCCCTTGCGCTGTGCACTTTGCTCTGGTGGTTTTTATAGTTAGGTCATTTTGTTGCATTAGTGATTCCCTTAAGTGTTCATCGGAGGGTCCATAGATTAATTGATCTCTGATGATGGAATCTGTTAAATCAGCATAGTTACAGCCTTGTGCTATTAATCTGAGATCTCTGACAAAATTAGAGATTGCCTCGTCGGCTTTCTGGAACCTGTTGAGTAGGTTAAATCTTTCCAGGATTTCAGTAGACTGTGGTTTACAGCATTCTTCAAATTTTGCGAGTATCACTTGAAATTTAGTTTCGTCTTCATTTTCAACGTAAGTGAAAGAGTTATAAATGTCTACAGCTTGCTGGCCTAACCTTGCTAGTAGCAGCGTAATCTTTCTCTCGTCGGAGGCTGTGTTTAAGTCAGTAGCTGCCATGTATATTTGGAACTGTTGTTTAAATATTTTCCAGTTACTATTTAAGTTACCGGTAGTTTTCCGCTGCTGTGGAGCTTGCACGTGTTCCATCGCGTTGGTTGGTTGTCTAGGATCCAAATGCTGCCAAGTCTTCCACAGTCGAGCGGTCGGTACTTTAATTTCTGTTCTTTTTCTTTCTTTTCTCTAACCTAATCTAGCTAGTACTGTTCGTTTAACCCCACTCCTGGTACCATCTTTTGTTACCTTACTGTGGTGTGTTTGGTAGCACTACTGTATGTAACATACGGTACTCAATTCAGTTGCAGCAGAGGCTTTCTGCACCTTGATGATGAAGGCTCAAAGTCGCCCAGAGGTATTGAAAGGTTTATTGAATAACAGAATTTAACAACTGCGTGAGTTCTTACTTTAAGATCAATAGCAGTAGATGACTTCCGGTTGCGGCTATGCGGAGCTAAGCCGCACGTTCGGCAGCTCCCGCTACTTAAGGACTTTTGGGCCGATTTGAGGGCGCCAAACGGCGCTGTCTCGACGAATCCCGGTGGGGGAAGGTGTCTAGAGGAGCATTCCCCATAATTTATGGTTCTCACCCGGAGTGGGGCAAAGGAAAAAGCTGCAGCAGCTCCCCAAGAAAAGCGGGGGAAAAAGGACAAAATGGCGGCCGGCGGAACACCCGAGGACTGGTGGAAGTGGGCGCAGGAGCAGCAAGCCTCTCTTCTGCGCTGTTTTGCGGAGCTGAAGGCTGAGTTTCTGGACTCCCTGAATGCGACTACCAACAAGCTGCTTGGGACCCAGGCGGCCCAGGAGGTGTCCATTCGGGAGTTTCAGCAGCAGGCCGCTGAGAGGGAGGAGGCGGCCGTGGTCCTCGTGGGGAAAGTGGAGTTGCACGAGGCACTTCACAAAAAGTGGGAAGACCGCTTGGAGGAGCTGGACTTTCGCACGAGGCGAAAGAATTTGAGGGTCCTGGGCCTGGCGGAGGGGCTGGAGGGGTCGGATCTCCCGTCGTACGTGACCACGATGTTGAGCTCGTTGATGGGAGCGGGGTCCTTCCATTTGCCCCTGGAGCTTGAGGGAGCTCACAGAGTGCTGGCCAGGAGGCCTAAGGCAAATGAACCCCCGCGGGCGGTGCTGGTGCGGTTCCATCGATTTAGTGACCGGGAGTGTGTGCTGCGCTGGGCCAAGAAAGAGAGGAGCAGCAAGTGGGAGAATTCGGTAGTGCGAATCTACCAGGACTGGAGTGCGGAGGTGGCAAAGCGGCGGGCCGGGTTCAACCGGGCGAAGGCGGTGCTGCATGCCAAGCAGGTCAGATTTGGAATGCTGCAGCCTGCGCGTCTGTGGGTGACATATAAGGACCGGCACCACTACTTCGAGTCCCCGGAGGAGGCGTGGGCCTTTGTACAGGCGGAGAAGCTGGACTCAAACTAGGGTCTGGGGACACACTATGGCTGTTGCTGTTTTCACTGTTGCTGTTCTTCAATTTTGACACGTGTTTTTTATGCTGGTTTTCTTTTTGCTCTGTTTCCGGGTGGGTCTGTCTGTTGGGTATGGTTGCGGGGTATGTGGGGAATGTTGGGGGTATGTGTTTTATATGTTCTCTTCTGTACGGGGCTGGGGGTTGGGGTGAAACTGGATTTTGAGGAGCTGCGTCAGAAGGGTGAGGTGTGGCAGTGTGAAAGCGCGGGCTTTCCTCTGGTTTCCCGCGCTGCGGGGCGGGGGGCGGAGCTGGAGGTGGGGGCGTGGCCTCTACTGGTTTTCTTTCCCGCGCTGAAGCGGTGCCAAGGAGGTGTGGCAAGAGGGGGATGACCCCATGCTGGGAGGAGATGGGTTTTGGCGGGAGCTGCCGGGGTCAGCAGAAGTCAGCTGACTCACGGAAGTACCATGGAGGGTGCGTCGCGGCTAGGAGGGGTCCTAGCCTGGGGGGGGGGGGGGGATACCGGGTTGCTGCTGGAATGGCCAGGAAGGAGCTGGTGTGGGCCGGGGAGGTAGAGAGGCGTTATCGCCATGGGAACAGGTCAGGCAGGGCGAGCTGGCCTGGGGCGAGCAGTCGATAAGCTATGGCTAGCCGGCGGGGGAGGGGGGCGGGTTGCCCTCTGATCCGGCTGATTACCTGGAACGTGAGGGGGCTGAATGGGCCGGTTAAGAGAACCAGGGTATTTTCTCATCTGAAGGGGTTGAAGGCGGACGTGGCTATGCTCCAGGAGACCCACTTGAAGGTGGAGGACCAGGTTCGTCTGAGGAAGGGGTGGGTGGGGCAGGGTTTTCACTCAGGATTGGACGCGAAGAACCGGGGCGTGGCGATCCTGGTGGGGAAGAGGGTGGCATTCGAGGCGGCTGAGGTGGTGTCGGACAAGGAGGGCAGATATATTATGGTGAAGGGTAGGCTGCAGGGAGAGAAGGTGGTGCTGGTTAATGTATATGCCCCGAATTGGGATGATGCCGGCTTCATGAGGCGCTTGTTGGGCCGCATTCCGGACCTGGAGGCAGGGGGCCTGATCATGGGGGGAGACTTTAACACAGTGCTGGATCCCCCACTGGACCGGTCCAGTTCAAGGACGGGTAGGAGACCGGCGGCGGCCAAAGTGCTGAGGGGGTTTATGGACCAGATGGGAGGGGTGGATCCCTGGAGGTTTGGGAGGCCGAGAGCGCGGGAGTATTCCTTTTTCTCCCATGTCCATAGGGTTTATTCCCGAATAGATTTTTTCGTCCTGAGCAGGGGATTGATCCCGAAGGTGCAGGATGCCGAGTATTCGACCATAGCGATTTCAGACCATGCTCCGCACTGGGTTGATCTGGAGATGGGGGAGGCGCGGGACCAGCACCTGCTGTGGCGCCTGGATGTGGGGATGCTGGCTGATGAGGTGGTGTGTAGGAGGGTCCGGGGAAGTATTGAGGGGTATCTTGATACCAACGACACGGGGGAGGTCCGGGTGGGGATGGTCTGGGAGGCTCTGAAAGCAGTGATCCGGGGGGAGCTGATCTCCATCCGGGCCCATAGGGAAAGGAGGAAGAGGAAGGAGAGGGAGAGACTGGTGGGGGAGCTCCTGGATGTGGACAGGAGATACGCGGAGGCACCGGAGGAGGGGTTGCTGGGGGAACGGCGTAGTTTGCAGGCCAAATTTGACTTGTTGACCACCAGAAAGGCGGAGACACAGTGGAGGAGGGCGCAGGGCGTATGTGAGTATGGGGAGAAGGCGAGCAGGATGTTGGCGCATCAGCTCCGTAGGCGAGATGCGGCTAGGGAAATTGGCGGAGTGACGGATAGGGGTGGGAATGTAGTGCAGAAGGGGACAGAAGTAAACGGGGTCTTTAGGGACTTCTACAAGGAACTGTACCGGTCGGAACCTCCGATGGGGAGAGGGGGGATGGAGAGCTTCATGAACAGGCTATGTTTCCCAAGGGTTCAAGAGGAGCTGGTAGAGGGGCTGGGGGCACCGATAGAGTTGGAGGAGCTAGTCAGGGGGATTGAACAAATGCAGTCAGGTAAGGCGCCGGGGCCGGACAGGTTCCCGGTGGAATTTTATAAAAAGTATGCGGATCTGGTGGGTCCCCTGTTGGTGCGAGCCTTCAATGAGGCATGGGAGGGGGGGGCTTTGCCCCCGACGATGTCGCGGGCACTGATCTCTCTGATCCTGAAGTGGGATAAGGACCCCTTGCAGTGTGGATCATACAGGCCTATCTCGCTCCTCAATGTTGACGCTAAGTTGCTGGCGAATATCCTGGCCACCAGGATAGAGGACTGTGTGCCAGGGGTGATACATGAGGATCAGACAGGATTTGTCAAGGGGCGGCAGCTCAACACGAATGTGCGGAGACTGCTAAATGTTATTATGATGCCGGCAGTGGAGGGGGAGGTGGAGATAGTGGTGGCGCTGGATGCGGAGAAAGCGTTTGATAGAGTTGAGTGGGGGTACCTGTGGGAGGTGCTGGAGCAGTTCGGATTCGAGGAGGGATTCATCAAATGGGTGAGGCTGCTCTACGCGGCTCCGATGGCAAGTGTAGTTACCAATGGAAGGAGATCGGAGTACTTTAGGCTCTACCGTGGGACCAGGCAGGTTGAGGGAGTCAGGGAGATGGAGGGGTCTGGTGCGGGGTGGGGAGGAACATCGGGTATCGCTGTATGCGGACGACCTGCTGTTGTATGTGGCGGACCCAGAAGGGGGAATGCCGGGGGTGATGGAGCTGTTAGCGGAGTTTGGGGGCTTCTCAGGCTATAAGTTAAATTTAGGCATGAGTGAGGTATTTGTAGTGCACCCGGGAGATCAGGAGGAGGGAATTGGGAGGCTCCCGTTTAAGAGGGCAGTGAAGAGTTTCAGATACCTGGGGGTGCAGGTGGCCAGGAGTTGGGGGACTCTCCGTAAGCTTAATTTTACCAGGCTGGTGGAGCAGATGGAGGAGGAATTTAAAAGGTGGGACATGGTGCCGCTATCGTTGGCGGGTAGAGTGCAGTCCGTCAAAATGACGGTTCTCCCATGGTTCTTGTTCCTTTTTCAGTGTTTGCCCATCTTTATTCCTAGGGCCTTTTTTAGGAGGTTGACTAGCAGCATCATGAGCTTTGTTTGGGTGCATGGGACCCCGAGGGTGAAGAGGGTCTTCTTGGAGTGGGGTAGAGATGGGGGGGGGGGCTGGCGTTACCTAATCTCTCGGGGTATTATTGGGCGGCAAATGTGTCGATGGTGCGCAAGTGGGTGATGGAGGGGGAGGGGGCAGCATGGAAACGGATGGAGAGGGCGTCCTGTGGAGATACAAGCCTGGGGGCCCTGGTAACGGCGCCGTGGCCGCTCCCTCCTACAACATATACCACGAGTCCGGGGGTGGCGGCTACCCTCAAGATTTGGGGGCAGTGGAGGCAACATAGGGGAGAAGTGGGGGGCTCGATGGAGACTCCGTTAAGGGGGAACCATAGGTTCGTCCCGGGGAACATTGATGGGGGATTTCAGGGTTGGCACAGAGCGGGCATCAGACAGCTGAGGGACCTGTTTATTGATGAGAGGTTTGCGAGCCTGGGGGAGTTGGAGGAGAAATTTGGGCTCCCCCGGGAAACATGTTCAGGTATCTGCAGGTAAAGGCATTTGCTAGGCGGCAGGTGGAGGGATTCCCTTCGCTTCCCGCGAGGTGGGTGAGCGACAGGGTGCTTTCGGGGGTCTGGGTCGGAGAGGGGAAGATATCCGATATCTACAAGGTTATGCAGGAGGCGGAGGAGGCGTCAGTAGAGGAGCTGAAAGCTAAATGGGAGGGGAAACTGGGGGAACAGATCGAAGACGGGACATGGGCTGATGCCCTGGAGAGGGTTAATTCTTCCTCCTCGTGTGCGCGGCTTAGCCTCATCCAATTCAAGGTGCTGCACCGGGCCCACATGACTGGGACGAGGATGAGTAGGTTCTTTGGAGGGGAAGACAGGTGTGTCAGGTGCTCGGGAAGTCCAGCGAACCATGCCCATATGTTCTGGGAATGCCCGGCACTGGAGGAGTTCTGGAAGGGGGTGGCGAGGACGGTGTCGAGGGTGGTGGGATCCAGGGTCAAGCCAGGATGGGGACTCACGGTTTTTGGGGTTGGGGTGGAGCCGGGAGTGTAGGAGGCGAAAGAGGCCGGTGTGCTGGCCTTTGCGTCCCTAGTAGCCCGGCGAAGGATCTTGCTACAATGGAAGGATGCGAGGCCCCCAAGCGTGGAGACCTGGATCAATGACATGGCGGGTTTCATTAAGCTAGAGAAGGTCAAATTCGCCCTGAGAGGATCGGTACAAGGGTTCTTTAGGCGGTGACAACCTTTTCTCGACTTTCTGGCTCAACGATAGGGTACGGGGACAGTAGCAGCAGCAACCCGGGGGGGGGGGGGGGGGGGGGGGGGGGGGGGAAAAGGGGGGGGGGGGGGAGACGATGACTATGTTTGTTTATTTAATTTTAATTTATTTTTAAGTTCTTTTGTTGTTCATTGGGGTTGGGGGTGGGGGGTGGGGGGATGTGATACATGCGTTGATACGGTCTGGGGGGTGTTACAGTTATTATGGGTTATTTTGTTGCATTTCATTGTTTGTCGTTATATTTTATATTTTCTGTAAAAAATTCCAATAAAAATTATTTAAAAAAAAAAAGATCAATAGCAGTAGAAAGGTTACATTGTTTATATACAGTAGCTATGCTTGACCACACTAATAGCCCTGAGCTAGATCTATGCTCCTGCTCTCGTCACAGTCTAATCACAAGAGAGGCAGAGAGCCGCTTGTGTCTGGCTTTTATGCCCTTCCAGTGCTGCCCCCTATGGATCTTTCAATTTCCCATTCACCCCTTATGTACATACCCATGTAAAGATCACTACAAATACAGTAGGGTATGTTTCAACCTCAGTCAGGCAGAAACCAATTGTAATGGTTCAGCCACAGATCACCTGATTTCCTACTTTTCTCTCTTAAATTTAGAGTACCCAATTATTCTTTTTACAATTGAGGGGCAATTTAGAGTGGCCAATCCCCCTAACCTGCACATCTTTGGGTTGTGGGGGTGAAACCCACGGAGACACGGGGAGAACGTGCAAAATCCATACAAACTGTGACCTGGAAATTGAACCCGGGTGCTTAGCGCCGTAGGCAGCAGTGCTAACCACTGTGCCACTGCGCTGCCCAATTTCCTACTTTTTTGAAGTTGATTTGCAACCACCAGATTTTCAACCCAAACCAATGGTGGAAATTATTTCCCAATTTCTTTTGAAAAAAAGTGTCTATTTATTACAGTCTTAACTGCGTTCATATATCAAACCAGTTTTAGTTTGGTGATTGATGAATGGGACATTCGGTCCCTCAAGCCTAGCCTGCCATTGAGTGAGATCATGGCTGATCTGTGACATAACTCCATAAACCTGCCTTTGTTCAATAGCCTTTAACAGCTCTAAGTAACAATTTATCAATCTCAGATT
The DNA here is from genome assembly GCF_902713615.1 of Scyliorhinus canicula. NCBI lineage: Eukaryota > Metazoa > Chordata > Chondrichthyes > Carcharhiniformes > Scyliorhinidae > Scyliorhinus > Scyliorhinus canicula. The sequence goes on along the minus strand of NC_052150.1, from coordinate 9,177,728 downwards.
TTAAATTAACAATTGACTTATCAACGTTGTTTCCAGAAGAAATTTCCAAACTTCTCGCACTGTCAGCATGTCAGAGTAAAATGGGTTCCTAATTGCACTCCTGTAGGTCTGGCTGTAATTTATCAGGCCGTGTCTCCCAATTTGTGACTCACCAATCATCAAAAATAACTTCTCTCCATCTGGCTTATCGGATCTTGAAAACTTTGATCAAGTCAAGTTTCATTGCACGAAATTCCAGAGAATGCAACCTTAGTTTGTGTAGTCACTTAGCTCATTCTTTGAAATTCTGTAGCATTCTGGGGGTAAATGTAAACTCCCTTCGAGGCCAATATATTCTTCCTGAGTTGTGGAGGGCGGAACTGAACACAGTACTTTAAGTGTGGTCTAACCAGGATGGTAAAAAGCTGAAACATAACTGCTACATCCTTGTGTTCAGGTCCTCAAGATGTAAAGACGGGCATTGTTTATGTTTCTCTCTTGCCCTCAATGTAGAGTCACACGACCCATAAGCACAAGTGAACCCTTTGATGTTATATGTGTTGTATGGGGGGGGGGGGGGGGGGGACACGTTGATTATGTTTGCTTATTTTATTTAAATTTGATTTATTTAATTTTAATTTATGGTTAAGTTCTCTTGTTGGGGGGGTGGGGGGAGTGTGATACATGTGATGTTACGGTATGGGGGAATTGTGGGTGTTATGGGTCTGTTAGTTGCATATTACTGCTTGTTGCTATACTTGTTGTTATAGTTTTATATTTTCTGTAAAAAATTCCAATAAAAATTATTTTTAAAAAAAAATATGAGTTGTATGTGGGCTCGCATTTCACAGAGTTCACGGGACCATTAAACTAAGTGTAATTACCTACCTGTCGCCCTGTACTTATGGAGTGTTGTTAAATGCAACACAATCAAGTTAAATTAAGATGTCAAAAGGAAGTAGGAAGGCACAGCAGGTTACAAGCAATTCGAAAACAATACAGATAGAATCAACCCCAATTGGTTAAAATGTACCAAAATAAAATATTTCCCATATATTTCTCACCTAGGTCGGTAGTTAGCAAGTCTGAGATTAAACGGTCTCTTTTAGTATTCCTAATACAATGACATGAATGAACAACTTAATAGTTCAGATTCATGAACTGAATAGAAGACATTGTGAGAAGTCTTAATATGTTTATTCCAGATCAAAGATCTCTGAATTGAGGGAATAAATAATCAAGTCCAAAGGTACACTGGAGCAGAATGTGCAACGTAAACTTGAGATCATCCACAAGTCTACTGCTGTGTCTTAACTCACAACAAGTTCCATTCACCTATTAGTCACCGTGGTTGCTGGCCTCGGGCTCCTGGTTAAGCAATGCCTCAATTTTGAAATTTTAATTTATGGTTATTAAATCTCTCCACGGCTCCCTAGCTTAGGAAACAAAGAAAACCAAAAAGGTGTCAAGATGGAGGAGAAAGTTCACAGTCTAAAGTTGTTGAATTCATTGTTGAGTCCAGAAGGTTGTAATGTGCCTTTTGTTTTTTGTTTTCCTTGTTTGCCCCAATGCAGCCCCACCCCCTCCACCCCTCGCTCCTCCACAGGGCCATCTGTCACTTGCTCTTTAATTTTGCTTTCACTGATCACAGACCTTCATTCTCCTATTAACACATTCTGCTATCTTACCTTTAAGGAGCCAGTCCAGAGGAGGTTCACTAGCCTGATCCCAGGTATGGAGGGATTTTCTCATGAGGAGAGGTAAAGCAGGTTGGACCTGTGCTCATTGGAGTTTAGAGGAATAAGAGGTGACCTTATCATAGAATCCCGACAGTGCAGAAGGCCCATTGAGTCTGCACCAACCTTCTGTAAGATGCCCTACTGAGGCCCATTCTCCTGCCCCATCCCAATAACCCCAACTGACCTTTGGCCACTAAGGGCAATTTATCACGGCCAATCTATCTAACCTGCACATCTTTGGACTGTGGGAGGAAACAGGAGCCCCCGGAGGAAACCCACACAGACACAGGGAGAATGTGCAAGCTCAACCCAGACTGTCACCCAAGGTCAGTATTGAACCTGGGTCCCTCGCGCTGTGAGACAGCAGTGCTAACCACTGTGCCGCCACACCGCCCCAAATTATTGCGACATATAGGATTCTCAGGGGGTTTGACAGAGATGCTGAGAGGATGTTTCCTCTTGTGGGAGAGTCTAGGACCAGAGGGCGTAATCTCAGAGTAAGGGGTCGCCCATTTAAGACAGGGATGAGGAGGAATTGTTTCTCTCAGAGGGGAGTGAATCTGTAGAATCCTTCACCGCAAAGAGCTGTAGAGGCTGGGTCATTAAGTATGTTCAAGGCTGAGATAAACAGATTTTTAACCAGTAAGAGAATTAAGGGTTATGGCGATAACAGGAGAAAGTGGAGTTGACGATTTACATATCAGATCAGCCATGATTCATTGAATGGGAGAGCAGATTCGATGGGCTGAATGGCCTACTTCTGCTCCTACATCTTAGGGATTTATATAATCCATTATATTTCTACCCCTCGGGGCAGCACGGTGGCGCAGTGGTTATCATTGCTGCCTCACGGCGCCGAGGTCCCAGGTTCGATCCCGGCTCTGGGTCACTGTCCGTGTGGAGTTTGCACATTCTCCTCGTGTTTGCGTGGGTTTCGCCCCCACAACCCAAAAATGTGCAAGCTAGTGGATTGAACATGCTAAATTGCCCCTTAATTGGAAAAATTAATTGGGTACTCTAAATTAAAAAAATATATATATTTCTACCCCTCTTCAGCTCTGTAGATTGTAGAAGAGTCATACGCACGAAAAACATTAACTGTTTCTCTCCACAGATGCTGCCAGACATGCTGAATTTGTCCAGAATTTCCTGGTTTTATTTCAGATTTCCAATATCCGCAGCATTTTTCTTTTATTCTCAATTCCTACATCATTAATATTATTTGTTAGCATATGATGCCATCTCATATTTCGAGATGTTCTGACAAATGCGCCAATCTAATGGCAGAGAATCAAAAGAACCATAGAATCCCTACAATAGAGAGGTAGGCCATTCAGCCCATCGAGTCTGCACCAACCCTCTGAGAGATCATCTTACCTAGGCCCACTCCCCCGCCCTATCCCTGTAACCCCACCTAACCTGCACATCTTTGGACTGTGGGACAAAACCGGAGCACCCGGAGGAAACCCACGCAGACACGGAGTGAAAGCGCAAACTCCACACTGACAGTCACCCGGGTCCTTGGAGCTGTGAGGCAGCAGTGCTAACCACTGTGTCACACTAACCTTTTCATCTAGAATCACAAATCCCTCTGATGGATGACAATTTCATTCATAGTGGGCAACATAGACTGAGATTAAGATTAGGAATACAAGCAGGAATAAACCATATGGCCCCTTGAGCCGGTTCCATCATTCAGTGAGATCACAGCAGATCTGACTGTGGCCTTAACTCCACTCTTCTGCCTGCCTCCAATACATCTGTCTAACGGAGCCTTGAGTATATCCAATGACCGAGTCTCCACTGCTCTCTGGAGAGGAGAATTCCATAGAGAATAACCTTGTTGGAGAATAACTTCTTCCTCATCTCCATCTTAAATGCAAGATTCCTTGTTTTGAGACAGCCCCCCAGATACTTCCATGAGGAGAAATTTCCTCTCAGCATCTACCCTGTCAAGCCCCTTTAGAATCTTCTATGTTTCAATCAGGTCGCCTGAGATTCTTCTAAACACCAATAGGACCAGCCTGCACAAACCTTCCTCATAAGACAATCTCCTTCACCCCAGAATCAGTCCAGTGAACCTTCTCTGAACAGCCTTCAATGCAAGTATGTCCCTCTTTAAATAAGGAGACCAAAACTTCACTCATTGCTCCAGGTGTGGTCTTACCAATGCCTGTACAGTCGTAGCAAGCAGAGGCAGATTTGCAATGAAACACGTGGGGCGGGATTGTCCGTCCCGCCAACCGGCCAATGGGGTTTCCCATTGTGGGCAGCCCCACGCCGTCGGGAAATCCCCCAGCTGCCGGTGCAACGGAGAATCCCGACAGCGGGGAATCCAGCCCACTGTGCCTCGGCACCACCAATGGGGTGGGGGGAGCGAGCAGGGTCAACTTGAACATCGGGGCTGAGGAGAAGAATAAAAGCCTGCTCTGTCAGAAGATTCATTCATCAAAATGAAGAAGTATCAGTCGATACGAAGCGACGCCATCAATCTGGCAGTCAAAAGCACAGAAAATTGAAGGCGAGGCGAAAGGGCGAAGCTAGACAAAAAGACCATTTGTCATTTCACTATAGAAAGTTCGAAGTGTTGAGCTGTGCATAAACTGCACATTCAGCCCCATCCAGTGGGGGTAAATTATCTGATGACTTCGACTTGCCGATTTCCGGAGGTACCACCTCGCCTGAAAAAGTTGAACCAGAACCAAGTGGACTCTGAAATGGGAATGGAACTATAAGATATTGCTGATTCTTGTAGACGGCATGGTGGCGCAGTGGTTAGCACTGCTGCCTCACGGTGCTGGGGACCCAGGTTCGATCCCAGCCCCGGGTCACTGCCCATGTGGAAGTTTGCCCATAGTAATAATGATCTTTATTATTGTCACAAGTAGGCTTACATTAACACTGCAATGATGTTACTATGAGAATCAAACCTGGGGGCCTGGCGCTGTGAAGCAACAGTGCTAACCACTGTGCTACCGTGCTGTTGTGTCTATTCTCCTTGTGTCTGTGTACCACACCCCAAAGATGTGCAGGGTAGGTGGATTGGCCACACTAAATTGCTGATTCTTCTGCTAAAGTGAGAGAAAACGCCTATCCTGAAGACATGGCTTTATGGCTTGAATCGGTTCCATTGGGTATGTTAGAATGTTTCACACTAAATGAAGCAGAAAAATTAGGCAAAAGGGATAAATAAGCAGCCCATAACTGCTCACAATACTCCAAATGTGGTCTGTCCAGAGCCCTGCTCTTGTATTAATGCTAATGTTGCATTTGCCTTCCTAACTGCCAACTGAACCTGGATGTTAACCTTAAGAGAATCCTGAACCAAGACTCCTGAGTCCCTTTGTGCTCCTGATTTCCGAAGTCTTTCTTCACTTCGAAAATTGTATATGCCTCTATTCTTCCTACCAAACCTCACACTTTCCCACACTGTATTCCATCTGCCACTTCTTCGCCCACTCTCCTAGCCTGTCCAAGTCCTTCTGCAGTCTCCCCACTTTCTCAATACTACCTGTCCCTCTACAAAACCTTGTATCATCTGCAAACTTAGCAACAATGCCCTCAGTTCCTTCTTCCAGATCATTAATGTATAACATAAATAGCTGTTGTCACAACACTGACCCCTGCGAAACATTAGTCACCGGCTGCCATCCTGAAAAAGGCCCCTTCATCCCATCTCTGCCTTCTACTCGTCAGCCAATCCTCTATCGACACCAGGACCTTGACCCTAACACCATGGGCTCTTATTTAGCAGCCTCGTGTATTGCACTTTGGCAAAGGCCTTCTGGAAATCCAAATAGCTCATGTTCACTGGCTCTGCTTTGTCTAACTGCTTTGTTACCTCCTCAAATAATTCGAACAGATTTCTGAAAAAAAAAAGAAAAATGAAAATCGCTTATTGTCACGAGTAGGCTTCAATGAAGTTACTGTGAAAAGCCCCTAGTCGCCACATTCCGGCACCTGCCCGGGGAGGCTGGTACGGGAATTTATCAGACATAGCTTCCCTTTGACAAAGCCATGCTGACTCAGCCCTATTTTACCATGCACTTCCAAGTACTCCACAATCCCATCTTTAATAATGGACCAAAGTCAGGCTAACCAGCCTATAATTTTCTGTCTTCTGCCTCCCTCCCTTCTTAAACAGGGGTGGTATATTAGCCATTATCCAATCCTCTGGGACCCTCCCTGACCCCAGTGATTCATGAAAGATCACCACCAACGTCTACACAATCTCCTCAGCTATCTCCTTCAGAACCCTGGGATGTAGTCCATCCGGCCGTGGTGATTTATCCACCTTCAGACCTTTCAGCTTCCTCAGCACCTTCTCCTTAGTGATGACGACTACACTCACCTCTGCCCTCTGACTCTCTTAAAGTTCTGGAATGCCACTGGCGTCTTCCACTGTGAGAATGATGCAAAGTACCTATTCACTTCCTCTGCCATTTCTTTGTTCCCTATTACTACATCTCCAGTCTTATTTTCCAATGATCCAATGTCTATTCTTGCCTCTTTCTTACCTTATATTTAACAAAAAAGACTCTTGCTTCCTTTATATTACTAGCTAGCTTGCACTCATATTTCATCTTTTCCTCCCATATTGCTTTTTTTTGGCTTCCTCTGCTTGCTTTTAAAGGCTTCCCAATCCTCTGATTTCCCACTAATCCTCACCACTTTGTATGCTTTTTCTTTTGCTTTTATGCTGTCCCTGACTTCCCTTGACAGCCATGGTTGCCTTGTCCTCGCCTTAGCATGTTTCTTCCTCCTTGGGATGAATTTCCATTGTGCCTCCCGAATAACTCCCCAAAACTCCTGCCATTGCTGTTCCACTGTCTTCCCTGCTAGGCTCCTTTTCCAATCTACTCTAGCAGATCCTCCCTCATGTCCTTGTAGTTACCGTTCCTCAATAGTAATACCGTTACATCTGATTCCAGCTTCTCCCTCTCAAACTGCAGGGTACATTCTATCATATTGTGGTCACTGCTCCCTAAGGGTTCCTTCACCTTAAGTTCCCTAATCAAGTTTGCCTCATTACACATCACCAAATCCAGAATTGCCTGTTCCCCAGTGGGTTCTGCCACAAGCTGCTCTAAAAAAACATGTCGTAGACATTCCACAAATTTTCTTGGGATCCGCTACCATCTTGATTTTCCCAGTCCCTCTGCATATTGAAGTCTCCCATGATTATTGTAATATTTCCTTTCTTAAATGCCTTTTCTATCTCCTGATTCCCCCCCCCCCCTCCCCTCCACTATTTGGTTTAAAACCCTATCTGCAGCTCTAGTTATGCGGTTTGACAGGACTCAGATGAAGACCGTCCCATCGGTACAGCTCCCTCCTTCCTCAGTACTGCTGTCAATGTCCCATGAATTCAAACCATGAATCTCCCACACCAACCTTGGAGCCACGCATTTACCCCTTTAATCTTATTGATCTTGTGCCAAATAGATTGTGGCTCAGAGTTAATTTAGCCCCGAGCTGCTCATATTCCTTCAGTAGAATCTCTATCCTTGTTCCACCTATGTTGAGTCTACATCTGAAGGCTGAAGCAAAATCCTTAGCAGAGATGTTTGAAAACTACATCATTTCTGTTTTTACTGTTCTGTGGAACCATTTACTTCAAAGAATTAATGCCATTAGCAAGTTGCTGCAAAACTTTGATGCAGCTTTATTGAATCCTGTGCAACTGTTGGCTTCAATTAAAAGTTTTGCCATGGACGTTCGAAATGACTATAGCTCGTTGGAAGTAGAGGCACCAATATTTAGAAGAATACAGCTCTCCCTGATGATGAGAAGCAGTACACGATGCAGGAAGTTGTTTTTTGATGAAACTAGAGGTAATGAAATCACTTTAAAAGGGAAAGAGAAGATCAACATTGAAACTATCAATATTATTTGTGACAATCATGGTGCAATTGCAGAGTAGAAGGGAATCTCTGAAGAAAGCTGTTATTTATTTTGCATGCTTATCGACAGGAGTTTGGATGAGAATGCTGAAAGCCACTGCAGTGAGAAATTATTGGGAGGCATAGACACAAATCCTTTTGCAGATGAAGGGAAACAATTAATTCATTGAATCGATAATGATAAGCTCTGTGCTTCAAGATCACCAGCTGATTTGTACGGGGTTGTATGCAATGGTTTGCAGGCAAGCTTTCCAAAGGTGGAAAGCATTTGAAAATATTTTAAACACTGTCATAAATGCTTCCAGTGAATATTCTTTCTGAGTGTTAAAAAGTGTGAAAAATTATTTGCCAAGTACAATGAGTCAGGAACATTTGACAAGTTCACCGATATTGACGATTGAAAGTGCATCTTTACAAGATTTTACCTACGATGGTGCAATTGATGATTTTGTGAAGAAAACGTGCAGAGGAAAAGTAACCTAAATTACCATGCCAACAAGGGATGAAACAAGAAAACCGTAAAAATATGTTCCCTCTTCCATATCGGCTTTTCACTATTTGCTGGTCTGATTTAATGGCTGCTGGTCACATGCAGATAGTTCTAACCCACCAATCCCCATGGCTCTCAAGACTGGCCTTCAGAAATTCTCTTCTAGGATGAAGGACAGAATCCTGCCAGATAAAGCCACGCTACTGATATTGGACTTGGATTCACTGGACGCCACTTGATTGGAGTATTTGCTCCTGCACTGGGCTTTTTCTGGCTCATTCTGCTCCTGCACTGACCTGTGCTGCAGTCATGTCACTCGCTCATTTTTCCATCTCGTTATTCATTGGTCAATTCCATATTTGCTCACCTCAAGGTACACAGATCGCAATATTGACCACCTTTACCGTCTTTCTGAGAACAGATAGGCTTGGAGTTCAATTCAGCAATTAGAGGCGTGTTTTCAGAAGTTAAAAAGCACTAAAGCAGTTAAGCAGTGATCAATTTGCGTATTTTTGTGGCTTGCAACCGTTGCATTCTGTGGGGTGAGGGTGGGCAGATACAGGAGGGCTGTGACATCATTGGCGGCGGTACGTGACATCATGAATACCATCTCCCTTTCAATAAAAACTAATTCTTTAAAAAGTAAAAAATAAAAATTTAGATTACCCAATTATTTTTTCCAATTAAGGGGCAATTTAGCGTGGCCAATCCACCTACCCTGCACATTTTTGGGTTACGGGGGCGAAACCCACACAGACACGGGGAGAATGTGCAAACTCCACACGGACAGTGACCCAGAGCCGGGATCGAACCTGGGACCTCAGCGCCGTGAGGCAGCAGTGCTAACCACTAGGCCACCGTGCTGCCCAAATAAAAACTAATTCCATTTGCCGTCCTAATTCATGACCCCGATCCCTCTGTTTTGCAGCATTCTGTAGTCTCTCTCAATTTAAATAATATTTTGCTTTTCTACTTTTACTAAAATGGACAACCTCACATTTTCCCACGCTATTACTCCATCCGCCAAATGTTTGCCCACTCACTTAACCTACATATGTCCTTTTACAATTTCGACATGCACCATAGCGCACAGTCTGAACAACCTGGCCCATAAATAGGTCAATCAGAGCGACAGCACAGTGCACAGGAAGCCCCGTTTCAGCAGATATTACAGATTGGCAGGACTTTGTCATCAGAACTTTGCTTCGTTTTGCACAGAAATGCCTATGCCTGGGGCAGGGCAGTCCAGCTTTTCCATCCCTGTTTACAGAATTCTGTATGGGTGGGAGCAGCAGAAATGACACTTGCGGAACGTACATGGAAATATCGACTTCTTTGGAACATTGTTTTCTTCCGGCGTCGGTACGTTTAAATCCAGTGGGTTAGCCCTGCTGCCTCACGGCGCCGAGGTCCCAGGTTCGATCCCAGCTTTGGGTCACTGTCCGTGTGGAGTTTGCACATTCTCCCCGTGTCTGCGTGGGTTTCGCCCCCACAACCCAAAAGGTGTGCAGGCTAGGTGGATTGGCCATGCTAAATTGCCCCTTAATTGGAAAAAATGAATTGGGTACTCGAAATTTATTTTTTAAAAGTTTAAATCCAGTGAAAATCCCAGCAGGAGGTTCTGCAAAAGTTCACTTGGTTTCTTAACTGCAATGGGAGGCTGGAGGAATCTGCAGGTGCGAGGTATATCCAGCTGCTAGTCTCCCAGGGCTACGGAAAGAAACCAATCTAGTCCTTATGGAATTTCACAGTGAATATTTCTAGACTTGTATGGCCTTAACAAAAACGTAGAAAACTTCACCCTGTTCAAACCGATAGACTGACTTATTTCCCAAGGTCAGAAAATAGGTGCATTACATAGAGCCCAATCCACAGAAAAGGCCATTCAGCCCAGTTTGTCTTTACTGGCATTTGTGCTTTGTCCCCATCTAATTAATTTGAACCGATCAGCCTCTGCTGCTGTCCCCTTATCCGTCATGTGCTTCAAGGCACTTATGCCATTTGCTTCAACCACTGATCGTAGTAGCAAGATTCCACATCCTCACCACTCTCTGGGGAAAGAGGTTTCTCCTGAATTCCCTATCGAATTCATTAACGATTATCTCATATTTATGACCTTTAATTTTGGGATGTAATCGGAAAAGGAAAAGATGAACAGGGCGGTAGAAGAGTGGGAATTAAGAGAGGAGTTAGCGGCCTTGCAGTATTTTGTTATGCCGTGTCTGCTTAGCTTAATCATGGATGATAAAATAACCAATTGCTCTTGTTCACGGGACAGCAATGGAGTTTTCACCAACTCTTTGACCCAGCCGTAACTCTAACCCATTGTGCTGAGTTGGAGCTCCTCAGACGAGAAGGACAGGCCCTTGGATGGGAAGGGAGCCTGTCAACGTCCTGACGGTAAATATCAGCCAGGTTATTTCCATATCCGCGCTCCATCCACAATAGAGGGTCAGTGGACCTTCCACAGCAACCTGACAGTCTACCTCACTCCCCCAACCCTCCCCTCCCACTGCTCACTGAGATTGATGATCGATAATGAGGAGAGGTTACACATGCTGAGCTCACATTTCTTGGTTGACAGTGATTTCATTGTAACTTTGAGGATTTTGAAAATAATTGGTACGACAAATATACTTCTGGTCACTGTGCCTTCAAAAGGATGTGAAGATCCTGGTAGGGGCCCAGAGAGATTTACTTGAATTTCATGGAAGAAGGAATTTAACGGCAAGATTATTATGGACAAACTGGGGCCCTTCTCCTGGGAGCGGAGGAGATTGAGGGTGATTTGGAAGAAGTGCACAAGTTGATGAAGAGTTTAGATTAAGAAACAGTGGTTAGCACTGTTGCCTCATGGCGCCGAGGTCCCAGGTTCGATCCCGGCTCTGGGCCACTGTCCGTGTGGAGTTTGCACATTCTCCCCGTGTTTGCGTGGGTTTCACCCCCACAACCCAAAGATGTGCAGGGGAGGCGGCTTGGCAACGCTAAATTCAAAAATGAATTGGGTCTCTAAATTTTAACAAAAAGAAACAAAGAAAATCTGTTTCTATTACCTGGCGCTAACAGGGACTAGGGGAGAGAGATTTAAGGGAAGTGATACGCTGTGGGGGTAGGGGGGGATGTGAGAAAGAACTATTTTATGCAGCGAACAGTAATAACCTGGAATTCGCTGTTGATCTGGAAACAGAGACAATGAATGATGCTCAAAGAAAATTGAGTGGATACTGGAACTGGAGGGAAATATGCTTGCAGGGCTCGGAGGAGAGAGTCGGAGAGCAGGACTGACTGGATTGTGCTCCCAAGAACCATAATGAAAATGAAATGAAATGAAAATCGCTTATTGTCACGAGTAGGCTTCAATGAAGTTACTGTGAAAAGCCCCTAGTCGCCACATTCCGGCGCCTGTCCGGGGAGGCTGGTACGGGAATCGAACCGTGCTGCTGGCCTGCTTGGTCTGGTTTAAAAGCTAGCGATTTAGCTCAGTGAGCTAAACCAGCCCTGGACTCAATGGACTCAATGGACTAATGGACTCAATGGTCCAAATGACCTCCGACTGTGCCTCAGTGACCCTATGAGTCCATAAGGCGAAATCTTTCTGCTCATGGGGGAAGGGACAAGAGGGCATGATCTGAAAATCAGAGCCAGGCAGTACAGGAGAGAAGTGAGGAAACATTTCTTCACACAACAGGTGGCAGAAGTAGGGACCTCTACCACACAAGAAGCAGTGTACCAGCCCCGATTCATAATTTTAAATCTGAAATCGATGTGTTTTTTGCAAACCAAGGGTGAAAGGGGATGCGGAGCAAAGGGGGTGGATGTGGGATGGAAGAAACCAGGCTCAATCTCATTGAATACTGGAAAAGTTCAGAGAGCTTCCAGTTTCTATATCTGTTGGGTCAGGAAGGGATGGCCTTCCGCTGTCTTAATGAGTATGGGGTGAGAAGGGAATGTGTGGGGTGCGGGAACACATCTTTCTGGTTTGAGTGTCTCCCACTCTCCACTGCTATCCCAACTGATTTGCAGAGGAAGGCACTCTGCATTGCAAATGTTTGTCAGAATGGGAGAAAGTAAATGAAGAGAACATAGAACATAGAACATAACAGCGCAGTACAGGCCCTTCGGCCCATGATGTTGCGCCGTCCTGTGAAACCCCTTTAAAGTCCCTCTACACTATTCCCTTATCGTCCATATGCCTATCCAATGACCATTTGAATGCGTTTAGTCAACTGTCAACTGTTGCGGCACCTGGCAGTATTGTGACTGAGCTCCTGGGGGTGACAGGGGAGCTGAGTCTGGGAGACAGTTCCGATTGAAGAAAATAAAACAAGTGCTGTCTGTTTCCAAGCTCCTCAGCTCAAAGATGCTGGTGGTGTTCCTCAACAGGCACAATGCCACAACACAGGTCGACTTCTGCAAATATAGCACTCAGCGCTTGGAAGCTTCGATTAGCATCTTGTTTAGGGAAAGATTTGCATAATACAGCTTAACTGTCACTCCTGAGGTATCCGTTTTCGCTTTGCCGAGAGACTTCCTTTCCTGGGTTTGATAGCATGGCTCAATCCTCATGGATTTATTTGTCTTGTTTCCTTGCCAGCAAAACACTTTGTCTGTTTTGCGTTTCTCCTGCCACTGAAACACTTATCTGTTTACTGAAATACATTGTTTTATCAGGGTTACTCGCTGGCCTGGACTCTGACCGACTTTCAGGCCAGCAACGGGGGTCGAAAAGCCCGTCAAAATTGGCGTTAAAGCCCTTGTGGACTTCCCAGAGCTCATTGAGAAGGCCTTCAACTTCAAATTGGGACCGTATCTCAAAGTTGCACTTTCCTGGGTATTTTCAAAGTGCAGCCGCTACCAGAAAAACGTCCTGAAAATCGTATTCCCACGATTATTTTTATTTTAAAATTTCTTTTTAGTTTGGCAAATTCCCTGCTGATTGGAGTAAGTAAGCAAGGGATCCTTTGGAGATCTTGAGAAGAAAGAGACTTCACACTTCTGAACTAACTGCTAGCCAAGGTAGAAATGGATACCTTTTGTCATGATTTACAAATGGCCGAGCAGTTTGAAGTTCTCGGCCTCATTCATTAGCCACTAGATAATAACTGTGACATGGGTAGCGGGTGCCTGAAACTCGCTGCAGGAGGAGATGGTGGAAGCAGGGACGATAATGACGTTTAAGGGGCATCTTGACAAATACATGAATAGGATAGGAATAGAGGGATACGGACCCCGGACGTGTTGAATATTTTAGTTTAGATGGGCAGCGTGGTCGGCGCAGGCTTGGAGGGCCGAAGGGCCTGTTCCTGTGCTGTACTTTTCTTTGTTCTTTGTATTTCACAGCACAGTTGAAAGCAGATATATACCTTGTGAGAAAATCCAATTAATCCCGATATAGCACCATGTACCATGACAGCCAAGTCATACCCAACAAAATCAGAACAGCCGGATGGAGCACGAGAACAACCTGTTTCCAGCTCTATTAGATACAACTATTCTAATGCTCTCCTGGCCTTCTCCCCACCTTCCACCCTCCATGAACTTGAGCTCTTCTGCTGCATCAAGCTCCACTCACCCATCACCCCAGCGCTTGGCGACCGATACTGGCTCTCAATCTGGCAAAATCACAGTTTTAAAATTCCTATCAAATTGCCCCATGACCTCACCCTTCTTATCATTCTAAACCTCCTCCTGCAACCCTCGGAAATCCCTACACTCCTCCAATTCTGGCTTATTCTGCTTCTCCTATTTTAATTGTTCCACCAGTGATAGTCATGTCAATATGGGTTCCCGGCTCAGGAATGCCATCCTTGCAGCTCCCTGTCTCTCTACCTTATTTCCTTTAATATGCCTCTAAAAACTTCCTTCTCTGGCCAAGCTTTTGGTCATCAATCCCAACATCTCCGAACATGACTCAGCATAAACTTCTGCTCAATAAAGCTCCTGTGAAACTTTATTACATTTAAGGTGTCCTTCTCTTCCCAGGCAGTCCTTTGGGATGGAGGATGATTTACCCCCACGCCTGTTCGATGGGTTCTAAGATAGCTGGCAAGTCCAATGTGTGTCTGCAAACTCTTGTCACATGTGAGGCAGCTTGGGTACGATGGGTTTTTTCACCTCTCTGTGTTGCCGATGAAGCCTCGCGAAGTGTTAGGTGCCTTCCTGCATGCACCTTCTCCTGTGAGTTAGTAGGGATTTTTGACTTCTCCAGGAGAATGGGTGTGGAGGAAGAAGCCTTCGCCAGGGTGAAGCGGTGGTTGTTGTGACCCATTGCCACCTCTCAAAGACCCATTTGGTCACTTGTGATCCCTCTCCGTACATGAGGTGTTTCCCCACCACGTGGATGGCGGAGAGACCGACAGCTTACCCATCGCGGGCCTTGGCCACTGCGGAGGGCGACTATGCCCAGATTGTGAACGAAGGTATGGCCATCGCCTTTGTGGTGAAGAAAATTCACCAGGCCGTGCATGGGCGTCAATTCACTGTCACATTGGACCACAAGCCACTGCTCGGATTGTTTAAAGGGGAACAAGGCTATCCCGCCCATAGCATCTGCCCAGATACAGCGACGGGCCTTCTTGTTAGCAACGTACGAATAAGTGTTTGAGCATTGCAGATCACAAATGTTCCGAGCCGGCTCGGATCCCAAGGCAGGGCAGACCGGCCGTACTCCAAGATCTACACAATGGACAATTGGGGGTGTCAAAGATGAAAATGCCAGCCAGGAGCTACATATGGTGGCCAAACCTAGATGGCAAGATCAAGTGACTGGCCCAGCAATGCAGCACATGCCAGGAGCATCAGCTCAAACTAGTCCTCCACCCATGCCTACATGCAAATTCTGAGATGTGGGAAGTGGAGGATTCGGGATCTGAAATGGAGAATCAGACATCAGGGTGGCACTGTGGTTAGCACTGCTGCCTCACAGTGCTGAGGACCCGAGTTCGATCCCTGCCTCAGGTCATCTGTACAAATGTGAGCTGGGGCCGGGATCGAACCCGGGTCCTCGGCGCGGTGAAGCAGCAGTGTTTTTTTTTTTCTTATAAATTTAGGGTGCCCAATTCATTTTTTCCAATTAAGGGGCAATTTAGCCTGGCCAATCTACCTACCCTGCACATCTTTGAGTTGTGGGGGTGAAACCCACACAGACACGGGGAGAATGTGCAAACTCCACACGGACAGTGACCCAGAATCGAACCTGGGACCTCAGCGCTGTGAGGCAGCAGGGCTAACCCACTGTGCCGCCCCGTGAAGCAGCAGTGTTAACCATTGCGCCCCCATGCCGCCCCACACAGTTCCAGCTTAAAAGCAGATTATATTTAAGATTACATAATTTATTACAATTCAATTTACTGTGAACATTCACATGAAATTGGCCAACTCATTAAGTTGGTGTATGCTGAAAGGGTGGAAGAGGCGGAAATCATCGCCACATTTAAGAAGCATTTAGAGGAGCACTTGAAACGCCAAAGCAGACAAGGCTACGGGCCAAGTGCTGGGAAATGGGATTAAGATAGGTCCTTGTTAGCCAGCAGACACAGTAGGCCAAAGGGGGCATTCTGTGCTGTTAGACTCTATGACTTTGCGACGACTCAGCGAGTTCAGACAATGATGCCAAAGCTTCACAGGTTCAGGCACAAAAAATATTTCCAAGAACTGTGACAAAAGCATCATCTATAGTAATTGTCGATGGATATTGTGCAGCATAGCACAGAGAGGGACGGGGTGGAGCCTCTCATAACTAGGCAGTATTACCGAGTATTCCTGGAGGGGCTTGTGCTAATTCTCTACACTCCAGCCTCAAGACATGCAGAGTACCCAAGAAACGAGGAAGTAGTAAACAGGAGAGGTACAAGGCTGATGGTTATTGAAATAAAATCAGCTTGTTGCATCCGATTCGAGACTGCTTAAAATTTCTGCTGAATCCGTTGATGTCAGGCCACATTGATTATCCATCCCTGGTTTCCCTCAAGGTGCTGTTTGGTGAAATTCTTGAACTGGTACATTCCTGGTGCTGATACTGCTCACGATGATGATGGGGATGGAATTCCAGCACCTTGCCTAAGCAAGGCATGGACGGCAATCTACAGCCATGTCAAGGTGAGGTTTGCATGACATTGCTGCACCTCCCCCTTCCCTAGTGTTACAGCTGGGTGGTTATGCTGGAACTGACTTGTGAGTTGCTGCGGTGTATCCCTTAGATAAAAGTCGCAGCAGCGCACCATATCCTGCTAGTGGAGATACTTACCCAATCAGGTTGGCCATCTAGACAAATGGAGAGTATTCAATTGTACCCCCGAATTGAGCCTGGCAGATTGTGGGGGATCAGGCTGTTTGCCAGCTGCTGTAGGTTACCAAGCCTTTATCCTGCCACACTCTTCATAAGACTGGCCCAGACGGTCAGCTTCTGACCAATGGCAACTGTCTCAATGGTGGTGGCGTAATACATTAGGGAGGTGATTGGGCTTTTCCTAGTTGCAGAGGTTTAACTAACTGGCCGGCAATGATTGCTATTCACCACTTGACAACTTAAGCCTGGATGTTGTAGGCTAGTATACTGGAATTACAAATGAAACAAAACTATCACCAGCAATCAGCCAGGAAAGTCATTGATGGAGCAACCGATGATATTTGATCTGGAGATGCTGCACCGGGGCAGTAACCGGGCCTCAGGTAAACATGATCATCGGCCTGCGAATTAAACCCCCCATTTGAGCACAGGTTGCTGGAGCATTTCAGCATGACACTCATTCAAACACTGCTTTGATGCTTAGGGCAGTTAATGAAACCGGTCCTTTCACACCACTTTAATCCAGCAATGCTGATATGCTGTGATGAAGTAGCTGTGATGGAACATGGACTGGAGTGTTAGGAAAATATTATTAGTGTAGCACTGGCTCTTTCCATCGTTCTATTTCAACAGTTTGGTAATCTGCGAGGGTGGTTGCATCCTGTTTTTTTTTGTGGATCAGATTACCTAGTCAATTTTCCATATCGTTGGGTAAATGCCATTCTCGCCACTGCTTTGTGATACCTGATTGGGCTGCGGGAAAACAGACGGCTAGTTGGGTACAGTAGCACATGGGCAGCACAGTGGGTAGCACTGTTGCTTCACAGCTCCAGGGTCCCAGGTTCGATTCCCGGCTTAGGTCACTGTCTGTGCGGAGTCTGCGCGTTCTCCATGTTTATCCTCTGGGTGCTCTGGTTTCCTCCCAACAAGTCCCAAAAGATGCGCTGTTAGGTGATTTGGACATTCTGAATTCTCACCGTCTACCCGAACAGGTGCCGGAATGTGGAGACTATGGGCTTTTCACAGTGACTTCATTGCAGTGTTAATGTAAGCCTACATGTGACAATAAAGATTATTGTTATTCAGTTCTAGTTTTCAGCAATACAGCTGGGAAAACGTTGAGGGGCCCGGCCCATGGCTCCGTTGAATGCGCTCCACTGATAGAACATAGAACAGTACAGCACAGAACAGGCCCTTCGGCCCTCGATGTTGTGCCGAACAATGATCACCCTACTCAAACCCACGTATCCACCCTATACCCGTAACCCAACAACCCCCCCTTAACCTTACTTTTTTTTAGGACACTACGGGCAATTTATCATGGCCAATCCACCTAACCCGCGCATCTTTGGACTGTGGGAGGAAACCGGAGCACCCGGAGGAAACCCATCTCGCAAATAAATTCATGAACATAAACAGCATTAAAATTTATTCAACCAACTGGGTTGAGATCACTTCCTCGATACTGAAAAATGAAGAGAGCGGCATGATTAATATAAAGGTACCGTAGCACAGAAATACTTTTATTGTTTCAATTCACCGTTCACAGAAACTATTTAAAATTACATTATTCAATGTCTAATCTACTTGTGTTTTGCATGAAATCTTTCATAACCAGCGCAAACGAACATTATAGATTTATATTAAGATTACACAAACTTCCAGCTCCAGCTATTGAAATATAATAATCTCCGAACTTTACATGGAAAAAAATGTATTGCACTGTCAGTAAACAATACACTCATGCAATTTACGTTTGGTTCATTTGTCCAGTTAAATGTAACCGACGTTCCTTGGTCACAGTTACAAGTGAGCTGAGTTAAAAGCAATGCAGGAATTCGATATTCACAGGCGTTCTGCAATGTCTTTTCATATCAACATCACAAATCAGAGACACTAATTCACATTCTTGATTTTACAAGTGTAAAGTTAGTTGAGAAATCGTGGCTTCTTCATCAACACAGCTTAACTATTTAACTGCTTATTGCAAAGAAA
This sequence comes from Scyliorhinus canicula, assembly GCF_902713615.1. NCBI lineage: Eukaryota > Metazoa > Chordata > Chondrichthyes > Carcharhiniformes > Scyliorhinidae > Scyliorhinus > Scyliorhinus canicula. The sequence continues at coordinate 9,159,335 of NC_052150.1, read as the reverse complement.
AGAGGTCTTTTTTTTTTTTACTGCAACACAACAGAAAATAGTCCTAAACTTAAAAAAAAGAAAACACCAAGTGACGAAACAGCTCCCCTACGGCAGTCTCCAAGGTCATGTATTATGCTGTAGTCTTTCTTTCTTCTGGTTGGAAGGCACAGGAATATGCTGGTGACTTATTTTTTTAATCATCAGTCAAGAATCCAGTCAATAAAAGCAGACTGAACGGATCCCCCATAATTAAATACACAAATGGTTTTCACTTCATTATTTTGACACAGATGTGGAATTTACATTATATCCAAGAGGTTACAGATATAGTGTTTCAGTGTATAATACAAGTATTTACTGTTCAAAGTCTTGATGCAGAATAAGGAGAAAAAAAAATTGCCCATAAATGAGAAAATACTGGATACAGCAAAAGAGGACAATAAAATACATGGACACCGACACTATCATCTTTACACCCATCACAAGGAACAGCAATATACACACAAAAATATTAAGTGCAAATATCTTTGGAAGTTAGAATAAAATAATTACCAGAACCAAAATGTTTTAAAAAGGCAGAAAATTTACTTCAAGTACAAGATTTCGACCCACAAGAGGCCAGTTTAGTGTAAATGGACAGTCTTCCTCCAAATCACTTCTTCCGCTGGAACACGTTCGCCAGCATGGCCCCCGAGGTGGATAGCTGGCCCATTTTGTTCAAGAACCTCGTCTTTGTATCCTCACTGACCAGACTTGCAGCAATAGACATCGAGCTTCAGGTGACACAAACAGAACAAATAATTTGAGGTTTTATTTCATGTTGAATTTACGTGCAACAATGCAATTCAAATAACCTACCATCAGATCAGTATGTACAGGATTTGCACTGGTCACTTCTTTCAAGGGTGTGATCAACAGGAGCAGGGTTAAACAATTAGAGGCTAAAAACTCATCAAATATGGGATTTTGCGAGATAAGTTTAATCATGGATATAAAAACAAAATTTAAGGGGTTCAGCTTTCCACCCTCCAGTAAATGCTACAAATAGTCAGGCACGTTGCACCTGGAGTGTAAGGGTGCTGTTGAGGTGGAAATTAGGAGTTGGTGACTCACTTACAGACACCAGGCAGCGGCTCTGGTGGGATAAAGAGAGGAGGGAGATAGTTGCCCTGATTGTATCTGCCTTATTGCACAGTATTACCTAATACTTTACTTTTTCAAACTGCACGGAGACAGTCTTTGAGTCAGATTGAACCACAAGCATCACACCCGGTTACTCATCTCCGTGACAATTTTCTGATGCCCTCCCAACTTGCGCAATATGACCTTCCTTTCATTGTTCCTGGATCAGAATTCTAGCACCAGGGGATGGGGGTCACGTGCGTGAGTGAGGGAGCGTTACTCCGGCACCATTCTCTTGGTGCACATTTCAGATTTGCTTTCTCTTGGGTTACATTGTTTGTTCGAGATCCCTGGAGGTTCCTGATTGATGTATTGCATAGAGTCGGGATAAATGGTGAAAATCCTGGTTTGTTTGTGGGGGTCGGAGTGGGGCCCAGCTTTCAGTGGGGCAGTTCCCGTGGAACAGGCCCGAGCTTGGGTGGTGCTGTGTGCATCCGGATGAGGGCTGCCATTGAAAATGTTATCTGGGTTGGAGATCTCGGGCAATGCAGGTCGGCAGAATCTCACTTTGAAGAATTGTGGTGTACCTTTGGAAGCTCGGTAGAGATGCACAAGAAGAGTTAGAACATAGAACATACAGTGCATAAGGAGGCCATTCGGCCCATTTAGTCTATACCGGTCCTTACAAAGAGCACCCTACTCAAACCCATGTCGACACCCTACTCTACCCTATCCCCGTAACCCCTATTTAACCTTTTTTGGACACTAAGGGCAATTTTTGCATGGCCAATCCATCTAACCCGCACATCTTTGGACTGTGGGAGGGAACGGGAGCACCCGGGAGGAAACCCACGCACACACGGGGAGAACGTGCAGACTGCTCAGACAGTGACCCAAGTCGGGAATCAAACCTGGGATCCTGGAGCTGTGAAGCAACTGTGTTAACCACTGTGCTACCGTGCTGCCTCCATCTGGGAGGTCGCGTTTCTTGCTATTGACAGTTTGGCCTTTATCCACTTTGTTCTTGCCTAATCGTTTGTTTTGTATTACACGCAGAAGAGGAAGTAGCAACAAAGAGAAAAGCCGGTGATGAGGGTAGAATGGTCAAAGAGTTGGGGGCTGGATTATTTTGTTATTCAACAGAAAGCTACCAGTGTGCTTAATTTGCAATGAGGTGATAGTATCACCAAAAAAATATTGTTAATAGAAATTACGAAACATGCCGTCCCTCTCACAGGGCAAACCTCCGGTAGGTTCTGCCTAACGTGCTTGACAGGTTTCAAATCTGAAGGAAGCCATGAAAACCCAGAGGCAGACCCATAAGCATTAAACGAGAATGATGCAGTGACTTTGGTTATCTTTCGTATTGCTTGGTTACTTTAAAAAAAAAATGGAAAGCCAGTCTCAGATGGTGAATTAGTGAAAGAATGCATCATCAAATCTGCAGATGTTTTATTTGCTGGCTTTAAAGACCAAGAGGCAATGATCAATCGCGCTGAATTGTGAAGCGTCTTCACATCGCTGAGTCCTCATCTGAGAAAACTTGGGGGCACAGATCTAACCAGTAGTCACATTAATAATGCAAGCGAAAATATTACATTTCGTTTTGCCATTTGAAGTTGATGACGGTTCTATTAACATATGAATTAAGCATATTCTGCAACTGGCTGGGAAATATTTGATGTGTATTAAAATGTATTTAATCTTTCATGGGGTTGTGGTTAATGCAAATGCCCAATTTCACTCATGTGGCCCATGGACATGATGGAGGGTTACTCATGCGGTCCACTCACTAGCCGAGGTTACCCATTGCTGGTATAGACATCCTGGGTGGGATTCTCCGACCCTCAGTGCCGGAGTCGCGCCCGGTGCGGGGGTGGAGAATAGCCGTCCTCGATTCTCCGTAGACCCGCCAATCCCGCGCGCGCGATCACCGCGGAGCTGGTCGGGGGCGGTTGGAACAGGCCCCTGTGGCGGCCGAACTCCCACTGGCGTGGTTTACATATGGTACCACCCAGCAGGAGCTGGGACCTGCGGCCGCAGTGACGGTCCTGGTGGAGGGTGGGAGATATCTGACTCCGGAGGGGGGGGAGCTCAGTGATGGTCAGGCCTGCGATTAGGGGCCATCGCGATCGCGATCTGGGGGGGGGGACCTACCTTACTCCGCGCGGGCCCGCTGTGTGGTTCTGCCATGTCGGCAGCACCCGTGCCGAGGTGGGTCGCCACACGCGTGTGCGGACCCCCATGCAGGCACTGTCTGCATGCATGGTCTGGCTAGCAGGGCCCCGCCGGCAGCCAGAGCTGCGGGACGCATGCCAAGGGTCTGCTAGCCCCCTGGAAAACGGAGAATCATTCTGGACCTTCGAGAAACAAGTTCAGAGTGATTCTCGCCCGCTTTCCGGCCGGCATGGTAATTCTCGCCTGCTTTCTGGGCAGTACGGTAGCATGGTGGTTAGCATAAATGCTTCACAGCTCCAGGGTCCCAGGTTCGATTCCCGGCTGGGTCACTGTCTGTGTGGAGTCTGCACGTCCTCCCCGTGTGCGTGGGTTTCCTCCGGGTGCTCCGGTTTCCTCCCAGTCCAAAGATGTGCGGGTTAGGTGGATTGGCTATGCTAAATTGCCCTTAGTGTCCTAAAAAATAAGGTTAATGGGGGGGGGTTTGGGTTACTGGTATAGGGTGGATACGTTGACTTGAGTAGGGTGATCATTGCTCGGCACAACATCGAGGGCCGAAGGGCCTGTTCTATTCTATTCTATTGGGACTTAGTTCCCAGAAGGGAGAATCCCGCCCCTTGTCTCATGGGGCTTTCTGCATCTTCCGATGACATGCAGGCTCCATGTCAAGATAATCACAGGTAATCGGTTAGAGGATTCCATGGAAAGGGCAATGGAACATTTGTGGTAAGCAGTCTGAACACCCGGTGCTTCACAAGGGAGGTTGCACTCTTGCTTGGAACCTAACCCCACAATGAGGGTTACGTCATCAATGGACAAAGTCATTGCACACATGATTGCTTGCAGGTCCAACTCATTCCATGATGCTCAGGCAACAGCAACAATATCACTTCACGGTAGGTGATGTTTTGGTCACCTAGGGAGCTAATTTCATAATCCCCCCCCACCACACACACACACACACACACACACACACACACACACACACACACAGTTTTCCCAAATGCAGTATTTCTTCAAATCGATGGAGGTCACTGATGTCACTCTAATGGTCTTCTGAAATCCTGCACACAACCCCATCTTCACCAACATCCGTTTTACCAATGTGCAGATTGCCCACGGCTATTAAAACAGGATCTTCCTAGTCACTGGAGAAAAACCCTTTTCCTGGGCAGAAGTCGTAAGCCCCTTGTTTTGATCCACTGGAAAGGGATTATTTGATGGAGAAAAAGACTGCAATGTTGGCTGCTTGGGAACACAATCGCCCCGATCCAACTGCTGAAAGACGGGGCAGCAAAGCACAGATACAAGACCCATATCTCGGACGATTAAACCTCGGATTATCACCCAAGGCACTAGTTAGATCTCAGCTGGAGTATTGGGTACAGTTCTGGGTACCACAATCGGAAGGGAGTGCAGAAGAGGTTTACAAGAATGATTCCTGGGCTGAGAAACTCCAGTTAGGAGGATAGATTGGAGAGGTTGGGACTGTTCTCCTTGGAGAGAAGGCGACTATGAGGAGATTTGATAGAGATGTTCAAAATCACGGATAAAGCAGACAGGGAGAAACTTTTCCCGCTCGTAAAAGGATCAAGGACGAGAGGGCACAGATTTAAAGTGATTTGCAAAAGAAACAAATGCGGTGCAAGAACATGCTTTTTCACACAGCGAGTGGTTGGGATCTGGAATGCACGGCCTGGAAGTGTGGTGGAGACAGGTTCAATGGAGGCAGCCAAGATGGCAATTAAATGATTATTTGAATAAAAACAATATGGAGGGGCACGGGAAAAAGACAGGGGAATAGCACCAAGTCATAATGCTCATTTGGCAATCCTGTGCAAATGCGATGACCAAATGGCCTCATTCTGCACCGTAACAATTCTGTAATTTACAGCTTTGGATTGATCAGCTTTTCCTTGTTGAAGGCAGAAAGTGATGCTTCCACGTTGCACATTATACTGGACACCCCAACGACCAAAATGTTTCAGTGTGATTGACACCTGCATGGCTCTTGTTCTCTCCCATTTTCTCCTGAAGACGATTGCAAGACTCTAGTAAATTCATACATTGGAAAGGCTTAGTTTGGATCAACAGGAGTGAATTATGAATGGGGTCTGATGAAATGCAACTTTTTAAACTGGAGTTGCCAAACTTTCAAGAAGCCTCGGAGTAAAACAGGTTACTGTGTGCGATTGAGGCAGATTCGATGGTGCCGCTCAGAAGGGGAATTGAACCATTAGCCGAAAATTTTAAAATTGACAGGTCTACAGGAAAAAGGCAGAGTGGGACAAAGAGAGCTGCTGTCGCTGAGAGCCAGCATGGACACACAATGGGCTGAATGGCTTCCTTCTGTGCTGTAACCATTCCATGGAATATATTAAGATACTCTTTTCCACCCCGATCCGAAGCTAGGCTCCCAAAGCACCAAACCATCTTATGTACGACCTTTGAATACATTGTACAATATCGATGCCCAGCTTTTCCCAACTCCTCAACTCTTGCACCAACACAGCACAAACAATAGTTGGAATAATGAGTAGTTACCTCTGGGGCTCTTGAACACTCTTGTTTTCCACCTTCAGTTCACATTCCTTAATCATGGAGCTGAGAATAACCTGAAATTATGCACAGTAAATAGCACCTCAATGTCTATTATTATGCACAGTAAATAGCACCTCAATGTCTATTATTATGCACAGTAAATAGCACCTCAATGTCTATTATTATGCACAGTAAATAGCACCTCAATGTCTATTATTATGCACAGTAAATAGCACCTCAATGTCTATTATTATGCACAGTAAATAGCACCTCAATGTCTATTATTTTAGCACAGTTGGAAAATCTTTGACAAAAAACAACAACGTGCATTTGTGTAGAACCTTCCATGATCATCGGACTTTGCAAAACACTTCATAGCCAATGAATCAGTTTGGAAGTGTGCATGATTTCCTGCTGTGTCCTCATGATCATGGCAATGAGTCTATAACGCAGAATTAAGCCATCCTTTGACGATGAAAGACAAATTGTATTTATTGCTATTTCATTTTGGCACCAAGATCTGCTGAGAAACAAAATTTGAAAATTCACACGATTCTATTAAATAACCAGCTCAGCCCTTTCCAATCAGCACAGCAAGGTCTGGCCCTGTAGGGCACCGTGATGGGTTCATCAATGAGTTACCAAGAATGCTGGTTTGAAGATTTTGTGAATGATTCTCTGCACAAGGGATGATAGCACAATGAACGATTCAAAACCGTGAAGAGTCACCAGCAAATGACCTTGACTCTTGTGGTTGGAAACAGAGGCTGAAGCATAAAGCAGATAGTATAGAAGATAACACTTCTCTGGTTTAAATATTGGCCCCATGAGCTCTTGCTGAAGCAGGCAGAGTGAACATGGTTTAGTGAAAAAATAAACATGTTCGATTAATTCATTGGAGTTCTTTGAGGAAGTAGCAATGCATGTGGATAAAGGGGAATATGTAGATATGATGTACTTGGTTGGTGAGCTATAACTAGTGGAGTTCCACAGGAGGTCAGTGCTTGGGCGTAAACTATTTACAATCTAGAGCAACGATTTGAATGAAGGTACCAAATTTATGGTTGTTAAATTTGCTGATGACACAAATACAGCTGGAAAGTAAGTTGTGAAGAGGATGCAAGGAGTCTGCAAAGAAACACAGGCCGGTTGTGAGTGGACAACAATTTGGCAGATATGATGCAGGAAAATGTGAACTTGCCCACTTTGGCCATAAGAATAGAGCAGGAATGCATTAGTTAGATGAAGAGAGAGCGCAGAATTCTTGAGGTACAGAAGGATCAGTGTCTGGGTACAAAAGGCTAGTATGTGGGCACAGCAAGCGATCAGAAAGGCAAATGGAATGTTGGTGTTTATTGTCAGGGGGATGGAATATAAAAGTCAGGATGTTTTGCTAGTTGTACAGGGCATTGGTGAGACCACAACTGGAATACTGTGTCCAGTTTTGGTCTCCATCCCAGGAAATGACATATAATTGCATTAGAAGCAGTTCAGAGAAGGTTCACTCAACTGATTCCTGGGATGAAGGGCTCATTTTGTGAGTAAAGGTTGAACAGGTTGGATCTATATTCATTGGAATTTGGGAAAATGAGGGGCGATCTTACTAAAACATACAAGATACTGCAAGGGACTAAGGGTATGTGGTTTTTTTTGGGGGGGGGGGGGGGGGGGGTGAAGAGAACGGGACAGAAGGAGAGTATGAATGTATGTGGGAAAATAGTGTTGAGGACTAAGCAGATTATCCACGATCTTATTAAATGGCAAAGTAGGCTGAAGGGCCGAATGGCCTATTCATGTGAACATGTGAGTTAGGAGCAGGAGTTGTAAGCTGGAACTTATTGCCGAGAAGGGTGATGGATGCAGAAATCATCAAATGATTTCAAAAGGAAATTCGATGGTCACTTGGATGAAGTAAACTTACAGGGTTATGGGGAAGTGGGTATGACTGGATTTCTTGGTGGGAAGCCAGCATGGACTGGATTGACTTCTTGGCTTCCTCCTGTGCCATAAGTCACTGAATGAAGACAGGACAAGAGCTGGAGGTCAATCTGTCGAACATCTGACTCACTTTAGTGCTTTTGAAGGTCCTGCACTCCACTTTTTGTTTGACCACGAGGAATTGAGGCCATTTTTCTCTCTTGTAAATTCAATTCAGGCTAGGAAAAGTCATGGTTAATTTCCAGAGAGTCACTTAACATCTTTGTAGCCAAGTACCATGCCAAGAATAAGCCAGAGGCAAATAAACGCAAGAATGGTAATAAGACATCAATACTCTCTCGTCCCCTCAAGCATGACGTAGAAATTTGCATTCGGCAGTTTGAGCGATCTGAAGTATGATTGATAGGAAAGGGTGTGAACGCACAGAGTAGAGGAAATTGCACTCTATATCTGGTTCATGTTGTATTTAACCCAAGATCGCCCAATGCTCAATACCAAAATTGAGAAAGTCGCAATTTGCCGACAATGGCATCCTTCACTTTGACTTATGGTTGGGGCAGGAAGGTGGTGACAGTTTGTGCTGACACAATAAACCAGTCCTGTAAATTATTCAACTAGATATACAGAAAACTGGGGCACTTCATTTATCGGTACAAACCTCATGCTCTGGTGAGAGGTGCTCCATATCTATCCGCAAACACTTTAGGCCAGGGAGAAAATGGCAGACCATCAGTTCTTCTGAAATAACTGCAGACACAATGTTAAGGATTATTACCGTCCATTCTCATTTTAAAAACAGGCTGACTAAATCCTAACCACTTAAAGGCCGTCGAATAGCTTCAGGTTTCAAATCATGAGCAGATCAAGATTCTTGTGCAGTTTGCAGAGTTGTCTCAAAAATAGTAAATAGCTGAGAATTAAATCATGAAAATTACTTTTTCTGATGTCAGAAATCGGAGGACAATAAAAGAGAATTTAGTAAAGCCATTGCACAGCTCCCATTCGATCACTCATCTTCCCTGGATAATAGTTAAGTTGTGAAATTTTGTAACATGACTTCACAGCTCATTCAATAAGGCACTGGTGCTGAAAATAAGGCAACACATTAAAAACAAACCATAAACTAAACCTCAGAAATTATCATACGAGATTGCGATATACATGGGTTTGCAAGATTGTGATAAATACAATGGTTGAACTATGGTTCTAGCCAAATACTTGTGGTCTTATTCATATTTGAAACATATCAATTTCTTTGACACGAATAGCGGTGAAGCATAAGCCCCAAGTAATTAATCTGTTTCCTATGGAATCGTAAAACCATAAAACATTTAAGGAGTTTCATGATTTGTAATTTAAAAAAAAATAAATTTAGAGTACACAATAATTTTTTCCAATTAAGGGGCAATTTAGCGTGGCCAATCCACCTATCCTGCACATCTTTTGGGTTGTGGGGGTGAAACCCATGCAAACACGGGGAGAATGTGCAAACTCCACACGGATAGTGACCCTGGGCCGCGATTCGAACCCGGGTCCTCAGCGCCGTAGGCAACAATGCTAAACACTGTGCCACCGTGCGGCCCCTATGATTTAAGGGACAATTTAGTGCGGCTAATCCACCTACCCTGCACATCTTTGGGTTGTGAGGGCAAGACCCACGCAGACACAGGGAGAATGTGCAAACTCCACACAGACAGTGACCCAGGATCGAACCGGGGTCCTTGGTGCCATGAGGCAGCAGTGCTAACCCACTGTGCCACTCCGATTTGTGGAATAAAGGTAAAATGATCCACAGTTTGTAGCCTCATGGACCATTGTTTAGAAATGACTTTGAGGCTGAGAGATTCGGATCTTTAGCTTTATGTAAACGTTGGGTGCCTCGGAAAGAAAAATTCTACTTTTTTGAATCAAATGTATCTTATTGTCTACGTATCTTCAGATGTATCCATCACCCAGAGCGTGTCACTAGTTTCACTTGCCATACAACTACTATAAAATCCAACCTTGCATTAAGTCTCCTCCAGACTAAACGCTAATTAACTTTTCCGTGCACTAGCTGCAACGTCAAATACCGCAGAAGGAAATTAATTGTCAAAGTTGAACACAAGCACCCTTTTAATTCCTTGATGGAAAAGGAAGGAAGGAAGGAAGGTTTCAGGAATGTAGAAAGAATGGAAAGACCAGCAAAATTCACTTTTGTTCATTTGACTTCTGTACTTCACAAAGTGTGTATGGATTTGATGTGATCACCTTTGGAACGTAAGCAGTTTCTTAGGGAGGTAAGGTCAAGCAGCAAGTGAATTGAAAGCAAGTGCAGATTAATCCACAGGACTACACTGCAATTAAAGCCCAAAACAGATCAACGTTAACAAATAAAGACCACAGGCTGAATGGAATGGCTTTCAGTGGTCCCCAACACTGGATTGGCCATTCTAAATTGCCACTTAGTGTCCAAACATTGTGCAGGCTAGGTGGGGTTATGGCGTTTCAGGGATGAGGCGGGGGAGTGGGCCTGGGTGGAGTGCTCTTTTTGGAGGGTCAGTGCAGATTCCATTGGCCGAACGGCCTCCTTCTACACTGTAGGGATTCTATGGAACCCATCCCTTGATGAATCCTTCAGAATTCCATCGACCTGACAGGTTGGCCTTTTCTCTCCACAGAATCTGTCAGACTTGCTGACTATTTCCAGTGTTTCCTGTACCTATTTCAGATTTCCAACATCCGCAGCACTTTGCTTTAGTAAAAATGTTTGTCTCATCAAACAAAATATGCCGATGATATTGTCGTTATTGCAGACTCTGGTGGACAAACGATTTTGGATGGAGTAGTGAGCGAGACGGGGAAGAAAGGAACAGGCAGAAATTGTAAAAAAGCATGCTGTCTAACAGTTCAAAAAGAAAGTCATGCCAGAGTGTAAGATCACAGTGAAGATAAAAAATGTCACAACTCATGGAAGGCAGATTTCTGGAATTATGTTAACATCGGACAAAAAATGTGCGCCAAGATCTAAGACAAAGGACTGGAATGGCCAAAGATGCATTTCAAAAAAGGAAAATGGCGATCAACTCAAAATTAGCCATGAAAATAAAGCTGAGAATCCTGGAATGCTACATCTCACCAAATTCGACACAAGGATACTTTTGGATGATCAGTGAAGGAATACAAAGAATGGAGGTTGCAGAGTTGCGGTTTTTGAGGTGAGTCATCAAGATGTCTTGGGCAAGTCACACCACCAGCGAAGAGGTGGTGCTGGTAAAATCGGAGACCAAAAGAACTCTGCTGACCCAGAGCTGGAGAGAAAATTGGAATTTCTTGGGCGTGTAATGAGAATTCGTGATTTAGAAAGTCTGATGCTGTTGAGAAAGATTGATGGCAAAAGAGACCGAGGTAGACAAAGAGCGATCTTTCTAAACAGCCTTGCAAACTGGGCTGAAGATGATCAATGCCTCCAGAGCAAGATTAACACGGAGGTCCATGTTTGCCAATGCCTTCTTAGGGCCTGGTGCCTGAAGAGAGATAGAATAAAGTTTGATGATGCGGATTCCCAACATTTGTCATCAAATAAGGTCAGCGAGGGAGATCTGCAGTTTTACTGGTAAATACTCCGGAGCCTTTAACACCATGCCTATAATTTATTAACACTTACAAGCATGTAGCAACAGGATGAATTCTGATGTTGTAATCTAGTGAGGAATGGAATTCTGAGACAATTTACAGAGTGTAGGGGTGGCACAGAGGTTAGCGCTGCAGCCTATAGCGCTGAAGACCCGGGTTCAATCCTGACCCTGGGTCACTGTCCGTGTGGAGTTTGCACATTTTCCCCATGCCTGCATGGGTCTGACCCCACAACTCAAAGATGAGCAGGTTAGGTGGATTGGCCACGCTAAATTGCCCCTTAATTGGAAAAAAATAACTGGGTACTATAAATTCTTTAAAAAAAAACACAATTTACATTGTCCTCAGAGGGAGCAATGACACTCCCAAATTCCAAGGACTTCTATTTAAATAGATACATTTCCAACCAGGTTGGAAATTCCACTGAATTCTGTCTCGAGAATTTCAAACTAGGGTTTACAACACTTGGCAGTTTTACAACAAACTATAGATTGTCATGAGGAAATGTTGTTTTCTTCCTGGCCAGACAAGGTGCATAGAGCCAGCCATATCTAATACTCTGAAGTGATACACTCGGACAGCCATGAACAAATTCTCACTAGATCTAGAGTATGAACACTCGCCCCCTGTCTGTGTGGGTTTCCTCCGGGCGCTCCGGTTTCCTCCCACAAGTCCCGAAAAACGTGCTTGTTTGGTAATTTGGACATTCTGAATTCTCCCTCCGTGTACCCGAACAGGCGACGGAATGTGCTGACTAGGGGATTTTCACAGTAACTTCACTGCAGTGTTAATGTAAGCCTACTTGTGACAATAATAAAGATCATTTATTTTATTGAGAGGAAAAATAATCAAAAGAGGTGTTTTTCTGTAAGGCACTTAAGAGCTTTCTGGACTCAACACAGCTTAGCGATATCCTCAAATTTTTCTTTTTTTGGGCAGCAGTTGTTCATGATTCTACAATTCACACCTCCAGACACAGGCTATTTTTTCGTTGCCCCATTACGATTCCCTTTTGGCTTGCACCATGAACCCTTTTGTCATTTAAAGTCATCGCCTTCCACCTCATCACATCTAACCTAGTCGTACGGCTGTGGAAAATGATCTCCTCCACAATCGGACCAAAATAATTTGTGAATGTGGACACAACCTAGTCCCTTCGTTACTTTTATAGACCCTGATTCAATGACCAAGGGAGGGGGCCGAAACAAGCTGAATTACAATCACTATTATAGCTTCTTATATGATGCAACTCTTAATATGGCATTGAGAAATTCAAAGAAGCGTTGGCTCACAGCCGGGAAACTTGGCACGTTTGGCTGCACATGGCCCAAAGCAAAAAAATCATAATGATTTTTGACATCTGAAAATTGAGAGCGCACCCTACAAGTAGCCTCACTTTTGAAATTATGGAGCAGCTTTTTTTAAAATGCATTTCCCTTAGATCAATAGAAAGGCCTGAAATAAAGCTCCTATTAAAAAAAAGACTATTATGGTTGATGAGTTAAAAACGTAAGGGTTGCTGAGGTGCTTAAGCTTAGGTGTAACCTTTGTTCATACAAATGCATTAACCTGCGATAGAATTAAAATCTAAATGGCAATTAAATGCAAAACAATTTAAATGGAAACTTCACATTTTTCTGAATGGCATGTTCAAGCGATTATTTTTCCAACTCACTGGCATGCGGTTAGAATAAACATCGGCCGTACTACTGAAAGGATACAGCAACAGGACAGAGCACTGTAAGCTTCAAAGAGTTGAATGGCAATGTCGAGTCTTTTTGTGTCAACTGCTTGTTGGTTGTTTGAGATGGCCAACTTGTGTAGATTGGGGAGAACAACTGCGAAAAATGGAGGAAAAACAAACAAAATAATTTTAAAATGGGAGGTGAAACTGCCCCCTTTTGTTTAAAAGCACACAGCGGACATTCCCTCTTCATTTAACAATTGTTGGATATCGCTACATCAGGAAACATTCCCAGCCAAACTGCACTAACCCCAGTCGAAATCCAGCTATTTACATGCCCCACATCAGCCCTCTGCTCTTCCTTATTTAATTTATGGGAAAGCACCTGGCCTCCACTTCAAGACTGGCAACTCACACAAGAAACACTATGAATGGAGGCAGGCAGTGGAAACAGGACACCCGCTTGCTGTGCCGTGGGCCACAGACATATCCTTTACACTATTGCTCCTTTTTCACTCTTTTTTCATTTGTCTTTTCCTTTCTCTTCTTTTCGCCTCCTCGTTTGTACCTTTTTATTCATCACAGCGTTCTTGATCGGGGTTGCGAGATTCAGTGATTCACTTCTCCTATGAGGTGAGGGCTTCTCATTGTATTAAACCGCAGGTCCAGCAACAGAAATAACACCGTGCACCCAGCACATACCAATCGCGTGCAGGCACGAGAACCTTATCACACGGAAGAGCTGGTGGGATACATGAAGCCATTGCTGCCATAATTTGGTTGAAGTTTGATAAGCGTTACAGCGGTCTACATTGTAGTTCTGGTCGCCACACTAAGGAAGGATGTGATCGCACTAGAAAGGATGCAGAGGAGATTCACAAGGCTGTTGCCTGGGTTGCAGCACTTCAGTGATGAAGAGAGCCTGGTTTGCTGGGGTTGTTCTCCTTAGAGCAGAGAAGGCTGAGGGGGGGGGACCTGATCGAGGTGAACAAAATTATGAAGGACATAGATTGGGTGGATATGAAAAAACCTTTCTTCTCAGAAAAGGGGTCAATAACCACGGGGCATAGATTTAAGGTAACGGGCAGGAGGTTTAGAGGGGATGAGAGAAAAAATGTTTTCACCTGGAGGATTAGTGTGAATCTGGAACACGCTGACTGAAAGGGTGGTAGAAATGAGAACCCTCACAACATTTAAGAAGCATTTAAATGAGCACTTGAAATGCCATGGTACACATAGCTATGGGCCAAGTTCTGGAAAATGTAGGTACACCCACCATGCAGTTGGGGGGGGGGGGTTAGTTCCTGGATGCTGTCCCAGTGACCGGCACAGTTTGATGACCTGCACAGACATGATGGGCCAAAGGGCCTCTTGCTATGTTGTAAAACTGCGTCTCTATTGTCGACAGAAAAAAAGTTAACAGTGTGAACAACGAAGATCAAGCATCCGGTTGGCGGAGTTACTTATTAAAAAAAAAATCAAATGTGTTCCATTATCACTGGCAAGTTAAAGTGTAAGTGAGTGGATTAGGACAATGTTCACCGATGTATCAAATTACAGTGACACTAAAAGCAACTTGGCAGAGGCAGACATCTTGAATTTCAAGGCAGTCAGGTGTAATTCCACCCCCCCAAATGTTTGACACATTTAATTCAAAGCTCCTTAAATTGCAGAGATGGAGGGCAGTCTGCATACTGACGTTTACACAGAAGGTTTCAAAAGTTATCCAGGTGACAAGAACATGCATTCTCCAAAATAATTCCAAATAAGAGATCATTCTATACTTTAACCGTTGATGCAAAACATGTCAAAGTTTGATGTGCAATTAAAACAGTGGATCCTTGGCGAGGAACGCAAGATACGTGGAACATAAAAAAAAGATACGTACACTCATCCCTAAATTTTGGTTCAGCATTTGGCCCAACTCTTCCAAACGTCTTGATTATTTCCATTTGCAGAGAGTGTTGATCATGGTACTGCGGATCTTCAAGAAACGAAGCCAACTGCATCTTGACTCTTTCCAACAGCTGTTAAAATCAAATTGTGGGGCATGAAGTTAGCATTTTAATGCCCAGGTTCCTGCTGAAACGAAAACTCAAGTCATCAGCAAGATGTAGAAATACAATTAGAAAAGACAAACGATTCTATTCCTGGTCAATCTTCAATTACTGAACAAAACAAGTCAACTTGCAACCAAAGCTGAAAAATAAGAGAAATACATGGCATGTCTGAAAGTACCCGGAAATAGAAAAGACGAGCATAGGTCACTCGTTAAGTTCCCTTATTGGTACTCAGCACATTTAAACCAGCAACGGTGACCTGTTCTACTCCCGGATGCTTGGCGTAGACCTGTAAAGGGACTCACCTGCCTTTATGCAATTCTAACAAAGTATCTCTACCCAAAATGCACACTCTATTCCCTTTTCTGATGATATGCACTTCCAGCATGTGTCTAATTTCCACCATTTGCAATTTTCTAATGCATCTCCAGATTGATACGTGTACAAGGTTCACTGCTCTGTTTGTCCAGACTAGATTGTCAGTTTAAAACTAGACAATGTTGGAAATGTTCAGAGGACCAGCAGGATTTGTGGTGAGAGAAAAGGTTAACTTTTCAGACCAATAACCTTAGCAGAGCTGGTAAAAGTTAGAGATGTAACCGGCTTTAAGGAAGTGCATTTAATCGGTCTTCCATTCTGTGACAAACCTCTCCCTTTTGTTCGTTCCTCGCTTCCCTACTTGCTTAAAAGACTGTAATGTTTCTAACATTTTCCCTTTCTGACAAAATGACACGGAGCTGAAACATTAACTGTTCCTATCCTGACGGATGTTGCTGAGTATTTCTATCATTTTCTGTTCTTAGCTGCAGTGGCTCGCTTTAGGATGATCGGCTCGTCTGTAATTTGTAATAAACCACGTGCATGTTAATACGTATCCAGTGCCGCCAGCGTAACCCAGTGACTTCAGCTCTGTATCAGATTCTATTGCATTAGGTGACGTATGCTGTATCGGTTATGACACTATGGCTAAAACCTGCCAGACCCTACCAGACTTGTTAATCAACGGCCAGATATTCAGATCAGCTTGGTCATGTCTAAGTAGTTCACACTGTACCTCTCTCTGGGTTACTGTTTCCATAATGGTGCCAAATGCAGGTATTGTAGCTATTCGTACAGAGCTGGAAAAAGAAAGAAAACTGTTATAACCTCTGTAAAGTACCAATTTAATATATACATACATGGGACAAATTAGTGTGTAAGTTTTGTTAGGCTGTTACAATAGGATAGTCATGGACATAAAATCGAACAATGCACAGTTTTCTCTTCAGAACTGGATAGGCGGCCGAGTTGGTGATTGCAGAGTATGCCACACAATTATCTTTCAAGAGATAACATCTCAAATATAATTTTATGCATTTGAGCGCAACATGTGAAAGGAACCCATTTTAACAAGTTTTAAGCAAGAGGTTGTTATAAGTAGGATTATCAGCTGGTCAGCTATCAGGTCTGGAGAGAATACTGCAGTGCTATCAAACAAAATCAGTGTCAAGACAAATGATTGTTTTTTTTCTCTTTTGCTCTTTTAAAAAAAAAAAATAAAAGTCTATGGTCTTGGTCTGAACAACTCACAATTCAAGGTCACTGGATAAGGTAACAAGGGCCGGAGCAACCCGCTTGTCAATTAAGGGTTCATTCATGCCTCGCACGATCAGCTGTAACCGGTCAAAAAAATGCAACAAAAATAAAACAAAAAAAAACACTGATGAAAAAAATCGATTGGTTAAAGAGGATGAGTGCTCAGACTTTCAGTCCATTCAAGGAAGTATTCAACCACACACACACAAAAAAAAGGCATATGGCACATGCGCAACAGCTAGTTAACATCAACCTGAGAGAAATTAGTAGGTTAAACAAAAGCCACGCATCCCTTTTGAGCTGAAAAATCACCCATCTAATTTGATATTTTGTTAGGACGGCTGTGTTGGGAAGCCAGAATTTAAAACACAAATAATTTAGGCAATGTTGTACTAAATTCATTAACTTGAAAGAAAGAGTTTTTGGCACTAAAATGGGAGCAACATACTGAATTTTGGATGCCATTGTGCCAATGAACAGGAAAAGTTACGCAACAAAAATTCTGCAGCAGAATTTAAAACACTGCTTAATCAGAGTTTATTTGCATAAAATGCAAAGTGAATTTTCATGGTTATAATGTTCTGGAGGTGAGCGATTTCCAAAATAAATCGAGATAGTTAAATAGCTCAATCTTCCCTTACCCGCAGGGTCAAAATATTGCATTTTCACAGTCTAAAAACCATATCACAAAATAAGCACAACTGTTTACACGATTGGCAGTGCATCAATGCAGTAAGAGTAAGTAACAAATCAAAGGGCGATTTCTCAGCATGGTAATAAAAAGCGATGCGCTTCAACTGGCTAGGATGAAACTTACATTTCAGGGTCACTGGAGAGAGTGATAAGAGCAGGGACAACTCTCTGAGCTACCAGAGTTTCATTCACCCCCTTCACCAACAGCTGATTGGGCAGAACAAGGGATGTCACATGTGATACGTAGAAAGAGTGAGCAGAGTATCATGGTAAGTAGCATGGCACATCGAAGAGAGAGTGAGAGAGGAACAAAAGAGCAAACAAAAAATTAGAGAAGCAACAATGTCTACAGAACAGCTCAACATTTACAGGGTTTGAAACACTACAACAGCTCAAAATTTCTATGAAATAGCGGCACATACCAAAGTTATCAGCTGATCGCACAGATTTGCAATACGCAAATAAAAAATACCCAGGCGAGATTAAACAAAAACTAATGACTAGCTCAGTTGACTTATCTTGTAATATTGACAAGTTATTTTGTTTGCATCAATATCACTACCCACAGAAGTAATCCAATGTTTCACTCCCAGTCCTACTCATTTTAAATGCACGAGGAACTAATGCAGAATGCATGGCCAAATCCCTGGTATACAATACTGGTGGGTGAAATGCAAAGTGCAAGTTCAGAAAAGGTTACCGTTTGTGCCAAGTTTACTCCTCGAACAAGAAAACTGGTTTCACTTTTTTTCCTGTTCTTCAAAGCGACTATATCTTTTTGACCAACGATAGTGACTATCTATACATGCTAAGCAAGTCTATATGCATTAAAAAAGGTCACCTTATCCTGGCTACATATCTGGAGTTGGCCATTCAGGAACAAATCAAGTTTATAAGATTTAACTTTATCACTGAATTTCAAACCCCATTACCCACTTGGTAGGAAATACACATCATATGCAGCTTAAAAACTTATTTTTGTGGGAAAAAAAAATGTAGGCTACATTTAAAACAAGAGAATAAGAGCAGAGTAGACCACATGGTCCCTTGAGCCTGCTCTGTCATTTAATATCATGGCGATCTTCCTTAACTCGATATTCCTGCACTACCCCCATAGCCCTTAGTGCCAAAAAACTTGCCATCTCCGTCCTGAACATGAATGAGGCTATGCAGCTCCCTACACATTAGAAAAATTTTTTGCCGCTTCGTCCTTAAATGGTTGACACATTAACCCGAGATATGACCTCTGCCTCTCTGGATTTTCCATCAACGGTAAACAGCCTCACCGTCTCCAGCCTGACAAATGCCCTAAGAATTTATACATCTCAATGAAGTCAGTCAACATGAAACTCTGAATTCTCATTAAAACAGAAACACTTTGCAAGTCACACGATTGTTCCTTTCAATTAAAAGCTCATGATATAGGCACCCTAACTCCTCCCACTCTGGCAACCAAGTCAACAGCTCCGAAGTACCAATATCCAGAATATTTATTTCCACTTAATAATAGCATCCCCGCCATCACCAATTAGCATGCAAATTCTTTCAATACTTCTCCAACTCACATCCTTCTGTCCAAAGACACATCTCCAACGCCCCCCCTCCCCCCCACCACGGAAATGTGGAACCTTTTATCGCCCACTTTTGAAATGAAAGCTCAAGCTGCAGATGCATTCCTGCAGTGCACCAATAGCTATGGACTACACTGTCCGAAGAACTGTGGCCAATCAGGTCTGGCAGCTTTGGTAGTGTGCAGGTGCAAAAAAAGGATATCTCACCCTGGCAGACAAAGCTTACATTGCAAACCACGGAAGAATCTAAAAGCATTGTTGAGTGGCTAAAGCACAGTAGCTGATAACAAAAAGGGATAGCCAAGCAATCGCACACCTCTGCATTAACAGATGTTCCACTATGGTAACATTTTACTGTAAAGTTATACAAGTCATATTCTTAAACCAGAAGGGTTAAGTGATGCCCCATTGATATCTCGTATATCTCGATTACATAGAATCGCAATAGCATTTTAAAATATGGCCTCATAAAAAATACATTTAATTGGGAACAAAATGATTGTATTGATAATTTGAGCTTACCTCAAACATTCTAGCAGCAGTGCATCTAACAAGTGCTGAAGTGTGTACGACTCCATACCACAGCACTGTCAGTAGTAGTTCGTGGTATGCTGGGTTTGCACTAAAACAAACAGAAAAGGAAAGATCAAACTGAAAATATTTGTCAATATAAGTGCTTTTGAGGGGGGGGGGGGTCAACATGTCTTTCAGATACAAACTTCACAATTCTGAAATATGCCCCCCCCCCCCCTAAACTTTTCAGGTTTCTGCAAGTAGCATTTTAAACGAAAGCAGTTGTGTGCCAAATCCCGTAAGAATATAACAAATTAAATTCCTTTACACCGATATTGAATTGCAGTATTACACTGGTCGTTAAGAAGGTTAAAATTACAATGGGAAATGCCAATTCTAATTTCAAACTGGAATGCTCTGAAACAGCTTGGACCCAAGCCCTACTTAATGGAAAATAACTTTGGCTGTCACAAGCCAATTAAACATTAAGACGTGTGAAATAAGACAGTCAACTTTCTACTTCTGTCTACTGCAATAGCTGTGAACTTAGGAAGGATTCTGTGATATTAAATATAAGTTGAACTACACTGGAGGTGGATGAACTTTGAAAACGTCTAAAACCCTGCAACAGGAAATTAAAACAGGTGGTGGATTCCACCAGGACTCAAGTATACTGGCTAGAAATGGAACCTGCAGCACCGAACTAAACTCTCCAAAGAAATGGTGTGGAGCTTGCGAAGCTCGAGAATCAAAGCAGCAGCATATACAGGGGGAAAAGAAAAAGCACCAACATTAATTCAAAGTTTAAGGGTGCAACTGCTGGAAACTAGATTGGAAGAGAAATATCACGTGAACCAAAACTTAAAAGGGAATCACTGAAATTAAGCAATGCTGAGGAGAGCATTTGGCAGCATTTACAAAAAGGATGCTGTCAGAGCATCTTAGCGAACTTAAAAGGGGAGGTCGTGGCATAGCGTAATCCAGAGACCCGAGTTCAAATCCCACCACCAGCAGATGGTGCAATTTGAATTCAATAAATATCTGTAATTAAAGGAAAGTCAATTGATGACCATAAAACCATTGTCGTTTGTCGTATAAACATCTGGTTCACTGATGTCCTTTAGGGAAGGAAATCGGTCGTCCTTACCCGGTCTGGCCTACATGCGACTCCAGATTCAATGCGGTGGACTGTTAAATACCCTCAGGGATGGGCAATAAATGCTGGCCCAGCCAGCAATACCCACATCCCACGAATGGATAAAATAAATCCTGGGAGAAGGAGGAGAAGTTGGGGGATGGAGAAAATAAATCAATGGCACCCATGAGAAATTAAATCCCATGAGAAATTAAATCAAGTGAATATGGCGAGAGGAGATCAGACAGGAAAGTGCCCGAGTAAAAAGTAAAATGGAGGCAGAAGTGTGCTGGGTGGAGATGTTGACAAATAAGGAATGCAGGTTTAGTAGCTGGCCCAAGGAGATCCTTCCAGCTTTAGAAAAGGTAGATGATAATAAGTGCGGAAGTGAGGAAATAATTGTGGGTAATTAAGTACCATTAGTGGCTGAAGAAACTGCAGTATGATATCATGCACTGACCATAAAATGCAGAGGAGAATAAGATCACAGTAAATAAATCAGGAATGTTAGCTTGGACGAAGGAGAAGGCTGAAAAGTAAACTGAAATTGTAGTTGTAATGGATTCCTCACTTCGGAAAATTGGATAGACATATATTGTTGCAGAAGCTGTAAGGTGGGGGGGGGGGGGGTGAGAGAACGAGGGTGGCATAGTGCCAATGACACTGGATGAGTAATCCAAACGCCCAAAATGAATGCTTTTGGGACATTGGTTCAAATCCCACCATGGCAACTGGTGGAATTTAAATTCAATGAAGTAAAATCTGGAATTGAAAGCTCGTCTCCGTAATGGTGAGCATGGAACTATCATTGCTCACCATGAAACTCATCTTGCTCACCAATTTCCTGCAGGGAAGGAGATCTGCTCACCTTACTTACCCAGTGTGGCCTGTGTGTGACTCCAGATAGCAATGTGCTTGACCCTTATCTGCCATCTGAAATAGCCTAGCCTACTCAGCTCAAGGGCAATTAGGGATGGGCAACAAACAACATTTTAGGGATGTAGAGTTTTCAGAAAAAAATAGAATATCTTACCCTAGTTCTACAAATGAAGCCTTCAGACTATCAAGAGGTGCATGGGATAATGAAAGCGTGGTCATTACATCTTCCAAAAATCCCACTAAGAGTTTCCGGTCTTCTTCCTGAGGAGAGTTGCACTTTACTCAGCATTTGATAGAATTCATTAACTTTTTTGGGGGGGGGGGGGGGGGGGGGGAATTAATTAACTAAAAATGAGAGGAGGTTGATAAGCCTGTAATTACAAATGCCAACTTCACGTACCTGGTTGTAACAAGTAAGTACTCCAGTTGCGTATATGGGAACTGTTGCCTTTGTCAGCACCCCGTTGCCAGTTGTAGCAGATAAATCTTGTCAAAAAAGAAACAAACATCAATGGACAGCATCACAAGGCGGCAGCTCACAACCACTTTCTCAAGGGCAATTAGGGATGGGCAATGAATGTTGGCCTACCCAGCAACACCCACAGCCCTGGAATAAATAAAAAAAAACACATAACATAGAAAATAGGAGGAGGCCATTCGGCCCATTAAGCCTGCTCCGCCATTCATTATGATCATAGTTGATCATAAAGTTGAATACCCTGATCCCTCCTCCTCCCCATATCCCTGGAACTCTTTAGCCCCAAGAGCTATATCTAATTCCTTCTTGAAATCACACAATGTTTTGGCCTCACCTACTTTCTGTGGTAGCGAATTCCACAGATTCCCTACTCTCTGGGTGGAGAAATGTCTACTTACTGCATCCTCTACGCAAAGGCCATTTGTCAAGTAGCTAACTGCACCATAGCTTTTGGCACATTGTGAGGCCAAAAAATTATGTTTGGATACTTAAAATGGAGCTAGCCTTCAGAATGAATCAAGTTGAAACTATAATAAAACCAGCATAAAGCAGAGTATGTAACAATTTTAACCAACATAACCGTCTTCAGTATAATCATGTGTGCGTAGCACAAACCTTCAGATTTGCATGGAGACTTTAGATAGAATAACTAAATTAAAGCTTTAGTCTTGGAGCAGTACGGTTCCCTGAATACCACTATTTTGTTTTGCAATGCCAGTCGTAAAACTTCACAACAGGGCCAAAGAGCACACCGACTGCCTTGGGACAAGAGTGGAAACATTCAGGATAAAACACAACAAGCTTCTGAAACTTCACATTTATGTTTGCTAACATCTGGAGACTACCAATTGCTGTTGGCATACAATATTTAAAAAAAAATTCCAATTAATTCATTAAAACTGTTTGTGGATATGCACACTGTTAAAGCAATTAAAATAAATTAAATCAAACCATAACTAATTTGCCTTTGTATTCTCCCCTTGTCCAAGTGTAAAGTGAGGCCTTCAATTAATATTCAAGCACTGGAAAGTTTAACAGTGTGGTAGTGTGTGGGTGCAGCTTACCAACAGCTTCTTCTGATAGCCTCAGTATTTCTTGGAACTGTGGCTTTACCTAAGGGCGTACAATACCTCACATTAGATTAGAGCAAAGGCAAAGACAATCTAAAGTCACGTACACATGGTTATCTACTAGGTCAACTGCATTCAAAGCTCAGGAATGGTAATTTATTTTTTAAGAAGTTTTCCAACTAAAGGGGCAATTTAGCGTGGCTAATCCACCTACCCTGCACATCTCTTTGGGTTGTAGGGGTGAGACCCACGCAGGCACGGGGAGAATGTGCAAACTCCACACGGACAGAGACCCGGGGCCGGGATCGAACCTGGGACCTCGGCGCAGGAATGGTGATTTAAACCAATAAAAATAAAAGCTAACTTAGCAAACCAAATAATCGAAGATCGAATTTTTAGGCATTGCTTCTAAAATGAAACTGAAGAGGTCCAACAAGAGGCTCCGTTTTATTCGTTCTGTTACTTACGAACACAGTTGGACATTATAAGAGCGAACAATCATCAAATCTGGATTGACACTGGTTGTTAAATTGTCATTTGTACAGGAGCAGCTGCCTCTTGTTCCGAACTTTTAGCTGCTGCTTTAGAAATTCAAACATCGGACGGGATTCAAATTATGATTTTGGAATTTTTAATCAGTTGCAATTGAAATTTAGTACAAAGCCTAAAAGTTAGATTTCCAGAACTGTACCCGAGAGAGAATAATGGGGAGAGGACAAGATGATTTGATATTCTACAATTCCGACAGACACAGATATAAGTGAGAGTCTAATTGGATTTAGACAATGAGTGCAGTTCTGAAAGAAGCAGATTTAAACTCGATTTTCATCGAGTGATTAAAACCTCTGGTTGGCAGTGGGTTCGGACATTACAGGTCTGAAATGATCAAATATTCCATCAGATACAATGGCTCTCATCACGCTGGAGCATACATGGGTGAATATCCTGCAGCTTATCTTAATAATGTCTGGAGATCAAGCAGCACAAATGCAGAACTCAACCTCAAGAGGCGAAATAGGTGGAGAGGATCCTTGAGCAGTAACATTGAAAAACTAAATTAAACTATTACATGTATTTGCTAGTTGCCAACGATTTGCATTTTTCTCGTGCTCATTTAAAAAAAACATGGGTCAGCTGTATCGCTATTGACGAGGAGTTGAAATTAACTCACCTTTGTGTTTGTGAAAATTTTACCAAACGTTCGACACAGTCTCCAGAAATACCGGGAGAAATCATGGACACAGGATGTGGAGGTAACGTTAATTTTACCAACGGTTTCTATTAAGTGCGGTAATCTGCAAAGAAATGAAAAGAGTCACTGAGAACTTCGGACCCATTTTGCAGCCAGACCCTCCGTAATCTTCAGATGAGAAACGGAATTACTAAGGGCCAGCCGATTTCAAACACTCCCAACAAAATGTTTACAGTAATTCCTAACATTTTAATTGGCAATAAACTTAGTCTGAGATCAAAAGTCTAAACACCCAAGAACCAAAAGCTTGGATGAAAATTAAAATTTTCTTTTAAGACACGGAGTTTGAAAAACAAGCAATTCTTCATATTGGAGGAGGCTATCTTCATTATCCAAGGCAAACTTTTTAACATTGATTCACATTAAAATATGCGCAATATCGGAAATGTCTTTGAAACAATGGCAAACAGCTGGCTTGCAATGCAGAACAAGGCCAGCAGCGCGGGTTCAATTCCCGTACTAGCCTCCCCGAACAGGCGCCAGAATGTGGCGACGAGGGGCTTTTCACAGTAACGTCATTGAAGCCTACTCGTGGCAATAACCAATTTTCATTTCATTTCAATAAAATGTTCTAGGACCGGGAGCATGACGATATCAGGAGGCATTTGACACTGTTTAACAATAATACGCCATGTGGGCATGTCAAAATTCGGGAACCTACCGGTGCTATTAAAGTATCAATTTAAAAGGCAATTGTGTAAATTAACTATCCACCTCACTGAAATAATAATAATGATGCGCCTTCAGCATGGGATTTACAACAGGAGGGGAATCAGAGCCTCAGCTTTGCATTTTGCTCATTGCGTGCAGTGACATTTTGGGTATTTTCTCCAAGAGGAACCACCTCTTCTTAGTGAGAGGGTCCTTTGATTGCTCATTGAATATTACAGTGTCCGTAACCCAGGGGAGAGGGCAGAGGAAGAAGGGAACACATGGAGGCTGAGGAAGTTATGGTTCCTCAGGAAGGGGAGAGCAGCACCAGACTCTGATAGTCAGCAGACGGCCAGAAACCCCCAGTGGAGGTGCAGACGAACTTACGTTGCCCAAAGGGCGCATAAGCAGCGATTCAGATACCTGAAACTTAAGAGAAACACAGTCCTGAAGACTCAGGTTTTCAAGGGGGTCTGTGACATCACTATGTGAGATACTCGCAGGGGAGATCTCACCCAATGCCTGTTGCATTGAAAGTGGCATTGGCGTTTTACTTCTTTGCAACTGGCTCAATCCAGGCAGCCTGTGGAGTCCTCAGTGGCATAACACAGCCTGCTGCACGGCATTGAATCAAGTTGTTCACAGATGTAATGTTCCGAAGGCAGAAATTACATCTCCTTCACGCAGGATGTCCAAAGTCAAATGGATACACACCAAGAATTTGCAATGATTGCAGGTTTCCCCAGGCAGCAGGGAGCCATTGACGGAATCGACGTACTTTGTGATGGACAGTCATGCATATTCGTAAACAAAAAGGGTGTCCATTCAATCATTGTTTGGCTGCCGTGCAACCATAATTAGTGGGTCCTGCAGTGTGGGCCAAGTATTGGGGGGGGGGGGGGGGGTTTAGCAGCGACGACTAATACATCCTTAGGAACTCTCAGATTCCAGACCTCTTCACTGGCCCAGATTCCTTGGAGGGATAGCTACTCGGTGACGAGGTAATTCACTGAAACGATGGCTAATAACACCTGTGAGTGTGCCCGGACCGGATGCAAAAAGGAGGTACAATGAGAGCAAGGTCATAGTGGAGCAGATCATTGGTCTCCTGAATATGCAATTATGATGCCTGGTCAGATCTGGAGGCACATCACATTACACGTCCTCATGTGTGTCCCTGATGGTTGCGGTTTACTGCGTATTCTATAACATCACCAAAGAGGAGTAGCGAGGAGGAGGATGACACACCAGATTGGGAGGGGGGGGGGGAGCGGAAAGAGGGCAGGTCCAATCCCCCATGAGGGTGGTGGTGGGCTCAGGGACCAAGGCAATGTTCCTCCTGAGGACCCTGACCATGGTCAAGTGGACGGTTGACACACCAGGGGTGCCTTAATATGGCAAAGGCTTCTATAGAACGTCTTGTCACTGCCACAGAAGGGGTTTGGTGAACTCTTGGCCCCCCTTTTCCCAGCGCTCAGCATAAGCTGGTCACGTCAATCATAGACAGAATGTAAAAGTGCACTAAGGGCAGCCTCACTGAATCTGGAGGCAACTTTGTCCCTTCTAGAAGGTCTCTCCCCTCGCTCCGTGGGCGGCATTGGTGGCACAGTGGCTAGCACTGTTGTTTCACAGCGCCAGGGACCACGGTTTGATTCCCGGCTTGGGTCACTGTGTGTGCGGAGTCTGCACCTTGTCCCCGTGTCTGCGTGGGTTTCCTCCGGATGCTCCGTTTTCCTCCCACAAGTCCCAAAAGACGTGCTGTTAGGTGAATTGGACATTCTGATTTCTCCCTCTGTGTTCCCGAACAGGCGCCATAGTGTGGCGACCAGGGGATTTTCACAGTAACTTCATTGCAGCGTTAATGTCAGCCTACTTGTGACACAAGAAAGATTACTATTACAGACATACATGCATGGAAATACATAATAAATTTACAACTCCCCAGTGTCAAAAGGTGGGAGACTTGCTGATTTGTAACATATCTACCACCTACGAAGGTTCACACAGTTGGCAGCGATTAATCAAAGTTTAAATAGACCTAGTCTGGCCAGACTAGAAAATGCCCAAATCTTCACTATGGATAGCAGATGCACTCAACTGATCATCTGATGGGTCTCCTGACACAGTCCTGTGCCAGGTATCCCTTGTGTTCCCTGTTATCTACTTCCAGGTCACTGCCTACAGCCTCCGAGACCGGACATCCCGCCTCCAACATTCTTTTCGCGGGATGGAGGTCTATAACTCACCCTTTCCGCTAATTCAAAGCAATTACTGTATTACCGCAATCAGAATGCTACTCACTTCCCAGTGTTGGACCCACTGTCGACATGTGACAATATTATTCAGCCCAATAGTGCAGCAATAAACATTGTGGTTTATTAATTGATGTCAATGTGCAATTACAGCAGGCAGTTTCTAAATGACATTGGTGAAAGGGGGCGCCCCAGCAGCACAGTGTTGCTTCACAACACCAGGGACCCAGGTTGAATTCCGGGATTGGGTGACTGTTGGTGTGGAGTTTTTACATTCTCCCAGTGTCTGCCTGGGTTTCCTCCGGGTATTCTGTTTTCTCGCACAGTCCAAAGATGTGCAGGTTAGGTGGATTGCCCATGCTAAAATTTCCCCTTTGTGTCCAAAGATGTGCAGGTTAGGTGGGGTGCTCTTTCAGAGGGGTGGTTTAGACTCGATGGGCCAAATGGCCCTCTGCTCTGTAGGGATTCTATGGTTCTATTCTATGATTCTATGGAAGATGAGACACAGCACCAACTCACAGTTGGTTGACGACCCACAGAAGATTCTCCCAGCCAGTTGTGCCTTCATGTTCGAGCTGATTATCATAAAGCTGCAATAGCACCGATAACTGTTCTCTGCTTCCAATGATTGTCGCCACGTCTTGAAGAGGGGACGCTGGTCGAGGGAATCTGGTCACTAAAAGAATAAATAAAATGGATTCATGATGGAGACATGCACATAAATGCCGGGTCTTGTTTTCAGTAAGGGAAGCACTTGTTGCTTAAATTTCTTCTCTCAAATTCCACAGACGTATTAAATTTCCTTAATCTTAGATATGTTGGTTGAGTTTAACAGAATAAGACCAGGGATGTTTCTGGTTTAGTCCCATTACTGATCTCAAGTGTGTGCTGTGGCATAGTTACCATTACAGCTCACCGCTCAAAGTCCACAGACCATGTACAATCTACCCGAGCAAGGACTCTACCCCATCAAATACTTTCTTCAGGAAACGTTTTGTGCAAATACATTTCAGTGATCTCTGATAATTAAACAACATTCCAAAGAGTCTACCCCACCATTCAACCTTTGCTTTTTGTTGCCTGTTCTCCATAAATGAAAGTGGGAATAGGTTACTGAGTTGGATGATCATAATGAATGGCGGAGCAGCCTCGAAGGGCCGAATGGACCATTCCTGCTCCTGTTCTCTATGTAAATCATTGAAGGCGACAGGGCACGTTGAACGCGTGGTCAATAAAGTACATGTCATCCTGGGCTCTATAAATAGAGGCATAGAGTACAAGAGCAAGGAAGGGATGTTAAACATGTACAAAACATTGTTTCCGCCTGAACTGGAGTACTCCCTAGTTCTGGGAATCACACTTTGGGAAAGCTCTTCTTGCTTTGTAAGCCAACATACCATTTGCCTGCCTAACCACCAGTTGAACCTGCATGCTTACTTTCAGTGTACAAAGACATCATGATCTCGTTTTGCCCAATTTATAAGAAGATTAATGTCACTCATAATCGCAGATGTTCTTTTATTTGCATTGGTCTCTAATTTCCTGTTTAATGCCGCTCTCAAAATCACCCCTCCAGTTTGGGGGTGTATATTGGTTTTCTTACACATACGCCAAGTACCAATCTTTACTTGCTTTTTTTGAAAATCACGGGCATGATTCTCCGCACCCCACGCCGGGTGGGAGAATCGCGGGAGGGCCGGGCAAATCACGCCACGCCGCCCTGGCACCCCCCGTGTTTCTCCCACCCCCCCAAAAAATGGCGTGTCGCGTTTTTCGACAGGCCGCTTGGAGAATCGCCGCGATTCTCTGGCCCGGATGGGCTGAGCGGCCTGCCGAACCCGACCGGTTCACACCGGCGCCAACCACACCTGGTCGCTGCCGGCGTGAACAGCGTGCGACAGGTGTGTATGGGGCCTGTGGGGGGCGGAGGGAGGATCGAGCACCACGGGCGTGCTCAGCAGATGTCTGGCCCGCGATCGGTGCCCACCGATCGTCGGGCCGGCGTCTGTAAACGACGGACTCTTTTCCCTCTGCCGCCCGCAACATCAAGCCGCCATGTCATGCGGGCAGCGGAGGGGCAGACGGCAACCACGTATGCGCGGGTTGGAGCCGGCCAACCTGTGCATGCGCGGCTGATGTCATTCCCGGCGCGGCGCTTTGACGCAAGCGTCAAGGCCGGGCGTTCGGGATTCACGCACCTCCGCTCCTAGCCCCCTTGGGGGGGGGGGGGGGGGGGGGGGGGGGGGGGGGGAAGAGAAGAAGAGGAGAATAGGGGGCGAGGAGCGGCCTCCGACGCCGGAGTGAAACACTCCGGGTTTCACTCCGGCCTCGGCACTCAAGTCTCCCGTTGGGAGAATCGCGCCCCACGAATGTGCGGTTGAAAGTGAAAATGGCCTCCCAATGTTAAAATTCCCACAAATCCTCAAATCATCCCCAACGACCTTTTTAAATTATCCTCAAGTGCAATTATCTAGCCTGGCCTCACCAAAACTGCATTTGAACATTATTCATGAGCGGATCATAGTGCTATACACTACCCTCTATCTGCGGCACCTCTCCTTGAAGCTTTGCTTTGCTTGCGAAAGGTGCATTTTTCAGTACCAGTGCAAAGAGCGGTGGAATCAGTGATTGCATGGCTGAAAGATGTAAGTGGAGCTTATGCTCGTCGAGTCCATGCTCTCCATCCTAGATGAGAATATGCAGAAACAAGATAGAGTTGATTTAGGAATAATGTAGGCATCAGATGAGCGTCAATAGATAGCCGTTTGTTTTTAAATAAAAGCAGCAAATTTGCAATACAGAAATATACACATGTTAATTACCAAGTATTAAAAGAAGTTCGACAGGAAAGTACTCATGATTACTTTGAAGATTAAGGACTTGTTAAACAATTTAAATTTTTAATTCACCCAAAGTAAAGATTAAAACATCCGGCCTTGCAAATTTCCTATACCAGTTGTTTCCATGAGGAACACAAATTTTACAAGCTCTAAATCCGATAGGATTAAGGGATGAACTGGACTTATTTTTCTATATTTGAGCGCAGTTATTTGTCCTTCAAAAATAAGTACAGGTCGAGGCAGCACAGTGGCGCACTGGGTTAGCCCTGCTGCCTCACGGCGCCGAGGTCCCAGGTTCGATCCCGGCTCTGGGTCACTGTCCGTATGGAGTTTGCACATTGTCCCTGTGTTTGCGTGGGTCTCACCCCCACAACCCAAAGATGTGCACGGAAGGTGAATTGGCTATGCTAAATTGTCCCTTAATTGGAAAAAAATAATTGGGTACTCTAAATAATAAAAAAAATAAGTACAGGTCAAAAAGTGTGACGTTCTACATTACTGACGTAAAACTGGTATGGTCAGAACGTCCAAATGCAAGGATTATAAAGTTGGAATTTCTGTTTGACAGAACAAAGTTGGTGACAAGGTGGCACAGTGGTTAGCACTGCTGTCTCACAGTGCCAGGGACCCGGGTTCAATTCCGGCCTTGGGTGACTGTATGGAGTCTGCACGTTCTCCCAGTGTCTGCTTGGGTTCCCTCCAGGAGCTCCGGTTTTCTGCCACAGTTCAAAGATGTGCAGGTTACGGGGCTAGAGCGGGGGCATGGGCCTAGGTAGAGCGCTGTTTCAGAAGATTGGTGCAGACTCAGCGGGTCGAATGGCCTCCTTCTGCGCTACAGGAATCCAATGGTTGTTACCACAAGGATTCTATAAGACGACAATGAAGCCCACCCCCAAAGCATGATGGGCAGACTTTCAAAGCTGAACACCCAATTCTTGCTCCCCACCCACCCCTCTAAGGCATAAAGTTTATAATTTTAGAAAACGGGTGGTTCTGATACTTGCAACAATAAAAGTTCGTTGCCAATATTAATACAGTCTTTGTTTTATAAATTTAGAGTACCCAATTCATTTTTCTTTCCAATTAAGGGGCAATTTAGTGTGGCCAATCCACCTACCCTGCACATCTTTGGGTTGTGGGGGTGAAACCCACGCAAACACGGGGAGAATATGCAAACTCCACACGGACAGTGACCCAGAGCTGGGATCGAACCTGGAACCTCGGCGCCGTGAGGCAGCAATGCTAATCACTGCGTCACTGCTGCCCCAATATTAATACAATTGGACTTTACTGTCCAACCTGGGCCTTAGCTTGGTTGACCATATACATGGTGGCAACCCCATCACCGCCCTTTTATGTTACCCCATTTAGGGTTGTCCGTTTTGACAGTATTGAAGCGGGCCCTGCACATATTCTGATAGGACTGCCCTGTTCTAAAACATGGAAAAGGGAGAAAATGAAAATGTGTAAAGAGAAAGTTCTCAAAGATGTGCAAGAGAAGTCAGCAAGCCAGTTGGTCCAACCATCTATCATCATGCATGAAGACTATCTAAATGGGAAAGGAAGGGTCAAACAGAAATCCCAAGTTTATAATGCTTGCATTTCATTCAACAATGACTGAACTGCATCACCAACAAATTCTAATACGTATGCAATCCACAACCTTTCATGCTCAAATTAATGTTGATTCTTATTTAGTACTCTAACTTCTAAGAGATATTCCTGACTAATTATTTTAAAGAATATAGTACCTAAAGTAACTACCCTGCCCTTTTACCACATCTCAAAAGTTGGCATTTAATTTATTGTTTCCTACTGATATTACTCATGTCCAATGAGTTTGATACTACAGATGTCAGCAAGCCGGGGAGGAGGGGGGGGGGGGGGGGGGGCAGAGGTACAAGTAGCCAGTGAGCTACAAATAATAATAATCTTTATTAGTGTCATAAGTAGGCTTACATTAACACTGCAATGAAGTTACTGCGAAAATTCCCCTAGTCGCCGCACTCCGGCGCCTGTTCGGGTACACAGAGGGAGAATTCAGAATGTCCAATTCACCAAACAAGCACATCTTTCGGGACGTGTGGGAGGAAACCGGAGCACCCAGAGGAAATCCACGTAGACATGGGGAGAACGTGCAGACTCCACGCACAGACAGTGACCCAAGCCGGGAACTGAACCTGGGACACTAGTGCTAACCACTGTGCTACCATGCCACAAATTGGATCTCCTGATAAACAAAGCAATTCAGAGCCAGATCCAAGTCTTAGCCGCATTTCAATTCAACTGGTCTGACCCACTATGCTCCAATGCGCAACCATTGCCAGGACAAAAAGAAACCTGGTCAACAAAACAGAGCATTAATAATTTAATAAAAATTGGGTCCCATCCCGGGAAGACCTTGTTCAGTTCAGTTCACCACTACTACAACACAGTTCATGATACTGAATAATGTTCATATCAAGGGTACAGAGTATATAGGGCAAAAAGAGCTCAGATTGGGAGGTTCTTAATCACAATGATGGCACACAAAAATGTGTCACTGCCAAAGAGGAGGTTTGTCCTTCAAAGCAGAAGGCTCTGGATCATGGACAACTGCAATTTTTACTCACCAATGCAGTGATAAACCACAACTAGAAAAAAAGCCGCCACAATTTCTGGTCTCCATATTATAGGAAGCATGTGATTGCACTGGAGAGGATGCAGAGGAGATTCACCAGGACGTTGCCTGGCTGGGGGTTCATGGCTATGAATTGAGGTTGGATAGGCTGGGGCTCTTTTCCTTGGAGCAGCAAAGGTTGAGAATAAACCTGATTGAGGTGTATAAGATTATGAGGGGCATAAATAGGGTGAATAGGAAGGTATTTTTTTCCATGAGTAGAGGGGTCAATAATCAGGGGGCATAGAATTAAGCTAAGAGGTAGAAGGCTAAGAGGAGAGTGGAGGAGAAACTTTTTTACCCAGAAGGTGGTGGGAGCCTGGATGGGTGGTTGAGTGAGAAACTCTAACATTCAATAAGTATTTAGATATTCACTCGCGCTGCCGTAACCTTCAGGACTATGGACCAAGCGCTGGAAAATGGGATTAGTGTAGTCAGATTGTTGAGCGTTGTGGACACAATGGGCCAAATGGCCTCCTTCCGTGCTGTAAATGTCTATGAATGCCAACTCAGTGGTCGCTCACAGATCAATCCCATTCTTAATTTTTCTTTCCATAATGCTTCCGAGTACCTCGAGCTACTTATTCACTCACCATGAAACAAGGTCCCATTGTTAGCAAAGGGTGAGAAGAACAATGTTCTTCTGCAAGATCATTGCATTTCAATGCATGCAGAGTTCAATGAAGTGATACACAACCCAAAATCCACCTGAAAGGGTCAGTTTACTTACATTTGGGATTGTAACAAGGCCAAATGCACAAAATGCAACGGAACAGTTTACCAGAAGTAGTTTCCAACTGAAGAAGCATTTTAAAGCTGTGAAACTAGTCATTAGAAGCATAGCGTTTTGGGTTCCAAGGCAGGTTTTCTCCGTTTACAAACCCCTAACCTGGTTTTAATTTTCGTAACTTTCCAGGGGCCTGCACTGCTTAGCTCTAATCTGCACAGAGCAACGGTGTGCATTTATCTAGTAGGTAAAATATCTCAAGGCTATTCACAAGAGCGCTACCTAATTAAGAATTGAAGCCAAGCCCCACAAGGTACCTGAACAGATGGTGAGGGTTTAGTCACCGTTTTGAGGAGGGAGACACAAAGATACTTAGAGAGGAAATTTCAGACCTTAGGGCCGAGGTATGGCCACCAATGGCGAAACCATTAAAATTGGGAATGCTCAAGGGATCAGAATTGAAGGAGCTTTGAGTTCTCGAGTGTTTGGAGGGCTTGAAAAGATTACCGTGATGGGAAGGGCAAGGACTTTGAGTCATTGAAAGGCAAGAATGAGAATTTTGATATTAAGGCATTGTTAGACTGAGAGTCAAAGTAAGCACGCAAAGAGGTGATGGGTTAACGGGACTTACAGCAAGTTTAAAAAGAAACACATTACACTCTTTACACTTACCCTGAGTATTTTGTCAATGTTGATTAGCAGAGTCGGAATGAGATGAGACTGGAGTTTACCCAGTTCTGTGGTCCATGCTGCAAAAGCTGGCAGGAAAACTTGATGTGTCGCATTAATTACCCTCTCTGATGGGTCATTTAAGGCAGACATTTGCAGTTCAAAACCCTGTGGTGCGGTGGGGGAAAAAAAAAGTCTACTTCAATAGAGGAACAGAAATAAGAGGAACAAAAATTAAAATGGGAAGTCCCATAAAGATATTTGATCTGAATTGAAAACAAAATGCACAACCACAGCTAACTTGGCAGAATGCTGTACCTGCAGGTATTTATCAGAATCATCAATGTATGCCATAATAATCCCAAGGCTTTTAATGACTGCCTCTCGCACAAGATCTGCCTTATCTTCTGTTAACATCTGCTGCAGCATTGAAAGCACCAGTGAACTGCGAATCTCTTTCTGGAATGGAGAAGCATCAATTTAGCTCAATAATCACTGGATTTCATGTCTTGTTTTTAAACAGAAAAGGCCAAACGTTGCTTACAGGTAAGTAGGGTGCAAGGGCTCCACAGGCTTCAGCCACCAGCAACCTTCGTTCTGGATACTTGTGATTTATCTGGAGCACAGGAGAGAACACAGGAACATGAACAAACGCTCAGCACTTTCCCCAATCACTGGACGCTAAATTAATCAACAATAGGCATGAAGTAAGAAAAAAAAAGAGAAAATGAAAACAAATCAATTGAAAAAATATTATATTGTATTTCTAAGTCATTGCCAAGCGGACGAAGTAGGAGCAACAAAATATATTTATCTTTGCATTTCTGGTAACCCGTTGGCATGATTCTTTAACATATAGGCTCAGAATGAAATACCTGGGTTCAAATTTTGCCTCCTGCTAAGATTTGGAGCCAGGTTTTGCCTAGATAAGGACCTCCTAATCCTGGCTATGGCAATGGGGAGAGAGCATAACAAATGAAAAAAATCCCATCACCAACAACACAATGCCCACAAAAGGCAAACCGCCATGACGAGTGTTTTTCTGAAATTGAAAACTTAAAGCAAGTAAGGTTAGCTCAGGGAGTCCCTGGCGCTGCTGCCAATATTAAGGTTCATGATATACACACGAGACACATCCTCATTGACTTTCACACAAGAACATTACTGAGAAGTTCTCAACACAAGTTCTTGACACCTCCAAATAAAACACTTCCTCTGCAAAGAGGCAGTAGGGTACCCCGGGGCCCGAGAAACCAGATTATCAGAGGACCTGAAAGGCAGAAGCAAAAGGAAGGGGGGTCTATGTGGGAAAATATATGGACAGCTACTGGACAGAGCCCGGACTCCACTAGACAAAAATGGGAGGATGAACTGGGGACAGAGGTGGGATGGGGACTCTGGAGCGAAGCACTGAGCAGGATGAGCTTCACCTCCTCCTGTGCAAGGCTAAGCCTAATGCAGCTCAAAGTGGTGCACAGAGCGCACCTGACCGGAACACCAATGAGCAGGTTCTTCCCGGAGGTGGGGGACAAATGTGAGCAGTGTCAGAGGGGCCCGGCCAACCACACCCACATGTTTTGGTTTGCCCCAAGCTTGCTGGCTTCTGGACAGCCTTCTCCGAGGCAATGTCCAGGGTTGTGGGGGTGAGGGTGAAGCCATGCACAATAGTGGTAATCTTCAGGGTATCGGAGCAGCCAGAGTTACACATGGGGAAGGGGACCAATGTCTTTGCTTTCGCTTCCCTGATCGCACGCCGGAGAATCCTGCTCGGCTGGCGATCGGCAGCACCACCCACAGCTGCAGACTGGCTCGCTGACCTCGGAATTTCTCCACCTGGAGAAGATTACAGACGCCATCCGAGGGTCAGAGGAAGGCTTCCTGGATACTTGGTGACAGTTTGTCGGTCTGTTCCAAAACCTGTTTGAGGCCAGCAACAGTAACCTAATAAGAATTTTAAAAAAAACACCAAGACAGGCGAAGTACCAAAAGACTGTGCAACCCGGGAGGGGGGCACGAGAGGCGGGTTTGGCTCCCCACCCCATCCAATTTTTTTCCCATTCTGACCGGAAAATAAAAGAAATGCACAACCAAAGCCTGGTGGGGGGGGGAACAACAGGGATGGGGGAGGAACCACAGACCGATCCAGAAGGCAACAAAATGCACATAGGGTCAGTTAAACGAAGGATAAATAAAGGAAATTAGCGCGGGCAAGAAAAATGTGAAGTGTATATACACAACTGTTTACAAATATGGGAAATCCCAATAAAAAGATTTTTTAAAAAAACAAGTTTTTGACAAAGCAGTCTTCTCGATTGACATCCCATCGAATTTCTTAAACATTCACTCCCTCCACCACTGGCTCATGGTGGCTGCAGTATATGCAGCAACCACAAGGTGCAATCAATAAGCTGCCAAGGCTCCAAAAGCACCTTCCAAGCTCATGATCTCTACCACCTAAATGAACAAGGGCAGCAGGCAGATGGGAGCACCATCACCTCCACCATACACCATCCTGAGTTGGAAATCCATCACTATCGCTTAGTCTCCCAGGGTCAAAATCCTGGAACACCTGAATGGCTGCCGGAGTAGCTATACCACATAGAAGATAGTGGTTCAAGAAGGTGGTGGTGATCAAGGGTAATAAATATTGCCCTTGTCAGCAATGCCCACATTTAATGAATTATTAAACACTGTAAAGAATGAGAGAAATTGGTTGTATTTCCTCACTCGACTCCCTTTAACAAAATGAATCAGCTCGGTTTCATGCTTTTATTTCTGGATGATCATGGGCATTACGCTTTGCTGATTATTCAAAGGAAGGAAGTTGCTTTTACATTATTGCAATTAAGGGACTCTGTGATAAAGCTATCACAAAAATGACCAGGGTCACGTTCAGTGTCAAGTGTTCGTCAACCACCTTAATAGGTTGATTTTTCTCGAGGTGTGGGTGATTAGGTGGGGTGGGGTAGTACCTATTCCTCTGCTTCATACCTCTCCTAGTCAGGTTAAATTATGCTTCGAATGTGGATTGTGAATCAATATGCTGTTGCTTAATCTTTCACGGCAGCAATGGGAGGTGCAATCAATTCATAACTTTTAGAAGCACCATCTTAAATGCAGCACAGTTTTGAGCAAAAGATTGCCAGGTGAGAATTTACAGTAACATTTTATATAAGTAAAAATGAAACATCACCGCAACCAAGTCTTTGTGAAGTGCGGGTCATTTTACGGTGCCTAGAGTTTGGATAATGTTTTTGCACAAACGAAGGCCATTCAAAGTGTCAAGAATATCAAAATGATGAGTAAACTCAACAAAGGGTTCTGCTCATTTGGAGATAACATTTCTCAAGCTCATACTGACGCAAACTTTGTCACCAATATACTGGCTAGGTATTGGAGTTTCCTATACTTGCTCTTGAAATGCAGGGGGTGGGGCAGGGGAAGCCCCTTGTTCTCCCCAAAGTACAAGTGTTAAGTAATCCTCTAAATGAGGGTCAAACATTAATATGGACTGGAACATTCCATCCTGCAAACCATTTATAAAAAATTGTAAGCAGCATCTACACAAAGCCCAACTTGCAACAACTTTCCACTCAATACCTCTCCTTGACACACTACCTCTTATGGTTACATTTTCAGATTATCAGAACCTAGCGTTCTTCAAACTAAACATGCAAATTAGCCATATTTGCATTTGGAGGTTTTCTGTAGCTAATTTTTTAAAAACCGTATTGTGGCCGATGTGGACAAGGCCACAATTGTTACCTGTTGCTCGCTGGCTTGAGTGGTTTGAGATATAGAATCCCTCCAGTGCAGAAGGAGCCCGAGTCTGCACTGACCCTCTGAAAGGGCACCCCACCCAGGCCCAATCCCCCACCCCTATCCCCATAACCTCGCCATGGGGCAATTTAGCATGGCCAATCCACCTAACTTACACATCTTTGGACCGTGGGAGGAAGCTGGATCACCCGGGGGAAACCCACGCAGACACGGGTAGTATAAACTCCACGTAGACAGTCGCCGGTGGTCGGAATCGAACTTGGGTCACTGGTGCTGTGAGGCAGCACTACTAACCACTGTGCCACCGTACCGCCCCTTAACTTCTTGATCAGCGACTGTCTCAAGTGTAACAATAACTTGCCTTTATATAGTGCTATTAATGTAAAAAAAAAAGCTCAAGGTGCATCACAAATGCAGAATTATGCAAAAATGGCACTAGGTCACACAAAATATTGGGAAGATGCCAAAAGTTTGGTCAAAGAGGTGGTCCTAAAGGGGATTCTTATGTAGGAGAGGGAGATGCAGATATTTAATGAGGAAACTTCAGAGCAAACAGCTTATGCAAAGCTTATTCCACCATACAATCTGCCAATCTCTCTAGTAATCCGTTTGCAGAGTCTTGCTCTCATTGGAAATCACGACAGCCAAGTTGGTCCCAGTTATGTAGAAGTTGTGCAAAGTAACACAAAGAAGCAGATGAAACTTTTTTATTCTAGACAAAAGAAACTCAAACTCAACCACAAAGAGCACATGGAACTTGAAAACCTCTCTGGTTGTATAACATACAAAATAAGGCATATCTGCCAATGCAAAGCAATTCAAGAATCCTCCTGTAAGCGATGACTATAAGTAAAGGTCTGATATGTTCCTTCCAAACACGGTGGATGTGCTGCATGCCCGGCATAGAATTTTAAAATTCTAACTAAATAGCCCCAGGGCTCAAATGCGAACAAGCATTCCAGCGCTTGTTCATCAGGGTGCCTGCTTAGTCCGTTCACAGGGTCATTTCTGCATAGTTTGCCACGTCCATTAGAGCTTTTTGAAGCTCCCAGGAGTACACCCACCAGCTTGCCAAATAATCTTCTAGCTTAGAATACAAGTGCAACCTTTGACATCCTCAGTCACAGAAAACCAGAGTGTGAAACTGCAGGTAGCTGAGAGACCCCCCTCTGTTGTCTCAAACTCTAAACCATTTATATAATTGAGATAACAGCAGTCACTTAACGGTTCCACACTGCTGGCCTATTTAGCAGCTGAATCTTCATGGAGGAACAATTCGTTCCTGCTCCACTCTATACTAATGAATAGCTAAAACAATTCAATTATAAACTGACATCTAACGGAAAGTTTTTAACTGGTTCACTGATGCTTCACTCCAGAGGAATCTAGTTCCCATATCTCTATCAACAGGGCGCTTCACAATGAGTAAAGGAACTACTGAGAGTTTTTGTGAAATCTGAATTAGGCTTCAACCTTCAGAACAGAAGACGATTCATCTTGTGCGTTGGTGAAAGAAGACTCCATGACTTTGAAACTGGGCTGAAGGGTATGATGGAGTTCATTGATTTCTGATTAACAATAATATAAAGAGTTACGGGCCGGCACGGTGGCGCAGTGGTTAGCATTGCTGCCTCACGGCGCTGAGGTCCCAGGTTCGATCCCGGCTCTGGGTCACTGCCCGTATGGAGTTTGCACGTTCTCCCCGTGTTTGCGTGGGTTTCGTCCCCGCAACCCAAAGATGTGCAGGGTAAGTGGAGTGGTCACGCTAAATTGTCCCTTAATTGAAAAAAATTAATTGGGTACTCTAAATTTATAAAAAAAATATAAAGAGTTACTGGGCCTAGAGTGGGCAATAGACATTGAAGTGTCCGTGGTCATATTGAACGGCAAAGCAGGCTCAATCTAAATGGCTTACTCCTGCTCCGTTCAAACGGGACCAACGCGAGTGCAGGCCCACAGTAACCCAAGGTCCTGTCAATTCCACAGGGCATAACCGTTAGAGTTATTTAAAAAAAACCAAAATTAATAAATTTAAGCAGGGCTTTGCAACAGAGTTAGAGATTTCACAAGAGAACAAAAGCATCTTAAATTCTAAGGCAGAAGATGGGGCTATCGTCAATGGCAGAAAATGAACTAATGATGGGACCAAGATCAGTACGGTGCAAATCTCTTTGGAGAACAGTGTTCATGGATAACTGCAAAGGTGGCAAAAAGTTTTTTCAAGAACAATGTGCAGCCCCGACAATGAATTATTTGGGGATTATTCTCCATAAACGTTTCATGCAATATTAACCACAACACTTTGATGCTTCTCTGGCATTCACATACCCAACATTAATTGCTTGATTCGACGTACCGGCGCAGGTAGGTCTGCAGTAATAATTTGTTGTGCGTCTTGATGCTCCAGAATTTATACCCAAACATGGGACGGAATTCTCCGCTCCCGGGAAAAATCGGGAGGGCCTTCGTGAACTCAGCCGAGTTTCACGACGGCCTTGGAGGCCGCTCCTCGCCCCCTATTCTCCCTGCCCGGCGGGGCTAGGAGCGGCGCTCCGTAACTCTCGGCCGCAGGGGACGCCGCGCCAAGAATGAAGCAGCCGGCGCGCCTAATGACGTCAGCCGCGCATGCGCAGGTTGGCCGGCTCCAACCCGCGCATGCGCGGCTGACGTCATGTCGCTGACGGCACGAATCCGCGCATGCGCGGTGGCCGTCTTTCCTCTCAGCCGCCCCGCAAGACGTGGCGGCTTGATCTTGCGGGGCGGCGGAGGGGAAATAGCGCGTCCGATTTGGACGCCAGCCCGACGATCGGTGGGCACCGATTGTGGGTCTGTCCCCTCCCGAGCACAGTCGTGGTGCTCTTTCCTTGTTAGGCCACCTACAAGCCCCAAACGGGCTTCTCACTCCCGTTTCACGACGGCAGCGACCAGGTGTGTTTGCCGCCGCCGTGAAACGGCAGCGAACGGCAGGCCGCTCGGCCCATCCGGGTCGGAGAATCGCCGTTTGCCGTGAAAAACGGCAAGCGGCGATTCTTCCCAATTAGATTCCTTGACAAAATTAAACCAATTACATTAAAACTGGAGTGGCAAAAGTAGTAATTGAAAAGGCAATTACTGAACCTGGGAACTAATTTTTAAAAGTTATTTTTAAATCTCAAATTAGATTTTACATTTACCTGTTCCCAGCACTGTGGTAAGAGTTCAGCTTCAACACGAGTTGGTCCAACATGTCGAGCGAATGCTACACAGCCGGTTAGGATCATCTGTCTTGAACAAAAAGAAAGAAAAATGAACACGGAACTAGATTATTGACGTGGGGTTTTTGCTGTTCGGTCCTATGATATTTTTTCCCATTTGATGAAGCGACTCCGGTTCCATTTTGTGAACCAGTCCACTGCTCACATACTGCTTTCCACACATGTTCCCCAAAATGTTAGGTTAAATGCAAAATATCCTTTAAATTCTTTCTTCAAACAAACCCACAAGGCCGGCATATCAGGAATTGAAGGGCGGCACGGTGGTGCAGTGGTTAGCAATGCTGCCTACGGCACTGAGGACCCAGGTTCCATCCCGGCCCTGGACACTCCATATGGAGTTTACCACATTCTCCCTGTGTCTGCATGGGTTTCACCCCCACAACCCAAAAATATGTGCAGGTCAGGTGGATTGGCCCCACTAAAATTGCCCCTTAATTGGAAAAAAAAGTATTGGGCACTAAAAATCAGGAATTGAATTTTACCATCAACTTTAGTTCCCAGGTAAATATCATTATGGATGGAATATTTGCTGGAGCGTCTCCACGACACGATATTCTTCATTCCTGATGATAATGACAGGACAATTCCAATTGAACTTGATTTATGATTACTTTTAATGTGGTATATTTAGTCAGTATCCAACCGTGAGGTCGGGTTTGCTAGCTTATTCCTTTTGTCACTAGTGCGTGGTCAATTCCAGCCCCACTTCACCTGAAGTCACAACACAGATGAGGCAAGATTTTATTTAAAATATCCAAGGTCCTTGGTTGAGCCCAATAAACTACAATCACCTGGTTTGTAACTTTAACACAAGTAAAAATGTTTAATGTACAGTGTGATAAGTTAGCTAATTACCACACATATATATGGGATGATTTTCAGTTCATGTCTTCCTGAAGTTCAGGCTTTTGTTTTGGCACTTCTTCCTTCTAGGCTGGTAGGCTGGAGATGGTTTTCTCTGGCAAGGTTGCCTACTTCCTCCGTAGATTTAGCTTCATTTCACATTATAGCAAAGGGTGTGCCAGGCACTTACTGCTTTTTGACAATACAGCAGGGGCTGGATTCTCCACAGCCAAGCACCAAAATCGCGATCAGTGCGGGAGCGGAGAATCCCCATATTCGCTAGAAGCGTAGCTGGCGCCGCTCCCGCGATTCTCCGGTCCCCGCGCGGATTACCCGGCGTGGCTGGGAGGCAATTGACAGAGTCCCCCCCACAATTGTTCGGATAAGACTGGCAGAGTTCCTGACGGCATGGTTCTAACCACTTATTGGCAGTCGGGAAACTTGGGTGGTGGCTGCGGACTCAGTCCGCCACCGTCCTGGTGAGGGGCGGAGGGATCAAGTACCGGTGGAGGGGGGGCCCTTATGGGCGGCCGGGGAAACGATCGGGCGTGTAAAATGTAGCAGCAAGGGGCCG
This sequence comes from Scyliorhinus canicula, assembly GCF_902713615.1. Classification (NCBI taxonomy): domain Eukaryota; kingdom Metazoa; phylum Chordata; class Chondrichthyes; order Carcharhiniformes; family Scyliorhinidae; genus Scyliorhinus; species Scyliorhinus canicula. The sequence continues at coordinate 9,116,803 of NC_052150.1, read as the reverse complement.
ATCGTTGGGTCCATCTTTCCTCGATCAGGTCCCCCGGCCGAGTCCTCCATCGCGTTCGGTGCAGCTGCTTGAGGCTGCCGCCGTGCACATGCGCTGATTCGGAACCGGAAGTGCGTGGCCCATTACCCGCCGTTGAAGCTGCTAGAAGCACCCCGGGGCTCTGCCAGCTCCCTGCAGGTAGGAGAATAGCTGCTAATATTTTTAAGGAATCTCCAGAGTAAAATCCAGCGTTTTTACGCTGGCGTGGGGACAAAGCCCCATTTTTGGAGAATCCAGTCCCTGTTCTTTCACTTCTCGAGGGGAGAGAGAGGGAGAGACACTTCTGCCAAGCAGCATCAAGCAGGAACCAATCACTGACTGTTGTCGGGCAGAACACTGTTTTTGGCCAACCCAGAGTCCCTCCAAATCTGGTTCCTAAGATTCACTCAGCACCAAAGAGTCTGTTGTCTCCTTTCCAAAGTTGCCTACTTCCTCCGTAGATTTAGCTTCATTTCAAAGGGTGTGCCAGGCACTTACTGCTTTTTGACAATAGGGCTGGGAACACAATGTCCTGGCAAGCAGGCGGTGTCAACTTGGTCTTCTGCTCAAAGGCACATCTCGATTATGGGCCACAGACCAAAAATAATAAAAATAAAAATTACTAGGAACAGAAGTCCTCTTACACTTTCAATTGAGGCCTAATTTTCCTTTGTTTAAAAAAAGGAATAAGTACTGAAAATGAGTTAGAGAAAAGGTACAGCATTTAGAGACAAGGTATTTAACACTTAATTACACACTACTACATTTTTCAACAAAGACACGCCCCCTATTAGTCTGGTTAGCAATAACACTCAATAGTTACTAACAGGGACAAAGGGACTATAAACATGCTGAAGAAACTTGGTGCCTGAAGTTAAAGAGCAGGTTTCTGAGATATACAGCAACAGCTCTTACCTTTGTTCATCATCTGGACGTTTAATTAGGTTGAAAAGAATGTGTAGAAGCTGATCCCTTTCCTTGGGTTCCGGATGGAGGCAGGCTGTACACAAGATTAGAGGAATTAACTCCTAAATCAGGGAAGAGGAAAAAAAATAATCAGATAAGTAACAGGCAACACAGTGGTGTTTGCATACAGCAAGGTATAAATTTTATTTACGAAAAATTGATATTTCTTCATTTGAAAGGATGTCATGGCCAGAGTGTCATAATCTGCAGCAGAATGCCTGCAGTTCTAGTCCTGAAACATGACTTGATGGCTTTTTCTGTTCACTAAAACTCTATGACTTCCCTCGTCCAACTGCTGATTTCACTCTTCTGATCTTGTTAACTGTGCCAATTAGGTAATCATCATCAGGGAGTCACTGGATACTTGTTGGCTGATCTTCCTGCCTACTGGCCAGAACTTGTGCAAATCCTCAAATGCTGCAGTTGCTAGCTTCTCTTTTCAGTTCACCTTTTTCTACATTATAACTGTGACCCTAAGTAACTCATTACTCGGGAGAATCTCTCTCAATTTCTATGTTGTACACTCCTGGACTTCTGTTGCTGAATATTTTGGTGAATCATCCACATTGCTTTCAATATCCACGCTGCTTCAAAAGTTCAGTTTTCGGCTTTGTGCTAAATGTTTCCTTCAAATCAACGATTCTATTTTCTAAAACGGCCCAAGTGCATCCAGGTCAAATACTGCATAGTGTCAGAGAAATCTTTTTCAGCACCCCTCCTGTATTCTGTTGACTTTTGTCTTGAATATATTCAATAACTGACCATTCACAGCTCCCAGGAGTGGAGAATTCCAAAGATACTTTGAGTTAACAAATTTCTCCTCATTTCAGTTCTAAATGGCAATCCTTTTATTTAGATGAAAATAGAAAATGCTGAGCAGCTTTGGCAGCATGTAGGGAGAGAAACAGAGTTTTTAAAAATAAATTTAGAGTACCCAATTTTTTTCTTCCCCCAATTAAGGAGCAATTTAGCGTGGCTAATCCACCAAGAGCACACGTCTTTGGGTTGTGGGGGTGAGACCCACCCAAACATGGGGAGAATGTGCAAACTCCAGACAGACACGATCTCGACCCCGGGTCCTCAGCGCCGTGAGGCAGCTGTGCTAACCACTGCGCGACCATGCCTCCCGAGAGAAACAGAGTTAACGTTTTATTGGAATACGTTGTGGAGGCTGTGATCCCAAGTTCCAAATTTCCCAGATTAGAGAACTTTTCCCTCAATCTGTCAAGTCTCTGAACCATTCTGTATATTTTCTCAGATCACCTCTCATCCTCTTTCAGGGAATATAGGTCTTGCTGCTCAATTTCTTCTTGTATGACAATTCCCTCACCTATAATGCGGTCTCGTGAATCCATAGAACAGTACAGCACAGAACAGGGCCCTTCGGCCCTCGATGTTGTGCCGAGCAATGATCACCCTACTCAAACCCACGTATCCACCCTATACCCGTAACCCAACACCCCCCCCTCCCCCCCCCCCCCAACCTTACTTTTTAGGACACTACGGGCAATTTAACATGGCCAATCCACCTAACCCGCACATCTTTGGACTGTGGGAGGAAACCGGAGCACCCGGAGGAAACCCACGCACACACGGGGAGGACGTGCAGACTCCGCACAGACAGTGACCCAGCCAGGAACCGAACCTGGGACCCTGGAGCTGTGAAGCATTTATGCTAACCACCATGCTACCGTGCTACATGTTGCACTCCCTCTGGGGAAGGTTCTTTAGGCAAAGGACTGAACTTCCACACAGTGCTCCAGGTGTGACCTCACCAATGCTCTGTATAACTACATTAAGACTTCTTTGCTTTGGTGAGGGGAGGTGCAGCACGGTAGCAGTGGTTAGCACTGCTGCTTCACAGCTCCAGGTTCAATTCCCGGCTTGGGTCACTGTCTGTGCGGAGTCTGTACGTTCTCCCCGTGTCTGCATGGGTTTCCTCCGGGTACTCCGGTTTCCTCCCACAGTCCCGAAAGACGTGCTGTTCGGTGAATTGGACATTCTGAATTCTCCCTCCATGTACCCGAACAGGTGTCGGAATGTGGCGACTAGAGGATTTCCACAGTAACTTCATTGCAGTGTTAATGTAAGCCTAAATGTGACACTAAAGATTATTATTATTAACAGACTGGAAAGGTCGAGGGGGAGTTTGAGCATGAGAGTTGACGAGTAGGCCACCGAGCAGAATGGAGATGTGGATAATATTCAAAGGATATAAAAGGACTGAATAATGGAGCATTGCTAGTGATTAAAGTCACACACGCTTAGCAACAAATTAAGAGGACACCTAACCAAAGTTCAGTTTTGTAGCTACATGGTTCAGTGCTCAAAAAAAATAAAGTTTAAGAGATGTATAAATCACACTGGTCGTGCAAAAATTATTCAAGTTTAAATAGGAGACCTTTGGATGGAGTTGTAAAAAAAAAGATACGCTTAAATGTTTTGGTTTCGGCTGTGAAGTAACAGTGCTAACCACTGTGCTACCGTGCCGCCGCGTTTCACCGTTCAAGGCCAGGTCTGGTTTATATTTAATTCCCTCTACCCACTCTTTCTGCAGGTATTAAAAACTTTGCCTAATAAATATATCAACTTCAGTTCTGCAATGTTCAATCCCCCCCCGGGATACCTTTTTGCGGGGGTGCATGGTGCACGTGGGTGGGTAGGGAGAATAAAAAGATAATAAATTCCAGATATCTGTCATGTTTTGTTGAGGAATTGCTTCCTGACATTAGCCCTGAATGGCCTAATTTAAAGTTCCTGCTCCTTGCTCTGGGCTCTCCGACTTGAGGAAGTTGCTTCTCTCTAGCCCAACAGATTTTCACACTACCGCCAAAATTTCAATTAGATCATCCCATGATCTTCTAAAAGCAAGGGAATATAAGCCTAGGCTAAACAACCTGGCCTCATAACTCAATTCATTCAGCCCATATATCATTCTGGTGAATCTGTGCACCAAGGCTAACAGACCCTTCTTCATGTAAGGTGCCCAGAACTCAATGCAATGCTGCAAGTTATGGTCGTACCCGAGCCTTCCATACATTTGGATTCCACTACCCAAGGTAAAGGCTAATATCCCATTAGCTTTCTCAATTTGTTTTTGTACCGGTCAACATCTGTTCACTGAGCTCCAGGCATGGGTAACAGGTCAAACAGCCTGCCACAGCAAATCTTGAGTGACAGCAATAACCATTAGTATATGGAAGTTAAAATAAATTAGTTAGAATCTCACACTCCTCCTCTTAAAAAAGCAATATCTGCAAATGTGATTTCAGGTCTGGCTGATGAAAAGCTTGCTAATTTGTATTAAAACAGTTCAGTTCACCCTTGACTCAATTGGTTTCTAAAGTGCACTTTAGCTTCAACACAATAGGCTTGGCAATGATTCAACTGGTTCATCAAATTTGAGAAGCCCTTCCATTAAAGAAAGTCACTAATCCATCAATCTGTCACAAACTACAGGTGTTTGTATACACACACACACTGAAAAATGGTTGGTTAAACATCTACTTCATCCAACCATAATAAAAAGGCAGTTCTTCATCTCTTCTACGACATGTTCCCTTAATTTAACTCAATTTACATGAACTGTCACAGAGCAGGGTTTTTTTTAAGCTGATAACTTGCCTAACAATCAGGCATTTGCTTCTGTTTGGGAGGGGAGTTATAGGTGTCATCTGTCTTTTTGAGAGTACAAAAATCAAATATGGCACTTGTATCTCTTTTACTTCCTTCAACAATGTAATCATAAACTGCAACTTCACTAAAATACAAAGCATCATCAATCAATCTCCCGTTTCACCTGCAAATTCTTAATTATGGTACTATCTTTCCAAAAAGCTACTGGCATTAATTTAAAAGCAAAAAACTGACGATATTTCAGAATTGCAACTGAGCTTGATGATTGACAACATAAAATAATTAATCTCACCTAAGACTTCTCATCGTTCAAGACCCAAATACGCTCACTCAAAGACATTGCCACAAATCAAGGTGGATAATGATTGATACAGAAACAGATCACCTGGCCCAGCAGGGTCATGCTGATGTCCCACACAAGCACTGACCATCAGGAGCTACACAATCATGGAGAAGCCAACATTGTACCATCTAAGAAATGGGTGGTGCCTTAGACCATTGAAAAATAAAACCCAAAGTGTAAGATTTTGATAATAGTATACTACTTCGGTGGGTTTTGTATAGGATGGACTAATGGTTATGAATTTTAAGTTAGCCACTTTTAAAATGGTTAGATGGAATGTTAGACAATTAACCCAAGGTAATTGGGGAAACAGGAAAGCAATTGTTTGAGAAGACCCAAAATTGTTTTACTGTTTAATGGCGGAGCTCTTTTGATTGCAAACTTATGACACTTATGTTTAAACGAACCATGCATTGCTCTAAGTAATCTGTACCAGAGGGGAAACCTTTAGTCTCTGATATTATGATAGGAAGTGGTCATAACTGTTGATTTTGATAGTTTTAGTGTGGTGTTTGGGTTAAGATCTGTTGACAAGAGAATGCAACTTTATTTATGAATTATCTGTAGCTGGAAGGGAATGTGCATTCGCTTGCGATGCAAACATGGAATGTAAACTTCTGCAGTTTATGCCCCATAAAGCCGGGGGTGTTGCAAAGGTGGGATGACACAAGATGAATTACATCCCAAGGTCAATAGGAGGAGTGAATTTGGACCATTTCCAAAAAGGGAAGGATTGGGAGATGGGGAAATAAAAGCCAAGAAACCCCAACTCTCATGCACAGTGATGCCATGGTTTCTGGGGTATGATTCTGCTGGACACAGTTCATCATCACTTCAAAAACAAAGATAGAGGGATATTGTCTGTGCTGACAACACCAAAGTTTCCTGGGATCTTGAGAGATGAGAAACTTGAAGTTGTCTTTACTGCTTCTTGTTAAGTTGTCTTTACTGCTTCTTGTTAAGTATATGTAAAATCTTGCTTAATAAATACTAAATATTCATGCCTCCTAGGTGAAGTACGCTTTCAGGACCCTAGTGTTAAGAGTTAAAAATTCAGACCTTGGAGTTAGTTTTGATTGGAAGGATCTTATACCTCAACAGCCTAAATTTTACAAAAGTAACAGGTTGTTACAATTAACTTTTAAAAAAGTTAATCTGTACATGTGATTCACAATGTTCAGTTCAGGTCCCCTTTTGACCCTTCACTATCTACCACTCTCAGAGGGGCACGATAACTCTATATTACACTTCCAGTGATTTGAGTGGTTTATGAAAACTTTGCAACTCCCGCATCTATCCCAAAATGAGCTGGGGAAATTGGCCATCTTCTAGAATGGCGGCTCTTGTATCTCACTTCCTAGCTCTGGTCCAGCCTCAACCTCATATCTGCAATCACCAGCCCCTCTCCCCACCCCTGGCTTCAGCATTCAGCTCCAGTATTTGGCTTGGCGTTCTCTCCCAACCTCGTTTCCTCTCTCACTCCCTCCTTCCCAGCATGAGCCAGTCGCTCCATTCCCCATCTATTAGTTTCGCTGTCCAAACTGCCCATTTCATCCTACCTCAAACTAAAGCATTAGCTTCTCCTTTTCCTCCAGATCTGCACTCTGATGCTGTGTATTTCTGGTTTGTAATTTTGGAGATCACTGAAGCTAAATTCCCAGGGTGCAGCTTCAAGTTCATGTGCTCATTTGGTTTCAACTGACTAAAACCTCCAGGACCATTACTGAGAAACATAATGCAATGAGATTATAAGGCAGCAATCCAATAAAGGAGCTCAAGACAAACTATTACCGTTAGTCTCCAGCGACTTCAAACTCATTAAAACCCCGGAGAATAGCCATATAAAACTCTTCTTTCTCCCTAGCCTCCATTTTCTGCTTTTTAAATTGTCTATTTTCACTCATTTCAAACTAATCCAATTTCCATTCTGCAGCAGGATCTTCGTCAGGCAAAAACTGAATGATTGAAATGCCAATATCATAGGCACATTTCCAATCAGTCATGTTGAAACGCAACTTGCCTTAATCGGAGAAATAGCTCCATCTTTCTGCATCTTTCAACTATTTGATCAAAACCAGGAAGCATAAGTTACTGAATATACTTGGGAACTGGGTAGACTGGTGGAGTAATGCAAATCCTTGACATAAAGACAAAAAGCATAGGAAGAAACTGTTACTTAAACTAAAAGAACAAGGAAGTGATTGGAAACTTTAAGGGATTAGAGAGTCCTAATTGACCGTAAAATGGAACTATCGCAACAACGTCCAGTGACAATGAGTAAAGCAAATCAGACCATGGGATGTACTAAACTTTTATAGTGGAGATAATTCTGAAACTTTATAAATTGTTGGTGCAACTCACTTAGAATACTGTCTACAGTCCTGGTCACAGCAGCTGATGAAAGGATAACGTGAGCAACTGGAATGACTGAAGGGATGGAACTATTACGTGCAAATAAAGCTGTTCTCACTGGAGAGGGGCAATACAATTGCCGTTTGCAAAATTCAAAAGGCACTGCATTTGAAGACAGTGCTGAGAACACAACGTTGTGTAAAATGAAAAGGGTCAGGTCAGGCTTGCCATTAAGTGACAGACTAAAACGGAACACTCAATCTTCAAATAGTCATTTAGTTTCCCGGGGCCATGAACTGAAATGGTTAGCATGGTGTTCAGTGTCATACAAATTAGGGACGCATTCATGGAAAACCAATGTGGAAGATTCGAGACTAAATGTTTTTCTTGCAAATCAGCTGCAGCAATCTTCAAAAGAATGGGTGTGCTTAGCCACAGCACAGGCAAACTGAAATCATGACACGGGAAACAAAAATAAAAATCATATTAAAATGCAACAGTAACCATGCAAAAATGCTGCAGAATTCAAGGGTGTGATCCCGATTACACTCTTAAGTGCTTTAAGTGCAGAAGCAGCACATCATATTTCAGAAGACTATAATAGCAGCTATTTAGCTATCCCAGTCTCTATCCAATCCCTCCAACGAGGAGAAATCAAGGACCTATCTTCCCACACCCCCACGCCCAGAACCATTGCACTCATTCACCATCCACCCACGCTCCCCTATCCTCACCGACTCAGAATATTAAGTTAACGTGCTCCTTCTGCCAACATAGGTCTGGCAATCTGCACCATAAGATTGTTGATGTTGCTTAACTCAACGTTCTGTGATTGCAGACAACTCGATTTTCCATTGGGAATCACTACATTTTCTCCAAATATCACTAACAAACAGCCCGTTCTGTACCAGTACCATACCTGGGAGACCAGCTTTCGTGTATTAAAGCACTGACTGGTATTCACATCACTTTTTAGAAATACGTTGTATAGCAATGGAGAGGCTGACCCATTAACTGGATTTAGTGGCAGTGGAAGAAACCTATTCAAACCTTAGCCAAAACTATTGGTACTGATGCCATCTAGTGGCAAAAAAAGGAGCGATCACAGTACCAGCGATGATTAACCATGAATGATTGAGTTCCCCTTGCCCTCACCTTCCATCTCACCAGACTCTGCATTCAACAGATCAGCCTCTACTTCGTGCATAATGTCACAACCGAAAACATCTTCCCTTCCAGCATTCTAAGAAGATATTTCCCTGTGCAACATCTCTTGCACCACTCCTCAATCACCCACCACATTCCATTTTAAAAATAAATTTCGAGTGCACAATTCTTCTTTTTCCCAATTAAGGGGCAATTTAACGTAGCCAATCCACCTACCCTGCACATCGTTTTTGGTTTGTGGGGGTGAGGCCCCATGCAGACACAGGTAGAATGTGCAAACTCCACGCAGACAGTGAGCCAGGGGCGGGATCAAACCTGGGCCCTCAGTGCCGTGTGGCAGCAGTGCTAACCACCGTGCCTTGTTGCCCGAACATCTGCAAAATTCCTGCCAGTACACCTCCCAATGCAACCCTCAAGAGATGCGACACCCGTCCTTTTATCTTCTCTCTTCCAAATGTCCAGGAGCCAAAACACTCCTTCCAGGTGAAACAGCCTATTTACTTCTACCTTTTTCAATTTGGTGTACCATATTCCCTGCTTATTGTGAAGATTCCTCTTATATTGGGAAGATCAAAGATCTTTTTTTAAAAAAATGTATGTTATTACAAACATGTATCAAAACAGGTTACAGCGAACAAACACCCGGGGAAACATGGGGCGGAATTCTCCGACCCCCCCGCAGGGTCGGGGAATCGCCCGGGGCCTTCATAAATCCCTCCCTCGCTGTGTCCGGAATTCTCCGCCACCCGGGAATCGGCGGGGCGGGAATCACGCCACGCTGGTTGGCGGGCCCCCCACGACGATTCCCCGGCCCGTGACGGGCCGAAGTCAGGCCTCTCTTGCCGACGTGGTTTAAACCACCTCTGGTGCCGGTGGGAGCAGTCGGCGCGAGTGGGCCCCGGGGTCCTGGGTTGGGGGGGGGGAGGGGGGGGGGGGGGGGAGACGGGGCGATCGGACCCCGGGGGGTGCCCCCACGCTGGCCCGCGATCGGGCCCACCGATCGGCGGGCGGGCCAGTGCCGTGGGAGCACTCTTTTTCTTCCGCCGCCGCCACCATGGCGGAGGCGGAAGAGACTCCCCCAACCGCACATGCGCCTAGATGACGTCAGCGGCCGCTGACGCACTGGCACATGCGCGGCCTCATGCCTGCCGGCGAGGGCCTTTCTGCCAACCATTCGCGCTGGCTGGTGGGGCGGAAAGGCCGTTCGTGGGCCTAGCACCTAAAGGGCTTTGGGGAGGCCCGACGCCAGAGTGGTTGGCGCCACTCCGGTACGCCGGGACCCCCCGCCCCGCCGGGTAAGGGAGAATACCACCCATGCTTCCCAACAATCAACTATACAGTCTGTACAGATTTTCCCCTTTTTCACCCCCCCCTCCCACGCGACATACAGCCCCTCAAACACGGTCACAAACATCCCCCACATTTCCTCAAATCCCCCTGAAGAGCCCTTAACTCATACTTTATCTTCTCTAATCGCAGGAAGTCGTGCAGATCATCCAATCATTCTGCTACCCCTTGTGGCGATGCCACTCCAGCAAAATTCGCCGCCGTGCAATCAGAGAGGCGAAGGCTGAGACATCGGCCTTCATCCTCTCCATGAGCTCCGGCTTCTCTGAGACCCCAAACATCGCCATCAAAAGGGTCCGGGTTCACGTCCTCCTCCACTATTCTGGCTAAGACTGCAAACACTCCACCCAGAATCCTCCTAATTTTTCACAACCACAAAACATGAGCACGTGATTCGCTGGCCCCGCTCACACCTCTCACACTCATCTGCTATCCCCTGAAAGAACCCACTCATTCTCGCCCGAGTTATATGCACCCTGTGCACCACCTTAAACTGTATCAGGCTCATCCTTGCACAAGAGGAGGTCCCGTATACCCTACGCAATGCCTCACTACATGCTCCCCAATTGATCTCTCCTCCCAACTCCGCTTCCCATTTCTCCTTGATCTTCACCACCAGCTCACTTCCTTGTTACCCCAGCCACTTGTATATATCCCCAATTCTTCCCTCCCCTTTCACATCTGGGAGCAGCAGTCGCTCCAGCAGGGTGTATCCCGGCAACCTAGGGAACCCCCTCCAGACCTTTCGTACAAAGTCCCTAACCTGCAGATACCTGAACTCACTCCCCCTCGGCAGCTCTACACTCTCCCTTAGCTCCTCCAGACTGGCGAACCCTTCCTCCAAATACAGATCCCTCACCTTGACCAGCCCCACTTCCCTCCACCTCCTGTATACACTATCCATTCCCCCTGGTTCAAACTCATGATTCTCGCACAGCGGCGTTAGCACCGACATGGACGATCAAAGATCTGGCGACATCTTTTCGAAACACCTCTATTCAGTCCACAAGTGCGATCCCTAACTTCCAGCAGCCTGTCACTTTAATTTGTTCCTATGAAGCTTAATGCAAGATCGGGGATCAGCACCTCATTTTTCAAATAAGCACATTACAGCCTTTTGATTTTTAAAAGGGTCCCTCCTTTTCTGGACAGCAGCTGCTGGTAATGGTCCCACTTTCGCCATTTACATTCCTTTAGTTCCATCTTTTGTTCCTTTACTTGTCCCATTAACAACTCCTTTGCTTTGTATCATCATCCCTGATCAGTTAAACTCTTTCTTCTACTCGAGCACAGACTTTCCCTTTCATTCTCTCTCTATATGCCCCTCCTCCACACACACACACACACACACACACACACACACACACACACACACACACACACACACACACACACACACACACACACACACACACACACACACACACAGAGACAGTTGCCACCTGATCAAAAGTATTTCCAGTATTTGCTATATTTCATTTGAGCTCAATAATCCTGTTGTTTTCATTCACCAAATTGACTGGTTCTGGGGAACCATATGGTAAAGGACATGAAAATGTTGCAATGCTATAAATGGCGAGGGCTCCATGCAATGCTTCTGAATTTGGGCTATTTGTCACTGCACATATTAATTTACGAAGGCAAAAGTTAAGGCCCTGATTGAGAACCAGTGAAAGTCTGGTCATGAGCAAATAATTTGGAAACTGTATCTGTTGTGGCACCAAGCAACCCAGGACATTGCGAAAGGCCGAGACAGCCACATGAACTTTAGAAGAATTAGGTTTGAAAATAACGTCAAACAGATTTCAAGATATTTCAGAAGGGAAGTATATGACATAAGCTGCAAATCAAGTCACTGTACAGGGTATATGCTCTATTAATGGATGTACTGAGGGAACTAAACCAAGGCATTTACCACAGTAAGTCTCCAAATGCTGTTGACTCCTCCACACCATGCAATGTCAGTTCGCCATCAGCAATCAGTACTGCCGCATGTCCAGTGGTGGATTTCTAGTATTTAATGGAGTGGTTTTCAATAGTGCGGCTAACAGGACAAGGTAACTCCATTTGTCAATTCACAAGCAAGTCGCAGTCTCACATGAGCATTTCAAGTAATAAATATAAGCGACGGTGATCTTGAACAGACTGCGTTATCCGCACAGTACTTAAAATCTTTGGCAGGAGCAGAATACTGACCTAACTGTGGAGGAACTTAATTTGTTTGGTGCACACAATTTATGGCCTGGGTTAATGCCAATAAGTCTACAATGTGACCACAGGAGGGGGCAAATGCTCTTGTGCAGACTGCAAAATTTCAATCTGTGCATTATTTTCTTTTATGCAAAATCTTTCTGCTCAAGGGCTTACACCATTTGGAGCATAATTAATCATCGTGTTCTTTCCCAACCCCGAAATGCATCAGCTCACATTTCTCCACATTAAACCTGACCCTGTCTGTCCCAGTCTATGAACCCACTTTCTCGGTTTACAATCCTCTTCAATTAACCCCAATCCCTACTTCCTTGCCATCTGCAAACTCCATCTGTGGCCGTAGCCATAGATTATTGACATACATTAAAAAAAAAGCAATGGACTGCTGCAGGACATGACTTAAAATTCCTGTGGCCCCCAAAAAGGAATCCATTAACCAGTAATTTGTTTTCTCTTTCAACCAACTTCCTATCCAGAATGTCACAAACCCCTTTCCTAAAATACTTTAATCTCATCAACAAACCTCTTGTGCGGCAAAATATCAAGAACCTCTTCAAAATGCTTATGCAGATATCCTTACACTCAATTATTTACCAAAAGGACACTACAATTTGTCAGAAACAGCTTCCTCGTTCTTTGCAAATTTGTGTCAGCAGATCTTAATTCGCTGATTTCTTTCTAGGTAAGTATGAATTTTATGATCCAGTTCAGCCTCAAAGATTAGCCACGACTGATGTCAGGCTAACTGGCACTTGCTTTATACCAATATTCTATACACGCTACCATCCGGTCCCAACTTCCATATCCAAGAATATGGAAATATCGCGGTCAGATCCTCTGCAATTTCCCAAATATCCTCAGCCATCTACAGTGCATGCCACCTGGGTCCAATGCCTTTCATACTTTAATCACCGCCACTATAAGTTCACCAGAACAGATTTGGTGGTTTTAAAATTGTTGTTTGCTGTGCGCAAATTGTCCAAAAAAAATGACATTTAATTGGCTGTAAAGTACTTCGTCATGTCCTGTGGCTATTAATGGTGCTACACAAATGCAACTCTTTCCTTTCCCTCCTGCAACTCTTTCCTTTCCCTCCCCCATTACCCCCTTCTCTTTATAACCCTGTCTTTATGGTTATCGTTTCTCTATTTGTTTACTCTCCTGGTTATTTTTGTGACAATGGGATTGGTTGCTGCTGTTACCACACGACAAGTAGCCCATCTCCTGTTTTGTTGTTGAGCCTATGACATGTGTTTATCATTCTAATCGTCAATTACCCCATCTTCGGAGAGGCTAGAGACTTTGCCCCAGGTGTCATTAAAACAGGTTCGATATGTAAAGCAAATAGTCTTTAGCTGCAGAAAAACAAGCTTGTATAGATACAAGGCAGGGGTAGGAATTGACACACAATACTGCCTACCTTCAATGTGCTGACATTTTCAGCTGTGTGTCAAGCACATGGTTTGGCTAGTCTCTATCGAGGAAAACTGTAAACCTATTAACATAGACCAGGACTGGTCTTCACGTTCCTCTTCGTCATTACCCAACTTCTTTTTGAAACATATATTTTAAACCAAACACAATCAGTAATGTACACATACCACAACCAAATACAAACATGATTCAAATTTGTCAATTTTCCCCTTTTTCTCCCTTGAACTACCCCAACACCCCCTTTCCACTCAAACCCCCCCCCTTCCTGGTGACACATAGATCCTCAAACCTCCATCTTACAAAGAATCCCTCTTCCCAACTCCGAGAGTGGACTCGATCTTTTCCAGTTTAAAAAATTCGTCGAAATCTCCCCGGCAACACCGCTGGCCTCCAACTCCGTAAGATTCATCGCCGTGCCACGACATCGGACCCCCTACCCTCCAGCAACTCCGGCAGCTTCGAAACACCAATCTACTGATCTAACAGCATATGCTTTGGCAGCCGAGATTAAAATATCCGAATTCGCTCCCTGTTGGCAATTTGAACTTCTCCTGCAATTCCTCCAGCTTCGGGAACCTCACCTCTACGGACAGGTCCCTAACCGGCTCTATCTCCTCCCTGTACCAACTCCTGTACATTGCATCCATCCCTCCTGGTATAAACCGGTGTTTCCCACATATTGGGGGCAGCACCGAGTTACTTCCTATAACAAAATGCCACCTCAACTGATTCCATATTTTGAGAGATGACACAATGACGGGGCTGCTATCGTGCCTACCCAGGAAAACGGGAGCGGACCCTTGAGCTCATCCCCACATACGAGGCCTCCTCCACCTGCATCCATTCGGACCCCCACACCTAGGTCTCACCTTCTCCATGTTTGGCACCCAATAATAGTTTAACAGGTTTGGGAGCGCTGATCCCCCCACCTGTCTCCCTCTCTGCAAAAAGGTCCTCCGAATCCTGGCATGTTGCCTGCCCAAACAAATTCAGAAATTAATGTATTTACCCTCCGGAAAAACGCCTTGGAAAGGAATATTGGAAGAGATGGAAAAACAAAATAAAAACTTCGGCAAAAGGTTCATCTTCACAGTCTGTACTCTCTCTGCTAGGGACAGTGGCAGGGCATCCCACCCCATCAAATCCCCTTTGACCCCCTCTACCAGACTGGCCAGGGTACATTTATGCATTTGAATCAGTCATGGGCCACCGAAACCTTCTCTTGGCCAGCTTGAATGGCAGGGCCATTCACCTCCCCACCCCCCCACCCCGGGCATTCACTGGAGGTATCTCACTTTCCACCACATCCAGTTTGTACCCAGAAATTGCACTGTCCCCATTGGCCCATTATTGTCCCCACCCAATCCAGCGGGTTAGAAACGTACAGCAACAAATCATCCGCATACAGCGACACCCTATGCTCCTTACCTGCCCTCACAATGCACTTCCACTTCCTTGAAGCCTGCAGCGCAATCACCAAGGGCTCAATAGTCAAACAAACAGCAATGGGGACAGTGGGCATCCCCTACCTTGTTCCCCTATACAACCTAGGATACCCCAAATTCATTGGGCTGAAATATCCGCCGTCAGGATTCTCCGTTTTGCCGGCAGTCCGGGGGTTTCCCCTCGGCGTGGGGCTGCCCCACATGGGAAATCCTATTGACCAGCCGGCAAAACAGAGAACCCCGACGGTGTGCCGCACCAGAAATCTGGAGGAACCAGTCCATCATGTTCGTCCTCACACTTGCTGTGGGGGGTGCATACAGCAACTGCACCCATGAGGCCAATGTCGGTCCAAATCCAAACCTGCTCAGGATCTCGAACAGGTACCTCCAATCTTTCTCTGCATCCACTGATGATAACCTCAGGCGTTCTACCTCTTGACAGGACCATTGCCGCATTGAACAGCCTCCTGATGTTGCTTGACAACTGTCACCCCTTAACAAACCCGGTCTGGTCCTCCGAGACCACATCCAGCACACCCCCTTCCAACCACCTCGCCAACACCTGAGCCAATACCTTCACTTCTATATTTAGCATTCACATCTGTATTTAGCAAGGAGACAGGCCTGTAAGACCCGTGCTCTGCCGGGCTTTTATCCTTCTTTGGGATCAAAGAAATAGAAGCTTGCGCAAGTGTGGCTGGGTACCCTTTCCTTGCCAACGATTAATTATCACACATATCCAGAAGATGGGGGACCAACTCTTCAAAAAATGGTTTGTAAAATTCTACCGGAAAGCCATCAGGCCCCGGTGCCCTCCCCAATTGCAACAACTGCACACACATTATCTCCTGCAACCCCAATGGTGCCTCCAATTCCCGCCTTTCTCATTCTCCACCTCTGGAACACCAATGCATCCAAAAAAGCCTCATCTCCGTGTCCTCCCCCTGGAGTTCAGATCTATACAATCCCTGATAGGTCTCAAATGCCTCATTGATTTTTCTAGCATACCTTCTCCTGCCTCCCTCATCTGTGTAATCTCCCACGCAGCCGCCTGCTGCATTAACTGATGGGCTGGCAACTGACTCATCTTCTCCCCATTCTCGTATTAAACCCCCCCTTGTGTGGCAAAGCTGACCTAGCACCTTCCCCATCATCAATAGGCCAAACTGCCCCTGCAGTTTCTTCCTTTCAGTCAACAACTCCCTAGGTCTGGGCCACCAAGTACCGCTGATTCACCTCTACAATATCATCCACTAATCTCTGCCTCTCCTCCCCCTCAACTTTGTCCCCGTGGACCTTAAGAAATAACCTTGCCCCTGGACCACCGCCTTCAATGCCACCCAGAATGTGGAGGAGAGCTCCCCCTTCTGATTAAGTTCCACATAATTCTTTATCGCCAATGACACCTTCTCACAAAACTTATCTGCCAAGAGTGGTGAATCAAACTTCTACCCTGTTCTCTGCGTCCAGCCCATTTCGAACCTCACGTCTACATAATGCAGCGCATGCTCTGAAATCACTATCCTTGCGTATTCTGCCCCCACAACCCCCGACAGCACCGACTCCCCCACCACAAAAAACAAATCAATACAGGAGTATCCCTCCCCCACACCGATCGCACACCTCCCTGGACACTACAAATGCCACCCATTTACTAAACAGGTTCGCAATGCCCCTCGATTTAGAGTTAAACCCCAAATGGAACGTTTGTCCCACCCATCCCTTCTTTAACCACGTCTGGTCCTTCACCCATAGATGTGCCTCCTGAAGGAAAACCATATCAGCCCTGAAACCTTTTTAGGTGTGTGAACACCCGAGACTGTTTGATCAGACCATTTAGACCTCGCACATTCCATTCCCCTCCTAGCACGGATCCCGCCCAACCATCCAGCTCCTCTCCAGCCTGGGCCCACCCAAAATGGTTTCCCCTCCATCCTCCCCTGAACCCAACCATATTGTTATAAGAGTCACGCACCTCCTCATCAGCACCCCCCCCCCCCCCCCCCCCCCCCCCGCTAGCAACCGCAGCCCCTCCCCCACACTTCCCTTTACTCGCATTCCCTGCTAGCATGACAACGTCCTCCTGGAGATCAACGCAAAGGACCCCACCCTAACCACTCCTCACCCACTCTGCTTCCACCATCCTATTTCAAAATGTCCCTCCCCAGGCCCCCCTACCAGAGCTCCCTCGCGCCCTCGCTCCAGCATGAGCACACAACCCAAAACTCTGTACCATCCCCTCATCGACCCAGACCAATGCAATACCAACATGTGCACAAGACAACCAAACATATTGCATATACATATCACTCTAAAAGAGACAGTAAAGTTACCACCCAAAGAGACCAAAACTCTGAATCATCGCCCCACCCGAATACAAAACCAACATGTGCAAAAGAGAAAACCTGTATATACATAACCATAAAACAGAAACAATTCACAACATTAGCCCACCCCCAACCCATGTTCTTTGACGAAGTTGCCCCCCTCCTCCAGCATCCTAAAGTAATGTTCCCTGCCCTTGAAAGTAACCCAAAGTTTGGTTGGGTACAGCACTCCAAACCGGACCTGGCTACAAAAGAACTCCGACTTGGCCTCATTAAACCCTACTCATTATCGAAGTTGGCAGCAATGTCTTGGTGAATCCAAATCCAATTCCACACTCAGCTTCAGTCTCGAGTTACCTTCGCCCACCTTTCTTCTCCTGGAACTTGTGCATACGCACAATCACCGCCTGTGGCGGCTTCCCAGATCTAGGCATCTGTCGTATCAATCGATAGGCACGATTCACCTCCGGGGCCTTCTCGAAGACCCCTGCCTCGACCAGCTGCTCAAACATCTTTGAAACGTAGCCCGTGGCACTCGCTTCCTCCACACCCTCCAGCAGACCCACAATTTATAAATTCTGCCACCTGGACCGATACTCCTGGTTGTCCACCTTCGCCCTCAGAGCCTTGCAGGCCTCCCCCAGCATTGCCATCTCTCCATTCAAAGACATGGTCTAACACCGCCCTTTCCACCTCTTGCATCATTGCACCTTGCAACCCCAGGCACTTCTCCACCTGATCTAAAGTCCCACGAAGAGATATAACTGCTCCCTCAATCGCACTGGATCAGTCCCCATGCTGTTGCCAAAACTCACCCTTGATAAAGTCCATCAACTGCTTCACAAGCAGCGTGGCAGACGATGACTACCCTTCTCCATTAGTGCTGTGCCACACGTGTCCTCCAACTCTTGAGCTAGGACTTTTAAAATGACTTTCGCCGGGTGTGATAACCCACTGACAATCCACACTGGGTGAGGACCCAACACCCTCCACTCACTTCGCACTTTTTGCACAAAAATCACCCATTAACTGGGTAGAAAAGGGCCAAAAACGTCCTCCAAGCAGGAGCCACCTTTTGTGCGACCGATCAGCTCATGGCCTCCATCAGAAGTGCCACAAACCAATTTCTTAAGGCTTCCTCTACCCTCACTTCGAGCAAGCCCAAGGCGCTCACAGAACAAAGGTTCCAGCACAGTAGGTGGGAGATGTTATATGTTGTACATGTTATATTCATTTCATTATGGAGAGGATGGGGGGCGGGGGGGGGGGGGGGGGGGGGGTGTGTGTGTGAAACGCAGGGTTGCTGCTGGCTAGGGCGTAAACGTTATTCATTGTCTTACTAACGGTTCAAGAGAGGAAAGTAGAGTTGGTGGCAGACTGTGGCAGGTAGACTAAATGGAGAAGGGAGCAGTTAAGGCCATGTTAAAATAAATCAAAGTTACGTTTTTATTATTTAATAGCAAAATATTGGTACCAAATGAAAAACACTTGTGCTATACCCATTGCTGATTTTCTTCCAATGCTGTTAACCACTTTAGTGAAATAATTCCGAATTGTCTATTTAAAATCCATGTTGCCAATTTGTACTTTCACACAAAGATTGACACCACCTTCGTTAGTTTTCCCACACACAGTGTAATGTAAATGGTAAATGGGGTAAGCCTCACACTAGAAGTTAGAGATTTAATAGTAACAAAAAAACTACTCGCTAAAAGGCAAAAGATGACTTTACGCTAGCATTTGCAAACATTAGAATATTAATAGAATTAAAGTGATTAGCCTGAATTTTTTTTAATAGAAACTGCAGCAAATAAATAAAGGTTGTAGCAGCAACAATGGAGAAAGCCTTTTGGATACCTTCAGGACTTCTGAACTCACCTGGCAGAGATGTACAACCATTTTCTAGGATCAGAGATGCAAGCATAAGAGTAAGAATATGATTCAAAATAACTAATACAGACTTGCATCAGAAGACAAAAAAAAAAGAGAACATGAGCTCAAAAAAGGTTGAAATTGTAAAATTAAGGGACAGAAATGAGAGAATGCTACATTTCTTGGAACTGCATTGATGACGAAAAATTATTTACTCTTACTTCTCGTTTTGCTAGTAGCACGTTCGGCACGATGTGTGGTAGACATCGGCCCAGCATCAGCATCACGCACTGCTCACTATCTGCGATTCGAGAAACCTGGACAAATAGAAAATAAACTGGTGTACAATCATTTCTGGGCCCTGTTGTTTAAAATTGTGCTCTCATTTCAAGTTGGTAAAATAAAGTTTAAAATAAAAACAGATGCCCACCAACATAAATAACTTAAAAACAATGGCATTAGCATTACAACTTCAGCAGTTGACCAGCTTCAGTTCACACCCTCCCAAGATCTATGGAAATAAGTCTCCAACAGATCATCTGCGGATTTATAGGAATGTCGGTCCATTACGGATGTGGAAGTTAAACGTATCGGTCAGCAATTAGCTGTGGCCCATTATCCCCTCAGTTTCAGAAGTAGAATTTTCCACAATTATTGGCATATTAATTCATTCTTCAACGTGCTTCTTTCCGATTTCCATCGAACGTGCGATCAAATGGGAGAATTCTCAACTCATAGGATTCATAACCATGAACAACAGGGTTCAGGGAACAGACTCTAGTTTGGCAAATACAATATGGAAGATGATTAGAAATGGCCTCCTTAGCATTGTTGCATTTACTGACTGTGGGTGTACTGTATATTCACATGATTCTGTGCATTTGCTGGTTTGCTAACTGTGCTGTAGGTGCAAATTGCACAATTGGAAAGCAAGATTGGGTATTTTTTAAAATACGTTTTATTTCAAACAGTGCAAAAATAAAAAATCACAAACGTGTAAAAAACTTAATAACCAACAGCGTGTCATTTTTTGTTTTTGTAAACTATTACTATAATCCCAATCCCCCATGCCCTACTCCCCCCCCCCCCCCCCCCCACCCCCCCCCAATTGCAGGCAACAAACAGATCTTTAAAGGCAGCGATGAATGGTCTCCACCTAGAGTAGAACCCTTCTTCAAACCCCCCTCCCCCACATTCTAGTCGCAGAAATTCTTTCTGCTGTGTCCCCCAACCATGCTGAGGCCCTAGGCCCGAAGGTACCGTCGACTTCCACCCTAGCAGGATTCATTGGCAAGCAATGAGGGGCGAATAAGGCCAAGATTGGCCCTCTTCACCTCTCGAAGCACTGGCAAATCTGACACCACAAAAATCGCCAATGGGCATGGCTCCAACCTCACCAACATAGTCTCAAAGATAGAGGCCCAGAAATTGACCAATTCTGGGCAGGATCAGAACATATGAGAGTGGTTTGTTGGCCCCCTTAAATACCTCTCACACCTATCCTCCACATTGGGGAAGAACCCACTCATTCACACTCTAGACATGTGTGCTCTACGGAAAACTTTAAATTGTATCACTTGCCTGGCACAAGACGAAATAGAGTTTACCCTCTATAATATCTCATTCCAGGTCCTCTCTCCAGCACTAAATGCAATTCTTCTCCCCACTTCCCCTTCATCTCTTCTAATGGAGCCTCCCCAGTCTCCAGCACCGTCCCATATATATCCGAGATCTTCCCTTCCCCCAGCTCATCACAAGACAACACCCTGTCCATCAGTGAATGTCTCGCCAACTGAGGGAATGAAGAGAGTTCTTTGCGAACAAAGTCTTGCACCTACATATATCTAAACACTCCCTCTTGGGACTTGGTATTTTGCCTTCAACTCCTCCTGTCCTGCAAACCTACCTTCCACAAACAGATCCCTAATTCTCTTGAACCCCTCCCTTTTCTATCCCAGAAGGTGAAAATAGTGTCTATCCCAGAAGGTGCAAATCTATGGTTTCTGCAGGCATGTGTCCCCCCCCCCCAAACTGATTCCAGATTTTAAGGGATGCCGCAACCATGAGGTTCAACGCGAATTTCCCTGGGGAAAACAGGAGGGGGCAGTGACCAATGCCCTTAAACACGACCCAACACAGGAAGCCTCCTCCATTTGCCCCCATCCCGACCTCTGCATTCCCCATCACCATTGCACCTTCATAATATACGCCGCCTAATAGTAGAACATTAAATAGAACATTAAATGCCCCCTCCCGAATGCCGTCCCCTCTGCAGAAAGGCTCTCCGAACCCTGCCCACACAAAAGCAGAGATTGACTTGTCCACCTTAACAAAAATTATTTAGGGAGGAAGATCGGGAGGGATTGGTTCACAAATAGGAATCTTGGCAGAATGTTGATTTTGATCATCCGTATTCTTCCCGCCAGGGAAAGCGAGAGGACATCCCATCTCTTCGAGTCCCCTTTCACCCTCTCCACCAGACTGGCCAATATCAATTTGTGCAGCAAGACCCAATCACGAGCCACTTGAATCCTGGCTATCTGAATTTCACCATGGCCAGCTTGAACGGTAGCGTTCCCTAGTCTGTTCTCCTACCCAGGGAGTTTACCAGAAATACTTTGTTCTTGGTCATGTTAAGTTTGTACTCGGAGAAGGATCCAAACCTCCTTAACTGCCCTATTATCTTCCCCATACATGATCGAGGGTCCAAGACGTATAAACAGGTCATCTGCATAAAGGCACACTATATTCATTACTCCCTCTCTCAATACCTCTCCACTCATTCGACAACCTAAAGGGTTTGATTGCTGGCACAAACAACAATGGACATCCCTGCCTTGTGCCCCTGTAGATCCGGAGATATCCTGAGCCCAATGCATTAGTCCTAACACTCATCATGGAAGCAGTATACACCAATCTCACCCAGGAGATAAAGGTTAGCCCCAAACCCAAATCAGCCCAGAAATGCGAAGAGGTAGCTCCACTCCACTCGATTGAAAGCCTTCTCTGCGTCCATCGAGATGAGTACTTGAGGCACCTTCCAATAGATGGGGACATGACCATATTCAAAAATCGCCTGATATTGGCCGACAGCTGTCACCCCTTAACAAAACCAGTCTGGTCCTCTGAGATCATCTCCGGCAAACAACCCTCCAGGAGCTTCGCCAAATCCTCAGCTAAAACCTTTCCATTGGTGTTCAGTAAAGAAATAGGCATACAAGACCCACACTCCACCAGATTCTTGTCATTCTTTGGGATCAGGGAGATCGCCGCCTGTACCAATGTGTCGGCAAGTCCCCCCCCCCCCCAGGACAAAGAATCATTGTACAACCCCAATAAATGTGGTGCTAGTAACGCTGCAAATTGCTTACAAAGTTCCACTGGGAAGCTGTCCGGTCCCAGTGGCTTCCCCGTTGCATGAAACTGATATACTTCATTACTGCCTCCAGCCGCAACGATGCCTCAGAGCCCTATTCTCTCCCATCTCCAATACCAGGAAGCCCAGCCCATTTAAAATTGTTCCATCTCCCAGCCCTCCACTGGGGGCTCAAACCTATACAGCACCGATAAAATGCCTCAAATACGGCATAAAGTTTGTCCGGAGTGTCACCAAGTTGTCTCTGCTGGTGAACTAACAGACGGCTGGCCTTCTCCCCAGACTCAAAGAACACTCCCAGTGAGCGCTGCTGTTGGTTCACCGCCTTCCCAGTCGATACCAGATCAAATTCCACCTGTACCCTCTTTCTCTCCACTAACAGTTCTTTTGTCAGGGCCGTGGATAACTACCGATCCACTCCCAGAATCAAGCCAGCCAGCCTCTGCCTGTCCACTTTCCCAACCTTGTCCCTGTGGACCTTTTATGAAATTACCTCCCCTCTGATCACCCTCTTCAGCGCTTCCCAAAACGTGGAGGGCGACATCCCCTTTCCTGGTTGAACTCTGCATAGTTTCCTTTGACTGAGGTTACCCTCCCACAGAACGCCTTGCCTGCCAGGAGCGCCACATCTAACCTCCACAGGGGCCACTGGGCTCGACCTGCCTCTAGCCTCACACCCACACAATGTGAGCAAGATCCGCCACTATTGCAGCGTACTCAGCCCCCACAAACCACAGAAGTACCGATTTCCCCACCAGTCTATTTGGGAGTACACTTGATGTATGTGGGAAAGGATGAAAACTCCCTCTTTCTTTCGCCATCCCCGAAGTTACTAAGGTCTTGGGGGCTCAGCTTGTCCATCCTCGGGTCCAACACGCAATTGAAATCAACCCCCATGATCAGCTGGTGAGAGTCGAGGTCTGGGATGGCCGCCAACATCTTCATTGTCATCCCAATTCAGAGAATAGACCAAGACTACTGATGCCCCACCAAGACCCCACTCGCCATAGAATCATTAAATCCCTATATGCAGAAAGAGGCTATTCGGCTCATTGAGTCTGCACCAGCCCTTGGAAAGAACACCCCATTTAAGCCCACATCTCCAGCTAATCCCCGTAGCCCCACCTAACCTTTTGGGCACTAAGGGGCAATTTAGCCTGACCAATCCACCTAACCTGCACATCTTTTGACTGTGGGAGGAAACTGGAGCACCCGGAGGAAACCCACGCAGACACGGGGAGAACGTGCAGACTCCACCATCACAAATCGCCCCCGCAGGATCCAGCACCATACTGGCTCCTGTAAATGCCATCCTCTTGTTGAACAAGATTGCAACCCCTCTCTACTTCAAATCAAAACTTGAATGGAACGCCTGCGCCACCCATCCCTTCCTTAGCCTTGTCGGCTCCCTAACCCTCAAATGCTTCTCCTGCAAGAAGCTTACATCAGATTTCAAACTCTTCAAATGCGCAAACACCCGGGATCCTTTGACAGGACCATTTAACCCCCTCACTTTCTATGTAATCATCCTGACAGGGGTCTCTAAACCGCCTTCCTCCCCATTAGGATCAGCCATATCCACTGTGAGGCCACCCAGCCGAATCCAGGCTCGTCTCGGTTTCAAGACCACTCAAAATAGCTGCCATCACCACCCTCTCCCAAACCTAACCATAAAGAAAACTGCGTCACCAGCACTATACCCTCCCCCCTCCCTCAGCTCCCCAAAACACCCTCCCAACCCCGAACAATGAAAACCTTGCCAACCTTGGCATACTGCAGCCTCTCACCAACCTAACTGGCCTCACCCTCCTGCCCACCCAGGCTACCCACTGCAGCCTGCTCCCTCACACTTCTCCAGTTTACTAGCATCCTTGTTAACATGGTGACCCACCCACTTGGAAATCAACCAAAGAGAACCCGACCCAAACAGCCCCAACTACCCCAACCCCACTCCCCCATCTGACTAATGCAAAGGGGGAAGAATGTATCCATACCCACTCTTAATGGGGCCCGATACCCCAAACTTCCGTGAAGAGAAAAACGCAGATCTCAAGTAATCCCAAAATCAACCATGGTGAAGAACGAAAACATGCGAAACCTTCAATCATTCAAATAACAGCACCAATTGCCATTAATTCTCCCCCAAACCATTCTTTCTCAAAGTCATTCACCTTCTCTGAACGTGACCCATGTTCAACAAATGAAATGAAATGAAAATCGCTTATTGTCAC
This sequence comes from Scyliorhinus canicula, assembly GCF_902713615.1. Lineage (NCBI taxonomy): Eukaryota > Metazoa > Chordata > Chondrichthyes > Carcharhiniformes > Scyliorhinidae > Scyliorhinus > Scyliorhinus canicula. The sequence goes on along the minus strand of NC_052150.1, from coordinate 9,092,078 downwards.
AAGTAGGCTTCAAATGAAGTTACTGTGAAAAGCCCCTAGTCGCCACATTCCAGCGCCTGTTCAGGGAGGCTGGTACGGGAATTGAACCGTGCTGCTGGCCTGCCTTAATAGCCAGCTCTTTAACCCTGTGCTAAATCAGCCCCCAAGGGTACAATATCCCAAATCGGACTTGAGCCTGCTCAACGTTTGGCCAGGTTGGCCCCAATGTCCTGGTAGATTTATATGGGGTGGCCCTCCCCCAATTACCGTGTTGCATGATCTTCGCCCACTTTAAGATTTGCTCCTCCAAATATTTGTGCAACCGATCGATTACTGCCTGTGGCGGATCCTCGGCTCTCGGCTTCTGGCGCAGCGACGGTGGGCCCGATCCATCGCGACGGGTTTCGCAAAAACCCCTCCTCCTCCTCGACCAGCTTCCCAAACACCTTCACCACTTATTTGGTGGCGTACGTACCTTGAATTCCCTTAGATAGTACAAGTATCCTTGGGTTTTGACAGCTGGATCGATTCTCCTAGTTGGCCATCAAAACTTTGTTGGTCTCTGCCGGCGTTGATGTCTTTGCCTCTAAAGAGACAATCCGGTTGCTCTCCACCTCTTGAATCGTTGCACCCTGTGACTCCAGTCGCTCCGCCACCCGAGAAGAGGAGCTACTATCACCACGGACAGGTCATCGCGCATCTCCTGCCTGTGTGTCTTCAATTCACCAGCAACTCCTCCGTTGATGCTTGGGAGGGCAGTGACGACGTGGTGAGGTCCGCCATCACTTCCTTCACTGTGCCACGAGGGTCCTCTGAATCTTGTTCGATTTAAACCTTGATTTAAACCTTTAAACCCGCCGACACCCCACATTGCAGGGAAAACCAATGAACTTCACTTGCTTCATTCTACTTCCCTCCAAAACACCCGTTTAGCGGGTACAAAAGACCAAAAAACCAAGTCTCCAAGCGGGAGCCACCTTGCGTGTGACCGATCAGTTCATGGCCGCCACCGGCCCTTAAGAGGGTATTTCTATGAAAACATTTTTTAAAAACAATCAAATCTGCAGCGTGTTAGATCAGATTTCCTGTGGCAGGGCAACATAATGCTGAATTTTTAAAAAAGCGTGACAGAAATCTGAACTCTGCTGCTCGTTGGGTTGCCCCTGCCAACGAATTTGTTTAAAAAGAAATGCAACCACCTGGTTGTAAAGTATACTTTGCATGCACTCTATCCACCGGCTTGCAACTGTTACCCTCCAAAGAGACAATGCATCCTTTTCTTGCAGCCACATCAATTGCAGAACTCTACCTTGAAAATTGGATAACTTCAGGCTCAAACTAAATACCCTGAATTATTAATTAGCAATAAAAGAAAAATCACCAGTGGCAATCAGTAGCCATCTTAAAATAGCTTTAGCTTTAGACAGACATAGCAGGAATTAGTGCAGCACAGTCTCAAATAGTTAATGTTTACATGTTGACTACACATCGATATCCAACATAATAAACAGGAGTCAGATTCTGAAGATTTAGGTTTACAAATGTTGAATGAAGGTTTTACCTCTGCTCCCAAACGACTATCGGTTGCCATGCGACAAAAAGATAGCAATGCTTGATGAAATGCAGGTGACAATGTCCTGTAAAAAGAACAGATGCATGAAGCAAAATGTTAGTTTTTGCAAACGTTCCAATTCCATTGCGACACTATTCACTGAACTTGTCAAGTGTGGTCGCGTGGCCCCTTTAAGGGGCAATACTTCACAGGCCATGTGACAGACCCTCAGCCCAGGGGGTTGTCGTGCACAAATGTTAGCCCAATTGGGTGTTTAGGTGCAGATCTGGCCATTGAGGGTTGATCAGAGTTAGCCTGGGAGTCGTGGGAACAAGGCCAGTGTACTAGTTGTGCTGTTCTGTGTATGTAGTTCTTCTTGGTTAGATAAATCACTGTTGTGATCAAACACTGCCTCGTCACTTGCCTTGCGATACAACAGTAAGCCTATTGTATGTAGCTTAATGGTTGGCCATTCTGTAACACCCTGTATTTTGGTTTGTCCATCTGGAGTGTCAAAGCGTGTAATCAGTATCAGGGTTAAAGAGTAGACATTATCTTTGAGCAGAGGGCAAGGGGTAAAGCAAAGTACTATCACCAAGTACTTTCAAACTATCTTTCTAATTGAGAGTAGAAAACATTGCGCCAGCATGAGAAATGTACTAAAAACCCACCACCAAAAAACAGAGCAATTCACAGATTTGCCTATTCTTTCTTGGGATGTGTTACAGTGGCAACATCAATTACACATTCCTAACTGTCCTTTAGAAAGTGGCGGAAAGCAATGGTACGGTCAATATATTGATGGCGACTTTTTAGGCAATGGTAATGCCAAGGAGAGTTGGTTGGACTTTTTTTGGTGATGGTCATTGCCTGGCACTTGTGGCAATTAACATTCATGCAACTCATTAGTCCAATTGTGGATGTTGTCCAGGTTTTGCTGCTCGCAGGCACTGACTGCTTCATTATCCAAGTATTTACAAATAGAACTGAACATGGAATGATCAATAGAGTTCCCCAGTTCTGAGTTCTTGGCAGCGAGAAGGTTATTAAAGAAGCACCTTAAGTTGTGATGAATGTAAGAAAGTCATTTTATATTTTTTGCAGGGTTCTTAAAAACCTGGGTTAAGATGCATACAGACAGTATTGTAAAGACCCTCCCTGTTGATTCCCTTACTCCCCATTTATTTTACTTTGTGGTCATCATTTTGATCCATGGATATTTAATGGACATGGCTTAAGTAGAGCAGGGGGAGGAAGTAACTCAATAGCTGGAAAATGATACACTGTGCTGTGGAGGTTTAGCTTCTGAATAGGAAAAACTCAGACTTTCTGGTACCCGAGAGATCGGAGGGATTCAGTTCGATTGGTTGGCTAGTAACCAAAGGCAATATTCTGCCCGGCGAAAGGTGGCGATTGGGTCCTACCTGAGTGGGATGGTTTTCAGAGGAAGCGAGAGTCAGATCTGGAATTGAGCACGCACTAGCCCAGGGCGTAATAGCATTATGACTGTAGAGCTGTGATTAAGGTGTAGGGAAAGCGAAGTGATCATTGAACACTTGTTTACAGATGGCTAGTTAAGGAATATTGTTTAGGTCTGAAGGATCCCTAGGGTGCAGATAATTTATTGGGGGTATTACGTTTGATCCTGTACAAGAGATAAAACAATGCATTTGCTTGGTGTGCAGATGATTAGTTAATGGGAGGAGCCAGGTCGGTCTGAAAAGGCAGATGGTCTTCGAACTCCAATCTACACAGAGGTATTTCAGTTTGGTCCTGGAAGGTTCTCTCTTCTGCACAGACAAAAACAAGTAGAAACCTGGTTGTTAACTTCATTCATGAGAGGTATTTCAAATATATTGGTTTGCTTAATTGCAAGATAATGATATCACGTAAAAGTTTTCTCTTTTACACGAGAACGGTTGTAACTATTAATTGTAAAGCTATTCCTTTGTTGCTAATGTGGTTAACTCTGTGTTTAAATTAACATTTGTTTTAACATAAAAGATACATAAAAGACAGTAACCTCTGACAGTGCAGCACTCCTTCAGTATTGACCCTCCGACAGTGCAGCACTCCCTCTACTGACCCTCTGACAGTGCGGCACTCCCTCAGTACTGACCCTCTGACAGTGCAGCACTCCCTCAGTACTGACCCTCTGACAGTGCGGCACTCCCTCAGTACTGACCCTCTGACAGTGCGGCACTCCCTCAGTACTGACCCTCTGACAGTGCAGCAATCCCTCAGTACTGACCCTCTGACAGTGCAGCACTCCCTCAGTACTGACCCTCTGACAGTGCAGCACTCCCTCAGTACTGACCCTCTGACAGTGCGGCACTCACTGTGTACTGACCCTCTGACAGTACGGCACACCCTCAGTACTGACCCTCTGACAGTGTAGCACTCCCTCAGTACTGTACTGCCATTGGGATCCCAAAAGAGAACCCACTATTTTCAACTTGTAAATCTGTGAGGAAAATGTTACTGCACCACAGGAGTGCTAACACTGACCATGTTAAAATCTTTAATTTAATCACAGAATTAATCACATTAGCAACAAAGAAATTGCTGGGCAGTTAAATTACAATAGTTGTCAAGTAAACAAGGAAATCTCAACTTGCTTCCTAAACTGCCACTACTATATATTGGTTTGCGTAATTGTAAATGCCACTCATGAATAAAGTTAACAACCAGGGTTTTACTTGCTTTTCTCTGTGCAGAATCTTTGGAGAGAGCACCTTTCAGGATCAAACTGAAACACCTTTGTTCAGATTAAATGTTCTAGGATCTACTGACTCCTCAGACAGATCTGGCTCCTCCCATTAACTACATAATCTATACCCAAAGGACAAGGCATTCTTTTGTCTCAACGTACATGTCCCTTGACTTGTCTTGTCAAGACCAAACACAATACCCCTGAAATATCTATACTCCAGGGGTCCATCAAACCCAAATAATATTCCATTAGGTAACTATGTGTAAACAAGTAAATGGTTCTCAAATTTATTAGCAGTACACGTCACCAGAAAATCAATGGTGACCACATTTTTACGACACCGTAATCACTGCTCCAGCATTCATACTGTCTGTATGCATCCCAACCCAGGTTTTAATAACATTACTGCAAAAACAATTTCAAAAATATGACTATTTTGTTACATTCATCACAACTGCAGTGGTCTGATCCCCTAGCTTTTTGATTCAGCAGTTGTTACGCCAAGGAGCAGTGAAAGTTGGATCAGAGCACGCATTCAGGATTTGAAACGTTAGACATCTGTGCTCCTTATAAAAAAAGTAATGCATTACAAGTCAGAGTTTAAGGTTTTCTATTGGTAACTCAGATTGGTGGAACAACATTAATCTTCAGCCTCATTTCCCACTCAAAGTCCAAAACACCACCAATGAGCTAGGCAAAAAACATCTTTATGAAGAGATCCTTGAAATCATTATATATTGCTTTAAAGTATTGCTATGAAATTCTTTTCGAATTTAAAATGGAAAATTAACATTTTGAAAGAGATTATTTTAGTTTTAGGTGTCAGCGCGAGCAGAATAGTGCACTCTTGTCTAATTGTCTCAATTTAGTAAACTGTGAAGTTAGTTTCAATGGGTTCGCGAACGGAGTGACCGCAGAAAAGAGGCTCCCGCATGCGGATCCACAAAACCGCGGCTTTTTAAAAAGAATTAAAGCCCTGCAAAATCGGCCCTGCCTCCCTTGCCCAGCCCAGGCGCCAAAGCTCCGTTCCACGGAGCAGAAGAAAAAGAAAATAGGAGAGACTGGTCCTGGTCAGCGGAACAGCTGCACGTGGAGGAGGGTCAGAGTAAGAAACTGCCTGAAATTCGGAGCAAGGAAAGGATAAGACAAAAAATAAATAGATAATAATGTTTTTAATTCAACTTTTTTTTCCCCCTTTCCTGAAAATTTAAAAATCTTTTTTCAAAAAAAAGCTAAAAAAAAAAATTCCTTTTTATAAAAACTCTAAAGAAAAAAAACAAAAATCGCTTTTAAAAGGAGAAAAAACCCTTGTGTGTGGGGGGGGGGGGGGGGGGGGAGAGAGAGGGAGGGGGGGAGAGGGAGGGGGAGAGGGAGGGGGAGAGGGAGGGGGGAGAGGGAGGGGGAGAGGGAGGGGGAGGGCGGGAAAGGAAGAAGGAAAGCACATAACAGGAATACGCCTGCAAATAATAATAAATCGGGGGGGACGGTGAGATGTACAAAGGAGGAGCTGCGGCCACGCAGGCAGACAACCCCATGGGGCGAGGCGGAGGTTCAGGCGAACCAGGAAGCGAAAAAGCTGGCGAGCCGAGCAGCGGAGCAGGAACAGGACACGGCGACCATCCCCCCCCCCCCCCCCCCCCCCCCCCTTACACAGGGGGAGGAATGGAGAAGCGTGCTAAAAACGGAGATAAACGCCATAAAGGAGGAGATAAAACGAAGATAAACGCCATGATGGAGGCATTCAGGACGGAGCTCCACATAATGATGAAGGAGATGCTGGCGGAGACAACGGACAAAATGCAGCGAACCATCGATGGCCTGGAAAGGAAGGTGGAGGTGCAGGAGAAAACGATTCAGGAATTGGAGAGGGCCGTCTCAGACCAGAGCGACACGATGGTAACTCAGGAAACCGAGGTGAAAAGGCTGGTAACGACCCAGAGGAGCCCAAGAGGGAAAGTGGAGGACCAGGAAAATAGGTCCAGACGGCTGAATGTTAAAATAGTGGGTCTGCTAGAGGGGATGGAGGGCAGATACCCAATAGGCTATGTCACCCAAATGCTGGGCAAGCTAGTGGGAAGGGGGAAATTTCCAAACCACCCCAGAAATCGACAGGGCGCACAGGTTGCTCCGACCCAGGCCCAAAGCCGGGGAGCAGCCCAGAGTGATTATCGTGAAGCTGCACAGCTTCCAAGACAGGGAAAGAATCCTAAAGTGGGCCCGGCAGGCGAAATCGAGCACGTGATCATAAGGGTGTACCAGGACATTGGGGCGGACCTGGCCAAAAGAAGGGCTGAATTCAACAGGGCCAAATCAGCACTCTACAAAAGTAACGTGAAATTTGGGATGTTAGTCGCGGCCAAACTCTGGGTAAAATTTGAGGGGAAGGAGCTGTTTTTTAAACACCCCAGCAGCAGCGGAGGAGTTCGTTAGAGCGAACAAAGTGGGGAGGGACAGCCACAATGGCCATCATGAAAATCATGGGGATGGAAAAGAAAGGAAGAATTGGAACAAAGAGCGGGGGGAAGACCGCAAACAGAAACAATACTATCACGAACTGTACACATGCGGTTGGTTACTGCGCGGGACTGTGCTAACTTGTTCCCGGGCTCGTTCCATCTCTCAATGCAATAGGGGGGAGCGAAGTAAGGTGAACAAGGGTGAGAAAAGCGGACAGGAGGGAGAGACAAGGGCTAGCAAAAGGAAGGTAAAACAGGACCAGAGCAGGGCAAGTACTGGGAGGGGGGCTACCGTGTGAGTGAGGACGGCCAACACGGAGGGCAGGAAGAAAGGAGGGTCGCGGCACTCCTCTCAGGGGAGAGGGAGTGCCTGGCACAAAGGGGGGAGGGGGACAGGGCAGAAGGGGGGCAAGAACACAGGACGGGAGGCAGAGGGACAGGGGCTATGGGGGGGGGGGGGTAGAGGGAGGGGGGGGGAGGAGAAAGAGAGCACAGAACAGAAGAGAAGCAAAGAGAAGGGTGAGGTAGATAAGCAGCACGAACACAGTCCTCGGCAGGCATGGAACCAAGATGGTGCCACAAACAGCCACTCGGGAGGGCTGCAGGGCAGAGGGAGACCCTGGAGTGCAGGGGCGCAGTCACGTGGCGTACACACAGCTGGCGGCCACGTTGGGTGCCCCCTGGACAAAAGGAAACCCCGGAACCCGACTCATGATGAGAACACCGACCGTGGCCATTTGGGAAGGCCCCCTAACGAAGGGAAACCCCGGAGTGCAGTGGCGCGTCCACCAGGTAACTATGGGTGATCCTGCAGGACCGGGGGGGTCAAAAACCCCCCACCGGGATTGTTACCTGGAACATAAGGGGACTCAACGGCCCAGTGAAAAGATCCAGAGTCTTCACCCACCTAAGAAGCCTAAAGCAGACATAATCTACCTACAAGGGACGCACCCGAGGGAGAAGGACCGGCTGCTGGTAAGAAAGGGCTGGGTGGGACAGACGTACCACTCATGCAACGGGACGAGGGCTTAGATGGTGGCAATATTAGCAATAGGACGAGGTTTCCGGAAACCAAGACAGTTACGGACCCAGGGAGACGGTACGTCATGGTCAGCGGTGCCCTGGAAGGGGCACTGGTCGTACTGGTAAATGTGTACTCTCCCAACTGGGACGACAGCGAATTCATAAAGAAGACCATGGCAGAAATCCCCAACCTTGACACACACTGACTGATCATGTGGGGGCGACTTCAACTGTGTACAGGACCCACTGACTGACCGATCCCAGTGCAGGGAAAAAGATTGGCATGGCTAGGGAACTTGGGAGCAATTATGTGCAGATGGAGGCGGTGGACCCATGGAGGTTCCTGCACCCGGGAGAGAAGGAATTTTCATACTTATCAAAAGTACACAAGGTATACACCCGTATCGACTTCTTTGGAGTGGGGAAATCGGTGCTTCCAGGGATCACGGGAACAGACTACTTCGCGATCGTTACCTCTGACCACGCTCCACACTATATGCATGTGAGGTTGGAGACAGGCCGGCCCAGCGCCCCACATGGAGGCTGGACACGGGCCTCCTGGCCGACAAGGCCTTTTGTCAAAAAACATCGCGGGCCATAAGTGACTATGGTAGTAACTAAAACGGGGAAGTCTCACCCTCCACGTTCTGGGAGGCACTGAAGGCCGTGATTAGAGGAGAGATCATAGCCTACAACGCAAGCAGAGATAGGGAAGAGAGGGTGGCCAGGCAACAACTGGTGGACTCCATCCTGGAAGTCGACAGAAAATACTCCGAGGCCCCAACCATGGAGCTGCTGGCGGAGAGAAAAAAAGCTGCAAATGGACTTTAACCTGCTATCTGCTAGGAAAGCAGTGTACCAACTCCTCCAGACACGGGGGGACCTTCTACCAACATGGAGACAAGGCTGGCTGCCTATTGGCTCACCAGCTGAGAAAGCAGGCAGCCACAAGAGAAATAGCTCATGTAAAGGATAGCAGAGGCAAACAGGTAACAGAACCAAAGGAGGTCAATCATGCATTTGAGACCTTCTACCAGGGACTGTATGCCTCCGAGCCCCCCAACGGGGGCGCGGGGATGAAACAGTTCCTAGATGGACTGGAACTACCAGTTGTGGGGGAAGACTGACAGGGGGAGCTGGAAGCACCAATAGACCTGGGAGAAATCATGGAGAGCATCAGCTCCATGCAGGCGGGGAAGGCACCGGGACCAGACGGCTTCCCGGCGACTTCTACAAAAAAAAAAAAAAAAAAATCGCACCAGTCCTGGCCCCACACTTAAGGGACATGTTCGCGGACTCACTGGCAAGCGGCACCCTGCCCCCCACGCTAGCGCAGGCCACAATTTCACTGATACCCAAAAAAGATAAAGACCTGACGGAATGTGGATCATACAGACCCATTTCACTGCTGAACGTGGATGCAAAAATACTTGCAAAGGTCCTGGCCAAAAGGCTGGAGGGCTGTGTACCAGAGGTGGTCGCATGGGACCAAACGGGCTTTGTCAAGGGTAGGCAGCTCACAGCGAACATCAGGCGGCTGCTGAACGTGATAATGACCCCCTCAGGGGAGAGAACACCAGAGGTGATCGTCTCCCTGGATGCAGAAAAGGCCTTCGACAGAGTCAAATGGAAATGTCTCCTCGAGGTACTGGAACGGTTTGGGCGAGGAGCGGGATTCACCGCCTGGGTGAGGCTCCTGTACAACGCTCCCAAAGCGAGCGTCCGAACTAACACCACCAGCTCTGAATATTTCCAGCTGGAAGGAGGAAGGAGCAGTGCTCCGAAAGCTAGGGTTTGAAACGAACATGTTGGACTTTAACCTGGTGTTGTAAGACTTCTTACTGTGTTCACCCCAGTCCAACGCCGGCATCTCCACATCTTACTTCCAGCTGCATAGAGGAACAAGACAGGGCTGCCCCCTGCCCCCACACTTGTTCGCGCTAGCGATCGAACCCCTGGCGATAGCCCCGTAGGACGCGAAAAGCTGGAAGGGAATCCGGAGAGGAGACAGAGAGCACAGAGTCTCACTCTATGCAGATGACCTGCTCCTCTATGTCTCAAAGCCACTAGGAGGGACTGACGGCAATACTACAAATACTGAAAGTGTTTGGAACCTTCTCGGGCTACAAACCTAACCTGGGCAAAAGTGAGGCATTCCCAGTGAACCCAAATGGGGGAGAGAGAGAGCTGGAGGGGCTCCCGTCCAAAACAGACTCCGCTACCTGGGGATCCAGACAGCCAGAGACTGGACATAGATCCACAAGTGGAACCTGACCAGCCTGGTGGAGGAAGTAAGAGACCTTCAAAGGTGGGGCTTACGCCCACTCTCCCTGGGGAGAGTACAGACGATCAAGATGAACATACTGCCAAGGTTCCTCTTCCTGTTTAGATCATTCCGACCTTCATCCCCAAGGCCTTTTTCCAAAACGTAGACAGGCTAATCATGGTGTTTGTGCGTGTGCGTGTGTGTATGTGTGTGCGTGTGTGTGTGTGGGGGGGGGGGGGGGGGGGGGGGGGGGGGGGGGGAAGAACCAGCGAATTCCCAAACAGACACTGCAAAGAAGGAAAATCAAAGGGGGTTTGGCCATACCAAACCTACAATACTACCACTGGGCAGCAACGGCAGAAAGAGTGAGGTGATGGGTACAAGAACCTGACACCGATTGGGTACAAATGGAGGAAGCATCCAGTAAAGGAACGATCCTCCAGGCCCTGGCCACAGCAGCACTCCCATCCTCCTCAACAAGATATACAACGAGCCCAGTGGTAGCGGCCACACTGAGAACGTGGATCCAGCTGAGACAACTCTTCGGGATAGCCAAAATGTCCCCCATGGCTCCCATCTGCGGCAATCACAGATTTCCCCCCAGCCATGCTGGATACCACCTTCAAAAGATGGAGGCGGGGCGGTGGCACATTGACGGTCAGGGACTTCTACGTAGAGCACAGACTGGCGACACTAGTCGAACTGACGAGGGAGTGGAGGCTAACAAAAGGACAGGAAATGAGACACCAACAAATAAAACACTTCCTCCGCAAAGAGACAGTAGGGTACCCCGGGGCCCCAGAAACCGCACTGCTAGAGGACCTGATAGGCACAAGCAACGAGAAGGGGGGGGGGGCTATGTGGGAAAATATACGGACAGCTACTGGACAGAGCCCGGACTCCACTGGACGGGACCAGACAAAAATGGGAGGACGAACTGGGGACAGAGGTGGGATGGGGACTCTGGAGCCAAGCACTGAGCAGGGTGAACTCCACTTCCTCCTGTGCAAGGCTAAGCCTAATGCAGCTCAAAGTGGTGCACAGAGCGCACCTGACCAGAACCCGAATGAGCAGGTTCTTCCCGGAGGTGGGGGACAAATGTGAGCAGTGTCACAGGGGCCCGGCCAACCACACCCACATGTTTTGGGTTTGCCCCAAGCTTGCTGGCTTCTGGACAGCCTTCTCCGAGGCAATGTCCAGGGTTGTGGGGGTGAGGGTGAAGCCATGCCCAATAGTGGCAATCTTCAGGGTATCAGAGCAGCCATAGTTACACATGGGGAAGGGGACCAATGCCTTTGCTTTCGCTTCCCTGATCACACGCCGGAGAATACTGCTTGGCTGGCGATCGGCAGCACCGCCTACAGCTGCAGACTGGCTCGCTGACCTCTCGGAATTTCTCCACCTCCATCCGGGGGTCAGAGGAACACTTTCTGGATACTTGGGGACAGTTTGTCGGCCTGTTCCGAAACCTGTTCGAGGCCAGCAGTGAGGAGTAACCTGATAAGATTATTTTTAAAACACCAAGATAGATGAGGTACCAAAAGACTGCGCAACCCCGGGGGGGTGGGGGGGAAAGGGGGAGGAACCATAGACCGATCCAAAGGGTAACGGGTCAGTTAAACGAAGGACAAACTAAACCTCTTTGTATAATAAAGGAAATTAGCTCAGACGAGAAAAAGGGAGATGCACAACTGTTTATAAATATGGGAAATGCCAATAAAAAGATTTATTAAAAAAAGGAAAAAAAAGTTTGTTTTAATGTTTTGAGGTAGATCACTAAAATGTGTTCAGGAGGATTTTTATAAGCGCATTGTTGTGTATTCATGTTTGTTCCTAGTTGGAACAAGGTCACTTGAAGAGTTCAATCACGTAACATACTGATGATGAACAGTCAGTCTATCTTTGCAATCTGTTCTGTAAACACCTTTACAATGTAGCTGTTTATTTGCCTTCGTGGTCTGCAAGCCTATCCGTTAAAAATACCACAAATAAATCTGGCGACGAGGACGGGATCCACATGGCAAAAAGCCAAAAAAGAACTGCAGAAATCCGGTGGATCGTTAACCAATACTGCAGCCAATCAAAAAAAGGTATTAAGGTAAAACACCGCTACACCAAAGCTGGCAACAGAGGGGTGCCAAATAATAGCCTCAACCATCGAAGGAGCCAAAATTTAAACAAAGATTTTGTTGAAAACAGCATCAAAAGAAGCTTGCTATGTGCTCTGCGGAAGGTTCTGGAATAGTGCTCCCTCTACTGTGAATAGGAAGTAATGTAACAAATAATTGAGAGCTAGGGCAATACCCCTTGCAATACCTGAAAAGGAACAAGCTGAGATTAGGGTTATCTTGTTGGAAAAGGAAAAAAAGCGAGGTCGTGCTAAAATCCTCGTGGCACATTTGTGCTTTTGCAAGTCTTCCCATAGTAAAATGACGGAATTGCAGGCACCTTGATGACAGCACTGAGCACTAGAGTTCATACACCAAGATTTGAATACTTTATCCAGATGAACAAGGGGCAGCACGGTAGCATAGTGGTTAGCACAATTGCTTCACAGCTCCAGGGTCCCAGGTTCAATTCCCGGCTTGGGTCACTGTCTGTGCAGAGTCTGCACGTTCTCCCTGTGCGTGCGTAGGTCTCCTCAATGTGCTCCGGTTTCCTACCACAGTCCAAAGATGTGCAGGTTAGGTGGATTGGCCATGCTAAATTGCCCGTAGTGTCCAAAATTGCCCTTAGTATTGGTTGGAGTTACTGGGTTATGGGGATTGGGTGGAGGTATAGGCTTTGGCAGGGTGCTCTTTCCAAGACCCGGTGCAGACTCGATGGGCCGAATGTCCTCCTTCTGCACTGTAAATTCTATGAAACAAAATTGTAGCAGTTCAGACTTTCCTGAGCGCCTGTCCGCGCGCGAGCTTGTGTGCGCGTCTGTCCGCGTGCGCGCGTCTGTCCGCGGCGCTTGTGTGCGTGCGCATCTGTCTGTCCTTCTGTGTGCGTCTGTCTGTCCCTGTGCGTCTGTCTGTCCCTGTACGTCTGTCTGTTCCTGCCTGTCCGTCTGTCTGTGTGTGCTTGTCTGTCCGTTTGTCTGTGTGCGTCTGTCTGTCTGTGTGCATCTGTCTGCCTGTGTGCGCGTCTGTCTGTCCATGTGTGTGTGACTTTCAATTTGCTGCGAAGTATGGTATAACCAGAAAAACCAGGCGCGAAAACCTATGGTGAAATAGAGGAAATAATGCAGGGCCATTCCTCACATAAACCCTTGGTCATCAGAGAGAGGTTCAGGTTCCACAAACGTTTTTTACAAATACCTATATGGACTGAAATTTACTTTGCTAACAGATCATCGACCATTTGACAACGAAGCTGGTGCTACACACTGATATTCTACCTTTAGCAGAGAGCTTGATGCAGAGATGTGCTTTGCTGTTGTGATATGTACGATACGATATCCCAAATGGAATCTCCGTGGAAATGCTGATGGACTCTTAACGAGCCATCAATGAATAGTTGGAGTGGTAATACTTTCTATTTCAAAGAAGTCGAAAGCATTGCAAGAACTATACCAGAAATAATCCACTCCTGTCAGAAGTTATGGACATGGTACTTCGTGGCAAGACGAAGTTGGAGCCATATGTTACCCGAAGATTCAAACTAATTGTACAGGCTGGTTCTCGTCTCTGGAGAATGTATCCTAAACCAACTTCATGGTGGTCATTATTGGATAGTCTGCAAGCCTATCCTTCAAAAATACCACTCATACTATCAGGGTTGTTCATAATGCAGAAATTTGTTTGAAATAATTGTTTATTTTGAAAATGTGTTTACTCCAAGATGCCAATTTTGCCTCTAAATTTCACGTTAAATGTAGTTAACAACAATGGTTTAGACTCGAAAATGGACGGCCTTAAATAGTGGACTGTATAAAATTTCTGCTGCTGTGTGCTACAGTGAAGGAAGAATGTCAATTTGGGGAGACATCATTATTCTACTCCCTCTTTTCCCATCCACCCAGAAGGAAAGCAAAGCAACATCCTATTTCCTCCACTGAAAGCCTCTCGGTATTACCCAGCCCCCACTGTGACTATTAAGGTGTGCGTAATTTAATGATATTTGCCACTGACACTTGCATGATTTGCTAATGAGGCCTCATTGTAGAATACAAATCTTATCTGTCCCCAACGCCCACCACCATTCCCACCTCCTGTCCAAAAAAAAACACTTAAGAAATAAATTATGCAATGAACCAAACAAGATTGGGTAGCCCTACGACTGATCCACGTAAGTATTCAATGACGATTACAGGCCAAGTGATTTCTTATTGTTCAGATCTATTCAGAATCCAGCATTTACACATTTTCTGCTATATTATGTCACCTGGGTAGCAAACCTTCTTACAATTACCTGTCCTAACCTTGATAAACACATGAGCGAGATAAATGTGAGCTTATACAAAGTGCAGCATGGATGATAATAGCTTTCACAAAAAAAAGTCACGTTTTTACTGTGTGTTTCATTAAGTATCGTGAAGGCCCCCTTTCCTGGTAACAGTGAATAATAATTCAGAAGGCGTCTGCTGATTAAGCCTGGAGTGCAGATTAACAGGCCAGTCAAACCTGATTTATTTCAAATTTGGAGGCAAGGGTTTAGTATACTTGTAAGTAATTCAACATGCACGGAATATAATAAATGCACAGGTCAACACTCGTTTGCTATTCTCGAGAGCAATTTCAACAGTGACTCACCGGTTTGGCTTATCGAACTGTACTGGCTCACGAGTTGTCCGAGAACGAACTGTTGCCGGTTCGGTTTCTTTCTTGTAATGTGGAGTTAGTGTTGTTACTGTAACAGAAGAGACAGCAAGACCAGGAGAATCTGTGTCCGTGTCTATTGGGCAAGAAGTGGAGATGATCTTCTCTTCGTTACAGCTAATTCTTTCAAAGCTTCCGATGTCCAGGTACTCCCCGCTGTCCATTGGTCTATTCTGAGGCACTTGTTCAATCATGGCCGGAGGAAGAGCCACACTATCAGTGGTAGCAGCTACAGCAGAAAAGTTCTGTTGCTTGAGGGCTTCTATTTCACTGTTAAAATTTAAACAAAGTAATTACATCTCTAATACAACAGTTCTGGCTTCATATTTGGACAGGCATTTAACTTTGGCCAAGCTTGTAACACCAATTGAAACCATATAATATACAAAAATAAAAATTGGCGTTTCAAGACAGTAACTCACCACTACCTTCTCAAGGATAATTAGGGATGGGCAACAAATGCTGGTCTAGCAAGGGGCGCTCACATCCTGTAAAAGTGAATTCAAAAAAATCCCAGCACAAGCAGATATTTAAATTCAGCTAAACACAGGAAGACCATTTGGTTGACCGACCGCTTGATTCATTTTGCCAAATGTGATGGTTGGAGAGGCAGGGGAGTAGGAAAAATGTAGTTTGGACACAAAGTTACAGCAGAAATAGTGGGGAAACTCAAATTGTGTACAGGTTTAAAATAAATAGCACAAAACAAAGTCAGAGTTATCTTATCAATTAAAATTGTCGAAACCACTTAGAATTAAATACTCAATTATAATTTACAGGCTGAAGACAATTTAAAAAAATAAACATAACGAGTGGTAAAATGTCTTCCCATGTTCAAATTCCAATACAAAAACTGGATTTTAATATGTTTATAGCAGAGTTAGATTTTTTATAATAATCTTTATTATTGTCACAAGTAAGCTTACATTAACACTGCAATGAAGTTACTGTGAAAATCTCCTCGTTGCCACAGTCCGGGTACACAGAGGGAGAATTCACCTAACAACATGTCTTTCAGGATTTGTGGGAGGAAACCCACGCAGACACAGAGAACGTGCAGACTCCACACAGACAGCGACCCAAGCAGGAATCGAACCTGGGACCCTGGCGCTGTGAAGCAACAGTGCTAACCACTGTGCTAATGTGCCGCCCACCTAAATTGGACAATCATAGGCAAAATGCTGATTTCACGTCCCTTCACAATATCACATACCTCTTAAGCTGTCTGATGTGTGTTGCAAGGGATGTTTTCTCATTGCTTAACACAATGAGTTGATCTTGGAGCTCTTGTACTATTTTTGTTTGCTGGAAAAAAAAATACATAATAAGGGATAATTTGCTTACATCTTTGCAAAGAGTGTTTGTCGTGCTAGTATGCCTGCCTTAAGCATAATCTTACACATTTTTTGATTCAGATATAACCTGAATGTTAAATAGAGGATTACCCCACTGGGGGAGGAGCACTTTCTGGGTTACTTTATAAAGCTTCACCTCATGTCGAGATCGGGTGATTCTTCCCTGTACAATATACATATTGTTCTGAATACATATTGTTCTGTTTTAGCTGCGTATTCAGCATTTTGACTGGGGAACAGAGAATCTGTAGAACATAAAGCACCAATTGTATTTGAACATCTACCACAGTTGAAAACAACCCCGTACAGAGCACTACCTTCCCTGTTTCATATGATTCCTCACGACACCAGGCCTGGGGCAACATTTTCTCATTTTTACAATGCAAGATGGTGTTTATTATATATACACAAAATAATTACATAAAGAGAACATTAATATATTTTATAAACTTTGCCCTAAAAAGATGAACAATCCATTTAGTTTATCACTTCCAATAAATACACCATTTTAAATATATATTGACTTTTTAAAATTAAGGGGCAATTTTAGCGTGGCTAACCCACCTACCCTGCACATCTTTGGGTTGTGGGGGCGAAACCCATGCAAACACGGTGAGACTGTTCAAATTCCACACATACAGTGACCAAGTGCCGGGTTCGAACCGGGGACCTCAACACCGTGAGGCAGCAGTGCTAACCACTGCTCCACCATGCTGCCCCCTTAAATATATTTCTGAGTCTCATTAATCCAGGCCAACAGTGTAAGTAGCTGAGTTTGGACTGTGCTGGTACACACAATCAAAAGTAGTCCTAAAAGCTGTACTGGTTTCAGAATGTCGACACTGTACTGCTCAGTTGAACTTCTCACCTCTTCTAACTGCGGTTGTTGCAAAGTCGTTAATTCTCCACCATTTGGTAGAACTCCCAATTCATTTGGCTTCACTCCAACAGCTACGTCCTTCATTTCTTTCGACGAGGTTGCGTGGACGCCATACTCCCGATACATTTGCAGGAGGTCTGGAGGCTTCGGAATGTTCAATCCAACATCATCCCACAACTCAAAATCCTAAAAATAGGTTGAAAAAAAATCTATTTAGTACTTTCCAGAGGAAGTTACCTTTTCATAATTATAAGACAAATGTCAAATGCAATACAAGTGCTTTGTGACAAAATAGGAAGCTTGTGATTCTGTAATAACGAGAGAAAAAAAATGGACATTTTGCTTGACCCAATTTCACGGAGAGTGGGAGATAAATGATCAGCTGGCCCACACAACGTTGATTGCGGGGAGTTTGTTCTAGGTACTAATTGAATTACGTGACCAAAGCATTGGCAGGTAGGCAAACGACACAATATGGGAATATCTGCTCATCAGGATCCACAGGGGCTGGTTTAGCACATGGGGCTAAATAGCTCGTTTGTGATGCAGAACAAGGAAAGCAACGCGGGTCCAATTCCCGCACTGGAATGTGGCGACTAGGGGCTTTTCACAGTAACTTCATTGAAGCCTACTTGTGACAATAAGCAATTATTATTACTACATTTGCACCATTGCGCTTTTGATCAGCAATAACTCAACCAAATGATTTCAGAAGCCTTTGGATCACGCCACTGAAAATTTTCTCATGTTTTTAGTTCTGACAGAAAATCCAGACTTCATGGGAGTATAGGATTCGAATTACATAATCCCAAATGTCTGTTTCGATCAAGCAGTGCGACAAATATGTTCTTAAAAGAGAGTACTTAAACCACATGAGGGTTGGTCCTATCTTGTATGCTGTATTGTGTTCTCAGCATTTTAATGCTTCTATGCATTATTCATCCTGTATACGTGGGTCTCACCCCCACAACCCAAAGATGTGCAGGACAGGTGAATTGGCCAAGTTAAATTGCCCCTTAATTTGGGAGGTGTGGGGGGGGGGGGGGAATTGGGCACTTTTAACTTAAAAAAAAAGAGGGTGGCAGGCACTGACATGATTCAACAGCTTTACCTACAACTATGCAGTTAATTATTAAACCCAGGAATGCAATCTCACAGAAGGTCTGGGTCTCCATTTATTGTAGGCTCATGTCTGTACACACAAAACTGCTTCATGCTGTGAGGTAGATGTGGCAGAAAATGCCAAAACTGCAACGTAATTCACATAGCGAAGCAACTTATTTCAGTAATATGCAACATTTATACAGATGCTAGATTTCAGAAAATGTTAAAAATTAACACACTCATTTTTTTTTTTAAAGTAGTGGCTGAGACTGATCTGTCCAGTAACCAAATGATATTAGTTTAAGAACCCATTTTATGAATTAGTATAGGATTAAATCTATACGATTAAAATAGCCTTAAAGAAACTACACAATTTCATGAAAATTCAAGCTTTATGCTGCAAAGCAATAACTTGAGAGCCAAAATACAAGATGAAGAATTGCTTTACCATCACACTCAGCTATTAGCAATATGTATCCCAGTTCAGAATTACCACGCAAGAGTCAGTGAAATCGAGACATTTTTGTAGCTTTTAATGCAATATTGAATGCAAAGCATTAGTGTTTTTATTAACATTTATTCTTGGGGGTATGAACATTACTGGCAAGGTCAGCACATATATTTCATCACAACTTTCCCTTGAGAAGATTGTGGTGGAGTCTCTTATTGTCAAGATCCAATCCCCGGTATCTCACAGAGGTCCCCAACATAGATGTCAGTCTTCAGCCAATTCAATTTGCCCATGTGATATCAAGAAATGGCTGAAGGCACTGGATACTGCAAAGGCTACAAGCCGTGTCAACATTCTAGCAATAGTACTGAAGACTTGTAAACCAGAAATGGCCAAGCTGTTCCAGTGCAGCTACAACACTGGCAATATGGGAAATTTGCCAAGCTATGTCTTGTACACAAATAGCTAAACATATCTAACCTGACCAATTACTGCCCTATCAGTCTACTCTCAATCATCAGTAAAGTGATGATTGGGTCATCAACAGTACAATCAAGCGGCACCAACTCAGCAGTAACCTGCTCATGGATGCTCAGTTTGGGTTCTGCCAGGGTCGCTCAGCTCCTGACCTCATTACAGCCTTGATTCAAACATGGACAAATGAGCTGAACTCCAGGGGGGAGGCGAGAGTGACTGCCCTTGACAACAAGGTCACATTTGACAGAGTGTGGCATCAAGGGGCTTTAGCTAAACAGGAGTCAAGTGGAATCAGGGGAGAAACTCTGCAATGATTTGAGTCATGCTTAGGGTGATCCTCAGGTTAAATCACCATCAGTCAGCTCTTCCGCTCAAAGGGGAAGGTGGCCCAGGTCATCGGAAACTATGGCTACTTTACCTTTACCGTACTTAGCACAAAGTATGTTGGTTGTTGGAGGTCAGTCGTTTTAGCTCCAGGTCATCCCTGCAGGAATTCCTCAGGGTCGTGTCCTCGGCCCAACTGCTTCAATAACATTCCTTCCACAATAATATCAGAAGTGGGGATGTTTGCGAATAATTGCACAATGTTCAGCACCATTCATGATTCCTCAGATATTGAAGCATTCTATATTCAAATGCTGAAAGACCTGGACAGTATCCAGGCTTGGCCTGAGAAATGGCAAGTAACATTTGTGCCACACAAGTACCAGGCAATGACCATCTCCAACAAGAGTAAATATAACTATTGCCCTCTTGATATTCAATGACATTGCTGAATGTCCCACTACTATCACCCTGGGGCTTACTATTGATCAGAAACTGATCTAGTTATATGAGTAGCAATATAAATATTGTGGCTACAAAAGCAGGTCAGAGGCTAGGAAACCTGCAGTGAGTAACTCACCTCCTGACTCCCAAAGTCTGTCCGCAGTCTACAAGTGAAGTGTGTGTTAGAATACTCTCCACTTGCCCGGTTGAGCACAGCTCCAACAACATTTAAGAACCCTGACACCACCAAGCAGCCCATTTGATTGGCACCCCATCCACAAACATTCACCCTGTTCACCACATGCATTGCAGGAACTAAACAAAGCTCCTTGGACAGTCCCTTCCAAATCCACGACTACTGCCGTCAGAAAGACAAGGGCAGTGGATGATGGGAACATCACCACTTGGAAGTACCCCTCCAAGCCACTCACCATCCTGATTTGGAAATATCTCACCATTCCATCACTGTCGCTGGGTCAAAATCCTGGAACACCCTCCCTAACAGCACTGTGGGTGGACCACGTGAACCATAGCAGGTCAAGATGGCAATTCACCACCACCTTCTCAGGGGTAATTAGGGATGGGCAATAAATGCCAGCGAAGTCCACATCCCTTGAATGATTTTTTAAAAATTGAATTGCCTTAAAATTGGTCTGCAATGAGGAGGAATTCAGGAGGAGCCCAAGACGAACCATATACTTCTTCTTCCTGAAGATTAATTTGAACATTCAGCTTTGCCTTTTGCACTCACATGCTGGGCTGTCAACATTGAGGTGGGATGTTGGTAGTGCCTCCTCCTCCTGTTGTTGTTGTTTCATTGTCCACTCATTCACCACTGGATATGGCAGCATTCCTTAGCTTTGCTCTGATTTATACGATAGTGTAGCATGCTACTTACGTGTTATTATATAGATTTTGCCCTGTGTCGTGCTTCACTAGTTTGAGAACTCGGATAGGCCTGATGCTCCCCCTGGCATCTTTTCCACACTCCTCAATGTAACAGGGTTGGTCACCTGGTTTGGGAGTTCTTGGTAGCCTCCCTGCCTCTCAGCTAGGTGCTCTGGTTCATGTCTCACTCCAGGGCTCGATGGTCAAGAAAGGAGCATCCATAACACGGCCAAACACACGAGTATCAATTTGCAAATCCTTCAACATACACAAATGGCTGGCAGGAAGGATGGGAAATATTCCCGAGTCAGCCATGTGATGGAAATAAATTGGAGCCTCTGCCACCACTGCCCCAAAACTCCAGGCTATAACATGCATGTAAATGTTGCCACAACTCGGGCGGCACAGTGGTTAGCACTGCTGCCTCACGGCGCCGAGGACAGATTCGATCCCAGGCCCGGGTCACTCTCTGGGTGAAGTTTGCACATTCTCCCCGGGTCTGCATGGGTCTTACCCCCACAACCCAAAGATGTGCAGAGTAGATAGATTGGTCACGCTAAATTGTCCCTTAATTGGGAAAAAAAAAGAGTTGGGTACTCTAAATTTAACTAAAAGGTTGCCACAGCTCTAACAGCTTTGGGGAGCGTCTGGTTGGTTCCGTTGGTTGGATGGTCAGCATGCATCACATTGGTGTCACAACAATCCCCGTTTTGGCTGGGGTGGATTCAAGACCTGCCTCCTTGCCCTACCCGTGATGGAGATCGTGGCGCTGTAGGGTGGGTTGGACCTGCCTTTTGAGTAGAGAACTCAAGATGACGACAACCTGGCTCAATGGTGATGGAGAGGAGAGACATATTTGGGACTATGATGTTATGAATTTGAGCTGCTAGATCTGTTTTTAATCTATTCCATTGAGTATGGTGATGATAAATGGGTGATTTAATGTGAAGAGAATGATCAGTACCCCTCACCCCAAGGTCACTTATTTCAATCGGAACAATGCTACCATATCCTTCAATGAGGCAGTCTGTGAATAGGGAGCAGGTTGTTGATGCCTCTAGCTTGGTAACTACAACACTATTAAAATCATGATTAGCAAAGATGGCAGAACAATATCTCCTCAGTTCTGGTCTGCAAATCCTTATTTCCCATTACAACTTGGTGACAATTTTAAAAGGCAACTTTTTCCATTACAAATTCCTTTGCCCATATTTACAACGGAAAGTGCTTACATCGTGCTGGCAACACACTCTTCCAACAGTGATGAAATCATTGAACGTTATTTTTGTATCTTTTCTCTTCAGCCTATGTTACAGAGAAACTCCCTCGACCCAACTAATTCTTTGGTCTTTGCATCTAAAATTACTGTAAATGTCACCATTTATCTGTAAATAATATCAAAGTAACATAGCTGGTTTAGCTCAATAGGCTAGACAGCTGGTTTGTGATGCAGAACAAGGCCAGCAGCACCGGTTCAATTGCAATACCAGCTTACCTGAACAGGCGCCGGAATGTGGCAATTAGGGGCTTTTCACAGCAACTTCATACTTGTGACAATAAAAGGTTATTATTATTATTTTTTAAAAAATATTTTTATTCTCCTCCTTTTTCACAAAGGTTATTATTATTATTATTAGGTGTATATTCTATTCTTATTTTTGTCGCTGACTTTAACACGGAGGCTGAACCACGCGGTCTCTGGCCCAATTAATTCCTGCCCTCCCTAACATCACTGGCTACTCTGAGTTTAGAATCCGTTCGGGAAAATTGAGGGCAATCGACAAATGTAACATTTAAAAATCAACCAGTTCGAAATGTATTGATAACTCGTTCATCAAACACGTCATTAAGACATGCCATTTAATGGCTATAACTGCAGCTGATGCATAAACAGCTGCTCCCTACATCAAAGAAAAAAAGTTAGCAAGTGCTTAATTTATGCTGGGCTACTCATTAGCATACATTTTAAGCATTATTACCTGGTCATCATTTTCATCTGAAAATGTTATCGAGGTGAGTTTGTAATTAATCTTCAATAAATATTCATTCACTAGGAAATTTAATGCCCTTTTCTCAAGAGGCTTAACAGCTTCCTATAAGGAAAAAAGAATGAGTATTTGAGCTCATAATAAGGCAGCACATCCAAGAATATGCAGAGAACGGAAGTCTTTCCCACAGGAGAGGAGATCCTAAAAGTGAAGCAATTCGGATATTATGAGTTGAGACCAGACACAAACGGATAAGCTTTACACTCCTTCAGTCAAAAACAAAATCCTTTACAAGTAATCATGAATGAGAAACACACAAAACCCAGCAGGCCTCAACACATCAAAGGGAAAGAATATTTCAAAATTAAAGACACAAATCCAGCAAACATTAGCAATGCAAATTACGAAGGCCAATTTTAAATCACATTCACAACTCAACATGGTCGAAGATCAAGGCTCAATTTGTTTCTAAAAAGCAGTGAAATTAATAATATTCTTGATCAATTTGGTAAACAGATACCCATAACCTATGCTTCTTTGAACTACAATACAAAATATTTTGATAAAAACTTAATATACTTAATCAATTCTATTTAA
Organism: Scyliorhinus canicula; assembly: GCF_902713615.1. NCBI lineage: Eukaryota > Metazoa > Chordata > Chondrichthyes > Carcharhiniformes > Scyliorhinidae > Scyliorhinus > Scyliorhinus canicula. The sequence continues at coordinate 9,068,779 of NC_052150.1, read as the reverse complement.
TCTTGTTTCGGTACAAATAAACGGCAAACAAATCAAAAAACGAGATTTTACAAAGTGTTAGGAAAACAAAGGTAGTTTTAAGGGATTTATATTTGTATTGGTAAACATTAGAAATAAGATTAATATTTAAGTGGGTTTAATTTAATGTTTCTGTGCCTGGAAGAGTAAAGCCTACAGTTAAAATTCATGCTGGACAATGGCGTTTGTATGTGTTTGGGTTGGTTAAGTTCCAACTGAGCTTGTTTGTGCTAAGAGAGGTTGACAGCATGAAGAGCAAATAAAAACAGAAGCATGAAGGCGTTGCTTAGCAACTGGAGGGTCTTAAGTTAGCAAGTTTTTTTGAATGAAGCTTCAACTGGATATATTGCAGTTGAAGAACTCCAGGGAATGGACATCTCTCAACTTTGACGGGAGAAACTGGACAGGATAAGGGAGATGCAAAGAGGCAAACTTTCCAAGGAACCCGAAACAGTCCAAATAACTAGGGTGCTGGGATAGAAAAAATGTCTCAAGACTGAAGGTAAGGGGACAGAGGCCAAGGTATTGTTCAGAGGAGAATTCAAAGGGAAAAGCAGACAAAAGGTGTTGTGAGAGAAAGTGACAGCTGCAGTAAACAGCGTTAAAGTGGAAAGCAGATTTCAGAGGTAAATCAAAAATGTTTGAAGCCATTTTAGTACAGTCTGGGAATTGAGAATTAAAGCAATTATGAACAGTTTGCACAGCAATTAAGACAAATATTCCCTAATGGGGAGTTCAAAATGCTGTTTTTTTTTGTCAAGTGGAGTGGAAGCTTTGTTCAAAAGTCATTTGAAAAACCTGGTCTGGATTTCAGAATGCAAACCGCTGATGGAAAGCAGTGTTGTGAAAGAAAATTTTAAAGCCTGTTTCCTGGGAGTGAAGACGCTTGGAAACTTCTGTGTGATGATCATCTGGGTGAATTTTTGAAAGAAATCCATGGACATTCGCTTGGGTCCAAAGTGGAGAGTATTTGACCACAGTCAATTTGTGTGGTTAAAGTGACTGTGTGTTTCGAGACTGTTTTAGCGTAAAATGTACTTTGTAATCCCTATTCATTTTAAAATTGGTGTGTATTGGTAAGTCATATGTTGCGACTGGGTGTCGGGTGGGTTGCAGAGCGTTCGGTCGCAATGCTCCCGACCGTGGGACAACCGCTGAATGGTCGTGACCGGCTTTAGGGTTGAGAATGCTGGCCGCGACTGCCAGAAACCGCAGCATTTTGCTTTGCCATCCGATTGGCACCCATATTGTTCAATAAGCGATTAGCATTCCGAATGTCACATCCGGCACCCCATTGTTCCACTGACCAATAGGAGGAGGTGGGGGCGGTACTTCTGGCGGTGAGCCCTCTGGGAGTTTGGGTGCTCTGAAGGATACGAGAGCAGCCAAGTGATGTTTGTGTGAGGTGCGAGAATGGCGGGTCACGATGCTGGCAGTCAACACCAGTTCGCTGGCTTCCACAAGTACTTCAATACCTACACCATCACAGGGAGGAGGAATTGTGCGATAGCTACACATACAGGGACTGCAGCAATTTGCTTGTTCTTCAAACTGAGATCCAAGAAGAAGGCACCAGCAGCAATCACAGGAAAGAAATGACGTGTGGTTCTACTCTGGGAATTTAAGCACCAGCATGTGAAATCTGTCTGAATGTTTGAAACCTCTTCAATTGTGCCACTATAATGGTGTATTATAAGTTATCAGTCTTCACAAATAAAACTCATGGTTCTCCATGTGCTTAGAATCATGAAATCCCAATAGTGCAAAAAGGGGGCCATAGGTCCATTGAGTCTGCACCGGCCCTTGCTCCGATAGAGCATCCTACTTAAGAATGTCTCCACCAAACCTCCCGGACACTAAGGGGCAATTTAGCGTGGCCAATTCACCTAACGTACACATGTTTGGAATGTGGGAGGAAATCAGAGCACCCGGAGAAAACCCACGTAGACACGGGGAAGAAGTGCAAACTCCACACAGACTGTCACCGGAGGCCAGAATTGAATTCGGGTCCCTGGAGCTCTGAGGCAACATTGCTAACCACTGTGCCACCATGCCGCTGGAGATTAGGAAGTGCTGAGTTTAACACAGCTGATCGGGCTTGCTGCTTCACCAGTAATCTAACATATCGCATCCCTTCCTTTTTTTAAAAACTCGTCACATCATGTTCAGATAATGCACATGAAGAGGCACTGCATGAGATACAAGTGAATTCCAACAATCAAATCATTATCTATATGTTGCCCAATCCAAGTTATGCATTCCAAGTAGTTTAACATGTATGGACAGTTTATTTTACAGGAATTTGAGGATCGGAGTAAACCCCGAAGTCCAGGATAACAAGCGTGCTTTGGAGCGGCAGAGGAACAACAATCGCTCTCAGAATCAGGGAGAGAAAGTAGCATGTAAAACTCAGAGCTGTGCGAGTGGAACTGTCGTGCCATGACTTTGAAAACTAACAGAACACAACAGGGAAATGACGGAGGAGAATGTGTACAGTTTCAGACTTGTAAATGGGAGTCAGATGGGGTGGCTTTGGATAATTATTTGCCTACAGTTAGAGGTTATGGGGCACTTCCCGTCCTTGCTAGTTACTTTTCTTTGGGGCATTGGGGAGGGGAGGGGGGTGGTGGTAGAAAAGGTGACAGATAGTATTAGATCTTGCATGCGCAAAAGTTGTTGGATGTTGAAATGTGTCAACTCATGGAAGCTGGCACGTTATCACTACATTTTGTTGTGGTGGATCCAGCGTGGGAAAGTGATACTAACCCAATTGGCCTGACAGAAGGTTAAGAATACCATAAAAAAGATACAGTAAGAAGTCTTACAACACCAGGTTAAAGTCAAACAGGTTTGTTTCGAATCACTAGCTTTCGGAGCACAGCTCCTTCATCAGGTGAGGTTCATCACTCACCTCATGAAGGAGCTGTGCTCTGAAAGCTAATGATTCCAAATTAACCTGCTGGACTTTAACCTGGTGTTGTAAGACTTCTTACTGTGCCCAACCCAGTCCAACGCCGACATCTCCACATCATAAAAAAGATACCAAGGGGAAACACTACTTACCTCTGCATGGAAGCAAGAAAGTTTAGTGATTTATCACAGGACACGCAAAACACATCAGTTGCAAACAATTAATCTGACGAGGGCGTAGTCAAATACTCTCCCATGAAATCTTACCTGAATTTCAGGGCTGGATTTATAATTTTTCCGTTCCTGTAAAGGAACATCGCTTTCTGCGAAGGCTGAAAAAGCAAAAATAGATTTACATGGATGTTAAATGTTCCAGGCTTGTTTATGCATTATGAAAGTAGAAAGAGAAGAAAGTATAATGTACACCACCTGCAGCGTGTGTCAGGTTGGCACGAAGGGACTGAATGGTCTCCTTGGCTTTCCGCAGTTCAAATTCCAGGACTGGACAGGGATTGCATTAAACACACAGAGGAATCCAACCAAGAAAAAGGAAAAATAAAAACAAGGATGGGTGTGAAAATAAAAGAAAACAGTTTTGAAAACAGAACGCATGCGATTTATGGAATCTTGTGAATACATGCAGTAGAGTTTGCATAAGAATAGTTTGGTGAGATTTTTTCCATACTTTAACGTACAATGCAATTGATCCAGATCTTCAATTTGTTTTTAAAAAGTTTTGCCAATGAAAACAGTTACATTTTTGCCACTGAGAGAAATATCGATACTATCCCTAAAGCACCCATTGCTTCCACCAAAGCAGATACCATATGCAGAAAGCTTGAGCAAAATATTCCAAATTTACGAATTAATTAAAATGCACCACAGGGATAATTCCGGCAAGTATAAAATCAGCATCATCAGCAACAATTGCAAATTAAACTCAAGAGCTCTTTGCTCTTCTGAAGTAAACTATGCATCAACCCTGAAAAGACGGTGAATGTACACAACACAACATAATAGCATTTCAAAATAAAACTCCATTTGCAGAATACAGGACCCTGTTTACAGTTACCGCCATTGTGCCCATGTACTGAAGTTTAGTGCACCATGTGATGACAACGGCCCCATTCTTTCTTAGGGGATGGGACGTTTTGGCGTGGCCAGTTCGACGTGGCCGATTCGGCGGGGCCAGTTCGGCGTAGCCGATTGGAATGGGACGTTTCGGCGTGGCCGATTCGGCGGAGGAGTTTTTCGGCGGAGGGACGTCAAGATGGGGGTTTTAAATTTATTTAAAAATCTATGCTAGCACTTCCCATTGAAAGTCTACTGGGGGCGGGGGGAGAGGTCAGACCCCCGTAGACTCACAATGGGAAGCGCTAGCATAGATTTTTAAATAAATTTAAAACCCCCATCGTGGATCTAATTAAAACAGTGTCAATTTCAGCGGCCGGAGAGGGAAGCTGCTCTCTCACTGAAGCAATCAGCGGCCGCTGAAATTGACACTGCCGGCTGCTCTCTCCCTCCAATCCAACTTTTAAGTTTTAATGTTTCTGATTGGAGGGAGAGAGCAGCCGGCAGTGTCAATTTCAGCGGCCAGCTGATTGTTTCAGTGAGAGAGCAGCTTCCCTCTCCGGATCAAAGTGAGCCGGCCGCTGAAATTGACACAACTGACAGTTGGGGTCCATAAGCTCCCCCGCGGAGCACCAAGCCGGGTCTGACTTTATACAGCCGGTGTTACTGAAGATATTGTGACTTTACACAATGTGTTAAGTCAGACAGCAGTGTAGATCACTGGGCAGCTGCTTCAATACTTTCAGTAACACCGGCTTTCTTTAAGAGTTTAATGTTAATTAAAGGATATGGGCTGCACAAACATTTTGCGACTATAACTAATTTGACGCCGAAACGTCCCTCCGCCGAAAAATTCCTCCGTCGAATCGGCTACGCCGAACTGGCCACGCCGAACTGGCCACGCCGAAACGTACCAAACCCTCTTTCTTATACTCAACTGGCTCTGCACATTTAGAACATGGCTATTGGTTTGAATATCAGGTGTGATATAATGCAATGTGGTGCTGAGGAAACATGACAGCTTTCTATGCATTTCTTAATATTTAAAACCTTCAAGTGCGAGCAGGCACACTTCTGGATTTGATGGGTAATTTTACCAGCATCAGTTTTTGTAAGACACTGATGGAATGACAGTTTAAGGCAGGTTGGCGTGACTAACAAATCACGTGGACATACTGTGACACCATTCTAAAATGTGCATTTTTAAATTCCTGGTCCATATTTTGCTTATTTCGGTAAGAAATTACTTACTTGGTTTTTAGTTTTAGTTATACAGGCTTGCTTCATTTTAGGGAACCAGCACTTCCAACCAGAGTCCCAGTTAGCTTCCCATAAAGTCTTTCTACTTCCCTTGTTAGTACAGATTTAACCTATTGTAGTTCGCTGCATACCAGTCGATAACAATGATCTTGCTAGCAGCCTTTTTGACCTTATAAATATAAGGTCTTGGCTGCTGTTACCTTCCATTCTATCAATGCAGAGATCACATTATCTTCTGAAAGGCATGTCTGGCAACAAGTTGCTCAGCACAATTTCCTTACGATTGAGGCAGGAGAAACATATAGTCCAATTGAGCAATGCACGGTCATACTCCATTTTGTAACATGCCATCATCCAGGAGTACACGATTGTGTGTTTGAATTGCCACGGTTAACAAGATTGGTTTTGTCGCCAAATATAGTTTTATTATATCCTGTGAGCACTATGCTGTCAGAATGATATGCACTTATTCCAGCAAAAATGGGCAAAATTCATATCACAATTTCCAGCTTGAGGAGAAACAGAAATGGGAGAACTTTAGCCGGAGGTCATTTGCTTTTCTTTTTACAGATTTCAGATTGTATACTTAAAAACTTTAAATTGTTTATGGGTTGATACAAATAATTGCCCTGCTGGACAGGAAAAACACATCTTTAAACATCATCTGTGAGATAAATCTTCTGTGGCTTTTAATAAAACTATGAAATTCTGGGTGGGAGCGATTGCACCAGCTTGAAACCCAAGGCCTCTGATTATACAGAGATTTGCTTCCAATCGCAAATATAGAGGAAGGGGAAACATCTAGTTGCATCCCCGAGGTGCAGTGGGTGGCAAGCAGCAATGTTAATAGTAAGGTTTGGAGAAACATTTACACCAATGGGCCCAATCCAGTGTCAAAAGCCTTGCGGAAGTTCAAAGAAAATGAATGGCTGGGCAAATATCAAAAAAAGTGATGCTACAGTTAGTTTATCAAACACATTTTTTGTAGGGGCAGCTAATAAAGACTCACCCCCAGGATGTAGAATTACCACATTGGCCGTTCAAGACCAGATTGCACCCATTTTAAGGGCCCAGGTTTCTGCTCATTTACATAATCGCTGGATGCAAAATGAATCCTGACCTGGTGCAAATGGGCAGCATTTAAAAATCTTTTTGAAAAATTTTGCTTTTTGAATTATTTGTTGACATATTTACGAGTGTTAACTTGGTAAAAGTTGATTCAGGCAGCCAAGGGTTCAAGAAAAATATGCATTTTAAATCCCTGTCAATCTACACTTGTGAGGAACCCATTTAGTTTGTAAAAGGATATACAAACCGATTTTTTGATTAGATTGGGGTACAGTAGTCCGTTCCTCGGTAAATTTAAAGAAATAATTCATTCAAAACGTGATTTATACAGTTCCTGACTCAATGGTAACAGTTTACGTTTTGTATTCTCCTCAAAGGCCTGTAAACAAGGGTGATTAGTCAAACTCTCAACTCAAATTAACTCACTATGGGTGTGACCAGTTTTGTAGGCAGGGCCAGCTTCTAGTGAGCCGCCTTTAAAACTAACACAAAGAATGTGAAAACTAGATTTGCGATTAAAGTTCTGCAATCCTTCACTTGGATAATACAAAATAGCTGGGAAACTGCTCCCAAAAAACACACAATTGAACGGAAACTCCAAGCCACATTACTTATCATAACATCAGCCCATGTACGTCCAGATGCTTAATATACAAGGGGCCATTATCAATCTCGCATACTGCAAAGATTTTTTTCTTGAACCACAGTGCAAAAGTTAATTTACATTTAATAGGTATAAATTACTTAGATATTTCCTGTTACACAACATTGTTCACATGCAACTCAGCGATGAGAACATAAAAAGAGCAAGAAATGGCTACTTTTTCTCCCCATTAAGAACCCAAGTATAATATAACTATTCTGTCAGGGACTTCCATCTGACATCAGCTGTTAATCCCCCACTGCAGAGTTACTAAGATGCTTCCCCCACCTCTCCTGAAAAAAAAAATCAAGCAGTATTGTTATTGTCTCCATTGATCTTAAATGCCTGTCAACCGCAACTGTACTGTATTATGTTTCACTGACATTTTTAATGCCAAACAATGAAAAGCACTGTCTAAAGTAAAAACAGTATGGAAAAAATTCACACAGTTTCAAACAGTCAACAAATCATGGTAAAGCTTCAGTTTAGACCAAAATCAAAACTATCTAATTAGGTCTTGAAGTGCGCTGACATAACCTACCGTGCTTCTCATGAAATTATGTACGCACAGATCAAGAGCTGATATACAGATATAAAGCATGGGCTAGACAGTATTCTATTGCATTGTTGATCTACAGGGTCTACACCGTATGGAGTGCAAATGGTGTTTGGAGATTTGAAAGCTCAAACCTGCTTTTCGGAAAGATGGTCTATCCTGCAAATGACTTTGTAGTTAACTATCGCTTTCTTTCCTGTCCTGCCACATTCTCCAGCCCATCAAAACAAAAGCAGCATTCTGCATCTATGCTAATGTCCTCCACCCACTTTGGATAAAAGGGGAACTGTGAGCATACATGTAAGTTAAATACTTACATAAATGGTGACTGCCGTTAAACATTGACAGCAGTATTGTGTCAGTCCTACAAACTGCACTGGACACAGTGGAGGACTAGAAATGATGCTGTAAACAACAGATAAAGTTTGCAAAGCAAATCTCCTAAAATAATGGGGCAATTTTCAATGTTATTGTGTGGCCGATTATCTGAACACTTGTGAGTCCCTGATTTTAATCACTCCACCATTGTTACCCTTCAGCTGGCTGAGGCCCAAGCTCGAGAATTTCCTCCCTAAAACCATTCTTTCCTTCTTTAAGTTGCTCTTTAAAATCCAGATGGTTGACCAAGCCTCTGGTCACCTGTTTTAATATCTCATTTTGCAGTTCCATGTCAAATGTTGTTTGATGGCGCTCCTGTAATGAGTCTTGGGACAATCTGCAGTGTTAAAGGCGCTATATAGATGCAGGTTGTTTGCTCGAGGTAGAATTCATACAATTTTCATCCCATTGAATTTGAATGAGTTGCACAACAGATAGACAATCAGCCATGCCATATTAGGAAAGTTGCCAGTTATGTGTAGTATTAGCAGGATCCTGCCCTCAACGTCGAACATTTTCAGACATTTCTCTCTCGCAATATAAATATGCCAACTGTTCAGCTCTTCTGTTAGGTGTCAACATTAATCTAATCACACCGAATAAATAATGAAGCTGGCATATTTTGAAACATTGGCACTAATTACATAACTTTGGGAAAATCAGAGGCAAAGTGGTTGGTTAGATTGGAATACAGGAGGAAATGGTGGGAAGGAGAAGGTTGAAAAAGAGAGGAAAATGCCTTGGAAGAGGAGTGCGCAAACTAGCAATAGAGTTATAGGAGGGGTACCCTTTATTTTTCTACAACACCTTCCAGCGGTCCTTTAAGGAACACTATTTACGCTGTTGTGGAACCGAATTACTAATTAGTGCTTACACAGTCCATGCTCCAGCAAAATGTTCACACATTTTACACAAGGCCATTCTTTACATTTAAATTGGTGAAATGCTGATTTCAGAAGGTCACTAAGAATGCCTGCAATAATGAGGACCAGTGCGACAGAATCATGCAGCCAACACATTAGGTAGAGGACCATGTGATTTACGTCCTAAGAAAGACAAAATGTGAACCAATTTCAGCCAATGTGGCAAAATTATTTTTGCTGATTGCGGACCATGCCAAGCACTAGGGTGTTGGGATTAAACCCAGCGCGTTAAATGAAAGATTTAGAATTTGCTAGCCTTACTACTTATGCAAAATTCCAATTTAATTAAAACCAACCTAAAGTAATTAAAACGATTTTCCACACCTAGAATATTTTTTAAGGTTTCATACTCTCTTGTAAAATTTTCCTTTCTACAAAGAGCCATATTGGGCAGCATGGTGGTGCAGTGGTTAGCACTGCTGCCTCACGGTGCCGAGGGCCCAGGTTCGATCCCAGCCCTGGGTCACTCCCCGTGTCTGCATGGGTCTCACCCCCACAACCCAAAGATGTGCCGGGTAGGTGGATTGGCCATGCTAAATTGCCCTTAATTGGAAAAGAAATGAATTGGGTACTCTAAATTTATTTTTTAAAAAACAAACTAAATTGACTACAGTTTTATACCGGGAATCTCTTAATAGTCCCATTAAGACAAATTCATTCGTAGTTTTAAACCAGCATTCATTACAATGCTGAGCAGAAGTCCCAAGTATAAATATCCCCAGGAAATGGATTTCCTTGCTTTATTTGAGATTTATAAACATTTGCAAATGAACTCCCAAGCAATTTGTGTGTTTTGCAAGCTTGAGTGATGTGTGGGCGGGGGCTGGGTGCGGAATGGTAAAAGCTTTGGAAAACGAGGAAGATTAATTAATTCTAACAATTCAAAAAAGTTAATCAACTTTAAAGATTAAATTAGTTAATTTTAAGTCACTAGTTAGATTTAAAGCAGGCTATTTTCAATTCTCAAAGTATTTAATAAGGCTTTGATTTATGTGAAAGTACTTGAGAAGAACGACCAGTAGGCTGTTTGACAGAGGGGAAGGTAGAGAAAATTTATACTTGAAGTACAACTGCATCCATCATTCACATACATAAATTCCCACAAGACGACTTGCATTTATATAGTGCCCTTCACAATCAAAGGACTTTCCAAAGCGCTTAACAGCCAATCAAATACTTTTGAAGTACGGTCACTGTTGTAATGTGGGGAAGGCAGCAGCCAATTTGCACACAGCAAACTCCAACAACATCAATGTGATAATGAGCAATCTGTTTTATTGATGTTGTTTGAGGGATAAATATTGTCCAGGTCACCAGGGTTAATTCCCCTGTGCTCTTCTTCAGGACAGCGCTGTGTGATTTTCTTTAACATCTACCGAATGGCAGACAGGGCACCTCCAACAATTAACTTCAGTGGTTATTTTTAATTACTTAACAGATCTAAAATTGAGACATGCATCAGTTGAACAGCAACCAAAGGTCTTTCATGAAAATCATTCAATTAGCAGATTTGTAGCTGATCTTCCACTAGTTTAGACCAGATCATAGAGATTAAAAGAAATTCAATTTATTAGTTATGGCAACGCCATGTATTTGGGAAACTGTGTGCTATGCTATTCCTCTACTTATTCACTCAAACCCCAGCTCAACTGTATTGCAGAGTAATGGGAGAGGCAGGTGCCCCTTGTTGGGAATGGATTTTGTGATGGAACAAGAGAATATCGTTGTTCAACCATTGTCACTTTGCTTCCAGTAATGAAGTCAAGAACTATTGAGATTGGGGCTTACTTTAGGAGTACATAATTTTAGCAAACTACAATGATAATTTGGCTACTTTTCCAATAACGCAGATCAACAGTGCAGAACAACTAATTGAAATGGATGGAACTGGAAAGAAACTACAGAATTTCACAGATGCAGGAGCATGTTGTAAACAGCAAGGTTCAGCATCAATAAACTACAAACATATAGGAACATAATACTGGTGAAACAGAAAGGGATCATATAGAGATCAGGTTACAGCAACAACTCAACACTGATGAATGTTGATGCAGGTGTAGGTATACAGGTGTAGCACCATCATGGACATGTTGCTGGTTTTAAACATTGAAACACCAGCCTGCTTTCAGCTATTAACCTCTGAAATAGATCTTGGTCTGCTGCATGTTTTTCAAGTTTGCTATTATATTCGTAAATCCAATGCTTATTGGCAAGCGTTTTAAAGAGACCTCAGAATAAAGTACCAGTCACTTTAGGTTACATAGCATTACGGTAGTCTTTATTTCAATCACACCAGTGGACAAATAATTATAAATTTTGAGCTATAAACATGCATCTTTTCTGTGGATTGGTTTAGATCACGATAGCTCGCCTGTTTATTATTTCACATCCAAAATGAATTCCAATCCTGAAAAAAAACAAGTCTGATTCACATGTCATTTTTGCAGTATAATTTATGGAACTTTTCAATTTCTCTAAAATATACCCATACTTGGGTACTCACTTTAATGGTTGTTCAGTGTAGGTATTTTATAAGTATGCCATACTTGAATATATTTGATCTAGGAACCAGGACTGTTTAAAACTCAATAGATGTACAGGAGTTTAAAAAGACTTGCAAACATGTCGCCCCTTCCTCGGAAAAATATTTGAAAAAGAAAGCATCCCCAGGCAGCTGTTCTTACTCATGCCGATGAACAAACATGCCTTTCCAGCATGGCTGTGGTACATTTGTGATCCCAAGATCTTCAATTACAGGTCATTTAGAAATGAATGGTCTTTCGTTACACAATTTGCAGTAATGCCCCTTGCCTCCAATAATCTTTGATAAACAATTTAAATAGCTTAAAGCAAAAAAATGTTTTATGGAAAATATATTACCGTCAAAGCTTCCATTGGTACGCAAATTCCTGATTGTTTAAAGTGTACATCATATCCCATCTTCCTTCCTCTGCGGTCCTCAACAGTCCAGCTGGCAAGACTGTTCTGAAGCCGATGCGAGCACTGGTCAACACTTCCTACTTTCCCACTGGATTGTGGCCTGCCTCACTTGGTTTCCAAAGCCACCAGCTGTTGAACTGCTTTCCTGCCATCATCCCAGCACTGAGGTTTTCCTGGAAGCACTCTACGCAATCCGACTTAAACACACAACCCATACCTGCATTGCTGGCTCCAGAGGCACTGGGTCCCAGGTGGTTGGCTGCAACCTAAAGCAAAGTTGCCTGGATTTGTTGATCATCCACAGTATCAAAATTGGGTTAAAGATAAAAGCCCTCTGGATTTAGAGCTCAGTCCCATGAGATCATAAGACATAGGAGCAGAATTAGGCCACTCAGCCCATTGAGTCTGCTCCGCCATTCAATCATGGCTGATATTTTCTCATCCCCGTTCTCCTGCCTTCTCCCCATAACCCCTGATCCTCTTATTAATCAAGAAGATTAGGGACCATATTCGGAGTGCCGAACTAGCCGGAGTTACAGATGGGAGAGGAGCAGATGTTTTAGGCTTCGCCTCATTGATCGCTTGCAGGCGGGTCCAGTTGGGGCAGAGGTCAGTTTCTCCACCCTGTGCGTCGGTGTGGCTAGGGGATCTAATGGAGTTCCTGCACTTGGAAAAGGTGAAATTTGCTGGGGGGGGGGGGTTGAGGTTTTGTGTTGGTTTTACTTTGTACTGTTGTGTGCTTTAAATGTTAAACATTTTGAATAAAAGTACTTTTTAAAAAAAGACAGACCTCTGGCTGATGGACTTGGGGAAGCCCTTGCAGGATTGTGTCAGAGTTGCAGTGGCTGCATGAGACCCACATCTCAGGAACTCGGGGCGTTAGTTTTGGTAGCACACAGCATAAAAGGTCAAGTATTTCAACTGCAATTCATCCCCGAGAGCAAGCACAATTGAACCGTCACATTTCAACTTGGAGAAACAATATTTCTGATTAAAAACTTGTCCAAATGCTAGCCAGTGATGTCCCATCTGCAGTACATACTTAGAGCATTGAAAAGATCTTCCGTTTCACTTCCCAATTTTGTAAGCTCAAACAGGTTACAGTCCCAAGTTAAATAATGAAGTCAAACATATTGAAATTCCCAATATGAACTATTGCATCCACCTACTGAAATGCACAATATACCATTCATGTTACTTGGAGATTGAGCTTTGTGTAACTTGATGCAAAATGTCAGCCTTTAACTTTAGTTGGGAAATAATAAGACGGATTATCGCAGCTATCAACTGTCCAGATTCACCAATGACACACTTCATTTTGTAACTTATCAAGAAGGGACTTATCAAGGAGGGCCGCATCTAGAGAAGTCTCTGTTGACAGTCAACACCAGCAGGGCGATGAATGAACTGACAGCTGGAAATTCATCCCCATGTCCAATTTACAGTAAGGCAGGCGCATCCAGATAAATCTGGGGTCTCTTTAAAATATTCTCCACCTGCAATGTTAATCATGTTTTTTTCTTTGTTCAACAATATCGTCCATGTGTGCAAATATTTAAAACACAAGCAGACTGGAGATGGGTTGGGGGAAATGGGGCGTGTGAGAAGAGGCAAAAGGAAATATTGCGTTCTCCTGTCTAAGGTGGCCTTTTTTGTTAAGTTATAGAAAAATAAATTTCCGCTCTATTTGGAAATATCTCAGTACCAGTACTGTATTTTCCCACTATGAAACCCACCATCCAGACTTCTACTCAAAGTTGGAAAGGTTCATTATGGAAACAGACCAGGAACTATTTCAGGAACAAAGGGAGCCGGTGTTTTGCGCTGCAGTGAAAGGACAAGAGTGCCATGGTGGGTAACATAACACCAAAACAAGGAGAAAGTATTTGCCTTTTTAACTGCAAGGTGACACAAGCAGAAAGTCCAGTGTCAATTGGTAAGCCAGAAAGGGAAAGTAAGAGAAATACTATGTCCCATTCTTCTCTTGCAGTCAAAATAGAAGACATTACTTGCTAAAATGCATAATCTTGGCTGGACAAATCCTCATTTAGGTTATTCAGCAAATGAAACATTTGATCAGCTACGATGTTCTCAAAAAACAATAAACACCCTTGCTGATCTCCAGCCATTAAATGCTCCAGTATTTGATATCTCAAAAGGAACAGAGAAGCACTTAACTCCCAAGTTTAGCTACAATAATGTGTAAATTGCACAATTTAGCAGGCCTGCCAATTCATATAAAAAGAGTTAGACACTTCAATAAATTCTCATTACTGCAGGCAGTGCAGGATTATGTCGTACTCAATATGTCACCAGCTTTTCCAATTATTCCTGCACGTGCTAAAATGGGATTGGGCTTCATTTGAATGCTGAATTGCAAAGTTAGAATATGTTAGATGAAGATACTGCATTTTCAATACTTAATCTTTTCAGTGCCGAATACAATTTTGATATCAATCTTTGTTAAGCATTCCTTCCTACCAGTGCTATAATTGTCATGGTTATTTTCTCTGTAATGTGTTTATTCTTTGGCAGCCACTATAAAATTTACGTTCCATTCAGAGTACACCTTCGCTAAAGTGTCCTACAGCAAATAAATATGTTTTCGTAAGATGGAGGCCAAGGCAGTAAATATTTATCTTTCAAATTTTCATACCGTTCTCTATCAACACACCCAAATGTTTATTCATGGCTCAAACAAATGAAACAAAGTTGGGCACTGAAAGGGCCCGTCAGTCAGTTTCCCTCCTTCAGACCAAACGTTATTGGTTAAGGACCATCCAATGACCAACTTTACTTGAAATGGAAATTGAAAACTGCTAGTCAAGCCACCATCTCATGTTGCTGACATTTGGTTTTAAACTAACTGCAGTGTTATGTAAATAAACTTTGAAAGAGAAACTTTCATCGTGAACCTTTGAACATCAACCCTCTTTGGAACGTTGAAAGAGGTTGGCAAAATTGAAGGGCGGGAAGGTACATTTGAAACAATTTGCTTAACCTGCAATTCCTTCACTGAACATCAGGAGAAAACGGATAAAATAAGAGATTTGTCCAGCCTAAACAGGATTCAATCACAAACGTTGTCACATCTGCCAAGAATTTGGAGCACGCTATCGGAGATATGTTAATATGTTTATGCCAAGGTGTGTGAGATGATGCTTACCTGCCACCCGTTCATCAGTCTCCCGATTTCCATCATCAGAATACCGAGCAAAATCCAAAGAATCTAGGGTGCTTATACTGCCAGCTCGATCTACCAAAAGAAGAGGGTCAAATTTTACGTTCATGTCATTTTAAAAATTTCAATTCTCCAATTCCATTTGTGTGCTTTAAACTGCTCTTGGTCTATCACTGGGATGCTCAAGCAGCAAATTACACTGCAAGTTGCAGCTTATACACAGGAAGATGCACAAAGCTCCATTGCCTTGGTAACTATTCTCAGGTTTTGAAAGTCTGTGGACTTTATTTGCTCATCAGAGAACAGTTAGCAACATTAGGAAGCCAGGATTTGATTCTGTTTTTGGCACAATGCTGAGAACTTGAACCATCTCAGATTTAATGAGAGGGCACAAACATTTACTAAAGTCTCAATTACACTATTATATTTTATCCTGAGGTAGCAATAAGTGGTCGCACATTATTCAGAAAATGAGACACATCAGTCTAATTGGTAAAGTATCAATCAAGTTCTCATGGCGTTCAAGCAGCAACAAAGTGATAGATCAAGAGAATGGGAAAAACCTGCGACAGGTAGAATTTAATGGAGGTGAATGTCCAATTGAACCATAGGACAGATCAGAGTACTTGTAAAAGAAGGTTCATGTATACAGATCACCAAATTGCAGTCAGGTATAAAGCAATCATCAAAGGCTAATGGAACGCTAGCCTTTATATCAGGAGGACGAGAACAGCAATGGGAGGAAGTTCAATGCGGGGCTGTATCTACGACAAATAAATCAAAATACTTTCTTGACAGTGAGCGTTGCACAGGAACAAAGGAATAATAATAATAAAAAAAGATTTACAAGGCCAAAAACAGCACAGAGATCAGGAATGATTGAATAGATTAGCACTTTCCTGTTTAGCAAAAAGATCGAGTGCCCTGAAACAGGTCTTAAAATTATGACTAGGTCGGGCCAAGTAGATGTGAATAGAACGTTCCCAATTGTGGAAGAGACCAAAGTGAAGGGCCATATATACACGCACGCATGCACACACACACACGGTATTAATTAACAAACCAACAAGGAAGTGAGGAGAAATTTCCTTACTCAGAGTGTGGAATGCAGGAAGTGGTTGAGGTAAAATGCCTTGGATGTGCAAAAAAGGAAAAAAGGGCAGCACAGTGGTTATCACTGCTGCCTCACAGCATCAAGGACCTGGGTTCAATTCCAGCTTTGGGTGACTGTCTGTGTGGAGCTCGTACGTTCTTCCAGTGTCTGCATGGGTTTCTCCCGGGTGCTCCGGTTTCCTCCCAGTCCAAAGATGTGCAGGTTAGGTGGATTGGCCATGCTAAATTGCCCCATAGTGTCCAACAGGTTAGGTGGGGTTACGGGGATAGGGTGATGTGGGTCTGTGTAGGATGATCTTTCAGAGGGTCGGTACAGACTCAATGGCCTCCTTCTGCACTGTAGTGATTCTATTCTATGATTCCAGATGAACACAGATGAAAGGGGAATAGAAAGATATGCTGAAAGGCTGAGATGAGGTAGGCAGAATGGGAGGATAGTGAGGGTTGGGTAATAATAATCTTTATTATTATCACAAGTAGGCTTCCATTAACACTGCAATGAAGTTACTGTAAAAATCCCTAGTCGCCACACTCCGGCGCCTGTTTGTGTACACGGAGGGAGAATTCAGAATGTCCAATTCACCTAACAAGCGCGTCTATTGAGACTTGTGGGGGGAAACTGGAGCACCTGGAGCAAACCCACGCAGACACGGGGAGAACGTGCAGGCTCCGCACACTGACCCAAGCGGGAATCGAACCTGGGACCCTGGCGCTGTGAAACAACAGTGCTAACCACTGTGGGCATAAATACCAACACAGACTAATTGGGCTGAAGAGCCAGTCTGTGGCCGTATATTCCACGCCAGTGTCCCTGTGCAAACAATCGGAAAGGCCTTCACCTCAAGCTATACAGCAGTGGCAGTTTATAGATCTTGGGTCAGACCCTACTTGAACTGCTGCAGTCAGCTTTGGGCACCACAGCTCAGGAAATGCTGCCCTCTTATTCATCACTACACTCCCGTCCTTTGGTGCACCCACCAAGTTTCCCATCACTCTCAATACTTTTAAACACCTTCATTTCAACTAACTCTTTAGCCCTTCCACCATCATTACATTTTGCTTCCTGTTTGGTGGCATTGTTTTTTCGTCCTCAATGCAAATTTACTTTGAGATAGCTCATCCACAAAAAAATACTACTGCAGCTTTCAGTGGAGCAAGGTACAGCATATTGTGTGTTTAATACTGGAAAAACGCTTTGAGAACTAGGTCCAAATCCACCCACACAGGGGAGATGAAAGGCTCCAAGAGTCCTTTGTGAAAGAAGTCTGAATCAAATTCAGAATGGTAATGAGTGCACAAAACCAGAAATCTGTCCTGGTCCACCCACGTCGATGCTACCATCAAGAAAGTACAACAGCGCCTATACTTCTTCAGAAAATGTAATGAACTCCAATTGGCTTTATTGGTTGGCCAATTGGAGTATGAGCTCCCTCAATGATAGCTCATTGAGGGGGCCCATATAAGCACCTGTGTAGGCTTTGTGAGCCAGTCTTAAGTTGACTGGACTGCTAGCAGCACTGTTTGTAGCTGCTCCTGTAATATTGTTATTGTAAATAAATATTGGTGTGGTGACGGAACTCCTGCCTCCCGTGGATTACTACAGAAACTAAGGAAATTCAGCATGTCCACATTAACCCTTACCAACTTTTACAGATGCACCATAGAAAGCATCCTATCGGGCTGCATCACAGCCTGGAATGGCAACTGCTCTGCCCAAGACCGCAAGAAACTTCAGAGAATCGTGAATACAGCCCAGACCATTACACAAACCTGCTTCCCATCCATTGACTCCATCTACACCTCCCGTTGCCTGGGGAAAGCGGGCAGCATAATCAAAGACCCTCTCCCACCCGGCTTACTCACTCTTCCAACTTCTTCCATCGGGCAGGAGATACAAAAGTCTGAGAACACGCACGAAGAGACTTAACTTCTTACCCGCTGTTACCAGACTCCTAAATGACCCTCTCGTGGACTGACCTGATTAATACTATACTCCTGTAAGCTTCACCCGATGCCTGTGTCTATGTAGTTACATTGTATACCTTGTGTTGTCCTAATATGTATTTTCTTTAATTTTATTTTATTTTCATGTACTAAATGATCTGTTTGAGCTGCTTGCAGAAAAATAATTTTCATTGTACCTCGGCGCACGTGGCAATAAACAAATCCAAATGAGTCTATAGCACAGAATTATCCTTAATTTAGCATTAGTTGATAATCAAACAAGATTGAAAATGTTTGGTGTAGGAAATTAATAACTGCTTATAGGTACAGTAAGGGGTGTTCTTGGGAGACTGGGGCTGAGGCACATTGCTGGAATGGGAAGAAAAACACTGCAACTGGTTATTTTACACCAGACCCTGTAGCCCATTCCATGGTGCCAACATGCTTCAAACTTGGTGACCAAAGGAAAAACATAAAAATGCTAATTATGGCTGATCCTAAAAACTACCTTTGCACCAAAGTGACATTATACACTGAGGGAACAATATTTTGATGAATTGACATTCAGTTATGTTTTGTTTGTGTTGCACATTGCTTCTAATCATTAAATATTAGTGCTGCATCTAAAAATATGCAATGGTGTAAAAGAAGATCTGAAGTAATATACTCATGGGAATCTGACATTTTAAAACTGTCCTTTACAACATTAATTCTCATCAACACCTTTCTATGTTGCCTTGCCTCAAACCCACACTCAACAATTCTGACCAAAGCAATAATATGGATATCTACTTCCCCAAGCTTTGCCAATATCACTCATTAGCTAACCTCAAGTAGGTACACAGGATTAGACTGCTTTGCCAATTATTGACTCCATGTGTGGAGGAAGTAGATAATGTCTGTGCTACCTTCCACATGGTGGTACGGTTCTGATCAGAAGGACAGTGCAGAGAATCATTGCAGTGAACTTGCATGTCACCACTCAATGGTATTTAAATTATTTTATGTAAGCACGATAATTCAAGAATCAGGTGTGACATCCATCAGGCACTGCAGTTGAAAGCAACTGCAAGCTATCTTCCATTAGTTTCCCAGCAACATTGGTGTTGCCAAAGCAACACTGTCTGCCTATGCAAGAAAATAGAAACAACACTACACGAGGTACATGCAAAGAATAGAGATTTTGTTAAGTTAAATGGAAATCACTCCACTGAAACTATGCTCCCCAAAGTGAAGCCCTACATATTGCCCCATTAAGCCAATGTAAACAAGGTAGAAGTTAGGGCGGCAGTGGTCAGCACTACTGCCTCACGATGCCAGGGACCCTAGTTCAATTCTGACCGTGGGTGACTCTGTGATGTTCGTACTTTTTCCCGTGTCTCAGTGAGTTTCCTCCGAATGCTCCAGTTTCCCCTCTCAGTCCAAAGATGTTGCAGGACGGTGGATTAGTCATGATCAATGCATGGGGGCTGGAGTGCTCTTTCGGAGGGTCGGTGCAAATTTGATGGGCCGAATGGCCTCCTTTTGCACTGTACCGATTTTATGATAGTCCCCTCATACTGTAATCTTAAATGTTTTGATGTTGTAAAAGGTTTACAGTGGTTTGTTTTGAAACAGAGGCATGGTTGTTGCTCACGTCTGAAAGCTCTACCAGTGAACTTATATGAGATTGTTGAATGCAATAGCTCTTTCCCATTAGGATAAAAGTAATTTTAATTCCCATATATTATCGAAATAAAGTGAAAGCTACCCCCTCGGTTTCACATTTATGCAACCAAAAAGATGGCATTATTGTAAACATGGTGCAAGATAATTCAGGCCCGGTTCTAGGACTATAGCTGCCGGTTTGTTGCCATTCACATGGAGCAAGATCATTATCGCAACTTTTACGCACAGTTAATAATGTGAATACATATTATGGAAAAGGTTAGTGTGAACAGATCTCAATGTAATATAAATCTGAGGAGTGTTTTTTTCTAACATTTGGATCTGTTAAAATATAACCACAATTGATCATTTCTTAAAAATGTAGTAATTTTTTCAAAAAGTTATCTGGACTAAAGTAAAGTGGGAGGGGTGTTTGATTATGCTGCCCGCTTTCCCAAGACAGTGGGAGGTGTAGGCAGAGTCAATGGATAGGAGCCGGATCCGTGTGATGGACTGGACTGTGTTCACGACTCTCTGTAGTTCCTTATGGTCTTGGGCCGAGCAGTTATCATACTAGGCTGTGATGCAGCCTGATAGGTTGCTTTCTATGGTACATATGTAAAAATTAGTAAGAGTCAATGTGGACATGCATATTTCCTTGGTTTCCTGAGGAAGTATAGGCGCTGCTGCGCTTTCTTGGTGGTAGCGTCAACGTGGGTGAACCAGGACAGATTGGTGATGAATTTGAAGCTATCAACCATCGTCACCGTGGCACCATTGATGGAGACAGGGGTGTGTATTTACTTTGCTTCCTGACGTCAGTGACCAGCTCCTTAGTTTTGCTGACGTTGAGGGAGATATTGTTGTCGTGACCTCTGTCACTTCCCCTCACCAATTGTTCAAGCTCAGAATCAGGGTGCAATTTAATTAACTGTACAACATGCCACAGGTGTGTTGCCATGGTTGACTGAATAACAACCAAACATGCACCAGTGCCTTCAGAGAAAGGTTCAAAAGGAAAAATTCCAAAGGGAAATGGTGTGATAGGAAAAATAGTTAATACTTCTCAACAAAAAGACAGATTTAATTTGGTAGATTAAGGTTGGTAGATGTGGCTTTATAATAATGCAATGCATTTGAATATCAGAATGGCCTTTATCTTAAGCTGAAATCTAAAGATTCGATTTGGTCCTCCTTTCTTGATAGTTATCCAGAAGGGGACTGAAAAATGTACAGTATTTCTCAAAGACACTGGGTGTCTTCAGAGGAAAATAATATCTAATTGCTCCAATACATTTTATTGAACTTCGGTAAACATTTTATTCTTTTATAAATAGGCTAGCAATTTTTCATTAATTTTAAAGCACACCACCTGCTCAAGCAACTTTAGTGTCTGTTAGTTTAATCTTGGACTTATGTCTGAGTGCCAGGTTAGGCAACAGTGCTGATCCTCAATCACATCATTGCTGAGATCAGCTCATTAGCCAAGAAGGCTTTTTCTAATCGAGTTCTCGGGAAGGCATATCTGCTGGAGGATGTTACGGACTTGAACCAATAAAGAGAGCTCTATGTGGAACAGCTATTTAATTGTTTCAGGAAGACGACAGATATTTGGATGTGCTTTCCACAAACATTGATTTTTCACTCTCTCCCTATTTCCATAACACTGCTTTTAAAACACATTTGATAATTGCAAACGTAGCAACATGGCGATGAGAAAAAGCTGCTTATATCTCCACAGAAGACGATGTTTGCTGCAAACTGCCAATTTGAAACTTTATTTTTGCTGCAAAGGAATTATGATGCATTCACACTCTACAGATTTAAAGAGTCAGTGTGAAGTGCAAACCGCCTTGCATCAATGATATATGCAACGCATAAATCCGGTGCGAAGGCTTGAACTCTCTCCTGTTTCATTCCAGTATAGTACAGATTCAGCATTTACATCACAGCTGCAGTGTTAGCGTGAAACAAAAACTGTTTTGCAACGATACCATTTTATTGTGCAAATGCATTCTTCAGCTTCAAACCATATTCTGGGGGATTTTTTTGTGCTTAATTGTTTGGAATCCAAGCAAAGGACCTATATTGTTACCATTCAATATGTTGTTTAATATCATGCAAACCTTGCCTCTTAGTGTAAGCAACAAAGAAAGACTTGTGTACACATATCGTTTTTCACACTGCCCTAAACTGCTTCATAGGCACTTACATATCAAAGTGCAGTCAATTTTATAATACTGACATATGTGCGGGGTGATTTGCACACCATATCCTACCAGACAATGTTTTATGCAGTCTTGGTTGAAAGATAAAAACTATCTAGGATAACAGGCAAAATCCACTGCCCTTTATCAAAGGCCATCATGGGATCATTTACATCTGCCCCGATGGGGCAGAGGGGACCTTAATTTAACACTGTACCTGAATGACATTACTCCATACAATTCCCTCAGTGTTGGACTACAGTGTCAACTGGCTGATGCAGTCAAGTTTCCTATATGAGGGGCCTTGAACCCAGGACTGCCTGACTCAAAAGTCACTGCAAAGTCAAGGCTGAAATCTTAAAGTCATTGTGCGTACAAGTTTATTATAAATAGCACTCAGCATGTGTTACGGGTACATAATTCGTGGCTCTTACAGCTGTAGTTACACTGGACAGAACAGGAAGCATGAAACATGTTTAAATACAAACGGGTCATTTAGAGTAGATAGATTTTAAGCAATTAGCTTATAATCATGAGACTCAGGAAATGTTCAGTCGAAGCTCATCAGGTTGGATAATTACTTTAAAAAATCCCACAGAATTAGATCAGTGAAATTAAACTCTTTTAAAAACTTTCAAGATACTTGGAATGAAATATGGAAGAGTCATTAAACATGCTTTTTCTAATTTTCAATTGCTGTCCAATCCAATGCTACTAGGACCGTTGAGCTGGAGAGAAATTCTGGCTCTGAAACAGACACTTTGCTACTTTACCTCAGCCAAAAGTTTCCAGAACCCTCTGTTGCTGTCACTGGGCACTGGCACAGCAAACAACCCTACCAGAGCGTCATAAATTTGAATTATAATCCAATAATATTGAGATTTAAAAAATCAAAATTGATTTGCAATTTAGTGGCGTATAATTAT
Organism: Scyliorhinus canicula; assembly: GCF_902713615.1. Taxonomy (NCBI): domain Eukaryota; kingdom Metazoa; phylum Chordata; class Chondrichthyes; order Carcharhiniformes; family Scyliorhinidae; genus Scyliorhinus; species Scyliorhinus canicula. The sequence continues at coordinate 9,045,994 of NC_052150.1, read as the reverse complement.
TCAAGCAAACATACAGGTCCAACTTTATGCACTCTCTCATCCAAAAGCAAAAGCATTGATAACTGAGAAATCATGTAATAAAATTAATATTGTAATATCAACCAGGCAATTTTCACAGCCCATACTTCCATCCGCTAACAACATGCACAATATGTTCTAACAACTCTGACAACGCAGGATGTTATTACAAATAGCAACACAAGAAATCAAGGATAGGTAATGTTTGGCTGATGCAGCAATAACCTGTATTTATACGGCACTTTAAATGTAATAAAACCTTCAAAGTCTCTTTACATGAGTGCAAGACAGTTAAATTTACATCGAATCATCGAGATATTAAGGCAGATGACCAAAAGCTTGGTTAAAGAGGTAGGTTGGTTTTGAGGAAGAGAGGAAGAGGTTTTGGAAAGGAATTCCTGAGCTTCAGGCCCAGGCAGCTGAAAGCTAGGTTACCAAAAGTAGAGCTATTAAAATTGGGGATGCTCAAGAGGTCAGAATTAGAGGAGAGCTTCGAGAGTCATGTGGTTGGAGGAGATAACAAAAATAGGGAGGGTGCAGCATCGAAGGATCTGAAACAAAAACAGAACATGCTGGACAATCTCAGCAGCACTGACAGCATCTGTGGAGAGAACACAGAGCTAATGTATTGAGCCTGGATAATTCTTTGTCAAAGCTGAATCACATTCCGATCTGACGCATTTCCACTGTGATGTGTGCTAAACTGGGATTGATACTAAAATATTCAAAGGAGCTGAGTTCGTTTGCAAGGGCCTCTCAGACATATGACATGTCATGAGGTTGGAGGAGATTACAGAGACAGAAGGGCGGCACAGAGGGATCTGAAAACAAGGGTGAGAATGTTAAAGGCAAGATCTCGCTTTACTGGAAGGCAATGTAGGTCAGTCAGCACGAGAGTGATGGGTGAATAGGACTTGGTACGAGTTAGATGGACAGAGTTTATGGAGGGTAGAATGTGGGAGGTGGCCAGACGTTGGCTGGAAACGTCAAGTCTGGACATGGATGAAGGTTTCAGCAATGATAAGCTGAGGTAGGGACAGACAATATTACAAAGGTGGAAATTCGCAGTCTTAGTGATGGCACAGATATGTAGTTTGAAGTTCATCTCATGGTAAAATATGACATCAGTCTGGTTAAGTCTCAAAGTGTTGTCACAGAGGGAGGAATTCATGGCTATTGAATTAGATTGGGCACTGAAAATAATTACTTCAGTCAAGGTTATCTACTTTGGGAGCAAAAATAAAGTGGTAGATAATTATTCAAATGGGTGTAAATTGAGAGGTTGATACTCAGCGAGACCTTGGTGTCCTCGTGCATCAGTCGCTGAAAGTAAGCGCGCAGGTACAGCAAACAGTATAGAAGGCAAATGGTACGTTGGCCTTCATAGCGAGAGAATTTGAGTATAGGGATAGGGACGTTTTACTGCAAATGTATAGGGCATTGGTGATGTCACACCTGGCGTATTGTGTGCAGTTTTGGTGTCCTTATCTGAGGAAGGATGTTCTTGCTATGGAGGGAGTGCAGCGAAAGTTTACCAGGCTGATTCCTGGGATGGCGGGACTGTCATATGAGGAGAGATTAAATTGGTTATTACAATCAGTGGAGTTCAGAAGAATGAGAGGAGATCAATTCTAACAGGATTAGACAGGTAGATTGAATGTCCCCGATGGTGGTGGGGGGGGGGGGGGGGGGTCCACAACTATAATAATAATGATATTTATTAGTGACACAAGTAGGCTTACATTAACACTGCAATTAAGTTACTGTGAAAATTCCCTAGTTCCCACGCCTGTTCGGGTACAGTGAGGTAGAATTCAGAATGTCCAATTCACCTAACAAGCACATTTTCGGGACTTTGTGGGAGGAAAACGGAGGTTCGGGAGGAAACCCACACAGACTCCGCACAGACAGTGACCCAAGCTGGGAATCAAACCAGAGTCCCTGGAGCTGTGAAGCAACAGTGCTAACCACTTTGCTAACATGCCACCCTAGGGGTCATAGTTTGAGGATAAGGAGTAAACCTTTTAGGACCGAGGCGAGGAGAAATTTCTTCACCAGAGAGTGGTGAACCTGTGAAATTCACGACCACAGAAAGTAGTTGAGGCCAAAACATTATATAATTTCAGGAAGCAATTAGATATAGTTCTTGGGGCTAAAGGAATCAAGGGATAAGGCGGGGGAAGAAGAGAGGCTGGATCTGGGTATTGAATGTGATGATCAGCCATAAATGGCAGAGCAGGCTTGAAGGGCTGAATGGACTCCTCCTGCTTCTATTTTGTTTGTATGTTGCTTCGCAATATTTAACGGAAGCAGTTTTCTTCTCATCCAGTTATGTATGTCAGACAAGCAGTCCAATAATTGAGAGGGGAGGAGTTGGGAGGGTAGAGCTGGTATTAACACCACGCAGATAAAAAATAAGAAAATGTGCAAATGGACCTTTTTTTAAAAATAGCCGATGTGAACATAAAGCAGATACAAAATCAATGATTTTTTTCAACAGTTGTTAAAACACCGCCTAACACAAGAAAGAGCAAGAAAGAGTTAGATGCTGCAGTGCAAACCAGCTGGCCCTGAAGAACAAAATCAAATGGGCAAACCAGCCACCTTCATCCAATCCTGCCTTATGATCACTCAGCACATTGGGTAGTACTCACACAAGCAAGTGTGACACACTGATTGTCGCAAACAGGAAATCTTGATAAGAAAGCCAAATAACACTCAAACACCATGTGAAATATAAATCACACTGTGCACCTGCCAATGCATATGTCCAAGACTAGTTACCCAATACGAAAAGGTGATACCATAGATGAGAATTCTAATCATATTACGTAACAAAAGCTACATAACTGCACTCGTATGTTATTGTCTGCAGTTCCCCACCTTCCTCCAGTCTGACCTTCTCAGGTGTATCTACCCATTTTTCTTGTTCTCCCCCCCCAGCCCACCCCCAATCTCGTGGGTGCTCTTGGCCCCGCGACTTTCATCCTAACCCCTTTAAGAGGTTTATCTCCCGGCCCTTCAAAAGCAAACTGCTCTGTGACTCCACTCCTGACAACGCGAATCCACCTTGGCTGTCAACCCTCTCTCTTCCCTTCCCACCCCCCGCCGCACACATTCTCTTTCCTGCCTCGGCATTAACGGCACCCCGCTTTGGCCGAGGAGTTCCCCTCCCTGTCCCACCCAGCCCCGTGCAGGCCACCGCCACTCACTGAGTTGCCCGGGGGCCGGAGCCAGGTCCTTGGGGGGAGTGGACGTGTGCCGCTCAAAGTTGCCGGGGTTGGAGAAGTAATCGCGGAGCCGGGGCAGCTCCCGGCCGGCCTCCTGCAGCTCGGTGTGGAACTCCAGGGCGGTGAGCACGTATTGGTCGCGCAGCAGCTGGGCCGCGATGGTATCCAGGGGAACGCGGGGCGCCTCCGCCCCCGGCGGCAAGCCGGCCGAGGCCCCGCCGTAACCCGCCTCCGGCTGCTGAGGCGACAGGGGCAGCGGGGCGACGTGCGCGGCGGGGCCCGGGGCGCCAGCCTCCCTGCTCTTCCGCGATCTCCGCTCGGACTCCTCGTCCGAGTCGCTGAGGAAGGGGTTGACACTAGACGCCGCCATCTTGCCTCTCGTCTTCCTGCTGGCAGTCCGGCGACAGCTTCCGGCACAAACCCCGCCCCTCCCGGCAGCCCATTGGACAACAGGCCTGGCGACGTCAGCTGACGGACAGCCTCTTGCGCCAATCGGCTGTGTCGACGTCGAGGGTGAAAGGTTGCACGGACTGCGCAGGCGCGGCGCTGTATCCTGGAGGGTCAGTGGGTCTCCATGGATCATTGACAGCCACAGTCAGCCAGGTTAGTTCCCCCATTCACAACCTTTTAAATCATCAAACCCGTCCTTGCTAGACCTAACTCTGAAGTAACTCTACTGAGTGAGTCACGTTGTGTCCACTTTAGCCCCAATCACTTGTCCAGGCACTTTGGGGATGTGTATCCCCAAGAAGGTGTCACCTTCCAGAAGGTCTTTGACAAGGTGCCGCATAAAATACTTCCAGAAGGTGAGATTGCAGGGGTTTGGAGGTTCAAGACTAGATTGCATTGAGGATTGGCCGCCTGACAGAAAGCAGAGTGTGCGGTTAAATGGGCCCTTCTCTGGCTGGCAAACTGTAACTGGCAGGGTTCAGTCCCTGACCTCAACTATTTACAATCAATATAAATGATCTGCAAGCAGATCAAGGGACAGAATGTAACATAGCAAAATTTGCCGATAATATTAAAATAGGTGTAAAGCAAGCAGTGACAAGGAGGCACAGACTTTACAGGCGGATATAGATAGGCCAAAATTTGGCTGATGGAGTTTAATGTGGATAAGTGTGAGCTTATCCGTTTTGGCCGAAAAAAATAGTCAGGCATATTATAATCTAAATGGAAAGCAGATGCAAAATGCATCTGGGCACAGGCATTTGGGTGGCTTTGTTCATGAATCGCAGAAAGTCTGTTTGTAGGTACAATATGTAATAAGAAAGTTTTGTTCCCCTTATTTGAGGAAGGATGTGGTGGAATTGGAAGCAGTTCAGAGGAGTTTCACCATATTGATTCCGGGAATGAAGGGGTTGATGTATGAGGAGAGATTATACAATTTGGGCTTATACTCGCTGGAGTTCAGAAGGATGAGAGGGGATCTGATCGAGGTATACAAAATACTAAAAGGGATTGATAAAGTAAAGGTAGACCAAACATTCCTCCTTGTGGGCCAATCTAGAATGAAAGGTCACAGATATAGGCTGAGAAGCAGTATATTTAAAACTGAGATGAGGAGGAACTACTTTTCGCAGAGGATAGTGAATTTGTAGATCTCGCTGCCCGATAGTTCGATGGAATCTGAGCCATTAAATGGTTCAAGAGGGAAATAGATATAAAAATATAGATATAGATTTTTAAAATGGGTTAAAGAGATGTGGGAAAAAGGTAGGGAGGTGGCTTTGAGACCACAAAGAGATCAGCCATGATCTGATTGAATGGTGGAGGAGGCTAAAGGGCTGAATTGCCTACTTCTGCTCCTAATTCCTATGTCCCATCTCTACCTTCCTGGAAAATATTTTTTTCCTTTTGGAAGAGTCCTTCACAATGGCTCAGAGGAGGTTTAATAGAAGTGTGCAGAGCTAGGAATGGAGTAAATAAAGGGGAACCGTTCCAGCAGCAGGACTGTCAGTATCACCAGAGCGCACAGATTTAAGGTGATTAGCAAAAGAACCAGAGGCGACATATGAAAACATTATTTTTACACAGCACACACCAAGGAAATTTGACAAATTGGATCCAGAATTGGCTGAGTGGTAGGAAGCAGAGGGTGATGGTCGAGGGGTGTTTTTTTGACTGGAAACCTGTGTCCAGTGGGATCCAGCAGGGATCAGTGTTGGGGCCCTTGCTGTTTGTGGTTTATATAAATGATTTAGCTATGAATGTAGGAGGGTTCATCAGTAAGTTTGCAGATGATAGGAACATTGGTGGAGTGGTAAATAGTGAAGAGGATAATCTTTGATTACAGGAGGATATTGATGAGCTGGTCAGAGGCAAATGGAATTCAATCCAGATAAGTGTGAGGTGATGCACTTTGCCAGGACAACAAGGCAAGGGAATATTGTCAGGGCCCATGGCTTTGGCAGTATCCAGTGCCATCATCCATTTCTTGATATGGCGTGGAGTGAACCGTATTGGCTGAAGGCTGACATCTGTGATGCTGTGGGACCTCCGGAGGAGACCGAGTTGGATCATCCACTCGGCACTTCTGACTGAAAATTGTTGCGAATGCCTCAGCCTTTTCTATTGCTCAGATGTACTGGGCTCCTCCATCATTGAGGACGGGGACATTTGTGGAGCCTCCTCCTCCAGTGAGTTGTTAAATTGTCCACCGCCATTCACAGCTGGATGTGGCAGGACTGTAGAGCTTAAATCTGATGTATTTTTTGTGGAATCGTTTGGCTCTATTACTTGCTGCATATGCTGTTCGGCTCACAAGCAGTCCTATGTTGTAGCTTCACCAGGTCGACACCTCATTTTAAGGTATGTTTGGTGTTGCTCCTGGCATGCTCTCCTGCACTCGTTATTGCACCAGGCTTCATCCCCTGGCTTGGTGGTAATGGTAATGTGGGGGATATGCCAGGTCATGAGGTTGCAGGGTGTGGTTGAATACAATCCTGCTGATGGCCCACAGCGCCTCATGGATGCCCAGTCTTGAGTTGCTAGATCTGTTTGAAGTCTATCCCATTTAGCACGGTGGTAGTGCCACACAACATGAAGGAGGGTATCCTCAATGTGAAGACGGGACTCTAACTCCACAAGGACACTGCAGTCCCTGAGGTATAGGTACAACCATGGTGCTGTTAGGGAGCGAGTTACAGGATTTTGACTGTATGTGTTAATGGTGACTATGGGTGATTCCTGATTCCTTTTTGTTATTTGTTTATGTTAACATGCAGGATGCTGTTTGGGGTTTGGTGGGAGGATGGGATTGTTGTTGTTGACATGGGGATTGACATTATATTCGTTACTGCTTATTGTTGGTGGGTATAAATTTGGGAGAAAATGTGAAAAAGGAAAAGAATAAAAAAATTTGAAAAAAAGGAAAATGGAGCAAGTCAGAATTCAGAAGTTAGAGAGCATTCAATTAAAAAAAAACCCTGGGAAAATCAGCTAGCAACGAGAAATCATTGGGATTTAGTACGATAACCATTCTGACTGACTGGTTTGGAGATTCCCAATAGAATCGAAGGTAAGTCATTATAATCATTATAGTCATTATAATCAGGGGCTGGTTTAGCGCACTCAGCTAAATCGCTGGCTTTTAAAAGCAGGCCAGCAGCACGGTTCGATTCCCGTACCAGCCTCCCCGGACAGGTGCCGGAATGTGGCGACTAGGGGCTTTTCACAGTAACTTCATTGAAGCCTACTCGTGACAATAAGCGATTTTCATTTCATTTTTTTTCATTCAAAATATTTTTTTGTAAGCATTTTAATTTGTTTGCTTACTATGGGCACAAGATTCCTTAATTAACATTAAGGTATTATGTTGCGTGCCACTACAACCCTGCTAAATAAGATAGATTTCAATCTGATGTAGCAACACAAAACTGCAACAGCAGAATGGTATACAGCCACAATCTGTAACCTCATGGCCTGCAATATCCCTCACTCTACCATTACCATCAAGCCAGGGGATCAGCCATGGTTCAATGAAGAGTGAAGGAGGGCATGACAGGAGCAACACCAGACAAACCGAAAAGTGAGGTGTCAACCTGGTGACGTTATAACCGGCTACTTGCATGACAAAAAGCGGAAGCAGAATATGATGGATATAACTAAATGATCCCACAATCACTGGATCAGATGTAAGCTCTTGAGGTCCTGCCACATCCAGTCACAAATGCTGCTGGACAATTAAACAACTAACTGGCGGGGGAGGCTCCACAAATATCCTCATTCTCAGTGACGAGGAAGCCCAGCACATCAGTGCAAAAGACAAGACTGAAGCATTTGGAGCTATCTTCAACTATGTGTGCCGAGTGGTTATCTATCTAAAATTTTAAAAAATAAATAATAATCTTTATTGTCACAAGTAGGCTTACATTAACACTACAATGAAGTTCCTGTGAAAAGCCACTAGTCACCACTTTCCGACGCCTGTTCGGGTACACTGAGGGAGAATTCAGAATGTCCAAATGACCTAACGAGTTTGTCTTTTGGGACTTGTGGGAGGAAACTGGAGCACCTGGAGGAAACACATGCAGACACGGGGAGAACGTGTAGACTCCGCACACACAGTGACCCAAACAAGGAATCGAACCTGGTAGCCTGGCGCTCGGTCTCCTCCGGAGATCCACATCACCACTGTAGATCTCAGCCAATTTGATTTACTGCGCATGACATCAAAAATGGTTGAACGCACTGGATATTGGAACGGATATGGGTCCTGATAATATTCTGGCATAGTCTGAAGACTTATGCTCCAGAACTAGCTGCAACTTTTGGCAAGCTGTTCCCATGCAGCTAGATCAATGGGAAAAATTGCCCAGTAATGTCCTGTCAACAAAATGCAGGACAAATCCAACTTGGCCACTTATCACCTCATCAGTTTTCTCTTGATCATCCGTAAAATGATGGAAAGTGTTGTTGACAGTGTTGCACTTACTCAGAAAAAAACCTGCTTACTGACGCTCAATATGGGGTCTCCCAGGGTCACTCAGCTCTTCACCTCATTACAGCCTTGGTGCCAACATGGACAAAAGAGCTGAACTTGAGAGGTGTGGTAAGAGTGACTGCCCTTGACTCAAGGCAGAATTTGACCGACTGTGGTATCAAGGAGCACAAGTCAGTGGGAATCTGGGAAAGCTCAACTAGTTGGATTCATATCTAGCACAAAGGAAGATGGTGGTTGGAGGTCAATTTTCGCAGTTCTGGGACACCACTACAAGAGTCCTTCAGGGTACTGTCCTAGGCTCAACTATCTTCACTGTTTCATCAATGACCATCCCTCCATCATATGGTCAGAAGTGGGGATGTTCACTGATGATTGCACAGTGTTCAGCAGTCACAACCCCTTGGATACTGAAGCAGTCCATGTCCAAATGCAGCAAGAGCTGGGCAATATTCTGACTTCCTGCTAAGGCTAATAAGTGGATGTAACATTCACGCCGCACGCATGCCAGGCAATGACCATCTCATATTGGTGGAGATCTAACCATCACCCTTTGACATTCAGTGGCATTACCTTAGCTGAATTCCCCCACTATCACCTTCCTGGGGGATTATCATTGACCAGAAACTGAACAAGACAAGCCATATAAAAACTGTGGCTACATGATCAGGTCAGAGGCTGGGAATCCTGGGGTGAATAACTCACCTCCTGACCCCCCAAAGCCTGTTCACCATCTACAGGGCACAAGTCAGCAGTGTAGTGGAATATTCCCCACACACCTGGCAGATCCAACAATACTCCAGAAGCTCAACACTAACCAGGCCAAAGCAGCTTGATTGGCATCTCATTCACCACCTTCAACATTCACTCCCTCCACCGCTGATGCACTGTTCTTGCTTCGGACAATTTAAAATGGCCAGATTTCTAACTCTACAGGGCATTCGTGAACCAGATGTGCAAAGCCTGAAAGGTCTTTAAGTACAACTATCTGGAAAGAGCTGATGAGAGTTCTCGAATATTATGCTGACTTTTGTTTGGTAGATATGGACAAGATTGCTGCACTTAAATTAATGGCCACGACTGAATTCGGGAGATAGGGTTTGATTTCCTGGAATTTAGCAGATTCCGGGAAGTTTTCAATATATTTAAAGGGAACGGTTAGGGTAGATGGAGAGAAACTTTCTGCTGGTTGGGGAGTGCAGGACTAAGGGGCAGGGTCTGAACCAGACCATTCAGGACTGAAATAAAGAAACACTTCGCACAAAATGTGGCACTAGTTTGGAACTCTTGTGCAAATGGCATTTGATCAAGATCAATTAATTTTAAATCTGAGATTGATCAACGGTATTAAAGGATAGGAGGCAAAGGTGGGTGTGTGGGCGTAGGTTGCAGATCAGGCAGGATCTCGTTGATGAGTGGAACAGGCTCGAGGGGCTAAATAATATCCTCCTATTCCTATTCTCCAAAGGGATTCTGGATAAATCTTTTTTAACGAAGGGTGGTTACGATGTGAAACTTGCTCTGTAGCAAGTGGATGTAGTTAAGTGAGAGCAAGATGAACAAATGAATAGATGTTATGGTGGTACGGTGGAAGGAGACCCATGTGGAGCACAGACATGTGCTCCGATGACAGTATCTGCTGTTCCTTTTCAAGATGAATTGCAATAGGTTTTGTTTATCCAAATATTTAATTATGTAGCTATGTGAGCATTTTCACAATATCAAACCACAAAATTTAATCTAAGTCATGCTAAACCTCAAATTCATCCGTCTTACCAAATTCCCAGATTTCCTCATCCTTTGTAGTTCTGTCTATTCTGACTAACAGACTAACTGACTAACATCCATTAATGTGCGTATATACCACACTGGTATGTGTTGCCTATATGTGTCAATTCTTCTCAGTCTAAATCCTAGCAACATTTTGTCTATTTCTCTTTGTTACATGTTGTGCTGTTCAGATATTTTTTGCAGCCAAGATTAGTGGGTGTGTCCCAGGTTATCATTGACAGAGGTTCAAGTTGAAGCACACCTGTATGATGCCTTTCGGAAGTTCCATCCACTTTTTCCATCAAAGGGATTCCAATGTGACTTTATAGTGCTCACCTGGGATTCCAGTGTGACTTTATAGAGCTGTACTCCGCAAGCTAGTGATTCAAAACAAACCTGTTGGACTTTAACCTGGTGTTGTAAGACTTCTTACTGTGCTCACCCCAGTCCAACACCGGCATCTCCTCATCATTATATTGAAGTGATGCTTTTAAATCTTCAATGTATATTATTTTTTGCATATTGGAACATTGAACTGAACTTCAAAAAGTAGTCAAATCTGTTATGAAGCACTTTAGAATGTCCTGTGGCTGCGACAGGTGCCAGATAAATGCAAATTATTTTAGGCCGCCAACTACAACTTGCATTTATAAAACGCCTTTCGCATAATCAGACATTGCAAGGCACTTCACATAGGCACTATAAAAGAAAATGTTGACACCAAGCCACAGAAGGCGATACTGGGGCAGATGACCAAAAAGGTCTGTTCAGAAAGGTAGGTTTTAAGAAGTGACTTAAGAGGAGGAAAAGTTTAGGCGAGAAATCCAGAGCGTAGTGCTAAATTCTCTGCATTAATGAGCTGGATGTGAATGTAGGAGATATGATCAGTAAGGTTGCAGATGACACAAAAGCTGGTGGTGTGGTAAACAGTGAGGAGAAAAATCTTGGATGACAGGACAATTAGATGGTTAGCTGGGAAGAGCAGTGGTAAAAAGAATTTAACCCTGCAAAGTTTGACGTAGTGCATTTTGGAAGAACTAACCAGACAAGGGAATATACAATGAACGGTAGAGCCCGGGGAAGTGCAGAGGATCAAAGGGACCTTGGTGTGCATGCCCATAGATCCCTGAAGACAGCAGGGCAAGTAGATAAGGTGGTTAAGAAGGCATATGGGAGGGGGCGGCACGTGGCACAGTGGTTAGCACTGCTGCCTTGTGCCGAGGACCCGGATTTGATCCCGGCCACGGGTCACTGTCCTTGTGGAGTTTGCACATTCTCCCCGTGTCTGTGTGGGTCTCACCTCCACGACCCAAAGATGTGCAAGCCATGCTAAATTGCCCTTTAATTGGGAAAAAAAGAATTGGGCATTTTAAATTTATATTTAAAAATGTAATAAATGGCATACAGGATACTTGCCTTTATTAGACAAGGCATAGAATATGAGAGCAAGGAGGTTATGATAGACCTGTATAAAACTCTGGTTAGGCCACAACTGGAGTACTGTGCGCAGTTCTGGTCGCCACACTGTAGGAAGTGATTGCATGAGAGAGAGGGTGCAAAGGAGATTCACCAGGATGTTGCCTGGGCTGCAGTGTTTCAGCTATTAAGAGAAATTGGATAGGCCAGGGTGTTCTTTAAAGCAGAGAAGGCGGGGGGGGGGTTACTGATTGAGGTGCCTAAGATTATGAGGGGCTCTGATAGAGTGAATAGGAAAGAACGTTTCCCCTTCGCGGAGTGAGCAGTAACCAGGGTGCATAGAGGTTTAGAGGGGATGTGAGGAAAAACGTTTTCACCCAGAGGGCGGTTGTTATCTGGAACTTGCTGCCTGAAAGATGGTAGAGATGGGAACCCTCACAACATGTAAAAAGTATTCAGATGAGCCCTTAAAACGCCACAGCATGCACGGCTACAGGCTGAGTGCTGGAGAATAGGATTCGAGTAGATAGGTACTTAATGGTCAGCGTGGACACGAAGGGCCTCTGCTGTGCTGTAAAACCCTTACTCTAATTGCATTCATTTCTAACCTGGTAATGCACATTAACTGGGGACTCACTTGTGCTCCTGTGAATAGGAACAGCCCATTTGACTCTCTGACTTTGTTGGTTAAAGCGCCAACCGGTGAACAGGTGATATTGTGTTCAAATCCCAGCAGATCCTTGTGCAGGGCAAAATCTATAAATAGGAACAGGTTCACCAGTTTACCCAAACTAATTATATATAAATATGGACAGAGTGAAGCTGTTGTTGTGTTGGGAGGTGCACATTTATAATGCGTTTAGTATAGGGTGACTCGGTAGCACCGTGGTTAGCACTGTTGCTTCACAGCACCAGGGTCCCAGGTTCGATTCCCGGCTTGGGTCACTCTGTGCGGAGTCTACACGTTCTCCCCGTGTTTGCGTGGGTTTCCTCCGGGTGCTCCGGTTTCTTCCCACAACTCCCGAAAGACGTGCTGTTAGGTGAATTGGACATTCTGAATTCTCCCTCTGTGTACCTGAACAGATGCTGGAATGTGGCGATTAGGGGATTTTCACAGTAACCTCATTGCAATGTTAATGTAAGCCTACTTGTGACAATAAGGATGATTATTATTATGTGTATCTCTGTGAATATATTGTCATTTCACACTGAGGACCGAAAGAGGGAATTGAAACTCTTTGTTCTGTCACGCTGGGAGTCTTCAAGGAAATGTCCACTTTGATTGGCGGTATTTGAAGAAATCAAGAATGACTTCAATATATTTATCTCCTGGTTCAATGAGTAAATACACTCTATGCTGTGCTCAGATGATCGATACCTATCAGATAGTCCCACGTTTGATTTCTGTTTTAAGTTAGTTGATCTGAACTGGGACAGCAGTCCTGGTCGTCCTACAATTGACTCTGCAACCCCGGGCTGAGGAAAACCAGGTTAAGGAGGACGTGTGACACATAGAAATCTCAGCCATGGGTGCCATTGGAACAACCATAGTTGATCAAATAATGAAGAAATAATGGCTGGGATTCTCCGACCCCGCGGCAGGTCGGAGAATCCTCGGGGGGGATCACGCCCCAATGCCGGCTTCCCGAATCGCCCCCGCCGATTTTCGGGCACCCACGGGATTCCGTTGAAAGTCTCCCCCCCCCCCCCCCGGCGATTATCCGGGCCCCGATGGGCCGAGTGGCTGCCAAGTTCAGCCGAGTCCCGCCGGTGTGGGCTACTCAGGTCCTACTTGGCAGGACCTGGAAGATGTGTCTGCAGGGGCCGTCCTGGAGGGAGGGGGAGGTGGGTGATCCGACCCCCGGGGGGGGGGTGCACAGTGGCCTGGCCCGCGGCCGGGGATACCGATCGGCGGACTGGTTCCGTGGGGGCTTATGTTCCTCCGTGCCGGGCCCCTGTTGGGCTCCGCCATATTGCCCGGAGGCCGGCGCGAAAAAAGGAACCCCCCGTGCACGCGCGGAATCACGCTGGCCGTAGCACGCATGCGGGGAATCACGCCGGCAATTCCGCGCCGGCTGGAGCTGTGGGTACCACTCCGGCACCGACCTAGCCCCCGAGGAGGGGGAGTATTCCCCATTATTGGGGGCAGTTGCTGCAGCTTTTCACTCTGGCGTGGGGACATTGCCCCATTATTGCAGAATCCTGTCCAATATTTTTCATGTTTTATTTATTATTTGGTTTCTTTTAGACTTTAAGTATGAGAAATGGGTGGAGAAATGATTTTCCTGTGACGTAAAACTGAAACCTTAAAAATGAATTACAAATTTCAGAGCCAGTAACCTATAGTTAACCATTTTTTTGAAAATGAATACTAAAAGACCTTATTTTCCATGAGATATTTCTTATTGCAAGCATTCTTTCCCCAAAAATAGTTAAGCTGTGAGGAACTATCATATCCAAAAGGCTCACAAGAATTGAGAGGTTGATGAATACCTGCGCATGTTAGAACGGACGATTTAAACTGTAATTATTATAAAACAATGCCAGTTTGAGGTTGCGAGCGAAAGGATTCAGCTCTGTCAGAAATTTACCCACTCCCAAGCGAACTGCTAAAATATTCCCATGCTTCTGTTTGCTTTTCAGTTTTTCCTGGAATGAAGTGATCGGATTTTAGTTTGCAAACATGCTGACGTTCTTCCTGATGGGTTTGCTTGTGCATCTCATTTTCTTTGCCTCCATTTTCGACATCTATTTCACCTCTCCCCTGGTACATGGAATGACTCCTCATCGAACGGCACTAACACCACCGGCTCAGCGTCTTGTCCTCTTTGTTGCTGATGGGTTGCGTGCAGACACCTTGTTTGAGCTGGATGAGAATGGACAAACACGTTCGCCATTTCTCCGGTAGGAGCAATGACGTGGAGCACTTTTTTAAAAAACCATGTCATTGGGATTATGGAAGGTTTTTATTGGGTTAACATTGAGAAGATGTTTCTTTTTTATTCTTCCCCAAAAGAGGAAAGGCACCAGTCCGTCACTAGTAAATCCTGTAGGAATTCAAGAGAAACTTTTTATACCCAGAGAGTGCTGCGGAAGTGGAACTCACTGTCACAAGGAACAGTTGAGGTAAATAGCAAAAATGCATTTTCGGGAGATAGAAAGAAATAGCAGGTGTTATTTATGTGGAAATCTTAACAAAAGCAGAGCAAGGCAATTTGATTAAAAGAAATGTTACAGCTGAGCTCACCTTTAACCGAAGAGAGCTATGAAGAAGGCCATGTGGAGAATCAGTACCAGCATGGACTTGATGGGCCAAATGACCTGTTTCTGTGATGTGCCTTCCACATAAATGAGATTGGAAGAAAGTCCCAGAATTGTCTTAGATCAAATACTTTATTTCTAGCTTGAGATTATTCCTTCCATGCACACACAGCTTTCAATTATGTGTGTGTTTTATGTTTTATTATTACGTTTATTTGTTGTACAGTGACGTAAAAGTTTAAAATATTTTATCCACTTCTTTGATTTTTGGGATTGCCTCAGGAGTGCTGTCTATTCTGCCAGAAACACATTGGGCTGGATTCTCCATTATTCAGACCATGTCCCCACGCTGGCGTCAAAACAGGGTTTTACTCCTGAAATTCCTGCAAAAAAAGTGAAACAAATTCTCAGCCCTGCAGGGTGCTAACAGGGACCCGGAGTAAATCTCGCAGTTTTTGCTGCAGATATGGGCCCCCGCACTTCCGGGTCAGAGGCCGCCCATGCGCACGGCGGCTGTCTCCAGCGGCCACGCCGTGCTCCATGGCGGACTCGGACTGTGCAGCCAGACCGAAGAAAGAGATCCCCTAATCAGCTGCACGCCCGACCCTCAATGCCTGCACATTAAGTCCCCGGCCGCCTATGAGGCCCCCCCCCGGTCTCTGATCTGCCTGCTCCAAACAGGACGGCCGCTGACTGAGTCCGCAGCCGCCACGCGAGCAGGTTAGTTCCACACCATTGGGAACTTGGCCGGTCAGGGTCGGAGGATTGCTGAGCGGGCTTCTGGCAATGGGCCCCTGGCGGCGCGGCGTACGCCCGGGTGGCGCCGATTTGCGGTGGCCGGAGAATCGCCGAACTGGCGCCGGGCCCGATTATGGCATCATATTGGATACTCCGCCTTGGCGTCAGCCGCGAATACAGCATCGGGCTGTGGAAAATCCAGCCCATTTTGTCTGTGGACATTTGATAAGGTTCTGACTCCTGACCTGTTGAAGGTGTGCTCAGCAGTAACATTTCTTCCAATCAAATGGCCTCGCGCTGTTTTTGATAAGGTTTCCACATGAATAATGTCCAATTGGTTGAGGCTAAGGTAGAACCCACATTTCATAAAAAGGGAGAAATTTGTGATTTTTATTTGGAGGAAACACACTCAACGTTATCTTATTATAGATACATTTTTTTTCAGTTGGATTGAACCACGAGCTGCAAGAAGAAACAAACAGTGTAGACATGGTGTGGCATCAATAACTGTGAGAAAGCAGATCACAGATTAGCCAATAAATTCCAGCTTTGTTGCTGCAGCCCCACATACTGAAATGAGCCACTCTGTGGAAATATAGATATCATAAAACAAAGTTATTTGGGGACTAAATAATGCAGTGAATTCAAATGTAGCACAGATTGGCAGCAGGAACTCTCCTTTTTCTGCTGCCTGCAGAGATAGTAAATTAGGTTTGTTTCATGTGGCAAAGATCGCAGGATTTTCCACTGGCTGAAACTTGGACTCAAAGACGCTGTTACTTTGTGGGCAAATGTGATGTTTAGTTCATCTGGACAAAGGCCTGACCGATAGCAAATAAGGCAAATTACCAGTTTGGTGGTGAAATTTGAAAAATTAATTTGCTCCTCTTGTCTCGATCCTCTAAGATCACCCCAGCGGCCAGATCAGGCAAGCGGAGAAGGGATTTGGTGCGATTTCCCATGTACTGGGATGTGCAACATGTGGCATGGGATTGTAAATAGCAGTGGCCAATCTGGTGTTGCCAGATAGGTCGGGGAAGATGAAGGAGATAAAGAAGGTGTTCATTAATGGTTTGGTATGATCCTCATTGTTAGATTCACTTGGCTTCTCCAGGTGCACTCTGAACACAACAGATTATTCTTAGTTTTTAAAAAATAATATTAATCACGTAGCAGTTTTTAAAATGAATGTGAAAAGTATCGAACCAAACCCATGTCCTGCTTCTTGCATGCCTGATTCTGTAAGTTGTTTTTGTGCATGCAGGAATGTGGTGGAGCAGAGTGGAAGTTGGGGTGTGTCCCACACGCGGGTTCCTACTGAATCCAGACCTGGTCATGTGGCTCTGATTGCAGGGTTTTATGAAGACGTCAGTGCTGTTGCTAAAGGTAGGCAGTACTTAATTAATTTGTATATTTGCATTTGGCTTGCAGATTATAATTGTTTCCTTTTCTGCAAGCTCCAAAGTGATCTCGTTAAACACCAAAGTATGAATTATAAAGAAAATTAATGAATGCGAAATGTGAATACAAAGAATAACCCCCTCCCCCATGAGGTGATTATCACTTAGGTCTGTTAATAATGTGGGTGTTATTTGTGACTTCTTTAGTTGGTTAGTAAATTACAGTTTACTCTGCATCTGGCTGTGCAAATTAATATTTATTGCCCAGTATTAAGGCAACTAAATTGCACACGTGTCTCATTGTCATCTTTCAGGTTTAAGGATGCCATACTCTATAAAGTTTATCTGAGCAACCTTTGAGCTGTTTTGTGAAAATATAAACCGTCATTATCTGGACGTTTTAGCCTTATTTCGTAACAACCTCACTTTGCGTCCATTTAAAATCTGCAGCATTATGAAACGTGATATGTTACCTGTTCCGCCAGCCTTGCTCAGTCGAGCATTGCAACAGCAATTTGCACATCCATTTATGAAAGTATATTTATTAGGATTTTACATTTTTGAAAACAACGCAGCAGAATTGCAAAATAAATGCACTGCTGTAAGCAAGGAAAAATACAGCTCGATATACACGGATGGGAACAGGAGAACAACATTATCACTGGCTCGATACAATCAGTAGACAAAGCTAGATGCCTCATTAAGCCCCACCAGAGACCAAAGGAGAAACAGGATGAAGCTATGAAAACATTGTGAAATTGTGCCCACCCTCCCATGATGCGCCTGCTCGCAATTACCACGAGAATTTAGGATAAGTTTTCCACGCCATGTTTGGGCGCACATCAATATATATCTCCCTCAACTTCAGCAGTACCAGAGACACCATTGAGACACCAGAGTCTCCTCTCCTCGGATACCAACCCTACCTGCACCCATGCAGGAACCAATCACGGATTCTTTAGCCCCACCCTTACAAAAGAAATACATGAAAACCCCAGTTCTAAAGGGGACCAGTCTCTCTCTTAACAGACCAGCCAAACACTTAACCAAATCCACCTCAGCGTGCGCCACCACTCATATCCCCCCATTCTGAAAAGACCCAGAGGAAAAACCCCAACCTCAAAGAAGTGTCAAAAGGAACACAGTCCTCCTCAGGATACATAATCTGCCTGGGCCATTGAAGGAGATTCTTCAAAATAACAGAAGACCAAAGTAAAAACCCAATATTGTTAGCTCTAACTGGAGGGCTATCTTCAATCTCAGTGCGGACTGAACCAACCCTATCATCCAACTCCACCATCCACCCATCTCCCTCCACTGGCTCCACTCATCTTCGGTATCAATGAGATAAGAGTGTCAATAAAGCCCCACAAAGCCACAAAGATTATAACACATAATGACAAAAAGAAGTAAAACAGTGCACAGACCACATTTCACACAATTGACTCAATATGATTTGGCTCGAACAGGATAACAGAGGACACTGGCCCTCACGCTCACACCTCGCACTGCCTTGCAGGAGAGGAGACATCAATAAATAATCAGCAACATAATCACAAGGGAGTAACGTCCAGGATTATAGAAGAATTGCAGGATAAAGACACCATCTATGTTGCTCGAGAAGGCTGATGCCAAGGCTGGATCAACGAACACACAGAATCTCTCGAGGATCATAACCAGCGAAGCACCTTTACTTCCACCATGCCTACGCTCAAGCAACCCACAGCCTAGGCCCCAGCTGGGGGAGATTTCTCCATCCGCTCAGCCACCTGCAACCTTTCGATGAGCACTGAGGATGGGATAATATAGGGCTAGTGGCCGGATGCTCTGTGCTCCATCGAACCTGATGCACCCAGTCGCCAAATCAAGATTACTAAAGCATGGCAGCCAATCTTAAAACTGTTAAGGCTCCTTCCTTTTGATTTCCCTTTGTTCCCATTTCTTTTGTTTTACTTTATTATTCTTGGTCATGGACTCATAATTGGAATGTGCCTTTAAATAGTGGACTTAAGCTGAGGCAGCCTGCTAATCAGGCAGTGTGTTCCAGGATTTGTGCTTTTGGAGAGGAGAAGACAGACTGGGCCGATGCCGTGGGAATCCATGTGGGCACGGACTACTTAGGCAACTGAGAAGTCACGAATGGTACTGGACACTGCAACGGTCAGTGGACATTTCCACTTCTGACCCTACGTTGGAGCAAAGGTCCATGATGAAGCATCTGAAGATGTTTGGGCTGAGGACACTATCCTGAGGAGCAACTGTAGTGATGTCGAAGTTAGCAGAAT
Organism: Scyliorhinus canicula; assembly: GCF_902713615.1. Taxonomy (NCBI): domain Eukaryota; kingdom Metazoa; phylum Chordata; class Chondrichthyes; order Carcharhiniformes; family Scyliorhinidae; genus Scyliorhinus; species Scyliorhinus canicula. The sequence continues at coordinate 9,026,934 of NC_052150.1, read as the reverse complement.
TTCAGAAGTTTGTGTACCTTGCTGAGTAATTAATTAGGTGCAGCTTCTTGCTTTAATATTTTACTTCTTGCAGGTTGGAAAGAGAACCCAGTAGAATTTGATTCTGTTTTTAACGAGAGCACACACACCTGGTGCTGGGGGAGTCCTGACATTTTACCAATGTTTGCGAAAGGTAAGAATCACTGGACTTGCCGCTTCAGCATAAACAGCAAAAAAAAACTTTTAAAATGTTTCCGTTGTTCAGAAGCTTTGTCAAAGTGGTGAGTTTTAAGAACGTCTTAAAGGAGCGAGAGAGGTGGAGAGGTTTAGGGAGGGAATTGCAGATCATCTGGCCTAATCATGGCCAATATGAAGTAGCAGTGAAATCGAGGAAGTGTAAGAGGCCAGAGTTGTAGGAGCACAGATATCTTGGCTGGTTGCTGGACTGGAGGAGGTTACAAATGTAGGGAGTGGCAAAGCCATGGAGGGGGTTTGAGGAAAAAGATGAGAATTTAAAAAGTGCTGGATTCAGATCCTGTGCAATGACATTGGCCCTGGGCCCTTGGAGCCCGCCCTGCCGTAAGATGAAACCATTGCTGATTTGGCTGTGGTCTCAACTCCACCTTCCTCTCACCCCCACCCACCCCATAACCCTTGACCCCTTGTTTATCCAAAATCTATCTAACTCGGTCTTGAATGTGTTCGGTGACCCAACCTCCGCTATTTTCTGGGGAAGAGATTTTTTTTATATATAAATGTTTTTTATTGGATTTTTGAACAAAGTATATTTGCCGTTATGTACACAGGATATGATATAGTAGGCATCTGTTTGTGCCGGCGAGACAATTCCAGAGGGCAATCCTCGAATAGGTCTGGTGCCGGTGTTGCCTGGGGAAGAGATTTTAATATACTTGTTAGCCTCTGATGGAAAGAAATTCCTCTCATCTCCTCCTTAAAAGGAAGACCTGTCATTCTTAAAGTGTACCCGCTAGTTAGAATCTCCCTATATAGATCAATGAGCTCAAGGGCGCGATTTAATGTGAGTGAAACACAGTCCCGTGTCGAGCGTGATTAGCCGGGTGTTTCCCGGCACTGACAGCACAGAGAACGACTCCGCTATTGAACGGGACGCGGTTTCATTTCGGGGCCTCAGCGAGGAACCCACGCCCGAGGCAGCATTTAATCCCATTTCCTGCACTAATGAGCTCCGCTCGCCAGTGCAGGAAGAGATTGGATGACACCTCAATCTCTAGGAGCCCCCTCCTGCCCCCAGGAGCCCAACTCCCCCACCTTGCCCTCCCCAATGCTCCAACGCACCTATAGGGCGGCACCTGGCACCCCACCCCATAAAGGCAGGACACCCCCGGGCCGATCCTTGGCTCTGGTAAAATGCCACCCAGGGAACTGGCCACCCTGGCAGTGTCGGGCTGGCACCTGGGTGACACTGCCAGGGTGCCTAGGTGGTACTGCTGGGGTGCTGGGTTGGTAGTGCCAAGGTACCACCAGCAGTGCCAGGCTACCACTCTGACCCCCCCCCCTCCCCAAAGTGCCATTCCGCCCGGTCCATGTTGGTGCAGACCAATGCTAAACAGCACTCGCTCAGGGTCTTCCAGGCAGGGGGGGGGGGGTCAGATCCCGCTCCCTCGGTAACTCCGGCGAGAGAATGATCAGGTGAACCTGACCGAACACTTGAATATGCTCTACGGGCGGGATCCAGATCGCGACTTCTCGTGAGATCCCGTTAGATCTTGCGAGGCAGGACGAGTGGGTGAATTTCGCGAGAGGCCTCGGAGTTACAGCTATCGTGGCATCATTCAACTCCCTGTGAAAGCATAGATTTGATGGGTGTGCATCTGTTGAGCAGAGTTTTGAAATAGAAAACAACACGTAATTGCTGAGTTCCATTTCCCTCCACTTTGGTGGGGGGAGGGAAATTATTTTCCACAAATTCACGGTGCCATAAAACTCAGGAATATATAATCGGTGGAAATGCGGAAAATGGATTTTGATGATTCCTGTGTGTTTTGCCTGACTAAGGACTAAGGCAAGTCAATTGCAGCCATGAACGCTTTTCGGCAAAGTTCATTTTCCTGTTGGAACTTATCAGTCAGAATTTTTGTTACATTAGTCCATGGCTTATTAAGCATTATAATAAATTGTTTGATCAGTGTGTGCATACGCAAGAATACAAACTATCTACTTTTCACTATCAGGAACCTTCTGTCTTAAGTTGTCAAATTTCACAGGTGCCAGTGGTGACCATGTTTATACACGCATGTACCCGGCTGAGATGGAGGATTTTGCTGCCCAGGATGCATCCAAGCTGGACACTTGGGTATTCAATGAAGTAAAGGTAACTGGAATGTTATTCACCTGATTGGAGACACTAAATGGGAAATGCCTGCTCTTTTTTTCCAAGGAGATGTTTCCAAGGCCCTTGGCTCTGGGATTCTCTCCATAAACCCACAGGCCTCTCTCTATCTCCCTCTCCTCCTTTAAAACCTATCTCCTTCACCAAGCTTTTGGTCATCATAGAATCCCTACAGTGCAGAAGGAGGCCATTCAGCCCATCGAGTGTGCACCCACCTTCCCAAAGAGCACTCTAGCCATGTCCACTACCCCGTCCAATCCCCGGAAACTAACCTGCACATCCCTGGACACTAAGAGGCAATTCAGGATGGCCAATCCGCCTAACCTGCAGATCTTTGGACTGTGGGAGGAAACCGAAGCACCAGGAAGAAACCCACACACACACTGGGAGAACGTGCAGAATCCGCACAGTCACCCGAGGCTGGAGTCGAACCCGGGTTCCTGGCACTGTGAGGCAGCAGTGCTAACCACTGTGCCACCCATCCGTAGAATCTCCCCATATGGCTCGGTATCAGATAATATTTGATGGCCCTCCTGTGAAATGTTCAGGGATGTTTTATGATATTTAAGTTGGTGCAAAAATGCAAGTTACTGCTGTTGAAGGAAGGCCATTTTTAATTTTATTGGTGCTTTAAACGCTTTCATATTTTTCAGCAGCTATTTAAAATCTGATGTTTCTGAAGCATAGGTAATATTGATTAAAAATATTGCTGCCCCAACTTTAGAGAATTATAAGAAATGCCTCTGGCTGTGGGGCACCGGGGTTTTGTGGGGGTGATTGGCACGGTGGGTAAGGACACTTGGCATTTGCTTCTAGGACATGAGTTGAAAGTTTGGACAGATGGAATGAAAATCTCTTCTGTTTGCTCCCTGTGAGGAATCTACGTGAACTGGGTTTGAGTGCTCCTCATTTTAATTCATGGTCAGCATGGACCTACTGTACAAAACCGCCCCTGATTTGACAATAATTGTCAATCACACGAGCTGTGGAAATGGGATTGATTGATGTAGTAGGATGATTCCCTTTGGAGTTGGGGTTGAGACAGGTGACACCACAGTAGGGGGAACATTACAATGCTTGACTCTGCAAATTTTTTGTTTCCCACTATCACAATGTCTTTTTCTTCTTTTTCCCAACAGACCTTTTTTGAATTTGCCAAAAGTAATGAAACACTCTCAACTAAAATGTGGGCACATGAGGTTGTTTATTTCCTGCATTTACTTGGGTTGGACACCAATGGGCATGCTCACAGGCCGATGTCAAGGTAATTCTCTCTTGCCCGTTTCAACTTTTATATAATTTCCCTGCACTTTGGATCTTGCCTTTTCATCTCCCAAAGTTTGCTAGCTTAGAATCCTGACGCTTTGAATCCCTACAATGCAGAAGGAGGCCATTCAGCCCATCTAAAAGAACATACCTAAGCCCCCACCCCATCCCTGCAACTCGCTAACCTAACCTAAAAATCTTTGGACACTAAGATGTGCAGGTTAGGTGGATTGGCCTTGCTAAATTGCGCCTTAGTGTCCATGGGTGTGTAGGATAGGTGGGGTTACGGGGATGGGCAATGGCGAATGCAGACTTAATGGGCTAAATGCCTCCTTCTACGCTGTAAGAATTCTATGGTTCAAAGAGGCAATTTAACAACGCCAATCCTCCAACCTGCACATTTCTGAACTGTGGAATGAAATCAGAACACCCGGGGGAAACACATGCAGACACCGGTTGAACGTGCAAACTCCACACAGTCACCCAAGGTTGGAATCGAACCTGGGTCCTTGGCACTGTAATACTGAATCATTATTCAAAAACTGACTGTGCGCCATTGAGTTTAAAAATCAGCACTCGGAAAATTGCGAGACAGCTTTATATGTGAGTATTTGAAAAGTTCACTTGATATAGTGAATGGTATATCTAGCGAACCGAAAAGACCATTTTTATTTTGATAACCTGAATAGATGGATAAAATAGGACGTGGATATTGTAGACATGGATTTTCAGAAGGGTCACAAGAACACCAGAATTAGGAGCACGAGTTGACCATTTGACCCTTCGAGTCTACTATACCACGGAACATAGAAAAATACAGCACAGAACAGGCCCTTCGGCCCACGATGTTGTGCCGAACTTTTGCCCTAGATTGAAAACAAATTAATCTACACCCCATCATTCTACCGTAATCCATGTACCTATCCGATAGCCGCGTGAAGGTCCCTAATGTTTCTGACTCAACTACTTCCACAGGCAGTGCATTCCATGCCCCCACTACTCTCTGGGTAAAGAACCTATCTCTGACATCCCCCCTATATCTTCCACCATTCACCTTAAATTTATGTCCCCTTGTAATGCTTTGTTCCACCCGGGGAAAACGTCTCTGACTGTCTACTCTATCTATTCCGCTGATCATCTTATAAACCTCTATCAAGTTGCCCCTCATCCTTCTCCGTTCTAATGAGAAAAGGCCTTGCACTCTCAACCTTTCCTCGTAATACCTACTCTCCATTCCAGGCAACATCCTGGTAAATCTCCTTTGCACCTTTTCCAAAGCTTCCACATCCTTCCTAAAATGAAGCAACCAGAACTGCACTCAGTACTCCAAATGTGGCCTTTCCAAGGTTTTGTACAGCTGCATCATCACCTCACGGCTCTTAAATTCAATCCCTCTGCTAATGAACGCTAGCACACCATATGCCTTCTTCACAGACCATATGTTAGATCATAGCTGATCTGATTGCCTCAACTCCACTTTCCTGTCTGCACCCCATCAGGCATTTAATACAACTGCACAAGAGAGATTGCAAATGTTTATAGTTGATACTAGAGAAGGATGTATGATCACGAAAGGAGCAGAAAGTATTCAAAAGTAGCTTTGATGAAGAGAATGGGTGAAATGATGGCAAATACAGTTTTAACATAAAGTAATTGCTAATAAGTTTGGATGTAAGAATGAGGGTTGGAGGGCAGCACGGTACGCAGTGATTAGTACTACTGCCTACAGCGCTGAGAACCAGGGTTCGAATCCTGGCCCTGGGTCACTGTCCGTGTGGAGTTTGCACATTCTCCCCATGTCTGCATAGGTTTCATCCCCACAACCCAAAGATGTGCAGGTTAGGTGGATTGGCCACCCTAAATTGCCCCTTAATTGGAAAAGAAAATAATTGGGTACTCTAAATTTAAAAAAAAAGAATGAGGGTTAGAATTACAGTTTGATGGACAAAAGAAGTTAAGCATCTGGAGATAAGTTATTAAAATCTAACCCACAGGTGCCGAAGATTACGTAGAATGACTAATGTGTTTACATGAAAACAGTCCATGCTCGAATTTTAACTTCCACATGAACAAAAGTTCAATGTGCGGGTTGACCATCTTTGCAATTCCTTACCTCAGAGGACTGTGGAAGCTCAGTGATTGAGTATGTTTAAGGTGGGGCTTGATAGATTTCTGATTAGAAATAACCTTAAGGATTATGGGGAAAGTGTATGTAAAAGCCATTGAAGTGTCCATTTTTATGGTTATTTTCCATAATTTCACCATTGCAGTTTCCCCCCGGTCCTTGGTATTATTTTCTATGCATCCTATTTTAGTATCAGCAGCAGATTTGGCCACCGTTACCTCAATCCCTGTCTGCAAATCACTGATGTGGACTGGGAACAGATGTCCCAGAACTGAACCCCGACCTCTCAATCCTTTCCAACGATTTCCTGTGTGGTAGCTTGTCAAAAACATTATGAAAGCCCATTATACATCCCATTCACCATCACCGAATCCTCCATAAAAAGATTCTATCAGAGGCTGATGGAATGCTGGGTCTTGTGGCAAGAAGGATAGAATTTACAAGCAAGGTCAGAATATCAGGGCTGGCCCAAACGGTTATCCAGCCAGTGAGTGGTCCCACCTGAGGACAGACCAACGAAAAATCATATTGGACTTGAAACATTTCTCTCTCCACAGATGCTGCCAGACCAGCTGGGTTTTGATTGAAGTCCAGTGACCATTGTCCAGCATGGTATCTGGAATGAAGGGCCAAGCTATGATTACTGAGTGAGAATGCCTGCAATGTATTTGCATTTCATTGGCCTCTTTGATCACCACCTTTTAGGTGAGGTGTTAAACCCAGGCCCCTGGTGCCTGCTTGAGTGAAGTAGCCGATACAATGAAATGCATAAACAGCCTGTCCTGGACTGCCATCCTCACAGCGTGCTGCATCTAGCAGCCCAGATGTGAAGTGATTGCATAACCTATCCAGAAGTGTTCCTGCTCGAGTTTGAAGGATTTAGATGCACAACAAAAGGCTGAGTTTACGAAACGCTACTGTGAAATGAGGCTCTTTTCTCTAGAAAAGACTGAGGGGTGACCTGATGGTGGCCTTCAGAATTGCAGAAGGGTTTGATAGGGTAAATGTCAAGAAGACTGTACCATTTGAAACCAGAACTAAGGACAATAATTATAAGATAGTCCAGTAAGAAACCCAATTACAGCAGAATCCTCTTTACCCTGAGTGTGGAACTTACTACCACAAGTAGTTGAGACAAATAGTATTGATTCCGTTATAATTTCTTTGGAGGTCACGGTATCAGGACTATCAGATTCCCCGTGAACTCCACAGAATATGAACTTCCCTTTTATTTAGGGAGGACTGGGCGATTTCCCCCCATCGCCTCCACCAGGATCTAACGATGGACACTGCTTTTAGCCGCTTATGAGGACGTGTTGGAAGACGTGTTGGAGGCGTTTAGCCGCCTCCCTCTTCTCACCAAGCTGTCCGCATCGGCGTCAGCCGACAAAATCATCGTCGCCCTCCATTTTATACACTTCCTGCCGGTCACAGCGTCCTGCATCCGCGGCTCGACTCAAACAGACCCACAGCTGTCCCGGGTGTGACATATTATCCAGTATGAGGCCCAGCACCGTGCCTTGCCAGGAGACTTGAAGGCGTACACCAACAAGATCCCCGAATGAAGCATTGAGGACGGTGCCATCCTGTGGGGGAAGCACGTGGTGCTTCCTGAGCAAGGACGCAAGCCACTTCTGCAGGACCTCCACAACGAGCATCCGGGGCTTCGTGTGGTGGCCCGGAATTAATGTGGCCATCGAGAGGTTGGCCCAGGGTTGTTTGCAGTGCCACGGGTACGAGAAACTGCCTTCGTATCGATTTTGCGGGACCATTCCAGGGAGCGATGTTTCTCTTTGTCAAGGACGCCCACTCAAAGTGGATGGAGGTCCATAAGATGCACACGACGAGGGTCACCACAGAAAGACTGCGGCAATCCTTCAGCACACACGGGAATACGGAGGTGCTGGTTATGGACAATGGAATGGCTTTTATGAGTGGGGAGTTCAGGGTTCATGTGCGCTAATGGAATTTGACACATGCGTACCGCCCCACACCACCAGCATCAGATGGGTTAGCAGAGCGGACAATCCAGACTTTTCAACTTGGAATGAAGAGACAGACCTTGGGTTCCTGGGAAACTTGGCTGGCACGGTTTCTCTTCTGCTAGCGGACGATGCCGCACACCATAACGTGGGTTGCTCCGGTCAAATTGCTGATGGGTTGCCGCCTCTGCACCCGGTTAAGTTCAGTTATCCTGATTATTGGCGGGAATGTCCATCAGGGCCAAAACAGGACTGAGGCTGACACAGGACAATGCCCACCTTTGCTTACATTCACCCTCGGGTGGGAGGGGAAGTATTGTTCAGCGTACAGCCCAGATAGATTGTACCATACATGAAAAAACATAGGACATACATGAATATACAATGTAAATACCTAGAAACCGGCATCGAGTGAAACATACGGAATGTAGTACTACTCAGTAGAGAAGATGTATGAATTCAAGGGATGTGGATTTTGCAAGGTAGGACAGCATTCATTGCCCATCCCTAATTACTCTTGAGAAGATGATGGTGAACTGTCTTTTTGAACTGCTGCAGTCCATGTGGTGTGGTATATCTACCGTGCTGTGACAGGGATTTCCAGTGACCCAAGTCAAGATGTTGAGTGACTTGGAGGGGAACCTCCAGATGGTGTGGTTCCCATCTATTTACTGCTCTTGTCCTTATAGATGGTAGCGGTTGTGGGTTTGGAAGGTGCTGCTTAAGGAGTCTTGGTCAGTTCCTGCAGTGCATCTTGTAGATGGTATGCACTGCTGCCACTGTGCGCTGGTGGTGGAGGCAGTCAGTATTTGTGGAAGGGGTGCCAATCAGGAGCTGCTTTGTCGTGGATGGCGTTGAGCTCCTTGAATGATGTTGGAGCTGAACTCATCCTGACAAGTGGAGAGTATTACATTACACTCCTGACTTGTGCTTTGTAGATGGTGGTCAGGCTTTTAAGGGTGAGGAGGTGAGTTACTTGTGTTCTTATATTACTCTCCACAGGATTCCTAGCCTCTGACCTGCTTTTGTAGCAACAGTATTTATATGGACTCGCCCAGTTGAGTTTCTGGTCAATGGTAACCCACAAGGTGTTGACCGTGGGAGATTCACTGGTGGTGATGCCATGGAATATCAAGGGGCGATAGTTAGATTCTCTCTTGTTGGAGATGATCAGTGCCTGGCACTTGTGTGGCATGAATGTTATTTACCACATCGTAACCCAAGCCTGGATATTGTCCAGTGCTTGCTGCATTTGCACATGAATTGCTTCTATTTCTGAGGAGTCTTGAATGGTACTCAATATTGTGCAAATTATCCTCACTTCTGACCTTATGATGGAGGGAAGGTCATTGATGAGTCAGCTGAAGATGGTTGGGTCTAGGACACTATGTAATCCCAGTCAAGTTAATGAAACCCGCAGTGCATATGAGTTTTCAAATTAATCTTGTGGCTATTATACTGTTGAAAGCCTAGATATGGGAGCCCCAGAACATCGAAGCTGGTATTCCTCAGGGTAGTGTCCCAGCTCCTGCTATCTTCAGCTGCTTTATCAATGCCTTTCCCTTCATCACATGGTCAGACATGGGTTGTTTGCACAATGTTCACGTTTGCAACACCTCGTACTGAAGCTCCCTGTGTGTACAGGCAGCAAGGCCTGGACAATGTCCAGGCTCAGGCTGGTAAGTGGTAAGTAGGTTTCTCGCCACACAAAGTGCCAGACAATGGTCATCTCCAGCAAAAGAGAATCTAACCATTTTCCCCATGACATTCAAAGTCCTTTCCATTGCTGTATCCTCCAGCACCAACACCCTGGGAGCTACCATTGACCAGCCATAAAGACTGGCACTTCTACAGTGAACAATCACCCCCTGACTCCCCAAAGCCTGTCCACCATCTACAAGGCACAAGTCGGCAGTATGATGGAATACTCTCCACTTGCCTAAATGAGTGCCTCCAAACTGCACTCGAGAAGCTTGACCCCATCCAAGGTGAGGCAACTGGCCTATCCACCATCTTAAACATTTAACTCCTTCTGCTGCCACTGGCGCACGGTTCAACAGCTCCTTCCAAACCCGCAATCTCCAGAATGAGAAGAACATAGATTTCATAGAATTTACAGTGCGGAAGGAGGCCATTTAGCCCATCGAGTCTGCACCGGCCCTTGGAAAGAACACCCTACTTAAGCCCCACACCTCCACCCTATCCCCTTTATCCCAGTAACCCCACTTAACCTTTTTGAACACTAATCGCAATTTAGGATGGCCAATCCACCTAACCTGCACATCTTCGGACTGTGGGAGGAAAGCGGAGCACCCGGAGGAAATCCACGCAGACACGGGGAGAACGTGCAGACTCCGTGCAGACAGTGACCCAAGCCGGGAATTGAACCAGGGACCCTGGAGCTGTGAAGCAACTGTGCTCAACACTATGCTGCTGTGCTGCCCAATGGCAACAGACGCATGGGAACAGCACCAAATACAGGTTTTCCTCCAAATTGGATGCCATCCTGACCTGGAACTGTTTCGCCGTGCCTTCCCTGTCGATTTTTTTCAAAAACCTGGAGCTATCTCCTTAACAGCCCTGTGGACTGCAGAACCACCTTTCCGAGGCCATTAAGGGATAAGCAAAAAAAGCTAACGACCCCCACCTCCATGAATGAATTTGTACAAAAAGTCACCAATTCCACTGAAAAACCCTGCTGGTGTCAGATTTGGGGCTTTTTCTTCTTCAGATCCCTGAGCAGGGAAGTGGAAAAGCCTGGATTTTTAATTTTAAGTACAGTGAAGCCTCCAAAACTGACACTCTTCTCAGCCCCCAAACAAACGTCCACTAGAAAGGTTAACCTACAGAGAGGGCCAAATACCTTGCAGGATATCGAGCATGAGAGGCACACTGAAACCACGGGCACTTGCAAATCACTATCCTCACTGCACCAAGCAGCGTTTCGATCTTAAAAGCACAGGATACACAGGTCATTGCAAGGCAACAGTGGATTTTGTGAAATAAATGGCTTTTGTGTAATTGGGGGGAGGGGCTCATTACCCAGAATCCATCACTTTCTTTGGGATTGACTGTCAGCTTGTTCAGACTTTTTCACCTCTGGGTGGCTGACACTTAACTTGAGACTGAACTCAGGTTATCAGCTTTGAAAATCCAGCAGTCCGCCGGCTTGTATCATCTGATTCCTGTACTCAGCATTTGAGTTATTCACAAATATTCAATCCCTCCACAACTGACGAACAGTGGCAGCAGTGTGTGCCATCAACAAGATGCACAGCAGGAGTTCACCAAGGCTCCTGAGGCAGCACCTTCCAAACCCATGGCCGCTACCATCTAGAAGGACAAGAGCAGCAGATACATGGGAACCCCACCACCTGGAAGTTCCCCTCCAAGTCATTCAACACCCTGACTTGGAAATATATCACCGTTCCTTCACTGTCACTGGGTCGAAATCCTGGAACTCTCTCCCTAACAGCACAGTGGGTGTATCTACACCCCCGGGACTGTAGCGGTTCAAGAAAGCAGCTCACTACCACCTTCGGAAGGGCAACTTAGGATGGGCAATAAATGTTGGCTGAGCCAACCTTTTCTTCATAAGACAAGCCAGATACTCGTCTAGTAAACCTTCTCTGAACAGCTTCCAACACATTTACATCCTTGCAAATGTACTGGTGAAAGGGCCAGTAGTTCACTACTTAGCTACGGCTTAATTGATTGCCTCTCAGTCGGAAGATTCCCAGATTTGGAACACACAAATCTAGACTGGCACTCCAGCGCAGTACTGAGGCACTCCAGCGCAGTACTGAGACACTCCAGCGCAGTACTGAGACACTCCAGTGCAGTACTGAGGCACTCCAGCGCAGTACTGAGACACTCCAGCGCAGTACTGAGACGCTCCAGCGCAGTACTGAGACGCTCCAGCGCAGTACTGAGGCACTCCAGCTCAGTACTGAGGCACTCCAGCTCAGTACTGAGGCACTCCAGCGCAGTACTGAGGCACTCCAGCGCAGTACTGAGGCACTCCAGCTCAGTACTGAGGCACTCCAGCTCAGTACTGAGACACTCCAGCTCAGTACTGAGGCACTCCAGCTCAGTACTGAGACACTCCAGCTCAGTACTGAGGCACTCCAGCGCAGTACTGAGACACTCCAGCTCAGCACTGAGGCACTCCAGCGCAGTACTGAGGCACTCCAGCTCAGTACTGAGGCACTCCAGCGCAGTACTGAGGCACTCCAGCGCAGTACTGAGGCACTCCAGCTCAGTACTGAGGCACTCCAGCTCAGTACTGAGACACTCCAGCTCAGTACTGAGGCACTCCAGCTCAGTACTGAGACACTCCAGCGCAGTACTGAGACACTCCAGCGCAGTACTGAGGCACTCCAGCGCAGTACTGAGGCACTCCAGCGCAGTACTGAGGCACTCCAGCTCAGTACTGAGGCACTCCAGCTCAGTACTGAGGCACTCCAGCGCAGTACTGAGGCACTCCAGCGCAGTACTGAGGCACTCCAGCGCAGTACTGAGGCACTCCAGCGCAGTACTGAGGCACTCCAGCGCAGTACTGAGGCACTCCAGCGCAGTACTGAGGCACTCCAGCTCAGTACTGAGGCACTCCAGCTCAGTACTGAGGCACTCCAGCTCAGTACTGCGGCACTCCAGCTCAGTACTGAGGCACTCCACTGCAGTACTGAGGCACTCCAGCGCAGTACTGAGGCACTCCAGCGCAGTACTGAGGCACTCCAGCTCAGTACTGAGGCACTCCACTGCAGTACTGAGGCACTCCAGCACAGTACTGAGGCACTCCAGCACAGTACTGAGGCACTCCAGCTCAGTACTGAGGCACTCCAGCGCAGTACTGAGGCACTCCAGCGCAGCACTGAGGCACTCCAGCGCAGCACTGAGGCACTCCAGCGCAGTACTGAGGCACTCCAGCTCAGTACTGAGGCACTCCAGCTCAGTACTGAGGCACTCCAGCTCAGTACTGAGGCACTCCAGCGCAGTACTGAGGCACTCCAGCGCAGTACTGAGGCACTCCAGCGCAGTACTGAGGCACTCCAGCGCAGTACTGAGGCACTCCAGCTCAGTACTGAGGCACTCCAGCGCAGTACTGAGGCACTCCAGCTCAGTACTGAGACACTCCAGCGCAGTACTGAGACACTCCAGCGCAGCACTGAGGCACTCCAGCGCAGCACTGAGGCACTCCAGCGCAGCACTGAGGCACTCCAGCGCAGCACTGAGGCACTCCAGCGCAGTACTGAGGCACTCCAGCGCAGTACTGAGGCACTCCAGCGCAGTACTGAGACACTCCAGCGCAGCACTGAGGCACTCCAGCGCAGCACTGAGGCACTCCAGCTCAGCACTGAGACACTCCAGCGCAGTACTGAGGCACTCCAGCGCAGTACTGAGGCACTCCAGCGCAGTACTGAGGCACTCCAGCGCAGTACTGAGGCACTCCAGCGCAGTACTGAGGCACTCCAGCGCAGTACTGCCTTTCAGCAGGGACGTTGAATTGAGATCCCACCTAGCCTCTCCGGTGGATCTAAAAGACCTGATGGTGCTACTTTTAAGAAGGCCAGGAATTCTCCCCAGTGTCCTGGCCAATATCTATCCCTCAACCAGCATCACAAAAACAGATAACCTGGTCGTTTCAACATTGCTGTTTTGAAGGGCTTTCCGTGTTCAAATTGGCTGCCACGTTTCCCGAATTGGCTCCACTTCAAAAGTATGTCATTGGCAGTGAAACAAATTTGGAACATTGTGAGGCTGCGAAAGGTGCAAAGTAAGTCTTTCACTGTGATTTGCAGATGTCATGTGTCAATTTGCATTTCTAACAATTGATTCTGAACATTTATTATGCAGTGAATACAAGGAAAATATCCGAACTGTAGACAAAGGTATTCAGGAAGTTATTTCTGTCATTGAAGACTTCTACAGAAATGATAAGAAGACTGCGTTCATCTACACTTCTGATCATGGGATGACAGAATGGGGTAAGGCCATTGAGGATTCTGCACAATAGTATTTACAGCCCATTGATATCTATTTGTTTATTGTGTAATAAAAATTAGATGGTGTCAGTTTTCCAAGGATACCGCACCTCTCGGTGACATTGGGAGTGTGAGATGTTACATTATACATATGACTCCAGGTCCACAGCAATGTGATCAACTCTCAAATGCCCTCTGAAATGGAAGGCAGTTAGAGATGGGCAATAAATGCTGGCCCAGCCAGCAACACCCACATTTCGTAAATGAATTGAAACAAATCACTCTGCACGTTGTCATTTACCATCCAGCATTACGTGACCATCAATCTGCTGATGTTCTGAATACTTGGTGCAATAGACTGCATCTGCCATGAGGTGGTGCTGCATCAATGGGCTTACTGGGGATTGGTGAATATCTTTGTAAAGGATATACTGTAACTCGTGCCGCTGAATAGGAACAGTTGTGAGCGTCCACTCGATACCCGCTCCATGTGCCTTTCTCCCACTACCAACACCGTTGTTATGGTCCATTGTCCTCCTTTGCTTGTTGCCTTCTTGCTGCCTCCTGAGCCCTTACCCTCTCTCCTGAGCCATCGCCATCTCCTACTCTTCACCCCTCTCCCGAGCCCTCGCCGTCTCCCACTCTCCATCCCTCTCCCGAACCCTCTCTCCCGAGCCCTCACCGTCTCCCACTCTCCACCCCTCTCCCGAGCCCTCGCCGTCTCCCACTCTCCATCCCTCTCCCGAACCCTCTCTCCCGAGCCCTCGCCGTCTCCCACTCTCCATCCCTCTACCGAGCCCTCTCTCCCGAGCCCTCACCGTCTCCCACTCTCCACCCCTCTCCCGAGCCCTCGCCGTCTCCCACTCTCCATCCCTCTCCCGAACCCTCTCTCCCGAGCCCTCGCCGTCTCCCACTCTCCACCCCTCTCCCGAGCCCTCGCCGTCTCCCACTCTCCACACCTCTCCCGAACCCTCTCTCCCGAGCCCTCGCCGTCTCCCACTCTCCACCCCTCTCCCGAGCCCTCGCCGTCTCCCACTCTCCACACCTCTCCCGAACCCTCTCTCCCGAGCCCTCGCCGTCTCCCACTCTCCACCCCTCTCCCGAGCCCTCGCCGTCTCCCACTCTCCACACCTCTCCCGAACCCTCTCTCCCGAGCCCTCGCCGTCTCCCACTCTCCACCCCTCTCCCGAGCCCTCGCCGTCTCCCACTCTCCACACCTCTCCCGAACCCTCTCTCCCGAGCCCTCGCCGTCTCCCACTCTCCACCCCCCTCCCGAGCCCTCGCCGTCTCCCACTCTCCACACCTCTCCCGAACCCTCTCTCCCGAGCCCTCGCCGTCTCCCACTCTCCATCCCTCTCCCGAGCCCTCGCCGTCTCCCACTCTCCACCCCTCTCCCGAACCCTCTCTCCCGAGCCCTCGCCGTCTCCCACTCTCCACCCCTCTCCCGAACCCTCTCTCCCGAGCCCTCGCCGTCTCCCATTCTCCACCCCTCTCCCGAGCCCTCTCTCCCGAGCCCTCGCTGTCTCCCACTCTCCACCCCTCTCCCGAGCCCTCGCCGTCTCCCCCTCGCCACCCCTTTCCCGAACCCTCTCTCCCGAGCCCTCGCTGTCTCCCACTCTCCACCCCTCTCCCGAGCCCTCGCTGTCTCCCACTCTCCACCCCTCTCCCGAGCCCTCGCCACCCCCCACTCTCCACCCCTCTCCCGAGCCCTCGCCGTCTCCCACTCTCCATCCCTCTCCCGAACCCTCCCGAGCCCTCGCCGTCTCCCACTCTCCACCTCTCTCCCGAGCCATCGCCGTCTCCCACTCTCCACCCCTTTCCCGAGCCCTCGCCGTCTCCCACTCTCCACCCCTCTCCCGAGCCCTCGCCGTCTCCCACTCTCCACACCTCTCCCGAGCCTGAGCCCTCGCCGTCTCCCACTCTTCACCCCTGTCCCGAGCCCTCGCCGTCTCCCACACTCCACCTCTCTCCTGAGCCCTCACCGTCTCCCACTCTCCACCCCTCTCCCGAACCCTCTTTCCCGAGCTATCGCCGTCTCCCACTCTCCACCCCTCTCCCGAGCCCTCGCCGTCTCCCACTCTCCATCCCTCTCTCGAACCCTCTCTCCTGAGCCCTCGCCACCCCCCACTCTCCACCCCTCTCCCGAGCCCTCTCTACCGAGCCCTCGCCGCCTCCCACTCTCCACCCCTCTCCCGAGCCCTCGCCGTCTCCCACTCTTCACACCTCTCCCGAACCCTCTCTCACGAGCCCACGCCGCCCCCCACTCTCTACCTCTCTCCCGAGCCCTCGCTGTCTCCCACTCTCCACCCCTCTCCTGAACCCTCTCTCCCGAGCCCTCGCTGTCTCCCACTCTCCACCCCTCTCCCGAACCCTCGCTGTCTCCCACTCTCCACCCCTCTCCCGAACCCTCGCCGTCTCCCACTCTCCACCTATCTCCCGAGCCCTCACCGCCTCTCACTTGCCACCCCTCTCCCGAACACTTGCTGCCTTTCCTGAGCCCACACTTTCACTTGCTGCCCCTCAAGTGAGCAAGGCCTAAGGGAGTGGCAAACAGTGGCAAGGGCTGTGGAGAGGAGTGGAGCCACCAAGGGCTGAGGGGAGTGTCGGCAAGCAGGCAAAGGCTCAGGAGAGGGATGGTGAGAGCATGGTTTGTTCCCCAGCTGGGTTTGGTCTGTGCCATTGTTGATGCAGACAGCTGCTGAGGATGGCGCTGAAAGGCATTGCAGGTGTAGTGCACCTCTGCAGCTGTGTCATCAATAAACACACACCCATTGACTGCATTAACTAATGGGTAAAGTGTTCTTTCTGGCAGGAAAACCCCCCAAGAAACCCATATTACACAGTGGCAGAGACCTGACATTGGTGAAGTGGGAGGAAGGGTGGGTACCCATGGCTTGTGAGTAAGTTGAGGAAGTAGGCGACTTGAGATGAAAGTGGTGTTCGGTCTCCCACCAACATCCACTTCACTCTGTCAGTTTATACGGCTCTCACATGTTTTCCGGCAGGAGCAATAAATGCCCAAAGCAAGCTCCGTCCTCACGATCATAACAGGCACACACGTGGGAGTGCGGGGGGAAGCGGGTGGTGCGCTGCCTCATTTAGCGGCACAAACGGGAGGCAACAAGATGAAAATTGACCTGACTCTCGCCGGAGAGATTTCTCCAGTGGTTAGCACTGCTGCCTCACAGCGGCAGGGTCCGGGTTAAATTCAGAACTCGGGTGTCTGTGTGGATTCTGCACGTTCTCCCCGTGTCTGCATGGGTTTCCTCCGGGTGCTCTGGTTTCCTCGTACAGTCCAAAGATGTGCAGGTTAGGTGGATTGGCTGTGCTAAATTGCCCCTTAGTGCCCAGGGATGTGCAGAGTTGGTGGGGTTACGGGATAGGGCGGGGGTAGGGTGCTCTTTCACAGGGTCAGTGCAGATCTGGAGGGCTGAATGGCCTTCTTATGCACTGCAGAGACTCTAAGTAATCACTTTGCCCAGCTGTTAAACAAAGTCTGTGTGAGAGAAACAAATTGACATTGTAATAAATAGCGTGCTGTGTGTATGTGTGTCTGTAATTATGCAAAAGACTAATTCCCTTAATGTCTTTATATTTTGACCAATACCTGTTCTAGCAGTGCATCTTGCAACATTAGATTTATGCCTAATCCCTACATGTCTTTGCTGCTACAGGTTCACATGGTGCAGGCCACCCCTCAGAAACCCTCACACCCTTGGTCGCCTGGGGAGCTGGAGTAAATGGACCGCTGGTTGGCTCAAACCAACAGTTTGAGGATGATTTTCTGCAGGGTATGTTTCATGTTGCTGTTTAAAAGGCAGGCCACTTCACTTAAAAAGGAAGACTGACATTTTTTTTAGTGCCTTTATGACCTCAAGACATCCAGGGCACTTTACAGCCATTCAATTACTTTTTAAGTGTGGTCACTGTTGTAATGTGTTAAATTATCCTGAATCCGTTAGGCTTTTTAAAAAACTTAACATGAGTGCGGAACTGCTTTTATTCCCCTCAAATCCTTCCTGTGGAAAAAGCTGAAAAATTCAGAAACGTAATCAGCAATGAATGTAAAGTGTATTTTCTAGCGGGAGAAACGAGGTGGAAGGATACAAAATGTTTAAATCAGGGACTGTTTTAGAGGCTTAGTTTCAGAGGGTTAATACTACAGTGATAAAGCTAATCCGAGAATCTGAGTACTTCATTGCATTATCTGAATCGATGACTTCTAGTGTACAAAGAACAATACAGCATAGGAACAGGCCCTTTGCCCCTCCAAGCCTGTACTGGTCATGATATCACCCCTGGCAAAACCCTCAGCACTTCTTAGTGCCGTATCCCTCTATACCCATTCTATCCGTGTATTTGTCGAGATGCCTTTTGAACGCCGTTAATGTATCTGTTTCCACAACCTCCCCGGCAACGTGTTCCAGGCACTCGCCGCCCTCTGTGAAAAAATCGTGCCTCGCACATCTCCTCTAAACTTTGCCCCATGGACCTTAAACCTGTGCCCCCTGGTGACTGACCCCTCCACCCTGGGAAAGAGTGCCTGCCCATCCACTCTATCCATGCCCCTCATAGTCTTGCAGACCTCTATCAGGTCATCCCTCAACCTGATCGTGGTTTACAAGATTATGAGGGGCAGTCCAAGTCTATTCAGCCTCACCGCATAGCTAACACCCTTCAGACCAGGCAACATCCTGGTAAACCTTCCCAGCATCCTCTCCAAAGCCTCCTCACCCTTCTGGTAGAGCGGCGATCAGAATTGTGCGCAATATTCCAAGTGTAGGAGCTAGTGATGTGATGGAGTACTGTGGGTCAGTTCCGATCTCCGTATTGTAGAAAGACTATCGGCTGGAATTCTCCTGCCGTTGGGATTCTGTGTTCCTGCCGGCAGCACACCCCCACCCGCGGATTTCCCGACAGCACAGGGTGGCTATAACGGGAAGTTCCATTGACAAAGCGGCGGGAGTACCCAATCCTGCCGCCAGCGAGTACCCAATCCTGCCGCCAGCGAGTACCCAATCCTGCCGCCAGCGAACGGTGCGCCGCCAAAAAACACGTTGTTGGGGGACCGGAGTATCCGGCCCATAGAGATGCCATGAAGAAGGATTCACAAAGAGAAGCTATGTTCATTGTGACAGACTGAACAGGCCGGGGTTCTATTCTCCAGAAAAGAGAAGGCTGGGGGAGACCAGAGGTCTTGACAATTCTTCAAGGGTTTGACTGGGATGGTGTAAAGGACATATTGCGACTTGGGAAGGAGAGCAGAACATGAATAAAAGACAGTCACTAATACATGCAACTTAAAATTCAGAAGAAACCTCTTTCCTGGAGAATGGTTAGAGTGTAGAACTCTTACCATGAGGAGTAGTTGAGGCAAATAGCCTAGATGTAGTTAGGGGCAAGTTGGATAAGTACATGAGGAGAAAGGAGTAGAAGATTATGCTGATAGCATTAGCTGAAGGGAAGTGGAGGAGGCTGGTGTGGAGTCTAAAAACCAAACGGGACAGTTGGGCTAAATCTGCAGCTCTGAAATAGGTTATGTCCTCCCCCCTTGAGCCACTGTGTCAGGAGATAAGAAATGTGTACAGATCAGCTCTGGTGGATGGGGCATCAATAGCGTGCACGATGCACCGTGGACAGTGAGATGTTGCAAAGATAGAATAGAATAGAATAGAATAGAATAGAACAGTACAGCACAGAACAGGCCCTTCGGCCCTCGATGTTGTGCCGAGCAATGATCACCCTACTTAAACCCACGTAACCCGTATACCCGTAACCCAACAATCCCCCCATTAACCTTACACTACGGGCAATTTAGCATGGCCAATCCACCTAACCCGCACATCCATTGCATTTGACCAGAATGAGTCCATTGTGTGGAGTATCATTGCCTTTGAGTGCCAGTGCTGTTCGCAGTGCAAGATAATGCTTTTAAGTCCCAGTTTGAAGATCCTACACAAGTCGTGTCGCGTTTCCTTGCGGAAAATGTGCTTCCTGGTGCATTGCTCCTCAGAAAGTTGGAGGAAGGAATTGCATGGCGGGTCAACTTCGGCTGGATAACACCTCGCCCGGCTTATTTGCGCCCTGTGCAACGGGACTCTTCCCAGTTTCCACTGCACCTCCTGCTCCTCCTCACCGAGGAAAACTGGACACAAAGAAAGATCCAGAGGCAGTTGCTCGAACGATTTGTTGAGAGATTGTGGGGCAACCGGTAAAACACGTACTCAGCTACTTAGTGGAGTTGAATAGCTTTCTCGCATGAGAACAGCAAGGTGTAGTCCCTGTACAAAGACAATAGAATTGTTACCACGGCTGCACTCTTCTATTCATCATTGCTCTTGGCGTTCCAACTCACAAGGACGTAGCGAGGGCAAGATGGTGAAACTGCAGTCTTATGTGGCATCTCACCACTCTGTCTGCATCATCGTCATCCACTGACTTGCTGGCAGTCACCAGGGATATTCAGGTTCAAGGTGGAAGTAAACGAGAGGAGCTCCAATAGAGTCTATTCCTGAAGCCGTTTCCAGATTCACTCACCAGAAGTGTGCTAACATTTGAGGATGCAGGGCCGGGGGGAGAATCAAAGATGACTGATTGTGGGCAGCAGGGTAGCATGGTGGTTAGCATAAATGCTTCACAGCTCCAAGGTCCCAGGTTCGATTCCCGGCTGGGTCACTGTCTGTGTGGAGTCTGCACGTCCTCCCCCTGTGTGCGTGGGTTTCCTCCGGGTGCTCCGGTTTCCTCCCACAGTCCAAAGATGTGCGGGTTAGGTGGATTGGCCATGCTAAATTGCCCGTAGTGTCCTAATAAAAGTAAGGTTAAGGGGGGTGGTTGTTGGGTTACGTGGATATGTGGGTTTGAGTGGGGTGATCATGGCTCGGCACAACATTGAGGGCCAAAGGGCCTGTTCTGTGCTGTACTGTTCTATGTACTGTTCTTTAAAACTTGGCTTTGCTTTTTCTTTCAGAATGGAAGTTAAATGACAGGAAGAGGTTTGATGTAAATCAGGTAAAACCCTTAACTTGCTCAGGGTTTAAAATTATATTCAAAATATCACCATAGAAATACAAACATTTACAATATTCTTGTATTTTAGGCTCCAAAACTCCAACGACAAAGATTGGGGGGGGGGGATTCTCCATCCCGCTGCACCCGGTATCTGGTGGGCACGCCCCCGCCAGCAGCGGGGATTCTCCGGCCCGGCAGCCAGCCAATGGAGTTCCCCATTGTGGGCAACCCCAACGCCGTCGGGAAATCCCCGAGCGTGAGTGCGCTGCCGGTGAAAAGGAGGATCCCGCCGACGGAGAATCCAGACCGTCAGCTCTTAAGCATAAAAGGAGTAGGATTTAAGTTGATTGGCAAAAAAGAGCAAAGGTGACACGAGGAAACATTTATTTCACGCAGAAAGTTGTTGCGATCTGGAATGCTCAATAATAAACATTCAAACTAGAGCTGAATAAATACCCGGAGAGGGGAATACACTGCGAGGGTGTAGAGGAAGAGCAGGGAATGGTACTAATTGGAGAGCTCTTTCAAAGAGCATGATGGGTCAATTCTGACGGAATCTTATAAATGTTGGGTTTAAAAAACGTGTGAGTTTGATATTTTATTATGTCTGCTCACAGCAAAATGTTGCAATGAATTGTTTCTATTTTTCTCACTTAGGCTGATATAGCTCCACTGATGGCTGCTCTAATTGGAGTCCCTTTCCCTCTAAATTCTGTGGTAAGCTGACATTTTGTGTTCATTTCTTAGTGGTAACCAATACATAACCGGACTTGATAATAGGAGTGAAACTTCCCATGATTTGCCTTTGTATTTTGTTGATAATTCAGGTATGATTTCTAAGTCAGCAGTCCAGAAGGTTGTTGATGGCTGAAGCAGGATTCTCCGTCCCGTCAGCCCTGTTTTCCGGTGCAGCGCACCCCCGCCGGCAGTGGGGATTCTCCGCTCCTGCAGTCGGCCAATGGGGTTTCCTATTGTGGCCACTTCCTCGCCGTCGGGAAACCTGCGGGCATTGCCGGCGAAGTGGAGGATCCCGCTGACGCAGAATCCTGCAGCGGGTGTGCAACTTAGGGGGCGGGATTCTCCAAGCCCCACGCCGGGCCGGAGAATCGCCGCAACTGCGCCACGCCGCCCCCACGCCGGCACACGATTCTCCAAGGAGCGTAGAATCGGCGCCATTTCCGCGGGCGCGGCGCCGGTCGCGGGCTGCTGTCTGCGGCCGGGCAGCCGATTCTCTGGACTTGATGGGCCGAGCGGCCGCGAGGAAATGGCAGAGCCCCACCGGCGCCGGCCACACCTGCTCGCAGCCGGCTGGAACTCTGCACACAGGGTCGGGGGGCGCGGGGCCTCCGATTGGGTCTGGCCCGTGATCAGGGCCCACCGATCAACAGGCCGGCCTCTCCAGCCCTATTCTGTTACGCGACCCGGCCCCTGAACCCCCGCGCCATGTTGCGTTGGGACCGGCGCATTTGGGAAGTCCCCCATGCATGCGCGGGTTGGCGCGGCACTGCGCCACTGCGCATGCACGGTTTGGTGCGGCACCCAGTTGGCACCGGGAAGGGAGGCTGGAGTGAGGTTAACCGCTCTAGCGCCGTGCTAGCCCCCTGTGGGGGCCAGAATCGGTAGTGCCCGCATCTGCTTCGCGCCGTCATGAACGCCGATGCTTTTCACGATGGCGCAGACACTCTGCCTCCATTTCAGAGAATCCCGCCCCGGGTGTCCAATTCTGCAACATTTGATTTCAGGAGACAGAATCAGGTCATGTTACAAGTAATGGGCTGAGTCAGACACTAAATTTAATATCTTAGAATGGTTCCAATCTCCCATCACCTCCGACCTTCTGTCTCGACCTAGACACAACTGCACGTTTCTGCACCCCCACCCTGTCAAAGAGGATAGAGGGTGGCATGGCAGCAGAGTGGTTAGCACTGTGGCTTCACAGCACCAGGATCCCAGGTTCGATTCCCGGCTTGGTTCACTGTCTGTGCGGAGTCTGCACGTTCTCCCCGTGTCTGCGTGGGTTTCCTCCGGGCGCTCCGGTTTCCTCCCACAAGTCCCGAAAGACGTGCTGTTAGGTGAATTGGACATTCTGAATTCTCCCTCCGTGCACCCGAACAGGCGCCGGAATGTGGCGACTAGGGGCTTTTCACAGTAACTTCATTGCAGTGGTAATTTAAGCCTACTTGTGACAATAAAGATTATTATTATTCTAGTCACTAGTTGGTCACGATGCAACAGAAAATCATGGGTTTGAGCCTTTGGTTAGCAAGCAACAGGTAAAAAGAATTTATCTTGATTACGGTCATAAGAACATAGAAATTCGGAGCAGGAGTAGGCCATTTGGCCCTTCGAGTCTGCTCCACTATTCAATATGATGACGGCTGATCTGATTATCACCTCAATTCCATCTTCCCACCTACCCTCAATCACCTCTCACCCCTTTGCTTATCAAGAATCTGTCTATTTCGGCCTTAAAAATATTCAAAGACTCTGTTGCCACCATCCTTTCAGAAAGGAGTTCCAAAGGCACAAGACCCTCTGAAATAAATAATTCTCCTCACTTCTGTCTTAAATGAGCGATGTTCCGACAGTCTGGGGTGCGGTCAATTCCAGCCTCATAGACCCCAGAGTCCCAACAAAAGTGAATTAACCAATAATTTGTATATTATCCTGAGACTGTTGACCTTTGACTGCTGCAATGACTTACAGGCACCAGATTTGTAAGTAAAACATTTAAAAACTCTTTATTTATGACAAGAGAAGAGATAGACATGTAATGGTAATAATAGAATAACTAATCATTCCCCTAACACCGTCCCACCCTCCACCCAAACACACATAAGACTGGCACATAGTGGGGGTAAGGAAGGCTCAAAATAATGGGGATTAAACTGGGAATAAGAGATGAGTATCTTTGCTGCTGAGGTGGAGGTTTCTGTGGGTGGTGATCTTCTTGGGACACGAGGTGTTGAAATCCACCGGCTGGATCGGACTCTCTAATAAAACCCACAGCATGTAGAATTTCCTCTGGGGAGTCACTTTCACTTGACTGACTGCAGTCTCACTGAGATTATTTTAGAATTCTCTGCCTGAGAATTTAAAAGAGGAGTTTCCGTCCACTCTGCCTCTTGAACGCTCTTTCTGCAGATCAAGATTAACTGTAGTGAAGAGAAACCGACAAGGGGTCTTTTCTTCCAGACCTTTAGAGATCTTAAGAGAGAACTATCAGCCCTGTTCATTCTTCAGCCTTCCAAACAGAGGTTAGGCTTTCACTGACCTGGCTGGAGACTGCTTACAGCCTTTTAATCAGAGGTTAAACTTTCATACGCCTCGCTGGATAGAGGGTGTTTTAACTTGGCAGCCTTAGCTGATAGAGCGAGTGTTTTAACCTGCTCCTTGCTGCTCCAGGTCTAAGCAGCACTGAATTACAATGGAGTCTGCGCTTCTTCTTCCCAGAAGCCTTTGAAGCGTTCTACCAATCAACATCGAGAATTGAACAAGCCCCGGAATTTCATAAGAGTTGATTGGCTGCTAGCTAAGTCCATTAAAATGACATCATTGGGCCAGTTCAAATAGCACATTAGACCAGGGGTGTTTCTGTTTAAAATCAAGGTCTGTAGTTTAAGACCAAAGTCTTAAACAAAGACCAAAATTAAACAGGGAAATCAGGGTCCGACAAGGATTTCAAAGAGGTTCCTGACAGCGAATATTTATTTTTAAAAACATGACCCCTACGTCTAGATTCTACCACAAGAGGAGACATCTTTTTCATATTCACTCTGGGAAGATCCCTTTACATTTCAATCAAGTTGCCTTTTACTCTTCTAAACTCCAGCAGGCACAAACCTAGCCTGTTCTGCCGTATCACACGTAATGCCCATTCTGTGCAATAGTCTAGTAAACCTTCTCTGAACGCCTTCCAACACATTTACATCCTTCCTTAAGTAAGGAGGCCAATACTGTGCATAGTACTCCTGATGTAGTCTCACCAATGCCCTGCATAACAAGAGCATAACCTCTGTACTTTTGTACACAATTCCCCTCGCAATAAACGGCAACATTCTGTTTGCTTTACTAATTACTTGTTGTACCTGCGTGCTAACATTTTGCAACACGTACAGCCACGGATCCCTCTGCATCTCATAGCTCTTCAATCTTTCACTTTTTGAATAATAAACTTTTTTTATTCTTAGAACATAGAACAGTACAGCACAGAACAGGCCCTTCGGCCCTCGATGTTGTGCCGAGCAATGATCACCCTACTCAAACCCACGTATCCACCCTATACCCGTAACCCAACAACCCCCCCTTAACCTTACTTTTTAGGACACTACGGGCAATTTAGCATGGCCAATCCACCTAACCCGCACATCTTTGGACTATGGGAGGAAACCGGAGCACCCGGAGGAAACCCACGCACACACGGGGAGGATGTGCAGACTCCGCAAAGACAGTGACCCAGCCAGGAACTGAACCTGGGACCCTGGAGCTGTGAAGCATTGACGCTAACCACCATGCTACCGTGCTGCCACATTGGACAATTTCACATTTTCTCACATTACACTCCACATTTGCCAGATTTCTGCCCAATCACTTTGTCATAATATCCACTCATGTATATCATGAGATGCAGACAAGCCGTGATTGACACACAGGAAAACCAATGAACACACACAACACAGAACAACCAATCACCAGACAGGACACCACCACTATAGAGCCCATAGGGCATTAAGGCTCTCTCTCTCTCACTGGACACGGCTAGGGAGATAGTCACAGTGCACAGGCCAATGAACATCATCACCATGTGATAGAGAGCTAGTCTGGTCAAGCCAGTAGGAGGTTATCAGTTAGGTTAATAGAGTGTCAACCCACAGCAGATTATGTACAGCAATCAACAGGTTCAATAAAACAGTGTTGGACCATCTCCTGTGTCGGAAACCTGTTTCTCGTTTTACTGCATCCAGTTGCAGTCGATGTTAGACCAACACAGATAACACATCACACTTAACCTATTTATATCCCTTTGTAGCCTCCATATGGCCTCTTCACAGCTTACTTTCCTACCTATCTTTGTGTCATCAGCAAATTTAGCAACCATCTGGTCAATCCCTTCACCCCAAGTCATTTATTTAAATTGTGAAAAGTTGAGACCCCTGCACTGATGTCCGCCCCGCACCATTTGATACATCTAGCATGATGAGCAACACCATTCATCTTAAAATGAACAAATAAAAACGGACAAGTACTGGAAATTTTGTGACAACACCCTCCGAAAATCCTGGAAAATACACACCAGATCCGTCAGCGTCTTTGTAAAGCAAAAAGGCAAGTTAATGCTCGTTAGAGAAAAGATGCCAACGCCTCAGGCGCACACCTGTATTGTATTCTACAAAGCTCCATAACAACTACTTGCTTTCTGCAATCCAACCAATAAGGTAGACACCAAACCCATAATATATAAACCTGTGGTCTATTACTCAACCTTTATGTAATTCTTTCTAGCACTTCTGCCATTTATCAGAATATCCTCATTAGCTGCCTTCAGCAGAACTGCTTTTCTGCACACTAGTCAACAAATGTAGGCACCACACCCTGAATACGTACGGCTGTGTTATCATACTGGACCTCTAAATAACACCTTTCAGCCCAAGTCTTTGCAGAATTTCCTCATCAGCTGTACAATGGATATTTTAATTTGACACAGTGGAAGGAATTTGTATTGAGATTATAAACTGGTATTGTGTTAGCCTTTTTAAAATTACTTTTCGTCTCGGTGCACTAGTGTTTAATGATCTGTGCGCATGAATATCGAAATACCATTGCTCCTCCACAACTTCTTATCATTAAGAAAATATTCTGATTTGTCTTTCTCGGATCGTAAGTGGATGACGTGCTACCTCCCAGTGTTGGGTTTCTGTTGTCCACACATTCTGTTTTTCTGTGTCATTTCTGTTTTTCAGTTGCAAAACTTACAGTGCCTCTGAACTTGGTGCTGTCTGCAAACTTGGATATACAACCTCCATTGCTGCATCCAAGTCATAAACTGCACGGTGAAAAGCTAAAGCCCGAGCGTAGATTCTTAGAGAACACCGCATCTGCCAATCAGAGAACAGCCTTTATCCCAAATCTCCACCTTTCCCAACCAGTCATCAAACCACTTCACAAGATCTAATACTTTGGTTCCAGCTGTGACTTAGTTGGCAGCACTCTTTCCCCCCCCCCCCCCCCTTTAAATAAATCAGAAAGGTGGTCGGTTCCAAATTCCAAGTCCCATTCTCGGGCTTGAGCACAAAAATCTAGGCTGACCCTGTCAGATGAGATGTTAAAACGTGACCTCGCCTGTCTACTCGGGGAATGTAAAATATTCCGTGGCGCTGTTTTGAAGAAAGGCAAGGGAGGGAGTTATCGCCAGTGTTCTGATCAATATTTTTCAACAGCGCATAAAGAGGTTATCCAGCTAATCTTGCGTTGCTGTTGTGGGCATTCACCGCACACAAATTGGCTACTGAATTTCCTACATTACAACAGTGACTGCATTTCAAAAATGTCTTAATTGGTTGCAAAGTGCTTTGGATTATCCTATGACCCTGACTGGTTACTAGAAATTCAGTTTTTTCCCCCCGCTTTTTGTCCGTGGACTTTGCCCGTTAACCGTTCTGCCCAACTTATTGTGATCCATGCATTTGTCATCTCTCTGAGGGTGGTCTAGCTTCCAATATAAAAGCTTGATTTGAGAGCCTCATATCCCCCTCAAACCTTTTATCAAATTCTTTTTTTTTTAAATAATTTTTATTAAAATTTTCACATTTTCACAAAAAAGAAAACAATAACAGAAAATTCTAAGAACAAAAAATTACAGAACCCCCCCGTTGTAAATACAAAAGAGAAACAATAAATTAACGCCCGTCATTGGCACAAAGCAGATATTCAACCCAAAACAAAAACAAAGAGACAACCCCCCCCCCCCCCCCCGCTTCCCCCGCCGGGCTACTAGGGACGCAAAGGCCAGAACACCGGCCTCTTTCGCCTCCTTCACTCCCGGCTCCACTGCAACCCCAAATATTGCGAGTCCCCAGCCTGGATTGACCCTGGATCCTACCACCCTCGATACCGTCCTTGCTACACCCTTCCAAAATTCCCCCAGCGCTGGGCATGCCCAGAACATGTGGACATGGTTTGCTGGGCTCCCTGAGCACCTAATACACCTGTCCTCGGTCCCACGGTCATATGAGCCCTATGCAGTACCTTAAACTGTATGAGGCTAAGCCTCACACACGAAGAGGAGGAGTTCACCCTTTCTAGGGCATCCGCCCACGTCCCCTCCTCAATCTCCTCACCCAGCTCCTCCTCCCATTTATCTTTCAGCTCCTCCACCGAAGCCTCGTCTACCTCCTGCATCACCTGGTACACTTCCGAGATCCTCCCCTCTCCAACCCATACCTCCGAGAGCACCCTGTCCTGGACCCCACGCAGCGGCAGCAGGGGGAACCCCGCCACCTGCCGCCTGACAAACGCCCTTACTTGCATGTACCTAAAGGTGTTCCCCGGGGGGAGCCTGAACTTCCCTTCCAGCTCACCCAGGCTCGCAAACTTCCCGCCTATGAACAGGTCCCCCAGCCTCCTGACACCTGCCCTCTGCCAACTCAGGAACCCGCCATCAATTCTCCCCGGAACAAACCGGTGGTATAGTCACTGTTCCCTTAGAGACAAATATCCGGCCAGTTCACTCCCGTCCTGACCATTCTCTAGCCATCCAAAATGTTAAAAAAACTGCGACAAGAATCTGTGATAGCAGCATGAACTCTTGGTTGTTTTCAGATTTGCTAAGAAACCCCTTAATAGAAAGCACAAGTGCCAAACACAAACAAAAAGCAGCATATTTTACATTATTCTTGTATTACAATTTTATCTTGTGATTTTATGTGCAATACATCGGAACCTTGCTTTTCTACTTCACGTTGCCAATGGATGTAAAGTTGCACATCTGGGGCACCACTGCATTTCCTTGTTTGCATTGATTATTCACTGTACTCTTGAAGGTGTTGAAGGCTCTCGGTTTGTGACTGCATGATTCAGTAAGTCATTCTGTGTGACTGTTAGCCATGTAAAATGTCGTGGCTGCCACTTGAGGAGTGGCATAAAAATCTTCAAACATGATCTCATCTGGGACCAGGAGCATCTGTGTGCACATATCCTCACTAAGGAGCACGACCAAGGAAGGTTTGGGTGACATTGAATTAGCTCTCATATCAGGAAGTCTGGTGACAAAATCAATCGACTTGATATGTGTCAGTTTGAACCAAGCACGGTCATGCTTTCAAATGGAATTCTGATCCTTGCTGTTATTAAGGCTAGTTAAGTTTTAGCCAGTCCAAAATATTATGCTTTGGTCTACCCCCTCTTTGGTATCAACTGGCCTGTGTTTACGGAATCCCACCGTGAAGTGAAGCGTCGCACTGGCAGAATTCGCTCAGGCAATGCTTGATGCCGGGGGGGGGGGGGGGGGGGGGGGGGGGGAGCGGGGGACAAAATGTATCATCAGCTTTTAGCTGGTGTTGCGTTGGTAAGACAGAAAAGTCATAAGTAGCCCATGAGCAACTTATTTTCCATTTTAGAAACCTCGATTTTCTCCTTCAGCAAGTAGAGGGTGCTGCCCTCAAAATCAGAATGACCTTCGTGAAGAGGCAGCGTAACATTTAATTATGTAAGAATGTGCCACGTTAAGTTTATATGCAATTGACGATTATGCAAAATTGACAGGCAGGAAAAGGCCAGCTGGGTCCATCAAGCCTGTTCCAAATGAGAAAACACATCTTTATCTCACACAGACAAAATTATAATGTTTGCTTCCAAATTATTTAACTTGGGGTAGATTATCAATGTCGACTACATCTCTTTGTTCGTTTATGTCGCTCGCAAGAACTCATTATTTTTGATCAGTTGCAATTCAGCCACACTATAAATTGACCATTTTAGTGGGGGACCACACCCTATTATTCACGTATACAAGGTGCGATGTGAAATCTGACAGCTGTCTTGCTTAGTCAATCTAGCTAATTTTGTAATTTTGTCGATAAATTGTTTCTTATAGTTAAGTGTAATTTAAGGAAAATCCAGGCATTTCTCGTACTTAGAATGAATCCAGCCTGAGAAAAACGATGCCTTAAATTGTTTTCAAAAACTTAAAGCAACTGTTTCAAATATTTAAGGTAATATATATGTGCCTCATGCATCAATTTATCATAGATGTTTTATTTCTGATAGGGCATTTTACCGTTGGAGTATTTAAACAACAGCGACCAGTACAAAGCTGAATGCATGCTAACAAACACCATGCAAATATTGGAACAATTTACGGTATGAAATTTGTTATTAAGTATCAATTTTTAACAAAAAATTATGAAATACATGCCTAACTGAGTAGTTTGCTGTTTTTGTGTCTCTTAATCATCTTCCCAATCTTTCTGAATATTTTTGTTCATGCTCATTGCGCTGAATTGTACCAATAAATAATTCAAAATTACATAATTATGTTTTCATAGAACTTACTTAATTGGCTACTCATTTGATTCTGGGTCAAGTTGATTCTGGGTCAAGTTAAGTTGATCTGCAAGTCAAATTTGATGGACCAGATGTCATTCATTACATTTCATAAAGGCCAGTCCTAGTTTATATAATACACCAGCTTTCGGATCAATCAATATACTTTTAATAATGAAAAAAGGTTCATGATTACTTTGTCTGAATTTTGTCTGCCATGCCATTCCACAGTGGGTAGGATGGTGGAACAAGCAGTGTGGCGGGAAGATGTGGCTGACGTGGACTTTTCTCCCCATGCTTTGCTGTGACTGCTTGGTACCACCCCAACCATTCAAATAAATGCCGGTGGTGCATGAGGAATGGTCTCCTCATTTGTTTGCCTCCCTTTTTAAAAAAAAAAACTTTTTCTGCCTTTTCCCAAATAGACGGTGATGGTCCCAGGGTAGTGGCATCAATGACCCCTATGTACAAAATGGAAGGAGAAAGTTATCTAGTCGCTTTTCTTTTCCTCCAATTTTGTTCCCACCACCTTAACCGCTCTCAGTTTCTGTCTTCCTGGAATGGGGCAGTTCTGACCCTTGTCCGGTAACTTTCACCAAGTGCAGACGCAGCACCCTGCTGTATCTTTTCACAGTGCTCCTTGGTGGGCTGTCTCTTGGCAATGAGAATCCCGTACAGGTGGCAACCTAGTTAACCGACTTGGGGATGACAGCTCAGCAGCAATAGTGGGCAGACGTTCCCACGAAGGGAAACCCAGTCACCTCTACTCATCAACTCTGTCTTGGCCGTGCCTCTGGCAATGTGCGTTCTCGCCCGAACTTCCCCAACAATTGTCTGACCTTCTGCCATGATGGCCTAAATGTCTGACGTTGTTATGGCAAATGGTTAGGACAACCAAGGAAATTCCTGGCCTGCCTGTTTAAACTGTTCATCTTTTAAAATAAATTGTCCGAGTTAATTTTAGTGGAAGTCCCAGATAAAGGGTTGAAGAAGTAAGATTGGTTCAATCAGGATATAGTGGTAATTCTTTGGGCAAGACTTTGAAGATTTCGGTGGAAAGTAAAATGTCCCATAGTTTTAAGATCATGAGAACGATTGAGTTAAAGCAGAATAATGTTTTGTCCTTCCCAGTTTGCTTAATAAGGGCGTGATGTGGAATATATTCATGTGAATTCAATAACATTGAACAATTAAAATAATATTGGAGAATGATTAATGAAGAAATTGAAGAGATATTAGCAAACAAGGGGAAAGACAAAGCAATTGTTACATTTTTAAATCTTGTAGCTTTAAGTCAGATTTTATTACAATGACATTAATTTCATGGCAGTTAATCCTGCCGAAATCATGAAACTTGCAGTTCTATACCATCTTCGATGTAGTAGGACATCTTGAGGTGCTGTGCAAAATTAAGGGTAGGAAGGATTGATACTGAGTAGTCACTGGGGAAGATGACTGCGTACTGAGAGAGTTTGTTATAGAGTGTTTTCACAGTAGTGGAACAGTTGGCAAAACAAAGAAATTTAGGAACAAAGTTCCACAGTATAAGCTGTCACAGGCAGAGGAATGTGTGAAAAATAAACAGGTAGAATTATCATGAACAGTAATGGGATTATGTAGCCTTGTAATGTGTGGATGCCAGAAAACCTATGGGTGTGGAGATTCATATACACTTTGTTAAACTTCTTAATTATTTTTCAGGTGAAGATGATTCACAAGAAAGAGACAACACTGTCCTTTTTGTTTAGTCCTTTTATGTAAGTCAATTCCATTGTTCTTGTTTGGAGTTAATCTAAATTTATTTTTCTGTTGTATGAATGATGAGAATGAATAATTCATGTGATGTATCCTGAAGTTTTCCAAGGACATTGTGCATATATACCAAGACTCTCTTAGGTTGGAGTCCTATCAAGGACAAAGGAAGGTGGCTGTGTTTGTTTGAGGTTAAACGTCTCAATTCCAGGGAATCACTGCAGGAGTTCCTCTGGATAGTGTCCTCGTTCCAACCATCTTCCACTGCTTCATCAATGACCCCCTTCCATCATCAGGCCAGAAGTAGGAATAGTCACTGATGACTGCACAACGTTCAACACCATTTACAACTTCTCAGATACTGAAGCAGTCCATGTCCAAATGCAGCAAGAATTGGACAATATCCAGACTTGGCCTGACAAGTAGCAAGTAACTTTCAGGCCACACAAGTGTCAGGCAATGACCATCTCCTACAGAGATAATCTAACCTTCGCCCCTTGACATTCAGTAACATGTTGTGGCTACAATATCAGGCCAGAGACTAAAAATTCTGTGGTGAGTACGTCATCTCCTGACTCCCAAAAGTCTGTTCACCATCTACAAGGCATTGGTCAGGAGTGTAAAGGGATACTTTTAACTAGTCTGGTGAGTGCTGTTTCATCAGTGCTCAAGATGTTGGACACCATCCAGGGCACAGCATCCGGCTTGATTGGCACCCCATCCAAAAACATTCATTCCCTCCACCAGCACCGACGCACAGTGGGAGAAGTGTGTACCATCTACAAGATGCACTGCAGGAACTCACCAAAGCTCCTTTGCACCTTCCAAACCCAACATCACTACCATTGAGATGGGTAAGGGCACCAGGCACATGGGAATATCTGCCCTCCGAGCCACTCACTATCCTGACTTGCTCCCCCTTCTACAAACATTCAAACCCTCCACCACCGATGCACAGTGGCAGCCGTGTATACCATCTACAAGACACACTGCAGTGACTCACCAAGGTTCCTCAGACAGCACGCCCACTACCATCTAGAAGGACAAGAGCAGCAGATACCTGGGAACCCCAACATCTGCAGGTTCCCCATCAAATCACTCACCACCCCAACTTGGAAATATATCACCGTTCCTACACTGTCACGAGGGCTGCATCCTGGAACTCCCTCCCTAACAGCACAATAGGTGTACCTATACCTGAAGGACTGCAGCGGTTCAAAAAGACAACTCACCACTAAGGGAAACTAGGGATGGGCAATAAATGCTGGCCTAACCAGCGATGCACACACCCTGCAAATGAATTTTAAAAAACTTTTTGTTTTCTCCAAATTGAGTGAAAGAATATGATGCACATGATCAAGCTTCATAACCTGTTTAACTACATGTTTTCGTGTTTCAGGGCTGTTGTTAAATTGTCAACTTGTTGGGTGCTGTGTCAGGATTTTTGAAACCAGTTTTCTATTTTGGTGTATGCAGCAATATTAATATGTAATGTGTAAATTAATTAACTCTTTCAGTGCTAAGATATTTTCAGATTTCAAATATAATCGGCATTCCCACCCACACCCTGCCTGGTAGAACTTTCTAAATGATGTCACAGCATAGCTAATAGCAGAAGATTTATAACGATTCACTCTCAATAAGTGGATTCATTATTGAAAGTTTATTAGATTATAATAGAATCATAGAATTTACAGTGCAGAAGGAGGCCATTCAGCCCATAGAGTCTGCATCGGCCCTTGGAAAGAGCACCCTACTTAAGTCCACGGCTCCACCCTATCCCTGTAATCCAACCTTATCTTTTTGGACACTAAGGGCAATTTAGCGTGGCCAATCCACCAAACCTGCACATCTTTGGACTGTGGGAGGAAACCAGAACACCCGCAGTTAACCCACACAGACACTGGGAGAACGTGCAGACTCCATACAGGCAGTGACCCAAGCGGGAATCAAACCTTGGACCCTGGAGCTGTGAAGCAACTGTGCTAACCACTGTGCTGCCGTGCTGCTCCCATATGACAGCCTTAATGAAGACCTTTTGAAGAATGGGCAGCACGGGAGCACAAGTCGGGGCAGCAGGGTGGGACAAGTGGATAGCACTGTTGCTTCACAGCGCCAGGGTCCCAGGTTCGATTCCCGGTTTGGGTCACTGTCTGTGCGGAGTCTGCACGTTCTCCCCGTGTCTGGTGGGTTTCCTCCGGGTGCTCCGGTTTCCTCCCACAGTCCAAAGACGTGCAGGTTAGGTGGATTGGCCATGATAAATTGCCCTCGGTGACCAAAAATGATTAGGAGGGGTTATTGGGTTATGGGGATAGGGTGGAAGTGAGAGCTTAAGTGGGTTGGGGCAGACTCAATGGGTCGAATGGCCTCCTTCTGCACTGTATGTTCTTACATGCAGGAGATGCTGCAGCCAAGTTGTGTACTGCATGTGTAGGTGCCCTCCTCAGAAACGCAAAAGGAATATTAGACAATGTCTAATAAATTATAATACAGTTCCCCTTCGGTGATCCAAACAGCCGTCCCAGCCTGCAGTTCTAGCAAGGCAACATTTCTGCCTGATACCAGCATGTTTAACCTGACCTTCACCAATCCTACACAGGCCCCGAGAAATGGGGACGTGGGAATTCCTGACATAGGGAATCTTCACTCGTTACACCAATAGGGTGGTTTTATATTCCAGTCGCGATTTTTCATAACCTCCAGATGCCCCGGATTGCTGTACAACCAGTGTTCTTTTTTAAAATTTAGAGTGCCCAATTCATTTTTTCCAATTAAAGGGAATTTTAGCGTGTCCAATCCACCTAACCTGCACATCTTTGGATTGTGGGGGCGAAACCCACGCAGACACGGGGAGAATGTGCAAACTCCACACGGACAGTGAACCAGAGCCGGGATCGAACCTGGGACCTCGGCGCCGTGAAACTGCAGTGCTGACCAGTGCGCCCCACTGTGCTGCCCTTACAACCAGTGTTGAAGTGTAGTCACTGGTGTTATACAGAAATGGGACAACCAATGGCGCACAGCAAGATCCCACAATACATAATATAATGATGGCCAGATAATCTGCTTTTAGTGATGTTGGTTGAAAGATAAATGGTGGCCAGGACACCAGAGTTAACCCTGCTGCACTTCAAAATAGTGCTATGCGATCTTTTGTGTCTTTCTGAGAGGGACCGATGGGGCCCCGGGTTGAACAGGACACTCTGAAATTGCAGAGCTCGAGCAGTACGGAACTGGAGTGTTAGCCCAGATTTTGTGCGCGCCTCTGGAGTGGGGCTTGAATCCGCAACCTTTTGACTCCGAGGAGAGAGTTACCCACTGAGTCGGGGCTGACACCCTTTTTGGTGGAGCCTCCGGCCTCAACCGGCTGGCTGCTCTCACCTAGGCCCGGACCTCGCCTTAGCCAATTACCTCATCCAAAAGGTGACATCCTCAGGAGTACAGTAATCTCGCACTGGAGCATCAGTTTGGATATCATGCTCCAAGTATCTGGAGCAGGGTTTGAACCCCCAACCAATTATCTCCGAACCGAGAGTGCAGTCCAGCTGGCGGTCGGCATTTACATTTGAAAAGGTTAATATAATTTCACCTGAATGTTAGATGGGAGAAGTGTGACTGCGACTTGTCATTAACTAGAGAGGACACATTTAAATGAATTGATAACACCGACAAAGCCAGTGATCGAAGTGCCAGATGGCAAGCTGCTATATCGCCTCTGTTTTTTGTTAGATACAAGCCAGGACCATAACCCTATTAGCACAGTGGTCATGTGGCTGCTATTCCACCTCAAGGGAAACACAATCCCCAGTCGTGCTGTCAGAGCTAGAGGCCAAGATGTGAAATGAAGATTTGAGAAAAGCAGCTGGTGCTGCTGAAAGCAGGGGTGGGTATGCTGTCACCGTCAAGAGCATATGTTTCTTGTTGCCAAGGTTCTAACGTTTCCTGCCTTTGTTGTGAATACTGACGGATTTGCTGAAAAAGGCCTTTTGTAGAGATGAGATCTGGTTTTTTTTTTTGTCCACTATGTATTATGTATATTGTGAAAGCAAAATTAATATTAAGTACTTAGGAGGATTTTTTTTCCTCTGGAAGCCAAGAATTCCCTTTCCGCATTTATAGATAGTGGGTATGGAGCAAGGAATATTGAGACATGTAGTCTCGGGCTCCAGACCGTTTCATCGTCTGCTTTAATATCAGACTATCAAAGGTTTGCTTGCAGCATTGAAGTACCTTTTCCACCTGGATTCCCAGTGGAATGCCACTCTATGTGATTCGCTACCCACATTTGATGGCCCTCTCTCATATTGTGCAAGAACTTAATTTTATTATTGAAATTAGCAGTTTCCCCCCAGGGCTTCTTTCACACGCATCAGCTTTGACGCAAGCTCCATTCGTGTGTGTGACTGTGTGATCCTGGTGAAGTTCAGCTCCTCTACCTCTGTGCTTCACCCAATTTTCCAAAGCCCCTTCTAGACTTCGAACAGCCGTGAGCACCACCTGCGCAACCTCTACTGCAGAAGGGCTCCAATTTTTGCTTCCGTGAAGCATTTTAGAAAAGAGCAAAAGAAGTTGCATGTATCAAGCGCACTATGTTACCTCAGGATCATCAAAGCACTTCACAGGCAAATAAATGTTTTTGGAGTTCTCCCACTGGTGTATCGTTGGGAAAAGTTTAAAAAACGTTATATAAATGGTAATTGTTGCTGAGACTGACCTTTAAGCTACCTCAACAAAATGCCAACAGCAACTCGGGAATGTCTGAGAAAGTTGCATGTGACCTTTGTTGTGAGAATGGTAAATGATTATTGATGGTGTTGTTGTGTTTTGTCCAATGTTCAGAAAATGTATCAGCAGGTGAAGGGTTAATATTCTGAATAGGCTCAATCATTAATTCGGCTGAATGTTTGTGCCTAAAATGTTAACCCAACGCTGATTGGTTTGTTTCTAACATTCCTCATTTTGTTTCAGAATCCTACCCTTAGTGACATGTATCTGTGATTCTGTTCACTGAGACTGGTTAGGTATCCTGTAAAGTGGATGGTTTGGAGCAGAGTTACCAAGCATTCGCGCAATCCTGCATTCATTTTCCATTTCCGCTTGCGTGCATGTTTTGCGCATTACTTTTTCAAAAAATGTAATTGTCACAAGTAGGCTTACGTTAACACTGCAATGAAGTTACTGTAAAAAGCCCCAGGTCGCCACATTCCGGCGTCTGTTCGGGTACATGGGGGGAGAATTCAGAATGTCCGAATTACCTAACAAGCACGTCTTTCGGGACATGTGGGAGGAAACCGGAGCACCCGGAGGAAACCCACGCAGACACGGGAGAACGTACAGATTCCACACAGACAATGACCCAAGCCGGGAATCGAACCTGGGACCCTGACGTTTTAAAGCAGCAGTGATAACCACTGTGTTACGCCATCACCAGCCTGTACATGTAGTACAGTTACCCTGCTGGAGTCGGATCTGACATCCGAATGTGGCAACTGATAGTTATCGTTGAGACACACTTTCCCGAAAAGAAAGACTTGCATTTATATCGCGTTTGTCACAACCATGAAGCATCTGAGAGCACTTTACAACCGTTGAGGAGTGGGACATGGGTGTAACTGCCCTGCTCTTTTTTGAAATAGTGGGATTCGATCTTTCACATTCACCTGAACTGGCAGATAGGGCCTTGGCTTATCATTTCAGCCGAAAGACAGCACCTCCGCCAGTGATGCATTCTCTCAGTACTGCACTGAAGTGGCGGCCTTGATTCTTGTGTTCATTGTGCGCATTGAACCCAGAGGCTTGTGATTCAGAGGCGAGTGCCACTGAGCAGCAGCTGGCAGTAATGCTGGAGAAATAACAGTGAGGATAACCGTGTTTACTTGTTATGTAGTAAATCAAGAAGCAACTTCTGACGACCCTACATGTACAGTTTAATGTGGAGATCAGCAAGTTGCTGTTCAATTTCCCTGTTCCTCTAGTCATTGTACTGATATCTCGCCAAGAGACTCTGTATTGAAACACGTAGAAGGACATGAAGTTTTTTTCTCCTTCTATGGGATTTGAGCCTCAATGGTAAGGTCAGCCTCCATTGCCCATCCCGAATTGTCCTTGAGAAGTTGCATTATTTATGTGATAGATAACCACGCAACTAGCTAGAAAAATCTAGGACTTGAGCATTGTGGATTTCTAATGGTGCGATAAGTTAGTGCCAACCAACTTCTCTGGCCTTGAAAATTAAACTTTTGCAAGTGTGGAGTCTCAGTGGCTCATCTTTCAATTATTGTTTGAGATTTTTAAAAAATCTTTACCTTTTCTTTTGTTCCTTTCTCCTTCTTAATCCTACCTTTCTATCCCCACTCTTTATTTTGCTTTCTGTACCTGATTTGATATTGAGTTAAATATTTTTATTGACACTCCCTGGTTCAGACTCTACGCTGCTCATTATTGATTCCTCCGTCTGATTTGTTAAGGAGATTCACAGTTTTTTTCCCTGTTTGCACAAGTGCCAGATTCGCTGTAGAGGGCACTCCTCAGAAACGGCTCCTTTAATTTACGGTAAATTCCCAGTGTAACGTCTTGTGATGTGGCACCATTTGTTCACTGCAGAGAGCAAAATCCTCACCCACCCACTACCTTGTTATTTTGCTCAATAGTACCGAGTATTTGTGTGAACACTGCCGTGTTATATGCTTCACTGTTGCCTTGAGGGAATTCCTTGAAAAGTGGAGTGTCCTCTCGTGCGGAGCACTGAAAGACCTTAGAAAAGGGAGAACTTTCCGGCCGTAGGCGAACACAGATTATTAAGAGAAAGCGTCATTTGTTTTTTTAAAAACTCATCTATATTCATATTCCTCTTTTGCCCCTATGGAAATGTCACTACTTATTCTTCTCAGTAAAGATTTTTTTAAAATATTTTGGATCTTGCCCAAAGATCTGTGTATTGTATAAACTGCTGGTCAACAAAGCTTTGCATGCTAGCTGTTTTTTGATAAATTAGAAGCAAAATATTGAATTAGCCCAAGGTGAATTTTATTACTGCAAGGCAGAAGGAACTGGGAAAGCAGAACAGTAACTGCATGTCCTCTGGAAGCTATCTGGTAAATGTTTAAATCTTGAAATGTAATTTCTAACAATATAATAATATTTAAAATAAATACTATTGGGCCTCGCAGGATTCCCAAGATTAAGTAGTTGGCAGCAATCATAACCAATAAAAATGCTGTTTGAGAATTAATCTTTTTACCCAAAGGGAGCGATCCTGTTTCAAATTCCTGGGAGCCTGCAGGAGGAGAGTTCCAGGGCTAGATTCTCCACACCCCGACGCCGAAATCGCGTCCGGCGCCGGGGTGGAGGATCCATTCCCGCACATGGAATCGCTACCGGCAGCCGTTCGACGATTCTCCGGGCCCTGAAAAGCGTTGTACGCCGCATATCCCCTCCCTGCGGCCACTGCAGGAGGCCCGCCTCGCTATTCTCCACCCCCAACCGGCCGAAGTCTAGACGGCGTGGACCTAATGTGGTCCTGCCATTCGGGATACTCGCATGGCGGCTGCGGACTCAGTCCGCAGCCGCCGTGGTCAGGGACGGGCTGATTGGAGGGCAGGGAGTGCCTCATATGGGACTGAGCTATTTTTGGGCGGGCGGTCCGGGTTGGGCGCGCGGCTGATCGAGGGCACTATTTAGGAGGTCCAGCTCTGCCGTCTGAGTCCGCCATGGAGCACGGTGCAGCCTCTGGAGGCCGCCGCCGTGCGCATGCGTGGCCTCTGACCCGGAAGTGCGCGGGGCCCTATCTGCAGCTAAAGCTGCGAGTTTCCCAACGGGTCCCTGCTCGCCCCCTGCAGGGCTTTGCACAAGTGGCCTTTTCACGCCAGTCTTTCTGTCGTGAAGGGCCACAGTTTTTATGACGACATGGGGACGTAGTCCCAAAAACAGAGACTCCAGCCCCTGATGTTCCAAACAGGTGTGGCAGTAAGTGTCTGAACTGTAGTCCATGATGGTGATCCCTCAGTGATGGGCTTCCTGTTGTGGCGATGTTGTCAAGGGGGAAGACAGTTGGAAGCAAAGTGGTTCGCAACGAACAGCCAAATGGGAATTCAGGTGAAGTGAGCATAATAATAGTAATCTTTATTTAATAATCTTTATTAGTGTCACAGGTAGGCTTACATTAACACTGCAGTGAAGTTACTGTGAAAAGCCCCTAGTCGCCACATTCCAGCGCCTGTTTGGGTATACGGAGGGAGAATTCAGAATGTCCAAATTACCTAACAAGCACGTCTTGTGGACAGGTTTCCTCCCTTGCCTCTTGTCTGGGCAATTCTGTGTGGCACATGACAGGAAAATGAAAACGTTAGAAATAGGGCCTGGAGTAGGCCATTTGACACTTTGAGATTCCTCCTGCACCGGCAAGATCAGTGGTGAATTTCTACCTCAACTCCACCTTCCTGCAGTATCCCTTGATTCCTTTAGCAAGTAAAAATCTATCAACCTTCGTCTTGAATATGCTCAGTGGTCGAGCATCCACAGTAATCTGGGGTCGAGGAATTTGAAAACAAGGAGGGGAATTTTAAAAATTGAGGCATTTGCTGAGCTTGGAGCCAGTGTCGGGTCAGTGAGAACAGCGTGGTCCGAGAATGGGACTTGGTGCGAGTTAGGACATGGGCAGAAGAGCTTTGGATGACCAAAGGGAATTGGATAACCTGTTGAGGGGGAAGGGACTTGTAGGAATATGGGAGGGGGGGGAGGGGGCGAGAGGCAGGGCTATAAAATCCCACCCCATAGTTTCAGGTTGGCTGACCTTTTTCAAATTTCCAGCATCTGCAGTATTTTGCAGATTGCTCTTTGAAGGAGCTAGTATAGATTCAATGGACGGAATGGTCTCCTGTACCGTTATACTCTCCTTTGTTCTTTAGAGTTTTGGACAAGGGTGGTACCATAACCGGTACAGTCTTGGAAGGCCGAAGTGCCTGTTTCTGTGCAGCTCTTTGTTCTTTGTACTGTTCTGTGATTCCATAAAGTAACAGATTGTTGGCATATTTAAAGAGGACCCTGCTGGCTGGTGTCCTTGCTGTCTTCAATTAAAAATTGTTGCCAGCCAGATCACTGCAGGGGAGCTCCATTTTAATTGATGCTGGACTGTGGTGGTGTGGGGTATTGAAGGAGTGTTGGCTAGTACCGGGTATCATTGCACTTCTTAAAAATGGTCGTTTTCACATTTGCGCCATCTCTAAGTCAGCCTATTTCTCCCTGCGCAACATCACCTAGCTTTTGCCCCATCCCAGCTCATCTGCTACTGACACCTTCATTCATGTCTCTTATTGCCTCAAGATTAGAATACTCCCATTGCATTCCTGGGCGGTCTCATATTCCCCTCTCTAAACACGAGGTCATCCATAACTCTGCTGCCCCGCTTCTAACTTGCACTTACACTTCACGGGCCTACATTGGCTCCCGGGGAAGCAACATCTTTATTTTGATATTCCCATCCATGTTTTCAAATCCCTCCATGGCCTCCCCCGTCCCTATGTCTCTAATCAGCCTCAAATATCCCTCTGAGATTTCTGTGCTCTACTAATTCTGGCCTCTTAGGCACCCCGATTTTAATCATTCCACCATTGGTAGCCGTGCCTTCAGTTGCCAGGGTCCTATGGTCTCGAATCTCCCCCTACATCCCACCACCTCTCTACCTTGGTTTCCTCCTTCAGGACACTCCTTGGAACCTGCCTCTTTGACCAAGCTTTTAATCATCTGACCTAAGTATTTCCTGATGTGGCCTGGTGTTAAATTTTGTTTTTCTGTGAAAGGCGCTATATAAATATAAGTTGTTATTCCAGTCCTCCTTTCCTCTCTCCACAGGAAAGTATAATAATGGGAATAATCTAAACTTATACTGTTTTAAAAGTTTACCTTCATCTGTCCGCATCCACTGAGGTATGGTGTGAAACTTGCTTATTGAGGTATCCTCTGCAGTTTTGTTTGTGATCCATTTTAAAATGTTTTTGGGCATTAATAGTTGCTCCTGAAATTTTCAGGTGTAACTTCTCACTTTGTATGCTAAAATGACTTCCATTTGACTTTCTCCCACGTTTATTAATCATTGGACGTTCATCGCAGGCTACTTTGACAAACAGTGGTCTGTTCTGGATGCGCACAGCCTCTCGATTAGGTGACACCGTGATCCTGATATGCTGCTGCGAGCAAAGGCAAGAGTGGCTTTATTGGCTACTCTGCCAACTGGGGTCACAGAACTGAGCGTACTGTGTCATGAGACAATTGCAAATATTGATGTGCTCAGCGGGTGTGGGAGCCGGCAGTGAACTGACTCTGTGCAGCAGTGTACATCC
The DNA here is from genome assembly GCF_902713615.1 of Scyliorhinus canicula. Taxonomy (NCBI): domain Eukaryota; kingdom Metazoa; phylum Chordata; class Chondrichthyes; order Carcharhiniformes; family Scyliorhinidae; genus Scyliorhinus; species Scyliorhinus canicula. Next base: position 8,984,590 of record NC_052150.1, on the reverse strand, counting down.
ATCACCACTGAATTGTATTTTCGTTCTTGGGATGTGAGGACGACCTTTCAAGGCCGGCATTTATTGCCAATCCCTAATTGCCCTTGAGAAGGTGGTGGTGAGCCGCTTTTGTGAGCTGCTGCCATCCAGGTACACCCACACCGTTGTTTTTTTGGTGGGGGGGGGGGGGGGGGGGGGGGGAATTCCAGGATTTTGACCCAGGGACGGTGATTATACTTAGTAGTCAGAATGGCATTACTTTGCACGACAATGCGAGTGTGCTCTCTGACAGAAACTGCTCTGAACAGTTGGCTCTCCAGAATTTCACAGCACAGCACATTGCAGCAGCCACACTCATCAGAGCCTCTGCTGCTGTCCCGGTTCTGAAGTTAGGGCATTTAGCTTCCAGATTGCGTCGCCGTTAGCAATCCATCAAGGTGAAAGCACCTTATTTTACTATTTGCAAATGCTGCCATTAACTGCTGCCTCTTTTGAGGTTGACCCGAGGGGCAGAGGAAAATACTGGCACGGTTTAGAGGGTTTGAGTGCCAAAATTGGCCGCCTTGGGCAGTTACTGGTTAACACTCCAGCAGAGGGAGGACTGTGACAGGCTACACTTTGGCACTCGTCTAATTTGTAAGCATGTGACATGAAACTACTTGATCGTCACCAAATTTGTGTTAAAGTGTAAACTGAACTTTCCAGAGAGGCTGTCCGCATTTGATTGGAATTGAAACGAGTATGGCGCCGTGAAGAAAACCTGCTGATGTCTTGTCTCAGTGGCAGTAATGTGGATGCAGTTATACTATTCAGCAGCTGCTGTAAAATTACAGTTTACATTTTTTGAAACTTACACTATAACTCATTAGGGATAAAATCGTTTCAAGCATATTGCATGTTTCGTTGCACAGTTTTGCAAACTTAACAGAAATGGCTACTTTCATGTTAGGCTTCGAGAGTGAACTAAAATTACCACGGATTCTTTTTGTTGTTGTTGGTGTTAACAGAGTGGCTTCTTCAAGAGCCACAGACTGTATTAAGTTCTGAACTCTACACATTCCAATCTTTATGCGGTGCTCTCTGCCAGGAAACATCTTCAAGTCACACAATGAAAGAAATTCTTTGGACAGTTGGTAATTCAATTCCCAAGTTGTCGATATCACCAAACCTGCCAGCTTCACTTTTGAAACATTTAAGGGAGAAAATTGCATTTAATATAAATTCTAAATGTATAATTCTGTCACCAATATTTTCTCGTTTTTTTGTTCAGCAAAGGCTTCCTCCGTGTGGAACTCCAGATCTGTGCAATATTTGGGTGAAGGGAGATATCTAAGAGAGAGAGGCAGAGAGCATAAGGGATGGAATTCCAGAGCAGAGGGTCCAGGCACATGATGGCACAACCGCTGATAGTGGAGTGATTAAATGCGAGGATATGCACGAGGCAGCATTGAAGGGGTGCAAATGTCTCAGAGTCGTAGGGCTGGTGAAGATTAGAGAGATTGGGAGGGGCGAGCCAGTGGAGGGATTTCGACACAAGGATGAGAATTTTAAGATTAAGGCATTGCCAGACAAGGGGTCAGTGTAGGTCAGCAAGCAGATGGGTAAAACGTAAACTTGCAGCTGCACAATCCAGTCCATAGATGCTCAGTCTGCCCCCATCCACAAACATTCACTCTCTCCGCAAGCGATACACAATCATTGTGCAATCATTCGTAAGCATTCCCACTTCTGACCTTATGATGGAAGGCAGGTCATTGATGAAGCAGCTGAAGATGGTTGGGCCTAGGACACTATCCTGAGGAACACCTGCAGTGATGTCCTGGAGCTGAGATGATTGACCTCCAACGACCACAACCATCTTACTTTGTGTCAGGTATGACTCCAACCAGCACAGCGTTTTCCCCCTGATTCCCATTGACTCCAGTTTTTCTAGGGTTCCTTGATGACTAACTTGGTCAGATGCTGCCATGATGTCAAGGGCAGTCACTCTCACCTCATCTCTGGAGTTCAGCTCTTTTGTCCATGTTTGAACCAAGGCTGTAGTGAGGTCAGGAGCTGAGTGGACCTGGCAGAACCGGCTATTGAGCAGGTTATTGCTAAGCAAGTGCCACATGATGACCTCCTTCCATCACTTTACTGATGATCAAGAGTAATCTGATGGGGCAGTAATTTGTTAGGTTGTATTTGTATTGATTTTTGTGTACAGGGCATACTTGAGTAATTTTCCACATTGCCGGGTAGATGCCAGTGTACTGGAACAGTTTGACTATGCGTGCAGCAAGTTCTGGAGCACGAGTCTACAGTGCTACTGCTCGATAATGTCAGGGCCCCGTAGCTTTCAGCTGATTCATGCCGAACAGGACAGTCGTTATGCCTCCCGTGCCCAGCCTTGGCACAGTTAATGTTATAGCATCCAATATGTAGCAGTGATGATTTACAAGAAAGGCGAAGGCAGTGTCTACTGACATCAAAGTCATGGATGAAGTGAAGTTCGCCAGGTGCACGGCACTTGTATACAGCCATAAAACAGAACATTCTAATTAGCCGCTGGCAGGGAACTTAATTTGCAGTGGGAGTGTGATTCTGGCAAGTTGGCCTTTTAATGAGCACCCGTGACATGCTAATGAATGCAAATGGAATTCCCGACATTGCTCTTCAGGAATCTCCACCCACCTAGAATCCACCTTGGGTGTTGGGACAACCAAATTCCAATCTATTTGCGTGCGGTCAGGAAACTTGCTTTTCACTCATGTCCAATCATGTGCCCCCACTCGCCACAATTGCCACTGCTGGCAGAAGTGGAAGAGTCCATTCCATGAGGTCCCACCAAGGTTCTACATAACTGTCGTGATGCCATGTTACTTTTTTGTCTGAACCTTTTGTAATCACTTTTAAGACCAGCAAGCTAGTTTTTAATGACTTCCGTGCCTGCACTAAGTAAATCCTTATGTTCGTCCACTCCCACTCTAGCTTCCCTGTATAGATTGTATTCCCAACTACCACTCTTAATTTGACACTCTGCTCCTGCAGATTTGTTTCATTGAGCTATGCCTACTATCATTCCACCCACTCATATAGTCTATCCGTCTTCTGTCCTGTTGTTCATTATACCTCCTGGCTTGGTACCACCCCCTCCTTGAACATGCTTTTCTCTGTTCCTTAATCCATGCGTGTAAATAGAATTATTTTTTTCAAATTTAGAGTACCCAATTATTTTTTTCCAATTAAGGGGTAATTTAGGGTAGCTAATCCATCCAACCTGCACAGCTTTTGGGTTGTGGGGGTGAAACCCACGCGGACACTGGGAGAATGTGCAAACTCCACACCAGACAGTGACCCGGGGCCGGGATTGAACCCGGGTCCATAGCAACGTGAGGTAGCAGTGCTAACCACTGCGCCACCATGCCGCCTGTGCGAATAGAATTAAACTGGGAAACAACTTCCTTCCAATCTGAAGGAATGGAAGCATAGTGCTTATGTTAATGGAGTAGTAATGCAGAGGTTGAGATTAATAATCAGGAGGCACCATCTGAACCCTCTTCACCACAACCCCCTGTGCACGAACGCATGCACACACACATACCCAAGCTGGGAAATTCAAATCCAATTAATTTGCTACATCTGGAATAAAAAGTTATTTTCAGGAATGGTGACTATATAACTACTGTATTCTTGTAAAACCCATGTGCTTCACTAATGTCCTCTGGGGAAGGAAAGTTGCCATCCCTTACTTGGGCTGTGTGCGACTCCAGACCCACAGCAATGTGGCTGAATCCTGACTGCCCTCAGAACTGACCCGGGAAACCACGGCAATTAGGGGTAGGCAGTAAATGCCAGTGACGCCGACATCCCGTGAATGAATTTTTAAAAACTCTTTTATTCCAGCTCTCTGTTTCCTTCCTGCCCATCCAGTTTCTTGTGCATGCCTCCAGTTTCATGCATCTCATTTTTTCTATCTGGCAATCTCTTGTATGGAACCGTATTAAATGTCATCTGAAAATGTCTGTATATGCCATCCATTGATCTTCCTCTATGCACATCTGTCAAAGAGCTCTACTCTGTTATTTAGACATGACCTACTTTTCACATGTCTTGCTTATTCTTCTGAATCAGCTTCTATTTTCCAAGTCTCCTCGGTGATAGATTTTCACAATTTTTGAACTGTTGGCATAAAACAGTGTCTCGCAGGTTTTACTATCTCATTTTTTTTTTTGGAATAAGGGTATAATTTTTGCTATCTTCCAATCCGAAGCTATAATTATCTGTGAATCCAGCAAGTCTCAGAAGATTATAACTAATCCATTCCCAATTTTCCAGGCTGCCTATTTTAATTCCCGCAAATGTAAACCACCTAGGCTATAGATATGTTCCCTCTTTCATCCCATTATTTTGTTTAGTGTTTTTGTGTTGATACAGTTGGTTGTACTGGGCAGGACCAGGGCCCGTGTATAAGTTACTCGAGGACAGAACTCAGATATCAGGCGATTGTTCTTTTCCTAGACCGAGAGGATGCTAGACGTCGATGATTGAATTTTATGGCCCTTCCCACCAGTGGGATTTTCCAGGCCAGGCCGTGTCCCTGCCCTGCCATGGCTGAAAGCTTCTGCCCGTGAAACCTGTTTCAGTCTGCTCAGTGAGTGCAGACCATACTAATAACGAAAGCAAATACTGCTTTCTCCCTTTCTGCTTCAGTAAATTATATTGATTGGATTCAACAATCTGGTCCCTTCAGATTCACAAGGGGCCAACGATGACACAGGCTGAGACCTGAGCGGGAAGGTACTGCAGCTTAAGGTTCAGTGTCGGGCAGTGGAAGAGTAACTCCACTGAGTGCTGCACGGTATGTGGAATCCTCACCAATTGAACGTACAACTCACCACGATGAGCATGCATCATTATTTAGCATCCTTCTTTGCTTTGAGACAGTGCCTGCTATAATTGAGGAAGATTCACATCTCCCAGAATTAAAGATCTGAGGGACAAGGAAGAGTGAGCAATTGAAAGAAATTAGTATTGATTAAATTAATGGAAATGTAGATCGATAAGTCCCCAGGAGCTGATATTCTACAACCCAGAGTATTCAGAGGTAGCTCTGGCGATAGTTGATGCGTTGGTGATCATCTTCCAAAATTCTGTAGATTCTGGAACCGTTCCTTGAGATTGAAAGGTAGAAAATGTCACCCCACTTTTTCCAAAGGGAGGGAGAGAGAAAACTAGGATCTACAGACCTGTTAGCCTTGCATCAGGTGGTCGGGAAAATGTTAGAATCTATTCTAAAGGTCACTGCTATTGTTTTCTGGTCAGTGGATTCTGTAGACCAGGCAATTAATTATTTCTGTGTTGTTTTTTAATACAGCTTTCATTTATGCCCTCTGACCTGACTTTGAATCATTGCCTTGATTCTCCTCTTTTAATCAGTGCAGCTCCTGTTGGACATTGTGCTACCTGAGTTGTTCATTGTCCTTCCAGTCATATAATGCCTCGCTACAGCCTCCTCTGCATATCTGGCATAGGGCAGGAGGAGCATCCTCTCATATCACAAACAAACCCATAATAGAATTCAGGAGACCATTCAGTTAAATGCTTTATTAAGATTAACGCAGATCTGTAAGAGGGCATATTTCATTATATCTGGCATATTCCACAATGTACACTTCACTGAACGACTTAATTACAGAGATTTGCTTTTTTTTAGATATAAAGTCAATATATTTTCTTTTGCATTTGAACTTGGCCAAAAATGGATAGATATAATGCAAAGTTACAAACACAATTTATGACAAGAATTGGACGGTACGGTGGCACAGTAGTTGGTGTTGCTACCTTGTAGCGCTGGGGACCCGGGTTTGATTCCAGCCTTGGGTGACTGTCTGTCTCGAATTTGCACGTTCTCCCCGTGTCTGCGTGGATTTCCTCCGGGTGCCCCGGTTTCCTCCACGGTGCGGAGATGGGCAGGCTGGGTGGATTGGCCATGCTATATTGCCCCATAGTGCTCAAAGATGTGTGGGTTGGGTGGGGGAGTGGGCCTGGATGAGGTGCTCTTTCGGGGGGTGGTGGGGGTCGGTGTGGACTCGATGGGCCGAATGACCTCCTTCTGCACTGTAGGGGTTCTTATATATCATTGCATCATTTTCTTCTAAAGTTGCAAACTTGATCTGTAATTGTGCGGATTTTATCCTTTATTTCTAAAAAAGCAAATCCTTGTTAGCTGCTTGAATCGTTATGATAGGCATGCTTTGTCTTGGCAACTGGCTTTCATTACTGCTGCCTGAAATGATTCTCCTGAATTGTTTATTTCAAAACCACTTGTTCCCATAATTTCATTAGCAAGTTGTACATCGAACTGTAAAGCATACAGTACTGGTGTATTTCTCTGAACAGTCAAAAATATGACCTTGTATTCTTAACTGAAACAAAATGATCTCTTTCATCTATTTCCCATTGAAGTTCAGTAAGGGGAGCAGCACAGTGGCACAGTGGTTAGCACTGCTGCCTCACTGGACATGGTTTGGATGAGTTTATTTTATCTCTGGGCATTTCTGTTCATTGGGCATTTCATCTGCAAGAGAAGAGACAATTTGATTGTAACCTGAAAAGGGTTCTTGGGTCCACTCTGTTCTCGTGGCGGCTACGTGCGAGGGAGTGCTCTGGAGATTCAATTGTTATTCATCTGGAGAAGACAGGTAGTCCCAGTGGACTTTTTTCTCCTTGCTGTAAAGGTAGGGATGGGGTTGTTCTCAGTGCCGCTGTCCATTTTATAAACGTGCGGCCCATGGTTCACTTGACAACACTCTCACCTATGGGTCAGAAGATTGTGGATTCAAGCTCCGCTCCAGAGACTTGAGAACAAAAGATCCAGTGCTGTCCTGAGGGAGTGCTGCACTGTTGGATGTGTTTTTTATACGAAACAGTAAATTAAGGTGTGCATAGACGACCCAATGGCACTATTTTGAAGAGCAGGGGAGTTATTCTTGGTGTCCTGGCTAATAATTATTCGTCAATCAACATGGCAATAGATTATCTGCTCATTAACACAATGCTGTGAAGCAACTTGGTGTGTCCTGATGTGAAAGGCGCTTTATGAATGTCCATCTCGACTCTTCCCTTTGGGCTTCCAATTGATGAAAGGAGATCTTCAGATATCATCAGCCTGTTTCTATATTCTACGAGTCTTGTGAATCATTATTCCTCTTTATTAACTTTGTTTTATTAATTTGGTAAATTTTCCAATCAATCGATCAGAAGCTGAACTCGTTTGTCGAGTAACATTACACTGATAGCACCACCTACTGTTGCAGTACCTCCAGAATATTACAGCCGTGTCCATTTAATTTTAATAATAATCTTTATTGTCACAAGCAGGTTGACATTAACACTGCAATGAAGTTACTGTGAAAAGCCCCTAGTCGCCATTTTCTGGTGCCTGTTCGGGTACACGGAGGGAGAATTCAGAATGTCCAAATTAGCTAGCAGCACCTCTTTCAGGACTTGTGGGAGGAAACCGGAGCACCCGGAGGAAACCCACACAGACGCAGGGAGAACATGCAGACTCTGCACAGACAGTGACCCAAGCCGGGAATCGACCCTGGCGCTGTGAAGCAACAGTGCTAACCACTGTGCTACCATGCTGCCCATATTTTTAATATGAAATGATTTTGAACAGTTCATTAATGAGACTAATTGTTGCAATCTCAGTGATATATATATAATTTATTTATTTATATCTATCTATAAGTTCCGTTTTGCGGCATTGGCCTAATTGGGTTCAGTTGGTTACTAAGATCAAGCAAGTCATTTTGCATATTTCGCTACTGAGTTTCATTTGCAGCTTGTTAAAGATGAGCTTTAACGGAATAATGTATATAATCTAGTTTAAAGTCGTGTTTGCATCCAGAATTGCACCTTTTCCATGGTATTGGAATTTAAATCAGTGGTCAGTGAAAAGTTGAGGTTGACTGAGGATTCAGAGTTTCAAGTGTTCATTTTCTTTCGACAGACCTCTTCCCCTTTCCAAGGGGCAGGACATGCTTCGCACAGCCCGAATATATATTCAGCAACAACAGTACGATGAAGCGGTAAGTGTCAGATTGAAAGTGCAATCATTTACGTTGGGAAATTGATTCCATATTATGAGCACTTTAAACAAGAAATATACGGTCGACTTATTTTAATGAAGAATGAAAATGCATTGTTACCCTGTTTTTGTTTTTTTGGAAGCCCATTAAACGAATACCTCTCTGATCCTGCCTCTGTTCAGATCTAAAATTCAATGTACAGCCTCTTGGTACACTCCACCGTACCTTGGGAAGCCTCTATTTCAAAGAATACAATACACTTCTTAACATTTTCGAGAAAAGAAAAGATTATATACTGGTAAGCAGCCTGCCAAATTCAAATTTCATCCAGACATTTTGTATTTTTTTCACTTGATGCCCACTATTTATCAGAGGGTTAGATAGGGTGGACAGCGATAGCCTTCTCCCGCGGATGGAGGTGGCTAGCACGAGGGGACATAGCCTTAAATTGAGGGGTAATAGATATAGGACAGAGGTCAGAGGTGGGTTTTTTACGCAAAGAGTGGTGAGGCCGTGGAATGCCCTACCTGCAACAGTAGTGAACTCGCCAACATTGAGGGCATTTAAAAATTTATTGGATAAGCATATGGATGATAAGGGCATAGTGTAGGTTAGATGGCCTTTAGTTTTTTTTTTCCATGTCGGTGCAACATCGAGGGCCGAAGGGCCTGTACTGCGCTGTATCGTTCTATGTTCTATGTTCTATTATGGAAACTGGCTGCCCAAGAGACGACGTGCAAAGGTTTAAGAAAGCAAACTCACATTTTTTTTGTATTGATTTTACAAGCATACTCCATTCAGTTGTGTTCGCCTTTCTGGCTCCTGTAGTAAAGCCATTCCTTTCTTTATTTACCCTCTCCCTATGTGCCATTTGCGGATTGCATTTTCTGTTCAAAATATTCAGATTACCAAAATTATTAAAGGAGCGGCAGCTTCAACAAGTAAACCTGGACAGAAAGAAATCCCTGACTGATCGCGGAGGCAGAAGCCATTCTGACACTATCACAGGGGTATAGGAATAGAGGGAGGCCAATCAGCCTCCTCAAACCTGTTCTGCCATTCAGTTGTATCATGGCTGCTCCATATCACATCTCCATTTACCTGTATTAGTTCCCTGCCAAACATCAATTTCAAATCTCAGTGGGTTTGGATTTTTGGGGAGTGAATTCTAGATTTCTGCTACTCTTTGTGCTTAATAAATGCTTCCCCACATCATCCCTAAATGGGCTTGTTTTCCCATGCATAGAGAAGATTAAGGGGTGATCTTATTGAAGTGTTTAAGACGATAAACGGATTTGATTGGGTAGATAGAGAGAAATCAATTCCTCTGGAGGAAGAATCTAGAACATGGGGGCATAACCTTAAAACACGAGTTTGGCCATTGAGGGATGATGTGGGGAAGTAGTGGAAATCTACTGAATGTAACTTCAGTAACATGTATAAACATTGCAAGTTTCATCACTCCGTAACAGACGATTGCTACAGATCGTTACAGGCAAAGCTTTGCATCTTCCTTCGAGCCCTAAGGACAAGGTGCCAAGGGTCATGCTGCATTTCGTGAAGCAGCATGGGCTACAGGCAAAAAGATAGGAGACCCTGTAGTGAGTAGACTAGTGCAATTCCCACCAGCACAATGCAGCCTTCCCTCACAAAATAAGCTTTTCAGCGAGGCAAATGCAAGTCCAAATGGATACCTTGTGGAGTGAAGACAGAAAATTGTTATACTACTCAGCAGGTCTGGCAGCATCTGCCGACACAGAGTTGATGGGCATAATTTAACCACCGTGTTGCACCCGGCGCGGACCTGGGCGCGCTGGATAAATAGTGGGAAAGGCCAAAATCGAGGCGCGAATCCATTTGCAATTTAACCGACCTACTCCTGATGACGAGTTCCAGATCACGCCCAAGAATGGCGAACGTGTCCTTAACCCCCATTTGCATTCACCTCCATCTCATTAGCAAGATTGATGTGGAGATCCCGGGGTGGGCACAGTAAGAAGTCTCACAACATCAGGTTAAAGTCCCAACAGGTTTGTTTGGAATCACAGGCTTTCAGAGCGCAGCTCCTTCCTCAGGTGAGGGTCGGCAACCCCAAAGCGAGGAGCATGTCTCCACGCTGCCATGCTTGCGCGTTGACTGGGAGTAGGTGTTGAGGGAGCGTTTAAAAGTAGCGGCAAGGCACTGAAGCGCGGGTCCGGAGAATCAGGCGGCGAGACAGCCAGTAATCGCGAGAGGTTCGTGGGTGCTAATTTTCGGCACTAAGTGGCATTAAATACGGGCCGCGATCTCGTCGACGTGGCTGTCGAGAAACATCTTGCCAGTTGTGCCCAAAATGACACATAGAAATGTTCCCGTTAAATTGCGGCCAATGTTTTGAAGAGCCGACATTGTTTTAATTCTGAAGTCTCTGAACTCTTACCTTCTGACTCAGGGGTGAGAGTGCTGCTAACTGAGCCACTGGTGAGTTCCTACTTCCAACTCCACTTTCCTGCCCTAAATACCACCAGGTGCAAGTTTCCCCGCAAGCCACGCACTATTCTGACTTGGAACCATATTGTGGTTCATTCACTGTCACTGGATCAAAATCCTGGAACGTCCTTCCTAACAGCACTCTGGATGTGCCTACACCAAAGGGGCGGCAGCCATTTCAGGAAGGCAACCCACCTCCAGCTTCTCAGGCATTTAAGGATGGGCAATAAATGTTAATTTAGCCAGTGATATCTACAACCTGTAAAATAATATTTCTTTTAAAGTCACCATATCCTGGGTTGCCTTAATGTCCAAAGGTTTATAAATGAGAGATAAACCTAATATCAAACTAATAACTGAGGTAATGTAGAAAAATTTGGTGTGAGCTATCCAAGGTCCTGGGTGGATTCTGTGACCCTGAGGCTAAGTGTTGACGCCGTCGGAAATGCTGTCGCGTTTCTCGACAGTGTCAACATGGCCTCAGGATCAGCAGTTCTGGCCCCTACAGGGGGCCAGCACGGCCCCGGAGCGGTTCACGCCGCTCCAGCTGCTGATCGTGTCGTGAACTGGGCGCCGCGGGATCCGCGCATGCGCAGTGGCACCGGCACCAACGCGCACATTTACAGTGGCTCCCTTCAATGCGCCGGCCCCAACGCAACATGGCACAGGCTACAGGGACCGGCACGGAAGAAAGGAGGTCCCCAGCCAGAGAGGCCGGCCCACCGAATGGTGGGCCCCGATCGCGGGCCAGGCCACATTGGAGGCCCTCCCCACCCCGGGGGTCGGACCCCACCCCCCCTTCAGTCCGCCCCCTGACCCTTCCACGCCGGGTTCCCGCCGGCTGAGAACAGGTGTAGATGGCTTTGGCGGGACTTGGGTTTTTTATGAAGGCCGCTCGGCCCATCCCGGGCTAAGAATCGGCGGAGGGGGCCGCATAGAGAATCTCAGGGCAGCGTGGCCCGATTCGCGCCTGTCGCGGGGATTCTCCAGCCCGGCCCCGGGCTGAGTGAATCCTGCCCCCTTTGCCCCATTCTGGCCTTTATAAGATTTTGGAATTTTCTTTACAATTGTATAATTTTTGTAATGGTGTAATTGTTTAAAAGAACAAAACACACTAAAAGGCATATCTGTGGAATCCACTTTGCAAAACTACCAAATAAAAGTTACCCCGGTTTACCTGATTACTTTAAAAAGAAATGTACACCTATTGTGCAAATAAATTCAGTGTTAAAGAAAACGTGTTAAAAAGAGCAACAACATAATATGTTAAACCTCAGTCTGCACAGCACCAACAGTGGTATGCATCAACACACCAAGACTGTCAGCCTGTAGATTAATGAAAAAAGCAACAATAAATTGGGGGAAAAGAAACTCTTGTTTTCATTCTTCATCACAAACTGTCTGCATCTGTTCATCGCCACAAAGCACGACAAATTTGACAACCAAAGTCTAAATTATTTCTTACTTCACTCTTTTATTACTGCGTACCGCCCAGGGCACTAGGTAACGGAAAGAAATATAACCATAAAATTAATATTCACTCCAGGCTAAGGACAATGGTTTTTATTTGTGAAATAATTTCCAATTACCACATTGTTTTCTCTTGCAGATCAGTCTTTGCAAGTCGTTAGTAAATCTTGCTCTGGAAGGGCTCTCTTACTACCATACTTATGACCGAGTCTTCTTGGGAATTAGTGTTGTGCTGGGATTTGTGGGATGGATATCCTACGCTTTTGTGTTAATTGTCAAACTCCACACAGGACTAAGCCAGCCAATCTCCAAACTGGACAAGGTGCGTGCAAACTACTGAACGGAGTATGAAAATGATGCAGTAACTCTTGGGAACTTTGATTGAAGGGGGGGGGAAAGTCTAGTTAAGTAACCGTAAAACGAGAAAATCGTTTCTCCAATTTTTAATGTCTTTAGTAATCTTTATTGTCACAAGTAGGCTTACATTAACACTGCAATGACGTTACTGTGAAAATCCCCCAGTCGCCACACTCCGGCGCCTGTTCGGGTACACGGAGGGCAAATTCAGAATGTCCAAATTAGCTAATAGCACACCTTTTGGGACTTGTGGGAGAAAACCAGAGCACCTGGAGAAAACCCACACAGACACGGGGAGAACATGCAGACTCGCACTGACAGTGACCCAAGCCGGGAATCGAACCTGGGACCCTGGCGCTGAGAAGCAACAATGCTAACCACAGTGCCCACGGGATTTGGAGGCTTTCAAAATGTCTCTTAGCAGTTCAAAGTTGTAGCCATTTCAAATCACTAAAAGTAATCATGACTCATTGACTCATAGAATTTACAGTGCAGAAGGAGGCCATTCGACCCATCGAGTCTGCACCGGCTCCTGGAAAGAGCACCCTACCCAAGGTTAACACCTCCACCCTATCCCCATAACCCAGTAACCCCACCCAACACTAAGGGACACTAAGGGCAATTTATCATGGCCAATCCACCTAACCTGCACATCTTTGGACTGTGGGAGGAAACCGGAGCACCCGGAGGAAACCCACACACACACGGGGAGGATGTGCAGACTCCGCACAGACAGTGACCCAAGCCGGAATCGAACCTGGGACCCTGGAGCTGTGAAGCGATTGTGCTATCCACAATGCTACCATGCTGCCGGTGTTTCCCTGGTACTATTTTGTTCCCTTGACTTATCTTAGTAATTTCAGAGGCGGTTGTTCGACCTCATTGTAAATCTATGTTGTATTTAATCTGTTTTACAGCTGCGTTCCAATGATCACCTACCCGCAGTATTCACTGGGGCTGGCATGGTGATAACACTGTTTCTGCTGATTCAGAGCTGTCCCTGGACCTACTACATTTATTGCCTACTGCCAATCCCTGTATGGTACGCAGTAACGAAAGAGTAAGTAGGAAATAATTTAGACCTCGGTTGTCAAATTTGTCATGGTTCAAGGCGATGAACAGATGCAAAGAACTGTGATGAAGAATGCAAGCAGACTCCCCCCCGCCCCCCAATTTATTGTTGTCTTTATTTTGCTTTGTTTATCTGCTGGCTGGCAGCTCTGGCATCTTGATGCGTGGTGCTGTGCAGATTGGCATTTAACACATTTTGTTGTGGCAGTTTTAGAACCAAAGTTCTTTTACACAAAATTCACTCGTCGAATATGTGCAACTACTTTTATTTGAAGAAATAAGGTAAACCGGAGTACATGTCATTTGGGTCAGTAGTTCTGCTGTGAGAAATCATCCCACATACCTTGCAGTATGATGCTTAAAAAACAAACACTGAGCTTCCAGTGGCGGCCATGGAGTTAACGGTCGCACATTCAGCAGCTCTCGCCCTTAGAGTTTTTTTTAATGGTGTTTAAGCCGGATTTTTCAGAAAATGTCTCGACATAAGTTGATCGAAGGGAGAGGAAAAGGAGGTGACCGTCAATTTATGGAATTGTGTCCAAATAAGAGTCGAGAAAGGAGAAACCAAAAGATGAGTGAAAGCAGGAATCAGAGGTCATCGAGCTCAATGGTAACTGGACAAAGCTCGTCCACGCCAGCTCACCGGTCAATGGAGCAATGGGTCGAGTACCTGGACGAGAAGTTCGCCCGGCATCGAAAGGAGTGTACAGAAGATGTAACCCAGATGATAGCCTCGATTAAGGAGGTGGTTGACCGGGTGGAGGAGAAAATGACGACCCAGGGACAGGAGATTCTAAAGCTGCAGGAGCTGGCGACTGAACGAGAGGGAAGAGTCCACAGCAATGGCTTTGGAAATTAGCATACATACTACAGGACAGACAGAAACCACTGCTTGATAAAGTGGAAGACTTGGAGAACCGGTTTTGCAGGCTAAATATCCGAATCGTCGGGCTGTCAGAGGGGAACTCCCTATTGAATGTAGATGCCAAATTATTGGCAAAGATCCTGGCCACTCGAATAGAGGATTGTGTCCCGGAGATAATTAGGGAGGATCAGACAGCATTTGTACAGGGCAGGCACCTGACATCCAACATTAGACAGCTTCTTAATGTAATTATGATGCCAGCGGAGGGGCGCGAGGCTGAGGTGGTAGTGGAGTGGAAATATCTATGAGATATTTTAGGCAGGTTTGGGTTTGGGCAGGGATTTGTGGAGTGGGAGTATCTATAGGATATATTAGGCAGGTTTGGGTTTGGGAAAGGATTTGTGGAGTGGGTCCGGCTACTGTACCAGGCCCCGGTGGCAAATGTAAGAACTAACTGAGCTCAGTCAGAACACTTTAGTCTTTGTCGGGGGCAAGGCAGGGATGCCCTCTCTCCCCATTACCGTTTGCCATGGCCATAGAACCCTCAGCAATGGCTCTGAGAGCAGTAAATACCTGGAGGGGAATAGTGAGGGGAGGGGGGTGGGGGTGGAGGAGCACAGGGTCTCTCTCTATGCTGCTTTATATCACGGACTTGATGGGGGGGGGATGACCAAAATCATGGAGGTATGAGGAAAATTTGGGCAATTTTCAGGCTATAAGTTAAACATGGGAAAAAGTGAGATGTTTGTGATTCAGGCACGGGGCAGGAAAGGAGGCTGAAGGAGCTACCTTTTACAGTGGTTGGGAAGAATTTTAGGTATCTGGGGATTCAAGTGGCCAAGGATTGGGGGCAGCTTCACAAGTTAAATTTGGGCAAAGTAGTGGATCAAATGAGATGGGATTTTTGTAGGTGGGACATGCTCCCGCTGACGCTGGCGGGGAGGGTTCAGACGGTGAAGATGACGGTCCTTCCGAGACTGCTTTTCTTTTTTCAGTGTCTCCCGATTTTTGTCCAAAAGGCTTTTTCAGAAGTATTAATGTGGCGATATCGAGGTTTATATGGGCGGGTAAAACCCCAAGAGTAAAGAGGACACTCCTGGAACAGGCCCGCAGGGAAGGGGGGTTGGCTCTCCCGAGCTTTATTAAGTATTACTGTGCGGCCAACATATCGATGGTCAGGAAGTGGGTAGTGGGGGAGGGGTCGGTCTGGGAGCGGATGGAGGCAGCATCCTGCAAAGGTACGAGTCTGGAGGCTTTACTGATGGCGCCCCTGCCGTTCTCGCCGGCTCGGTACTCCACAGGTCCTGTGGTGGTGGCAGCCCTGAGGGTGTGGGGGCAATGGAGGCAGCATATGAGACTGGAGCGTGGTCAGTGTGGTCACCAATCTGTGCCAATCACCGGTTTGTCCCGCGGGGGGGGGGGGGGGGGGGGGGGGGGGGGGGGGGCTGGATGGGGGCTTTAAGGTATGGCAGCGGGCAGGGATTGAGAGGTTTGGGGATCTATTCATTCAGGAGGGCTTCCCAACCTTGAAGACATTAGAGGAGGAGTTTGACTTGCTGGGAGGGAACGGGTTTCGGTATCTTCAAGTGCGGGACTTTGTATGGAGACAGGTCCCAAGCTTTCCTCGCCTCCCCCTGAGGGGACTACAGGATAAATTGCTGTCAAAAACAGGGGCTGGAGGTGGGACGGTTTCGGACATATACAGGGGGTGAAGAGGAAGTGGGAAGAGAAGTTGTGGGGAAATGCCTTGAAAAGGGTAAATGCATCCTCGTCCTGTGCTAGACTCAGCTTGATTCAGTTCACGGTAGTCCACAGGGCCCACATAACGGTAGCCCGGGTGAGTAGGTTCTTCGAGGAGGTGGAGGACAGATGTGGCGGTGTGGGGGTAGCCCGGCCAACCATGTTCATATGTTTTGGGCATGTCCGAAACTGAGGGAATTCTGGCAGGGATTTACAGATGTTATGTCAGAACTCCTGGAAGGCAGGGTAACTCCGAGTCCAGAATTAGCAATATTTGGGGTGTCGGAAGATCCGGGGGCAAAGGGGGGGAGGGCGGCCGATATTCTAGCCTTCTCCTCCCTGGTGGCCTGGAGACGGATCTTGCTGAGATGGAGGGACTCGGAGCCCCCGGAATCAGGAGTGTGGGTCAGTGATATGGTAGAGTTTCTCAGTCTGGAGAAAATCACGTTTGCTTTTAGAGGATCAATACAGGGATTCACCCGGAGTTGGCAGCTGTTCATCGATTTCTGAACGTCAGCAGTAAGGGGGGGGAAAGGGAAAAAGCAGGGGGGGGGGGGGGGTGGGAGGAAAATAGGAAGCATGGTAATGATAAATAAGGACAGGGAATTTAAGGGCAGCACGGTGGCGCAGTGGGTTAGCCCTGCTGTCTCACGGCGCCGAGGTCCCAGGTTCGATCCCGGCTCTGGGTCACTGTCCGTGTGGAGTTTGCACATTCTCCCCGTGTCTGCGTGGGTTTCACCCCCACAACCCAAAGATGTGCAGGGTAGGCAGATTGGCCACGCTAAATTGCCCCTTAATTGGAAAAAATGAATTGGGTACTCTAAATTTTTTTTTTTTTAAAAGGACAGGGAATTTAGTGTACGGGTAATTGGGGATAGAGCGGGCGAAGTGGGGTATGTGGTTTATTGTGTGTTGTTATTTTAGGGCACAGTAAGAAGTCTTACACCACCAGGTTAAAGTCCAACATGTTTGTTTCAAACACGAGCTTTCGGAGCACTGCTCCTTCCTCAGGTGAGGAAATCCTCAGGCTCCTTCCTCAGGTGAGGAAGGAGCTGCGCTCCGAAAGCTAATGTTTGAAACAAACATGTTGGACTTTAACCTGGTGTTGTAAGACTTCTTACTGTGCTCACCCCAGTCCAACGCCGGCATCTCCACATCATGGTTATTTTAGGGGGCATTTTGTGCGTCGACCCACGCGGTTGTTTTAGAAATGTCAATATGTTAAATTGTTAAATACAAAGTTGTATGACTATAAAGACAATTTCAGCATCTTATCATTGCTAGAATAGGGCAAAGAGCTTAAATTAACTCATGGTTCCCTGTTCCAATCTAAAACCAACTAGACCATTCAGTATAATCTTTAATCAATAAGACATGAGATAGTGGTGTCCAGTTTACAAACTCACCAAGTTGCTGCTCCTGCCTGGTTCAGCTTTTTCTCAGCAGTCTTTTAGATTGTGGAAGATGTTAAACATTCAGTGATTGTTCAAAATTTTGCGTTTAGTTAAATATATTCAGTTGATCATGATGACATGTTACGATACCTTACCTGCTCCAACACAGACCAAACATCGTTGCTGTGATGCCCAATTTCTGCTGTGTACCTGCTGACATCAGATGAGGGCTAAAACTTTGCTTGCCTAGCGCTGCTTCTGAGCGATGCCATGTAAAATACATCCAGTCCTCTGGGTAGACAACCTTCCTTTACTCAGGGTGGAATAATCCCTGGAAAGAAGAACTTGTTGTATGAGGAACGGTTAAGGACTCTGGGTCTGTACTCGTTGGAGTTTAGAAGGATGAGGGGGGAGATCTTATTGAAACTTCCAGGATACTGCGAGGCCTGGATAGAGTGGACGTGGAGAGGATGGTTCCACTTGTAGGAAAAACTAGAACTAGAGGATACCATCTCAGACTAAAGGGACAATCCTTTAAAACAGAGATGTGGAGGAATTTCTTCAGCCAGAGGGTGGTGAATCTGTGGAACTCTGCCGCAGAAGGCTGTGGAGGCCAAATCATTGAGTGTCTTTAAGAGAGGGATAGATAGGTTCTTGATTAATAAGGGGATCAGGGGTTATGGGGAGAAGGCAGGAGAATGGGGATGAGAAAATATCAGCCATGATTGAATGGCGGAGCAGGCACGATGGGCTGAGTGGCCTAATTCTGCCCCTATGGCTTATGGTCTTATGGCCTGCCGGCGCAGTGGTTAGCACTGCTGCCTCACAGCACCCAGGACCTGAGTTCGATCCCGGCCCCGAATCACTGTCTGTGTAGAGTTTGCACATTCTCCCCGTGACTGCTTGGGTCTCACCTCCAAAGATGTAGGTGGATTGGCCACACTAATTTGCCCCTTAATCGGAAAAAGTAGAAAAAAACTTCCTTTATCTTTGTGGTGTCTGCAGGATTCCACACTGATATCACTTCTACATGGATTCTCAAAATTCACGCTCTTAAGTGTTTAGGCATATCTGAAGACCCTACGCCTTTCTGCTTTGTTTGGATTTGATTTACGTTTCTAACCGTATGTTACAAAAGATTTTTAGTAAATTCCATTTATGGAAGAATGTATTCGATGTTACAACTTTCATCAATTAATTTTAAAGAATTTTGCTTTATTAATGTTATTTGTGAATTGAAAATTAAATTTAACTTATAGGTAAAACTGATTTCTAATAATATTTTACTCTTTTCTTTTGCTTTATTTAACAGGATCAGAATTATTCAAAATGTCATCAATTTAGTTTTAACTTATCCTGCAAAATCCATTGGCTATTTACTACTTTTTATTCTGGGCATTGAAACTATGGTAAGTGATGTGAACAATTCTTTTCCTATCCTTTGTTTCCTGTCTAACCTATAGATGAAACTCTTTTTTTTTTGTTCTGTAACAAATGGAAGTACCCTAATTCTTTGGGCAGTCCCAACTTTGCTGGATTTAAAGGTTCAGAGCAGAACATTACCGACAATTTGGCCCGGACCTTCACACGAAAACAGTGATAATGAGGAAAAGTAAGCTTAATTTTTAAATTATCGTAGGGAGTAGTTGGGGCGAAAAGAATAGATGCATTTAATGCATTCATTGTTGGATAATAAAGGACGAAGGCTGAAGTTAGACGAGGAAGAATTAAGTGAAGCATAAATGGCAGCTTTGTGCCAAATGGACAGTTTATTGTATCTAATTTTGATGTAGAAAAGAATAGAGCTGGCAGGGTTGTTCCTCAGGTTGTGAAACCTGGAAAAATGTGTTTTCCGAATGTTCCGTGGCCTATGGGCGGGATTCTCCAGCCTTCCAGTCACCTGTTTCCCGGCAGCAGGAGGCGGAGGGTCATTGGCTGGGGCCAGGATTCTCAGTTCCTGCCACTGTCAATGGGGATTCCAATTGGAGCCACCCCATGCCACCAGGAAACCCACGGGCAGGGGTGCGCTGCCAGCGGGACTTGAGAATCCCGCCGCCAGCGAATGGACGGAGAATCCCGCCCATTAACGCAGGACGTCCTTTAAATGTTTTCAATAGGTGTCCCACCTGACCGGCTGTCACCCTGTCAAATGGGAAAGCAGCTGGGCAGTGGATGCCAAATAAAGCTAAAATGTTTGATTGGACGGGGAGATGTGGGAGTTGGACAGTGTGAAGATCACAGTAGCATGTACATTAGCTTGTTAGACCTGGGGGAAGCACCCCAGTGCCTCTTAGCCTATAAGCAGTGTCATAAATTCACTAATCTCATGGATCCAGCCTTTCTCACCTTGTTTCAGTTGCCAATGTTTATTTTCAAGAATCCAGTTAAAATGGAGTCACGCGGCCACCTTAAACGATTTGAGTTCCCAGTGGATCTCCCGAGAGGGGATTGGCTACTCGGTCTCCGACCCACCTTCAGCAAACCCAGAAACTGGCCAGTCAGGATTGGTTGTGAGATTTTTGAAAGTTTTGCCTTTCCCATCGGCTCTCACAACCATTCTCTGGGCAAAGTGGTTTCTCTTGAATTCCTTCTTAGATTTGTTAGCAACTATCTTATATTCAAGACTGAGGTTTCTCCCTGTTTGGTCATTCTTTACCATTCTCACAGAGTCCTCTTCTGTTGCCCTTTTTTCCCTGAATTTTTTTTTCTGATTCTTTTTTCGATCCAGTCATCCCCTCGGGATCAGCAGCCTCTCATTTAATTGGAAAATGTACGAAGGTCGGGAAATGAGTAGGCCGTCCAACAATTTGAGTTTGTACATCTTTTGAACACCGTTCTCACTGAGCCTGCCTATTTCCACCTGGGAAATATTGCACGGCCGCGCCCTGTCTTGGCTCACCTGCAGCTGAAACCCTCATTCGTGCCTTAGTTACCTCTGGACTAGGTTATTCCAACGCACCCCTGGCTGCTCTCCCACATTCTACCCTCCGTAAACTTAGCATGATTCAAAACTTGTGTCTTAACATGTAGCAAGTTCCGTTCCCCTGTTAGCCCTGTGCTCACTGTCCTAAACACACTCCTGTCCAACCAACACCCTGATGTTAAAATCCTCATCTTTGTGTTCAGACCTGTTTATGGCTGTTATAACCTGCCTGCTTACTACTGGCTGGGGACTAATGGCAATCCCACAATCCTTAGGGCGTATGAGCTTCCTCTATGGGGGGGGGGCAGAGAAATCATTAGCAGGTCCCTGCATAAATAAAGCTGGCCAGTATGGAACCAGCTAGAGAGGAGTGAGCAGCAAGGGAATTACTGCTGCTGTGTATATATGTTATTGTAAATAAAGTTTTCTTTCTGTTCTACAAACTCGTGCTGGATTCTTTCTGGCCCTCACAAAACTGGCCTATTTCTGTAATCTCCTCAAGCCCATTAACTCTCCCAAGATATTCACACTCTAATTCCGGCCTCCTCTGGATCGCTGATTTTAACAGTTCCATCGTCGGTGGCTGTGCCTTCAGTTGTCTAAGAATTCAGGAATATCTTCCCCACACCGTTCTGCCTTTCTACCTCACTTTCCTCCTTTACAACACTCCCGAAAACTTTGTCTAAGCTTCTGGTCACCTCACCCAACCCTCCTCGTGTGCCGCGATGTCAGACTTGTTTTATAATGACCCTGCGCAGTACATTGGGACATTTCCCTGTGTTAAAGGTCCTGTGTAAATATCAGTTGTCATTGTTGAGCAGCAGAATAAGGCACCACGCAGTACATGCCATGCAGATTCAGTCCTTGGATTGGACTGTGAGATTTCTGCCTGTTTCACGAGGGAACAGTCTTGGCAAGTCAAATTCACCTCCAAAGGCAGTAGCTTCACAGAGCAGCCAAGTACTGAGGGCGTGGATGGTGATGGATTGAGTTGGATGGGCCATTTTGCTAAACGGTTTCTTTCACTATCCTACAGCTTGAGGCACTAGAAATGAATTTAGGTGTTTCAGTAGATCATCCACGTTTGCGAAAACCCTCTCTGGGAGAGCAGGATTGAGTTTCCAGGAATGCAGCCTGATTGGCGATTCTACTTCTCAATCCCCATGTTAAGGATCAGCAAGTGAGGCAGAATGGCCAATACCATAGAGGTGTGGTAGGGCTGTGATAATAGGAAGAATTACATTGGATTAAATAACACGTTGAAACAAATTGCATTTGATTTCTAGACTACAGTCTTCTACTGCCATTCCATTGATGTATTTAACTCCCTACAGAGATGAATATGACGTTGTGTAGGGAAGAAGAAAAGAGCAGAACGGGCTGGATTCTCCTTGCGCCCCCATGGCATGTTTCATGGAGGTGGCCCCGCGGCAAAATCGTCTGATCCATGCCGCTGTCAATGGGGTTTCCCATTGTTTGCACTCCCCCTTGCCGGGGAACAGAAGGCAGGGCTACGCCGTTGGCAGGACCAGAAGATTCGCCGGTGTGAACGGCTGGTAGATTCTGGCCAGCATCTATTTATATGCCTGGATAAAAGGCCCAGCACTCCCTTCCTAACAGCACTGTGGGAGTACCTTCACCACATGGTCTGTAGCAACTTAAGAAGAGGGCTTACTGTCACCTTCTCAAGGGCAATTAGATGGAGGCAATAAATGTGGACCTTGCCAGTAATGCATGTATCCCATGAATGAATAAAAGAAAAACCCTTATTATCTTTAGTAATCTCTTCCACTTGTACTAAGATACATTTTTATATATGATGTTGTGTCTTAGCTACCTCTATGTAATGCATTGCTTAAGCTATAAAGTACCCTCCTCTAATGCAGTACCTGGATCATCCTTGTGTAACATAACTGCGAATATCGCTGCAGCTTCAGAATGTTTAACTAGAAATAATTAAAGCAAATTCTGGCTTGCTTTTATGGAAATAGCCTATCGATGTTTAGCAGTGCTGACTTCTCTTAACAGTTTATTGCAAGAAACAGGCATGCAAATGGCCGCGTTCAAGACTTGGTATTGTCAAACAATTGTGTTGGGCGGCACTAAGACATGTTTACTTTTCCTTCGCTGTGCTTTGTTTAATAGTTTTTCTGATGCTAAATTCTATTTGCACCCACATCTGATGGCAGGATTTTCACTGTTTATAGGTCGCGAGCTTCTTCCACCGGCAGGTCCTCACGTTTGGGTTGGTGTCATTTGCTGGTTGGCCACTGCTCTCGAAAAGGTTTCAGCAAAACAAGGTGCCCATCTTATATTTCATGTAACTAATGCTCTATTATGTCCTAAAAATGTGTGACCAGATTCTCCTTTTCAGAGACTAAGCGCTGACACTGGGACTGAATCGCGTGCGTCCAACGGCCCCGAAAGTGGCGCCAGTCCTGGAGCGATTCAGGACATCGGAATGGGTGGCACAGGCGTCACAGGGAACTAGGGCAATTCCAACAAACTCTGGCATGTTCTTCACCGGGGTCGGGATTGGCACTCACGAGCCTAACGAGCAGGAGCATCCCGTTGATGGGTCGTCTGGGGCCAGAGCATACCTAGGAGGATGGCCTGGGGAGACCCATACAACCCATGGTGCTATGTTCACAATGGACAGACAGCGGTGTGCGTAGCTGCATGGCTGCCTTGTAGTCTGCGGCAATGATGTTCCACCTTGACCCCACAGCCCACCTCCTGGTCGCCGCCAACTACTACCCCCAGTCTTCACAGAAGCCCCCCCAGCCAGCGGCACAAAAGCGATGTTGGGCACTTTTCGTACCCCCTCTCTCTCCATCAGGAGCCACGGCACCTGTTTCCCGATTTTAAATACCACAAGTGAACGTCACCGTCAGTAATTCCTCCTGGCGGAGGCGGAGCATCGCGGTTGGGGGGGGGGGGATTGCCGGTTTGTGCCCGTTAATGATACGTCAACGTTGATTTCTGCACAATTTGCATGCCCGTGCTGGCGTGCATCACGGAACGCATTCACACTGCTGTCGAGGGTGCCGCCATTTTCAAAGGGTGCCCCAGTCTATAAGTGAGCTGGAGGGTCCCCAACACCCCCCACCCACGGACAATGTCACCGCACACACACATGGGAAATTGCCCCCCCCCAACACACCCAAGTGAGGACACCCTGCTTTAGGGTGCTGAGGGACCACCACCTTTCAGGCCTCACGGAGTAGCGCCCCTCAAGCAATTGCCTCTTGACTTCAGGCCAGCAACCTGTTCCAAGAAAAGACAAGCAACAGAAAACAGACGTAATCCCACCCCGTTTACTCACTTTTCCAACTTCTTCCATCGGGCAGGAGATACAGAAGTCTGAGAACACGCACAAACAGACTCAAAAACAGCTTCTTCCCCGCTGTTACCAGACTCCTAAATGACCCTCTTATTGACTGACCTCATTAACACTACACCCTGTATGCTTCATCCGATGCCAGTGCTTATGTAGTTACATTGTATATCTTGTGTTGCCCTATTATGTATTCTCATGTATTTTCTTGGATTTTGTTTAATTCCCTTTTCTTCCATGTACTGAATGATCTGTTGAGCTGCTTGCAGAAAAATACTTTTCACTGTACCTCGGTACACGTGACAATAAACAAATCCAATCCAATCCAATCTGTCCCGACCAGACCAGCCCCTGAAAGCTGTCTTCCGATGTCGTTGGTACTTCGAAAATATTCTGTTTTCGTTTAAAATTTCCAACACTTGCCGTTTGTTACTTTAATCCATCTAAACATTTTGTGCTCAATCTACCCGATTGGGAACAGAATCCTGTCAAGCTTCCCAGCGCTTTGCGCTGTCTCACTCTAATATACAGATTTGATAAAAAGGTGAGCCTGCCCGCAATGGGCAGGATTCACATCATGACGTTCGTGAGATCGCGTTAGATCTGGCAAGGCTTGGGGAGCCGGGTAGATCCCCGAAGAGGGATCTCCGGCATATACCAGCCACGCCGTGCCACGCTGCCTTTCGCGCACAACACCGGTAGATCTTGCCCTTTGTGTTTGTGCATCAGATTGACTGCTGTATAATCTTCACACTTCTGTAACTTCTTCAACCTTCTGTGACTGCTTTTGGATAAAATATTCTGCTGGTAATTTAAAAAACAATTATGGGGCTGGATTCTCCGCTGTCGGGATTCTCCGTTGCACCGGCAGAGCGTCACGCCCGGGGATTTCTCGACGGCATGGGGCTGCCCTCAATGGGAAACCCCATTGGCCAGCTGGCGGGACGAGGAATCCCGTCCAGGGTGTTCTCTTTTCCAGGTGCATTTTTGTTCATGTTGTTGATGGATGGAATACCTTCCCAGCACTGTTCAGGTGCACAACAAGCCACATTCCAATAAAGCACTGTGCTCTATCGGTGTATCTCAAACCCAACATCAGAAAAATGCTGTACCAGCACTGGACCAGTGCTGTTCAACAGAAACCACTCCTGAAATCATCAACCATGCATTACCCCATTTGATCCCACTCATAATAATGCTGATTTTCTGATAACTTGTTTGTGGATAGAACTTAATTTCATCTCAACTTTATTTTTTTTTCTGTCCTTATTTCTTTGCATTGGGTGAAGGCACCCGTTATAAATCTGAATGCCAGGCGCCTCGTTTGGAGTATTTGGGTATTTTCACAGATGAACATTATCTACAAATTGTTTTGAGGACAAAGAGCTTCTCAAACAAAATCAAATTCTGTCCTCGTCTAGTCGCACGCCCACACTTCTACCAGGAATTGCTGAACAGCAAGTGCGAGTAAAAATGTTACACTTTGGGCTTAATTTTGTGCAGCCTGCTGGAGTGGGCAAGGTCAGCGGGAATGGAAAATGGTGTGGGAGGCTGCACATCAGACACTTGATGGTCGGAAATCTGTAAGCAATTAAATCAGTGGCAGAAAGGTAACAAAGTGAGAAACCTATCCATTGTGGGTAGATTATTAATATGCTTCATTGTCCATTTGTAAATCATTTTCACACATATCTCGCATAACCCCTTCAGTAAACCACCCAGTGAAAGTTGGTGACTTGTATGTGGCTCACTTGCCTCCCTGTGAGAGTCCTTTTTGGACTTCCAGGAGATTGAGCCACAGGGCAGAGACTTTGTTAGGAAATTCAGAACCTGGAAGTACTCTGCCCAAAATTTAAAGAGACAGTGCACAATGAAATGTAGGGCCTCCATCCCTTAAAGTGGCATCACAGACCTGAGACACTGAGGGAGTCGTCCACCTTGTCCTTTTTTCACCTTCCAGCGCTGGAAGGGACGCGCTGGCTGGTCTGTGACATCCTGACCTCCGTTAAACCCGATGCCACAGAATGATCTTGTGGGGCAGTGGAGGAATCTTCTTCCTGGACTTTGCAATGTCCTTTTGTGCTGGCGCAAGAGAAGTTCAGACGATGGAGATTTAAACTGCAGATTTCTCTAACAAAGGCATGGCTGCCCTTTAAATATGCCACCAGCTCCTGCATGGCTAGAATTAATGTTGGCTTCCCCATGACAAAGCTGCTCCCCCCCCCCCCCCCCCCCCCCCCCCCCCCGCCTTCCCGCCTTGTGATCCGGGGGCAAGCCTGCGTCACCCATATACACAAGTTTGCCACCACATAATCGGGTTAAGCCAACCACCACAGACCCATTTCCAGATCCCCGACCAATGTCCGGCCTGCCCATGCGTGCCGTGAAATTAGGACTAAATCCAGACCGTTTTCTTTTCCCCATCTACAGCCCAGGGAGATGTAAGCCAAGATGCAATTGCCTAACATCTGCCCTCAGCAGACGGTAGCTAACCAAGTATCGGCTACTGATGAACCTGGGAATCCCTGACCTGTGTGGCTTAGCAGTAAACCGCACTGTCTGTGTTTCCTTTCTCAGTCAACGGAAAAGCCGAGTCTGATTAAAGTTGAGACAAGTGAATCTGATCAAATGTTTTGTTCCGCAGCAGTGCTAATGTGAGGTTTGGCTGAGTTCACTCGTCGGGGCTAATTTTGAGTGTGTGTCACCCGCAAGTTCCTGAACATCAATGGTCAGGACCAACATCATCCACGATGTGCGGCTGAATTTCCGACTCACATAGCCAGCATGCAAGGCTTCCTGTCAACATCAGAAACTAATAAAATTACTCTTCATGTAAAAAAAAACAAGTTTTATCCATTGAAGGCCTGGTATTTAGGGCCCTGGTTTAGTGAAATAGGTGAAAATGGAGAGGGAATCGGTTTGCTTTATATCTAAAGTATCCAATATTTTCAGGGATGGGAACTGTGATACCTGTTCTTTTACAATAATTACAGCAATTATTACCTCGATATGTGAACCTGAAACAAATGATAAAGCTGTCATACCTTGGTCAATCTCAGTTGGATTTAAATTCAGTGATAAAAGGAACATTGTTGTAGTCCTATACCTCTAAAATTCAAATAAGCTGTAAAATATCTTCTTTCACAAGCTAAAATTTAGTTCATAACAATTTTCGGATGTGCCAGAGCTCCGGACGGGGGCAGGGCGGCATGGCTGCTCAGTGATTAGCACTGTTGCTTCACAGCACCAGGGTCCCAGGTTCGATTCCCGGCTTGGGTCACTGTCTGTGTGGAGTCTGCACGTTCTCCCCGTGTCTAAGTGGGTTTCCTCCAGGTGCTCCGGTTTCCTCCCACAAGTCCCGAAAGACGTGCTTGTTAGGTGATTTGGATATTCTGAATTCTCCCTCTGTGTACCCGAACAGACGCCGGAATGTGGCGACTAAGGAATTTTCAGAGTAACTTCATTGCAGTGTTAATGTAATCCTATTTGTCACCCTGATAAAGATTATTATTATTATTATTCTGGCCTTTGCCTCGCTTTGGCAAGCAGGCGGATCCTCTTAGGCTCGAGGTCCACTGCACCGCCAATCACCTCTGCATGGTTGGGTGACCTGATGGGAGTTTTTGCACCTCGCGAAGGTTACGTTCACCGTGAGAGGGTCAGTGGAAGGGTTTTACCGTAGATGGCGGCCGTTGATACTGTTAGCTGTTAGGGGGGTGGGATAGGATAGATGGGGGGGGGTTAGTGTATATGGCTGTGGGGGGAAGGAAATTGGGGTTATTACTGTTATTTTGTGTGATTGTCTGGTTTTTGTAAACTTTCTATAAAAATTGTTAAAATTTCAATAAAAATATTTCCCAAAAAAATTTAGTTGGCACATCAATAGAGTTTGTTTTAATTTTATTTTGTTTGTTTTTTTGTTCTCATTAGGTAATGTCTTTAAGCTGGATTTCTTTCAGCTTCATCCTGGCTGTATTTCCATTGATGCCAGTTGTTGGAAGAAGTCCCAATATTACTCTAGTGTAAGTTAGCACTTCTGTTCAAAGCAAATCTTTGTTTTATGTCACTTGGAAATTGGTTGCATAATTTAGTACCATGGCAGCCCGAGGTAATGTGGACAGAAAAATAAGGTGTGAGATTTTATGTTTTCTAATTGAGGAAGAAATCACTTCCATATGTTTATTTTGGTATCTTATACGTGTAAAGTGCCGTGTAGATTCAGCCTCTGGTGCAGTGGTCAGCATCCTGCGGCACTGCTGGATTCTGAATGGGGCCCATGAGATATTGTGATGTGCATTACCCACGCGCAGGATTGCCACATTTTGCTGGCTTCCTTCCGTGCCGTTTTTTAAAATCCTACCCGGTTTGACTGACGTGATTTGCCCGTAAAGCGAGGGCAAGTGAAGTGAGGCGAGTGCTGAATGCTCACAACATTGACTGTGACAGCTGTGCACCACCCTCTGCGACCAGAGTATAAATATTTCTTTTATGTAGTGGGTCGCAGGGCAAGAACAGGGGAGTGCAACTAATTGGATGCGTCTTCAGCACAAGTGACAAACACTGAATGGCCTCCTTTCTGTGCTGCGTCACTCTATACTTTAAACAGGCTTGAGAGGCTGACTGGCCTACTCCAGGCCACAGGACATACATTTTAATTTGATGTCTTTTATTTGAAACAGAACAGCAGCTGGATTACTGACTGTCATCTGCAGCTTTATCTTCCTCTGCTCTTTCGAGATGGCAAAGGCAACATTAGTTGAAACTACAGTGAGCAGAAGTGTATACGCTGCACAGGTTTGGATAAATTCCCCATATTTATACAGAACAACATCCTTATCCAGCACTTCTAATCACTTTTAGAAATGTATCTTTACCTTAAAGCCTTTGAAAAAATCTTCTTTTATGATTGCTGCTTTGCGGATGCTAATTGACTAATATGCACAATTCTCACCTTCTGTTGATGCTCTGAGTAACTATCTTCACTGGCGGTTTGTCAAATGCATTTCTGACACATTGGGTGGAATTTTCCCATTATTTGGCAGAATGGTGCAGCGGGGGGGGGGAACAGGGTGGCAGCTACTGGCCCCCAGAGCAGCTTCCTCTGCTGTATCAGGAGCCTTTTGGTGGGGGGAGGGGGGGGGAAGCGAGGGGTGGGTAGCCCAATCCGCCAGCAAGTTTTGTTTTAAAAAGGCCGCCCTGATTTTCTTTATAAATAGAAACACCACACCACCCCCACCAGCACATGACCGTCTTCCTCCCCCCCCCCCCCCACCCACCAGCCCCGGGCTGTACTCGCCTATCAACCTCCAGCAGGTTCTACTTGGTAGCACACCACAGTGGATCTGTCATTATTCACCACGTCACCGTGAATGGACAATTTAACGGAGTTTGGGGGGGCGCGGCATCTGGTATAAAGGACTAATAATGACTATTAAATGGAGATCCCAGAATTCAACGGTGGGGCCCCCGTTATGTCATTGGCGGAGCATGGGGGATAATCGATCGGGGAAATCCCACCAGCATAAAAGCCGTTTTGGGACTCCTGTGGGACTTTTCGCACCTCCCCCCACTGCCGTACCATTTGTATTTCCTCTCCCATTTTCTTCCTGTCCAGGTGCCATCAGATCCCTGGTATCCACAAGTGAATCTGAGCAGTGAATGTCAGACCCTGACCTAGCCCGGTGTCTGTCTTTGTGCGCTTCTTACAGAGCTCAGTGCATTCATCACTGTATCAAATTCCTGGCACTCCCTCCCTAACAGCACTGCAGGTGTACCGACACCACATGGCCTGCAGTGGTTCGAGAAGGCAGCTCACTATCACCTTCTCAAGGGCAATTAGGGATGGACAATAAATGCTGGCCTAGCCAGCAATGCCCACATCCCATAAATTATTATTTTTCAAAATTCCGGTGGAGAACAATAACCTTGGATACTGTTTCTTTCTACTTCTATCGAGACCGTTTTTACATCTTAATATATTTTTTTAACAAAACATTTTGCAGGTTATATGTCACCAAACCTTAACCTGATAGATTTTGGCCGGGCTTCTCTGCGCCCACTGGCAAAGCACCGTCGCCCGTGGGTTTCTCAGCGACGTAGGGGTGGCTTCGATGGGAATTTCCATTAATGGTAGCGGGAACTAAGAATCCAGCAGCCGCCATCTTATTTCGCGCCGCCTCCCACTGCCGAGAAGTAATGGACTGGTGGGCCGGAGAATCAAGTTCTGTATGTCAAAGCCAATTGGGGCAGCGTTTGGAGAGACGGGGAGAAGGAACTAGTGGTGGGAAGGAAGTAAAAGAGAAGTTCCCCACAACAGTCAGATCGCAAGGCAACAGTCAATAATTGATATTTTATCACCTGAAACATTCGGACACTTTTTTTTTGCGTATATGCTAATTTGCTACAGCATGCACATGCAACCCACTTCAAGTTGTTTTGACACGGTTCTTTTTGTACCAAGCCTGTGAGATCAGGCAGTTTGTCCCGAAAGTTTCTTGCTGTAGCTGTAAGGAGGTGCACCAAATTCACTTGTGGTGGTTTGGTTTCCTTATCTTTAGACACCTTGCAGCCACCTGACCGGCCACACCTGTGGGGAAGCGGCTTCACACAACACCTTTCTCCATTTCACAGCTGAGCCAAAAATCTTTTGCGAGAATTTTTTTTTTTTTTGCGATAGTGAGAATGTCTTATCACTTGTTTGAATAGTAAGAAATTTTGGGACTACAGTATTTAGTAGTATGAAAGAGATTTAACAGAAGACTGGTATTCACTTGCAGGTCGCGAGCATTATTCTGTCAGTTTATATTGTGAACACGACGCACTCCAGTTTGGCTGATAAACATGGGCTGCCTTTAAGCAGTCAGGTCATCAGTTGGACAACGTTGGGTAAGTGTGTGATACTGGAAGGTTTCCAAATGAAGTTCACTCTTTGCGGCGCAATCGGTGACGCTGCCCTATAGTCTCGTGGGATCGGTGGCGATGCTCAGTTGCCATTGGAACTGCTCTCTGAGGGGATCATTCTGTGTGAATGGATCAGAAGCAGTGTAAATGCAGAACTGTAGCAGGAAGTCGGCCGTGTCTCCCGACCACGGTTCACTGGTAGAGCTCTCCCCTTACAATCAGAAAGTATGGATTGAAGCTCCAGCCCATAGATTTGAGAGTAAATATACTTGAGGTCCAGTAGTAGCTTCACAACGCCAGGGTCCCAGGTTCGATTCCCCGCTGGGTCACTGTCTGTGCGGAGTCTGCACGTTCTCCCTGTGTCTGCGTGGGTTTCCTCCGGGTGCTCCGGTTTCCTCCCACAGTCCAAAGATGTGCAGGTTAGGTGGATTGGTCACGCTAAATGGCCCTGTGGTGTCCAGAAACGTTAGGTTGTGTTGCTGTGTTAGGGCGGAGATGTGGGCTCAGATCAGATGTTCTTTCAGTGGCCGGTGTAGACTCGATGGGCCGAATAGCCTCCTTCTGCACTGTAAATTCTATGATTCTATGAACAGACCTGAGGGTCTGAATGGCCTATTCCTTTGATCATTTTCTTTAATACCCTTGCCTAACAAAAACCTATCAATCTGCATCGAAAACCCCAGTTGACCATCCCTGGAAGATATTCAAATTTTTCCTACTCCTTGTGTGAAAACTGCGCCTTGAATTCACTCCTAAATGACCTGGCTTTATATCCTGTTTTCTGGATTATCCGAATAGAGGGTATAGTTTCTCGAAGTATCATATGAAATCCATTTATTAATATAAATGTCTTGGTGATTCCTGAGCATCAAGGATTAATTGATATAACCCATCTTCAGAATTGAACCCTTCAAAACCTGGCATTGATGTTATGAATCTGGCCTACAATCCAGCGAGGCACCCTAATATTTCCTGAGATGCGCAGAACGGAGTGCAGTACACCAAATTGGATCTGATCAAAGGACAATCTAACTGTCAGTTCCTCACTAGAAATTCCAACACTAAAGATAAAGGCACATTTGATTATTCTCTGTATCGCTGCCGGCTTTAGTGCATGGCTGGCAATTCCCTTTGCTCATCGCTGTTCCTAGCTTCTCACCACAAATAAAATATTCTGATCCATCTTTCTTGGATCAAAAATGGAGAATATCATACTTCTCAACGTTGAACTCCATTGCCTCCTCATATTGTCTGTCTGTGTTCCTTTGCAAATTCCTGTTTCTACCCACACAACTCACTGTGCCTCCCAACTTAGCATAATTTGCAAACTTTGAAATACGACTGTGGGTTCTTCATCTGATTCATTAATATACCCGGGCCACTATACAGTCTCCTGAGAGATGTCACTTGTCACATCTACCAAATTGAGATTAAACCCTTTATCCCGACTGTTTGTTCCCTACCTCCAAACTATTACCCACCGTGTCAGACGATTGCCTCCAATTCAATGTACTCTCATTTTTTGCGAATAAACCCTTGTGTGGAACCTTTTCAAGTGGAACCTTTTGAAGTCAACATCCATAGACTCCAAAATCCTGCATGTTCAGACATGGGGGCGATTTAATTAAATAGGAACAAAGTCCCACAGTGAGGGTCTGTTTCCTGGCGCTCGCAGTGCTTGCCGGAACTCCTCAGTATAACGAGAGTTTGGGACACCATTTTTCAATGCCGTCCCGATCTCCAAGGCTGCCGACGTGACCATCGACCCCCTTCCCAAACCCCAACACACTATGGGAGGGTCCCCAGTCCCCCCACCCCGGCCCAATCGCTAGCGCACAACAAATGCCAGCTTGGCACTTTGGCAGTGCCAACCTGGCACCTTGAATTGTCCTTGCAAGCTGGCAGTGCCCCATGGCACACTGGCAGTGCCAGGCCGGCACCCAGTTGGCACTGCCCGGGTGCCCAGGTGGCACCAGCAGTGCCAGGATACCACCCTGCCCAAAGGGCATGCATCTGGGGGCCTCAGATCCCCTGGGTGTTCCCCACGAGTGGCGATCCATCTGGTCCCTGTTTGTGGAGACCAGTGCTGAAAGACCCTCGCCTCGGGGGGATAGACTCGGGTGCCTCGGGGTACTGCATATTAAAGTGTCGCTCTAATATGCAGATTTGCTACAAATGATTGGCGGGATTTACATCGCAACATTTTGCAAGATCGCCTTAGATCTCACGAGGTCTTGCGAGCCGGGTTGATCCTGGGAGAGGGGTCTCTGGCCTCTATCGGCCGCGCTGCGCCGCGGCGAGCTGCTTTTCGGGCGCAGCGTGGCTGTTAGATCCCACCCATTGTCTAGCAATCACAAATCTATAATCATTCATTGATAAGCTGACACCTGTCCAATTATCAGTCACTCTGTCTGATGAAAGGTTCCGGTAACCTCCCCAAACCCGATGTTGAACTGACAGGTTTGCTGTTACCTGATCTCTCTCTCACTCCCCAACCCTTGTTTTAAACAAATGGAGTAAAGTTTGCAATTGTCCAATACAAAGGGCACAATTCCTGAACCTAGAGAGATTAGAAAATTCTGACTGATACAACTGCAATTTATTCACCTATTTCTTTCATTACCCTGGAGGTGGAAACGTACAGGTCTCAGAGATGTGTCCATCTTAAATCCCATGATTTTCTGCATTGCCGTTTCTTTTTAATCTGTATTAAATCCATTAAATTTCCCTCTTGACTTAAGTTCCCTTGTATCACTGGCATTCTGTCTTCTTCAATGATTCAGTGCACATTTAACACCTGCCATTTCCTTCATATAAACTGTAGTGCTCAGGGGGTGTCACACTGTCTGAAGTTTTGTTATAAGTTTTGTTTTGTATCTGAAGGTTTAGCGCTGCGCAGTTCCAACACCTGACCGCCCAGAGATGATACAATAATTGATTAGCTCTGAAAGTGCGAAGGATACTACTTTCAGTGATGTGATACCACATTTTGAGCTGATATTTGACACTGCGGCACTACTGACTTTCCCTCAATCTGTTTTGTTACAGCCTCCTCCTTACTGACGCCCTTGCTTAGCTCAACATTTATTTTCCAACGACTGTTAAGCATTAATCTCTCATTGATGTCCACCTACGTCTTGCTCAGTACAGGGTATCCTTTCTCGTTATAAATCACAATGCTGCTAATAATTTCTTGGAGAAAGTTAGAATGCCAAGCCCAAAGGCTTTGCACCATTTGTTTGGAAGGTAAATTTGTATCGAATGCAGCCCATCTCTTTGAGCGCTCTGTAAGTCTTTTTACGCTGCTGTCCTTGCCTGTTGTACAAATGGACATTTAACAAGGATATTTTATACCCTTGTTTAAGTAGAACCGTAAGTGATTGAGATCAAAGTGTAGAGAACTGTATAGTGCAGGGTTATTGTGTGCATTTTTAGAAGAGGTTCCGATGATCTGAATGATTCAGCAATGTTTAATGCGTACAATAAAAGTCATGCTTTGATATCAGAGTTATATAATAAACTGCGCTTTATAACGTAGTAAAATAGGGTACTGAACAGAGATACACTTCATAACATGAAATAGATGCCACGAACAGAAACACCACATGAGAGATGCTCTCTTTCCAATACACACTCTTTGTCCCTTGCCCAGGCTGGAGTTTTTGGGATTCTGTTGGTTGCAGGAGTTGGTTTGAGTCTGTCAGAATAGGGAGTTAATTTCGCTTTGGGTGCTGCATTGGCCAGGGAAAAAGTGTAAGGTAGGGTCTACACTGGATTGAGACGTTAGATGTGAGGAAAGCACGGTAGCACAATTGGATAGCACTGTGGCTTCGCAGCGCCAGGGTCCCAGGTTCGATTCCCGGCTTGGGTCACTGTCTGTGTGGAGTCTGCACGTTCTCCCCTTGTCTGCGTGGGTTTCCTCCAGGTGCTCCTGCTTCCTCCCACAGTCCAAAGACGTGCAAGGTAGGTAGATTGGCCATGCTAAATTGCCCTCAGTCACCAAAAAAGTTAGGAGGGGTTATTGGATTACGGGGATAGGGTGAGAGTGAGGGCTGAAAGATTACGGGGATAGGGTGAAAGTGGGTCGGTGCAGACTCGATGGGCCGAATGGCCTCCTTCTGCACTGTGTGTTCTATGAAAGAGGGGGAATGCCAATGTTAAGGAACTTGCATTGCTGCAAATTGAGGCATCAGATATACTCCTAGCTGCAATTTTATTATTCAGCAGTGAGCCACCGCTCGTACATTGTCACATTATATTAACATCTGTGGGAAGTTCATTGTGCACAGAAAGTCTTTCAATAGCTCTTAACATCAATCATTTTAGTTTTAATCTGTAAAATCATAGTCTATAGTCCGTTAATTATTTGCAGGAATGTTCTTTGTTGTCCGTTTTTGGTGCGCTCTTAGTGGATGGGTATCTGGTTGAGAAACAAAATACACCTGCATTGGCTCAAAACAGGACAGGTCAGTCATTTTTAGAAGCATAACACTGACATTAGGTCCTGATTAACCATAATTTCCTGTATCTAAACATTGGGAAGACCAAAATCATCATCTTTGGCTCCCAACACGAAGTCTGGGCCCTCGACACTGGTAAGACCCCTCTGCCAGCTGCTCTCTTGGCCTGAACAGAATTGTTGGCACCTAATTGTGAAATTTGTAAACCTTTTACTTTTTGGAATGTAAGTGCGGGGATCTCATGGATTTCTTCAGCTCTAAGGCTACGGTGTAACTGGCTTTTTGGCCACCTTCATCTGACCAAGTAACTACTCGTTTTACCTCTGATTCCCTCTTGCCCTGCAGCTTCTCTTCGAACTTGCCACTGCACCCTTCGAGATCAACCCTTTAAAAAATCTTTATTGTCACAGTAGGCTTACATTAACACTGCAATGTAGTTACCGTGAAAAGCCCCTAGTCGCCACATTTTGCCGCCTGTTGGGGTACACTGAGGGAGAATTCAGAATGTCCAATTCACCTAACAAGCCCATCTTTCAGGACTTGTAGGAGGAAATCCACGCAGACGCGGGAAGAACGTGCAGACTCCGCACAGACAGTGACCCAAGCCGGGAATCGAACCTGGGACCCTGGAGCTGTGAAGCAACAGTGTGAACCACTGTGCTACCGTGCTGCCCACTGTGCTACTGTGCCGCCCACTGTCCTCCCGTGCCGCCCTTCCACGAGAACAGCCTACTTCTCCCCTTAAGCCCCTCCGTAGCCAGACCCCTGACTGCTCCATATCCTTTCCTGGGTCACATTATTGTTGCTGTTGTCGATAGCTCTCTTTACTCGGGCACTGTTCCTCTCCCTTTCAAAACTGTTTAGCACAAATCTATCTGATTGTCCTTCTTGTGTGGAGGTTATGGCTTGGGCATCCTGCGGGGGTACTACATGTAGGAAAAATGCCAAGCTCTGTTGACAAGCTGCCATCAATAAAACGCTCCCTTTAGAGATCTATCAAATCAGACTTTAATGTTTTGTTCGTTACTTTTTTAAAAAAATTTTTAGTGCCGTGGCTTATCTAACAATATTTTAAATATGTCGATTTCAAATAAAATGTGACACTAAAATAGATGTTCTAGGTCCTTTTTATAGACTATAAAATTCTAATTACTGTAATTATCTTTTCATAAATGTAATAAGGTGGTAAACTGTCTGGCAGCTGGGCAAGACCATAGTTGAGTGTCACCATCACAACAATAAGATATCACGTAGACCTACCCAAACTTTCAGTTGATTGGTTGGTAAACCTCCTGTGTTCAGTTCCAGTTTGATCATAGATCTCAAGGTTTATTAGCAAATTTAGTTTGTTTTTAACATGCTTGGCAGCCTCATCCGTGACATAAAGGAAAATGCTGGGATGATTCTGGGGGTAATTTCAGTTATTTAATTTATGTTTTTAAATATGTAAGTAAATTGTTCTAATCGTAATAAATCACTCTTGCAGCACCAAGACATTATTATCAGACCTGCCCAGTTCTGCTTTGACTGGTGACGGTCCCACTCCACAAACTATGAGTTCTGCTCTGAGTATAAATCTCTGGGCTCAGACTAGTAATCATCTTACAACTTCCACCATAAATAGCAGACTGGGTGAAGGGGAAAAGTACGACACAATCTTTGAGGTAAGACAGTATTAAGCAGGGAGGTTTTTGTGTGTGTCAGCTTAGCTCATTTGTTAATTCTTGTGCCTGACTCAAAGTATTGTCGCACTGAGCCCCACTTGAGCATAAACCAGACTGGCCTTCTGCTGCGGTATTGCGGTAGTGCTGCATTGTTGCACAGGCTGTACTTCAGGTGAAACTTGCTTGCCCGCTGCAGGCGAGCAGTGAGAATTCTCATGGGGCAGTCCTTAAAAGAGCTGGAACTTTCCATGTGCCCCAACCAATGCCATTTGAAAAAGATTAACTGCGCATTCAATCAACAAAAACACTTGGATTGAAATAGTTCCTTTTAGTTTAGCAAAATGCTGCAAGGTGCTTGACAAGATACGGATAAAAACATTTTGTTCCACCGAGCCACATTAGGAGATTTAAGGACAGCACATGGGGTGGCGTTTGATGTAATTGATGGGGTTCCCCAACCTGCTGGCTGGAGAGCTGGCTGGAACCCCGCATCGCCCGCCCTTGGAAAAGGCCTGCTCGGATACTTATTTGGACAGCAGCAGGTCCTCCCTAGGATCAAGGACCCTGGGGCAGACATTTTGCCCCCGAGAGCTGTGGCCATTCAGAGGCCGGCAGCTGTCTAGCCCGTGGGAGCGCCACCAAGCAGGTAGTGGGACCCACCCCAGGCCCAGGATCGCTGAGGGGCACAGGTAAGTGATGAAGGGTTGGCACAAGGTTGGCACTCCAGTTTTCAGAAACATGGGAGTTTGGTTCAGACCAAATCAGCTCGTCTGTCAGATTGATTTCCAGTGAGATATATATACATGTCATGAAATTAATAAGCAACACTCCTTTGATTAGAATGTTTTTCAGACCTGTTAACTCATCGTTCATATTTGATTGATGTCAGAAACATTGAGCTAAGTGGTCATTGAAGAAAAGGGGGAAAAGTTAGATTTATTTCATTTGCTGCAGACGAATAAAGAATGACCTGGTCCAAATTTCACGGTTTGGTATTCAAGACTATTGAAGAATCATTGTTGACGGTTTAGCCTTTAACAACTTGGTGTTTCGACCCAGATATGAGGCTTTCTTTCCTCTCGTGCTGTCCTGCCTGGTATTCATTTGGATTAACCTGGAACGAGAGACAATCCGGTTTCACAATATTCCTCCTGCTGAAAAGGTAACTGGAAACCCGTTGTTTTCAAATCGGTGGTTTGCTAAACATTGTATCCAATGTCACATTGTGCAATAGTCCCTGCAAAACAGGATTGTATTTATATAAACAGAGCTGCGGAGGGAGGTGGGATTATGTGTGTTGTTCCAAAAATACAAATCGGCAATATTAGTATTTAACGTTAAACAGTCTTGTGACAATGTTGTCATCTCAACATGAACATTTCTAGTTGTTGACCTAGCTGTACTAGCCTTTGCTTTTTCCATTCATTGGCTAAACAGTGCACTCCTAAATGCTTCCTCGGACCCGCTGTGAATCAACCGTCACAAATGGGCCTCCAAAGAGCTACGGAAACACAATGCCGGGTGGGTGGAGGATCCAATGGGGGATGCATGGCTGTATCTCAATGTGCTGTTGCATTTGTACATTTCAAGCCAATCCATAACTGGCCCAGAAAAGACGAAACAATCGTGGAGAGAGTTGTGCAGTTTCAAGTCTGCCACCGATCTGATTTCCTGACCTCTGCTGCTCTCCCACGCGGTGGCACTGAATGAAGGCCAGATGCTCTCTCTACAGGAAAGCTGGCAAAACAATGTGGGGAGTCACTCTTGTACAACTTCTGGCAGTTGGCTAATAGCACTGGCAGTGTTTCAGAGGGCTGATAATCTCAGAGCTGAGGGGGCGGGAGGCAAACTGGTGACTTGGGGGGGGCGAAATTAGGACTTTGGGGATGACAAAATGACAATCATGTTTAAAAACAAGACGGAGACTGTTGAAGAAGCATCAGGGATAATAAATACCATCGAGCACACGCCTCAATCACCCAGTTCAATCTACAGTCCATTTGTATTTTCCCAGAGCTTCAATAGTCAGAAGCATGACAGTGATTTCTATTAATAGGTTTAACACATTCTGCACAGAGCTTGCAGCCGCATTATGAATTTGGATGCGGAGGTGAGGGCTCGCTTCGCAATGATTCATCTCATTAAAATTCATTCATGCTGACCTCCGCACTCAAATTCCCGATCCACAGCCCTGTCAAGTGTTGTCTGTGCTGGAAGCATCGGTTGATAAAATCTATACCTTGTGGGGCCAAAGAAATAATAAGACAAATGTTCAACAACAAGAAAACAATTTCAAAAGTAAACCCGAAACCAATTCTTAAGTAAAGCAAACTAGTGGGCAGCATGGTAGCACTGTGGCTTCACAGTTCCAGGGTCCCAGGTTCGATTCCCAGCTTGGGTCACTGTCTGTGCGGAGTCTGCACGTTCTCCCTGTGTCTGCGTGGGAATGCTCCGGTTTCCTCCCACAAGTCTCGAAAGACGTGCTGTTAGGTGAATTGGACATTCTGAATTCACCCTCAGTGTACCCAAACAGGCGCCGGAATGTGGCGACTAGGGGATTTTCACAGTAACTTCATTGCAGTGTTAATGTAAGCCTACTTGTGACAATAATAAAGATTATAATGATTATTATTTCTGTGCTTATTTCAGGCACACAGATTGGTGAGTCCATTCCTGCTCACTCACTGCCATTAGATTAAAGGACAGTTCTTAAAAGTGTTGCAAGCCTGTCAGTATTGGAGTTAATGATACGACAGTGTTAAACATTGGGTCATCGCTGTCCTGTATCTGTCGTTTACCTGTAATTCGTACCTGTAAATTACAAAGAATCTTACCACTGAGCTCGCTCACCTATTCCATTCTGAAATACTCTGTCGTTAAATACAGAAGCTGTCACCACGTGGCTTGACGTCTTGCACTGTTTTGGTATGAAATTAGGGGTGAACCGCAGAACTACATTTGCCGGACCTTGGCAACTATGTTAGAGGAGATCTGCTTTGGCGGTCCCTGCTTTGCTGTCCCGCTCCTGCCTGTGAGGTTGAGGCTGCGCCACCTGTGCACAATGCTGGGAGATTAACTCTAATATAAAGTCACTGCGGGGCAGCAAAATAAAGGAGCCGTTTGTTCATCGACAGGGTCAAATCAGTTGGATTCCAGTTGCAATATGGCGCTCTTTTTAAAAACTGTGCAGTACCCTGACCAGGCTGCAGTGTGGCCAGCTCAGGTCATCAAGAAATATGGAAAACATTCGAGCTACGGAGTTTGTGCAGCGAAGAAAGCATGAGCCGGCAAACGAAAGACTGCTGAAACTGTCCTCATGCTGGATGAGAAGCAAATCCAAGGGTACTTGACATTGAAAGGCACACATAGCTACGGTTAAACTAGAGCATCATTCAAAGGTGTGCCAGGGTACGGTACAAAACGGACCCAGCTTATAAGTGGCGAAAGGCAATTTAGGACGATGTTAAGAAGAACTCCACCCAAAGACCAATCAACGCTCTAAACAGTCTTCATGGAAAAATTAATTTGGATTAAAACTTTAGATTAATTCAAGAGACAGTGGGGAAAGTAAGGTATTGGTCATTTTGGATGGAGGAATTACGATGAGCTGAATGGCCTCCCTCATTTGTATTACATTGTTGTGATTATTGGTAATTATTTATTCCTTGATTGAGTACTTCAAATAATATAGATTATGAGTGGGATTTAACCAAAATATTTCAAAGTGTCTTTTTGGGCGAATTTGTCAGGGTATTTCTCGCTGACTTTTTGCGTGAGGTTCACACCGATATTTACCCACACTTAGTATTTATTTGGGGGCCTTGGGGAGTTTCTCCCTGGTCTAGCCCACACTTTGAAATTTTTTTCAACAGTGGGGCTCTGAACCCGCTGGCACGACCGGCTCCTCGGAGTTCGAGCCGCCATTTTGAAAGGGTGCCCCATTCTCTAAGTGAGCTTGAGGCACCTCCTCACACGGGCAATGTCATCCTCTGCCCGCAAGTGATGACACCCTGACATGGGGTTGCTGTAGGCCCCCTCTTTTGGGCCACCCTTCCCCTTACAGGACGTTCACCCTTCACCCCCCAACCTTTGAGGCTCCTTAATACCCGCCCTTCACTCCCTCCACCCTTCCTGCCCCGCCCCGTTCATGAGAATGGCCCCTCTCAAGCCCAGCCCTTGGCAGTTCCTCACCTTTGCACTGCCATCCAGGCATCCTGGCAGTGTCTCGAGGACACCTTGGCAGTGCCAGGATGCCAGAGAGGTGGGGGTCAGGGTGCCACCCTATCCTGTCCTTAACCACCCAGGGGTCTCCAATGGCCTGGGAGCCCCCCACCCCCAGTACCGTTTGTGTGGACCAAGGTCAAACGGCACCATGGCGATGTCTCCCGGGTGCAGTCATTAGTTCCCAGGACTCGGGAGAATTAGGCAGCGACATATTGAAATGAGCCTAATGAGGGTGAGATCCAGATCGCATGTCTCACGAAATCTCGTTACATCTCGTGACGCATTCCGAGTGTCGCAAATCTCACGAGAGTTTACGGCTTCATCGTACCATCATGTCGGGTACGACGAGGCCGTTCGATCGCTCCCTATGTTTATAGCTCATGGTAAAATGTTGATAAAGTGATTGACATGTAGTTCCAGTCATGCTCATTTCTTCTAGCACTGAGATTTGCTTCCATTCCAGCAGTTATCCATGATAAACTTTGCCCAGAAGTCTGACAGCACACACGTTCGACACCTTGGACTGGATGACATAAGGCGGTCTTATTTCTTTGTATCCTTCTGCATTTAGTTTCTCGGTTTGTGATTATACGTTAAGATATTTGTTTCTAGTTGATTCATTTGAAGCTTGAAAATTACAATTCAAAACCAAGTAGCTGAAGGTCCTAGATTGACCAACTGTCTACATAAGCATCGATGTAACTGGAAACAAATGTAGGTAACCTTATCTCTGGAAAACATTAAGGAGACAAATTTCTGGGGGCCACAGAGGTTTGAGCTTCCCACTGGAGGCTGGAATTTAGGACAGAACTGCCAGATTCCTATTGAAGGTGCAGCTCAAATTCTGTAGGGAAAGGTGGATGTGGCTGTGTCTTCTCGCCCCTCGATCTCCCACAGGGTCAAAGGAGCATTTCTGGGACAATGTGTGGGGCTGACCCAGAAATTCCTTCAAATATCCCTCTGCTGAGCCCAACAAAACCCTTTGCAGTTGAGAGCTGCCGAGAATTCATTTGGCAACATTATTTGTGGCCCCAGGATAAATGTGAACAATCCCAGGAGGAATCAATTCGTATTTTTGGGAAAAAAACACACAGATAGGTGAAAGGTTAAGGCACACTTGTCGACAGCGTTTGATATGGCTCTTGACTGCTTGCTCCAACCTCTCCCCCCTCTCCGACTTTCCTTGCGTTAGAGCCAATGAGGAGCCTCTGTAGCACCCTACAGCAGTTGACCACTCGCCCCGACTATTTAATGGCGGCCATTTCTGCAGTTTTGAATTGGACTGTGTCTCATTTCCATGTACGGCTGGGACTTCCATTCACCTGGAAGTGGTGGTGGTGGGGGGGGGGGCACACCCAGTATTTTGGGCCTAAATTTGAGGCGTGCTTCACCTTTGCGCCACTGAGATTTACGGCATATTCCCCTCTTTTGCTGTTGAGGTTGAACACGAATCCTTGGTGGGTTGTTGAGCTTATAAATCGAGTAGTTGAGTCGGATAAATCATGAAAATCCCAGTGCTATCTGGCCGCAGCAGGAGGTGCTATAATTAACCTTCAAAGAACCTGCCAGTGTTTCTGCTCCTGTTCACTATCCAGGCACCGCTATTGGATGTTTGTGGGGTGTGTCTGTGTGTTTGGAGGCTGGTTGAGGACAGAATTAGACTCTGCCGTGATGCCTTGTACCAGTCTTCACTTTGATTGTGGCTTGAATGTGAACAATGACAAGAAGCTAATACTTTGTAGAAAAATGGAGAAGAGGAGGCATTTTGTCTGGGGGAGAGCAGGGGAATTGAAGAATTTCACATCTTAGATCTACTCATAGAAACAGGTTGCGAAAATGTGTATGAAATAGAAGTATCTGACCAGATTCAGGTCACACAGACAGTTGTATTGATTAGCGGGGCAGCTTCATTGGGCCTTGTCCACCGCTCCGATTTCTTATGTTCTCATGGTCAGCTACACTGCATTTAATCTCCGAGATAGTCCGGTCACTTGTCGTCTTCACTGTCATAAACTTTTTAAAAATATATTTCAAGTACCCCCAATTATTTTTTCCAATTAAGGGGCAATTTAGCGTGGCCAATCCACCTAACCTGCACATCTTTGGGTTGTGGGGGTGAAACCCACGCAGACACGGGGAGAATGTGCAAACTCCACACGGACAGTGACCTGGGGCCGGGATTTGAACCCGGGTCCTCAGCGCCGTAGGCAGTAGTGCTAACCACTGTGCCACCGTGCTGTCCCTTCACTCATAAACTGTTCGGATTTGAACTCCAGGTTGCATTTAAATTAATCCAGAGTTTTGCAAAGTGTTATTGATCGATCTGCAGTGTTTGATTTTTTGATATAATTCTAAAACTAGTCGCTAATTGTAGTACAAGCAAAATACCGCGGATGCTGTAAATCTGAAATAAAAACAGAAAATACTGGGTAGACTCGGCAGGTCTGACAGCGTCGGTGGAGTGAGAAACAGAGTTGACGTTTTGAGTCTGATTGCCACTTCAAAGCTAAAGAGAAGGAGAATGGTGATGGATTATATACTGTATAAGAAGACTGGAGAAGGTGAAGCAAAGTAGGTCAGTGAGAGGGGGAGAAGGTGGAGCAAAGTAGATCAGTGAGAGGTCGGAGCTCGGAGAGCTGAAACAAATATGTATAGGGCACATGACAGGAAATGTTAATGACAGGGTGAAGGACGAAAGAAGGTGATAGTGTCTTAAAGGTAAGATATCAGAACGTGTTAATAGGAGAACAAAGTTCAGCGCTCAGTGAAAACAAAACTTAACAAGTGACAGATGACTCAATGGGGGTTGTGCTGCGACAAAAAAAAACTTTTTGGAGGAAAATGGGTCAAAATGGAGGAGAAAGGTCACTGTCTAAAGCCGTTGAGCTCAGTGTTGAATCCCGAGGGCTGCAATGTGCCTAATCAGAAGAGGCGATGCCGTTCCTCCAGTTTGCATTGGCGTTTCACTGGAACATTGCAGAAGGACAAGGACGGACATATGGGCATGAGAGCAAGATGCTGGGTTGAAATGGCATGAAATAGGAAGGCTGGGCGTCATGTCTGCGGACTGAGTGAAGGTGTTCCTCAAAGAGGTCACCCAGTCTGCGCTTAGTCTCCCCGATGTAGAGGAGACCGCATTGGGAGCTGCAAATACAATCGGCCACATTGAAGGAGATGCAGGTGAAATGTTGTTTCACCTGAAAAGAGTGTTCAGAGCACCGGACGGTGAGAAGGGAAGAGGTCAGGTGTTGCAACCTCTGTGATTACAAGGGAAGATGCCGTGGGAGGGGGAGATGATGAGTTAGGGATGATAGAGGAGTGAATCATGGTGTGAGGGAGGGAGCGGCCTCTGTAGAATGCTGACGGGGTGGTGAAGAGGAAATGTATTTGATTTTTGAATCATGCTGGAGTTGGCAGAAATGGCAGAGGGCGATCCTTTGATTGTGGAGACTGGTGAGGTGAAAAATGAGGACAAGGGGACCCTAACATGGTTTTGGGGGTATGGGGTGAGGGCAGAGGTGAGGGAAATGGGTCAGACCCAGTTGCGTGTCCTGTCAACCACGGTTTTGGG
The DNA here is from genome assembly GCF_902713615.1 of Scyliorhinus canicula. Taxonomy (NCBI): domain Eukaryota; kingdom Metazoa; phylum Chordata; class Chondrichthyes; order Carcharhiniformes; family Scyliorhinidae; genus Scyliorhinus; species Scyliorhinus canicula. The sequence goes on along the minus strand of NC_052150.1, from coordinate 8,940,091 downwards.
GATGGGAACCTCAATTAAAGAAAAAGGCAGACATGAATGGGATGGAGTCCTTTCAAAAGGTGGGATGTGAGGAGCTGTAGTTGAGGTAGATGTGGGAGTCAGTGGGCTTGTAGTGAATATTGGTGCCCAATCGATCACTGCAAATGGAGACAGAGAGGTCAAGGAAGGAAAGTGTTGGCAGTGGACCATGTGAAGGTGAGAGAGGGGTGGAGATTGGAAGCAAAATTGATAAATTCATCCCGGCCAGACGAGGGCATGAAGCAGCCCCAATACAGCCATCAATGTAGCGGAAAAAGAATTGTGGGACGGGGTTTGGATAAGACTGGACTGCCCCCCCCCCCCCCGGCCCCCACTCCAACCCCTCCTATAAAGTATATAATCCATCAGGTTTCTCCCCCCCTTTAGTTCTGAAGAAGAATCATACAGAATCGAAACATCAATTCTATTTCTCTCCACAAATGCTGCCAGACCTGCTGTTTTCTCCCATCATTTTCTGCTTTTATTTAAGCTAAGTAGATTCAACCACAGTGAGAATTGCTTCACATCGATTTGTTGATATATTGACATTCCTTATCTGGGAAATATAAGATTTTCTTCATTGTGACAGCTTTCTTTGGAACTGGAAACATAGCGTCTGTCAACAGGTAATCTGGACATTGTTATATTATCTAAATGAACTATTTCAAATGGCTGCTGCACAGAAAATAAATGCCTTGAGTCTAAGAAGTTATAAACATAGAATGCTTGCATTGGATTCACATCTTCGTACATATTCTGCACTTCTGATTTGTAGCATTTAGGATTAGATTATGTTTTTTAAGATTGCATGAAGAAATGATCGTGAATGTATGAAATATGCAACGGTACTACTCCATTTAAAACTCCTGTTCAGCACTTTCTGGTGGGGGTGGGGAGGGAGTGTTCAAGGAACAAAATAACCTATATTCTAACACGGCTTTATCCTTTGTTATGTCATTCCAGTTTTGATCCTGCATCAGTCTACTGCTTCTTGACTATTTTCAACCCTTTTGTAATGGGAGCATTAATGATGTGGAAGGTCAGTATATTCAGCCTAACGTACAGAAAGCCTCTGGTTTCACAGAGTATTAACGGTTACGCTCAATTTTTTTTCCCCCCTGACAAGATAATTACGGATAAGGTGGTGTCAGTCCCTTTCATTCATTCAACCAGAGATACCATGGCAGCATTCAGGAGCTTCTTAAATGGTTCTGAGATTTTCACATCCGCTCTCGCACACAGGAGTGATTCCATGGGCACATTCCATGGGCCCGGGATTTTCCGACCATTCCTGCTGGTGACATCTTCTGGTCCTGCCAGCGGTGGAGGGCGTGAACACAAAACACCGTTGACAGCCCCCAACATTTACTCTGCTTTACCCAAAGTCTACATTTGCTCTTTATTCTGTGGGTTGGACCACAGGAGAAATACTAGCCAATCCTAAATCTCCCTTTTACTCATGTGTACCTGTTTCCCCCTGTCCTCTTACCACAAGGTGATGTTCTGGATTTAAGCCCTCTGTTACCATAGGAGGCCACTGCAATTGGTTGTGATATGGATCAGTAATCTGGAGGGCTGTAGTAATGACCGAGAGGCTTGAGTTCAAAAGCACCACCTTGTTACAATCTCCGTAGAGAAGTTTACTAAAAAGTTTTAACTTCCAGTTGGGGAGGGTCCGGCGGGGGGGGGGGGGGGGGGGGGGGGGGGGGGGGGGGGGGGCACGTGATGTGAGCGCAGGAGCGGCTGCATTATTACGGGCTCCGCCTCTGCTCATCTTTTAATCCGTCTTTTCATCCTGTTGCACATTATGAGTGTGGGTGATCTAGAATGGTGAAATAATGGTGGGCGGCACGGTAGCACAGTGGTTAGCACTGTTGCTTCACAGCGCCAGGTTTGGTACCCTGCTTGGATAACTGTCTGTGTGAAGTTTGTACTTTCTCCCCGTGTTTGCGTGGGTTTCCTCCGGGTGCTCCGGTTTCCTCCCTCAGTCCAAAGATGTGCAGGTTAGGTGGATTGACCATGCTCAAGTGCCCTTAGTGTCCAACGGTTAGTTGTTGTTATGGGTTACGGGGATAGGGTGGAGGCGTGGGCTTAAGTAGGGTGTTCTTTCCAAGGGCCGGCGCAGACTCGACGGGCCGAATGGCCTCTTTCTACACTGTAAATTTGATGATAATGATGTCTGGTGCTTCAATCGTTGGAATCCGTGGAAGATCCTGCAGAGAGATCATTGGTCCTGCTTTATCCTTGGCTTTTGCTTTTTTTGAGTGTCCAGGAAGGTGTCTGTATCCTGAGATTTGCCCTGCAGTTCAGTTGTTATCCCAGACAATACTCCCTGTTGATCATGTTGCTATTTGCTTGAATGCTGTCTTTTCCCACAGGAGCCTGTGTAATATGGGTGCAATGACCTGTCACTGTTGGTTGTCCTGATTTAGCAAGTTTATATTTAATCCAGAATGGAAAATGGGATTTGTGCACAGTTTTAACCCTAAATGTAATCATGCCTTATAGTGTCTTATAATCCTGGTGTTTGAGGGAGGGGATGCTCTTTGTCTTTACCCCCCACCACGCTTGTTTTGTGGGAAGGTGAATGGAGCCGGAGCTGGGAGCAGGGTGGATGTTTGGGGTCGATAGGGATAGTTTGTGCTCTCTGTGTTTGAGGATAGCCCCCCAAGTTAGAGCTAATCCATATTGGGTTTTTTTTCCTTTGTTCTTTCTTTGATCTGAATTTCAGAATCTGTGCTTTTATCTTTAGGCGGCCCAGACAGACTCGTCGTTATCCTGGGGAGGACTGGGTTCTGTCTCACTCTTCCTTTGGGTCGCGTTTGGCTTTTCACCTTTCATGGGTCTCTCTCTTCATCTGTTTTTCGGCACTGTTGGGGTTGGTAGAGTGTCTTGTCTGTGTTTGAGCAATCTGGAATCGATACCCTTTGTGCGGCCGTGGTTTTCACGAATTGGTTTGGGTGTCCCCTCCAGGGGGGGTTTTCTATTTCTTCTCCCGTCTGGATGAGTGGGCTGCTGATCCTGGTTTTGGTCTGACCTGGTGGCCAGAACGTTTGTGTGGACCCGAACTGATCGACGCCCAGCCGCAGCCTCCCTGGGGAGGCAGGAGAATCGCGGGAGGCCGGTGGATCCCGGGCAGGTAGGTCGTAAGTAGATTTATGATCTACTTCCGGCAGTGGCATTTGGGGCGGAGTTCCGACTCTGGCGTCTCGCACGACTCCAGTGAATCTCGCCGGAGGCCCCTCCCGGCATTCTCCGGCCGCATTGTGCTCTCAATTGAGCGCAACACGGCCGGAGAATCGCGCCCATTATGTGCAGTTCTGGAATCCCATTATAGGAGGGATTGGATGGCACTCGAAAGGGTTCAGAGAAGATTTACCAGGATGTTGCCTGGGCTGGAGAATTTTAGTTATGAAGAGAGATTGGATAGACTGGGGTTGTTTTCCTTGGAGCAGAGGAGACTGAGGAGGGGACATGATTGAGCTGTATAAAATTATGAGGGGTATGGACAGAGTAGACATGATGAAACTGTTCCCCTTGGTGGAGGGATCAATGACCAGGGGGCATAGATTTACGGTAAGGGGCAGAAGATTTAGAGGGAATGTGAGGGAAAACAGTTTTACCCGGAGTGTGGTGGGAATCTGGAACTCGCTGCCTGAAAGGGTGGTGGAGGCAGAGACCCTCACAACATTTAAGAAGTATTTAGAGATACACCTGTGATGTCAAAGCCTACAAGGCTATGGGCCAAGTGCTGGAAAATGGGATTAGAATAGTTAGGTGGTTGTTCTTGACCAGCGCAGACTTGATGGGCCGAAAGGTCCTTTCTGTGCTGTAGGCCTCTATAACTCTATTATGTATGGTGTTATAATTAAATTGGCAGAAAAATGTAACTGATTATCTATTACCCTTTCTAACCCTCCACCTTTCTAACTACACACACATACATACACACACAGACAAGCAATTAAGAGGGGAAAGGGTGGTTGAAAGGGAAATAAATAGAAATAAAATAAAAGGATAAAGGATCTTTGACACGGATGGATGTCTTCCAGTTAGTTTCTTTCTCAAGATTAGACCTTCAGTGAGTACTTCCTTTTCCTTCAGCTTTTAATGATCTTCACTGCAGACTGACGAAGATAGCAAGCAACCAGCAGCAAAGGGAGGGAGTAAACACAGCTCCTCGACCTTCGAGGGTTTGGGGCCTTCTTGAAGGTTCTCTCCAGAGAAAACCACCTGGCAAGAACCGTTGATTAACTGTTGTCAAGATGAACAAGGTCCCTGGCCAACCCATTGGTTTCCAGTTAGCTAATCGAACCAATTCCCGCCAAAACCGTTCCGAAGATTCACTCCCCGCCGCCGAGTCTGGTTTCTCAAAAATACAAAACCTAGGAACACAATGTCCTGGCAAAGCATTCTTCTACTTAAACGAACATTCTGATTATGGGTTTACGTACCAAAAGTAATAAAATAAATGGGAACAAAGGAAGTAAACAGAAGGGGTTCTTGCACAATAAATATACTTAAACTTTCTTTTGAACTCCCATTAATAGCTGAAAGGATACCATGACAAGTTTTCATGTTTTAAGACTTTCATGTAATAAAAGACAGAAAGCAGTATTGACTGCACGTAAGCTTTGTTGGCAACTTATACTTTAGCACAGCCAAAATCACACTCCACAGGTATATTTTACACTGTCCCTTAAGTAGACATTCAATTCTCTTTGGACCACTCCAGGGTGGTTCTTGGCTCGCAAAGGTTTATTACTGTTCTTTTCCTCTCTAAGCTTGGCAACTTTTAATCTCGGAACTGTTGTTCACAGTGAGGTTTTTCCCTGGAGATTCTTCACCTAATGCTACCCAGACATATCTTGCAGCCTTGTTTCAACTCCTCAAGAATTTGGTCTTTTCATTCCGACTGCAAACTCACATCCACATTCCTGCACAGTGAACCACAGCATTTTGTTGCCTATAGCTACTCTCCCTTGTCAGCTTCTGGCTGCTGTTGAGTAAAGATTCAAGAGTTCTGCTCCTTTTCACAAACACCTTTATTTTCCTTGAACACAGCTGCGTAGAAAATTCTATCATCACATCACATGCTCCCAAAGACCACCTACAACCTCTTTATATAATCAGTGTCAATTATTGGATACTTAACATCAATGAGACATCTAATTGGAATGACTATTAACCCATTTCTTAACATCCCTCTCCCGGATCCTGGCAGGCTAACTTGTCTGAAAGTTTCAGGAGTATCTTCGAAACCTCTCAAAGCCCATCTATTTTTTAAAAAGGTTTTATTAAGGCATTTGTGATTTTATAATAACAGAAAGTACAAAAACAAATGTAAACATAATTCAGTACATAACACCAACCTCCCCAACCAACAACCATACTCATCCAACATAGCATTTACACACAATTCCCCATTCCCTCCATCTCCTCTGGCTAAACCCGCCTAAACTAAAGTAATTGGGTGGCACGGTAGCATAGTGGATATCACTGTGGCTTCACAGCTCCAGGGCCCCAGATTCAATTCCCGGCTTGGGTCACTGTCTGTGCAGAGTCTGCACGTTCTCCCCGTGTCTGCGTGGGTTTCCTCCGGGTGCTCCGGTTTCCTCCCCACAGTCCAAAGATGTGCAGGTTAGGTAGATTGGCCATGCTAAATTGCCCTTAGCGTCCAAAAAGGTTGGGAGGGTTTGCTGGATTGCTGGGATGGGGTGGAGGTGTGGGCCTGGGTGGGGTGGTATTTCCGGGGGACGGTGTGGACTCGATGCCGAATGAAATGAAATGAAAATTGTTTATTGTCACAAGACAAACCCTAATTTTGATCCTCTCAGGGCAATCTTTACTTTCTCGAGCCTGAGAAACCTGGCCATGTCGCTAACCCATACCCCTGATTTCAGGGGCTCTGAGTCCCTCTAGGATAATAGGATCCGTCTCCTGGCTACCAAGGAGGCAAAGACCAAAACGTCAGCCTCTCTCGCCTCCTGGACTCCGTGGTCTTCCGACACTCCAAAAATCGCCACCTCTGGACTCGGGGCCACCCTCGTTTTAGCACCGTGGACATGACATCAGCAAATCCCTGCCAGAACCCCCCTGAGCTTTAGACATGCCCAAAACATGTGAACCTGGTTTGCGGGCCCTCCCGCTCACCTCACACACCTGTCCTCTATCCCAAAAAACCTGCTCATCCGGGCCACCGTCCTCAAAGCCCATCTTAATAGCAATGTGAATCACATGGGCATTGTATCCAGGTAAAATTTCTGGTTAGCTATCCTTGAGTCCCCAACAATCTTTCATGTTGGAATTAGATAGACAGTTTTAAACTCTTTACAACCTGATATTCTCAACACTTTGGGACTTGGAGACTCACAATCTATCCACTGTTAGCACCCCGACTGCTGCCATTGCCTTCCAATTATAAACCGTTTGCACTTTCTTCCCAGTAAAACAACCTCAGCCCCCTTTAATCTAACAATCAAACTACCTTGGCTCTATCTCACACAGACTACATAACAGATTCCTTCATCATACCTTAAATTAAAAACACAGTCCCAAAACATTACTACCTCATAATTGTAACAAGCTGGAGAATTTAAATTCAATGAAATAAATCTGGAGTAAAAAACTGCTGCAGGATTCTCCGTCGGCGGCATCCTCAGCACCCACAACCACGTAGGATGATCACAGTGGGAACCCGTATTGGCTGGCTGCGGGAGTGGAGAATCCCGCTGCTGGCGGGGGCGCTCCGCGTAGGAAAACGGGGGCTGGTGAGAGAGAGAATCCCGCCCCTGATGTCAGTAATAGTGACCGTGAGGCTACGGAATTGTTGTAAAACCCATCTGGTTCGCTGATCTTAGTGGAAATCTGCCATCATTATCTGGTCTGGTCGACCTGTGACTCTTGACCCACAACAATGTGGCCGACCCCTAGCTGCCCTTGAACTAGCTCAGCAACCCAATCCATTTTTCTCATGGGCAATTAGGGGTGGCCATTAGGCTTTGCCAATGGTGCCCACACACCACAAAATTAATTTAAACCAAGGTTCTTGACTATCTTTTACATCTGATATCTTCTGAGCTTCAGGATGTCATTCTGTGGGGATAACCAAACGTTTTGCTTGGGACTCCCCACAGAGGTTTCTAGGTGCGGATTACACAGCGATTGCCCAGGAAGTTCAAACTTCCGATGGCCAGTTACCCTGCAATGGAAAACATCCGATATTGCGATTTAAATCGCAAACATAAGATGGTCCCAATTGTGTTACATCAATGGTTACCCAGAAAACGGTAGAAGAATTAAAACCACATCTCCCCAGACACCACCCCCGCCTCGCTGCCATAGGACATCGTCTCACCCTCCGTGGAAACCCCCTTACTACCTCCAACCCCTTCCCCATACGGAACCTCCCGAGTGCATCCTCACCATCTGACCCCCCCCCCACCCCCGACTGACATTTCCGCAACTGACCACCACCCCCCCCCTTCACTTCCGCATGCCACCCCCACCCCGCGCAGGATCCCCACCAACTACCGGACACTTCCCAACTGGACTGACCACCCCCCCCCCCCCAACTCCACCAGACTACCAGGCACCCACAAGCTGACTCTCTATCCCCACCCCACTGACCTCACCAGGCTACCAGGCACCCCCTGCCTGACCTGACCAACTACCCGCCTGTCCCCCGAATGAGCACTAGGAATTGGAACAAGAGTAGGCCTTACAGCCCTTCAAGCCTACTCTCTCCAATAAGATCATGGCAGATCTTCTGTCTCTGTTCAGCTTTCCAACCGTATTCCCATACCCCCAGACAACAGAACACAGGAGTTTGAAATGGGGGCTGCATTACGGAAGCATGTCCGGCTTTCATTATAACTTCCTCTCTCTTATATTCCACTGTTTTGACTGGTCCATCATTCTATCGCCTCTGTGTTGCTGCTTTAGTTTGATATTTTGGACATGGCCCCTGCAAGATTCTCGGATTTCTTTCTTTCAACTTCATCCGTGGCTGTTTCTGCCCCATTGGTGAAACACGTGGGTCTCTTTTACACGTGCAGCACATCACAATTGACACTCAGCCCGTTTTTTCTGGTATTTCTGGCAACTCCTTCACTGAAGGGTATGGACGAGATTCCCAGAATGCTTGACCATGGACACTCGATATTTTTTTTTAAAATAATAATTTAAAAGCTGGCAACCTGCTGAAGTTAGAAAATAAGAACTGCCTGAGCCGGGCTGAGATGTTTTCATTTGCATCAGTTTGTTTTTAAACACTTGGGTCTAGCTGCCCATCCAAGACTTTAGTGTTTGACTCTTTTGTGAAATATAATTCACTTTTTTAAAACGCAGTATATCCATAGGAATATGCCACGCCGCTCCTCACGCCAGTGATGTGGACTTTTGGGAAATCCTATTTTGAGTTTTCATCACATTTCTTCCCACTCCAGTGCTCCATCTCAGATACATTTTTTGCTTCTCATTTAAGCTGTTCACAATCGTGCTCCCATTTTTACTAAACAGCTGAGCTCCCCCTGAGGAACCTGTTATCCCGTCATTGTCCATCAACAGTCAAGCTCGACATTGTCATTGATCAAAATCTGTCACTGAGGAGGGGTTCAGCGTCTGTGTCAGGGCTCCAGGGCATATCGCTAATTGCTCTGGACAGCCACGGTTTCAGTGATCCGTAATTTGGCTGGGGGGGGGGGGGGGGGGGGGGGGGGGGAAAGAAAAATGTTGGTTTGATTAAATCCTCTACCGGATGTGAGAAATTGAGAAATGAATGCTAAAGACGAGCGGTATAATTACACGGGGAAGATTTGAAACTAAATATTTAATTTGCTAGCTGAATCATTGAGGTTGGTCTTTTCATTCCGACTGTTGGTTACACTTTGGTTCACAGGAGACGAGGTAGTGCAGTAGGTTAGATACAGGCCTTACACCCCTGCTACCTGTGTTAACATGCAGTGCCTATAACAGACCTCGCTACACATCTTATAAATTCTACTGACAAGTTGGGAGACCTCGGTGCAGTAGGTGCATTTTTCACGCATTCTAATTTTTCCCTGTCTACCTTCAGGGAAAAGTTTCCATTTTTTGTTTGTTTCAGAAAAACATTAAATCCTGAAATACCGAGCAGGCATCAGCTGGTACAAAGGGAGACGGTATGATTGGTGCTCGGTTTCAAATTCTGCATCGACTCTATAAGATCATTCTCCTTTCTCACATAGTCAAGAATATTCCCCTGATTTTCTTCCCCTGGATTGTGTTAAAGAAAGAAGTTGCGATTATAACGCACCTTTCCCAACCTAAAACACTTTGGCAAGCAATTAAGTACGGTTTGAAGTGCAGTCACTGTTGTAACACAGGGAACATTGGCAACCAAATTGCAGACCGTAAACTGCCACGAACAGCAATGTCCTTATGACCAATAATCGACTTTACTGGTGTTGCCCGTGACTAGGACACCCTGGAGAGCTACCCGACAATTTTTTGAATAGCGTATTTTTTAATTTAGAGTACCCAATTTTTTCCCCCCCAATTACAGGGTAATTTAGCGTGGCTAATCCACCTAGCTTGCGCATCTTTGGGGTTGTGGGGGTGAGACCCACGCAGACATGGGGAGAATGTGCAAAAACCCACGGACAGCGACTCGGGTCCGTGAGCGAACCTGCTATGAGGCAGCAGCTCTAACCACTGCGCCCCGGTGCCACCCTACTCTTTGAATAGTGTTGTGGGATTTGTTTTTTTTACTTCCACCTGTGAGGGCAGCGAGCCTCTGTTTCCTCTCTCATCGGAAAGACAACATGGCGAACAGTGCAGAATTCCCTCAATCCCAGCCAAGCTCATATCAAAGCTCCAAAACCTAGGACTTGGCTCTCCACTCTGCAACTGGATCCTTGACTTTCTGACCAACAGACCACAATCAGTAAGAATGAACACCAATACCTCCTCCACAATAGTCCTCAATACCGGTGCCCTGCAAGGCTGCGTACTTAGCCCCCTACTCTACTCCCTGTGCACACACGACTGCGTGGCAAAACTTGGTTCCAACTCCATCTACAAGTTTGCTGACAATACGACCATAGTGGGCCGGATCTCGAATAACGACGAGTCCGAATACAGGAGGGAGATAGAGAACCTAGTGGAGTGGTGTAACAACAACAATCTGTCCCTCAATGCCAGCAAAACTAAAGAGCTGGTCATCGACTTCAGGAAGCAAAGTACTGTACACACCCCTGTCAGCATCGACGGGGCCGAGATGGAGATAGTTAGCAGTTTCAAATTCCTACGGGTGCACATCACCAAAAATCTGTCCTGGTCCACTCACGTCGCGCTATCACCAAGAAAGCACAACAACGCCTATACTTCCTCGGGAAACTAAGGAAATTCGGCATGTCCACATTAACCCTTACCAACTTTTACAGATGCACTATAGAAAGCATCCTATCGGGCTGCATCACAGCCCGGCATGGCAACTGCTCGGCCCAGGACCGCAAGGAACTTCAGTGAGTTGTGAACACTGCCCAGTCCATCACACGAACCTGCCTCCCATCCATGGACTCCATCTACACCTCCCGCTGCCTGGGCAAAGCAGGCAGCATAATCAAGGATTCCTCCCACCCGGCTTACTCACTTTTCCAACTTCTTCCATCGGGCAGGAGATACAGAAGTCTGAGAACACGCACAAACAGACTCAAAAACAGCTTCTTCCCCACTGTCACCAGACTCCTAAATTACCCTCTTATTGACTGACCTCATTAACACTACACCCTGTATGCTTCAACCATGCCAATGCTTATGTAGTTACATTGTATATCTTGTGTTGCCCTCTTATGTATTCTCATGTATTTTCTTAAATTTTGTTTAATTCCCTTTTCTTCCCATGTACTGAATGATCTGTTGAGCTGCTTGCAGAAAAATACTTTTCACTGTACCTTGGTACACGTGACAATAAACAAATCCAATCCAATCCAATCCAATGTTACACCGGAGTCTCGATATAGATTTGGTGCTCAAGGCTCTGGTCTGGCACTTTAACCCAAAACCTCAAATGTGAAAATGTTGCCCACTGAATCAGAGTGACACCTGTCAGCAATCTGTAAAGTCAGTGAAAGAGTGAAGGCACACAGACTTCAGGGGAGGTGCTGAGCACCCTGACAGAAGATTCATGGAGAAACAAATAGAACCATGAGTTAAAACTAATATTTACATTAACCTCCTCAATCCTAATGACCTAACCTGCTACAAACAAAATACTCTGTTTATCATCTCGTGTTGACAGTGACTTATGAATGACAAAGTTGATTTATCAAACAAAACCCTCCTGTTCGCATTGAAGATTTGTCCTCTGTTCATACTGTTATTTCTGTACAGGTCTGGAGGGCCGAAGGGCCTGTTCCTGTGCTGTATTGTTCTTTGTTTTTAATTGGAGGGTGCTCAATTTATGTTGGGCACCCTGCTGACACTGTGCTATTACTTCTGATCGCTATGAAGAAGTGAATGATGTGACTTTGTGCTGTCAGATAGTACAGAAAGAAGCATCTTGATCATGTGCTTGGAAAAGCCACAATTGCAGGTTTATAATCAATTCACCCATTTTATGTCATTGGAAGAACGTTGGCCTTTCTGCCCAAAGTTATGGAATCAAGCATTTTGGGGAGGGGGGCAGGGGAGACGTGGAGATATTCACTGTGGTATGGACTAAAAACCAAATGCAATATCTTACAATATTTACAGATATTAATTCCTTTTGTGATCGTGATGTGCGCATTCGAAAGTATTCAAGTTTCAACTCGTTTGTCATCAAACAGGTACGCTAAATTATGTATAAAATAGGCAATTTTTAATGAAGTACTTTTTGAAATGTCGCTGAAATACATTGCCAGTGAATCGTTGACATCTTTTCTCGTGTTCTTTCCCAATAGCCTATTTCTCATTGTGCTTGTAATCTCCGACATCATGGCTTTGGTGAGTTGCTGATGAGACATAAATGATCAAACCTGGGGTTGAAGTTACGAAGCTGAATTGTGCGAATTTAAGCCTGCTCGGCAGCACTCCACTTCTGATTGGGCTAATGTAAGATAAGGTGTTGCAAATTCTAGTGTGAGGACAACTTATCATAGAATCAGAGAATTTACAGTGCAGATGGAGGCCATTCAGCCCATCGAATCTGCACCGGCCCTTGGAAAGAATACCCCACCTAAGCCCACACCTCCACCCTATCCCCGTAACCCAGTAACCTCACCTAACCTTTTTTGGACACGAAGGGGTAATTTAGCATGGCCAATCCACCTAACCTGCACATCTTTGGACTGTGGGAGGAAACCGGAGCACCCGGAGGAAACCCACGCAGACACAGAGAGAACGTACAGACTCCGCAGACAGTGATCCAAGCTGGGAATCAAACTAGGGTCCCTGACCCTGTGAAGCAACAGTGCTAGCCACTGTGCTGCCTTGCCGCCCTTATAAAGAAGTTGGACCCAAATGCTGCCCCCCCCCCCCCATATCCCATTCTGCTGAAGTAACGTTACACTCAAATTTCCTGCAAATTGCATTAACATATGGCCAGACATAAAACTGTTGGAAATCAGTGTTAAACAAACAGAAGTTTTAAAAGCAGGATCTGATTAAGATATTGCGCTCATTTGGAAAAAGTCTTTTAACTTTTTGCAAAGCATGGTAATTTTAGTCATTGTTCTTAATCTGCTTTCACAGCATTTCTTTTTCCTGGTGAAAGACTATGGAAGCTGGCTCGACATTGGAACAAGGTATATCAATCCCTTTCATTTCTCTCCAGAAACACAGACCATATTTTCTGGCACTTGGAGCACAGAAAACCTGGGGGCATGGTTAACGCTATCAATCTGGCAGGGCAGGGCCTGATAGAACCATCTATAAAGGGTGCCCTGATCTCTGTGCAAAATTAGTTGCCCCATCTCCCCCCCCCCCCCCCCCCCCCCCCATGGACACGGAAGACCACCCCACAGCATCAGGGTGTCACCCTCCCACTCCACAGAAGTATTGGGGATCTTTTTTCACCCATCAAACCCCAGCCCCCCCCCCCCCCCCCCCCCCCCCCCCTCCATTTGGAATAGATTTACACCCCTGCCAGAGCTCCCTTGACAATTGGCACTGCCAGAGAGCAAACCCCCAGCCTTGGCCCTTAACCCCCCCAGAGCATCCAGATACCTACGCGGCGTGGTCATCGTCACTGGTTTTCGTTTCTGAAAACCAGGAGTGAGTTGCTCCGGCGTGATGGCAACACGCCAAGGCCGGAGGATTCAAGGTGGCCAGGCGCTACGGCTTAAAGCCGTGATATTAAAATCTACCTAAATACATGCAAATCAGGCCCACGCCCTTTCTGGATGTGAACCTGATCACGTCACCGGAGGGGAAGGGGAGCCGGTGAAGATCTCAAACCGAGATCTCGCCGCCGCAAATCCCGCTTTGGTCCTCTCACGCAATTTAGTGACCATAATGGGATTCGCGCCCGCCTCGAATGGGCCGCTAGATCCCGTCCAGTAGGCATTGATATATCTGGATATATATACATACACATATAAGAATTATATTCATGCATAAACACCCATTTGTTTCGTGAGATACATATCATCAAATCTTTCAGAGGAGGAACTTTAATTTCACCTTTCTTGATTCCCGTACACACCCCTTGCCACCGCAATGTTCTGCTGCACTATTATAAACATTGGCAGAAAATTGTCTGCAACACTGAGGATTTAACCTCACAGTAGTCCGTTTCATCTGTCAAAGAGGCTGTTTTGTTGTCAAATTTAGCATGCTGCTACACGAACCTTAACCACGCTTACTTTAATTGCCCGTCTTGGATTTTGCACAAGTCTCCGTATGAATAGAGCAGAAATTGGTTCCAACAGATTATCCAACCTCTGAAAGTGACCAAGATTTTAAATGTTGCTTCGTATGGTGCTCATTTTTCATCGCTGCTTTCATCATGGCTGCACCTAGTATACCCTAGATAAGGTATCAAAAAATGTTAACATTCCAAATGAAAGTACTCGTCCAGTTGTCTAAATATGACCTTTTTATCCTTATTGATCTTCCAGTTTGCAATATCCTGGAGCAAAACCTTTGTCATAATGTTTGCAAACTTTAGTAATTGCTTGCAACGTTTCGCTCCCCAACTGAATTAATGAGAGACTATCATTTTCTATTTTTAGGTTTCCCAGTTAATTAAACCCCTGAGTTGAGATGTAGCCCTTTCTCCACCTTGGAGCTATCTATGGTGTCGCTTCCTCCAGCAAGCACAGTAACAACACTTCAATCACAGGGATTTAATTAGTCAAGAAAGGTGACAGCCTGCGGTCGCAACAGTCCTGGCTTATTCCTTGCTTCCCCCTGTTCTATTCTTATCCAGTTCCCTCCTTTTGCAGTTGCATCTGACTTAACCACACTCTACCAAAGCCCACTGTCACCCTTCCACGGGCTGTTCTCCGCTGCTGTTAATCTGAAACCATAAGAATTACCAGCAGTAATGTGACTCCAGTTTCGCGGAATTAGAAAGGTTGAGACAGCAACGACTTGCTTTTATGTTGCACCTCTATCATAGCAAAAAGTCCCAAATCACTTCACAGAAGCGTTATCAAACAGGATTTGACATCGAGCCACAGAAGGAAACTTTAGGATCGCTGACTCAAAGATTGGTCAAAGCAATAGGGTTGTAAGGAGCGTCTTACAAGAGAATTGAGAGGCAGAGAGTAATCAACTCCACCAACTTTGCAAACAGCGCTTTTATCATACCCCACCTCAGGAACACCAATAAAAGTTGTTTTTGGCAACTGGATTAGGAGTCAGTATGTTTAACAACTGCTTTGTACGGTAACAACACCTTCAAGGCTAACACGCCAGTAAAGTTTTATCAGGTGAATATGGATATAATATTGACTTTGACCAGTTGTGTAGAATGGGCAATATCCAATCAACTGCCTGTTATACCTTTCCTAGTTTTCATTTCTAAAGCCTTCAGATTCAAAATGGTCCATGATCACGCATATACTCCCATTTAAATTTTGTAGATTTTGGTGAGAAACATATTGCATATTTTCTTCTGGGACTGTACATTGGACATCTTTGGATATTGTGCAGATGGCAGGAAGCTGCTCACCAACTCATTTTTTTCTCCTCGGATCACTTGCCCAGAAGGTCATGAGTCGTATGGGGCGGCACTGTAGCACAGTGCTTAGCACAGTTGCGTCACAACTCCAGGGTCCCAGGTTCGATTCCCGGCTTGGGTCACTGTCTGTGCGGAGTCTGCATGTTCTCCCCGTGTCTGCGTGGGTTTTCTCCGGGTGCTCCGGTTTCCTCCCACAGTCCAAAGATGATGTGGAGATGCCGGCGTTATAGCCAAGTTCCGCACACATGAGTGCGGCCTCAACCGGGACCTGGGATTCATGTTGCATTACATTCACCCCCACCATCTGGCCTGGGCTTGCAAAATCCTACCAACTGTCCTGTCTTGAGACAATTCACACCTCTTTAACCTGGAGTTATCCCTATCTCTTGATCTGTAAAGACTTAATTACCTGCAAATGCTCGCATTCAAAGCATTGTCTTGCATCTTTGACTTTGCCTATATATATGTTTCTGGAACCTACCTCTTCATTCACCTGAGGAAGGAGCTGCGCTCCGAAAGCTAGTGTTTGAAACAAACCTGCTGGACTTTAACCTGGTGTTGTAAGACTTCTTACTGAGTCCAAAGATGTGCAAGTTAGGTGGATTGGCCATGATATATTGGCCTTAGTGTCCAAAAAGGTGAGTTGGGGCTACTGGGTTACGGGGATAGGGTGGAGGCGTGAGCTTAAGTAGGGTGCTCTTTCTAAGAGCCGGTGCAGACTCGATGGGCCAAATGGCCTCCTTCTGCACTGTAAATTCTATGGTTCTATGAATGATTGCATCATATCCTTTGAGCTGCCTCCATATCTTCAGTCTGCAACCCCCAGCCCGTTCTCTCCCTCCCCCCATGGCAAATTGACAGAGAGGGGAAAGAAAGGGTGGTGGCTAATCCAAGACATTACATTTCATGAGCACTTTTGGGCAGTGCCATCCAATGATAAGGAAAATGACGGTGCCAGCACTGGACTGGCGACTACATTAGACACTGGCCCAGTTTCCCTTTAGCCAAGCCTCAGGAAATCCCAGGCACTGAAGTGTGGGGGCAGTGGTGGTGGAAGGGGGGGGGGGGGGGTTTGGCTGATGTAATGGGTTCCGACCTCCATATTCTTGCCCCAAGCACAGGAAATAAGACCCTGGTTTACCCATGTGCGCATAATGCCAGAAAAAGCAATGTCTTCTGTTTCTGTGTTATGTTGATTGAATTGCAAATTCTTCTACAAATATAGCCTCAGACTTTGTTCTCGGGCCGCAGTGTGCGTGCACTAGTGTACTATCACTCGTATCAGTCCGTGACTATGAAGAGACTTACTGAAAAAATGTATGAATTCTGAACATCTTTGCCTCTATGTGTGGCACAGCTTTCTTGCCCTGTACTCCTTGCACCATTCTAGAGCGAGAACTGACCTGTAAACCTCTGCTAACTCATCAGCCACCATGGTTGGTCGCACCAAATGTTTAAGTTTATTTTTCACGAGGATGAGCCTTGTCTGAAACAGAATGTGTTTAATTGTTTGTGCAGTGAGCAGGAAGAAGCCAATCAAACAACATTTTCTTGAGTTTGCATAAGTAGGCCTTAAATCTATTTTCGGACTACTTACCTGGAATCTACGAGGCCGTAGCCGGGTGCCATTCAGTACAAGCGAAATGGCACCCGGGCGGGGGGGGGGGGGGGCCTCCCAGGCCTTCAGAGGCCCCTGGGTGGCCAGGGGTAGTGCAGGGTGTCCTCCTGGCCCTACCCCTTGAATGCAAGCACCTTGCCAGGCTGACACATTGGCACCACCAAGGTGCTCGGACGGCATTGCCAAGCCGGAAAGAGCACTGCCAGGGTGGCAGTGTCCAGGTGCCAGGGTAGCACGGGCAAGGGCCAGGTCCCGGGTGGTGGGGTGTCATGCTTATCATTGGGGGGGGGGGGGTGTATGAAGGATGGGGGAGGGCAGGGCTTGTAAGAAGAAGCCTCTGGGAAGTTGGGTTGACAGTGTGGGTCCTGGAAGGGGGCCTGGAAGGGAGTGTTGGGGGTGGGGGGGGGGGGGGGGGGGGGGGGGGGGGAGGAGGGGAGGGGGGGACCCATAGCGTGGTGTCCTCACTTGGGAGGTGTGGGGTAATGCCCATGTGTGTGGGGGGTAACATTGCCCATGGGTGGGGGGTACAGGGGACTCACAAGCTCACTTAGATCGGGGCACCTTTTCATAATGGTTGCCTGATTTCAGAGTTCAGCTCCCCAATGATGACAAAAATTCTAATTCTAAGTGTAGGCTAAACTGGTGTAAACTCCCCAGGGCCCAAAAATGTGACTATGTGTCGTTAGATAGTGCTGGGGAACTCGTGGGAAACTCACACCAAAGCCCACCACAAATGGTACTGAGAAACCTTTCTGTTAAATCGCGTCCTATATGTTTAAGTGTCCTTTGAGTCATGGATTTTTAAGCGTTATGACTGATTTGGATTTCCTGGTTTCATGGATATGGTCAGGTGTAGAGATGTTGCAATTATTACGAGATCTCAGATCATTGGCAGGCTTCGATTTAAGGTTGCCTTCTGAATGGGGTAATACACTTGTGGGGTGGCACAGTAGCACAGTGATTAACACTGTTGTTTCAGAGCGCCAGGGACCTGGGTTCAATTCCCGGCTTGGGTCACTCTGTGCGGAGTCTGCACGTTCTCCCCGTGTCTGTGTGGGTTTCCTCCGGGTGCTCCGGTTTCCTCCCACAGTCCAAAGATGTGCAGGTTAGGTGGATTGGCCATGCTAAATTGCCCCTTAGTGTCCAATAAGATTAGGTGGGGTTGCGGGAATTTGGTGGTGGTTTGGGTTTATGGAGGGTGCTCTTTCCAAAGGCCGGTGCAGACTCGATGGACCGAATGACCTCCTTCTGCCCTGTAAATTCTATGATTTTACAAGGGAGAGAAAGAGAGCTTTCAGCCTGTCTCTTCCGCTGAAGTCTTTCTTGCAATTTCTCTGCAATGACTGGAGCCTCACCTGCTTTACTTCACCCATTGTGTATTTCTGAGTGGTTTGGGTGGGTCTGCCTGTGGCAGCCATTGTTTCAATATCCTGAAGTTTGCGTTTTAATGTCTCTTCCGTGGACAGTAATGCGTTTCGTGAATGATAGGAAATGGGCTTCTCTTCACACAACCCTGAGGCTGTCATGTTTACTTTTTCACTTTCACCTTGGAAGGTGGCTTTGGTCCAAGGAGAATAAGCCCAGCTTCTCCAACCTAACCTTGTATCTAAAATCCCTCATCGCTGGAACCATTGTGGCAGGGGAGACAGTGGTTTAGTGATATTGTCACTGGGCTAGTAACCCAGAGACCCAGAGTCATTCTCTGGGGACTCGGCTTCGAATCCCACCACGGCAGATGGTGAAATTTGAATTCAATAAAAAAATCTGGATTTAAAAGTCTAAAGATGACCATGAAACCAGTGTCGATTGTCATAAAACTCATCTGGTTCACTAATATCCTTTAGAATCATAGAATTTACAGTGCAGGAGGAGACTTCGGCCCATCAAGTCTGCACCGGCCCTTGGATAGAGCACCCTACCCAAGCCCATACCTCCACCCTATCCCCACACATCCACCCTATCCCCGTAACCCCACCTCACCTTTTTTGGACACTAAGGACAATTTAGCATAGCCAATCCACCTAACCTGCACATCTTTGAGCTGTGGGAGGAAACCGTAGCACCCGGAGGAAACCCACGCACACACGGGGAAAACATGCAGTCTCCGCACAGACAGTGAACCAAGCCGGGAATCGAACCTGGGACCCTGGAGCTGTGAAGCAACTGTGCTAACCACTGTTCTACCGTGCTGCCCCTAGGGAAGGAAATCTGCCATCCTTACCTGATCTGGCCTACACGTGACTCCAGACCCACACGCACGATGTGGTTGACCCTTAAATGCCCTCAGGGATGGGCAATAAATGCTGGTCCAGCCAGCGACGCCCACATCCCATGAACGAATAAACAAAAAAAAAATCTTCCCGCTCAAGGTGTTAGCTGCCTATCAGCCTATGGCTGTTCTCTACATGTGAGGTGAGGAATTCTGTGTGTGAGGACTGTTTGGCTGAGTCCACTCCTGTGAATAGAACATAGAACAGTACAGCACAGAACAGGCCCTTCGGCCCTCAATGTTGTGCCGAGCCATGATCACCCTACTCAAACCCACGTATCCACCCTATACCCGTAACCCAACAACCCCCCCCTTAACCTTACTTTTATTAGGACACTACGGGCAATTTAGCATGGCCAATCCACCTAACCCGCACATCTTTGGACTGTGGGAGGAAACCGGAGCACCCGAGGAAACCCACGCACACAGGGGGAGGACGTGCAGACTCCACACAGACAGTGACCCAGCCGGGAATCGAACCTGGGACCCTGGAGCTGTGAAGCATTTATGCTAACCACCATGCTACCCTGCTGCCCCACACGTGAATATCCACACGTGAACAGAGTCTCTGGACCACAACCCAAAATAAGAACCCTGACTTGTTTTTTGGCCCTTTCAGTAGCTCTGTAATACGGAGGCCATTTGAAGACATCGCCGACATCGCCCCAACAAATGCCCAGTCAGTAGCACCAAAAGGAGTGAACCTGGCATCCTCCTGTTCTGTTTGACTCGGGTTTGGTGTTACATTTATGCCTGCAGCCATCAAGGAGCCTCAACCATAATGTTGGCTTGTGCTCTGAACTGGGTGTGAATAGATTGGTATAAGGCAGTTATTATCAGTGTCGCGGTTTCCTGATTACATTTGATTTTGGGGCATTATTAACTCTGGTTCCTGCACTGATGACACACGTGGCTTCATAACTGACTGAGTAGGTCTAGGTGGATACGTCTGCAAAGGCAGGGCTGATTCCGATTTCAAGCTCTACTGTGATTTTCACATCATGTTTATATTATATGTTTACATTCAAATAAAAAGCTTGGGTTGTTTAAAACATGTCTGGAGTGACCCACAGAGTCTACCGTTGCATCTGCCACGGTTCGTTCAGAATAAAAGTGTGAATACCAAGCGTAATGTTGCCCGTACCCCGGCACCTGAGTCGCATCCCTCAACTCTGTTGTTGGTGGTGAAAGCTGGAACCCGTGACACTGCTGCGCTTTCTTAGTCTGGTTCTTCAGGGAGACAGTGGGTTTTCCACCTTCATCAACCTCTACTTAAGTATAACAACCAAAGTCTACCCTGTGTTCAGAACTGTAGGACGAGATCCGGCAAACTGCTGTCAGCATGCAGAACTCGCAAACAGTAATTTTTATAAAAATGTTTCTGGTCTGGCAGACAACAGAGATCTTCCAAATTCAAGAGGGAAAAATCCCAGTGGGTCCATGAGCGACCTTTTAAGCAGCAAAATGTGCAGGGAGACCTTTTAACACAAAGGTTGCAAGTGCCGAAGTGTTGCTACCTCATTTGGCAGTGATGAAACTCTGTTTTTATGTATGTGGAGTTTGGACCACTTTCAATAAGGGAGGCAGATCCTACCCAGAGTAGTTGACTTAATATCGTTTAGCCAATATTAATTCTCCACATTGCCTATAAAACCCACAACAGAAACATTTAATCAGATTTGCTAGCTCGAGTTCAAAAACAATTTTGACTCTTCAATTTATGAAAAATAAATAAGTTAATTGATCTTTCCTTTGTTACAGCATCAGTCATTATGTTATTGTGATGTCGATGACCATTTTCCTTATGTTCCTGAGTCGCTTGGCTGAGACCCTGACTACCTGGAGAATTGGACTTCAAGAGAAAATTAAGCATCATTTCACATAATTGTTGAGTAACACGGATGATTAAATAGGATTTGCAAAGGGGATACTGTATTTTGGCTGAGATTAAGACAGTGACATAGTCTACGACTGATCACACAAGCCCTCTGTCCAAACCCTCTTGGTCTGCCAGATGGTATTATCAACTGGATACATGAGATAGTTATCCTAGCAGTGGAATGTGACCAGAGGTTTGTAGTCACGTTTTTAATACCAATCAGATGTAAAATTACATGATCGTGCAGTCATCTCAAACGTGACATGGTGAGTACTGAAAACAACGTCAATTACCTGATCTTGACGACTTTACTGCAAACCAACTTTAATCTGGCTTTGGAAGATTTGAGACTGAAGTAAGCAAAACTTGGCATAGGCAATTCTTTCACAATTAACTATATTTACAGCAAATGAAAAGCACACCAGGACATTGGTGTGCCATTTTCAGCTGGGTTAAGCCTCCTCCAGGTTTATAGATGTATTTAGCTGCGTATTGCAGTGAGGAAGTTCATAGAATTTACAGTGCAGAAGGAGACCATTCGGCCCATCGAGTCTGCACGGGCCCTTGGCAAGAGCAACCTACCCAAGCCCACAGCTCCACCTTTACCCCGTAACCCCACCCAACCTTTTTTGGACAGAAAGGGAATTTTATCATGGCCAATCCACCTAACCTCCACATCTTTGGACTGTGGGAGGAAACTGGAGCATCCGGAGGAAACCCACGCAGACACGGAGAGAACATGCAGACTCCAAACAGACGGTGACCCAAGACGGGAATTGAACCTGGAGCCTTGGAGCTGTGAAGCAACTGTGCTAACCACTATGCTACCGTGCTGCCCCACGTTAATGGTCAGAACCAAATGCTGACATTGTAAATAAAAGGCCTAGGGATCAAGGTTGCGAATGTTCGACCAGATAGAAAATTTGGAAATCTGGAAAAGAAACACTAAGTTAAGGAGACAAAAGAAGTGCTGTAATGGGAAAGGCGTTGAAAGGGTTACTGTGATACCTGCTGTTATATTTTTCTGATTAAGGTTTTTATATTTGCACTTATTTTAATTTGGTACAATGGAACTTATGCTACTTGCTGCTCTTTATTCAAACATGCTGTATCAGGTGAATTTCAGGGGTGTGGCAGTATAAATAGCACCACAACTTTCACATGCCTGGCGTCACTTTTTAATTAAATGGTATTAATGTTGATGCCGTGTTAAGGCATAACTCTCTCGCCGTTCAATGCACGCATTAAACAGGCATATGTGGTTGCTGGAATTTTTGTGCGGGTGTAATGTAATGACCAAATGTGGCCTTCACTGTAATGTTACATTTTATATCCATAATTGTCACTGTAATGAGATATTTCACTCCATCCAGAATGCCTGAAGTTTATAATAGTCACGGTTTGAATATGCTGCACACAACTTGAATATTTATGGGCTTTGTTATGCAATGTGTGTGACCCAGATTTTTATGTAATATGTGTTCTCCATCATGATCTGCTGAATAGAATATAAAGAATGGGAAATGGGTCTATGGTATGTTAATCCTCTATTCAGCGTCGAGTTAAATTTTAAAAGGACCGGATATGTTTATCCCTCTCGCCTTATTATCTACCTTTAAGTAAATAAATATTTTTCTGACACCTGCTCTAAATTGATTATTGATTTATACCCTCTGATCTTTCTGACCATCGATACTGTGAAATAATAGCTTGGGCTAAACTTAACCTGTCATTTCAACTTTTATAAGATTCAGTAGTGACGTTTAAATTTCTTTTAATCTTCCCTTTTAAGCTCATCCCCTTCACAGTGGGCATCCATTTTGGCTGCTCTTTTTCATTGATTAAAAACAGAAGATGCTGGAAATATTTGACAGCCTGGCAGCGTCCATGGAGAGAGAAACGATATGAACGCTTCAGATGGCTCACCTCCTGTCAGAACCTAATCGACCTGAAACTTTAACTTCGTTTTTCTTCTGACCCGCTGAGCATTTCCAGCATTTTTCTATTTTCACTTTCAAATTTACAGCAACAGCAGTATTTTGCTTTAGTGCCATTTTATTTAATGTAAGTTTATCTTTTCGCCTTGGCGGCAAGCTCAACGCTATTCTGAATGGCCTGTGACGATTGCAGCGTAAAGCTTTGGCCTAGTTACTGGGTAATTTTCACTAGAGCAGACGGCCAGTCTAAAAGCACTAGTTTCCTGACCTCACAATGAAAATAACTCCCGCGCTTGACTGGCATGTTAGATATTCTAGTATTAGAGAGTTTTTTTTATTGATTCAGCACATTGTCATTGGAATGCAGGACTCATTCCCTACGGATTCAGTGACAGCCTAACTAGAACTACTTTCCAACAAGGCAGCAGTGGCATTTTGAAAATAAATTGAGTAGCAGTGCTCACCGCTCCCAGCATCAGCCAGCACACAGCTGGAAGCATCAGAAAGCTGTGAGGTGTCAGCATAGCAATAGATAACTCCACGGCGATTTATTAGCCTGACCTGCAGAACAAAACCTACCATCCACAACAGACTTCCACAAGCATCACTGGCAATAAAATAGAACTAAACAAATCTTTCCTACCAAGGTCAGATTCTAACAACTCTACTGGATACACACTTCGCTGCAGCATCCTCACTGGCAACCAAATTTCCAGCGATGATTGGACAAGTGTTAGTGCTGCCGATGCTGTACTATCGGGGATTTAGGTGCTCAAGTCAGATAGTGCTTTCCACCCTTGTTGTTTGGGTTTAATTGTAGCCAAGACTGGTGAATCAAAGGCCTGCTCTATCTGCTACATGGAAGAGCCCGAACTGAACTAAGTAATTGCCGACCCAGTTTCAAAAGTGATTGTAAATGTAAATCATCTTTATTGTCACAAGTAGGCTCACATTAACACTGCAATGAAGTTACTGTGAAAAGTCACCACATTCCGGCGCCTGTTTGGGTACAGAGGGAGAATTCAGAATTCTCAGCTGGTACTGGAATTGAATCCACGCTGCTGGCCTTGTTCTGCATCACACACCAGCTGTCTAGCCCACTGAGCTAAACCAGATCAGCATCCCCAGCACCACAGAAAGAGGCCATTTGGCCCATCATGTCTGCACCGGGAATGTTAATTAAATTCAAATTCCACCAGCTGCTATGGTGGGATTTGAAACAATGCCCCCAAAATATTAGTCTGGGGTGCTAGATTATTGGTCTGGTGACCTTACTCCGACACCACCATGGACGGTTCCCAGGGTAGGAGCTACTACTCTTTGTCAGTCTAACACCTTCTCCCAATTCCTTATTGATATTGAATGTGTGGAGGGTATTTTGAACCCCGCAGAACAGTCCTTATTGGTGCTGCTGATAGGCCAGGCGGCCAGGGGCCAGAGAAGGCAGCAGCAGTGTCTGCAGATGCTCAAGGCGGCGGCCCATGTGCAGGGACTTGTCCGTACCCTGAGGACCCGGCCACCCATCAGACCAGGGAGGGACCCAGAGGGGGAGGCCCACACAGCATCACTGGTCCTTTGAATAGGCGACGGACAGCACGTGCTGCAGGAGGCTCCGTCTCAACAGGGAGACGGTGCGGCACCTGTGCCATGTCCTCGCGGTCCGGACACCATGTGGAGGAGGAGGACACCCGCACCCAGTGGCCATCAAGGTCACCGCAGCCCTGAACCTTTGCACCATGGAATCAATCCGGGGCTCAGGCGGAGACCTGTGTGGCATCTAGCAGGCCACAACCCACAGGTGCATACGGCAGGCTCTGTTTGACCGGGCGGAAAACTGTATAAACTTTGATATGGACCAAGCCCAACAGGATGCCCGGGCAGCAGGATTCACCGTCATGCCCCAGATCCAGGGGCTGGTAGGTTGCACGTATGTCACCTTGCGCTCACTGGGTCATCTGGGGGTGCCTTACGTTAACAGGAAGGTGTTCCACTCCCTGAACATATAGATCGTGTGTGACCACCAAATGCAGATCATGCACATGTGTGCACGCTTCCCAGGGCATGTGCATAACAACTACATCCTGGGGCAGTCAGATATCCCCGGCCTCTTTGAGGACCACACAAGTGTGGGCGGCTGGCATTTGGGGGATGAATGGTACCCACTGAGAGCCTGGCTAATGATGCCAGTACGGAAGCCGGAGACCGAAGCGGAGACCCGATACAATGAAGCCCATGCAGCCACCCGTGCTGTCATTGAGCGGTGCATCGGATCCGATGCCTCGTCCGCTCTGGTGGTGCCCTGCAGTACACAGCCTGGAGGGTCGCCCGCTTCATGGTGGTCTGCTGCGTCCTCCACAACCTGGCACAGTAGCGGGGCGAGGTGCTGAAGGGTGAGGGTGAGGAACATGTGCCCACCTCTGAGGGGGAGGAGGCGCCGGACCAGCAGCGGGTGGAGCCGGATCAGCAGCGGGTGGAGCCGGATCAGCAGCGGGTGGAGCCGGATCAGCAGCGGGTGGAGCCGGATCAGCAGCGGGTGGAGCCGGAGCAGCAGCGGATGGAGCCGGACCAGCAGCGGATGGAGCCGGATCAGCAGCGGGTGGAGCCGGATCAGCAGCGGATGGAGCCGGATCAGCAGCGGATGGAGCCGGATCAGCAGCGGGTGGAGCCGGACCAGCAGCGGGTGGAGCCGGATCAGCAGCGGGTGGAGCCGGATCAGCAGCGGGTGGAGCCGGAGCAGCAGCGGATGGAGCCGGACCAGCAGCGGATGGAGCCGGATCAGCAGCGGGTGGAGCCGGACCAGCAGCGGGAGGAGCCGGATCAGCAGCGGGTGGAGCCGGATCAGCAGCGGTTGGAGCCGGATCAGCAGCGGATGGAGCCGGAGCAGCAGCGGATGGAGCCGGATCAGCAGCGGATGGAGCCGGATCAGCAGCGGGTGGAGCCGGAGCAGCAGCGGGTGGAGCCGGATCAGCAGCGGATGGAGCCGGAGCAGCAGCGGATGGAGCCGGATCAGCAGCGGGTGGAGCCGGATCAGCAGCGGATGGAGCCGGACCAGCAGCGGATGGAGCCGGATCAGCAGCGGGTGGAGCCGGATCAGCAGCGGGTGGAGCCGGATCAGCAGCGGATGGAGCCGGATCAGCAGCGGGTGGAGCCGGATCAGCAGCGGATGGAGGATGAGCCCGGGAGGAACCTGAAGACCAGCCGGAGCCTGTTGTACAGGTGGGAACGGCGAGGGTCAGGAAGCCCAGAGAGCCCGCATCCTCGCCTGGTCCGTCATCGCTACCTTCTCCACCCCTCCCTCCCCATTTCACACCCTCCCAGCGTCTGCGGTACATCATTCCAGGTTGCTGGGACTGTGCTGGCAGCACCAGCAGGCCACTGTCGAGGGCAGGGGTGATGATAACCCGCAGAGAGCTGAGCGCCATTGCTCCTTAATCTCTGCCATAGTCTGACCCCTGCCTGTCTGCTGAGTGCCCGCTCACACCCATCACCTGTATGCGGTGGGTGGGGGTGGGGGTGGAGGGGGGGGGTTGGTGCCTGGCGAGATGGGCCAGGCGTTCGGAGGTCGGCCCGCATTGCGGAATAAAGTGACAGAGGCATCATACTGGTTTTGGTGAAGGGTTCTTAGTGTGTCACAGGTGTCCAACAAGCCCCACTTTCCTAATGGTGCCACCCCACTTTCCCCAGTGTGTCTCTGCGCTGGTGGACTAAGAGGATGACAGCTGTGACGGGTCGATTGTGGCATCCTCGGAGATCTCGGCCAAGGTGATCTCGTGGGAGGCAGGGGAGGGGCCCACCCCGGGATGGGCCGCCGCTGTCGGCTGGAGGACAGGCGGGAGAATGGACATGTGGTGAGTGGGAGGGATGGGTCAGTCTGTATGGCAATAACTTGCATGTGACAGGTCTTCCTGGTGGGGGCCCAGTGGATCCTCACCTCTGAGCTATCCGACAGCCTTCGCACGATGACCGCTCTGTCCTCGGCCACTCCCGTCACCTCCAGGGCTGTTCCTCGAACGTGGTGAGGATTCTTAATACTGGCATCCCTCTGCCGGTGGAGACACAGAGAGGGCATCGTTAGCCGCATGAATGGTTCGCAGTGGTGGGGGTCGGGTGGTGAAGGAAAGGTTGGGGGCGGGGGTGGGTTGAAGGGAGGGTTGGGGGCGGATAGAAGGTTGAGGGGAGCGGATGCTCACGTGGGGGCGGCGAGCATTGGTATCAACCCACTCGTGCTGCCCGGTGTAGATGTTGACTTGCTTGCGGCACTGGAGGCCCTTCCTCCTGGTCACACTCCCTAAGCTGACAGCCGCTGCCACTTTGTCCCAGGTGGCACTGGCTGCCCTGGGCCTCTCCATCCAGGACCCTCAGGGGAACAGGACATCCCTCCTGGCCTCGGCCACATATCGGAGCCTCCCCAGGTCCTCGTCTCCAAACCCTGGGGCCGGCCTTCTGGGCGCCATGGCTGTGAGCTGAATGGGGTTGGCTGTGTAAGTGTTGCTTGACCTTGTTAGTGGGGTCCTGGTGAGTGTGGTCCCAGTGAATCTGCTGGCATGAATAGCCTGGGACCTCGTTAATTAAGGTTGAATAGCGTTCCCAGCCTCGCTGGACTGAGCGTCGGGAAGCTCGCGGCAATTCCCGCTCGCTACAGCACTCAGAAATCCTCCTGGAGAATCGCACCCAAGATTTATACAATGGCGCAGGTCACCTTTTACAAAGTCAATGCCCAATAATGTTTGTTGGAACATTTGTGTAACTAAACAAGATGTTTCTACTTTATGTTTGCGAGTGTGTGTGTGTGAGTTGGGTGAAATGTGTTTGAGTCAGGGCTCTGTCACAATCTCATTGAAACGTATAAAATTGTGACAGGACTGGGCACACTGGATGCAGGAATGGTCCTTCCTCTGGCTGGGAGCGCTGAGAACAAGGGGCCACAGTCTCGGGATACACGGTAGGACATTTGGGACTGAGGTGACGAGAGACGTCTTCACTCAGAGGATGGTGAAGCTGTAGAATTGTCTACCATATAAGTCTGTGGAGACAAAGTGACCGAATATATTTCAGAATGAAATAGATAGATTCCTAGACTCTAAAGGCAGAAAGGGGTGTGGTGAGAGTGCGGGAGTATGGTGTTGAGGTGGAAGGTCAATCATGGGCATATCGAATGGCAGAGCGGGCTCGAAGGCCAAATGACCGACTCTTGCTCCTATTTTCTGTTTCTATGATAGATGAAAGTGTCATGTGAGAGTACATTTAAGAAATGGGTGTTTATAAATGGGTGTGTATATAAATATCTGTAGTGAGAGTACCTTTAAGAAATAGGTGTTTACTACTGCAGTGACGTCAGAGAGTGGGTGGAGCTGGGCTGTTTGTCAGCTTTTTACTTTCGTTTTTGAGCAGGCTGCAGGGTGTGTTTTAGTTTCGTTTTCAGAGCTGGATAGCTGCAGTCACAGCCAGAAGGTGTATGAATCTCTCTCTGTAATCTAAAGACTGTAAATTGATCCAGGTGATTTAAAACTAATAACAGTAGTGACTTTAACCTGATGTGCTTCTGGTAAAAGGTGTTTTAAGTCATATGGATGTTAAAAAGTAAAGCTTAAAGGTTTACTTAGTGTTGCAGGCTTTAGGGGTTGTATTTGAATTAATGGTTGCTAAGATGTTCACTGTATGTTTTAAAAAGGTTCATAGAATAAACATTGTTTTGTTTTAAAAAATACTTTTCCATTTCTGCTGTACCACTCCTGTAGAGTGGCCCATGTGCTCCCCGTACCACAATCTATTAAAAGTTGTGGGTCAAGTGGACTCCATGATAAACTTTGGGGTTCTCTAAACCCTGGCCCATAACAAAAGACCGGCGAAATAGGGAAAAGCTTTTACATAGTGTATGGGTAAGATCTGGAATTCACTGCCTGAGAGCGTGGTGAAGGCAGCTTCAATTGTGGCTTTCAAAGGGGCATTGGACAATTAAGTGAAGAAAAATATTTTCAGGGACAGAGGGTAAAGGTGACAAAGTGGGAGCTAGCAAGGACACAGCAGGTTGAATGGCCTCCCTGTGCACTGTAACAAACCTATGATTCTTTGTTCTAAAGCTTTGACATTAGATATTGTCAAAATATTTCGATACATTTCCCAGCATCTGTTTTATACATGGGATGTACAGCGGACAGGTGTGGTTTATGGAAAGTTAACAGCTAATTTAACTGTACAACTCCCCGATGTGCAATACACACCATTAAACCAAATGCGGATAGTTTTATCTCTCCCAGGCATTCATTATTTTCGATGCATTTTCTTTCACTATCAGCTGCATTCAGGAAAATGTGGAATAGAGAGACAGTAGTTTAAAATAGATTGTTTTTTTTTGTAAAAGTTCTTCCTGTTTATTTCCTTCGTTCCCATTTCTATTATTTTATTATTGTGGTCCATTATCCATAATCGGGATGTGCCCTTAAGCTATTTCCAAGTGAAACAGCCTGCTTGCCAGGACACTGTGTACCCAGGTTTTGGAGAGACGAAGCCAGACTCTTCAGCACTGAGTGAACCTTAGGAATCAGCTATGGAGGGATCAGTTCGATTGGTTAACTGACAACCGGTGAGTTGGCCAGGGATAATGTTCTGCCTGACAACAGTGATTGGTTCCTGCTTGGTGCTTTTTGAGAGAACTTGGTAGAAGTGTTAAGACCTTGGAAGTGAAAGGAAGTCTCTCTCTCTGCTGCTTTTTGAAGTGAAAGAATTGCTCTATTGTTCTGAATGCAGTGAGTTCCTGACATATCCAGGAGCTGTTTAGCACACTGGGCTAAATCGCTGGCTTCGAAAGCAGACCAAGGCAAGCCAGCAGCACGGTTCGATTCCCGTAACAGCCTCCCCGAACAGGCGCCGGAATGTGGCGACTAGGGGCTTTTCACAGTAACTTCATTGAAGCCTACTCGTGACAATAAGCGATTTTCATTTTCATTCATTTCAAATGATGCTGAGTCTGCAGAGAAAGTGGACAACCTTGCCGGAGAAACCCACCTCTAGCCTGGAAGGAAGAAGTACCAAAACGAAAGCCTGAACTTAAGAAAGACATTGCCTGGAAGTCATTGCAGTGCATCAAAGTCCTTTATCCTTTAATTTTTATTAATATTTTCTTTCCCTTTCCACCACCCATTCCCCTCTGTTGTTTATGTGTGTTTGTGTGTGTGTGTGTGTGTCTGCACACAGTGGGATGAGTTAGGAAAGGGGTCTGTTTGTTTAATTATAATACTGTACATAATAAAGTTGTGTTTTAAAGTTACAAACCTGGCGACTGCACTTTATTGGACTCAACCAAAGACCTCGGGCATTTTAAATAAAACCTAATATCATCTGTGTTGCGGCTCTGGGTCAAGTGGGACTGATATTGACCGCGCGCTAACCCAGGCTATTGTGACATTTTTATATATCCAGGGTCTGTGGGCATCACTGGCTCTAGCTAGGCCCTGTATAAACCAGGGATGGCCAACTGTTTAAGATTCAGATAGAAACCTTTTATTTGATACAAGCCTTCACGCCTTTTACGCATCATGTAAGTGTCAGCCTTGGGTCAGTGGAGGTACTTTCACCTTTAAAAGAATTTATGGGCTCTGCTTCCTCAGCATTTTGTGGCGCAGAATTTCACATTCTACCCATTCCAAAGATAGATTTGTTCTCACCTTCAAAGCATTTTTTGTGATTATCTGCTCTTTCATTTTTGCCAACTATTACAAATAATCGTTTCATCAATCACTACTGACCTCATCCAAACTCTTCATAACCCTGACGAGGTCAAACTGTGAAGTTGCCCAGCATAGCCTCTCGTATCGCCTGAGGGAGGAAAAATAACTTCTCAAGTTTCTTTCCATAACTATAGCGCCTTACTCCCTGCACAGATAAAAGTTTATCTATGCCACGCACTTGCTGTTACGTTTATCATCTTCCTGTTATTCATCTCCCAAACTCTTAACAAATTCTGTGGTCTAAGATGTTGCACAATTTCAATATGGTTCCTTGTAGTTGTATAATATGCTTCTAGATTTTTTATTTAATATGATATTGCCTCCGATTAAAAAAATAAAATGTCCAGGATGGTGTCTGTCTTCAGACCAGAATTGTTCTTTAACTTCATGGTGGTTCTCACTAGTGGGAAAAAGGTATGCACAGATAGATACAGCAATGGTTGCAAATCAGACATTGGTTTTGATGGTTCTGGCATGGCGCTTTCATCCGAAACTCGCTCTTCTACAATTGGCTGTGAACCCATTTTACAACTGTTCTCTGCACCAGATGCAGCCTCAGATCATTCAAGAAACTGCTAGCTTGCTAAGTTCCAAACTCCATTCAATTTAATTCTACAACACCTAACCTATGGCAAGCCTTGTGTTTCTCTAGCCATTGCGTTTCCCATGCCTTGGGACAGCTCGCC
Organism: Scyliorhinus canicula; assembly: GCF_902713615.1. Classification (NCBI taxonomy): domain Eukaryota; kingdom Metazoa; phylum Chordata; class Chondrichthyes; order Carcharhiniformes; family Scyliorhinidae; genus Scyliorhinus; species Scyliorhinus canicula. The sequence goes on along the minus strand of NC_052150.1, from coordinate 8,908,809 downwards.
CAGGATTAAAGATCCTCCTTCTCTCTAAACGACAGCAAAGTGATCAGCCTCCTCTCCTTCATACAACAATTCTTGTTTTTTTTTAACCTCCTTCAACCAGCTCTAACCAGTAGGCTTCGTTTCACAAGATGGGGTCTAGAATGGGCGGCACGGTAGCACAGTGGTTAGCATTGTTACTTCACAGCGCCAGGGTCCCAGGTTCAATTCCCAGATTGAGTCACTGTCTATGCGGAGTCTGCAAGTTCTCCCCGTGTCTGTGTGGGTTTCCTCCGGGTGCTCCGGTTTCCTCCCACAAGTCCCGAAAGACATGCTGTTAGGACTTTCTGAATTCTCCCTCCGTGCACTCAAACAGGCGCCGGAATGTGGCGACTAGGGAATTCTCACAGTAACTTCATTGCAGTGTTAATGTAAGCCTACTTGCGACACTAATAAAGATTATTATTAAGACCTATCGCTACAGCAAATGCTTCATTCTTATCTGAGGTTTCTGAAGGCTGTATGCTAAATTAATTCCGTTCTTTCTCCAGCATTTTCTGTAACTAATCTCCTTTCCGAACTGAATCATTCTGTTCCAGCTGCCATACTCAGAAATACGTTTTCCTGTTTTAATTGTTTAACTATGTGACTGAAGCATGGATTGATACAAGCTAACTCCACTTCCCCATGTAATATTGACTGTGTTAACTATTTTGCCATTGTTTAATGCTAAAAGCGATGCAGAAAAGCATTTATTTTTTCAAGAATAAGCGTACGAATTAGGAGTAGGAGTAGGCCACTCGGCCCCTCGAGTCTACTCTGTCACATTCAACCCCACATTCCCACCTACCCCCGATGACCTTTCACCCCCTTTGTTAACCAAGATTCTACCTAGCTCTGCCGGAAAAATATTTTTTTTGTTTATTCGTTCATGGGATGTTGGCGTTGCTGGCTGGACCAGCATTTATTGCCCATACCCGAGGGTATTTAAGGGTCAACCACATCGTGTGTGTAGGCCAGATCGGGTAAGGATGGCAGATTTCCTTCCCTAGGGGCAGCACAGTGATTAGCACAGTTGCTTCTCAGCTCCAGGGTCCCAGGTTCGATTCCCGGCTTGGGTCACTGTCTGTGCGGCGTCTGTATGTTCTCCCCGTGCCTGCGTGGGTTTCCTCCGGGTGCTCCGGTTTCCTCCCACAGCCCAAAGATGTGCAGGTTAAGTGGATTGGCCGTGATAAATTTCCCTTAATGTCCAAAATGGTTAGGTGGGGTTACGGGGTTGGGGTGGGGGGGTGGGCTTGGGTGGGGTGCTTTTTCCAGTGGGCGGTGCAGACTCGATGGGCTGAATGGACTCCTTCTGCACTGTAAATTCTACGTAAATGTCTGTGCATAAAGCAATAGTAAACAATTTTATCAAATGAATCAATATCATTACTTACTTCAGCCAATACGAAAGCAATTTATTTAGAAAGTGGTTTTAACTGTGCCGATATATGCAGAGGGGTCGTGCCAGCGGAAGAGGGGTGTGGGGAGGTTGTGGTCTAATTGCTACAGAAGTCTTTGCACAGGAGATTATTGTAACTAAAATAGAAACACATGCAGACATAAAAGACATGCAGACTGGCTTATCATGTAAGCCAGTGTTTTATTGAAGGAATCATCCTGTACTGTGATCAGGGTCAGGATATTAACATCCTCGGAACCGTTCCCATTGGACCTGGCAAAGGTAAGTTAACAACATACACTGAGACACAACATGCAAAACAGCTTCTGCATTGGAGGGAAAGGATATTTTAGTTCTGAGAGTTCTGATGTAGTTGCCTGCCAGATTTTAACCTGTAACATAAACCCTTCCCTAACTAAAGGTCAAGCTATTTAAAGAGGATAACTTATCTATATGTGGCAAATCATTAAACTGTTGTTAACTTATGAGGTTAAGTGCTCCATGATGAGCAACATGGCTCTGGACAGTTTATATGGGAAAACTCAATAAGTTCCAAACCTGGAGAGAATTCATTGCTTATTTCCCCAACTCTCCCCTCCTTTGAGACCCTCCATAAAACGCTCCTCTATGACAAACCTTTTGACCACCTATCCTAAAATCTCCATATTTGGCTCAAGTGTTGAATAACCAGCACGGGACATACTGGGCTCCATTCTCCCGATTTGCAGTCTAAGTGCTGACGCCGGTGTGGGAACAGTGGCGTTTTACACACAAAAACACGGCACCAAAGCTGCACCGATCCGCCGTTCAGTGGGGGGGGGCGGCTATCAGTCACTCAGCGTAAAGCCCCCGGTTTTACCTGCGGATACGGTTGGAGAATTGCTGGGTCCATGGCCGCGCTTGCGCACGGCGGAGACCTGCAGTGACCACGCCGTGCAACATGGCGCCGGCCGCACGTGGACCTGACCTGCCAAAAAAGTCCCTCTTTGACCAGTCTCGCCACCCTCGGACCACCGCCCACCAATGCCCCCAGCCCCCGTCAAAGCTCCCCTGCCCACAGAACGTCTCCCACCTGACTGTGGCGCCGCTGGACTCAGTCCGCAGCCGCCACGCCGGGTTCACGAAAATAAAAAGGATGAGTGTCCCTCGCCGTCGGCAATTCGGCCCATCTGGGCGGAGCATCGGGGGGAGGGCCTCAGGTGACGTCCTGAGGCCGTGCCGACGGTATGCGCCGTGCTCTGCAAGTATGCTATTTTTGATGGGGTGGAACATTGCAAAAGTGGCGCCGTCCCCGATTTCGCGCAAGCGGTGATTCTCCGACCGATTGCCAAACGCAATTTTGGCGTCGGTGACCGGAGAATCCCGCCCACAGTGTGGAGATGATTGTTTCCGCGTACTCATCGGGGGGGGGGGGGGGTATGAGCTCCCCCGCTAGGGGCGGGCTAGCTTATCTGTACCTGTATGAAAGGTCAGTCAGTGTGGAACTGACCGACAAGAGAAAGAGTACCCGGTGAGGTTTAACATGTCAACCAGTTGACTTTCGTCCCTCTGTTTTGTGTGTTGTTTAACTGATTGAAGAGGAATTGTGCATTGTTTCAGAATCGTGGGTTAAAATGAATCCAGGGCATGCTGCACTGTCAGAGGGTATATCATCGCGAGTCTCTGAAACCAGTCAAATCGCAAATGTTGAGAAAATATAATTTAAAAAGAAACCTCCACCCCCAGCTATTGCTCAGAACCCTTTCTTCAAATGTCGTGTTGCAGCTTCCCAGTGAGAGAGAAGGGAGCTAACGTTTCGGGTCTGGATAACTCTTTAGTCAACTGGACTCGAAACGTTTGTTCCACTCTCTCTCCACAGACGCTGTCAGACCTGCTGAGATTGTCCAGCGTTTTCTGTTTTTGTTGCAGATTCCAGCATCCGCAGTAATTTGCTTTGAGCTTATGTGTGAGACCCGCTTGCTTTCCGACATCTATTGCAGTCCAGTCTGCTGTCTGAGCTAGCAGCTGACCATTTGAATCGTCTCCATAATAAACAGATAAGACATATGGGCAGGAGTTAGGCCCCTTCGACAAGCTGCTCCACTCATTAAAGCATTGGAATCGAGACAGAAGTTCAACACTTGAGGGAGGCACGGGGACACAGTGGTTAGCACTGCTGCCTCATGGCGCTGAGGATCCGGGTTCGATCCCGGCCCTGGGTCACTGTGTGGAGTTTGCACATTCTCCCGTGTCAGTGTGGGTTTCACCCCCACAACCCAAAGATGTTCAGGGTAGGTGAACTCACAAATTGCCCCTTAATTGGAAAAAATAATTGGTTACTCCAAATTTATTTAAAGAAAAGAAGTTCAACAGTTTACCTGTCCTCTCCCAGGCCGCTTGATTCCCTTACGGTCCAGAAAGCTAATATTAACGTGACCATCCTGGCTGGCTACCAGTGTACAAAGAACAATACAGCACAGGAACAGGCCCTTCGGCCCTCCAAGCCTGTACCAGTCATGATACAACCCTTGGCCAAAGCCCTCAGCACTTCCTAGTGCTGTATCCCTCTATACCCATTCTATCCATGTATTTGCTGAGATGCCTTTTGAACGCCGTTAATGTATCTACTTCCACAACCTCCCCTGGCAATGTGTTCCAGTCACTCACCAGCCTCTGTGTAAAAAACCCTCGCACATCTACTGTGCTATAATCCTCTGACTCTTGCCCACCGAGATGTTTGCAAGCATCTCGTACTGGCTCACCTTGTCAATGTGCAGCATGGAAACTGTTCTAAAGTTCACTGCATCTTGCCAATTGTAGCAAAAGGCAGCAAATCCTTGAATCAGTCGCTAAATAAGCAGAGAAGACTGGATGGAAGAGCAAAAGAAAGACAAATTTCACACTTCCAATGGCCTAATGATAAATCTGACAGGAAACTCCGACCTTGCAATCCCAGTTTGAAACTAGGCACAAGGCAAATATATTTGTCACTATAAATCAGTCTGCATATCTGCCCCTTAGTAAGTTGTACACAGAAACAAGCTATTACCAATCACTAATGTATCCTTTCTGAGAATATATCACTCAGATTTGAATTTTGTTCACATAGTGTTTGCCAGCACAATATTCACTAAAGTGACTGAGGCACATTCAGGATTGACAGGGAATGTTTTGTGCGCTTCATTGCTCGATATGGATTTCCAGCACATATTTCGTTAAGCACCCAAGCCTTGAGGTGACAATGTGGGATACCCTGGCGGGAACGCTTTTCCTATTTGTCTGAAATTGTTCCATTAGCTCCCCCCGCATTATTCTGTTTATATGGGTTAGGGCCTGCACAAAAAAAGAATGCAAAGAAAAATTTAGATGCATCAATGGCTTCTACATTGGGCTGTTGTGATATAATCTAACGGCCCCTACCACCACCCCCCGCCACCCCCCCACCCCCCGCCACCCCCAAACCCCCACCACCCCGTCCCATACACCTTTATAATCACAGAATTGTTACGGTGCAGAAGGAGGCCATTCAGCCCATCATGCCTGCACCCGCTCTCCAAACGAACACCCACAGGGGGCCAGCAGGGCGCTGGAGCAGTTCACGCCGCTCCAGCCTCCTTTCCCGGCACCAAATGGTCACCGCGCCAACCTGCGCATGCGCGGGGGACTTCTTCAGCGCACCAGCCCCGACTCAACATGGCGTCGGTGTTCAGGGGCCGGCCTCGCCAGAATGTAGGCCCGGTGGGGGGAGAGGCCGGCCCGCTGATCGGTGGGCCTCGATCGCGGGCCAGACCCCATCGGAGGCCCCTTCCGGTGAAGGATTGCTTTTCCACCCCCCCACAGGCCGCCACCCCGACCCTTCGCGCAGAGTTCCCGCCGGCAGCGACCAGGGTGAATGGCGCTGGCGGGACTCTGTCATTTCTGCGCGGCTGCTCGGCCCATCCGGGCTGGCGAATCACGAATGGCGATGATTCTCCGCACCTCGGAGAATTGTGTGCCGGCGTCGGGGAGCGGTTGCGGCGATTCTCATGACCGGCACGAGACTCGGAGAATCGCCCCCATGGTTTGCTTCTTTTACAGATCATTTCAAATCTGTGCCCCCCCCTCGTTCTCGATCCTTTTACTCGCGGAAACAGTCTCCGTCCGCTCTGTCCAGCCCCCTCATGTTTTGAACATCTCTATCAAATCTCCTCTCAGCCTCCTTCTCTCTACGGACTACAGCCCCAAACCTCACCCATCGATCCTCATGTCCAAGTTGAAGGTGTAATTACCTTGGATGTAATATTGCGGCAAAATACTGGTGACCGCTGGAAATCTGAAATACAGGCAGAAAATGCTGAAAATAGTCAGCAACGTCTGTGAGGAGAGGGAAAGAGTTTTAACGTTTCAGGTCAGTGCATTTCCTCAGAGCAGGAAGAGGCTCGAAGCAAATACAGAGAAAGGGAAAGTGGGGGAAGTGGAGGCAGAAAGAACAAAAGAGAAAGTCTGTGAGAGGGTGGGAGGCAGGAGGGATTACACAACTAAACTGCTGTAAGTGTGTAAGACAAAATGGAGATGGTAGTGGGGCAAGTAAAGGAACGAAAGATGGGACTATAGGAGGTGTAAATGGCAACAGCAGAAGTATTACCAGCACCTGCAGTCTGTAAAAAATAGGAACAGTGATTATCATCTGAAATTTTTGAACTTGATGTTGAGCCTTCAAGGCAGTTAAGTGACTGATTACAGGATGAGATGCTGTTCCTCGAGCTTTGGATGTCAATATGCGCGTGCGGTGTGGAATTTAATTCCGTCTCGGGTAGCTGGAATTAAAGTCTTATAAATGCTTCAAACATCCATTCCCTGCCTCCATGGAGGCAGGAGGTCATTAGGAATCATGGAACGTTGGCTTCCCAAAGCGTTCCAGCTGCCAGGAAAGCTTCCTGGGGTGAACGGGAAATTGGAGGCGATGCTCGCCTGACAGAGGCTGGTAGCGATGTCAGGTGCTTATGGCCCTGATTAAGGGCAATTTCACAGCCTTGCGGGCATTATGATGCTGGTGGATCTCCCCCCCCTCACCACCATCACCCACCCCGCTACGCGGAGGTCACCAGATCCGAAGGCCTTTCAGCAGTGGTTTGGGACGTTATTGAAGCCAGAGGCTCCATGCCCAATTGGCAGAGCTGCCAGCTGGGAAGGTCACAGCTGCCATCTGGACAATTCATGGGGGGGGGGTCCCCCTTTACTCCGAGGTGCTCAGATGCTTTGGGCCCTCTTAATTCCCGATTTGTTCCCACGTTCAGGCATCCTTTCTGTCTCTGACATGCCTCAGCTGTGCCCAGCGCCCCCCAGTGCTGCTGGGGCTCCAGAATGGCCAGCCCTCTGATTGGGGGCCAGCAGTATCACAACCTCACTTGCCATCCTTAACTCGAGGACGAAGGCGGAGGCTGCCAACTAGGAGGTCAACTGCAGGAAGATCAAGCATTTGAGCACACTGCCAATATGTGCGTCCATGGGACCCCCCACGTGGTACCAATGTGGGGACCCCAAATCCCATGGGAAATGCCAGGCCGTACATTTTAACTGGGTACCCACCAAAAATCTGTTTAGAGTTTGGTTCGATTTTCACTATGGTTACAATATTGATGAGCAAGAAACAGTCCAAGATCTCAACTTAATCTATTATTTATTATTATTTCTTATTTCTTAAAATCTTATTTTAGTCAGTTGCATTTCACAGGGATTCTGTTATTTTGCCACATAATCCGTAATGAATCCACAATCCAGTCGATGTTGCAAGTCTCGACCCTTCATTACAATATGCTTCGCATAAATATTGCCATAGTAATTGAGAAACTAGCAAATCTCCCATGAAAGTTGTACTCTCCCACAATGTCTGTCAAGTAAGGAAGCACAGTAAGAAGTCTTACAACACCAGGTTAAAGTCCAACAGGTTTGTTTCAAACACGAGCTTTCGGAGCACTGTTCCTTCCTCAGGTGAGGAAGGAGCAGCACTCCAAAAGCTAGTGTTTGAAACAAACCTGTTGGACTTTAACCTGGTGTTGTAAGACTTCTTACTGTGCCCACCCCAGTCCAACGCTGGCATCTCCACATCAAGTAAGGAAGCATCAGCTGATGACAACAGATATTCCTCAACGCTCTGCACTAACCTTCCATTTATATTGTTTCTTTGACATTCTAAAACATTCCAAGGCCCTTTTCACTCCAGCATTATCAGGTGGAAAATATCACCAAGCCACACAAGGAGATATCGTAGCAGGTGTTCAAAAATCTGGTCGTGGAGGTAAGTTCGAAGAATAATCTTAAACGAGGGAGAGAGGGTAAAATCAAGGTCTGAGGACCCAGGTAGGTAAAGGCACGTTGTCAATGGTGAGGTCAAGAGGGTAGTGTTTGCACAAGAAATCAGGGATAGGGGAAACACGAATATCTCAGAGGGCTGTAAGGTTGGAGAAGATTACGGAGATAGAGATGAGGCCACAGACCGATTTTGACATGAAGGGGAGAATCTTATAATAATAATCTTCAGTGTCACAAGTAGGCTGACATTAACACTGCAATGAAGTTACTATGAAAAGCTCCTAGTCACCACATTCTGGCGCCTGTTCGGCTGCATGGAGGGAGAATTCAGAATGTCCAAATTACCCAACAGCGCATCTTTTGGGACTTGTGGGAGGAAACTGGAGCACACGCAGGAAACCCACGCAGGCACGGGGAGAACGTGCAGACTCTGCACAGACAGTGACCCAAGCTGGGAATCGAACCTGAGACCCTGGCGCTTTGAGGCAACAGTGCTAGCCACTGTGCTACCATGCTGCCCCTTAAAGTCGAAGTCGTTTTTGGACTGGGTCACATTTTTGATCAATAAGCACAGGGGTGAAATATCAATGGGTCTTTATTAAGTTAACGCATGGGCAGCAGAATTGTGGGTGAGCTAAAGTTTGCAGGGTGTGGAAAATGACAAGCTTGCCAAGCGAACAATGCAGTAAGTCAAGGCCGTAAAACAAGGATGAGCATTCCTACAGCCAACGGGCTGAGGTAGGGGCAGAAACAGGCGATATTGATGGAAGTAGGTGGTCTTTTTGATGGCAATGGAATGGGACTGAACTCCAGGTCAGATATCATGCCGAGGTTGCAGCCATTTGAGAAGGGAATGGAATCGATGGCAGGGATCGAAGACGAAGACTTCAAGCCTTCCAAATCCATCAGGCTTGTGCAACATCACTCCCGAAATAAGTCAAAACTCTCCTGCACATCATTTCCGATTTTTTATTTCAAATTCTAACCAAAACATTAGTACGTTCCATCAACAGTTTTATATAATTACTCAATAATATTTTCCTCTATGAATAAAGAAGACCTGCAAAATCTGGTGTAAGTGTCTCCTGAGAGTGGTACAATCGCTTTCAATCATGGAATGAAGATAATATTCAACAACTTGATTGCCAGTATTCTCTAATGATTTGAAATTAAGCTGCTAGGAATGCTTAATGCATTCATGTAAAGCCATTCTACTTAGGTGCTGGAGTAAACCAGCTTAAAACAAATGGAGCAATGCCTCTACTCCAACCGCAAAGAGAGACATTAATCATTTGAACAGTCATATCCCACAGCAAGATTTTAAGGCCTGTGTGTTATTAAGGTCCAAATGGCATGCGATCTCAATTCTATTTTGCACATTTTTCTTTCTGCTAAAAATATGATGCACAGGACTAAATATTCACATTTTAGATTTTAAATATATTCATATGTTGTGGGCTTGCCAAGTCAAATGAAGGGCTCGATGCAACCAAATAGGAAATATAGCGAGTGCGTTTAGCCATGTGTTTCCTGGTGCTTGCAGTGAGAAGGGGCCTCAGTGGGGAACGCACGGCCGAGGCTGCACACTGGGGAGTTCCGCTCGCCTCCACTTCCCAGTGTAACGAGAGATAGGGGCGCCATTTAAAAATGGCGTCCCGATCTCCGAGGCCCCCAGAGCGATCTCTGACCTTCGACCCCCGATCCCAAATACACTATGGGAGGGCCCCGCCAGATCTCCCCACATCCCACATGATATCCCAGCCCGATTGCGCACACGCAAAAAAGTGCCAGCTTGGTAGTGCCAATATGATACCCTGGCGGTGCCTATGCTAGCTGGCAATGCCATCTGGACACCTTAGCAGTGCCAGGCTGTCACCTAGGTGGCACTGCCAGGGTGCCAGGCTGGCACTGCCAGCATACCCAGGTGGCACCAGCAGTGCCAGGGCACCACCCTGCCTGAAGGGCATGCAACTGGGGGCCTCCGGTCCCCTGCGAGACCCCACGAGTGCCGCTTGCGTAGACCGGCGCTGAACGGCGCTCACCCGAGATCTCCGAGGTGAAGGGGATGAATCCCAAAGCCTCAGGTTCCTCGGGAATCTGCACATTACAATGAGACCAGATGTCTTGCTCTAATATGTAGAATTGCCAAAAAATGATCCAGCCCACAATGGGCGGAATACCATCGCAATGTCTTGCGAGGTCCTGTTGGATCTCGCGAGGTGTTGTGAACCGAGTAGATCCCATGAGTGGGGTCTCCCGACTTTTATCGGCCATGCTGCACGGCGGTGAACTGCTTTCCCAGCGCAACATGCCCATTGGGTAGTGCCCAGACTCTATTGTTCAATGTCATTAATCATTGGTGCAAAAACAAGAAAATACGAAGGCAAAATATTTCAAAGTATAACGCACTAAATTAGTTCTGTTATTATTCAGTCAGATGTAAAGGACGAACACAAAAGTACCAATTTCTGTCCCCTTCCACCAGTTGTCAGGCATAAAGCTGAGCTCTCTGCCCCGAGATTTCCTGCGGAGCCTCGGAGGGGCACCTCCAGCCCTTATTTTCTTGCAGGTGTGTCTGGTAGTTGCCCATTGGGAAGGGCACCCAGATCAGGTGTACCAGGCCTTAGGTCTCTCACAGGATGTAGAGAGGCAGCATGATTGTGGATGACCTGAATAGGTCTGTTTAAAATGGATCCTCAATGGATCTGAAAGCCTGGAGGATTTTTCCTTGTTGGATGGCCAGATGGATCCCCAAAAGGTGGCAGCTGTCACCACGGATGCAGACTGAGGAGGCTGGAATTACACCCCTGTTTCCAAGGGCAAGGTCTTGCCAATACGTAGCCCTCAATCTACAATCTGCTGGGCCCACGCAGAACATCTGAATCTGTAAAGACAGGCGTGATCATGCCAGGTGGAAACATATTTTGTGTATGCATGCCTGATTTGCACCCAGGTTCTGGAAAGAGTAAAGGGAAATAATCTTTATTATTGCCACAAGTAGGCTTACATTAACACTGTAGTGAAGTTACTGTGAAAAGTCCCTATTCCGGCGCCTGTTTGGGTACATAGAGGGAGAAAGCAGGTTCTCAGCTGGTACGGGAATTGAACCCGTGCTGCTGGCCTTGTTCTGCATTACAAACCAGCTGTCTAGGCCACTGAGCTAAACCAGCCTTGTAAGGGGGAGGGGAAGGGGGAGGAGAAGCTGCCCCAATTGCCCAATAAGTACAGTAATAGTATGCTGCTGAACCTCAGTATTGTATTTCAAATAAAATTGTGTGTCAGAATGACTAATAAGAACAGAGGTTAACATAAAATGCTGTAAATATGCATCTAATGTTAGCCATCCCAATTCACTGTGCTGCAATTGAGGTACGTTAAACTGTTAATTTATTCTCCTTAGAAAAATGCAATTCTCTTTGGTGCATATTCAGCCAGAGTCTATGGACCTATTTAACAGGATATTTTTTGTAACTCTAATGACATTAAGTGTAATTTACCTCCAGCCCATGCCATATCTGCAATTCACGATGCAGAAATTTGCACATTAAACTTGATCCTCTATTCCCTGCTCTTTGGCACGGAATAATCTTCTTTGATTAAGCAGGTCTTAAATTTACACTGAAAGCTGGGGGTCATCATATTGTGCCCTCGTGCTTTTTCCCGGTGGCCAATTGATCATCTACAAGCAAATTGCGCCATTTGCTAAGCGATTGTTTCCATGCCGATTACCCAATTTGCAATATTAAAAGAAAATATTCGTACGTGTTGTAGTGATCTCTGTATGTAGTAATACATGATCCGACTACGTTAAGCTAGTACAGGCAACTGAACACTAGATGGCCACACTATCAGGACCTACATGAAGGTTTTCCCGCTCTTTCCTAGTGGAGAGTGTGTCTGGAGCGCAGAGAGTACAGAAGTAGAGAGAAGTTAATAGACATCAGTATTTAGCACTATCTTATTTAATAGTTTAATCTACGGTTATTTGTTTGTTTACTAGTTTAGTATTAAGTAAAAAGAACTCACAAGATTATTTTATATTACTCATTAAATTACTTTATCATCACTGGAAGACTGTGTCTGGATTTCAATAACTCGGCTAGACAAAAAGAGTAATATATATATTACAATATCGTAATATAACACATGTTTCGGCTGAACAAGAATCAGAGCAAAAGGTGTGAGTCTCAGAACATTCTTTATTCCATTTCTCTGTCAGATTGCAAATGCCATGTGACCCCCTTGCGTGGAACGACACAGAATGTGTGCCACACTAACTGGCCACTCTGACCAATTTGCCCCTGCTGGTGTTTATGGTCCAGATGAGTCTCCGCGAACCCCTTTTCATCTAATCTTAATCAGCATTATTCCTTTCTGCCCCAGGCGCTGAATCCTTTTAAATGTATAACCATTCCAATTGGAGGAAAATTATTCAAAAACACACATTTCCAGCACGCCATTGTAACAACAAGAAGCGCGTTTGATGATAGGTTAGCTTTTTCCGGTTGTTTTAAGGATTCAATTGCAATCATAAGAAGGAGAGTTACTTGGTCACAATCAGTGAGCTAAATTTTCTCCTGGGTTTTGGGCCCGTGTGTGTGGCCTGAGCCTGTGCTTGTTGTCAAAGCGCCTGCTGCTGAAACTTATCATGAGGTAGGCACCTAATTGAATAATAGAATCCCGACAGTGCAGAAGGAGGCTATTCTCCATCGATCCTCTGAAAGAGCAATCCCCCGCCCCATGTCCACCCCCCTCAAGTCCATCCCACCCCCACCATAATCTGCACATCTTTGGACACAAAGGGGTAGTTTTTTAGCATGGCTAATCCACCGAACCTGCACACCCGGAGCACCCGGAGGAAACCCACGTAGACAGGGGAAGGAAGTGCAAACTCCACACAGACAGTCACCTGAGGCCAGAATTGCATCCGGGTCCCTGGAGCTGTGAGGCAGCAGTGCTAACCACTGTGCCAACCCCCTCAGCATATGCCAACCAGCTGAAAGGTAGGTGAGTGGGTTTCCGAGGAAGGAGGCCCACTCAGATGGCCTGCAGCACTGGATCGTTGGCAGCTCCTGGGGGACAGCAAGTTGCTGAGGGAGGAAGGCAAGGGCAAGGGTGCCACTAAATGGAGGTGCCCACTGAGGCCTGCTGGAAATTGAAAGTTAAAGCCCACAGGCATTGCAGCCATCACTGTGAAGGGGAAACATCTCGACAGGATGGAGCTTTGGCTCCGGCTGTATCCTTTTTGTATGCCTGCCTCATTAATTGGACCAGTGGGAGGAGCTTTTTAAAGGTCATTTACGAGATGTGGGCTTCACTGGCTAGGCCAGCATTTATTGCCCATCCCAAGTTGCCCTTGAGGAGGTGGTGGTGAGCTGCCTTCTTGAACCGCTGCAGTCCATGCAGTGTAGGTACACCCACATGTGCTGTTAGGGAGGGAATTCCAGGATGCTGCCCCGGCGACAGTGAAGGAACGGTCAATATATTTCCATGTCAGGATGGTGAGTGACTTGGAGGGGAACCTCCAGGTGGTGGAGTTTCCAGGTACCTGCTGCCCATGTCCTTCCAGATGGTAGTGGTCTTGGGTTTGGAAGGTGCTGTTTAAGGAGCCCTGGTGAGTTGCTACAGTGCATCTTGCAGATGGCACACACGGCTGCCACTGTGCGTTGGTGGTGGGGGGAGTGTATCTGTGTGGGAGGGGGAACAGTCAAGCAGGCTGCTTTGAGCTGGATGGTGTTGAGCTTGGCATTGCACTCATCCAGGCAAATGAAGAGCATTTCATCACACTCCTGACTTGTGCCTTGTAGATGGTGGACAGGCTTTGGGGAGTCAGGAGGTAAGCTACTCACTGCAGGATTCCTAGCCTCTGACCTGCTTTTGTAGTCACAGTATTGATATGACTAGTCCAGTTCAGTTCCAGGTCAATGGTAACCTCCAGGATGTTGATAGTGAGGTATTTGATGATAATGTCATTGAATGCCAAGGGGCGATAGTTCGATTCTCTCTTGTTGGAGATGGTCATTGCCTGGCACTTGTGTGGTGCGAATGTAACTTGCCACTTACCAGCCCAAGCTTGGCTATTGTCCAGGTCTTGCTGCATTTGCACGTGCACTGCTTCAGTGTCTGAGGAGTCGTGAATAATGTTGAGCATTGTGCAATCATCACCGAATATCAACACATCTGACCTTATTTTGGAAGGGAGGTCATTGATGAAGCAGCTGAAGATGGTTGGACCTAGGACACTACCTTGAGGAACTCCTGTAATGATGTCCCAGGACAGAGATGAATGACCTCCAACCACCACAACCATCTTTCTTTGTGCCAGGTATGACTCCAACCAATGGAGATTTTGCCCCCTGATTCCCATTGACTCCAGTTTTGCTCGGGCTTCTTCATGCCATACTCAGTCAAATGCTGCCTTGATGTCAAGGGTAGTCACTCTCACCTCACCTCTGGAGTTCAGTTCTTTAGTCTATGTTTGAACCAAGGCTATAATGAGGTCAGGAGTTGAATGACCCTGGCGGAACCCAAACTGAGCATCCGTGAGCAGATTATTGCTGAGTAATAGAACTGTTGATGACCCCCTCCATCATTATACTGATGATAGAGAGTAGGCTGATAGGGTGGTAATTTGCCAGATTGGATTTGTTCTGCTTTTCATGCCCAGAACATACCTGGGCAGTTTTCCACATTGCTGGGTAGATGCCAGTGTTGTAGCTGTACTGGAACAGCTTGGCTAGGGATGCGGCAAGTTCTGGAGCATAAGTCTTCAGTACTATTGTCGGATGGTGCACACGTGTTAAGTAATGGGTTAAGAGACATTCCAATTAGTTGTCTCATTTATGTTAAGTATCCAATAATTGACACTGATATGTAAAGGAGCTTCAGGTGGCCTTTGTGTCAGGGTGGTGTGAAAGTAGTGTTTTGTGCAGCGTCTGTGAAAGTGAAATAAAGGTGTTTGTAAAAAGGAAAACCTTTGACTCTTTATACAACTGTAGCTAAACGTCTAACACGCGGCTGCTCCTGCAGTGGATGGATGGTGGAGTTAATGAGTGAGAACCATCTGGTCTGCCAGCAGGAAGCTGCCAGCCTCTGGACTCAGCATTGGAGGGGGTGGGGGGGAGCTGGGCGCTGGAGGCTATTCAGGTGCGGTGAATATGCCAGAGGTCTCTGAAAATGGCACCAAAATGGGGCCTTCATTGGCTGCCCGCATGTGCGGAGTGGATTTGCAATTCCGACAGCAGCCATTCCCTGGGAAACCCTGAGTGCACAACAATAGCACTAGAGACAGGCAGTAATCGACCAATATTCCCCTGAGGTTTTCAAGAAGCGTTTTGATATAGCACTTGGAGCAAAGGGGAACGGAGGATATGGGGGGAAAGCGGGGTCAGGCTATTGAGTTGGCTGATCAGCCATGATCATAATGAATGGCGGTGCAGATCGAAGGGCCGAATGGCCATCTCTTGCCCCTATTTTGCATGTTTCTATGTGAGTTGTGTACAGGCATGGCTGTGCGCCAACCTTAAAGCGAAACCGTAGCTAAACAAGAAGGTTGCGCATGAGAAAGAAAATTCGAGGATGAAAATATCCGACCACAATTTTCCCCATGAAAGAAAAACATCTTCGGCAGTACAGCCTTCAGATGTTACAAGGATGACGAGAGCTCTTACTTATTCAAAGAAGCCATGATGTGGAGATGCCGGCGTTGGACTGGGGTGAGCACAGTAAGAAGTCTTACAACACCAGGTTAAAGTCCAACAGGTTTGTTTCAAACACGAGCTTTCGGAGCTGCGCTCCGAAAGCTCGTGTTTGAAGCAAACCTGTTGGACTTTAACCTGGTGTTGTAAGACTTCTTACTGTTATTCAAAGAAGTGGTAGGTGTATTCCTCCCATCAGTCACACAAATCAGCATTTCATTTGCACGTTTATTGTGCTAGTGAGCACTGAGATTTTAGTGTCTGGATTTAATTAAAAATGCATTATTAAGATCCGCTGGGAATATGATCCATTGACAGCATTGATGCGAAAGAACCAAAAGTCGAAATCCCTCCACTCCAACAACAATGTTAGGTAACTAACATTTTTATAATGTTCATTGACGAAAGGGGTGGAGAGAGGCGACATTCTATTAATAAATCACTCCTTTTAACACCATGCCATTTACCTTCTTGTGTAAGAAATGAATCCCTAAGCACCAAAGCACGCTGTGTTATTGTCGAACATCCATACTATTAGTTAAGAACACATATGAACTCGAAACGTTAACCCTGTTTTCTCTCTCCACAGATGTTGCCATACCTGCTGGGTTTCCCCGGCATTTTCTGTTTGCATTTCAAATTTCCAGACTCGGCAGTAATTTTGCTTTTTAAAAAGAGACAGTAATGTACATGTCCCATATTGCTCGCAGCAGTGTGGCCGGTGATACTATCCCATTTCAGACGCTGTAACACATGCTCCTCTGCAGTTTAGCACCATTATTATTGAAAGCAACCCGCATTGGTCGAGAGATGTTTCATCCAGTCAAAATGGGTGATTAGGATGAGATCCCTGAACAATGATGCGTGACTGAAATGTTTTTAATGAGTGGAGTACTTGTAACTTACTTACTTAAACTGTCCCACTTCCTTTCATCCTGCTGGTAGAGATCATTACCTTGGAAAAGCACGGCAATGGAAAATGGAGCTTGATGTTCGATTCCCGGCTGGGTCACTGTCTGTGCGGAGTCTGCACGTCCTCCCCGTGTGTGTGTGGGTTTCCTCCGGGTGCTCCGGTTTCCTCCCACAGTCCAAAGATGTGCGGGTTAGGTGGATTGGCCGTGATAAATTGCCCGTAGTGTCCTAAAAAGTAAGGTTAAGGGGGGGTTGTTGGGTTGTGGGTATAGGGTGGATACGTGGGTTTGAGTAGGGTGATCATTGCTCGGCACAACATCGAGGGCTGAAGGGCCTGTTCTGTGCTGTACTGTTCTATGTTCTATGTGTGGTCATGTGAGTCTGTCTTGGAAATTGACCTGTTCAATGCAGGTTGACATCATACGCTGAGAAAGCCTAAATTAATAGAATCATCCACCACCTGTACGTTGAAAAGTGATCTTTTAAATAAAGAAACCTACACCTTACAAAGGGTAAAGTTTCTGCATTTATATAGCATCTTTCGTGACCTCGGGGCATCCCAAAGTGCTGACAGCCAATGAAGTACTTTTGAAGTGTACTCATTGCTCTGATGTAGGGAACGCAGCCGCCTATCTGTGCACAGCAGGCCTGCACTAACAGCAATGTGATAATGACCAGTTAATCCTTTTTTAGTGATGTTGGTTGTGGGTTAAACATTGACTTTTTATTGATCTTGCCTGCTCATTTTTCTAAATAGTGGTATGGGATCTTGGGAATCCATCTCAAGAGGGCAGACAAGGCTTCAGGAGGCATTATCTCCAACAATGCAGCACTCCCCCAGTATCAGCATGGATTGACTGTTCAAGTCTCTGATGGCATGTGAACCCACAATCTGACTCAGAGATTGGGTTGTGAGCCACCTTCTAATTTAATTTCCTTCTAGCACAATAACTAAATATCCTCCAGAACCTGTTCTACAGTGGAAGTGTAAATTTAAGAAAATCTATTTGGGAAATAGTTAGCCTTGCCTGCTGGGGGGTGGGGTTATTGTGACGTTTAAATGTATTTAATATCACTTGTAATTCAGACAATCCTGATCTCTCTGCCACAGCTATGACTGGTTGTGTCTGTCTATTGAAGGGTGGAGTGGTGGTGGTGGGGTGCGGAGATGTGCAGGGAGTAGGGTTGGAGAGAGTACCTGAATCCTTTTTATTATTGTCACACGTAAGCTTACATTAACACTGCAATGATGTTACTGTGAAAAGCCTCTAGCCGCCACACTCCGGCGCCTGTTCGGTTACACAGAGGGAGAATTCAGAATGTCCAATTCACCCAACAAGCACGTCTTTCGGGACTTGTGGGAGGAAACCGGAGCACCCGGAGGAAACCCACGCAGACACGGGGAGAACGTGCAGACTCCGCGCAGACAGTGACCCAAGCCGGGAGTCCAACCTAGGACCCTGGCGCTGTGAAGCAATAGTGCTAACCACTGGGCCCACTAAGTAAATTTCACACTTTACACATATTAAGTAGATTTCACACACATCACAAAAGGCTGGTAGCTTGTGGCATTGTGCTTGCACAGATGTAGGGGCTCCACTGACTGGAGCTAGCGGTGAATGTAAACTGTGTTCAGTCTGAGCCACAGGGTTCACATATAAATGAAATTCAAACAAAGCTTAAACAGAAATATGCATCGCACTAATACCCATATGATCCCTCCTCCACCCAGTGCTGTTAACCAATGCATAGACCAATGTTTACTAACAACATAGAACACGTTTGCGAGTATGAGCTTGTTGCAAACAGCATAAACTCTGGTTCAATCAGAACTGTAGTCAAAACCCCAACTAATCTAAGCCCTCTTGGTAAAATCAAGTAAAAGCTCGCTATTTCTGGAGATTTGAGGGTGGGCCTGTTACAACATTATACATCACTGAACTG
Organism: Scyliorhinus canicula; assembly: GCF_902713615.1. NCBI lineage: Eukaryota > Metazoa > Chordata > Chondrichthyes > Carcharhiniformes > Scyliorhinidae > Scyliorhinus > Scyliorhinus canicula. The sequence continues at coordinate 8,890,569 of NC_052150.1, read as the reverse complement.
ACAATTGAAACATATATCCATAGGTTTCTCCGAAAGCCAGTTCTAACTATTTAATTGCTGTGGATAAAGATGAGAATGCAAATCCTTCCCTTAATATATAATGATAAACTGTAATATACGTGCTCATAAATCCAGTCAGGTATTCAGGAGAAAGTCTTTTGGCTGGGGAGTGGTGAGAAGGTGGAACTTGGCCACATCGTTTTTTTTTTAAAGTTTTTTTTTATAAATTTAGATTACCCAATTATTTTTTCCAATTAAGGGGCAATTTAGCGTGGCCAATCCACCTACTCTGCACATTTTTGGGTTGTGGGGGCGAAACCCACGCAGACACGGGGAGAATGTGCAAACTCCACACGGACAGTGACCCAGAGCCGGGATCGAACCTGGGACCTCAGCGCCGTGAGGCGGTTGTGCTAACCACTAGGCCACCGTGCTGCCCTTTGGCCACATAGTTGAAGCATGGATGTATTTACAGGGGAGCAAGGTTAAGTACGTGAGGGAGTGGAATAGAGGGAGGGATATGTTGATAGGGTGAAGTGTGAGATCAGGGAAGGGGTGGTGTTGGGCAGGGTGTTGGGGGTGCGGGGTGTGTGGGGGGTGGTGGTATTAGCAGGTGGGTAGAGCATGAACACCGCGGACCTTTTGCAAGAAATGACATGTTTTTGCATTTAGAGCTGGAGACCTGATGTAATTCTAGGAGTTGTGTTATTTCTATTTTAAAACAGCAAGGAAGGGTTAAAAGTAAATAGGTTTGTATTAGACTTTTCTTTGTTTCATCCTGCACTCGAGTTGTTGCCGATGATCACAGAGTTAACAGCCGAAACACAAGCCATTTAGTCCAACTGAAGTCTATAGTGCACACCACCCATCTTCCTGTATATGACTCAGGCTGCAGCTTGTCTGTGTTCCAGCTTGGCCAAATTTCCCATCACTCTTAGCGGGTGGCCATTTTAGATGGCCACAACTTTATAAAGAAAACAAATAGAGGCTTACATTTATATTGCACCTTTCATGATCACAGTATATCCCAAAGCGTTTTACAGTCAATGAAATGTTTTTAAGTATAGTTACTGTTGTAATGTAGGAAATAATGCAGCCTATCAGAGGACACGCTCATGACCAGATTCTTGCAATGTTGTTTGAGGCATAACTATTGGCCAGGGCAGCAGGCAGAACTGCCCTCTTCTTCAAAATAGTCTTGGGGTCTTTAACGAGGGCAGACCAGGACTCGGGTCTCAAATCTTATCCAAAAGATGATACCTCTGAGAGCGCAGCATCCGCTCAGTATCGGAGTACTGGAGTATTAGCCGAGTCGGAGCCGAGAGGGGGATTCAGACTCACAATTTTCCCAGTCAGACCGAAGAGAGCTACCTACTGAGCTGCAGCATATCAGTGAGACCCCAATGCCTGGTCGCTCTTGCATTTTTTACATAGAATTAACAGTGCAGAAGGAGGCCATTCGGCCCATCGAGTCTGCACCGGCTCTTGGAAAGAGCATCCTACCCAAGGTCAACACCTCCACCCTATCCCCATAACCCAGTAACCCCACCCAACACTAAGGGCAATTTTGGACACTAAGGGCAATTTATCATGGCCAGTCCACCTAACCTGCACATCTTTGGACTGTGGGAGGAAACCGGAGCACCCGGAGGAAACCCATGCACACATGGGGAGGATGTGCAGACTCCACACAGACAGTGACCCAAGCCGGAATTGAACCTGGGACCCTGGAGCTGTGAAGCGATTGTGCTATCCACAATGCTACTGTGCTGCCCCCTAAATGCATTATTAGTGCTTCCATCTGGAAAGGATCCAGGTAATGACGTTTTATAGGGTTCCTAACATAAATGCAGGAATGTGATCCCAAACTCCATTGGAATGCATCTTGTAACTGGCGACATTCTGGGGAGAGGTGGGTCAGCATTCAGCCAATCGTGGCTATCAAATTCAGCATGTTGCCAATAGTTAGAACCATAGAACTGCTACAGTGCACAAGGACATTCGACCCATCGGGTTTGCACGACCACATGAAAGAACACCCTACCGAACCTCGCTCCCTCACCCTGCCCCACCTAACCTACACATCTTTGGACTGTGGAAGGAAAGCGGAGCACCCGGAGGAAACCCACGCAGACACGGGGAGAACGTGCAGACTCCACACAGTCCCCCAAGCCCGGAACTTAACCCTGGTCTCTGGCGCTGTTAGGCAGCAGCGCTAACCACTGTGCCGTCCTTTACCCCTTCCTTACCCTGTCCCCGTAACTCCACCTAACCTGCACATCTTTGGACTGTGGGAGGAAATTGGAGGAAACCCAGGCAGACACGGGGGGGGGGGGGGGGGGAGAATGTGCAGCGTCTGCACAGTCACCCAAGGTCGGAATTGAACCCCCGTCCCTGGCGCTACGAGGCAGCAGTGCAAACCACCGTGCCTGACACTCATAGAACAATGTCCTTCAACTCCTGCACAGGCAGGCTCGATGGGCCGAATGGCATCCGATTGTCTGCTACCATCCTCTCAGCCCAGTTCTGCTGCTGATGTTGGTTAATTCCTGATGGGTCTCAGACTGGGAACCCAAGCCGCAGACTGCAGACCCTCAGGAGGTGCAGGACACCCTGGAACTGGAAGGCAGTAGAAGAACACAAGGGTTAAACAATTGAGACACAAAGGAGAGAGCATAATAGGCGACAAAATGTACAAGCCACACCTTTGGAACGTCCCCTCCTCCCGTTTATACACAGGAGACAAAACAGGCGGAATGATATGAGACCATTTTCCATATTTTACTTTGATTTTTTTTGCATAGGGGGTCAGTACAGCGCTTCAACTATTATGTGGAAGGGAGGCACTTGTCCAAATGCAGACGTCCATATCCCCAGAGGGCATGAAAAAAATACTTGATTATGTCATTTTAAAAGAAACACAAATGTTGCACTGCATTTTTAAAAAGGAATGTCAGTGAAATCTGCAGCTGCCTGCTGGTCTGGAGAGCTGGGGGAAGGAATAGGTGTTTGCAGCTTTTGAAATGGTGACTTTTATTCTGCAATAAGCGTCAAAATGTGTCACTGAAGGTGATGTGCCTTTTGTCCTTTGCAAAGCTTTGTTCTTCTTGGTGTTTTGGTCGCTAACAGGGGGATAATATACTATAAAAATCGGGAAAATCTCCACGTTGGTTGACTATTTGGGGAGAAACACATTATTTGCATTGAAGGAATTGCCCGTGATTGTTTTCCCCTAACCTATTAATTAATAAGAATAATTGAGTCTTCCTTAATAATAGAGATCGCCCTGTTACCTGCCCAGGCTGTCAATCACCAGCGGCGCCGCCCACCCGGGACCTGTCAATCAAACGGGAACAATGGGCGCCCCTCACCTGCGCGCGCGCGGCATCAGCTGGGGGGGCGGGGCAGGTCGGGGAGCGCGGGGCATCCTGGGATCTGTAGTCCCCGCCGTCGGCAGGCAGAGGAGGCGGTGCCGCCCGCGGGACTACAACTCCCGGCGCGCCGGGCGCAGCCAGCCAGCCAGCTGGGCTGCATGTATCCGAGCGCAGAAGGAGAGGGAGCAGCCAGACAGCTGGAGGTGCTGGAGGAAGGTGCAGGCTGCTGCTACTGCTGCTGGCGAGCAAGGAGTGCACAATACAGAGAGGAGGAAAGGGGGGGGGGGCATCTGCAAAAAAATCAAGTGAGAGCTTAAAAGAAAGAAGCAAATAGAGGGGCATCCATCCATCCTTCCATTCATTCATCACAGAGAATCTGCAGCCTGTGGAAATCTGCAGCCTGTGGAAATGCAGCGAGATTGCTAGTGGCATCAGAGCTAGTGGAAGGTATTTGCTTTAATTTCTCTCTGGACCTCTCTGATTTGTTTTTTTTTGGGGGGGGGGTTGCATATCTGTGTCCAGCTGCAGCTGGGGGAGAGGGAGGGAGGGAGGGCTGTCAGTAACTAGTGTCTGTTCCTCTGCTCAAAGCGGATGCAGTGAGTTGGTCCAGTGTAACCTGGAGGGGGTGGGCATTGCTTTATTATTGCAGAAAGTGGGGGGGGGGGGGGGGGGGGGGGGGAATCTCCGGCCCATTGGCTCAGAAATAATCCCAACTTCCATTCTGAATGTTGGCTGCGCTGGGCTTCTTCTTCTTGTGGCTGGAATCCCAGCTCAGACTGCGGCTCGAGCGCTGTCAGTGTTGCTCAGGGGCTAGTACCAACGCGACGGGCCGAGCGGCCACCTTCTGCCCTGTTTTGTGATTTTTTTTGGGTGGGGGGGGGGGGGGAAACAATGCAATCACTAACAACAAAATACTCCGAATGGTCAGGGGCTGCAACCACCGTGGTCCAGAAAGCTCTTGATCCTGTCGACATGGTCAATAATAGTTTATTTACTCCCCAAAATAACACTCGCTGTCGGGTGTGGGAACTCGTTGGGAGAGTTACAAGGGATCAAAGACAACGCCGGGGTTTACAATGTATCAGAACGCCACAACAACAGTCTCGCCATTGACTAATCTCACTGTTTTTGTTTCATTTCTAAATATTTAGCCAAGGTTTTTGAGATCTGCTCAGCTGTAGGGACAGAGACTCAGAAAGAGCAGCCTGCTTAGTTTGCAACACAAATGACTGCAATGATGAAGCTGTTTCGTTTACAGCAGTGTGTCCCAACAGCGAGGCGCCTGCAATTGCATTTTGGAAAGATGTCCTTATTTTTAATATGTATCGCTTTAATTGACGGCCTCCTTTTCAGATCGCTATTATCTGGGAACTAGCGTCTTGCGGGGAAGTGACAACTCTCCTACCTTTGAAATTAGGCTAATGAATTCTCCCATTTTCTTCCTGAACGAAATGTCCTACTGTTTTCTAATATAAGCCCAACCCTCTGCCAAGCTCGCGGGTAAAAAATTAAAGTTGTCACGTTCATACCAGCATTTAGTAGGTTAAATTGCTTTGCAAATGGATAGGTTTAGGGCATTCGGAGACAAAGAAACTGGCTTGTGAAGATCCAGTCGGTTTGGTCCCACTGAGCTACAATAGGCATTGTGTAACAGAGCTGGTACACTGACTGGCAGTGGCATTGAGGGCAAGAACCAGCCTTTCTGTACAGATTAACTAGGTTAAACATGTGCATTTTCCATTTCTTTTTTAAAAAATAGCTTTTTTGTTTTGCTTGCCGTTAATCATATTTTCAGCTGCTTTTGTTTATTGCATGACCAGCTGTGGAAAAATAACCTGCTATGAGGAATATGTCATATTAGCTGCTTATTAGGGGCTGGTTTAGCACACTGGACTAAATCTCTGGCTTTTAAAGAAGACCGAGGCAGGCTAGCAGCACGGTTCAATTCCCGTACCAGCCTCCCCGAACAGGCGCCGGAATGTGGCGACTAGGGGCTTTTCACAGTAACTTCATTTGAAGCCTACTTGTGACAATAAGCGATTTTCATTCATTCATTCATTTCATTATTAAATTTCTGGCTCTCCCATGCCCCCCCCCCCCCCCCCCCCACTTCCAAACACATCTTTTTTGAAAGATATTTCTATTCTCAATGTTCACATTTTCTTCAGAATTTACACCCACCAACAAACGGTAACGAATACAATGCCAAACCCCTTACCAACAACAACGATCCCATCCTCCCACCAACCCCCAAACAACTACCCACCTGACAATATAAGCTTCAAATAAAACGAAACCTCTCAAGGAGGAAAAAAGAAAAAGGAATCCGGAATCGCCCCTGGTCACCGTTGACCTATACAGTCCAACCCCCCCCCCCCCCCCCCCCCGCCCCACCCCCTAATATTCAATGCCACCCAATCCCCGAAAGAGTACCGTGAATGGCACCCATGAATTGTAGACACCCCCCCCCCCCTCCCAGACTCCTCCCTTCCACTTCTTCTTGTAAACTCCTTCCCCCAACCTTGGTTACTTCACCCAACTTTTCACCCCGCCTAGACTCACCGAAACCTGTTCTACCAGGCTCTGATGGGCGCAGCCCCTCACTCCACCTCACTCCCATTCATTGGCCGGCTAAAACCGGCCAGCGTGGAGGCCCCCGCCCGGGTCTCCTTCCCCCTTGCCCGGTCCCAGGAAAACCAAGAAATTCCCTTTAGCACACAACCCCAGCATACACACCCAAGCCCCAAAGAACCATCATTGCAAATGAAAGTCCCAACTCTTCCCTTGTCCAAATAGATACAGCATCGACTCAATTAGTACATACACCAACGCGCAGTGAGAAAATAAAGTTACATGAGGCGACATCGGTATACGACCTGCTCTCAGTCCCATTTCTCAATTCTGCCACAGACCTTCTGCCTTTGCAAACTCGTCTGCCACTTCCGCCGTCCCAAAATAAAAGTCCTTGGATTTGTAGGTCACCCTCAATTTAGCCGGATATACTATGCTGCACTGCACCTTGCTGATGGACACTGCCTTCTCACCCGGCTGAAGGCAGCCCGCCTCCTCGCCAGCTCCACCGTAAAGTCCTGGTATATGCGTATACCAGCTCCAGCCCACTGCACCACCCGCTTCTGCTTTGCCCAGCACAGGACCTTCTCCTTCACACTGTACCTACGGAAACACACAGTTACTACTCTTGGCGGCGGCTCACTCACCTTTGGTATAGGCCTCCACGACCAATGAGCCCGATCCAGTTCGAAATGAGAGGGATCGCCCTCCCCTCCCCCAATAGCTCCGTCAGCTTCGGGCCTTCCACTCCTTCGGGCAGACCCACGATCCTCAGATTCTGCCGCCTGGATCTGTTTTCCAGGTCTTCCATTTTGGCTCGCAGACCCTTGTTGGGCTCTGTCACCCTCCGCAGCTCCTTCCCCATCGAGGTGAGTTGATCACTGTGCTGCGATAATGCCTCTTCCACTTCCTTCAGGGTCTCACCTTGCTCCCGCACCTCCGCCTCTGCGCTTGATACCGCCTCCTTCACCGGAGCAATCGCCTCCTCCACCAGCACTTTCAATACCGCCCCCATCTCCTTCTTCATCGCTTCCATGCGCTTTGTGAACTGTTTTTCAAGTTCCACAGCCATCACCTTGCTCATTTCTTCTACTGTGAGCGATGCGGCCTCCCCTGGTGCTCCAGCCTCCGCTTTCCTTACAGTTCCTGACTTTTCCATTCATCCGCGGACTTCCGTTAACCCCCTTTTTCATGGCTGTTTTGTCCCAAGCTTGGACATTTCTCCTCCCTGTGCCTTCTTACAGCTTTTCCAGCCTCCGTTGCCCCTGGGACCGGGCGTTAAACCCCCAAAATTTCTATTCCCGAGTGGGAGCCCTCCAGTGCCTCCCGCCCGCCGTCACCGGAAGTCTCCTTCCAAACACATCTTTGTAGAATTTATCTCGAGCAATAAACTTAAAATGCTCCAGACAATCTCCGCTAAAAAGGATGCACTTGTGAAATTGGTAAATTGGGCTCAGATTGTGCACTGCAAACCGGTGTCACGAAACCAAACGAGGTTTTGTCCAAATGGGTTTTCTTGGTTCTTACGGATCAAGTAGGAAGCTTGGCTCGCTGGAGGACGGAAAGTATTGAGCGGGTTTCTGCTGCTTTGTCTTAGAACATAGAATCATAGAATGGTTGCAGCAGTGACAGAGGCCATTTGGCCCGTCAAGACTGTGTTGGCCCTCTGTAAGAGCTACTCAGCTTGGCCCACGTCCGCCTTTTAGCTCTGCAAATCCTTTCTCTTTAGTTCATTATTCAATTCTATTTTGAAAGCCATGATTGAATCTGCCTCCGGGGTGGTGCTGGAAAATCTCAGCAGGTCTTGCACCACCTGTAAGGAGAGAAAAGAGCTAACGTTTTGAGTCCAGGTGAGCCTTTCTCAACGCTAAGCCACAAAGTCCTGGATTCAACCAGAGACTGATACTCCAGTGCAGTACTGAAAGAGTGCTGCACTGTCAGAAATGCTATCTCTCAAAGGAGATGTTAAACCGAAGCCCTGTCTGCCCTCGCTCGTTGACACTGAAAGACACTGCGTAAATTAGATCCGAGGACTTCTCCTGGTACCTGGCAAGTACTAATCTCACAGTCAAAACCACTTTCATAGATCACTTGGTTATTTATTTAATTGCTGTTTGTGGGAGCTTTCTGTCACAACTTTGCTGGTGTGTTTGTCATCAATACATGGTGTGGAGATGCCGGCGTTGGACTGGGGTGAGCACAGTAAGAAGTCTTACAATACCAGGTTAAAGTCCAAAGGTTTGTTTCAAATCACTAGCTTTCGGAGCACTGCTCCTTCCTCAGGTGAATGAAGAGGTGGGTTCCACAAACATAGACAGAGTCAAAGATGCAAGACAATGCTTTGAATGTGAGCATTTGCAGGTAATTAAGTCTTTACAGATCCAGAGAGAGGGCTAACCCCAGGTTGTCTATATATATTTCTGGACCCTAAAAAGTTCTGCAATTTCCTCCTTAAACCTCTCTGCCTCTCAATCGTGCTTTCCTCCTGCAAGAGCCTATTTACAAACCTACCTCTTTGACCCAGCTTTTGGACATCTGACCTAATATCTCCTGATGTGGTTCTGTGTCAGACTTTGCTTTATGATGTTCCTGTGAAAATGCCTTGGGAACTCTGATTCACGGTGGCCCAGGTTCGATTCCCGGCTTGGGTCACTGTCTGTGCGGAGTCTGCACGTTCTCCCCGTGTCTGCGTGGGTTTCCTCCGAGAGCTCCGGTTTCCTCCCACAAGTCCCGAAAGACGTGCTTGTTAGGTGAATTGGACATTCTGAATTCTCCCTCTGTGTACCCGAACAGGCGCCGGAGTGTGGCGACTAGGGGCTTTTCACAGTAACTTCATTGCAGGGCTAATGTAAGCCTATGTGTGACAATAAAGATTATTATATTACATTAAAAAAAGTTGGTGTTGCTTATCTGGCTCTCATTTTGGAATGAAAGAGGCAAGTTTAGTTTACCAAGCAGAGCAAATACTTGTAAAAAACAACTGGCACCCATAAATACACCTAGTATGGGATCACTTTGGCAATATAATATCCAGATTTGCTTCAGTCTTATCTTTATTTGTATTTTGCAGGTGATGAAAGAAATCAGCTGGGTGTTTGCTGGAAGTGACGGTGAAGTGCACCACTTGTTCCCTGCTGAAGGAGTATCTACAGATTAGAAAAACCGCTCAAGTCAGATAAGCAGGGCTTCTCCAGAGAGGGAAGTAAGACAAATAGGAGCCCGCATTTCTGGGAAATCTAGGATTGCTCATTTTTAAAAAAAAAGACTGCTGTCAGTGTCAAAATGGAGACAGTTTCCCAAGATTCGCAAATGGAGTGCCAGATTTGTTTTAATTATTACAGCCCATGTCGTCGCCCGAAGCAGCTGGATTGTAAGCACACTTGCTGCTCTGTCTGCCTTCAGCAGATGAGGAGCAGTCAGAAGGAGCTGATGTGCCCCTGGTGCCGAAGTGTGACCCAACTCTCCCCCAGCCTCTCGGTTTCTCAGCTGCCTGACGACCCAGAGATAATCACTGTGGTCAGCATCCCCCACGCTTCAGACCGCACCCCCGTCTTTATCCGGCTGCCCAGCAGCGGTTGCTACATGGTCCCTCTGACTGTGACCAAGGACAATGCCCTGTTGCCAGGAGAAGGCGGTTGCCAACTGTTGCCGGGGAACCAGAGGAAGACTGTCACTGCTGTGCTCATCCCCAGGGACCAGCAGCTGCATCGACAGCACCAGCCACACAATGGACCGAGGGACGAGGAGGAGGAGGAGGAAGGCAGGGAAGGGGTAAAGACCTCCACTTGCTCGGGTGTTTGCACTGTGCTCCTTGTGGCTTGCGTCCTCCTATTCCTCCTGGGCATCGTCCTGCACAACATGTCCTGCATCTCCAAGCGATTTACTGCCATTTCCTGTGGCTGAAATAACTGCTGAGCTGTGAAAGGCGTTGAAAATTTACCCATGTGCGCGATACCCGGGCGATGGCTGAGCTGAAGAACGTAAAGCATTTTAGTCTCTTAAAGCATGGGCTACACAACAACGCTGGGGAAAGTTGACCAAACGCATAAAAGCTGCAAGAATGATTCATGTGGGAAGTGACTGGTACCTAAGGTGTAATCTGGGAGATCAGCTAACAGTACTTTGCGGTGGACTTTGATATGGTTTCGCGCGTTTGAAGCTAGAAAGCGTGCACAATTAATAGAAAGCTATTTCTTTAATACGGCATTGTATTTCTAATCCGCTATCAACTCCGTTCTAATGGGTGATGCAATAAAAAAATTCACAGCGTAACTTGAGTCCGCCTGTTGATGTTGGTAGGCGGCATCACTTTCCACAGACCATCCTGTTAAAACTTGGGCTCTAAATCGTTGGAATTCATTGAGTTGTAACAATCTAGCTCACATATTGTGTCACCAGCAGCTGGGATGGGAGGGAGAACAGGGTTTTAGACAGGTGCAGTCAAACACAAGAAAACTATAATTTTACTTGGGGCTAATTTGTATAAATTCCTCGATACTTTTAATATTTTAACTTTTGAATAAACTGTTGGGATTGAGCTTAATCTAGTTTTTATTTCGCTTTTAGATTTGTATATAGAAGTGTAGCAGTTTGTAAGTCTGTAACTCATCGCAGTGATATATATTCGCAAGGAACACAAATGAATTTAGACACTTTTTGGTCAGCTATTAAATGGAGACAGTTTGCTATGTTTTATATGTGCGCAGATATTGAGAACAAATGGTAGTAGAGTAATGAGTTGTAGTTACACTTTTCTTTGCCAGCACGAAATGGAACTACGATAGTGGATTGTTTTAGTTCATCATTGGCTAGGTGATAATTCAACTATGTAAAAGACATATTGATACGTTTAATTGGACAGCATTTTCGACAGAGATGGATTTCAAACTGTGAGTGGCATAGTCAATTATCACTTTTAATGTATCAAACGTGACGATGTTTCTCATCTGGCGCTTTCAGTCTGGGTTTTTAAACCATTCTGCCAGATTTAATAAAATTCCGAATGCAGAATGTTTTAAACGAGAGAGAGAAAAAAAAAACACGAATTGATTTGTCATTAAAGATGTGGTTTTGGTGTCCTGTGCTATGGCGCTAGATGTTTGAAAAGATTTGAGTGGCATTGTTGGAGGTGACTGCAAACCGTGGCAAGGAAGATCAGAAAAACGATGTTTGGCGACCCAGGTAATGTCGAATGAGAGGAATGATCCATTATGACTTAAGATGACATGGCAGAAAAATGAAATTAGAAATTCTGATTGGAGCTGAGTTGAAATGTTCAGGGTGTACTGTCAGGTTTTGTACAGATTTACAAGTAAAGGATAATGATGCACTCTGCTCCAATTTAGATTTTGTCATCTTTCTAGACAAGGAGTCAAAGTTCTATAAATCCAACATTTACGCAGTTTCTCCCTGCCGCTTTCGAAGTAGAAAGTCCAGACAGGTTTTGAGGGCAAAATGCAGAAATTTGTCCCCAAATCATTTTAACCAGTTATAATCTGTGGAAGCTCTGTTTATTTGATTTATCTGGCCATTTCCATGTACAGTCTTCATTGTAATCCCAGTGGGTGACTGGGTGACAGGATCTTATTGAGTCTCTGCTCGCTCAGTGGATGCAAGTGATGGCAAATCCTTTGTCTGACAGAACACACAGTAATGGTTGATATAGCGGGAACATGTCTCAGCTAATATCTCACCATGACGGCTGCCCGCACATGTTATGAAATTGGTTTAACCTTTTCACGGGGTTATTTGTGTGTACAGACCTGTCATTGTGGTTGAACTAACTGAGGTTTCTGAGCTGCCAATGTGTGCACATAGCTGCGGTTACCTGCCAAAAGATGTGTATTTTTTGAGGGGAAGCGAAATTGCTGTTCATAGTTGCTGGTTGTTGTATTATCATTGTGCTATAGTAACAGAGAAATGCATGGGGCTGAAGTAGAGCAATTCTTTTCTCACTGAACTATTTTTTACCAGGCAGTGTTCTAAACATGCCTATTCTTTGTATTGATGTTCATTTGTTTAATGATGATTGTAAGGAGTGCATTGATATAAATAGACCACTGTACTGTGACTCTGGTTGTATTGACAACATTACTCGAGAGTTTTTAATAAACTTCAATAAACATGATCTCATTTCTTTATTCAACCAATCACAGTTGACTGCCGTCCCTAGAAAATATCAGTCGCCTCAATGATTTTCTCTTTTTGCAAATAGGCAGGAAAGGAAGGCAGTGGAGGATTTTTGATGTTGGTTTTGCGACCTGATGGGATCATTTTCCCTCTGGGGCTTTCTCAGTGAACAGGAAATTCCGAGGTCCAAATTCTGCATCAATAGAATTTATGTTGTTGACAGGGGCAGGTTTATCATACTGGATCTGTGCTTTTCAAACATCAGAAGACCCTCTGGTTGCATTCTTCGAGCCAGAGTCTCTGCGAAATGGCCGTCCCAGTTGGGTGGCCACACTATTACCTTTCACTTCCCTTAGTGGGGCGGCAGCCTCGGAGTAAGTTAGGCTGTGCCCACTTTTTATGGCAGTCACTGGCATAAACTGGGTAAGCTTAAAGGCCCTGGTCACTTTGAGAAGCTATGGGGGAGGATAAGCGTGTAAGGAAAGTGGGTAAGGTGTTGGGGCTGTGAATGATGGGTCGAATGGGGGTTAGAATGGGTCGGGTGGTCAGTCGGGGGTTGAGGGTGGTCAAGGATCTGGGAGGGTAGTTGGGGGTTGGGAGGTGATCAGAAGGGTGGAGGGGGGAAAATTGTGGTCGGGAGTTCGGTTGGGGGCAGCCGGGGAGTATGGTTGGGGGTTAGTCAGGGGTCAGGAGGGCAGTTGGGGTGTCAGGAATGTAATAGGGGGTCAGGGTGTGTGTGATAGTTGGGAGGTAGTCAGAAGGGGGGGGGTCACGGTTGTGAGGGTAATTGGAGGTTGGGGCAGACGGGGTTGGGGTGTTAGGTTAGTCGGGGGTAGTTGGAGGATGGGGAGTTAGATGAGAGATCCAGGAGGAGGGTCAGTGGGGAGGTGGAGGGTCAGTAATATAGTTACTCAGTATTTAGAAGTGGTGATAATCTTTCTAATTTATCCTATTCTGCCAAGAGAGTCAGAACCAACAATTTAAATCAAGGGTTTCAGATGGTTCACAGTTCTGGTTAACTGCACATTAGAATTTCCTGGGCAATTTCCGTACAAGCCGCACATGGAGACTTCCGGGGAACCCCCGCACATCTTCCCGGATACCACCAGGGTACCACCCCACCCCCTGGGGAATGGAAGTTCTGGCCCATTTCTAACTGGACAATGACGGTGTAGGACTGGGAACTTTGGACCTTATCGCATTTTCTTCTAGCATCATCTTCCAAAAAAACCGAGCTGGAAATTTGAACCAGCTGCAATATCTATTGTGGTGGAAGAGAAAAAGTACGGGCTTCAAAACAATTTTGAAGTGGCACGTGAGATTTGGAAAAGGTATGTTTCTGTTTTCCCATGCTTAGTTCCAAGTGTTAATGAAGGATAGAAATTCTGATGTACATCAGTTATTGGCTGTCTTAAAGAGAGATGGTTATTGTTCATCATTTCCTTTTTTAAAAATGTATTTTATTACAAACATGTATCAAAATAGGTTATAGCGAATAAACACCCCGGGAAACATACTTCCCAACAATCAACTGTACAGTCTGTACAGATTTTTCCCATTTCTCACCCCCCTCCCCCGCGACCTACAGCCCCCCAAACATGGTCACAAACATCCCCCACCTTTCCTCAAATCCCCCTGAAGAGCCCCTGAACTCATACTTCATCTTCTCTAACCGCAGGAAGTCATGCAGATCATCCAACCAAACCACTACCCCTTGTGGCGATGCCACTCCAGCAAAATTTGTCGCCGTGCAATCAGAGAAGCGAAGGCCACGACACGGCCTCCCTCCTCTCCATGAGCTCCGGCTTCTCTGAGACCCCAAATATCGCCACCAAAGGGTCCGGGTCCACCTCCTCGTCCACTATCCTGGCTAAGACCGTGAACACTCCCGGCGAAATCTTCCCAATTTTTCACGACCCCAAAACATGTACGTGTGATTCGCTGGCCCCGCCTACACCTCTCACATTGATCTGCTACCCCCTGAAAGAACCCACTCATTCTCGCCCGAGTCATGTGCACCCTATGCATCACCTTAAACTGTATCAGGCTCATCCTTGCACAAGAGGAGGTCCCGTTTACCCTTCGCAGTGCCTCACTCCATACTCCCCAATTGATCTCCGTTCCCAACTCCGCTTCCCATTTCTCCTTGATCTTCACCACCCGCTCGCTTCCCAGCCCTCCCAGCCACTTATATATATCCCCAATTCTTCCCTCCCCTTCCACATCCGGAAGCAGCAGTCACTCCAGCAGGGTGTATCCCGACAACCTTTCGCGCAAAGTCCCTAACCTGCAGATACCTGAACTCACCACCCTTGGCAGCTCTACCCTCTCCCTTAGCTCCTCCAGACTGGCGAACCTTTTCTCCAAATACAGATCCCTCACCTTGACCAGCCCACTTTCCTCCACCTCCTGTATGCACTATCCATCGCCCCCGGCTCAAACCCATGATTCTCGCACAGCGGCGTTAGCACCAACATCCCTTCCACCCTAAAATGCCTCCCCAACTGATTCCATATCTTCACTGTGGACTGCACCACCGAACTCCTTGAATACCTACTCGGAGCCATTGGCAACGCTGTTGCCACCGTAGCTCTCAAACTAGACCACTTACAAGATTCCTTCTCCATCCTAACCCACTCTACCACTTCCCCTTCCCACCACCGCCGCACCTTGTCCACATTCGCCGCCCAATAATATTGAAGCAAGTTTGGCAATGCCAACCCCCCCTACTGCCTCGGCCTCTGTAGGGTCTTCCCCACCCTCGGCACCTTCCCCACCCATACATAATCAGAAATGATCGTGTCCCCTTTCCGAAAAAAGGCCTCTGGTATAAAGATTGAGAGAGCTTAAAAGATAAACAAGAACCTCGGCAGAATATTCATTTTCACCACTTGGACCCTCCCCGCCAACGTTAGGTGCAGTGTATCCCACCTCTTAAGATCCTCCCTAGCCTCCTCCACCAGCTTCGTTAAGTTCCACTTATGGAGCTCCGTCCATTCCCTCACTACCTGAATCCCCAAATACCTAAACCTATCCCTCGCGAGGGTAATGGCATCCCCCCTAAATTAGCCCGCTGTGCCAGCTCATTCACCGGGAATACCTCACTTCCATCAGTGAGAACAAGCTATCAGGCAATCAGCTTCTCCAATTCCTCCAAGCCTAGAACCCATGTGATTTGATAGGTAATTTTGTAGAAGGTGTTATTTTTAGAATCAAGGCTATGGATAGCGAATAGATTTGTAGAATTTATGGAACCAAAGGAGGCCATTTGATCCATCCTACCTGTGCTAGCTGGTAAAAGAGCCAATCAGCCTAATCTCACTAACCACCTGTAGCTTTGTAGGTTACGGCACATCAAGTGCACATTCAAGAATTTTAAAAAAAAATTTGGAGTCCCCAATTATTTTTTTTTCCAATTAAGGGGCAATTTAGCGTGGCCAATCCACCTACCCGGCACATCTTTGGGTTGTGGGGGCGAAACCCACGCAAACACGGAAAGAATGTGCAAACTCCTCACAGACAGTGACCCAGAGCCGGGATCGAACCTGGGACCTCGGCACCGTGAGGCAGCAGGGCTAACCACTGCGCCGCTGTGCTGCCCCCCAGTATTTTTTTTAAAATGTGATGAGGATTTCTGCCTCCACCACCTTTCCTGTCAGTCATTTCCAGACCCCCAACATACTCTGGGTGAAAGGAATCCTTCTCGACTCCTCTCTAATCCTTCTGTCAATGAACTTGAACCCGTGCCCCCTGTTATCGACCTTCCTGCTAATGAAAGTAGGTCCTTACTGTCGACTCTGTCTCAGTCCATGAGGCGATATATTTCCAAGTCAGGATGGTGTATGTCTTGGAGGGAAAATGCAGGTGGTGGAGTTCCACATGTGTCTGCTATCTTTCTGCAGTCTGCAGCTTTCTTCCTGACCACCCACATGTGGTCAATCTATGTATCTGCAGACTTAATCATCTCCTCTCCGGGTAAGTGTAAATCATTGATATGTACCACAAACAGCAAGGTGGCCGGTACCCCAACGAAAACTTGTCTTAGAGTCACAAAAATACCTGGCAACCGTCACTCTTTGTTTCCACGGGTTCTTTTGTACGTCAAACATCTTAGGTACGAACTGTTGAAATTTGTCACAAGATAACGTCCACCGTTATCAGTTTTTTTAAATAAACATTTTATTGAGGTATTTTTGGTATAGTAACAACAACAAAATAAACAATATACATGAAACCATAAACATAGTGCAAAAGCCTCTCGTACAGGTCTCACCTTTATTAACCCCCTACTCTAAGCTAAACTAACCCCGCCCCCTTTCTGCTGACGATTAATTTTCCGCGAAGAAGTCGACGAATGGTTGCCACCTCCGGGCGAACCCTAACAGTGACCCTCTCAAGGCGAACTTGATTTTCTCCAAACAGAGAAAGCTAGCCATGTCCGATAGCCAGGTCTCCGACTTCGGGGGCTTTGAGTCCCTCCAAGCTAATAGTATCCATCTCCGGGCTACCAGGGAAGCAAAGGCCAGAACGTCTGCCTCTTTCTCCTCCTGGATTCCCGGGTCTTCCGATACCCTGAAAATCGCCACCTCTGGACTCAGTGCCACCCTTGTTTTTAACACCGTGGACATGACATCCGCAAACCCCTACCAGAATCCCCTAAGCTTCGGACATGCACAGAACATGTGGACATGGTTCGCTGGTCCTCCCGTACATTTTGCACACCTGTCCTCCACCCCAAAGAATCTGCTCATCCGGGACACTGTCATGTGAGCCCGATGAACAACCTTAAATTGTATCAGGCTGAGTCTGGCACATGTTGCAGACGCGTTGACTCTACTCAACGCGCCACCGTTATCATTTATCAGACCACCCAGCTCCCCTCATGTTTGGATTGTTTGAGTGATGACTGTATTCGCCTGTGTGAGTATCTGAATGTTGGGAAATATGTTCATACGGCTGGCAGCTGGAAATGATCCAGAGCTGTGCTTGGCTCGGTCGCTGTTTGCTACTTTTTGTAATCAGGATAAACATTGACTAACTGGTAGAAAGCTTTGTCAGTGTCACTGCACCAATCCGCGTCTAATCTACTATGCATTACAGAAATTATGCTGCATTGTATCTACAATTATGGGCACAATGCTAACCAGTGTTACATTTCGCCTTGGCTGACTGGAGCAGTCTTGTCTGTGAGTCAGAAGGCTACAGCTCTGGAGTCCGTAACACAGGCTGAGGCTCCAATGCAACATTGGCATTAAGGTAGGGGATGTGGGCGTGGTCATTTGGATCAAGCTGTTATGGTGAGACCCTGCCTGAAGGTTCAAAGGGAACTACAAGACCCCAATGGCATTTTTCAAAGGGCAATGGTGTGTCCTTGACCAACATTCTTTTTCAAACTGAACCAAATTTAATGATCATTCAACACGTTGCTTTAGGGACCTTGCTGGGTGTACATTAGCTTCCACTTTGGTTACATTTCAACTTCACCAGTTATGGAGCATTTCTGGATGTCCTGGCAATATGAAAGGAGCTACACAAATGCAAGTCTTACTTCTAATGCTCTCAGCCATTAGCCAATTACCAATCTCAATCAATTACCAATTTTCCGCTCCTGGGAAAAATCATGAAGGCCGTCGTGAACTCGGCCAAGTTTCACGACGGCCTCGGAGCCCGCTCCTCTCACCGTATTCATCCACACCCGGGGGGCTAGAAGCGGCGTTCCGTTATTCTCGGCCGCCGGGCCTTGACGCTTGCGTCAAGGCGGCGTGCTGAGAGTGACGCGACGGCGGTGCCTATGTGATGTCAGCCGCGCATGCGCAGGTTAGCCGGCTCCAACCCGCACATGCGCGGCTGACGTCACGACGGCTGACAGCTCAAACCCGCGTATGCGCGGTGGCCATATTTCCCCTCAGCCGCTCCGCAAGACGTGGCGGCTTGATCTTGCGGGGCGGCGGAGGGGAAATAGTGCGTCCGATTGAGACGCCGGCCCGACGATCGGTGGGCACCGATCGCGGGCCTGTCCCCTCCCGAGCACAGTCGTGGTTCTCATTCCCCACCAGGCCCCCTACAAGACCCAAAACAGGCATCTCACAGCAATTTCATGACAGCAGCGACCAGGTGTGGTTGCCGCCGTCGAGAAACGGTCGTGAACGGCAGGCCGCTCGGCCCATCCGGGTCGGAGAATCGCCGGTCACCGTGAAAAACGGCGAGCGGCGATTCTTCCGAGTGGGGGTTGGGAGAATTGTGGGGGGCGCCAGGGGGTCGTGAAATTAGTCGGGGGGCCCTCCCGCAATTCTCCCACCTGGCGTGGGGAGCGGAGAATTGCGCCCACAGTGTCCAATCAGAAGCAGCATTGTTTATTGTAATATCCTTTAAGTTTTGCGGACTATCCTAGTTTTACATGAGTATTTGATCTTTTATTCTTTAAGACAATCTTCTGCAGAAACTAAAATAATCTCAATTCTCTGGACCACGTGACACCATGTGTCAAAACTTCAGCACATTTCTCTTTTTACTTAAAATTGGCAAACGAAGTAAGATTAGTTGGCTGAAAACAAAACTTGCATTAAACTATTTTAGAAAGCTATTTCTCGCATACGTAATAGCTTCAAAAGTGGGTATGACAGTTAGTTTCTGAAACAACTTCCATTCCTCCGAAAGTACCCTGAGGATGACAACACCCAGGGCGGCATGGTGGCACAGTGGTTAGCACTGCTGTCTCACAGCGCTGGGGACTCGGGTACAATTCCGGCCTTGGGCCACTGTCTGTGCGGGCTCTGCACGTTCACCCAGTGTCTGCGTGGCCCGGTTTCCTCCCACAGTCCAAAGATGTGCAGGTTAGGTGGATTGGCCACGCTAAGTTGTCCCTTAGTGTGCAAAAGTTAGGTGAGTTTACTGGGTTATGGGGATAGGATGGGGGCGTGGGCCTAGGTTAGGGTATTCGTTCAGAGGGACAGGGCAGACGCAATGGGCTAAATGGCCTCCTTCTGCACTTTAGGAATTCTATGATTCTATTCCATATTGATCCTAGATATCTCAATATCTTAATTATTTCTTCACAAGGGTCACAAAAAATAGAATCATAGAATCATCATATGTAAAATGAGTCCTTAAAATGGTGGACAGTAAGAATGTCATAAATGCATCACTTACAGTAGGCCTTCAACTGGAAAGAAACACTGGGCAGCACGGTGGTGCAGTGGTTAGCACTGCTGCCTCACGGCGCCAAGGACCTGGGTTCGATCCCGACTCTGGGTCACTGTCCGTGTGGAGCTTAGATATTCTCCCCGTGTCTGCCTGGGTCTCTGCCCCACAACCCCAAAAGATGTGCGGGGTAGGTGGATTGTCCAAAAAAAGAATTGGATACTCTAAATTAATTATTTTTTTTAACTGGAAAGAAACAAGGTGAGATCCCAGTCCCGACCATTGTATACATTTCTGTGTCTCATTCAACTGAGTTATTAACTCCAGTCTCATTGCTGTGAAGTTGGTTAGATTTTAGTATCTTCGTAACGAAGAAGGCGCAAAGGTACTTCTTCAAGTGGCATTAACACTGAAAACACTTCCGTTTGGTTACAAAGGTATATGTGAGGGGGAACAAATGTTATAAGAATATATAAATATCCCTATCGCTTTGTGCAAGAAATAATTTGTAGCTTGTCTCAATAAATTGCTGACTCGGAAATGATGGCCATAAATTGGTGTCAAAATAATGCTGAAGCAAATGGCGTTGACTGTTCTGTGCCGATCACACAGCAGCGTCAGGTGTGGGACAGTTACTGTGTGAGATGCATTGCCCCATTATTAACTCCATGAAAGTAGCATTTTGCTGTCTGTCTCCCCACTGGAATTGTGTCAGATTGCTGTATTCACACAACAAATACCAAGTAAGCTGGCCACAGGAAGTTGGAGCTCGTCTGGAGCGAGGCATAGAGCCTGTTTTGAAGGTAATTAAGACCTGCACATGTTTAGCTAAACCTGGATTAGCTGTCAGAGATTCTTTTGACAATGTGCAATGTGTTAATTACTGCCAATGAACCTTTCTGGCATCAACATTTGACTATTACCAGACTGGAGGGTCCTTCTTTCAACTTTTAATTGTTAGTGAAGATTTTAAGAAGGTGAAATGTAACTTTTAATAAAAAACACTTTTCCTTTCTTGTCTCTGTGTCTTCGTTCTTTCATCCAATGTTTTTCTTTGATTTTCTGCACCTGATTTGACATTCAATTCACCCACGTTAATTTACACTTCCTTTTGTGCTGTTTGTTTCACAATCCTTTGATTAAGGGGAGTCTGAACACAGCTGATTGCACTCACAACACTGTTATCAGCTGACACTTCCAGCAAACTTGATGCACTATCAATTATGATGAGACGAGAGTAGAGAGTAATCGAAGCTTTATTACTGTGGAGCCTCCCGCAGCTCTTGCCGAAATGGCTGCAGCTCGGAGAGCCCACACATTTATACACCGCCTACTGGGCGGAGCCAGCAGGCAGGGATCTACCCCCATACCTGTAGTACAGGGGCCTTACCGTAATACCCTCGTATACAGTATATAATATAACAGTGGTGACTACCACATTCACCCCCTGTTAAAAAAGGGTTACATAAAGGTTGTTGGAAACTATTTACATTCAGGTTGTTAAAAAAATTTAGAAGGAGTCTACAAATTTAGATGGTCGGGCGCCTTGATCCGCCGTTGCGAGCGCCGCAGGTGTGGTGTTGATGCCGGTGTTGGTTCGGTTGTCGGTGACTCCAGGAGCATGTTGACCTTATCTTCATCCACGGGTGGGAGCAAGAGGAGGGTGGATCGTCCTGGAGCAGGGGCTGTGGTGGGGTGCGCCAGGGGAAGGGAGGGTGGTGCCGGGACAGAGGGGGGTGGGTGTGTGGGGACCCAGCTGGTGACAGGTCCCGGAGGGAGACTGTGTCTTGGCGGCCATCGGGGTACGCTACGTAGGCATACTGCGGGTTCGCATGGAGTAGCTGTACCCTCTCAACCAACGGGTCCACCTTGTGTAGCCGCACATGCTTACGGAGAAGAACGGGTCCTGGAGCTGCCAGCCATGTTGGGAGCGAAACCCTGGAGGTGGACTTCCTAGGGAAAGCAAAGACACGTTCATGGGGACTTTCATTAGTCGCAGTACACAGGAGTGACCGAATGGAGTGAAGTGCGTCGGGGAGGATCTCCTGTCAGCGGGAGGCCGGGAGATTTCTGGACCGTAGGGCCATTTGGACGGGCTTCCAGACCATCCCATTCTCCCGCTCCACCTGCCCATTTCCCCAGGAGTTGTAGCTGGTTGTCCTGCTCGAGGCAATGCCCCCGTTGAGCAGAAACTGACGCAGCTCATCGTTCATAATGAGGATCCCTCGTCGCTGTGGACGTAGGCGGGGAAACCGAACAGAGCGAAGATGGTGTTAAGGGCGTTGATGACGGTGGCAGGCGTCATGTCGGGGCATGGGATGGCGAAGGTGAATCTTGAGTACTCATCGACTACATTGAGAAAGTACGTGTTGCGGTCGGTGGAGGAGAGGGGCCCTTTGAAGTCCACGCTGAGGCATTCAAAGGGGTGGGAGGCCTTCACCAGGCATGCACGGTCTGGCCGGTAAAAGTGCGGTTTACACTCCGCGCAGACCTGGCAGTCTCTGGTGATAGACCTGACTTCCTCGATGGAGTAGGAAGAGGATGGCTAATCGATCAGTGCTGAACACGCACTTCTCCTTGTAGATTAGGTTAAGGAGTTTGGCAGCGTGGAGGAATTTGGAAGGTTAGCGTCGTGATCCTGCAGGTCGTGGCCGCAGATGGTGACGTTGTCCAGGTACGGGAAAGTGGCCCACAGTCCGTACCGGTCAACCATTCGGTCCATCTCCCATTGGAAGACTGAGACCCCATAAGTGACGCCGAAGGGAACCCTAAGAAAATGGTAAAGGCGGCCGTGTTGCGGTGTATTGGTGGTCCTCCTTGCCTTGATTGGAGAGCTGGTGGTAGGCAGATTTCAGGTCTAATGTCGAGAAGACCCGGTATTGTGCAATCTGATTGACCATATCAGATATGCGAGGAAGGGGGTACGCATCGAGCTGCGTGTACCAATTGATGGTCTGACTGTAGTCAACGACCATCCTGTTTTTCTCCCCAGTTTTTACCACTACCACTTGGGCTCTCCAGGGGCTGTTGCTGGCCTCGATGATTCCTTCCCGCAGCAGCCGCTGGACCTCAGACCTGATGAACGTCCTATGCTGGGCGCTGTACCGTCTGCTCCTGGTGGCGACGGGTTTGCAATCCTGGGTGAGGTTCGCAAACAGAGAAGGTGGGTCGACCTTAAGGGTCGTGAGGCCGAATACAGTAAGGGCTAGTAGGGGCCCGCCAAATTTCAACGTAAGGCTCTGGAGGTTGCACTGGACGTTCAGGCCGAGTAACAAGGCAGCGCAGAGGTTGGGGAGGACGTAGAGGCGGAAGTCGCTGAACTCTACGCCCTGGATGGTGAGGGTGGCAATGCAGTGCCCCCGGATCGCCACGGAGTGGGATCCAGAGACCAGGGAGATTCTCTGGTTGGTGGGGTGGACCGTGAGGGAGCAGCGCCTTACCGTATCGGGGTGGATGAAGCTTTCAGTGCTCCCGGAGTCCAGAAGGCAGGAAACCTTGTGCCCATCGATCTTTACAGTCGTCGACGCGGTCGCGAGGTTGTGCGGTCGTGTCTGGTCGATCGTGACGGAGGCCAGGTGTGGCTGGTCGGCGGTGGTTGCAGGCCCGATGAGATGTCCGATGAGCAGGGATCCTGAGGCAGGGAAGATGGTGGCGCCCACGGGCCGCACGTGTGAGCCGAGCAAGATGGCGAGTAAGATGGCAGCGCCCACGGGCCGCACGTGTTGTGAGGGGAGCAAGATGGCGGCGCCCACGGGTCGCATATGGGGGCACCAGGGCAACAGCGGCGAACGAGCAGGCCTGGCACACAGCAGCAAATTGTCCTTTCTTACCGCAGGCCTTGCAGAGCGTGCTCCGTGCTGGGCAGTTTTGTCGGGGGTGCTTTGACTGTCCACAGAAGTAGCACTTGGGTCCCCCGAGGGTGTGTGGTTGCCGCGTGGCGCAGGCCTGGGGTTGACAGGGGGCGGTTGCCGACGGGGTGTACGGTAGGGTGTTCGCTGGTGGGGCCCACGATGTCCAGGAGGATTGGGCCGTGCGGTCGGGGGCATACACTATTGTGTGAGGTGACTGTGAGCGAGAGCGCTAGTTTCTTGGTCGCCGCAAGGTCGAGGGTCGCCCCTTCAAAGAGTCGCTGGCGGATGTAGGGACACTCTGTGCCTGTAACGAACGTGTCTCTAAGTAGCAAGTCCGAATGTTCAGCGGCCGAAACGGCCTCGCAATCGCAGTCTCTCACTAGGAGTTGCAGGGCACGCCAGAAATCCTCCACAGACTCACCGGGGAGTTGATGCCGCGTGGAGAGGAGGTGCCTGGCGTAGATTTTGTTGGTCTGCTCCATGTAGTTCTCCTTCAGTTGCGCCATGGCCTCAGCGTATGTCGGTGCATCCCGGATGAGGGGGAAGATGTTCGAGCTCAGCCGCATGTAGAGGATCTGGAGCTTCTGTGCCTCTGAGGGTGGGTCAGTCGTAGATCCGATGTATGCCTCGAAGCAAGCTAGCTAATGTGCGAAGGCCGACTTGGGGTTGTCTGCTTGAGAGTGCAGCTGCAGGCGATCCGGCTTGATGCGGAGATCCATCGTTTTAAAATCTCTGCGTAATAAATTGATGCACTATCAATTACAACGAGATGAGAGTAGAGAGTAATCAAGGCTTTATTACACAGAGATGTGGAGCCTCCCGCAGCTGTTGCCGAAATGGCTGCAGCTCGGAGAGCCCACACATTTATACTCCCCCTACTGGGCGGAGCCAGCGGGCAGGGATCTAACCCCTTACCTGTAGTACAGGGGCCTTATCGTAATACCCTTGTATGCAGTATATAATACAACAGTGGTGACTGCCACAAACCTATTATGCAAAATATCACTGAGATAAATTAGGAAAGGCAAAAACAACAGCTTCATGTCAGTGATGGCGCAATATTTAGGAGCTACCAGTGAACATGGGTCAGGGGTCGAAAACCTGACTTGAAAAAACAGGCAAACCTTCCGGTCTCCAGATGATCCAACTTCTGAGATACCTCGGAAGATGCACTGGGGGATTGCCTGGAAGCCCCTGTACAAGGTGGGAATTAGCCAGTAAGTTTCTGGGATACCTCGGAAGATGCACTGGGGGATTGCCTGGAAGCCCCTGTACAAGGTGGGAGTTCAACTTCCATTGGGCAGTTACGCTGGACCTGGAATCCTCAAACTCTCATTTAAATTGGAGGCGTCAGATAGTTTTGACCCTCTCAGCAAAATAGATATCCAGGAAATGTTTGAAGGATTAAAACCATTTCCAACTCCTGGATAATTATAGTAATGACGCCCCTGATCCCCCACTGCACCTCTAACAAGCCGCCAACACTTGACTATCCCCCTGGCCACCTGACTAGCCCCCACAACCCTTGATGCCAGCCATCCCCCCTCAACACGCCCACCCAACTGGCCTACTCTTGCTTCTAAGTCTTATGTTACTACGAGTCGCCCCTAACCCTTTGACCCCCCCCCCCCCCCCTTTCCATGACTATCTCCCTATCCCAGAAACCTCGACCAGCTGACTACATCCCGGGCGGGATTCTCCCATACCCGGCGGGGCGGGGGGTCCCGGCAGGACGGAGTGGCGTGAAGCACTCCGGCGACGGCCGACCCCAAAGGTGCAGAATCCTCCGCACATTCGGCAGATAGGCCGGCGCCGGAGTGATTTGCCCG
The DNA here is from genome assembly GCF_902713615.1 of Scyliorhinus canicula. Lineage (NCBI taxonomy): Eukaryota > Metazoa > Chordata > Chondrichthyes > Carcharhiniformes > Scyliorhinidae > Scyliorhinus > Scyliorhinus canicula. Next base: position 8,865,675 of record NC_052150.1, on the reverse strand, counting down.
GCGGGGGGTCGGAGAATCCTACCTCCCATCGCTCATCAGCACCCAACTAACCCCCACACAAACCTGACTACAATCCCAACCATCCCCCTGACTACCCAACACCCCCATGACCATCTGACACCCTGACTGACCCCAAACCCCCACTCATTTACCCCTGACACTGACCTCTCCTAACTTGTCAAGTAGTGCTATGTTCCCTGCATGCACAGATGGCGAGGTAGTTGAAGTGATCAGAGAACATACGGCTTTGTAAATGAACAAAACTATTTATTAATTAACTGAAGGGTTTCTATGATGTTTATTAAAATTACAGTTGGATATGACGGCTAAATACAATTATCTATGATTAACTATTATTAATTACTGTTGACTCAGGAGCTGCTTGATTTGTGACTGCACTCCCGTCCAGCTTCTGTGTCTCTCTGTGCTGTCTGGGACATTACATCCTGTCCCTCAGTAGCCTGTCTTCCAGTGACCTACTCCTGTAGCCACGCCACCTGTGGTCAGATGCTGGTATTGTAATCTATGCATGCAGGCACTAAGCCACAGGAAAGGTGCTGAGCAGCCGCGGGAAAGTCCTCCGGGAACTCAGAAAATCAACACTTTTAGCATGCAAATAGGCCACTAAACGTGTTGACCCCGCGCTCCCCCCTCCACTCCAGGACCACTGTAACTACAAAGAAATGCCCCAGAAATAACTCTGGGACCCAAAAGGACAGGAGAACCAGTAAAAGCCTGGAGAGGAGGAACAGGACGTCAGCGAGCATGCGGGACAAGCCCTTGGGACGCTGGGTCACAATCCTGGAACTCCCTCCCTAACAGCACTGCGGGTGTACCTACGCCACACAGGCTGTCGCAGTTCAAAAGGACAGCTCACCCCCACCTTCTTAAGTCCGATTAAGGATGGGCAATAAATGTTGGACTCGCCAGCGACACTCACAACGCATAGATGAATCAGAAAAATGATCTGGTCATTATCACATTGCTGTTTATGGGACCTTGAAATTGGCTGCAGCTTTACAGAACCAACAGCACTTTAAAAATGCTCGTAAATGCATTTTGGGAGACTGTGAAGGGCAAAACATAAATGCAAGTCTTTTATCGTGCTCAGACAGTAGTTTATTTTTAATGCTTTAGCAATACTGTGAACTAGATAAAGTCATACTTCGCACAACTGTTTTCAGATTTGCATTTTGTCATCAAATCTCAGTGTGTTACTCGGAGAGTTGAAACGCGTAACGATAAATATGCAAAGTTTGTGAATTTGCTGGAGTCTGGTTGTACAAGAGCAATGGAGAAGTACCACAGGGTCTCTATGGCATAAATCATGGTCGAAATGGAACCGTAAGCATATATTCTTTGCAAATTGACGTTCCCTGGAAATATAATCCTCTTGATCAAATATGATGCGGAACACTATAATTGCTTTTGCTACCTCTGAGGAGGAACTCTGGGCACCAACCTAATAATTTGTTAAAGTCCTGCAGAGATGGTGTTGATGTGTTAACAACTCTAATTGCCCAGTCTTACACTTCCAATCCGGGCCCAAAAGATTCAGTCCGAGCTTTGATTAACATTTCGATATGTCTGGGTGACTTTATCCAGTTTTCCGAATGTTTGGCAAAGTCCCCGGCACTTGTGCAATCCCACCTTGCTGGCCTTGCAAGGGGCTGGTTTAACTCACTGGGCTAAATCGCTGGCTTTTAAAGCAGACCAAGCAGGCCAGCAGCACGGTTCGATTCCCGTACCAGCCTCCCCGGACAGGCGCGGAATGTGGCGACTAGGGGCTTTTCACAGTAACTTAATTGAAGCCTACTCGTGACAATAAGCGATTTTCATTTCATTTCAGGAGAGAGTTCAAGTGCCAGAAGAACCTCATGCCCATTTGAATCTGTGAAAATTGGTCTCAATGTGCTCACACTCGCTGTCGCATTTCAGATTTCACATCCTGCCACACCTCATGCACACCTGTGACCCAAATTCCATTTCCATAAAAGAATGAATCAGAACTCTGGAACAATGAACAGGGAGAAATGAAAGCATCAGTCATGATGCAGAAATATCTCAACACAAATATATTGTTAATAAGATTTTTCTTCTGCCAGTTCACTAGAGGAAAGAATAAACTAATAGCATGGTAGCACAGTAGCACAGTAGTTAGCACAGTTGCTTCACAGCTCCAGGGTCCCAGGTTCGATTCCGGCTTGGGCCACTGTCTGTGCGGAGTCTGCACATTCTCACCGTGTCTGCGTGGGTTTCCTCCGGGTGCTCCGGTTTCCTACCACAGTCTAAAGATGTGCAGGTTAGGTGGATTGGCCATGATAAATTGCCCTTAGTGTCCAAAAAGGTTAGGTGGGGTTACCGGGTTACGGGGATAAAGGGGTGGAGGCATGGGGCATCAGTAGGTGCTCTTTCAAAGGGCTGGTGCAGACTTGATGGGCCAAATAGCCTCCTGCACTGTAAATACTATGAAATAAATGCTACGAAATGCAAAGGTTTCTAACCTGATTAACAAGTGAAAATGTACATTTTGTATCCTTATTGACATTTTTACCAGAACCTTCTGTCACAATATGTGGATATTGTAAAGCACATAAAGGGTTAATGTAATGTTACTACTCTAGTCACTAGATGGTGCTATAGAGCAACCATATAAATATCACATACCTCCTTGATCTCTGGGAGATAGATGGAGATACATGGAGAGAGTGGGAGAGAGCAAGACCGAGTAGTTGTGAGATAGTTGAACTAATAGTATAGTTAAAAGTGTAGATGTGTGGTGTAATCTTTACTGAACTAATTCCTTAGTAATATGTTCGAATCTAATTCAGTGTAGTGTAATAAATTAGCTTTTTTATTGAACACAGCTTGCTGTTCTTTGTTAGCAGTACAACCTTCACCACCCTGAAAGACTTAAAACAAAGAACACCACACCTTCAGCCTCTCAAAAGCTTTAAACTGACATCCGTCCCAGAGTGGGGAGTCTTGTCAGTTAAAGAAAGCTTTGAAAATGAAACTTTGCGAGTGCTTATTTCTACTTCAGATATGCATTGAGGAGCTGGTGGATTGTGTATGATGTTACCAGAGTCACCTTCCAAGATTTGCAATATATTGTTCCGTCAAATGTCTCAGGTAAGAATGGTAGAATATGACGAGTTGTAAAGGTGGAGGTTTGCTCATGTCCAGTGGCGGAATTGTGCCTTGTGGGGCCCCACACTCACTTTCATTTCTGCCCCCCCCTCCAATGATGCCACGACACTCCCTCAATGACATTGCACCTCTCCTCCAATGATGTCACGCCCCTCCTGACCCCTCCCACCCTCGCCCCACAGAACGCAAAGGTGGAAACCACAAAAATACACAAATTGATCACGGATTCAGTGCTTTTTAACGTGTAAAACACGCCTGTCTGAATAATTGGTGGATTGAAATCCAAGCTTACCTCTTGTAACGGTAAAGATGGTTAATATTGCGACGGGGCCGTGAGGCGAGCAAACATGGGATTGGCTGATGAGCTTCGAGATGGAAAAATCAGCTGACCACATCACTGTGGCAGAGGACAGTACAGGACAGGATGAGCCAGCCCGAGTCAGAAGCAAATACTCCCAAACAACAAGATGCATGCGCTGCCATTCAGCATATTTCAGAGTCTCATTCAGTTTCAATAGTTAACTTCCATACTTCCTCTCACTAAACCTCTCACTAAACCAAAGAGGTTATTGCTGTAAATTTACATGAGTGGAGTGTCCAGTGAGTCCAAGTCCAATATGAGTGACTCTGTCTACAGGATTCTATTCTGTGTCGTGGGGACTTCCTGAAGGCCTGTATTGAGAGCGCTGGCGGTTAGAATTACCAGTATATTACTAACTGCAACCGTTATATCAAACCAGCAATGGTCCATTTAAAAACAGAATTCAAAAAAGAAAATATGGAAAAGGGACAGATTTTTAAGATTTTGTTGCTTCATCCCTTGTTGACATGAAAATTTAGATAGTTTCTTTTTCTATACATTCCCTTTACAAAATCATCAATTACATCATCACAGGTAAAATCTTGTAAAGACGCACTTTCATTCGTCAATATTGCTGAACTTGTCAAATATTCCTGATTCATTGTTCTTCACAAATAATTTTTTAACTCTTTTCAATGCAGAAAAAGAATGTTCACTGCAGCATTGTTAGACAGGTATTGTTAAAAAAACATTTTCAGAATGGTTTCCACATTTGGAAAGGTTGCCTGCAAAAATCACGTACAGGTCTGTACAAATCAGCTGGTGATCTCAAAGCATAAAGCTCAGCAGTATCAGTTAAATGAATGAATTGTTCACTTCATCGTCAACAAGATTAGTGTCCATATCCTCCCAGTAGAATTGACTTAATTGCTTACTGCATTGGCTTTTAATATTCTCGTACAAACCTCTGTCAAAAAGCACACAACTAAATCTACAGTTTTCTTCAGATGTTCACTTCTACTCTGCAATTGCATCATTATTTGTCACAAATAACATTGACAATCTCAATGATGATCTTCTCTGTAATGTTTAAAGTGATTTCATTGTTCCTACTTTCATCAAAAAATAACTTCCTGCATCTTGTATGCTTCCCACCATCTGAGGAATCAGTGTTTTTTTGTTAATATTAGTAACTCCTTTTCCAAGCAAAAGTCATTTTGAACTTCCATGACAAAACTTTCAACTGAGGCTAACAATTGCGCAGCATTCACTAAAGCCGCATCAACATTTTTCAGCAATTTGCTGAGGGCACTAATTCTTTGAAGTAAATGGTTCCACAAAACAATAAAAACAGTAACATTGTATTTCAAATGTCTCTGCTGCGAATTTTGATTCAGCTTTCACACATAGTTTTCTGAATTTGATACTGTTATGTCTAATTATGTTTCCTTTATATCGGCAAATTTATCTCAAAGCTAAAACAGCATCTGCACAAGCTGACCACTGCTGTCACAAATTATTTTGAATGTCAAATATTTTCCATTTGTTTGCTCCAAGCGTGATTGTAACATATTTCACCGATGTGTGGAAACTGAAATTAAGGCATACATATTTTGAACAAAGTCAAAATATCATAGATTATCATAGAATGTACAGTGCAGAAGGAGGCCATTCAGCCCATCGAGTCTGCACCGGCTCTTGGAAAGAGCACCCTACCCAAGGTCAACACCCCCACCCTATCCCCATAACTCCGTAACCCCACCCAACACTAAGGGCAATTTTGGACACTAAGGGCAATTTATCATGGTCAATCCACCTAACCTGCACATCTTTGGACTGTGGGAGGAAACCAGAGCACCCGGAGGAAACCCACGCACACACGGGGAGAACGTGCAGACTCCGCACAGACAGTGACCCAAGCCGGAATCGAACCTGGGACCCTGGAGCTGTGAAGCAATTGTGCTATCCACAATGCTACCATGCTGCCCCTTACAAATATGTACAGCCCCCTTACATATTCAGCTGCAGCTTCGCATAATAAATTCAAGAAATGACTGGAACATGGATGAATAATGCACAGGTCCTTGCATTGTTCAGTCTTGCATGTATATTCATGCATGATTCATGCATGGATCTTCACTTTGACTGCTGCTGCTTTCCCTCCTAGTCATCTCAACGTTCACCAGTGTTTTTCCACTCTAAGCATACTTGACCAGTCAGAGTCTGACATCGCCTAACGAGCCTATCAACAATGGCACAGCTATCAGGCTCTGATTGCTGCCCAGATACACCAGCCAGCATGTCCCCCCCCCAGCCCCCATTGGTCGGGGCCCTGAGCCTAGGCATGGTGTGTTTCATTATAAGTCCTCCTCTGCTCTTTTCCTGACCATTCCATTAATGAATAGGTTATTCTCAGATAAAATATTGGGATAGAATGGGCGGGATTCTCCGGAATCCGGCTGGCGGGCTGTACTGGCGCCGAGGAGTGGCGTGAACCATTCCGGCGTCGGGCCGCCCGGGAGGTGCGGAATCTCCGCACCTTCAGGGGCCAGGCTGGCGCTGGCGGGGTTGGCGCAGAACCAACTGGCACCGAAGGGCCACTGCTGGCCGTCATGAGTTGGCGCATGCGCGGGAGTGCCAGTGTGTTCTGGCATGATCCCAGCGCACGCGCAGAGGTTTCTCCTCCGCACCGGCCATGGTGGACTGTTACAGCAGCCAGCGAGGAGGGAAAGTGTGCCCCTACGGCACAGGCCTGCCCGCAGATCGGTGGGCCCTGATCGCGGGCCAGGCTACCGTGGGTGCCCACCCCGGGGCCAGATCCCCCTGCACTGTCCCCTGCAGAGTCCGCAGGCCACCCGCAGAGCCAGGTCCTGCCGGTAAGGACCTTGTTTGATTTACGCCGGTGGGACTGGCCAAAAACGGGAGGCCGCTCGGCCCATCGCGGAGCGCAGGATCGCCGGGGGTCACTGCCGAAGGCCCCCGACTGGCGCAACGCGATTCCTGCCCCCGCCGAAAAACCGACACCGGAGAATCGGGCAGCCGGCGTCGGGGCAGCGGGGCAGGATTCACACCGGCCCCCGGCGATTCTCCGGCCCGAAGAGGGGGGGTCGGAGAATCCCGTCTGTTCTCATTTCCATTGCCTGGTTAATAATCTGACGGAGTAAATCAAACACTGGTTATAGAACTTCGCTGGTTTTTCAGAATGAAAAGTGGGTGGGTTCTGAGTGACTATCTTTTCAGATTACAGCTCAGGAACTGGAGAGAGAAATCTAACCCAATACAGCAGGAGAGGCAAGCCCATTTAACACACTCATAATGTTAACGAACAGGCTCTGTATCGATTGAAATGCAAAATCCTGACTGTGTTATGGAAGGAGCTTTATCAATTAGGTTCCACGTTCAAAACTGCGCTTGTGATGCACAAAATATTCAGAATACAGCAAACACTACTGCTCGAATGTGCTGAGTAAGATGTCTTACACCTGATGAAGGAGCTGCGCTCTGAAAGCTAGTGATTCACAATAAACCTGTTGGACTTTAACCTGGTGTTGTCAGACTTCCTGTGCCTACCCCAGTCCAACGCCGACATCTCCACATCATGACAAATGTGCTTTGACAGACATGCAAAGACGTGGAGGTGGAAATTGCATTTTAACATACACGGTAAGAGGAACACCTGCGGCAATCTACATGGTTCACTTGTCTTTCTGAATAGTTCAAAGTTATAGTTGCAATAATTGAATATTTGTATTTAAAAAAAAAATTTACAGTACCCAATTCTTTTTTTTCCAATTAAGGGGCAATTTAACCTACCCTGCACATCTTTGGGTTGTGGGGGTGAGAGCCACGCAGACACTGAGAGAATATGCAAACTCCACACGGACAGTGACCTGGGAACCAACCCGGGTCCTCGGCGCCTCGAGGCAGCTGTGCTAGCCACTGCACCGCCCAATAATTGAATGTAAAGAGGTGCAATTTCCACAAGGAGTGTGCTTGCTAAATAGAATTAATTTTGGAAAAGCTAGTTTTGTGAGACCAGAATGTGAAAGGGGCAGCTCGACTTTGTTGATTTCGAGCCTCAGACACAATGGAAAGGTGCGTGAGAGACTGTGTGTGGTGTTCTGACCGTTATTTCAAATGGGCCAGAGAACCGCAGCCGCCTTTGCCTCCACATTTTCAATCGACATCTGAGACTCGGCATGTCAGGAAATCAGTTCGCAGATCAAGAGATTTTAGGGATTTAACTCCACGAGCAAATCATAGTTAATACTCTACTGCTGTCCAAACCATTAGAGTGATAACGTTTGATACAGATACTAAAAGCTATCTGGTTTGATACAGCAGGAATTCTAGCCTTGGATAACATTTACTTGCAATGATCTGCTCTTTACTTGGTGATCAAAATGCGAATGGCTTTTGAGTATATTCACTGGTGCAGTCAATACTGACCAGTTTCAGGATTTATTGTTGTTTATTGCTGCAGCTCATGCTTGACATCTTTTAAGAAAATAATCTTTCTGTGTCGGCTATGAGCTGTACAGAATAAAGGACTTGACCCAAAATACTGGTATGAAATCATGGTTTACACTTACCAGCTGGAGAGGTGTTAAGTAACCAATTAGCTGAATTTGAGCCAAAAACAAGTCAGAGTGGTTGAAAAAAGATAAGTTGGTGTGTATTCCTCTTATAGTTTGCTAAAGTTGTTTGAGACTACCTGAAACTCCATCAACTAACTAAACTCAGCTGATACACTGCTTCAATAATTTTAGCAATGCTGTTGGAGTGATTCGAAAAGCACATTAAATCACACGAGTGAAATTGAATCTTGCTGAAAAGAGCGGCAAGTTTTTCATTTTTCACTGCTCCGGACAAATGCAAGAATGCCAAATTTCAACCAATCACCACAATTGATATGACTGGGTGCAAGGGTGCTGATTGATTGGCAGGTTGACTCTCATTGGATGAGATGGTGTAATGGAAAAAGCAATGGGCAAGAATAGGCTCCCTAAACTGCTGAGTAATTCAAAAAAATTCTCAAGGCTTGAACATATTCCTTTTGTTTGCAGAGAACAGGTGCCCTGTTCCTGAATGTACGTCACTTTCAGCAAGTGTAATTTGAGCCATGTTATGAGCTCGACTGATTATTTTAAACTGGTTATTCATATAGCTATGAGCACGCTCAGTATTGTTCAGCAAGTGTTCTTCAATCACAGAATCGCAACTAACAGCAGACCTGTTTGTCTTGATGGGTGCAGGAAGAAAAGCTTCAGCAACATGTCTCTTTTTTTAAGCAATGTTCAAATTCTATTGAACCTGGCGGCTTCTCAATACACCAGATGGACCGCCCAACGTCATTGGTAAAGCTAAGGGTGGAGGGGTTTGCCTCCTCATCAGCTGCTCCTGGTGCTCAGACGTTGTGAGCCAGGCGACCTACTGCTCCCCGGACCTGGAATACCCGACTGTGAAGTGCCGGCCATACTACCTTCCATGTGAGTTCATTTCTGCCTTTATCATGGAGGTCTACATCCCACCCCAGGGCGGAAGTGAAGAAGGTGCTTGATGAATTTTACACCGCGATAAATAACAGTGAAACAGAACACCTGCAGGCCTTGTTCATCGTGGCCGGAGACTTCAACCAGGCCAACCTCAAGAGTATACTATTAAAATTCCACCTACATGTCTCCTGTCCCATCAGGGGCCCCAACATCCTTGACCACTGCTACACAAATATCAAAGGCGCCTAATGATCTATAACCCCACCGCACCGGAACATCAGACCATAAGACGGTGCTCCTTCAAGGCTGCATACATAGCCCCCTACTGTACTCTCTGTACACACACGAGTGCGTGGCAAAATTCGGCTCCAACTCCATCTGCAAGTTTGCTGACGACACAACCGGAGTGAGTCGGATCTCAAACAACGAGGAGTGGTGCAGCAACAACAATCTCTCCCTCAATGTCAGCAAAACTAAAGAGCTGGTCATTGACTTCAGGAAGCAAAGTAACGTTCATACTCCTGTCAGAATCAACGGGGCCGAGGTGGAGATGGTTACCAGTTTCAAATTCCTAGAAGTGCACATCACCAGCAATCTGTCCTGGTCCACCCATGTCGACTCTACCACCAAGAAAGCACAACAGCGCCTATACTTCCTCAAGAAACTAAGGAAATTCAGCATGTCCACATTGGCTCTTACCAATTTTACAGATGCACCATAGAAAGCATCCTATCTGGCTGCATCACAGCCTGGTATGGCAACTGCTCGGCCCAAGACCATAAGAAACTACAGAGGGTCGTGAACATCACCTAATCCATCACGCGAACCCGCCTCCCATTCATTGACTCTGTCTACATCTCCCGCTGCCTGGGGAAAGTGGGCAGCATAATCAAAGACCCCTCCCACCCGGGTTATTCTCTCTTCCAAACTCTCCCATCAGGTAGGAGATACAAAAGTCTGACAACTCGCACAAATAGATTCAAAAACAGCTTCTTCCCCACTGTTACCAGATTCCTGAATGACCCTCTTATGGACTGAACTGATCTCTCCACGAAACCTCTCTACTGAGTAGCACTACACTCTGTATGCTTCACCCGATGTCTGTCTATGTATTTACATTGTGTGTTTATCGTACATTGTGTTTTCATGTATTGAACGAACTGCCTGGACTGTACGCAGAACAGTACTTTTCACTGTACCTCCGCACAGATGACAATAAATCTAAATCTAATCTAAGTTCTGTACTACCAAGGGAAGCATTAAATTGTTAATAATGGGGAAGCAGAAAATAATTCATTCAGCTAATGCTCATTCTCTGAAGGGTGCTCCAGTCAGCATTGGTAATGTGTGCATTCAAATTATTCTTTATTTTTAAATTGCTCTAACGCCCGCCTGAACGGTGAGGGCATCCGGTTCAAAATAATGGCTGATTGATTATGCAGTGAATCATATTGTGGAATAGTTCAGGTCACTGCTCTCCACCTCTGAAGGCAAAAGTTAAAACTCAACTTATATTATGCATGGGTGCATCTGTTCGTGTGTGTGTGTGCTGCCTGCTCTCAAAGGTTGGGTTTAGATGTGAAATTAGCTTTTGTTAATATTGTATTAGTTATAGAGGGCAGGAGTGTACAACAAATCATTTCCACTGACATATCTGGGTGGCAGCGACCAGTAATTTCAGTACTAACGGCCTTTAACTGCACATTTGTGCAAAAAATAGAAAGCTGCTGAAAATTTATTTTCTTTGCCTTTTAATATAATTTTGAGTTATTTTCTCATAACTGCACCAATCAAAATGAACAGGGATCAATATGCAGAAAAATATGTAATTGTCCACCTCAGAAATGCTCAAATCCTGACCTTTTGTTATGTTGGTAATAGGTAACCTCTAAATGTTAAACACACTGACAACATGTTCCAGGCTTCTTCTGTTCCACTTGTCCGCTTACTGGATTAATATTTATGATTGTGTGTTAGTTTATTAAAGATGTCTCCTGGAGCTATCCTTTGTCAGTTGGGACAATAGCAACATTTTTTGGAGAACTTCTTAATTCTTAACTTAACCAGGACATTAACCTAACAGGACACAGAGATTTGATTTGATTTATTGTCACATGTACCGAAGTACAATGAAAAGTATTTTTCTGCGGCCAAGGGAACGTACACAGTACGTACATAGTAGACAAAAAAGAGATATACCACTAACAACCAATTGATAATATAATAATAATAATCTTTACTGGTGTCACAAGTACGTTTACATTTCCACTGCAATAACGCTACTGTGAAAATCTCCTCGTCGCCAGATTCTGGCGCCTGTTTGGTTACTGAGGGATAATTCAGAATGTCCAAATTACCTAACAGCACGTCTCTCAGGACTTAGATCATTGATCATAGAATGTACAGTGCAGAAGGAGGCCATTCAGCTCATCGAGTCTGCACCGGCTCTTGGAAAGTGCACCCAACTTAAGTTCCACCTCCACCCTATCCGCGTAACCCAGCAATCCCATCTAACCTAATGGCAATTTAGCATGGCCAATCCACCTATCCTGCATATCTTTGGACTGTGGGAGGAAACCGGAGCACCCAGAGGAAACCCATGCACACAAGGGGAGAACGTGCAGACTCCGCTCAGACAGTGACCCAAGTCGGAAATCGAACGCAGGTCCTTGGCACTGTGAAGCAACAGTGCTAACTGGAAGTCCTAGATCACAATCTCCACAAACACCACCTATCTCTCTTCCTTATGATGCTTCTTAAAGCCTTCCTCTTTGGCCAAGCTTTAGGTGATCTTTTCCGATATCTCCTGAAGTGGCTCGCTCTTAAAGTTTGTTTGATCTGTGTCTAATAATTAGGCCCAATCGTTGCAAATTGCTTATTGGCCATTGTTCGTGATGCTCATTATACCCTTGGTCTCATTGGGCTATCAACAATATCTTGGGCTATTTTATTCAAAATATAAGTGGAAGCTAAATATGTTTCCAAATTCCTATGCAGCACACGTTTAGAAAAGGGAACAGGATTTGATCTCTAATTTGTTACATTGGACTCCTTTTTCCCGCAGCAGGTTTAGAACAAAGCTGACCTTCCATTCCTTGGTGAGCAGTGCACAGCTCCTGAAACCCCATGGGAGCTGTAGAGATCTCTCCCAGTCATTTTGATAAAGAACATAAGAACTAGGAGGAGGATTAGGCATTTCAGCCCCTCGAGCCTGCTCCGCTATTCAATACCATCATGGCTGATCTTACCTCGGTCTCATCTCCACCTTTCTGCCCACTCCCCATAACCCTTCATCCCACTACTAATTAAAAATGTATCTATCTCCTCCTCAAATTTTGTTAGTTCCTGTTTCCACTGTATCCTGGGGTTGAGAATTCCACAGGTTTACAACTCTTTGAGTGAGTTAATTCCTCCTAATTCTGGTTTTAAATCTGCCACCCCTCAGCCTAAAACAATGACCTCTCGTTCTAGAATGTCCAACAAGGGGAAACACCCACTCAACGCCTGCCCTGTCAGTCCCCTTTAGCATCTTATGTATCTCAGTTAGATCTCCTCTTCTTCTTCCAAACTCCAGCGAGTATAGGCCAAAACTGCTCAATCTCTCTTCATAAGACAAGTCCTTCATTCCTGCATTCAATCGAGTGGACCTTCTCTGGACTGTCTCTAATGCATTTATATCCTTCAAGTAAGGGGACCAAAACTGTGCGCTGTTCTCAAGATGCGGTCTCACCAATGCCTCATACAGTTGCAACAGCAGCTCCCTACTTTCAGACACTATTCTATTAGCAATGAAGGCCAAAATCCCACTTGCTTTCCTTTCTACCTGCTGCATCTGCACACTAACTTTCTGTGATTCATGCACAAAGACACCCAGATCCCTCTGCAACAAAGCATTTTGAAGATTTCCTCCATTAACATAATATACTGGGTGGGATTCTCCGCTCGCCACGGCAAAATGGCGTTTGGCGTTCGGCCGGAGAATCCCCGTTTGTGCCGCTTTTGCGATGCTCCGTCCCCTCGAAAATAGCATAGTCACGCCGCACACCATCGGGGCGGCCTCAGGGCATCATTTGAAGCCCTCCCCGAAGCTCGGCCCCCGATGGGCCGAGTTCCCGATGGCGTGGAACACTTAGAACATAGAACATAGAACAGTACAGCACAGAACAGGCCCTTCGGCCCTCGATGTTGTGCCGAGCAATGATCACCCTACTCAAACCCACGTATCCACCCTATACCCGTAACCCAACAACCCCCCCTTAACCTTACTTTTTAGGACACTATGGGCAATTTATTATGGCCAATCCACCTAACCCACACATCTTTGGATTGTGGGAGGAAACCGGAGCACCCGGAGGAAACCCACGCACACACGGGGAGGACGTGCAGACTCCGCACAGACAGTGACCCAGCCGGGAATCGAACCTGGGACCCTGGAGCTGTGAAGCATTTATGCTAACCACCATGCTACCGTGCTGCCCTTTATCCTTTTTCTTTCATGAACCCGGTGTGGCGGCTACGGACTGAGTCCAGCGCCGCCACAGTCGGGAGGGAGCCGTTCTGCGGGCGGGGGGGGGGGGGGGGGCTTTGGCGGGGGCTGGGAACACTGGTGGGGGGTGGTCCAGGGATGGCGAGGAGGGGTTACCGGGGGACAAGCCGGGTCCACGCGCGGCCGGCGCCGTATTTTACGGTGCGCCACTGCAGGCCGCCGCCGTGCGCAGCCACGGACTCGCCGATTCTCCGGCCCTGTCCGCAAGTACAGCCGAGGGGTTTACTCTGCGTGGTTGCAATCCCCCCCATCAGATGGAGGATCGGTGCAGCCTTTGCGCTGTTTTTTCTGGTGTAAAACGCCACTGTTCCCACGCCGGCGTCAGCACTTAGTCTTCAAATCGGAGAATCCAAAATGGATAACCTCACACTCATCCACGTTAAACTTCATCTGCCAAATTTTGGCCCACGCACCTAACCTATCCATATCCATTTGTAAGTTTCTTATTTCCTCAGTGAAACTTGCTTTCCCATCTATCTTAGTGTTGTCTGCCAATTTGTTTATAATACCTTCTATCCCTGCATCACGGTAGCATGGTGGTTAGCATCAATGCTTCACAGCTCCAGGGTCCCAGGTTCGATTCCCGGCTGGGTCACTGTCTGTGTGGAGTCTGCACGTCCTCCCCGTGTGTGCGTGGGTTTCCTCCGGGTGCTCCGGTTTCCTCCCACAGTCCAAAGATGTGTGGGTTAGGTGGATTGGCCATGCTAAATTGCCCGTAGTGTAAGGTTAATGGGGGGATTGTTGGGTTACGGGTATACGGGTTACGTGGGTTTAAGTAGGGTGATCATTGCTCGGCACAACATCGAGGGCCGAAGGGCCTGTTCTGTGCTGTACTGTTATATGCATCCCGGTCATTAATATAGATTGTAAATAGTTGGGGTCAGAGGACTGAACCCTGTGGCACTCCACTAGTTACAGTCAATCCTCTATCCAAGCTGATATATTGCCCCCAACCCCATGGGATCTTACCTCGTGTATTAACCCTTTGTGGTGGGAGAGCAACCGAACTTCAGAGGAACGGAGTAAATGGTGAGACATCAAGAGCGACCCCACAGAATTTCAGGCCAATTAGTCGTTTTAGGGATGAATCTTTGTGCACGGAACATGAATGAGATTTGTTTTGGAAACCTGGAGAATTTGAATCAGAACTAAAGGCCGCTGAAAGGTTCTCCTGAATTATATGGTTCATCACTTTGACAAATGTGTTGTGAATCGTTTGTCACTGAAGTTGGTCCCATTGCATGCTAATGAGAAATGAGGCACAGAGCATGATCATTTTTAACCTTTAGCACTCTCTGCACAGAGTTTTATATGTCAGTCACACATTGGACATTCAGTTGCTGTCCCAAGCCACGACCTTGCAATTTTCCATCTATTGCTTTTAATGAAAGGGAATTAACGATTTGACAAATTGGACACACCTACACATTCCAGATTTGCCCATCCAACATGCAAAACTCTTCACCAGGCCAAAACTTCCAATTCCAATCACACCTAAGCTATAGCACCTTTAATGTTCTGTGAGGAACTTTAGAATTAGGAGTGGGAGTAGACCTTGTGAGCCTATTCTGCCATTTAATAAGATCATTTCTGATCCTCAACCTCACCTCCGCTTTCTCATACTATCCCCACATCAATGGCTGTTTGGCAGTACAGCACTTGAGAATTGCTGAAAAAAGAGACACGCTGCTGAAGTTTTTCGCCTTGAACTCATCAGGACGGATGAAAGAATATCAAGTTTCAAAAGGAACAACAATTTATGTTGCATGAGAAAAGGGTGCTGATTGGTTGGCAAGTGGGTTCTGATCTGTTGCCACGGAGAATGCTACAGAATGCTAATGTTAACTGCCAAGCTTTTGCTTAAATTCAAATCAGGCAAGTCGGCTCTGATCGGATAAGGCATTGCCATGGGGAATGGACCAGGGGACAGTTATCCCACAACTTCCCCTGGCAGCCTACTGGCACTGAAATTCATACACCACATTACTCATTTGTGTGGTGGGATGGAGGTCTTTTTGAATTCAGTTAGTGGAAAATATCACTTGTGTTGCTATTCTGAATAGACCGGGCACCTTTCAGGCCTAATATGATCCCAGGCTGCACGTCACGACATCTGGTGGATCATATCAAATAGCACATTGTTCCAGCTGTTCAGAATAGGCAGAATACTAACAGTCTGGTCTTGCAAAACTCAGATCATAGTGTCCAACATTAGATTTTAGCCGGCAATTGGACAACACTTCCGACACAATTCCCCATTGAGAGGCGGAATCCAGATTTGCATATTCAAGTGAGATGTTGGAGACCTCGCGGAGGTGCTGTTTAACACGGATTTCCACAAATGTGGACCAGGCATACCGGCACTTGTGTGGGGGTTTCCCAGGAGATTGGGGTCCCTGGGTGGTCGGGCTCGGGGCAGGGTGGTACCACGGTACCTCCGATACCACCTGGGAACCATGGCACTGAGAGCTTGGCACCGTGGCAGTGCCACCGGGCACCCTGGCAGTGTCACCTGGATGCTACCCTGCAAATGCCAGGCTGTCCAGGTGGCACTGCCAGGCTGGCAGTGTCAAGGTGCCCAGGTGACATCTTGCCTGTGCCAGGGATTGGATCCGGGGGTGCCCTGCCCTTATAAGTTAGGGTGTGGGGTGCTCGACGACCCCCTAATTGGTGAGTGGGGCATGGGGGGGGGGGGGGGAATCCGGAGGGCGTGACGGGGCGTCTAGCGATCGGGGCGCCTTTTAAAAATGGTGCCCCAATCTCTTCCTGCCCTGGCAAGTGGAGATCGTTAGTGCAGGAAATGGGACCAAGTACGGCCTCGGCACACGTGAAACCTGAAAGGAATTGGATCATGATATAATACTCCTTTACTCCTCCTTTATCTTAACAATTACACACAGGTTTTAGGATTAACTCAGATTACATCTTAAACTACAATGGTCTCATTAACACACAAAGTCCCTTTTAAGCATACAACATGACTGTGGTAAGGCACCCACCCCTTGAACCCAGGTGAATGCCTGTGAATCTTTCCTCAATATCCCCCCAGATGATTATTATACCGTGAGCCACCTTATCTCCTGAACTCTGGTTTCCACACGAGCGATTTCAAATTCCGCTTTCAAAAGTCACACTTTCAAATCTTCCTTTAAATTATACTTTACCTTTCTTGCTTCCATCAAGATTTCTCTTTCAGATTTTACACCTCTCCCGTTAAGTTTGTCTCGAAAGGATTTTACACAAACTCTGAGGTCCAGCTCCTGATTTTCCACAATTATTTCAAATAATGTCTCCCAAACTATAGTAATTCCTCACAAATCTTAGCACTACTGCAGATATCTCTCTGGCCTCTCACGATTCAGTCTTGGTTCCCAGTTTCCTCTGTTCCATTAACTCCAGACTTCTTGGAAACTTCTCTTCATTTCTCTAGTTTCCTAAACAAGCTGGATTTAGATTTCCGGCATCTGTTTTCTTAACCATTGCTCCACAGCGTGACTTTTCATCTCGCAAGCCTGAGAGAGATGTCCCCTCTTTGGCCTTCTAAAATGAAATGCTTCTTGCAGAGCTGTGAGAGCTGCCTTCTATCTCACTACCTGTCTCCAACTGCTCTGGCTTCCAGCTAAAACTAAGAACAACAGAAAGCCTTTCCCTCTTGAAAGTGAAAGCTAAGCAATAACTTACTTTACTTATTCTTCACACCGTAAACTCTCTAAGCACAATAGAATCACAGTTAGAATTTAAACCAACAGTGACACATTCAAACACCTTTATCCAGCATGACTCTAACTATAGCTTTTACCCTTCCGGGCACAGTAACATTAAATTAGATACACTTAAAACTATACCTTATTTCTAATCTTTACCAACACAAATATAAATCCCATACAACTACCTTTATTTTCCTGACACTTTTAACGGCAAATTGGAGTGACCTGTCTGAGAAAGGTTCAGTCCTGGTAGCTTTAGGTTCCTGGGGGGGTCACCATCACCAACAGTCTATCCTGGTCCACTCACTTTGATGCAACGGTCAAGAAAGCCCAACAACGTCTCTATATCCTACGGAAGCTAAAGAAATTTGGCATGTCTGCATCGACTCTCACAAAATTCTACAGATGTGCGATAGAGAGCATCCTATCCGGCTGCATCACAGCCTGGTATGGCAACTGCTCGGTCCAAGATCGCAAGAAACTGCAGAGTGTGGTAAACTCAGCCCAACGCATCACACAAACTTGCCACCCCCACATTGATTCTGTCTTCACCTCCCACTGCCTCAGGAAGGCAGACAGCATTATCGGAGACCCCTCCCACCCAGGCATTGCCTTCTTCCAGACCCTTCCATCAGGCAGAAGATACAGAAGTCTGAAGACCCGCACATCCAGACATAGGAACAGCTTCTTCCCCACAGCTACCAGACTCCTCAACGACGCCCCCTCGGACTGATTTGTTCCCTGTAAGAACACTATTCACGATGCCCTATGCTGCTCTTGCTCATGTATTTGCTTTGTTTGGCCCCTTGTTCCACACTGTAACCAATCACTGTTCGTCGATGTACCATTTGTCAATGTTCTCTGTTGATTATTCTTTTGTCTACTATGTATGTACTGTGTACGTTCCCTCGAACGCAGAAAAATACTTTTCACTGTACTTCAGTGCATGTGACAATAAATCAAATCAAAATCAAATCAAATCAAATCATTCCAATGTCAGACGGTTTCATATTCTAATGAATTCCAAATCAATAATTCACTAGTGCCTGGACATACCAGGTCACTGTTTACTGACCATTTAGTCAGGCGTTTCCTGACGAAGAGTTTGCCTGCAAGTCCCGATAAGGCAGGTCATCTTTATGCGTCGCTATAAGCCATTCCCAAGACTGTGATTGTAGTGCCTGGTTTTCTATCCGTGTGAACAAGAAATTCTTTGTTTGTATAAGCCGTCCTGGTTTAATTCGCTATTTCCCTTCATAGCCTTCAGTCTGAGCTTTCAGTCTGATTACAATTTAGATAACAACAATTTGCTTTTATACAGCCCCTTTTAGCATCACAAAATGCCCCAAGGTGCTTCTCAGGGGTGTTCTCAAAGGAAACCTGACAATAAGCCACATAAAGGGAAATTAGGACAGCTCGGTCCAAGAGATAGATTATAGCGAGTTTCTTAAAGGAGCAGAGAAGTGGTGAGGTTTAGAAAGGGAATGCCAAAGCTTAGCACCCAGGCAGCTGAAACCACTCTGCCCTCCCCCCCACCCCCCCCCCCCCCCCAACCCCCAAATAGTACAGTAATAAACAATGTTCAAGGTGTCAAATTTGGAGCAGGCCAGAGATCTTTGGATCCTGTAGGGCTGGAGGAGAAATGAAATGAAAATGAAATGAAAATCGCTTATTGTCACGAGTAGGCTTCAATGAAGTTACTGTGAAAAGCCCCTAGTCGCCACATTCCGGCGCCTGTCCAGGGAGGCTGGTACGGGAATCGAACCGTGCTGCTGGCCTGTCGCCTGTCCAGGGAGGCTGGTACGGGAATCGAACCGTGCTGCTGGCCTGCTTGGTCTGCTTTAAAAGCCAGCGATTTTAGCTCAGTGAGCTTGAGAGAGATCGGGAGATTTAATGGCAATCGAAAATGAGGATAGGAATTTTAAAATGGAGGCATTGCTAGGCCAGGAGTCGGTATAGATCAGCCAACATGGTGCAAGGTAAGACACAGGCAGCAGAGTTTTGGGTGATGTGAGGTTTACAGAGGGCAGAATGTGGGAGCGCCCCCAGGAGTGCGTTGACATAGTCTAAACGAGATAAAGGCATGAATGAGGGTTTCAGCAGCAAATGAGCTGACACAGGCAAAGTGGAGTCATGTCCTGGAAGTGAAAATGGGCGGCCTTTCGTGATAGAGCAAAAGGTAAGGTTGGAATCTCATCTTGGGATCAAATATGACACCAAGGTTATAAACATTGTGGCTTAATCTCAGCCTGTTGCTCGAGAGAGAGAGAGAGAGAGAGAGAATGACATCAGCTGTGAGCAACCAGGGAACTGAGTTCAGAGTGGGGCTGTAAACAATGGCTTTAGCCTTCCCAATATTTCATGACAGGAAATGATGGCTTGTTGTTCTCCCCAATGAACCCTGCCACCGTATCTTGTTCAGTCCCCGTAAGGATGCGCTCTTACGGAAGATAAAAGCAAATTGCCGCAGATGCTGGAAGCTGAAACTAAAACAGAAAATACTGGACAATCGCAGCACGGTCTGACAGCATCTGTGGAGAAGGAAGGGAAGAGGGACGATGTGCTCTTACATTCTGATTTCTGATTCTGATGACGGGTGCATCTCTGAAATGTCAACAAATCTTTGTTCTTTTCAGACGCTGCCAAACCTGTTATGTATTGTAAGGTTGGATTACGAGGAGAGGTTGAGTAGACTGGGACTGTACTCGTTGGAATTTAGAAGGATGCGGGGTGGGGGGGGGGGGGGGGGGTGGGGGGGGCGGTGGGGGTGGGGTGGGGTGGGGGGGGGGATCTTATAGAAACATATAAAATTATGAAGGGAATTGACAGGATAGATGCAGGTAGGTTGTTTCCACTGGCGGGTGAAAGCAGAACTAGGGGGGCAGAGCCTCAAAATAAGGGCAAGTAGATTTAGGACTGAGCTTAGGAGGAACTTCTTCACCCAAAGGGTTGTGAATCTATGGAATACCCTGCCCAGTGAAGCAGTTGAGGCTCCTTCATTAAATGTTTTCAAGATAAAGATATATAGTTTTTTGAAGAATAAAGGAATAAAGGATTATGGTGTTCGGGCGGGAAAGTGGAGCTGAGTCCACAAAAGATCAGCCATGATCTCATTGAATGGCGGAGCAGGCTCGAGGGGCCAGATGGCCTACTCCTGCTCCTGGTTCTTATGTATTTCCAGCAAAGCTTTTTTGATTCTTAAAAATTTGCCGCTGCTAAGGTGGCTCTCCCTTGGTGAAGCAGCTCGCAATTTAAGGTTTTTCTTACGTGCCAAAATCATAGCTTCAAGTTTTTGGACTATCTGAAATAGTCAAGCAAAACAAATCACTATTTTCTCTTTACATTTAAGGTCTTCTTTCAAAGAGCACTGATTAAGCAATCTCTGCTCAAGTCAGAATTTCATTAAGCTACACAGCATGCATAAAACTGCAAACGCCAAGAACCAGCTCACCTCCTGCAGTTTTTACCATCATTATACGATCGTGCTATCAGGGTGCCTGTCCTTATTTTTCAACATCAGCGGAATAAATGGACATCTGTCGCATGTAAGTGTCACTCAATGGTAAAGTGTTAACCGGCAATTAATTGAGCAAGGTCCATGGTATTCTTTATGAAAGATGCCACATAAGAACACTCTCTGAGTATGGAGTCTATTTATGAAAATCGCTTATTGTCACGAGTAGGCTTCAATGAAGTTACTGTGAAAAGCCCCTAGTCACCACATTCCGGCGCCTGTCCGGGGAGGCTGGTACGGGAATCGAACCGTGCTGCTGGCCTGCTTGGTCTGCTTTAAAAACCAGCGATTTAGCCTGGTGAGCTAAACCAGCCCCTATTTAGGTTTGGTACGTAGCAACTTGGCTCCAGGTTCCGGCGGGGAGGGGCGGTGGTCTCGGGGTGGTGGTGGGAGAGGAGTAATGAGTATGTTTTATGGGGTCTAAAACAAAATACAACAATGTCAAATTTCAAATTTATACTGCGGGTGACGGTGATGTAATGGTAATATCACTCGTGATACAGTGGCCCAATTAGTGCTCTGGGGCCATGCTAAGTTGTCTCTTAGTGTCCAAAGATGTGCAGCTTAGGTGGGGTTCTGGGAAGAGGGTCTAGGTAGGGTGTTGGTTCGGAGGGCTATGCAGATGGGCCAAATGGCCTCCTTCTGCACCGTCGGGATTCTATGGAAATCATGTTCTATGGAAATCCAACCATGGCAACTGGTGGAATGATAATGAATAAATTTGACATTAGTCTCAGTAACCGTGTAGACTCCCACTCCTGTGCTGCCTGAGGTAAACAAAATGAAATGGAAGCCACATGCTGCCATCTTGGTTTGGCTGCAGCCAGACTGGACTGAAGCCCTCTGCCCAGGGTAAGAGAGCTGCATTTTGTACTGATTCTTACTGTGACCTTGTGCAGCAAGCATTGTTCTGAAACCTGCCAGCTGCGGTATAAGTGAGACAAAGCTCCAGGATGTTACCAGCTTGCTTAGCGATGTTCAGTGGCACGGCAGTGCTGGAATTGCCATCTCAGATTAGGAAACGTCCTGCCCCTGGTTCAACTGTTACATCAAAGATGGCCGATGGACAATGATCAAACTTCAATCCCATCAACAGATGGCAAGATGAGCAGGAGTAGGCCATTCGACCTAGGGAGCCTAAGGTATGCCAGAATGAAGTGCACAATGTAAATTTATTTTCAATGAAGGTGTATCTGATATGTATGCATCTAACATGATCCATAAACCAATTAAATCCACAAATATGCATGGTTACAAAAAGTAACCGAAGAGTCTAATTGAATGTTGGCTGTTATTTGACAAGAGCTGCGATAGAAAAGTGAGGAAGTGATGCCTCAGTCGTACGCGCTTTGGACAGAAGCCACCTGGAGTAACTGTGTTCCATTTCTGGCGCCACGCATAAGGATTGGTCTCGGAGTGAGTACACCTCAGATTCACCGCAACTGAGATTGAGCCTAAAAGGGTTAAATTATGAGGAGAGGTTGGACGAACTTGACTTGTATTCCCCCCCCCCCCCCCCCCCCCCCCCCGAAGATCAAGGGATGATCTGAAAATTTCAAAATTATTTGTTGCTTTAGGTATGAAGAAACTAATTTCCTCCGGTGGGGGAATGAAGAACGAGGAGCTTCGTACATTTAAAATCCGAGCTGAGCCATTTGTGAGTTAAGTCAGGTGGCACATTGTCACACTGTGGTGATCCATCACTGTGTAATTGTATGTGTGCCTGTATTAGGGGATGTACAGCAGTACCTGTACTACAGGTTCGTCGGTAGCCCCTGCCGGCTAACTCCGCCCACAGGGAGCCGTATGAATATGTATGAGTTCTCCTGAGTTGCCTTCTACCAGCTGCAGTCGGAGGATAAACATCTAACTATAATAAAGCCTCTCTTGTACCGATTCGAGTCTTTAAGTGCAATTGATAGCGCACCACACACAAACTGTAATAAAAATCATGAGCTCTCTCTCCCATTCAATTAGATTCTTCGGTTACTTTTTTGTAACCATGTATGTTTATGGATTTCATTGGTTTATGGATAATGTTCGATGCATACATATCAGATACACCTTCTTTGGAAATAAATTTACTTTGTGCACTTCGTTCTGGGATACCTTAGGCTCTCTCCCAAAAAGCCTCAGGTTGCTGGAGATCAAGTGAAATTTTCAAAACTGAGATGGTAGAATTTTGTCAGGTGAGGTGAGGTCCAGATTAGCCCCAATTTAATTAAAAGGTAGAACATGCTTGACGGACTGAATGTCCTCTTCTTGAGGGACTGAACGGCCCTCTCCTGAGGGACTGAATGGCCTCCTCTTGAGGGACTGAACGGCCCTCTCCTGAGGGACTGAATGGCCTCCTCTTGAGGGACTGAATGGCCTTCGCTTGAGGGACTGAATGGCCTCCTCTTGAGGGACTGAACGGCCTCCTCTTGAGGGACTGAATGGTCTTCTCTTGAGGGACTGAATGGCCTTTGCTTGAGGGACTGAACGGTCCTCTCCTGACGGACTGAATGTCCTCTTGAGGGACTGAATGGCCTTCTCTTGAGGGACTGAATGGTCTTCTCTTGAGGGACTGAATGGCCTTCTCTTGAGGAACTGTATGACCTGCGCTTGAGGGATGAATGGCCCTCTCTTGAGGGACTGAATGGCCTCCTCTTGAGGGACTGAATGGCCCTGTCTTGAATGGCCCTCTCGTGAGGGACTGAATGGCCTCCTCTTGTTCCTAGACTTTGGAGGAAGCCTTGGAGAAATAACAGAAAGATGTCCTTCTTCCAATCTGCCTACCTTCTACAGATCTAAGAGTTGCCAACCCTCCAGGATTCCGCTTGAGAATCCAGAACCTGAACAGGTGCAAAAATATAAATATTTAGGAAGCATAACAGCTGCATAATATCAAAGGTGCAACAAACAACTTGTAAAGAGCTTGATTGTAGGGGCTGGTTTAGCGCAGTCGGCAAAGACAGCTGGCTTGTAATGCAGAACAAGGCCAGCAGCACGGTTCAATTCCCGTAACAGCCTCCCCGAACAGGCGCAGGAATGTGGCGACTAGGGGCTTTTCACAGTAACTTCATTGAAGTCTACTTGTGACAATAAGTGATTATTATTATTTGGTTTGAGGCTTGGACCTTATGGAAAGAGGAGACCAACTTGCTTATTGGCTATGCAATGTGGGATTGGAGGAGAATTGGATAGAAAAAATAACAAATGGCGAAGATCTGAGGGAGATGGGCAAACAAAGAAACATTCTGATTGTAATTAGGAAACGGCAGAGAGAATGGGCACGGACTAGTAAGAGACGTAATGGAGGGAATATTACAAGGAAAAAGATGGTGGTCAAGGAAAGGAAGAGAGTATCAATGCTGGATAGCTTGAAAAGTAAAAGAAGTTATTGGAAAATGAAAAGACTGGCACGGGACAGAGAGGTTTGGAGAAGCCTGTGTGCTGTCTTCAGACGGGCGGCGTGGCGGCACAGTGGTTAGCACTGCTGCCTCACAGCACCAGGATCCTGGGCTCAACCCTGGCCTTGGGTGAATGTGCGGTGTTTTTTCCACGTTCTCCCCATGTCTGCATAGTTTCCTCCGGGTGCTCCGGTGTCCATAAGACCATAAGACATAGGAGCAGAATTAGGCCACTCGGCCCATCGAGTCTGCTCCGCCATTCAATCATGGCTGATATGTTTCTCATCTCCATTCTCCTGCCTTCTCCCCATAACCCCTGATCCCCTTATTAAACAAGAACCTATCTATCTCTGACTTAAAGACGCTCAGTGATTTGACCTCCACAGCCTTCTGCGGCAAAGAGTTCCACAGATTCACCACCCTCTGGCTGAAGAAATTCCTCCTTATCTCTGTTTTAAAGGATCACCCCTTTATTCTTGTGAACCTCCTCTGGACCCTTTCCAAGGACAGCACATCCTTCCTTAGATATGAGGTCCAAAACTGCTCACAATACTTCAAATAGGAACTGACCAGAACCTTATACAGCTGCAGAAGTACATCCCTGATCTTGTATTCTACCCTCTCAACATGAATGCTAACATTGCAGTTGTCTTCCCACAGTCCAAAGATGTGCAAGTTAGGTGGGTTGGATTAACCTTTCTTCATTACAACAGTGAGCATGTTTCAAAAGTACTTGACTGGCTGTAAAGTGCTCTGGGATATCTGATGGTCATGAAAAGCACTGTAAAAATGCAAGTCCTTTTTGCTTTTTACAATATTATCCCTATATGGTCTTCTGTTTGCGGAAAGCCAGCAGTTAACGTTCCAGCAGTCTGGTTAGACAGCAACAGGCCAGGCTAATCACTGGAATGATATTCCATTGATTAAAAAATACATGAACCTTAATTATAATGGAAATTATTTTTACAACCCTTGTGGATAACTGTTTGGAGGTTCACTAGTCTGCGATTAGATGAGGACAGTGGGTCGTGATAGTGGATGAGTTGCAACAACTTCCATCAACTTTCCATAATCTGACTTTATGATGACTGTGGTTTAGTATTGCTCTGATCCATCGCAGAATGACAGCACACAAGTGAAAAGGGGGCTTCAAATCGGGCTCAAGACCTTCATCTTTCAGTAAGTTGGGATCCTGGAAACACAAGACTCGCATTTATATCTTTCACGACTTCCCACAGCACGTTACAGCCAATGAAAATCTTTCAAACTGTAGTTACTGCTGTAAGGTGGAAAACATGGCAACCAATCAGGCACAGATCAAGCTCCTCAATGGCAAGGGGCTAAATGACCAGATAATCTACTTTTAGTGATGTCCGTGTGGAGTTTGCACATTCTCCCCGTGTCTACGCCGAGTTTCCTCCAGAGGCTCCTGTTTCCTCCCACAGTCCAAACATCTGCAGGTTAGGTGGATTGGCCATGGGAAAATTAGCCCTTATGTTAGCTGGGGTTACAGAACAGAGTGGGGGCCTGTGTCGTGTGCTCTTTCAGAGGGTTGGTGCAGACTCGATGGGCCGAATGGCCTCCTCCTGCACTGTTGGGGCTCTATGGATTTAGAGATTGGGCAGGCGAGTTAAGATCAACCACGATATGAAGCTGAGTTAAATGACCTCGGAAAAGATGACCAGTCGAGCTCAAAGTAGGAGGGATTCAAGATGAAACCTGAGAATGTGTAAAAAGATTGGCTGAAGGTAGGAACAGAAAATACTTGGGAAATTATCATTGCACAGGACAACACAAAAGGAGGCAATTCAGGCTATCCAGTCTGAATCACAGAATCACTGAAAAATACAGTGCAGAAAAGGCCCTTCAGCCCATCGAGTCTGCACTGCCGCATGAAAGGCACCTGACCTGCCAATCCAAATCCCATTTGCCAGCACTTGGCCCATAGCCAAGTGCTCATCCAGGTACATTTAAAGGGTGTGAGGTTACCACCCTCCCAGGCAGTGCATTCCAGACCGTCACCACCCTCTAGGTAAAAATATTTTCCCTCAAATTCCCCCTGAACTGCCTGTCCCACACCTTGAACTTGTGACCCCTCATAACCGACCTTCAATTAAGGAGAGCAGCTGCTCCCTATCCACCCTGTCCATGCCCCTCATAATCTTGTCCACCTCGATCAGGTCACCTCTCAGTCTTCTCTGCTCCAGCGAAAACAACCCAAGCCTATCCAACCTCTCTTCATAACTGAAATGTCCCATCCCAGGCAACATCTTGCTGAATCTTCTCTGCACCCCCTCTCCAGTGCAATCACATCCTTCCTACAATGTGGTGACCAGAACTGCACACAGTGCTCCAGCTGTGACCTCACTAATGTTCTATACAACTCCAACATGAATTCCTTGCTTTTGTAATCTATGCCACAATTGATAAAGGCAAGTGTGCAGTGTGCCTGTTTCACCACCCTATTAACCTGTCCTTCTGCCTTCAGAGACCTCTGGCCAAACACGCCAAGGTCCCTTTGTTCCTCAGGACTTCCCAGTGTGGTGCCATTCATTGATATATTTCCTTGCCAAATTGCTCCTTCCAAAATGTAACATGTCACACTTTTCAGAATTAAATTCCATCTGCCATTTTTCTGCCCATTTGACCATCCCGTCTATATCTTCCTGTAACCCAAGACTCTCAGCCTCACTTCATCAATCTTTCTGCGTATCTATGCAATTTTTACTCCTTCGTGTATTTATCCAATTTCCCTTTGGAAACTATTATTGAATCTGCTTTCACTAACCTTCCAGGTGTTGCTTTTCAAATCCTAACTATTTGCTGCATCAAAAATAATTCCTTCATATTCGCCAATCACTTCAAATCCTTTGGTTCTTGACCTTTTGTCCAGCGGAAGTGATTTCTCTTTATTCTAACTAAACCCTTTGGGGGTGGACTTGTGGCAGGATGAGTAATGCTCCTGCTTCTGAGCTTGAAGTTTTGGGTTCAACTTTCATTCCAGGACTTTTTGGCCAAGGAAAAGGTATTCATAACATAACCAAACAGGTTGAGTATATTTCAACATATGTGCCAGGAGTGGGGGAAATTCCTGACCATTCACATGATGGAAAGAAATCTAAGCCTCTCTCTCATCGGTACCCACAGCTCCTGGCCACAGCACACATGTAAAAGTGTTGCTACAGCTAGTTGGCTGGATGGTAACTGTGATCCAGATTGGGAGCAACAGCAAGGGGTTCGATCCCTATTTTGTCTGGGGCGGACTTGGGACCTGCCTCCTTGATCCACCTGTTGTGGTCCTGTGGGTTAGACCTGCCTTAGGGCATAGAACCGAAAAAGAAACCGTTCGTTGTGGTGAGATGCATATGCATAGCAATGTATATTCTTGGGTATATGACCTCCGACCAACAGGTGGGGACGGTGGTCCACCGTGTGACTCCACAGATCGGCAGCTGGTAGTAAGTCGTACTGAGGACAGGCGTATTAGAAGTAGCTCCAGGAGAATCCACTTATTCATTACCGTTTGTATTATAGGTCTTTCGTTTTCTTTCCACGTGTTCATTTTGTTAATAAACTATCTTACCAGTCAAAGATGATATGTATGCATCTTAACACGGCCACAACAAGAACATAACATTTGTGTCATATCTCCTCTTTGCCTTCCCTTCCATAAGGAGAGGAAATCCAGTTTTTCCAGTTATGTTGGAGTGAGAGAGAGAACTGATTGGGAATGCTTCACACAATGGTGTGAGGATACTCATTAACTCTGGTTTGCATTAGTGATTTGGATTCTTGCCCAGTAGCTCTTGTTCAGACTTATAAAATCCCTTAAAATGGCGGCGGGATGTGGAGTGGGGCCATTGATGGGTGGGGTGGGTGAGTGGGAGACCAGGGGTGGGGGACCTGAGGGGTGAGTGAGTTGCAGAGTGGGGGAGGTGGGGGGGGGGGGATGAGTTGAGGAGTGGGGATGGGAGGAGTGCGGGGTGGGGGAGAGGGGGAGGTGGGGTGGAGTGGTGAGTAGGGGAGTGGTGGGGTGGGGGAGTTGAGGAGTGAGAAGTGTGAGGGGAGTTGGGGAGTGTGGAAGATGGGGTAATGGGGGAGTGGGGGGAGGGGAGAGTAAGTGGGAAGAGCTGGGGGGGGGGGAGGAGGTGCGGTTCTGAGGAGATAGCCAGATATTTACCAAATAATTTAAGTAAAATATATAAATTGGCAGGACAGTGGTAAATAACATTGAATACTGAATGGTTTATACTTCATCCATTGAGAAGAATTGTGGGCTACCCTGCCATTGTAAAAAAAACCACAGATAGAAATGCATAATTAGTCTAACCACTTTGGACCAGCAATCAAATCTTTACCTCCTGGAAGATAACAATGGGAGGCACATATCACTCATGAATGAAGATGAAATAGTTCAGAGTGAAACTGTAACAGTCAAAGTTAACTCTCTGGAGATGTGAGTCCATAACCAAGGCTGCCCCTGCAATGCCGTGTTGAAGGAATGTTGCCATCTTTTGAATGAGATGTTGCTGCAAGCTCCTGTGTACTTTCTCAGGTAACCGGAAAAATCTCCCGCGAGACTATTTGAGGAAGAGTTGGGAAAGTCTCCCAGTGTCCTGGCCAAGATTTATTCCTCAAATCCGCAGCATCAAAGCAAGTTTTCTGTTCTGATGTTTGTGTAATCCTGCAAGGGACAAGTTGGCTGCTACATGTCACAGATAAATGTCGCAATGTTCAGAGTATAGTTACTCAAAATCATGAGAGGTCTGGACAGAGTAAATAGGGAAAATGTTCCCACTGATGGAAGGATCGAGATTTAGGGGGCACTGGTTTAAGGAAGCAACGGTGATATGAGGAGAGGTTTCTCATCGCAGCAAGTCTGACATGCACTGACTGAGAACGTGGCGGAGGCACATTCAATGGAAGTATCCGAGAGGCAATTGGATTATTATCTGAATCGGAAGAATGTTCAGGGTTATGGCGAGAAGGTGGTGGAATGACACTAGGTAAATTGCTCACTCGGAGAGGCAATGCAGACATGGTGGGCTGAATGGCCTTATTCTGCGATGTAGCAATCCTACAGTTCTGTGATACTTCTTCCTTTGAAAAGAATTTATGCTATCCTGACGCCGTAAAAAGAACCAGAGATAGCAACGCATAATTAGTCCAACGACTTTAGACCAGCAATCAACAAAATGTATAGGCCTAGAAATTCACCCGCACAGCGCCATCTCAAACCTTGCCCCAGGAAATAGGACCAGAGCTGATCAACCTTCCAGAATTCGTCAGGAGTCTCCAGGAATTGAAGCTCAATCTCCAGGACACTGTTGTGACCACCCAGGAGACAGATTATAGAGGCAGTAAACATATTGGGCTGAATATTTTGATGCCAAAATTGGTGAATGGTGAATGTCTGCTGCTGTAAGGTTTTAGGACCTAACGGACATCCTAGACACGGTCATGCATGGTATTGCTCGGAATGCCCGGGAAAGTTAAACCGGTGGGCTACCTGGGACATGACAGGGATAGTGCTGAGCTCAGGCTTGGAGACTTGGGCTTGCTATGCAACACTCACCTAGATACCTGCTGCTGTTTAATTTTCACGGTAAGTCAGTGGATAACAGCAGAATCCAACCCATCACCTCCATGCAAAGTCACAACGCCCCCAACCTAATGATCTACACCCCTAATCCTACAAGCTCCCCCCCCCCTTCCCCGCTACCTCACACCTGGCCACCCGTCTCCCAACTCTTTGATCCAACTAGCCTCTAAACCCCCTCACCTGACTATTCCCTCCCAAACCCATCATTCACTCCGATCACTCCTTTTTAAAAAAAAATGTAAGTACCCAATAGTTTTTTTCCCCAATTCACAGGTAATTTAACATAGAACATAGAACAGTACAGCACAGAACAGGCCCTTCGGCCCTCGATGTTGTGCCGAGCCATGATCACCCTACTCACACCCACGTATCCACCCTATACCCGTAACCCAACAACCCCCCCCTTAACCTTACTTTTATTAGGACACTACGGGCAATTTAGCATGGCCAATCCACCTAACCCGCACATCTTTAGACTGTGGGAGGAAACCGGAGCACCCGGAGGAAACCCACGCACACAGGGGGAGGACGTGCAGACTCCACACAGACAGTGACCCAGCCGGGAATCGAACCTGGGACCCTGGAGCTGTGAAGCATTTATGCTAACCACCATGCTACCCTGCTGCCCCGGCCAATTTAGCACGGCCAATCCACCTACCCGGCACATCTTTTGGTTTGTGGGGGTGGGACCCATGCAGACACAGGGCTAGTGAGCGAACTCTACGTGAACAGTGACCCGGGTTGGATCCCACTGTGCTAACCACTACGCCACTGTGCCACACCTACTCCCATCGCTCCAAATGCCCACTCACTCACCCACTTACCCACACTTTCGCTCATCCAATCACTCCTCATTCACTCATTTGCCAACCACTCACCCGCTCATGCAATCGCTCACTCACTCACCAATCCATCCACATACCCACTCATGCACCCGCTACTGACCCAGTTACCCACTCTGCAAAGCCCTTGACCTGACTATTGCCTCCCAACCCGACTCCCACTCACATCCTTCCAAACACCTACCCACCCATCCTCCACTCACTCACTAACGGCACTGAAAACCTTTAATACCGCTACTGATATAATAAGGGAGCATGTCCTCCGTGCTGCCTCTCTTTGCCAGCATTGTCTGCGTTTGGCTGCACCAACAGATCTCAGCTGTGGCCGGGAGTGGAAGGCCTGACTATAAGGACGCAAAATGGTAGAGTTGTAATTATCTTTGCAGACAGTGGCGTTCTCCCAAAGTATCGCCGCAGACCACAAGATCTGGGCCATTGTGTGTTTTCCAAATCTTGTTTCTCAATTCTAAATATCAGAGATCGTTGGGGGTGTGGGTGGGGGGGGGGGGGGGGGGGGGGGGGGGGGGCGGGGGGCTTGGTTGTCTGAACAACAATTCCAGAATCATCCATTTGGGTAACAAAGAGTCTATTTGCTTTCTGATTGGCTGTGGGAAGGTTGGGTAGCATGACGATGGATGTTGGGTAACCAATGGTAGGACGGTGGATTCAGGGCAGTTGAAGGTTCCAGGATTAAACTTCCAGGCATACGTTCAACCGCAGTTGGGAACCCTCAGCGAGGTTGGTGGGTGAGGTGAGGGAGCTCGTCCTGGGGGGACGGGGATGGCGGACGGTGGGTGGGTGGGGGGGGGGGGGGGGGGGGCAGAGGGAGTTGGTGATAACTGACTTGAACAGGGAGCACATTTCAAGCGTTGGACATTTGACCGGAGGAGATTGTTGCCTTTCACGGAGAGAGGTAGTGACAAAATCAGTCATGTTTTACTTTATTAAAACAACTGCTAATGCACTGACAATCAGCACATCAAGATTCATTTTTTAAAAAGAAATTAACAAATGTACAAAAAAATCCCATAAACAAGAACATCCACCCTTTGTTGTTTCAGGATTCATGTGTTAACACAGAATTCCCTTTACAGATACAACAGTAATGGTACAGAACAAACCTGGTGAGCGATAAATCTGCCTCTACTGCAGCAGAAACAGTAAACACAAAGGGAATGAAGTATACCCTTCCTTTCAATCCTGTGTCCACGATTCATCCAGACTAAATTCAGGATAGGCTCTTTGTTTGTTTCGAGAATTCTCCTGGGCCAGCTAGGTTAAGCCAGCTGGGTGCATAAAGCACACCCAATAGCACCGGGGAGAGTGGAACCTGTCATTCAATGAACATTGCTTTGTCTCTTTTGCAGTTCTCCAATTCCAATGTAATTTAGCTACATGTACAGTCAGTGAAAATGAGTTTTGCATTTCTCACTCTGATTTAATGCCATCATTTTTGTGCCCTGACTGTGTTTCAATACAAATTTTGTCTTGTTACATTTCAAAGGGCTTTGTTTGATCCCTGCTGCTGTCTAATACGTGATTCAGCTGTCATTGACGGACAGTCAGAGTTTGCAATTCACTGGCATCCAGTAAGCTGGTGTACAACAAACATCTGGCACGCGTCCCTCCAGTCCGTCCCCCTCCACAACTCCTGTTTCACGGCGGGGCCTGGCTGACTGCTTCATGATTAGTGTATTGAACAATGTGGCCAAGAACAGTTTGAGTACCGAAGCACATCAGGCTTTAAAAAAGAAAACAAATCCAGACTTGTTTCACTTCATCAATGGCTTCCCTCCGTCATGAGATCAGAAGCAGGATGTTCGCTGATGCTGACGCCGTGTTCAGCTTCATTTACAACTCCTTACTTAATGCAGCAGTCACAGTCTGTGCGCACACATATTCAGGCTTGGGTTCCTGTGTGACAAATGATGCTGCACAAGTGCCAGGCAATGACCATCTCCGACAAAAAAAAAGTCTCGCCATCTCCTCTTGACATTCAGTGGTATTACCATCACTAAATCCCCCATTATCTACATCCTGGGGATTGCCATTGACCAGAAATTCAATTGGACCAGCCATATAAATACTGTGGTTGCAAGAGTAGGTCAGAGGCTGGGAACTCTGCAGTGAGTAACTAAGCTCCTGACACCTGCCCACCATCTACAAGGCTCCTCAAGTCAGGAGTGTGATGGAATACACTGGATAAGTGCAGCTTCAGCAACATTCAAGAAGCTCAACACCATCCAGGAAAAAGCAGCCCGCTTGAATGGTACTCTATCCACCACGTTAAATATTCACTCTCTCCATCATTGACACAAAGTGGCAGCAGTGTGTACTGTCTACAAGATGCACTGCAGCAACTCACCAAAGCTCCTTCGACAGCACCGTCCAAACCCGCAGAGAGGGACAAAGGCAGCGGACGCATGGGAACACCAGAGTCCGCAAGTTCCTTTCCAAGTAACTCACCATTCTGACCTGGAACTTAATTGCCTTTACTGTCGCTGGGTCAAAATCCTGGCACACTCCCTCCCTAACAGCACTTTGGGAGTTCCTGCACCCCATGGACTGCAGCGGTTCAAGAAGGTAGCTCACCACCACCGTCTCAAGGGCAGTAAGAGAAGGGCAACAAATGGCAGCCTAAGCCAGTGGCGCCCACGTCCACGAATTAAAAAAGAAGCAAAGGCGGTTTCAAACCTGGGGCCTTCAGGATGGTGGGTTGGGGGGGGGGGGGGGGGGGGGGCGGTGGTGCGGTGACACCTCAGAGCTGTGAACCATGCCTGTGTATTCTGATTACGTAGGCCGAGCTTGCATGGAGTTGAGCTCTCAGCTGGCCAGACTGGTCTTTCAACAAACATCCACACTGTCAGTTGGTGTGATTCTTTTATATAAAAGGAGGAACTGTTTTTTTCCGAGAAGTTGCGATTAAATCAAATCGAAAAGAGGGAGCCTTGTTCACAGCTCCTCAGTTTGCTGGGTTACAAGAGTGCAGCTGTGTGAATTTCCGCATTGGGAATCAGCCTGCTGACTGTGTGACTGAAGCAGTGGCCTGATTAATAAGCGCTGCACTTGCAAATGTATTTACAGTGTGTTCTAAAAAGGAAAAAGCAAATTTCAAATGTAGGTCAATTCCATTCTGATTGAAGAATGTATTCGCCTGAGAGATGGGGGATGTGCTGTGCAATGTTGCTGCTCAGCGTTTGATTAGCGTTCAGTGTTACACCGGCAAGATCTAATCACTTTAATTCTCAGAGACTGAGCGACCTTAACGCCTTTTATTTTCTGTTCTTCTTCCCCGCAGGCGAATAATGACTTCAGAAAATCAGGTTATTTTTCCATCCGTTCTCTCACATGACTGTGCTGTCACGGCTACACTTCTGATACGGTGCAATTAAAGCTGGGGGAAGATCCAAAGACCGCTTCAGCCTGACTGTGAGCCTTTTAGACCGAAATGGAAAGAGTTCCACATTTACACGGCTTGTCACTGTTCAAGGAGCTGCCACTGGCTGGCTACAATGAGTCTTCGATGCCCTCAGAGCCCCCGTACATATCTGCCAGTTTCTTGAAACGCGGCCCCCAGTCGGTGAGATAATCGTAATTGAGGTCTGAGTCCGTTGTGGCTGACTCGAAGGAGCTCAGCGACTCGGCCACAGAGCCATTCCCTTCGAAGGCATAAGTCTGCAAGGAATCGAAAGGGGGGGCACAGGGGTCTGTGTTGGCATCGTGCAACTTTGCCAGAATGTAGCTGTTTACATTGTCATCCCCTGTTCTGGATTGCGACACGTATCTGGAGAGGCTTTCGATTTCGGGCAGCATATCCCTCCTGGATTTTGCCACCTGCACTTCCCTGGGATTCCACAAGGCGGCAATGTCAAAGGCCTCCGTGTCCTCTTCTCCCCCACCTTCATCATCGTATCGCACAATATTTTCGTGGACGTTTTCCTCATCATCGATGATCAGGGACTTCTTCTTGTGTCTCCTCATTGTTAAAATAAACAATACCAACACTGAAAAGAAAGCAGAAGAAATGGTGTAAACTCTTTGGGATTGGGCCAAGAATCTTGTATTAGTGCTGAAAAAAGAGAGACGCTGTTGACACTTTTCAACATAATGCCTTAAACGTCATTGTAAAAATTTCAATCTTGCCCAATTGGTAACCCCCCCAAGGCAAAATAATGACCCATTCCCTCCTCACCCTACACCCCCCCCCCCCCCCCCCCCCCCCAACCAGCAGGAGACTCCTTCATCCAAGAAAAGTTCAACCACAGCTTTCTAGAGTGTTGGCTAATTCTCTGAACAGAAATGATTCGCAGGGCAATGGGGAATATTCAGTTGGGTCTTGCAGAGAGTCGGGACTAGACTTGATGGGCCTCTTTGCGTGCTGTGGCCATTCTATGATTTTATCTCCTCCTCCAGCCCCCCCCCCCAAGTTGGCCTAGGACTTTAATCTGAATTTTTTCCTCTCTCAATAGGTCACCTGGTTTCAGGTGGGGCTGAGAATATAATATGTTGTGACAGGCAAGAGTTTCACCATTGTGTGTCACAGGTTGGACAGAACGCAGGCTCTTTCCTGACCAATGATGGGTCTTAGTTCATGCCTATTCATCTCACTCCATCAACTCTGACCAGGTACAGTAGCCAGGTTGGAGGTGTGATGGCCGTGTGGTTTCAGTTCTCCATTCCTGCCTCCAGGATTCTCCGTTCCCGCTGCAGTGGACAGATTGTTGGCTGAGCACCAAAATGTCTGTTCTCGCTGGCAGTGATAGTGGGGTGAATTTGCAACAGAGAAATGCACAACGGTAATGTGGGTGTTGTTTAAGGAGCACTTGCTGCGAATGCTGGATAGTTTTGTCCCACTGAGACAAGGAAGGAATGGTGAGGTGAAGGAGCCTTGTATGACAAGAGAAGTGGAGCTTCTTGTCAAGAGGAAGAAGGAAAGGGCAGCACGGTGGCCTAGTGGTTAGCACAACCGCCTCACGGCGCTGAGGTCCCAGGTTCGATCCCGGCTCTGGGTCACTGTCCGTGTGGAGTTTGCACATTCTCCCCGTGTCTGCGTGGGTTTCACCCCCATAACCCAAAATTGTGCAGAGTAGGTGGATTGGCCACGCTAAATTGCCCCTTAATTGGAAAAAATAATTGGGTAATCTAAATTTAAAAAAAAAAAAGAGGAAGAAGGAAGCTTACGTGAGGTTGAGGAAGCAAGGATCTGGCACGGCTCGAGAGGGTTACAAGGTAGACAGGAAGGAACTCAAAAATGGACTTAGGAGAGCTAGAAGGGAGCATGAAAATGCTCCAGCGGGAAGGATTAGGGAAAACCCCAAGGCGTCTACACTTATGTGAGAAATAAGAGGATGATCAGAGTGAGAGTAGGGCCAGTGGAGGGAACTTGTGCCTAGAGTCTGCAGATGTCAGGGAGGCCTTAAATGAATAATTTGCTTCAGTATTCACTAGAGAGAGGGATCTTGTTGCTCCTGAGAACAGTGTGAACCAGGTTAATAGGCTTGAACAGGTTGATATTATGAAAGAGGATATGCTGGAAATTCTGTAAAGCATCAGGATAGATATGTCCCCTGGGCAGGGGACAGATTGGCAATGTTCTCTGCATCCTCACTCTCCATTGGAGTAGTATCGGATGATTGGAGGGAGGCGAATGTTGTTCCCGTGTTCAAGAATGGGAATAGGGAAATCCCTGGGAATTACAGACCGGTCAGTCTTATGTCTGTGGTGAGCAAAACACTGGAAAGGATTCTGAGAGATAGGATTTATGATTATTTAGAGAAACATAGTTTGATTAAAAATAGTCAGCATGGCTTTGTGAGGGGCAGGTCATGCCTCACAAGCCTCGTTGAATTCTTTGAGGATGTGACGAGACACATTGATGAAGGTCGGGCAGTGGATGTGGTGTATATGGATTTCAGTAAGGCATTCGATTAGGTTCCCCATGGTAGGCCCATTCAGAAAGTCAGGGGGCATGGGATACAGGGAAATTTGGCTGTCTGGATACAGAATTGGCTGGGCAAAAGAAGACAGCGAGTGGTAGTGGATGGAAAGTATACCGCCTGGAGGTTGGTGACCAGTGGTGTCCTGCAGGGATCTGTTCTGGGACCTCTGCTCTTTGTGTTTTTTATAAATGAATTGGATGAGGAAGTGGAAGGGTGAGTTAGTAAGTTTGCAGATGACATGAAGGTTGGTGGAGTTGTAGATAGTATCGAGGGATGTTGCAGGTTACAACAGCACATTGCAGGATGCAGAGCTGGGCTGAGAACTGGCAGATGGAGTTCAACCTAGATAAATGTGAAGTGATTAATTTTGGAAGGTTGAATTTGAATGCTGAATACAGGGTAAAGGGCAGGATTCTTGGAAGTGTAGAGGAACAGAGGGATCTTGGGGTCCATGTAATATAGAACTCTCAAAGTTCCCACCCAGGTTGATAGGGTGTTAACAAGGCGTATGGTGTGTTGGCTTTCATTAACAGGGGATTGAGTTTAAGAGCCACGAGGTTTTGCTGCAGCTTTATAAAACAATGGTTAGACCACAATTGGAATATTGTGTCCCATTCTGGTCGCCTCATTATAGGAAGAATGTGGATGGTTTGGAGAGGGTACAGAGGAGATTTACCAGGATGCTGCCTGGACTGGAGGGCATGTCTTCTGAAGAAAGGTTGAGGGAGCTCGGGCTTTTCTCACTGGAGCGAAGAAGGCAGAGCGGTGACTTGATAGAGGTGTACAAGGTGATGAGAAGCATGGATAGAGTGGATAGCCAGAGACTTTTCCCCAGGGTGGAAATGTCACAAGGGGACATCATTTTAAGGTGATTGGAGGAAGGTATAGGGGAGATGTCAGAGGTCGGTTCTTTACACAGAGAGTGGTGGGTGTGTGGAATGCACTGCTAGCAGATGTGGTGGAGTCAGATTAGGGACATTTAAGCGACTCTTGGACAGGCACATGGGCAGCAGTAAATTGAAGGGGGGTAGGTTAAGTTGATTTTAGGTTAGGATAAATGGTTGGCACAACATTGTGGGCTGAAGGGCCTGTACTGTGCTGTACTGTTCTATATTTTATTGCACCAAAATCAGTTCTGAAGTTATGCAAAATAGACATAGACATAGAATTTACAGTGCAGAAGGCCATTCAGCCCATCGAGTCTGTACCGAACCTTGGAAGGAGCACCCACACCTCCACCCTATCCCAGTAACCCCACTTAACCTTTTTGGACACTAAGGGCAATTTAGCATGTCCAATCCACCAAACCTACACACCTTTGGACTGTATGAGTATCTCCAGTATCTGCTACATGGCATCCCCAGGACTGTGGGAAAACGGTGCTGTTGCCCGAAGTGTGCCTGACACACGGGTCTGTCGTGGTCATTGACTTCTTTTGAATGTATCCTGTTTTGTATATAGGAAGTTCTGGAGACTCAAGTCTATCTAGGGGCAGCACGGTAGCACAGTTGTTAGCACAGTTGCTTCACAATTCCATGTTTGATGTTTGATTCCCGGCTGGGTCACTGTCTGTGTGGAGTCTGCATGTTCTCCCCGTGTCTGCGCGGGTTTCCTCCGGGTGCTGCGGTTTCCTGCCACAGTCCAAAGATGCGCAGGTTAGGTGGATTGGCCATGATAAATTGCCCTTAGTGTCCAAAAAGGTTAAGTGGGGTGGTTGGGAAGATAATGAGCAGGCCACATGTTGTATTTTATAAGCCCCTCACCTTCTAACCAGCTGATAGGGTAGTGCAAAATTTAATATCCAATTTTGGCCAATATCACTTAATTCCTTTGAGTAATAAAAATCTTCCACTTTCATTTTTAAAATCATCAATTGATGTAGCATTATTTGTCACTTGCAGGAGAGAATTCCGAACTTCTACCACTCTTCCCTAACTTCACCCCCGAAATATCTGGCTTTCACTGTTTGGGCCAATGTAAGGACTTTGACTAAAGGCATGAGCTTACCCAGCAGTATGAAGATGCAGCTGAGAATAGCAATGAGTGCACCTCTGCTCAGGCTGACTGGCAGGCTATAGGCCTCGACGTTACAGGATCTAACATTGCCGTTGGGGTCACAGCCACAGACTCTGATGGTCAGAGTGCTGGTACTGCTCTGCATTGGGAGGCCAGAATCCGCGATGAGAATGGGCAGGAAATAGGTGCCTTGCTCCTGGTGCTTGAACTCCCCTCTCCTGGTCAGGATCCAGGCAGTGTTGTCTGAAAGGATAAAACACAACACAGGGTATATAATAGTGTTTTATTAAATATACAAAAATGCCTTGTTTGCAAAGCCCCTTTTTAAAATTCATCCATGGGACAATGGTGGTGTTGCACGGCCAATATTTACACAACTGAGAGGTTTGTTCGGCCTTTTGGGAGGGCAGTTTCGAGTCAAACATGTTGCTGTGGGTTTGGAGTCACGGGTAGGGCAGGCGGAGCAGGTTCCAACCCTAAAGTGTGTCATAATATCCACTCATGTATATCATGAGATGCAGACCGGCAGTGATTGACACGCAGGATAACCAATGAACACACACGACACAGAACAACCAATCACCAGACAGGACACCACCACTATAAAGCCCACAGGGCATTAAGGCTCTTCCTCTCTCACAGGACACGGCTAGAGAGATAGTCACAGTGCACAGGCCAATGAACATCATCACCATGTAGTAGAGATCTAGCCTGGTCAAGCCAGTAGGAGGTTATCAGTTAGGTTAATAGAGTGTCTATTAACAGCAGATTATGTACAGCAATCAACAGGTTCAATAAAACAGTGTTGGATCATCTCCTGTGTCGGAAGCCTGTTTCTCGTTTTACTGCATCCAGTTGCAGTCCATGTTAGACCAGCACAGATAACACATCAAAATGTATTTAGTGAGGGCGATGGTTTTTTTTTACAACCGTCCATGATCACCATTATGGATAGTCATTTTTGTAAATCCAGATTTATTTCAAAGAAAAGCAAATTACAGCACAGGAACAGGCCCTTCGGCCCTCCCAGCCTGCGCCGATCCAGATCCTTTATCTAAACCTGTCTCCTATTTTCCAAGGTCTACTTCCCTCTGTTCCCGCCCATTCATATACCCGTCTAGATGCCTCTTAAATGATGCTATTGTGCCCGCCTCTACCACCTCCGCTGGTAAAGCGTTCCAGGCACCCACCACCCTCTGCGTAAAAAACTTTCCACGCACATCTCCCTTAAACTTTCCCCCTCTCACTTTGAAATCGTGACCCCTTGTCACTGACACCTCCACTCTTTGAAAAAGCTTTTTGCTATCCACCCTGTCCATACCTCTCATAATTTTGTAGACCTCAATCAGGTCCCCCCTCAACCTCCGTCTTTCCAATGAAAACAATCCTAATCTACTCAACCTTTCTTCATAGCTAGCCCCCTCCATACTAGGCAACATCCTGGTGAACCTCCTCTGCACCCTCTCCAAAGAATCCACATCCTTCTGGTGATGTGGCGACCAGAACTGCACGCAGTATTCCAAATGTGGCCTAACCAAAGTCCTGTACAACTGTAACATGATCTGCCGACTCTTGTACTCAATACCCCGTCCAATGAAGGCAAGCATGCTATATGCCTTCTTGACCACTCTATCAACCTGCATTGCAACCTTCAGGGTACAATGGACCTGAACTCCCAGGTCTCTCTGTACATCAATTTTCCCCAGGACCCTTCCATTGACCATATAGTCCGCTCTTGAATTTGATCTTCCAAAATGCATCAACTCACATTTGCCTGGATTGAACTCCATCTGCCATTTCTCTGCCCAACTCTCCAATCTATCTATATTTTGTTGTATTCTCTGACAGTCCTCCTCGCTATCTGCAACTCCACCAATCTTTGTATCATCTGCAAACTTGCTAATCAGACCACCTATACCTTCCTCCAGGTCGTTTATGTAGATCACAAACAACCGAGCACGGATCCCTGTGGAACACCACTAGTCACCCTTCTCCATTTTGAGACACTCCCTTCCACCACTACTCTCTGTCTCCTGTTACCCAGCCAGTTCTTTATCCATCTAGCTAGTACACCCTGAACCCCATACGACTTCACTTTTTCCATCAACCTGCCATGGGAAAACCTTATTAAACGCCTTACTAAAGTCCATGTATATGACATCGACAGCCCTTCCCTCATCAATTAACTTTGTCACTTCCTCAAAGAATTCTATTAGGTTTGTAAGGCATGACCTTCCCTGCACAAAACCATGCTGCCTATCACTGATAAGTCTATTTTCTTCCAGATGTGAATAGATCCTATCCCTCAGTATCTGTTTGTAGTCAGTAGTCAGTTTGCCTACCACTGACGTCAAGCTCACAGTTCTATAATTCCCTGGATTTTCCCTGCTACCTTTCTTAAACAAAGGGACAACATTAGCAATTCTCCAGTCCTCCGGGACCTCACCCATGCTCAAGGATGCTGTAAAGATATCTGTTAAGGTCCCAGCTATTTCGACCCTCGCTTCCCTCAGTAACCTGGGATAGATCCCATCCGGTCCTGGGCACTTGTCCACCTTAATGTCTTTTAGAATATCCAAAATTTCCCCCTTCCGTATGACAACTTGACCTAGAGTATTTAAACATCCATCCTTTGCCTCAACATCCGTCTTGTCCCTCTCCTTTGTGAATACCGATGCAAAGTACTCATTAAGAATCTCACCCATTTCCTCTGAGTCCACGCATAAATTCCCTCTTTTGTCTTTGAGTGGGCCAATCCTTTCTCTAGTTACCCTCTTGCTCCTTACATACGAATAAAAGGCTTTTGGATTTTCCTTAACCCTGTTAGCCAAAGATATTTCATGACCCCTTTTAGCCCTCTTTATTGCGCGTTTGAGATTCGTCCTACTTTCCCGATATTCCTCCAAAGCTTCATCAGTTTTGAGTTGCATCGATCTTATGAATGCGTCCTTTTTCATCTTAGCTAGTCTCACAATTTCACCCGTCATCCATGGTTCCCTAATCTTGCCATTTCTATCTCCCATTTTCACAGGGACATGTCTGTCCTGCACTCTAATCAACCTTTCCTTAAAAGACTCCCACATTTCAAATGTGGATTTACCCTTAAACAGCTGCTCCCAATCCACATTCCCGAGCTCCTGCCGAATTTTGTTATACTCTGCCTTTCCCCAATTTAGCACTCTTCCTTTCGGACCACTCTTGTCCTTGTCCATGAGTATTCTAAAACTTACGGAATTGTGATCGCTATTCCCAAAGTAATCACCGACTGAAACATCAACCACCTGGCCGGGATCATTCCCCAATACCAGGTCCAGTATGGCCCCCTCCCGAGTTGGACTAATTACATACTGCTCTAAAAAACTCTCCTGGATGCTCCTTACAAACTCTACACCTCCAACACTACACGAATCCCATTCAATGTTGGGGAAGTTAAAATCTCCCATCACAACCACCCTATTGCTCCGACGTTTTTCTATAATCTGTCTGCATATTTGTACCTCTACTTCATGCTCGCTTTTGGGAAGCCTGTAGTAAAGTCCCAACAATGTTACTGCACCCTTCCTATTTCTTAGCTCCACCCATATTGCCTCAGTGCTCGAATCCTCTATCGTGCCCTCCTTAATCACAGCTGTGATATCATCTGTGACGAGTAATGCAACTCCTTCCCCCCTTCTACCTCCCTCTCTATCCCTCCTGAAGCATCTATACCCTGGGATATTCAGTTGCCAGTCCTGCCCTTCCCTCAACCAAGTCTCAGTAATACCAATAACATCATATTCCCAGGTACTGATCCAAGCCCTAAGTTCATCTGCCTTACCTGCTACACTTCTCGCATTAAAACAAATGCACCTCAGACCACCTGTCCCTTTGCGTTCATCAAATCTTCCCTGTCTACTCTTCCCCCTAGTTACATTGAGTTTATTATCTCGTACCTTACTGGCGTTAGTTGCTGCTTCTTTACTGACCTCTAACTTCCTAATCTGGTTCCCATCCCCCTGTCACATTAGTTTAAAACCTCCCCAACAGTGTTAGCAAAAGCACCCCCTAGGACATTGGTTCCAGTCCTGCCCAGGTGTAGACCATCCGGTTTGTAATGGTCCCACCGCCCCCAGAACCGGTTCCAATGTCCCAAAAATCTGAACCCCTCCCTCCTGCACCATCTCTCAAGCCACGTATTCATTCTGACTATTCTTGAGTTTCTACTCTGACTGTCCCGTGGCACTGGTAGCAATCCTGAGATTACTACCTTTGAGGTCCTACTTTTTAACTTATCTCCTAACTCCCTAAATTCTGATTGTAGGACCTCATCCCTTTTTTTTACCTATATCGTTGGTGCCGATATGCACCACGACAACTGGCTGTTCACCCTCCCCCTTCAGTATGTCCTGCAGCCGATCGGAGACATCCCTGACCCGAGCTGTCATGGTGGGATTTGAACTGATGACTCTGGACTAGTTGTCCAATAATGCACAACTGTTACAGGTGTACAGTTGTACAGGTTGTTTGCTTTTCGACTCCACAGGTCCACGTCAGTGTTTATTTGTCACGTGAATTCCTTCCGCTCTATTCATCTTCCTCCATCTATGTCTGAACCTTTCCATTTACAATTCTTTGGGTGTATTTTGAAATAAGTTCCAGATTATGATGATGTAAGTTTGCATTCTTCTTCATGGACATGATCGGTTGAGCCAAATTAGTGTTGGTTTAATGCGGTGGACCTACACTTATCAGTCACATTATGTAGCAGAGGTGAAGCTTTTATGCTCACAGTTTATCCACGTTGCACTCTTTATTTTTATTTGTACATTAAATATGCTTATTTCCCATGTCTGCATTCCCGAAATTGCACACACTGAAGAATAAGGATTGCTTAGTGCTTTCCAAAGAGCATTCAAGGTCTGTATTTATTCAAGTTTACTCAAGCTGGGATACTTACAAGGATTGCATACATTATTCACAGTGATGCCTGCTGTGAGTTAGTTTGCCAAATTAATAGTAAGATGTAAATGTGTAAACAAATCAGTGACAGAATTAATGTGGTGGCTCGGCAGTGCCCTTTATTAATTCAACTTAACCTGGAAGGCGCGATCTGATCCCAACCCTGTGACAGAACCAACTTGACCCGACTCCCAGTGACAGTCAGGTGCAGTTCAGCTTTTGTGACTCAACCCAACTGCACAGAACAGATCACACTGAAAAGAATGATCTCACAGCTAAGGGGACACCACTGCTATTGAGATAGTGCCACACCCCTAGCCAAGCTTCAACACTGGCATCTGCCCGGCAATGTGGAAAATTGCCCACGTGTGTCCTGTTCACAAGAAACAGGAGAAATGCAACCCGGCCAATTACCGTCCTATCAGTCTACTCCCCATTATCAGCAAAGTGATGGAAGGAGTCATCAACAGTGCTATCAAGCGTCACTTACTCAGCAATAACCTGGTCACGGACCAGGGTTCCGCCAGGGTCACTCAGCTCCTGACCTCATTACAGCCTTGGTTCAAACATGGACAAAAGAGCTGAATACCAGAGGTGAGAGGAGAGTTACTGCCCTTGACATCAAGGCAGCATTTGACTGTGTCAGGCGCCAAAAAGCCCTAGCTAAACTGGAAACAATGGGAATCAGGGGGAAAACTCTCCACTGGTTGGAGTCGTACCTGGCACAAAGGAAGATGATCAAGCGTTCTGGCTTGGGGGTCAGTTGGGGGGGGGGGGGGGGGGGGGGGGTGGGGGGGG
The DNA here is from genome assembly GCF_902713615.1 of Scyliorhinus canicula. Lineage (NCBI taxonomy): Eukaryota > Metazoa > Chordata > Chondrichthyes > Carcharhiniformes > Scyliorhinidae > Scyliorhinus > Scyliorhinus canicula. The sequence continues at coordinate 8,821,435 of NC_052150.1, read as the reverse complement.
GGGGGGGAGGCAGGTGTCAGGGTTGATTTGGGAGCCTTGGCGATCAGGATGCCATTTAGAAATGGGATCCAGATCTCTCGCTACAATGGGGAGTTCCAGCGAGTGGAGCTCCACACTGTACAAACGGGGCTATATGGGGCCTTGGTCACTGCCCCCATTCAGGCCCCTTATTCAATGCGATTGCCGTTGAATAGCCATGTGTGTCTCGGCACTGCGAGATCCGGGAAACACGCGGCTAAACGCACTCGCTTGGGGGGTTTGTTCCCTTTTGGAAAAATCGTGCCCATTCCTTCAGTTCTTGCCTGGTTAACAGTCACAGTTGTCTGTTTGATATCATGGTGGTTATCATTGAAACGGCAATACAAATGCTTGCACATTTTGTGTGGTAGAATATTGAACAAATCTAATCTAGTGGAGCAAGGGTGTGCACCTCAGCATAATGTAAAAGCAGGCAAACACCTTGCTCACAAAGAACCCTCATCTGTTGGAAAGATTCTGTGGCTTTGTTTTGAAGGAAAGCAGTGGTGTTAACCCCCTGGTGCCCTGGTCAATCGACATCACTGAAACGTGCCTGGTCATTAGAGGAGGGGAGGGGGCGGGGAGGGGAGGGGAGGGGAGGAGGGAAGGGGGAGGGGGGGAGGAAGGGAGGGGGGGGGTGGGGGAGGGGGACACTAATGATGTTGGTGACATTGATTTTAAGTGCGCTGTTACAGCTCCATGGCTGATTGTGAAAGGTGAGTCAATGGAAAACCCAATCAGTCTGCTGGGGAAAGTGATTAAATACCACTGGAGTGGAGTAACAAAGAATTCATGCCTGGTTCTGAGATAACACTCCGTTCCGGGCATCGCTTTGTTTCCCTTTGGGAACATTTTAATCCTTCCAGGGTTCAGCTTGTCCAAAGCAAGTTACTCTTTTGAAACTCCTGAATGTTCTTCTGCGGCCCCAGAACAATAGGCTGCTTTCAATGACCAGCGCTGAAATAATCAGATATCAAAGAGCAAAATGTTGTGTCCAAATAGACACTCAATCCCCAAAGAACAAATGTAGACACAAAACTGATAGCTGAAATGAAAATCAGCCCCTAGTCGCCACATTCCGGCGCCTGTTCGGGGAGGCTGGTACGGGAATCGAACCGTGCTGCTGGCCTGCTTGGTCTAAATCGCTTATTGTCACGAGTAGGCTTCAAATGAAGTTACTGTGAAAAGCCCCTAGTCGCCACATTCCGGCGCCTGTTCGGGGAGGCTGTTACGGGAATCGAACTGCTGGCCTGCTTGGTCTGCTTTCAAAGCCAGCGAATTAGCCCTGTGCTAAACAGCCCCTGCTGCACCAAACACAAAAATAAAACTCAAAAAGTCACTTCTCAGATTCTTGTTATTGTTTTGTTTTCTTTTGTGTATCTCTTACTAAATGGTGAACCCCCAGGAGAGCTGCAGTGCGGTGTTAATGGGCAGCACAGGCAAGCTCGATTTACCTTGATTATCGCGCACAGTGAAGTTAGGGTTGTTCGCTGTTTCGGGAGCCAGGCTGTAGTAGAAGTGATGACCACCCTGAGGGTTATCCATGTCCACTGCACTGACCATCTGAATCAGCTGTTAAAAGGGAACAAATTGAAACCATTCACAAAAGCCATTCTGGTGTCAGTAGCAGCTTATTCACAATAGGATAATGCAAAGTTGCTCCAAACTATCATACATCTCAGTGATAACTGCCTCGGACTTGGAAATGTAGCTTGGTGATCTGTTATGGTCACTGATGAGGTTGATTGGGTGGAACATTGCTGTAAATTATAATCCCCATACTATGCTTCTGGTGCGAGTTTGCGCATGCGCAGAACGGCCGGTGTATTTCCGCGCATGCGTGCTAAGGCCGGCGTACTTCCGCGCATGCGCAGGGTTCCCTTCTCTGCGCTGGCCACCGGGCCCGGCGCGGAGTAAAACAGGCCCCCAGGGAACCAGCCCGCCCGCCGATCGGTAGACCATGATCGCGGGCCAGGCCACCGTGGGCACCCCTCCCCCCCCCTCTCCAGGACGGCCACCGCAGACTCACCTTTCAGATCCCGCCGTCTGGGACCTGAGTAATCTCTGCCGGCGGGACTCGGCCCATCGGGGCCCATCGGGGCCCGGAGAATCGCCGGGGGGGGGGGGGGGGGGGGGGTGGTGGGGGGTGGGGGGCCCCCGACCGGCGCAGCGGGAATCCCGCGGCCACCCAAGAATTGGAGCCGGAGAATGGGGAAGCCGGCGGGGGGGGGGGGGGGGTCGGAGAATCCCGGCTCTGATGAGTCAAGATCTCATTGAATGGCGAGCAGGCTCAATGGGCCGAATGGCCACCTTCTGTTCCTGTGTCTTGTGGTTTTATGGAAAATACCTGCCTTTTTGCATGAGTAATGACAATAAATTGCATGTTCGAAAGGTGCCCATTCTTGCTCTGTTGTTAGCTGAATAGAGCAAGCGCCCCGTGTTGGGAGAGAAATTCCGACACCCTCTCGGCCACTTTCTCCAAAAGCAGGACCCCATTTCGTGGCTTTTAGTTAAAAGTGGAGAGGCCCAGAATAGGAGCTGAAATATCTGCCAGAGCCCCTCCTCCAAACAGAGTCATAAATCACAATTTTAAACTAGGGCCATCGGCAGCTACCGAGCAATTAGCAAAAGGAAAAACTGGAGGTGGATTAATCTCATGCCAGCGCGTTGGACAAAGAGTCTGTAGGACTGGTGATGCACAAACATACTTTACTTCGATGTTTATCAAAAATGTTTAACATTTTCTTTTACCAAATTTGCCATCTTTAATGAATAGATGATGCCCCCTTTAGGGAAGGAAATAGAGAGTGTGAATCAGGAGTTCCAAAGGGTGGATTACTATGGCCTCTTTGACTCTGTGAGTGGGTGGCAGGCAGGGGATGTCACCTGGCGAGGTGGGGGGTACCGTGCTTGCTTCATGCACCACCACTGGAATTTTTACCTGCCCTTGAAATAACTGAGACCCTTAAATCAGCAAACTAATGGCCGCATATGGGCCTCTTCCTGCTGCTGTTGAATTTTAGCAATGGTGGGACTTGCCCATGCCATGTGCCTACCAATGGTGATCCTTGCCCCGACTCCCAGCCACTCGATTACAGCCACCCCGCCTCCATCACTGGAGTCCTGCCTCACTACCCCAGTGAAATCCACCCGATTGTGGCCTCCACACCCACCCTTTGCGAGGGCCTGCCCGACTGGCCCTGGCAAAGCCCCCCCCCCCCCCCCACACTTACACTGGTGTCTGGCCTCCAGCGACAATCCTTGTGGGGGGACTGGCTGCTGTGTGGCCACCGCTCCCAGTGGTGCAGCAGGGACTGGAGGCCTGCCGGCTATCCGATTGTGGTGGTAGCTCTTGGAGGTGGGACTTTCCCCGAGATAGAAGCAGAAGCCCTGACCTGAGTCAATTGAGACGCCAACTGCTGTGAAACCATTTTGGGGTTTCCCAGCCCTGCAGAGGTGAGCTTGGGCCTGTCTGTGTAGCAGGGGTGGAGCCTCTGCCTCTGCCGAATATCCTGACTATGGAATCATTGAGTGATGGAGAAAGAGGCAGTTGAGCTCATCTTGGCTGTGCCGGAATCCAATTCTCCCATGGTCCTGCTCGTCTCTCTACCACTATTCCCTCCAGGAGATCTGCTGTCGGTGGATGCCACCTTTGTCTGTCTTGCTCTGTCCTTACACATCCGATGTAACTCATTTGCAGCCAGTCTGCGATGTCTGCGTCCACTCTCTTTCTTCTGCCCTCCACTTCGCCCTCTCGGAGACGTCCCTGTAGCTTTCCAACTCTGATCTGAGGTTATCTTTTCTGGAAGTCACTTTGTACTGTTCTTTTTCCCATTACAATTTCAAGCCCCTCTCATTTGTCTAACAGCCTGATAGATGGAAGCTTTAACATAAGTCTCAGCATTCGCATTTCAGAGGCTTCTATTTTCTGACACTGATCTCTACTTATTATCTCTGAGATGCGTGGGAAATTCCTCCCATACCCTGTAAAATCTTTTCACATTCAGATAGGAAACTCCAGAATGTGCTTCACCGGGCCTTACCTGGGACTAAGAGATATAAAAGAATTTTCTGGCTGAATTTCTAACATCCAGGATGCTTGCATATCAGGAGAGCAGAAGCACACTGGTTAGCACTGATGCCTCACAGCACCGGTGACCCGGGTTCGATACCGACCCAGGGTGACTGTCTGTGCAGAGTCGGCAGGTTCTCTCCGTGTCTGCGTGGGTTTCCTCCGGGCGCTCCGGTTTCCCACCGCAGTCCAAAGATGTGCAGATGAGGTGGATTGACCATGCGAAAATTGCCCCTTAGTGTCTAAAGGTTAGGTGGGGTAACGAGGATGGGGAGTGGGCCTGGGTAGGGTTCTCTGTCAGTGGGTCGGTGCAGACCTGATGGGCCAAATGGCCTCCTTCTGCACTGTGGGCATTCTATGATTCTATGTGTCTGCAGTTTAGGTTGGCAGGAGAGGCTTGGGAACTGGGAGAGAAAAATTGACAAGTTTACCTAATCTGTAAAAAAAATAGACTGTTCCACATAGTCCTGTTCTCTGAATAAATCTCCCTTGTAAATTGTCCTTGTGAATCTCATGCAGAAGAGCATAGACATTCAGCCAAATGATCCCCTTCTCTTACCTGACCAGGTTTAATGTTTTCACAGATATAGGTTTCGTGGTCTTTGACAAACTCTGGCGCATTGTCATTGATGTCGAGGACTTTAATTGCGACTGATACACTCCCAATTTGTGTGGGGTTCTCTGAAATGAGACAAACACTATCTAAACAGCTGATTTGACCAAACTTTAACATTTAACTTCATCCATAGTCATCTCCTGCAACACTGCACAAATCCCGAATTCAATATTCGGCTTAACGCGATATGACCTTGTTAAATCATGATAAGCAACGGGACAGGCCATCCCATCCAAATTATTCCTTGTGCCCTTCCCTATAAACGGGAAAAATTGACAACATCAAGGAGACAACAACATGATCACCAGGGAGTGATGTCCGGGGTAACAACTGAGATGTAGAAATGCCAGACAGGCCCCAGAATAAAGGCTTCTTCAAAGGCGGGCAAAGGAGGCCAAAATCACGGATGAAACGGGATCAGGATCAATAAGCGATCACCAGGATCTCTCAAGGATTTTGACGAATGCATTATTTTACCGTGCCGTCTCACCAGAACCCAGGCGGTCAACATCCTTGGCTCCGGCCAGTGGGGGAGGGGAGGGGCTCGGCCACCTCCAATCCCTCACGACCAACATCCGGAACAGGACAACACAGGACCAGTGGTTGGAAGGTTACACCAATCCGAGGCCTCAACCACAGGATTGGGTGTGTTCCATCAAATTTAATTTCCCAGCCACCAGGTAGAGATTCCCAAAAGACACACCCGATCCTCAAACGCAGCTGGGAACGTTTCCGCTGCCTCACCCCAGGAACTGGATCAGCACAACCCCTCCTCTTCCCCATCTCTCTCTACCGATTCCATTAGGATGGACAACAAAGGGCAGCAAGGTGGCGCAGTGGGTAGCAGTGCGGCCTCACGGCGCCGAGGTCCCAGGTTCGATCCCGGCTCTGGGTCACTGTCCGTGTGGAGTTTGCACATTCTCCCCGTGTTTGTGTGGGTTTCGCCCCCACAACATAAAGATGTGCAGGCGAGGTGGATTGGCCATGCTAAATTGCTCCTTAATTGGAAAAAAATGAATTGGGCAATCTAAATTTATTAAAAAAAAGAGAAAGGATGGACGACAGGCCATGCAGCAAGCATTCAACCGTACGGAAGTGGGTGCCCACCAGGGACAGTGCTTTCGTTATTGCAAGAACCCCCTTGTGCGACTCCATTACCTCCATAAAGACACCCCGCAACTCTTGGAATTAGGCCCTGATGACCTGTCCCTCAGAGCCAAGGCCTTCAGACAGAACAGCATCATGTTCTGTGCTGTACTGTTCTATGTTCTATGTTCTATGTTCTATCGTTGGCAGCCATTATCCATTGATGAACACCACACCGTCGGGGCGGAGGCCCGCTCAAAAGCAACTACGCCACTAAAGGCAGCGCCCCATCCTAACTCCTTCCAGCCAATTTAGAGAGTTGGCCCTGATTGTTTCCCCTGACTGGGGAATCTAAAGCACAGGGTAAAGTTGTGCAGGTCTGAGATGAGGAAAATGGCTTTATTCAAAGGGTTGAGAATCTTTGGAATTCTCTACCCAAAGGTGGTGGGTGCTCCATCATGGAGCACACTTAAGGCTGATGTAGGTAGATTTATGACTCCTGAGAGAATCAAGGGATCTGGGGAGTTGGGAAAAGTGGAGTTGAGACAATAGGTCATCCCTGATCTTATTGGGTGGTGAAGCGAGCTCAAGTGCCTGTATGGGCGACACCTGCATCTATGCCTAACGTTCTGATGTTGATCGTGATCACCATAAACACACATCAGAAAATTGCGAGCGTGGGATCTCCCAGTACAGAGCCTCAGTGAGACCGTATCTGGGGCTGGATTCTCTGATGGCCCAGCCGCGTGCGTCTCTTGTGAGGAAAGGTTGGGCGGGTTGGATCGGCATCCATTGGAGTTTAGAAGATTGAGAGACCTTATTGGAACGTAGAACGTCTTGAGAGGCCTTGGCAAGATGGATGGTAAAAGGTTGTTTCCCCTGGTGGGGGAGTCTGGAACTACGGGTCACGGTTTAAAAATTCGCGGTCTACCATTTAAGACGGAGGTGAGGAGAATTTCCTTTCTCTCAGAGGGTCGTCTGCCGGTGGAATTATCTTGTCCAGAAAGGCTGGGCCATTGAATATATTCAAGGCTGCACTGGAAGGATTTTTGATGGACAAGGGAGTAAAGGTTTTTTGGTGGGGTGGGGGAGGGGGAGGGGGAGGGGGTGGCGCGGTGCAGGCGGGCAAGTGGAGTTCAGGCCACAGTCAGGTCAGCCATCATCCCACCAGATGGCGCAGCGGGCTCGATGGGCCAAATGGCCTATTCGTGCTCCCAACTCTCGTGCTCCTATGTCATGGAGGCTTTCTTGCTACTTTTAAAACATCGACCCTTTGTCACCGAGAGGCAATTGACTTTAAAATTGCACAGGGTAAACTAACATTCTCATTTAAAGGCCTCTTTACTGCTTCTCTGATCCTGAAAGAATATTAGCTTTAACGTTCAGCGCAGCCTCCTGGCAAAGCTGGTAATCAAACATCGCCGACGTTATTAACTGCTGAGCTAATCCAGCATTTTCTGTTTTTATTATTAACGTGGGAAACCTTATTAATAGTTATTAATGTGGGACAAACGGCTGCACATAAGATAAAATCCAAATGCTGACAACTTGAAAGGCTCCGTGGAAATTTGGCTGAACTCTCCCTCGCTCTTGACATGTTATTTGAGCGCATTTCCTGCGTCAACTGCTCCTATTAATTTGTGTCACATTCGGGTGCGATACCTAATCAAACTGAATGAAAGCAAATAAACCATCAATGCAACAAAAAAACCCCATAATTTTAAATCAAATATTAAATAATCTTCAGTCACTTACTCATCTCCATTGCCAGGATTGTGATATTGTGCCAAGAGAGTTGTTCCCGGTCCAATGACTTAGCAGTCATTAAAGCTCCGGAAGCGATATCGATGTAGAAGAACCTGGTGGGGTCAGTGGATCGATCGATTGAATATCTTTGGAATGAATGGGAAACAAGGGAGGAAAATGCACCGTTAATAATCCCGGAATTTACTTGCATCGGCAGTAAGCAATCAAAGGTAGTTTGGTAGCAACCCAAATTTCCCGGATAATTGCTTCCTCTTTTATGAGCGCTGTAGCAGAGTGGTTAGCACTGTTGCTTCACAGCGTCAGGGTCCCAGGTTCGATTCCCGGCTTGGATCACTGTCTGTGCGGAGTCTGCACGTTCTCCCCGTGTCTGCGTGGGTTTCCTCCGGGTTCTGCGGTTTCCTCCCACAAGTCCCGAAAGACATGCTGTTAGATGAATTGGACATTCTGAATTCTCCCACTGTGTACCCGAACAGGCGCCAGAGTGTGGCACATTCATTGCAGTGTGAATGTAATCTACTTGTAACAATAACAAAGCTGATTATTATTTTCATATTTCACTCGTCACATATTCTTGGGAACTAGATTTTAAATGTAGCGTGTTCATCCTCCTTGAGTGCCGTGGGTAGTTTTGGTCTCATTGTTTGAGGAAGGATGCAGTTGTATTCGAGGACTCGTGGCGCAGTGGGTCGCGTCCCTACCTCAAGGTCAGGGGCTCTGGGTTCAAGTCCCACTTCAGGGACTTAATGGCTATGGAAACCAGGTTCATAACCTGGTCAAACAGCCTGTAAATCCTTTCAGTATGCCTAAAGACAGGCAACAAGAGGAGGAGAGTTTCCTGGTTAACCATACCGCAGAAGGCAACACCGAACCCACTGCAGTAGTTTGCCAAACTGGGGTCCACAAAGACTCCTGGAGTCTGCAGTGGCCTTTCGGGGATCAGTGAAATAAAATGAAGGTAGGAGCCGTGGATGTGGGAGTGGAGCGAGGCTGCCAAAATACAGAGTGGGCTAACGGTCTGACTGAAGAGGGAAGCACAACATGCAGAAGTGTTGAGAGCATCACAAATGTAATTAAAACATTATTTTTGACCAAATGAAGCATGATTTTCGGAGATGGGACGCGCTCCCGTTGTCATTAGCTGGGAGGGTGCAAACGGTGAGGATGATGGTCCTCCCGAGATTCCTATTTGTATTTCAGTGTCTCCCCATCTTTATTCCACGGCCCTTTTTTAAACGGGTCAACAGAGTGATCACTGGCTTCGTCTGGGTGGGCAAGACCCCGCGAGTAAGGAAGGTAATACTTGAGCGGAGTCAGGGAGAGGGCGGGCTGGCACTGCCAAATTTTAGCAACTATTACTGGGCGGTTAACATAGCCATGATCAGGAAGTGGGTGGTGGGGGAGGGGCGGCATCGGTGCGTATGGAGGCGGCTTCATGTAAGGGCACCAGTTTGGGGGTATTGGTAACTGCGCCTCTGCCGTTCCCGCCGGCACGGTTCTCCACCAGTCCAGTGGTGGTGGCGGCCCTGAGAGTCGGGGCAATGGAGGGGACATGTGGGAGCAGAGGGAGCATCGGTCTGGTCCCCAATCTGTAATAATCACCGGTTTGCCCCGGGAAGTATGGATGGGGGGTTCCGGATATGGCAGAGAGCAGGGATTGAGAGGATGGGGGATATGTTTATAGAGGGGAGCTTTACAAGTATGAGGGCGCTGGAGGAGAAGTTTGGGTTGGCGAGGGGAAACAAATTCAGGTATCTGCAGGTTCGGGACTTCCTTCGTAAACAGGTGTAAACCTTCCCGCTCCTACCGCTAAGGGGGATTCAGGACAGGGTAGTTTCCAGAGGGTGGGTAGGAGAAGGGGGGGGGGGGGGGGTCTCGGACATTTATAAGGAGCTTATGGGGTCAGAGGAGACGCAGACCGAGGAGCTGAAGAGCAAGTGGGAGGAGGAGCTGGGAGGAGAGATAGAGGATGGTCTATGGGCGGACGCGTTGAGTTGAGTCAACGCGTCCGCAACATGTGCCAGGCTCAGCCTGATACAATTTAAGGTCGTTCATCGGGCTCACATGACAGTTGCCCGGATGAGCAGATTCTTTGGGGTGGATGACAGGTGTGCAAAATGTGCGGGAGGACCAGCGAACTATGTCCACATGTTCTGGACATGCCCGAAGCTTAGGGGATTCTGGTAGGGGTTTGCGGATGTCATGTCCACGGTGTTAAAAACAAGGGTGGCGCTGAGTCCAGAGGTGGCGATTTTCGGGGTGTCAGAAGACCCGGGAATCCAGGAGGAGAAAGAGGCAGACGTTCTGGCCTTTGCTTCCCTGGTAGCCCGGAGACGGATACTATTAGCTTGGAGGGACTCAAAGCCCCCGAAGTCAGAGACCTGGCTATCTGACATGGCTAGCTTTCTCTGTTTGGAGAAAATCAAGTTCAGGGTCAATATTAGGGTTCACCCGGAGGTGGCAACCATTCGTCGACTTCTTTGTGGGAAATTAATTGTCAGCAGACCTGGGGTGGGGGTGGGGGGTGGGGGTGGTGGGGGGGGTGGGGGGGTAGTTTAGAGTAGAGTAAGGGGTCAATAAGGCAATAAGGGTGGGACCTGTACGAGAGGTAAATGATTTTTGCACTGTGTTTATGGTTTCATGTATATTGTTTATTTTGTTGTTGTTACTATACCAAAAATACCTCAATAAAATGTTTATTAAAAAAATACATATTATTTTCATGCAACACTTTCATATCACGTGTATTATATGGCATTATAGTTTAAATGGGAAGTGCATAATTACTGGTCTATTTGAAAAGGGGTTATTCTGCACTGTAAATCCTATGATAATCTATGATTAATCTAGGACAAAGGTTCGCAACATCTTGGGCCGAAGGGCCTGTTCTGTGCTGTATTTTTCTATGTTCTATGTTCTATTCAACCAAAGAATTTTGTGAATCTCTACTTCAGGGAGTGGAAACAGAGTGAGCATCATTCACACCCTCTATACTACTCAACAGAAATCGGCAGCAAAAATAACCATGAAGTATTAATTGTGAAGGCGCTGGAGGTGTGCCAAAAATCTGACACAGGGAATGTACTATCTGAGCCAGACATTAAGCAACCAAACTTTGTTACCAAAGCAAGCTGCGCATTGACTGAACTAAACCTTCCAGCCAGTCAGAAAAATAGGAAATGTGTTCGTCCGCAATTCATACTCCCAAGCGATCAAAGCTACACGGCGCTGTGGCTAACGCACTGGTTTGTGATACCAACAATAATCTTTATTAGTGTCACAAGTAGGCTTACATTAACACTGCAATGAAGTTACTGTGAAAATTGCCTAGTCGCCACATTCCGGCACCTGTTCGGGTACACAGAGGGAGAATTCAGAATGTCCAATTCACCTAACAGCACGTCTTTCGGGACTTGTGGGAGGAAACCGGAGAACCCGGAGGAAACCCACGCAGACACGGGGAGAACGTGCAGACTCCGCACACACAGTGACCCAAGCCTGGAATCGAACCTGGGCCCCTGGCGCGGTGAAGCAACAGTGGTAATTACTGTGCCACCGTGCTGCCTCAATTCAACAGCTACCAAAGGTCATGGTGGGCTTGATGAGTCAGTTATTGGCGGAACTCTAGTAATTAGAGTCTGAGTGTTGATTTAAGGCTGCCCTTCCTGAGGCAAGACCTCAGTGTCATGAGGCTGCGGAGGCTCGTTGCTGCAGTTACTTCGTACCTGATTGAGTTATTGGCCGAATCTGGGTCTTTTGCCGAAACTGTCTGGATGGTGGTACCAACTGCGACATCTTCATAAACCTCCACCCGGTAGAAGGTCATGTCAAACCGCGGGGGCTCATCCACATCCTCCACAGCCAGGAGCACTCTGGCCGTATCCCGGAATGGACCAAAGTTTAAAAATCGGAGGTCCAGGTGCGTGTTTGTTCCCTCCACAGTCAACGTGTAGCTGTCCTTCGTTTCGAAATCTAATGGCTTGAGGGAGATAAACCGAGGGATAAATAATCAGACGCTAGGAGCTTATTTCCCTGTAACATTGCTCAACTTCATTCAACCTCTGCCTCAGTTCCTCTGTTGCTGAAACCCTCGCTTATGCCTTTGTTTGTTTTAAACTTAGGGAGGGGCTCCAGAGCTTCAAGCTCAGGCCAATGGTGGAGCAATTAAAATTGGGGATGCTGAAGGGGCCAGAATTAATTGAGTGCAGAGAGCTCGGAGGGCCCTGTGGCTGAGGGAGATTCAAGAGCGACAAGAGGGGTGAAGCGATGGACGAAGCTGATTGTACCAATGTTCTTCTGGGTGGTCTTCCACATACCACCCTCCATAGACCCGAGGTCATCTAAACGTCTGCTGCCCTTGTCTTAGCTTGCACTAGGTTCCTCTATCATCCCTGTTCTTGCCGACCTCCATCGGCCCCTGGTCAAATAGCGTCTTGATTTCAAAAATCACCCTTGTTTTCACATCTCTCCATGTCCTCACCCCTCCCCATCTCTGTAATCTCCCCCAGCCCCACCAACCTCCAAGATCTCTGTGCCCCCCTAACTCCAGCCGCTGGAACCTCCTCAATCTCCTTGGCTTTGATTGTGTGTTTCCATAAAGGTGTCACCTGGGTACAAGTCGTGCCTGTTATTCGGTCAGGCCACCGCACAGTAGATTGGAGCTCCAGACCCCGTCGCCATATTGTACATTGTGGTCTTACCTCCTTTAAGATGATGATGCCGCCTTGGTTGCTATTATCTGTGACAATGTCAAAGACGTTCAGCCCATCGCCGTCGACGAAGCTGTAGCTCAATTCTGCATTTAGCCCCTCGTCTGCGTCTTCAGCGAGAACTCTTCCCACTGCCGATCCGACCATCGCAGTCTCCATCACTGCCATCTGATACAGCCCTGAGGGAGGGTATAAACACAGACACGTGTCAACTACGTTTCATTCTCCTGGCAACGTGGCAAGACCAGCATCTATTGCCCATCACTAATTGCACTTGTGCATACGGTCGTGAATCACTTACAACTGAGTGGCTTGCTCGGCCATTTCTGAACGTAGGTAAGAGTCAAAAACACATTAGAATCAAAAGACCATAAGACATAGAAGCAGAATTAGGCCACTTGGCCCATCGAGTCTGCTCCGCCATACAATCATGGCTGATATTGTTCTCATACCCATTCTCCTGCCTTCTCCCCATAACCCCTGATTCCCTTATTAATCAAGAACCTATCTATCTCTGTCTTAATGGCACTCAGTGATTTGGCCTCCACAGCCTTCTGCGGCAAAGAGTTCCACAGATTCACCACCCTCTGGCTGAAGAAATTCCTCCTCATCTCAGTTTTAAAAGATCGTCCCTTTAGTCTGAGATTATGTCCTTTGTTTCTAGTTTTTCCTACAAGTGGTAACATCGTCCGCACATCCACTCTATCCAGACCTCGTAATATCCTGTACGTTTCAATAAGATCTCCCCCCTCATCCTAAACTCCGAGTATAGACCCAGAGTCCTCAACCATTCCTCATACGACAAGTTCTTCATTCCGGAGATCATTCTTGTGAACCTCCTCTGGACCCTTTCCAAGACCAGCACATCCTTCCTTAGATACGGGGCCCAAAACTGCTCACCATACTCCAAATAATCATTGAATCATTGAAAAGTTAAGGCACAGAAGGAGGCCGTTCGGCCCATCTTGTCCATGCCAGCCCACATTGCTGTGGGTCTGGAGTCACATGTAAACTAGACCCAGTAAGGATGGTAGATTCCTCCCTTGAAGGACATTAATGAACCAGTTGGGCTCCGACAACAATTAAAAAGTTTCACCTCACTATTTTTATCGTTAAATTAGCACATTATTCCAGACTGATTTATGAATTGAATTTAAATGGTGGGATGTGAACCACTGTCTCTAGGGCCGCAATTCTCCGGTCGTTGCGAATCACCGTTCCCGCCTGCAGTGCACGCTGCCCGCGGGTTTCCTGGTGGTGTGGGGATGGTTCAATGGGAAATCCCATCGACAAGCGGCGGGAAGAGAGAGTCCTACTGTCAGTGAACAGCACACTGCCGAGGAACACAAAGCCGGAGAAACGGGCCCTGGGGTCTCTGGGTTGCTAATCCAGTAAGAATACGGGTATACAAGGTTTGCTGTTCAACGAAACATCCATTAAACTTTACTATCCCTTTATCGTCCCGCACTTTGATTGAGTGTTTAAAGCAGGCATCTGCACGGACATCTGGGATTAACTTTAAGAGAAAGCACTCGTTAAACTTTGTACCTTTACAGATTGGCACTGAATAATGAGATATGATCATGTTTTAATTATGGCTCAAAGTTTTGACCTTGGCCCAGGTAAAAGTGTTACCAGAGGCCAATGCATGAACGTGGTTTGAAAGCTGAATTGAGGAAGACGGGGCTTCCAGAGTGAGCAACAGCGTTAGGCTGCCCCCTTGTGGCACTAAGAGAAAACTCTAACCTCAGTCCAATCTGTCCCTCTCTCATCAACCCATAATGCCCTATCTACACTGCCGGTGAGTTATTTTTACTGCTGTAATATAAAGTGATATGATTCAGATTCCTAAGCACCGAGATAAAGCACTTAATAATAATCTTTATAATCTTTATTAGTGTCACAAGTAGGCTTATATTAACACTGCAATGAAGTTACTGTGAAAAGCCCCTAGTCGCCACACCCCAGCGCCTGTTCGGGTACACTGAGGGAGAATTCAGAATGTCCAATTCACCTAACAAGCACGTCTTTCGGGACTTGTGGGAGGAAACCGGAGCTCCCGGAGGAAACCCACGCAGACACGGGGAGACCGTGCAGACTCCGCACAGACAGTGGCCCAAGCCGAGAATCGAACCTGGGACCCTGGAGCTGTGAAGCAACAGTGCTAACCACTGTGCTACCGTGCTGAGGAACTTTCCCTATGTTAAAAGCAAGTTACTTAAATGATTATTTTCCAATTATGGCACAGATATTATCGCTTGGGATTATTTGCAGGCAAATGAAGCAGCCTTTTGTCAGCTCTTTCAATGGAAGATGTTGACCTTTAAATAAATAAATGAAGACTGGTGTTAAGATACACAGTCACAACCATCACACACCTACTGGCGAATATTGCTGAAGTAATTTCTAGGCTTCTGTCGTGTACACATTGGTATCTTCTGGATTATTCTGGAGCATTTTGTTCATTGATTTTGTCCTTAACAAGAAGATTAATGTTATTGCTGGAAATGGGGCACGTGACACTTCAGGCGAGGATTGTCAGTGTGCAGCCCAGTTAGTAGGTACAGCATTAAATACTATGGACGTACATGTTGTTGCTATTGCCCCTCCCCCACACCGCAAAAATTATTGAGCATTAGTGAAAACTGAGGACAACAGAGCTGATTTTTTTCCACTCCTCATATTTATTCACGATGAACCTGTTTTGCCGTAGCTCTCGGATCTCTGCACCCTGAGCCGTCTGAGTCGCCATGAGCTTGTCCAGCGAGGCCTTCAGCGGTTCCAGGATCTCAGCCTTCAGCTCTCCAAAGCAGCGATGGAGCAGCTCCTGCTGCTCCTGCTGCTCCCGCAGCTCCTGCTGCTCCTGCTGCTCCCGCAGCTCCTGCTGCTCCTGCGCCCACTGCTGCCACTGCTGCCAGTTCCCTGCCCGCCGCCATCTTGTTTTTCCTGCCTCGCACCTTTCTCTGCCCCAAAGCCGATTTTTTGACCGCTCCGCTCCTGGTCCAGTCCATCCACCGGCAGATAAGCACAGTGGAGTGTTCCCACCTGGGGAAAAGTCCAACCAGCATCGCTACGGACCCTTAAAAGAGTCCAAAAGACCAAAAATCGCGGGAGCTACCGAACGTGCGGCTTAGCTCCGCATCACCGCAACTGGAAGCCTCCACGATGAACCTGTTGCTCACACCATCATTTCACTGTCAAACTGAAAAATGAAAGGCTCAGGATTTTGCTGTGACAGTAACTATGAAGCTGTCAATGCTTCGAGTCAATGGGGAAGGAACTTCTGCTATCTGCACGCATACAGTTAAACACACAAATCCAGGGCCACCCCCTCCTCCCTATTGCAGTCCTTACCAATGGACTTGGCATTGAAATCACTACAGCAGCACAACCCTGTCTTACTTGGCTACCAGTTCCACATGAAGAACGGCTGAATAAGTTGGGTTTCTGCATTCAGGAGCAAGCGAGTACTTTACAGCATAATCAGCGATAGTTACTGCTGAGCGATGTCTCGGGACAAGATTTGTCGAAGCAATTTGCCTTCCACTCATCAGGACAAATGCAAGTATTCCAAATTTCAAACAATCACAGCTACTTATACAATAGGGAAAAATGGGGGCTGATTGCTTGGCGACTTGATTCTGATTGGCTGAGGTGTTGCCATGAAGAAAGCAACAGGGAACTAACTATAGCAGGGGTGGGCAAACTACGGCCCGCGGGCCGCATGCGGCCCGACAAAGGTTTTTATGCGGCCCGCCAATGAGGTGCCCGGAATCATAACCGGCATTTTTGAAAAGTCACCGGGGAAAAGCCGCTGAAGTAAATGCGCTTATTCAATAAACGCATTTACTTCAGCGGCTTTTCCCCGGCGGCTTTTCAAAAATGCCGGTTATGATTCCGGGCACCTCATTGGCGGGCCGCATAAAAACGGGCGTAGTGGGTGGATGAGTGGGGCTGTCTCATTGGTCGGTTTAGTTGGGTGTGCGACCAATAGGAGTCCAGGTTACAAACAATAAGATTGTTTGTAACCTGGACTCCTATTGGTCGCACACCCAACTAAACCGACCAATAAGGCAGCCCCACTCATCCACCCCACTACGCGCGTTTTTATCGGTGACTCGGCTAGGCTGTGTTTCTGTCAGTGTTAAGGATCAGCACAAGCAACTTGACACCTGATTTCAACAAACTGGTAAATGACTGCAGTCAGATGCATCATTCTCATTGACATTGTTCTGTTACTTACTGAGTTACTTTGTTTTTCAAATAAATGTGCTTTTTTTTCTTTAAAGACCTTTTATTTTGGCTATTTAAAATATTAATTATTTACTTAATATACTATGCGGCCCTTTAAAATTGTGAATTTCTGAATGTGGCCCTTGCACGGAAAAGTTTGCCCACCCCTGAACTATAGGCTCCCGCAGCTCTAAGGCAATTCGAAAAAGGTGCAAGGCTGCAACATGTTCATTTTGTTTGCAGAGAATGAGTCCCATCTGAGTATTCTAGCAAACGGAAATGAGCCATATTCTGCACTCGACTGATCATCTTAAATTGGTTGTTTGTGCAGCTATTAGCACACTCAGGATTGTTCAGCAAGTGCTGCCCAATCGCAGAGTCACATCTAACAGCAGACATTTTTTTTGTGTTTTGCAAGCACAGCTGGTGGTGTGTGGTTTGCACTCTGCTTATTATCGACTCCTGAAGGAACATGTGATTTGATTGGATCAGCCAATCTTTGGGATATAGGGCCCATGTAGCAGAAATCACATTGGCACCAAAATCCAGACATAACCTTGCTCAATTGTGAAGTAGGCAGAATGTCCTTTGGACCGATGATAGTAACCCGCTACATCGCTACACAGAAGCAGCATGAAATATTTTGAAATATCTGTTGTTTAAATGTTTGAGATACTCTACCTTTCCAGGGTAATTTGAGGTAGACAAGCCACTTTTCAGTCTCCAAATTATTATTTTCCACCAATAGGACTCTGCCTTGTAGATGGTGGACAGACTTTGGCGAGTCAGGACCTGAGTTACTCGTCACAGAATACTCAGCCTCTGACCTGCTCTTGTAGCCACAGTATTTATATGGCTAGTCCAGTTTAGTTTCTAGTCAATGGTAACCCCCAGCATGTTGATAGAGTGAGATTCAGCAATGACAATGCCACTGAATGTTAGATTCCCTCTCGTTGGAGATGGCCATTGTGGTGTGGTGCAAATGTTGCTTACCATTTATCAGCCAAGCCTGAATGTTGTCCAGGTCTTTGCTGCAAATGGACATGGACTGTTTCAGTGTCTGTGGGAGGGGGGGGGTGGGGGGGTGGGGGGGTGGGGGGGGCAGATGTAATTAGGGGCTGGTTTAGCTCACAAGGCTAAATCGCTGGTTTATAAAGCAGGCCAGCAGCACGGTTCGATTCCCGTACCAGCCTCCCCGGACAGGCGCCGGAATGTGGCGACTAGGGGCTTTTCACAGTAACTTCATTGAAGCCTACTCGTGACAATAAGCGATTTTCATTTTTCATTTCATTTCATTTTTTCAATTAGTTAGTTTAGAATTCTCCTGCTTTTTGTGGACAGGACACACTTGGGCAACATTTCTGACTGCTGGGAAGATGTCAGTGTTGTAGCTGTACTGCAACAGCTTGGCTACGGCTGTGAAAGCCCAAGTCTTCAGTACTATTGCTAGAATATTATCCGGGATCACAGTCTTTGCACTGTCCAGTGTCTTCAGCCATTTGATTTTTAAAATAAATTTAGAGTACCCAATTATTTTTCTTCCAATTAAAGGGGCAATTTAGCGTGGCCAATCCACCTACCCTCCACATCTTTGGGTTGTGGGGGTGAAACCCACGCAGACACGGGGAGGATGTGCAAACTCCACATGGGACCGTGACCCAGGGCCGGGATTCGAACCTGGGTCCTCAGCGTCGGAGTCCCAGTGTTAACCACTGCGCCACGCGCCACTCTTCTTCGGCCATTTCTTGACGTCACGTGGAGTGAATTAAGTTGGCTGAAGATTGGGATCCGTGATGCAGTTTGTGGAAGCGCTTATTTTAAAAGTTTTTTTAAAATCCCGTTCTCAAAATTACCAAGCCCGATGCGCAGAGTAATCCAGCTCCTCGCCTGCTCCAACAACCAATTCAAATTCAAATTGAATCCAATTCATTGCTCGCACAAGAGAGACATACTCGATCCAAGCTGACAGGAGCAGGCATTGCCCTTTGACATCAAGGTAACATTTTCCCAAGCGTAGAATCAAGGAGTCCTGGCAAAGCTGGGGTGAATGGGCTTGAGAAGCGGTTGTGGAAGTGGTTAGCTCTCTCTAACACATGTCAAATCAGCTGATTGGCACACATGTAATCCTGTATTGTGATTTCACCTTTGACACCTCATGCCTGGTGTTGCTCTTGGCATGCTCTCCTGCCAACCTGGCCGGCCATGGCCACATTCTGTGAATTCATTTTTAAAAATCTGTTATCTTGGGAACTGTAAGGATAAGAGGGCAATTGAAAGGAACTTTTTGTAGAGTCGAAAAGTGTTTGGTTGCTCACTCGCCTCAGGGTCATAGGGCTCTGGGTTTAAGTCCTATTCCAGGTTTGCACCAATCAAAGCTAACTTTCCAGTGCAGTTTGACACAATGCTCACCTTCGTTCTGCCATTCACACATTCTAATCTCTCGTGGAGCCACTATCCGCACCTTCCTTCGCCGTAACCATTTACATTCCTTTTGTCTTTCTGTCCACGACATCTTTGTCAGTCTCCCCCTATCGCTGCCCTCTATCCAACGATGTGGAGATGCCGGCGTTGGACTGGGGTAAGCACAGTAAGAAGTCTTACAACACCAGGTTAAAGTCCAACAGGTTTGTTTCAAACACGAGCTTTCAGCTCGTGTTTGAAACAAACCTGTTGGACTTTACCCTGGTGTTGTAAGACTTCTTACTGTGCTCTATCCAACTGCACTGCTCCACGCCCCCCCCATCTACAACAGTATAAATCTCACCCTATTTCCAGTTCTCTCCAGATTTGACAAAGAGTCATCCAGACTGGAAATGTTCGCTCCCTTCTCTCCCCACAGATGCTGTCAGACCCGCTGCCATTGTCCAGCATTTTCAGTACAGTGCTGAGGGAGAACAGTACAGTGCTGAGGGAGCCCTGCATTGTCTGTGGGGTGCTGCCTTTAGGATGAGATGCGAGACGTCCTCAGTCTGCTCATGTGGAGCAGGGGAGTTATCATGGGATGATAGAATTTACAGTGCAGAAGGAGCCCATTCGGCCCATCGAGTCGGCACCAGCTCTTGGAAAGAGCACCCTACTTAAGCCCACACCTCCACCCTATCCCCGTAACCCAGTAACCCCACCTAACCTAAGGGCAATTTAGCACGGCCAATCCACCTAACCCTGCACATCTTTGGACTGTGGGAGGAAACCGGAGCACCCAGAGAAAACCCACACAGACATAGGGAGAATGTGCAGATTCTACACAGACAGTGACCCCAAGCCAGGAATCAAATCTCGGACCCTGGAGATGCGAAACAACGGTGCTAACCACTGTGCTACCGTGCTGCCCCGATGTTCGTCCCTCAATCAACATTAGGTTGATTATCAGATCATTGTTACATTGCTGTGTGTGGCATCTTGCTGTGGCGCAAATTGGCTGCTGGGTCTCCTACTTTGCAAGAGTGACTACACGTCCAAAACGTCCTTCATTGACTTTTGAAGGGAGCTGTGAGATATCCCGGATAATTGTTTTTTAAATGCTCTCCTTTCTTTTTCTCTAAAAAAACCCAAGCGTTCTGGAGTGAAAATCTCTTGTGTTTTCAGTAGAGAAGTTGTATATGCAAATAAGATTAACATTTTATATGATTTTAAATCCGTGCCAGCCTTTGAATTGCAGATTAAGCCTTAACTGTTCTGAAGCTGAACCACTGTAATTAGTGTACCACTTAGATTCATTACAGTGGGAACATTACAAGTATTACTGCTATTGTTAAGTTGCTTTGTGTGCAGAACGCTTCTAAATTGATTGCTATGTGGTCGGGCAGTACAAATAGCCAGGAGAGCGTTATTATCATTCAGGATTTACAGGTTGCCTTCAGGGACCTACAAACTGCACGGTCAATGCAACATTGCCAATTGTAATTTCTCCATATGAGCCCAGAGGGGAACGCACTTCGCCACACAGCTGACGGCCAGTATCACCTCCACATCACTTAGAAAGCTATCACGGAACTGTGAAGGGATCATTTGGGAACGCCGCCGGTGAGGCCACAGCTGGAACTCTGCGAGCAGTTCTGGTCGCCACACTGTAGGAAGGATGTGGTTGCTCTTCGAGAGGGTGCAGAGGAGATTCACCAGGACGTTGCCTGGAGCTGGAGTGTGATGTGTTGGGTATGCTGGGTCTGCGAGGACTGCATTTACTGCAGCAGTGAGAGAGAACTCTTAACTATCATACATACTTAAACTGTGGGTTGACACTATGCTGAGTTGACTGGAGACCTGAGGCTAACCTGACCAGACTATCTTACTACCACATGGTGTATGTTCTAGTTGTTGCTCACGGGCTCTGACTGTCTCAGAGGCTGCATCCCGAGAGAGTAGGAAAACTGGTGCCCTCTGGCTTTATAGTGGTTGTGTCCTGTCTGGTGATTGGATGATGTGTGCTGTGTGTTCATTGGTCATCCTGTGTGTCAATTGTGTTGTTCCTCGTGTCTTAATAAAGCTCGTAGTCTCAAAGTTGGAGAAGATGCTTTATTGTGAATTTGTTCTCTCTTCAGAGCTTAACTTACGGCTACCTCAAATGCTGCCTGCTTGTGTCTGTGTCCTGCTTTCAGTTCTGCCTTCCGTGAAGTGTGTCGTCACTTCCTGTCCCTGTGTATATATAGCTCTCCCGTGCTCCCGCTAGTGCTTGCTCAGTTGTATTGCATCTATTCAGATCTACAATCACCACATCCCCCCTTTTTTCTTTACATATTTTCTGTACATCGTTATAGAAAATTGTACAAAACAGTTACTTATGATATGTGTATCTATACAAGTGGTGGTGCTATTGCATTTTTTACAAAGCCAATTTATATTTATGAGTCCACTCTTAATAAAAACATTTATGAGTCCAAACTTGATGAATTTGTTCACTGAGTTTTTTCTTTTGTTGTTGTTGACGTAGTGAATGTTGTCGGTGTTCTTGATATTTTTAGTACCCAATGCGTCATCCCGAGGTGTTTGCATGGTTGAACGACTGATGTTGACTGACATGGACTTTTTTCTGTGCTTGTGGTATCGATTTATTATGTCATCTGCCTTGAAAGCTGGTGTGCTTGCTTGTTCTGGAGCAGATGTGAGTTTGTGCGATTTGTTGTCATCCCATGACATGTTTGTAGTCTTGTCATTGTTTTGCAGTGTGCTGTGGCATTGTCCTTCATGTACAAGTCGTTGTTTCATTGCTGTTGTTTCTGTCGTTCCTGTCTTTGTTTTCGTTGCCGTTCTTGTTGCTGTTTTTGTCGTTTCTGTCTTTGTTGTTGTCGCTATCTTTGTTATGCTTCTTGTTGGTTTTGTTGTTCTTCTTGTAGTTTTTGTCGTTGTGCTTGTAGTTTTTGTTGGTGCTGTTGTTGTTCTTGTTTCTACAGTGCTTCTTGCGATTTTTGTTGGTCTTGTCGCGCTTCATGTTGCTTTTGTTCTTGCTGTTGTTGTTCTCGTTTCTGCTCTGCTTCTTTTGGCTTTTGTTTTTCCTGTTATGCTCAATGAGTGTCCCGTGTGGATAATTTGAGTCATTGAACGTTTTGTCTCGAGAATGGTGAGAATGATCTGATGTTGTATTGATGCTGTTGACATCAGTCATTTGTTGTGGATTTGATTTGTTGTCTTTGCTTTCTTGGTGCTCCTCTTCTGGAGTCAAATTCTTTGCGATTTCATTTGACGCGGTCTCTCTGGACTCTTGGTGCTCCTCTTCCGGAGTCAAAATCTGCATGATTTCACTTGACGTGGTCTCTCTGGACTCTTGGCGCTCCTCTTCTGGAGTCAGAATCTGCATGGTTTCTGTTGATGTTGTCTCACTGGACTCTTGGTGTTCCTCTTCTGGAGTCAAAATCTGCATGGTTTCTATTGGCGTGGTCTCACTGGACTCTTGGGTGGCCCGGCTCTGTGCTTCTGTACAGACAAGCTGAGAACTGTCAGTCTCACTGTGATCCTGTACGTCGAGTGTGATCACCTTGTCACTGTTTTCGCATGCAGTGGGTAGATGTACATTGTCTTCTTCTTGTTTATGTGAGCTTGGTAGACTTTCATAGTCTGCTTGCGGCTGCTCAGATAGAGTGGGTTGACCTTCATGGTCTTGTTCATGCATGGTGTTCGCCAGGGAGTGTTTGCTTGCTTCCCTTTTGGAGTCTTTCATCACTCGCACTGTGGAGCCTGTCATCGCTCGCTCTGTGGAGTCTTTCTGTGCTCTCTGTGTGGCGTCGTCTTCGTCTTGGGTATTGCTGTCATCCAATGTATCGACGATCTGCCATGGCACCATGGTGTTGGATTCATCTACCACGAGTAGATTCGTGTTGAGCTTTGCAACGGTGTCGCTGATGCTGTGATCAGCATATCCGAATAACTCAGCCATAGTCTGAGTAGTATTCTTCGAAAACCAAATCACCTTGGTTGGATTCACCTACCACGAGTAGATTTGTGTTGAACTTTGCGACCGTGTCGCTGATGCTGTGATCAGCATATCCGAATAACTCAGCCATGTCTGAGTAGTAATCTTCGAAAAACAAATCATCTTTTGTTGTTTCGGAATGTTTTTTGTTCTCTTCACTTTGGGTGGTGCAGACTGCTTTTTCCAGGGTGTTGTGAGAGTTATTTTCAACTGCTGGTTTAAGTTCAGGCGTTTTTCTGTGTTCTGAGGCAAGAAAATTTGGTTTTACAGCTTTAAGTATTTTGTTTTCAATTTTCGGGCATTTCCCTTTTAAGTAGGTGTGGTCCGGATGTTCAGACGTCATGACGCTCGTGACGTCATGCGTAGGAATCAATTGCGCATGCACAAATCGGCCTTCCTTTACCGTGCGGTTTTGTGTCCATTGCACATTCGTGGCTTGCGCATGCGCATAACGATCTGCGACCAAAACATTTTGAGACGGCGCAAGCGCGGCTTGCGCATGCGCAGAACGCAAAACGGGTGATTGTAACTGCGCATGCGCGGCTTCCGTTTCCTGCACATGCGCTGATGCAGTTTGTAGTTCTTTGTCTGCCCGAAACTGCAAAATGTGGTCCGATGCCATTTTATCGCGGATTTCAGGGTTTTTCTTTCTAAAAGTTGTAAGTTACCTTTTCCTTTCGATCTGGACTGGATTTGAGCATTTTGGCTTTGTGAAAAATTCAAGTTATTTCTTTTTGATCTGTACTTTTCACTCGCGATTTCTTGACTGAACCCTTTCCTTTTGTAGAGTTTTGCATCACTCAGTCTCTGTGCAGTTTGGCCTCTGAGCTTACCGTGCTGTTCAAATTCCTTACAGTACTCTTCAAATTTGTTTAGTATTGTTTGTAAGCTGTTGCTGTCTTCATCTTTTGAGTATTTAAATCCATTATATACTTTCCTAGCTTCATGTCCTGCGATGAGCATTGCTATTTTAATTTCGTCTGAGGCTGCTGCTACATCATTAGCTATGATATATAAATCGAACCATTGTTTAAACATTTTCCAGACATTTCTTACATTGCCAGTCGTGTCCAGCTGAGGTGGGTATCCAAGCCACATCCTCGAATTAGCGATGTCTTCCCAAGTCGAATGTCCAGTAGGAGATTTCCATGCCATTTTGTTCTTTCTGTGTCTGCAGCTGAGTTGTCCTGTAGTAAGCGTCTGAAGCCACTCCTGGTGCCATGTGTTGTTCCTCGTGTCTTAATAAAGCTCGTAGTCTCAAAGTTGTAGAAGATGCTTTATTGTGAATTCGTTCTCTCTTCAGAGCTTAACTTACGGCTACCTCAAATGCTGCCTGCCTGTGTGTCTGTGTCCTGCTACGAGTTCTGCCTTCCGTGAAGTGTGTCGTCACTTCCTGTCCCTGTGTATATATAGCTCTCCCGTGCTCCCTCTAGTGCTTGCTCAGTTGTATTGCATCAATTCAGATCTACAATCACCACATCAATCAATGCCTGTCTATGCACCATCATATACTTGTGTGTATATTATGACAGAGTGCTTCAGCTAGGAGGAGAGAGCTGGCTTGGTTGTTTTCCTTGGAGCAGGGGACAGGGGGGGGGTGGGGGTGGGGGGGGGGGGGGGGGGGGGGGGGGAGGGAGACCGAATCGAGGTGTACAAAATTATGAGGGACATTGTCAGGGTGGATAGGAAGGAACCTTTCCCCTTGGTAGACGGGTCAAGAATAATTATCTTTATAATAATAAAACCAAGGAGGGTAGAATTAAGGTAAGGTAGGAGATTTAGAGGGTATTTGAGAAAAAGCTTTTTTACCCAGAGGGTGGTGGGAATCTGTAACTCACTGCCTGAGAGGGTGGTAGAGGTGGGAACCCATAGAATATTCAAGAAGCATTTGATGAGCACTTGAAATGCCACAGCGCACAAAGCTACGGACCAAGAATAGAAAATGGGATTAGAATAGATAGGTGCTTGACAGTCAGCACAGACACGATGCATCGAAGGGCCTCCTTTTGAGCTGTAAAAACTCTCTGACCCCACGACCTTTTCACAGAGTCACTGATGGATTTTTGCAACAGGAAGGGCAATGGACAGTGGAAACATTTCATTGGGATGGTGTTACATCCCTGGGACACAATTATACGCACTGAACATAGTCACGTCAATCCTGTCATAATGTTTGCAACACCTCATAAAAATCTCCGAACTGTTAATCAATAAAGACATGAGAAACGTAAAACAATCAGCCAAAAGATTCTTTAATATTGACACTGAGCAATAGATGTAATAATGTATTTCCAAACCTACATTTCTTTGTTTAAGAGAACCAGTTAACGCGGATTTTTGTGGGATTGCCTTCTCACACACTTCCACAATTAAAAAAAAACATTTAGAATACCCAATTATTTTTTCCAATTAAGGGCCAATTTAGCCTGGCCAATCCAGGGGAGAATGTGCAAACTCCACACAGACAGTGACCAGGTGCCTGGATTCAACCCGGGCCCTCAGCGCCGTAGGCAGCAGTGCTAACCACTGCGCCACCGTGCCACCCTCCATTTCCATAATTTAGCAGAGAATTCTATCTCTGCATTAGCGAATGCCCTTCCTGTGGAAATTTGCTCATGGATTTAGTGTATTTCATTTCGGGCAGTTATCGCACACAGACTGAATCGTTACGCTCATCTGATAACTTACAACTAAGCATTGATGTAAATGGCTAATGCTACAAATATAATATGGTGAAAAATGTGTACTTTTTCTGGCACAATCTTAGGAACACAGGAAAGAGAGCAGGCCATTCAGCCCCTCGAGCATGTTCCACTATTCAATTAGATCCTGGATGACTTCGAGTCCACCTTCCCCACGCACCCCACCCGTCATCACCCCACTTATTTCCACCTCTCTTGATGTCCCATCTCAGAAAAAAAAAATGTATTTTGTTTTATTATCATTCCAACGATGCAGATTGACTTCAGAGGAAACACATAGGGGATTATCTGGTTATGCCTGCCGGCTGGCTCTCCTCGCCCCGCCCTGGGATCCACGGTGGCGGGACGGGTGACCCACGTGAAATGGCGTAGACATCGACGGGACTGTAAGATCCCGCCGGCAGCCAACGGCAAGCTGCTTCCGCTGCTGGTGGGGCGGGAGGGGGGGGGGGGGGGGGGGGGGTCATTATGGTCTGGGCCATACCGTTCGTCTGAATAAATCAGGAATTATCTAGTTCCGTTAACATTTATATGACCGATATCAGAAGAAATATATATAATCTGTGATAACTGTTGAACCAAGTTTCTGCTACAGTATTCAGTTACCAACTTTTATGCAAAGTCTTAAAATACTTTACGCTGTTAATTTTTGACGGCGTTTGGTGCACAGATGCAACATTCATTCAGCAGCCCTATTAATCTGTGTTTAATTATATGAACAGAGGCAGGATTGCCAACCCTAGTTGGAATTATGCTGTGGAATTTTTAACTTCTATCTGGACGGGTGGAAAAATGTTCAGGAGTTGTGTTTTCACGTGGGCTTTGCATGCCCGGAATTGGGACCAACTTTGCGGCCCCGAGCCTGCAGTTCTCAGGAGCCAGTCCGGGGGGAGCTGTTTCCAGGAGGTGACCTCGCACCTCCCGAGATCGACAGTCAATCAAGGTCAGAGGGCAGATCTGTAATACCTTCCTGACCCCATCAGGGGCAACCTCAAACTGGAGGTTCGCTCATTGGGGTCAGATTAGAAGGACAAGCAGCACTCCCCCTGGCTCCGGCAGCTACACCTGTGCTGCGGGTTCAGCTTTCTGGGTGGTTGGCGACCCTCTCTTTGGGGGAGGGAGCCTCCGCCCACGGCGGGACCTGCCAGCTTGGGGCAAAATGCTGATCAGCAGTTCAAATGACCACGCTAGCACAGTGGTTATCACTTTTGCTTCACAGCTCCTGGGTCCCAGGTTCGATTCCCAGCTTGGGTCACTGTCTGTGCGGAGTCTGCACGTTCTCCCCGTGTCTGCGTGGGTTTCCTCCGGTTTACTCCCACAAGTCCCGAAAGACGTGCTTGTTAGGAGAATTGGATATTCTGAATTCTCCCTCAGTGTACCCGAACAGGCGCCGGAATGTGGCGACTAGGGGCTTTTCACAGTAACTTCACTGCAGCGTTAATGTAAGCCTACTTCTGACACTAATACAGATCATTATTTTTATTAAGTGGGGCTTAGATATGTAGAAAATTCCCAGGCAGCAGGAATGCATCGGGGAGCTATCCCAGTGTGGCTCCCCATTATTTTCCCAGTCCCCTCGCTTCCATTCCCACCACCACAGGACTGGGAATGTTCTACTATGATTTCCACATTGTCTGTAAATAGGTAAGGAACATGCTTTTTTACTAATCCTTCATGGGCTGTGGGCATCGCTGGCAAGACCAACATTTTCTGTCCATCACTAATTGCCCGTGAACTGAGTGGTTTGCTGGGCCATTTCAGAAGGAAGTTAAGAGTCAACCACATTGCTATGTGGGTCTGGAGTCACATGTAGGCCAGACCGGGTAACGTCGGCAGATTTCCTTCCCCTGAAGGGCATTGGTGAACCAGATGGGTTTTTACAGTTGGGTTGAATGGCCTGATGCCGTGTTGTAAAATTCTATGTAACCTCTGAGCAACAGACATATTGTAACTGAAGCAGCTGGTGCAAGGATGGAGGTACTCACTCTGCGGGAATCTGGGAGGGTTGTCATTGACATCGGTGAGGGTGATGTTCACAGTTGTTGTCCCAGATAATCCTCCCATTTGTCCACCCATGTCCTTCGCTTGAACAACCACTTGGTATCCATCCTTAACCTCTCGGTCCATGTTTGATAATGCTGTCCTGATGATGCCTGAGCGGGGGATGGGGAGGGGCGGGTATAAAACAGATTTAATTATTTATTGCACTTTTCGGAGAGATCTGCAGGGGGCAGCAGTTCCACTGTTGGAATCTGTTTCGGCAAAGAACAGATTAGCAGCAGTGCACCGAGACTTGATTCAATTCACATCAGGGTGAACCTCCTCTGGGATTCACCTTGAGAATTGACACAACAATGGTATGCGGGGTTTAAAGCGTGGCTTTTTAATACATTCTGTCTCTTTTTTAAAGAGAGACCTAAATTTGTATGCTGCTTTTCACAACCACCAGCCAACAAAATATGTTCTGACGTGAAGTCGCTGTGCAAACGTCAAAAGTGCAGCGGTCAATTTATGCACAGCAAGCTCCCACAAACAGCAATGTGATAACTGCGGTGTTCTTTGTGTTGCTTATTTAGGATGGTTGGCATAGTGTTCCGCAAAGACCACAGTGTAGCTTTTACTTAAACAAAGCTATGATTTTATTTCCACTACTAAACTGGGTTTCGACACTTAGTCCTTTTAGAATACAGAATTGATCAATAACATCCAACTACACTCACCTATTGTGAATCTCACTCACTGGTATGAACTAGAATTAACCTTCTCACACTAACTGCTCTGATGACCTTCGCTAGCTGTCTCCTGCTTACACTCCTCCCCTAATGTCCAGCATCACTGCTTTATATGACTTTGTCTATATATCTGTTTCTGGAACCTACCTCTTCATTCACCTGAGGAAGGAGCAGTGCTCTGAAAGCTCGTGTTTGAAACAAACCTGTTGGACTTTAACCTGGTGTTGTAAGACTTCTTACTGTGCTTTACATAGCAGTATCTGCAGCTCCCTCTAGTGGCTATTCATGGTTCTACATTAACCCTTGCAATGCTGACAGTTACAATAATACCACAATGACGACCAGGTAATCCGTTCTGGTGATGTTGACCGAGGGCTCAGGCCACCAGGAAAAGCTCCCCTGCTCGTCATCAGAAATGGTGCCATGGGATCTGTTACATCCAGCCAGGCAGGCACATGGGGTCTTGGTTTGAACATCCCACCTAAAATTCAGCAGCTCTGGTCGAGCGTCAGCCTTGATTTTTTTGTGCTCAGACCCGAGTATGGAACCTGAACCCAGAACCCTGTGTGTCAGAATCAAGGGCTCGACCCACTGAGCCAAGGGTGACACCTTTCAAGTTTTTACTTTTGTGACAATCAGGAAACAAGCTGTATCTGGTGATGATACATCAAAACATTGGACAAGAGAGCTGGTTGTTGGGGAAGATATGTTGGGTTGAGCTACGATCTGACCATAGTCCTCACTTCATTTACTCAAACTGTCCCTCAAACAGAGGGGCTGGTTTAGCACGGTGGGCTAAACAGCTGGCTTGTAATGCAGAACAAGGCCAGCAGCACGGGTTCTATTCCCGTACCAACCTCCCCAAATAGGCACCGGAATGGAGCGACTCGGGGCTTTTCACAGTAACTTCATTGAAGTCTACTTGTGACAATAGGTTATTATTATTATTATTATTATTATTATTATTATTATTATTATTAGTTCCAACATAGTCCTGCTCTGCAGTTAGTTTCCTCGACTTAAAAACAATCTAATTCTTGTTTCTATTAAGAAAAGCAGTAAAGTAAAAGATTTATCAAGTCAACAAGTTTCTCTTTTCTCGGTCAAAACATTTTGAATCATGACCTAAATTTGGCATTGATTTAGAGCTGGATTTCTCCCTTTTTGTTGGCACTGTGCGTCTACCCATCTATTGCTTTGACTTGGCTGTAACTCTTTGCCCAGTGGCTGGACTGACTGGTGCACGGGGCAGATACCAGAGAGGGATCCTGATCTCCAAGAGGGAGCCCGCTGTGCCCCTGGTGGAGATTCTGGCAATGCCTCTACCAGAAGAAGCAGCAAGGACTTGAAAGGAGGAGAGGTGTTCCGAGAAATAAAGGGACAATTTGTCCAAAAAGCGTTTGAAGCAGAAAGTCTGCTGGCCTTCCGATGGAGTGAGGGAGGAGACGATCAGCATATATCCTCCAGACAACATCTTTGGGTGCTTACTCACCACTGCCTTGACATTACCGCTTTGCTTTTACCCAGGGTGCCGAGGGTTGACGCCGATAATCGGGAAAATGGGCAAGACTGGGAATCACCGGGCTCACCCTAGCTCCACCTTCTAGAAACTTCTAGCACTTTCTGTGGTGTCTGCTTACTACCTCTGAATCAACACCCAGGCTTAGCCAATCAAACGCAGTCAGCTCAGATCAGAAAATGTTGAAAGTTCAGAGCTGGAATAAGCAAAGTGCAGACATTTTGTGATTGCAGACATATTATAAAACACTTGTCAATAAACTTGTGGCCTACTTAGAAACTAATCTCACCGCTGCATAGGTCCGAGATATAAAATACACAACTCAGCCCTTTCTCTTCATAACCCTGCAAATTCATCCTATCACGCTAATGCCTTTTGAAAGTTCCTGTGGCATTTGATTGCAACCACTCTTTCAGATAGCGTGTTCCAGATCCTGCCAACCCCTGTTAGAGTTGAAGCCGGATGAGGAAGGGGGAGCAGTTTATGGCGACACTTGGTACAGCACACAAACCCAGGGGTTAACTTTAAGAGATTCATTATGAATCCACCAGTAAGACAAATACACAACTTGCTGCTCACCGCTACCACCCAGGATGTGCTGATCATTGTTGCGTACCTGTCCTTGCTTCCACTGAGAAGTATGGCTGCCCCTGCAGAATGCTGTACACCACTCGAGCACTATTTCCATACGTGGGGTCATCGGCGTCACTGGCCGTGAGCTGAATTACGGATGTACCTGTGTAGAGATGAGACACAATCACGGCTCTGTCACGTTGGAAGGAGAAGGGTTTGCACAATGGGTCAGCTCTCACCTTCGCAAACTGACGGAAACTCAATGGGGGTTTGAGCAGCAGTGACAAATGGGTAATCGCGAATTCGCTGTCCGTTTTACATCTCCCTCCATTTTTATTTCCATTAGCGACAGCATCGCACAGCGTCAAAATAACCCCCGTCCTGGGGGTCTGCACTTACTGGAAAAACTGCAACTTTTGAAGAAAAGTGCTGGTGGCTTAATGGACCCATCGAGTTAGAATACATTAAAATATAAAGCCCAAAAGGAAGTCCAGGCCAACTGAAAAAAAGCTATCTTATCTACTGCCACCTTACAACTCTTAGTTTGCAGTTTGGGAAGTTATTGCACCTCAAGTGCCTGTCTGTTAGGAAAACAGAGGTAGTTTTAAGGGATTTATATTTGTATTGGTAAACATAAGAAATAAGGTATAGTTTAAATTTGGGGTTAATTTAATGTTTCTGTGCCTGGAAAGGTAAAGCCTATAGTTAGATTCATGCTGGGCAAAGGCATTTGTGTGGTGTTGGTTTCAATTCCAACTGTGTCTCTATTGTGGCGTGAAGCATGAATAAAAGACATAAGCATGTGGGGGTTGCTTATCAACAAGAGGCCATTTTAAGGACAAATTAGCTTTTAAGTTTTAGTTTCAGCTGAATTTGTGGGCAGTTGCAGACAGGACATCAGGAAGTGAACATCTCTCAATTACGCCAGAAAAAAGATTGGAAAAGATGGGAGCTGCAAAGTGGCAAGTTTCCTAAAGTACAAGTTACAATCCAGAAAACTAGGGTAGTGGGGCAGAAAGAGTGTTTAAGACCGCTGGATTTAAGGAATAGAGACCATGGTATTGTTCAGATGAATTCAAGGAAGAGGAAACAAAGTGTTCTGAGTTAAAGTGACAATCACAGTAACTAGAGTTAAAGTGGCATGGCAGACTTTAGAGGTACATGAAGTGTCTGATGTCATTTTAATACAGTCTGGGAATTGAGAGTTAAAGCAATTGTGAATAGTTTGTACAGCAGTCAAGACAAAGAAATCATAAAGGGGTTGGTGCAAAATCCTAGACTGGATTCACTGTTAAAAGTTGAGTGGAAGCTTTGTTTAAAAGTGTCATTTGTAAATCCTGGCATGGACTTTGAAATGCAAACTGCTAAGGGAAAGCATAATTATGAGATAGCTTGGGCGAGATTCTCCCGCAATTGGCGAGATGGTCCGATGTCGGCGCCAACAATGGCGTGAACCACT
This sequence comes from Scyliorhinus canicula, assembly GCF_902713615.1. Lineage (NCBI taxonomy): Eukaryota > Metazoa > Chordata > Chondrichthyes > Carcharhiniformes > Scyliorhinidae > Scyliorhinus > Scyliorhinus canicula. The sequence continues at coordinate 8,789,549 of NC_052150.1, read as the reverse complement.
CTGGCGTCGGGCCAACCGGAAGTTGTGGAATCCTCCGCACTTCTGGGGCCTAGGCCGGTGCCGGAGGGGTTGGCACTGTGCCAATCGGCGCCGAAGGGCCGGCGTGAGTTGGCGCACGCGCAGAACCGCCGGCGTGGTTCCGCGCACATGCAGAACCGCCGGCATGGTTCCGCGCATCCGCAAACCGGTCGGCGTATTCCTGCGCATACGCAGGGGGGTTCTCCTTCGCGCCGGCCATGGCGGAGCCCTACAGAGGCTGGCGCGGAAGGAAGGAGTTCCCCCATGGTACAGGCCTGCCCGCAGATTGGTGGCCCCCCCTAGGGCCGGATCCCCCCGCGCCCCCCCGAGGACTCCACTAGACAGCCTACCAGCCAGGCCCCACCTTGTGGGACCATGTGCATTTCATGCCCTCGGGATTGGCCAGGAACTGACGGGACTCGGCCCATCGGGGTCTGAACAATTGCCGGGGGCCGCTGTCAGCGTCCCCCGACCGGCGTGGCATAAATCCCGCCCCCACCCGAAAACCAGCGCTGGAGAATACGGCAGCAAGCGTTGGAGCGGTGGGACGGGATTCACGCTGTCTCCTGGGGATTCTCCGACCCGGCGGGGGGGTCGGAGAATCCCGCCCAAGGTTTTAATGCGCATTTTTGGGAGTGGAGTTTGGAAACTCTCATATGACAATCATCTGCCGAGATCCTGATACGACATCTACAAACAGTCTCTTGGGGTTCAGAGTGGAGAGTGTATTTGCCCACAGTCACCTTGTCTGCTTAAAAGGGACTTTGTGTCAATGAAACTATTGTAGATTAAGATGTATTTTGTAATCTGTGTTAATCCTAAAACATGTGTGTAATTGTTAAACTAGTGGGGGGTGGGGGGGGGGGGGGGGGGGGGAGAGTAAAGGCGTACTGTATCATGATCCAATTTTTTCATGTTCAATAAAAAAATTCTCATTGTTAAAGCTAATTAGCGTTCCTGTGACTCTGTTCCTCAATGTTTCAGAAAAAATAAATAAAAGTTACTTCTTGTTGAGCCAAGGTTCCATTCTGAGATCTTCCCGTCCAGTTGTGACACTAACTGTGATTGTAACACATCCAAGTTTGTTTTTTAATGTGATAAGGGTTGATGCCTCGCACACCCTTTCAGGCAGTGAATTCCAGACTGTCACCGCCCTCTGGGTGAAAGCATTACTCCTCAACTCTCCTCGAATCCGACTTCCGGTGGCGGCAATGCGGAGCTAAGCCGCACGTTCGGCAGCTCCCGCTTTCGTAGGACTTGTGGGCTCTTTTAAGGGCCTCAAACGGCGCTGATTCGCCGATTCCCGGGGTGTAAAGGGGTCTTGAGCAATACCCCCCGGGACTTATGGTGCGGATCCGGAGTGGGGCGAGGAAAAGAACGACAGCAGCTCCCCTGGAAAAGCGGGGGAAGGTGGACAAAACTCTCCTCTAACCCTTCCAACAATTGCTTCAAATCTAAGGCCTCTGGTATTGACCTCTCTGCTCAGGGGAATAGATCCTTCCGGTACTATCTCGAGTCCTCAATTCTTTTATACGCTTCAATTCAATCTCCCCTCAGCCTCCTCTTTTCCAAAGAAGACAACCTGATTATTACTAATCTTTCCTAATTGCTAAAATTCTCCATTCTTGTAAATCTCCCCAGTAACCTCTGTTTTTTTAAAAAAATGCTTTTATTCCAGATTTTTCATCCCAGTAACCTCTGTAAGAAATCACTGTCTAATAACCTCATCAACTCTTAAGAAATTTATGGAATATTGTAGAAAGAGATCTCTCTCTCTCTCTCTCCCTCTCACACACACTCTCTCTCACATGAGGAAAGCCTCCATGATAGCTTCCAGGTTGACATGTTAGGCATGTTATCTCTGTCATTCCCGACATGTCTACATCACAGGCCCTTCAATAAGGCATTTCCAGCCCTGATACTTTTGGATCTCATGACCCAGCCGTATCTTGAACCTGAGAGAAGACACCTGGGTAGCAAGGCCACCATGTTTTATTGCTTTATCATAGAATCCCTGAAGTGCAGAAGGAGGCTAATCGGCCCATTCTGGTCTGTGTCGGTCCTCTGAAAGAGCAGTCCACCGTATCTCAACAACCCCTTAACCTAACCGACACATCTCTGGACACCAAGGGGCAATTTAGCATGACCAACCCACTTAGCCTGCACATCTTTGGACTGTGGGAGGAAACCGGAGCACCCGGAGGAAACCCACGTAGACACGGGGAGAACGTGCAGACCCGGTGCAGACCCGGCACAGACAGTGACCCAAGCCGGAATGGAACTGGGGTCCCTGGCACTGTGAGGTAGCAGTGCTAACCCCTGCGCCACCGTGCGCCCCTATAGTCAGACGTTGGCATCGAACGTTTACAAGCTGCTGCTTGGAATCAGGAATTATGGGATTTTGACTTGGCTTGGGTGGGCTGATGGGTATGTGGCACATCTTGTAATTGGAGAGGTCAAATGTTAGCAAGGCAATGATAGGATTAGACCGGGCTCCGCTGTGTATGAAAGGATTTCCTGAGTGCTTAAGGTGAAGCGGCGTTTATGCAGCTATTTGGGATCATCACGGGCCCGCCACCTGGAAGGCTGGACTGGCAGAGGCACCGACATGTCACATTGCCAGAAGTCAGTGCCCAGGACACGGCCACCCGGGAGGAATCACGCGCCGATTGCGTTCCTACCCTGCGCGCAAGAGTAATGCTGTTGCTGCTCTGATTCCGCTGTTGAGGCATTAACATGTGTAAAGTCTTTGAATAAAATATAATCACGATCAGCAATGGGGATGTCGCTTGGAGTCACTTCACAGATTGCGAGTGAAGGGGTTAATTGTCTCCGACCCCTAATTAGGAAGGAGCCTCTGATTTCCTTTGTAACAAATGGAAGTGATTGTTAAGAGGCAAGATGTAATTTTACTTTCTTTCTGGCTGTTTACTTTTGCCCAGCTGATGGGTGGTAAATGATATAATTTAAAATGTAGTGATGCTGAACAGTTTAAAATTTATTTTACTGCATGTGCCAGCAGACACAAGATGTACTTATCATACCTCCGGTTTATTAACATTGTTGATGATGTTGTGTTGTCATTTTCATGGCGTGGATATTAAGCTTGCTTAAATAAAAAACAGAAAGTTCGAGAAATCATAATATCATAAGAAATAGGAGGAAGAGTAAGCCATTCGGCCCATCGAGGTTGCTGCGCCATTTCATAAGATCATGGAAGATCCGATTGTACCTTTAACTCCACTTTCCTGCCTGTCCTCCGTAACACTTAACTCCCTTTGCCAATCAAAAACCTGTCTAACTGAGCCTTGAATTCAATGTATTCAATGTCCCAGCCTCCACTGCTCTCTTGTGGATAGAACACTCAACACTAACCAGCCTCTGAGAGAATAATAATAATCGTTTATTGTCACCAGTCGGCTTCAATGCAGTTACTGCGAAATGCCCCTGCTCGCCACATTCCAGCACCTGTTCGGGGAGGCCGGTACGGGAATTGAACCCGCCTTGTTCTGCCTTGCAAGCCAGCTGTTTAGCCCACTGTGCTAAACCAGCCCCTTCTCATTTTCCTTCTCATCTCCGTGTTAAACGGGTGACTCCTTATTCTGAAACTGTGCCCCCAGTTCTGGATTCGCTCCACGAGACGAAACAATCTCAGTATCTCCCCTGTCAAGGCCCATCAGGATCTTCTATGTTGCACTAAAAATCCCTCCCATTCTTCTTTTTTATTCATTTCCAAACTCCAATGAACATAGGCCCAACCTGTCCAATGTTTCCTCGTAAGACAACAGGGGCGACACAATGGCATAGCGGTCAGCACTGCTGCCTCATAGTGCACTGGGTTCAATTCCGACCTTGGATGCCTGTGTGGAGTCTGCACTTTTTCCCCGTGTCTGCGTGGGTTTCCTCCGGGTGCTCCGGTTTCCTCCCACAGTCCAAAGATGTGCAGGTTAGGTGGATTGGCCATGTTAAATTGCCCCTTAGTGGCCAAAGGTTAGGTGGGGTTACTGGGTTTATAGGTCGGGTGCTCTTTCAGAGGGTCAAATAGTCTCCTTCGGCACTGTAGGGATTCTAGGTTTCTATGAACTCCGTATTCCCGATAATCAGCCCAGTGAACCTTCTCCGAATTCCGTGCGATGACAGGATATTCTTCCTTAAGTAAAGAGACCAAAACAGTACAAAGTGCTGCTGATACAATCACACCAATACCCTGTGTAGGTGTAGCAAGACCTCCCTAATTTATACCCCAAACTCCTTGCAATAAAGGCCGACATTTTATTTGCTTTCCTAGTTACTTTCTGTACCTGAATGCTAACACTGTACCTACACGCTAACACTGTACCTACACGCTAACACTGTACCGACACGCTAACACTGTACCTGCATGCTAACACTGTACCTGCACGCTAACACTGTACCTGCATGCTAACACTGTACCGACATGCTAACACTGTACCTACACGCTAACACTGTACCTACACGCTAACACTGTACCTGCATGCTAACACTGTACCTGCATGCTAACACTGTACCTGCATGCTAACACTGTACCTGCATGCTAACACTGTACCTACATGCCAACACTGTACCTGCATGCTAACACTGTACCTACACGCTAACACTGTACCTACACGCTAACACTGTACCTACACGCTAACACTGTACCTACATGCTAACACTGTACCTGCATGCTAACACTGTACCTACACGCTAACACTGTACCTACATGCTAACACTGTACCTGCATGCTAACACTGTACCTACACGCTAACACTGTACCTGCACGCTAACACTGTACCGCCACGCTAACACTGTACCTACATGCTAACACTGTACCTACACGCTAACACTGTACCTGCATGCTAACACTGTACCTACACGCTAACACTGTACCTACATGCTAACACTGTACCTGCATGCCAACACTGTACCTACACGCTAACACTGTACCTACATGCTAACACTGTACCTACATGCTAACACTGTACCTACATGCTAACACTATGCCTGCACGCTAATACTGTACCTTTACGCTAACACTGTACCTACATGCTAACACTGTACCTGCATGCTAACACTGTACATACATGCTAACACTGTGCCTGCATGCTAACACTGTACATACATGCTAACACTGTACCTGCATGCAAACACTGTACATACATGCTAACACTGTACCTACATGCTAACACTGTACCTGCACGCTAACACTGTACCTGCATGCTAACACTGTACATACATGCTAACACTGTACCTGCATGCTAACACTGTACATACATGCTAACACTGTACCTGCATGCTAACACTGTACCTACACGCTAACACTGTACCTGCATGCTAACACTGTACCTACGCACTAACACTATACCTGCATGCTAACACTGTACCTACATGCTAACACTGTACCTACATGCTAACACTGTACCTGTACGCTAACACTGTACCTACATGCTAAAACTGTACCTACATGCTAACACCGTAACTACACGCTAACACTGTTCCTGCACGCTAACACTGTACCTGCACGCTAACACTGTACCTACATGCTAACACTGTACCTGCATGCTTACACTGTACCTACATGCTAACACTGTACCTACATGCTAACGCTGTACATACATGCTAATGCTGTACATACACACTAACACTGTACCTACACGCTAACACTGTACATACATGCTAACACTGTAACTGCATGCTAACGCTGTACATACACGCTAACACTGTACCTGCATGCTAACACTGTACATACATGCTAACACTGTACATGTACGCTAACACTGTACCTACATGCTAACACTGTACCTGCATGCTAACACAGTACCTACATGCTAACACTGTACCTACACGCTAACACTGTACCTACATGCTAACACTGTACCTACATGCTAACACTGTACCTACACGCTAACACTGTACCTACATGCTAACACTGTACCTGCATGCTAACACTGTACCTGCACGCTTACACTGTACCTATATGCTAACACTGTACCTACATGCTAACACTGTACCTACACGCTAACACTGTACCTGCATGCTAACACTGTACCTACATGCTAACACTGTACCTGCATGCTAACACTGTACCTACATGCTAACACTGTACCTACGTGCTAACACTGTACATACATGCTAACACTGTACCTACATGCTAACACTGTACCTACATGCTAACACTGTACCTACATGCTAACACTGTACCTACGTGCTAACACTGTACATACATGCTAACACTGTACCTACATGCTAACACTGTACCTATATGCTAACACTGTACCTACATGCTAACACTGTACCTACACGCTAACACTGTACCTGCATGCTAACACTGTACCTACATGCTAACACTGTACCTGCATGCTAACACTGTACCTACATGCTAACACTGTACCTACGTGCTAACACTGTACATACATGCTAACACTGTACCTACATGCTAACACTGTACCTACATGCTAACACTGTACCTACATGCTAACACTGTACCTACATGCTAACACTGTACCTACACGCTAACACTGTACCTACATGCCAACACTGTACCTGCACGCTAACACTGTACCTACATGCTAACACTGTACCTACACGCTAACACTGTACCTGCATGCTAACACTGTACCTACATGCTAACACTGTACCTGCATGCTAACACTGTACATACATGCTAACACTGTACCTACATGCTAACACTGTACCTACACGCTAACACTGTACCTACATGCTAACACTGTACCTGCATGCTAACACTGTACCTACATGCTAACACTGTACCTAAACGCTAACACTGTACCTACACGCTAACACTGTACCTACACGCTAACACTGTACCTACATGCTAACACTTTGCTGGAATACCCAGCAGGTGTGGCAGCCTCTGTGGAGAGAGGAACAGAGTTAAAAGGTGTGAGGAGTCAAATGTGACTCTTCCTCGAAGCCCTCAGATTTCTGCAACTTTAAAGTAATGAGATTTTAACCAGATTCTTAAATCAAACGCACCAATTTCTGTCGCAGGCTCTTCGCTCCCAGCTTCTTACTGCAGTACGCCAGAGCTCTGAGCGGAATATAAATGAGAGTAATCCCTCTGCATTCAGCTGAGGCTAGTACAAATACCTGAATCCATTCACCGAAATGCTCTCATTGAAAGACAGGTCAAGCTGTTGGAAATGCTGCCAGAGAGAGAGAGAAAGAGAGAGAGAGAGAGAGCGAGGGAGAGCAAGAGAGATGGTGCTAACGTGAATGGCACCAGGTTTGTGGAGATGGAGTGAGTTCAGTTTGTACACAGTGTGAAAGTATCTACAGTCACTCACTTCAGGCTAGGAAATCATTTTATAAAAATAAATTTAGAGTCCCCAATTCTTTTTTTTTTCCAATTAAGGGGCAATTTAGCGTGGCCAATTCCCCTACACTGCACATCTTTTGAGTTGTGTTAGTGAAACCCAGGCAGACACGGGGAGAATGTGCAAACTCCGCACTGACAGTGACCCAGAGCCGGGATCGAACCCGGGTCCTCGGCGCCGTGAGGCAGCAGTGCTAACCACTGCGCCAGCGTGCTGCCCAAGAGATTAGAAAATCTGACACAAGATGCTAGTGTGGTAGGTGCAATGTTACAGGCAAGAAATTCAGGGCATTGGCAAAGACAGGCCATTGTGAACAGAGATGTCAAATTGTATCGTTTTACTCAGAGCGTCCAATCATTAGGCATTGCCTTTATTTTAAATGCGAAGGAAGATCTTGAGCCTTTGGTTCAAAACGCATTTATTAGTAATTGGGGCACTAGGTTCGTTTAAATTAAAAGAAAATTCTCTGTTTATTACTGACATGGAGTCACTTGTCTCGGGTTCCAGCTTGACTGTTCCTGTGGCATCGGTTATGGGATTGGACCCCATGGGCGGGATTCTCCAATCCCACGGCAGAGTGTCCCCGCCGTCGTAAACGCCATGAACGGGCTGCTGCCAGGAACAATTCTGGCCCCTTCAGGGAGCCAGCACGACGCTGGAGCGGTTAGCGCCGCTCCAGCTGCCGATCCCAGCACGAATTGTGCGCCACGTGTTCCGCACATGTGCAATGGCGCCGGCACCAACGTGCGCCTGCGCAGTGGCCTCCTTCAACGCGCCGGTCCCGATGCAACATGGCGCAGGGCTACAGGGGTCGGCGTGTAGGAAAGGAGGCCCCCAGCCAGAGAGGCCGGCCCGCCGATCGGTGGACCCCGATCGCGGGCCAGGCCACACGGAGGCCCCCGCCCGGGGGGTCAGACCCCCCTCCCGCTCCCCCACAGGCTGCCACCCGATCCTTCAACGCTGAGGTCCCGCCGGCTCAGGGCCGGTTAGAACGACGCTGGTGGGACTCGGTTTTTTTCATGTGGTCACTCGGCCCATTCGGGCCGGAGAATCGCGGGGGATGCAGCGTAGAGCGGCCAGCGACCGGTGCCGTGCCAAACACGCTGACGCCAATGGCGCCAATTCCCCGCTCTGCGGAGAATCGCGTGCCATTGTTGGGGCGGCGTGTCCCAGTCGCGGGGATTCTCCGGCCCGGCCCAGGGCTGGGAGGATCCCGCCCCATGTGTCTTGGAGTTGGAAAAGAGAGTGGGGCATCTGATTGGTCTAAGGGCCATCCTGAATCTGCCTGGAAACTCGAATGGAAGGCCAATCGGAGTCCTTTCTCGCTTGTAACGGAGCATCTCCAGGATGACTGGGCGTCCCATTGTTAAACCTATTGGACATATAGTGAGGGTGACTAAAGAAATCTGCTTTTATAATAAGGAAATACCTGCTAAATTTGTAATTACCTGCTATAAACATTAACTTGGTAGTACAGAACTTGAATATTGCTGAAAAGAGACACACGTTGTCAAAGTTTTTTGTCTTGGACTCATTAAGACAAACACAGGAATACCACATTTCAAACAGGCACAACAATTTATAGTACAGGAAGAAAGGGTGCTGGTTTTTTGACATGTTAACTTTAGTTGGCTGAGGCACTGTCATGTTGAAAGCAACAGTGGCTCTCCCAGGTAATTGAGAAAAAAGTGCAAGGCTTGAACATATTCCTTTTGTTGGCAGAGAACAGGTCCCTGTGTATAAATGTATGTCACTACTATCAAGTGTAAATGATCCATCTTATACGCTTGACTGACTATCTCAAAGTGGTTGTTAGAGCAGCTATTGGCACACTCAGGTTCGTTCAACAAGTGCTGCCCACTCACGGAATCACATCGAGCAGTAGGTGCTTTGTTTTGGGCTTTTCAAGCACCGACTGGTTGAGTACCATCCTCAAGACGTACCAAAGCACTTTATAGCCAATTAAGTATTTTTGAAGCCAAAGAGAAAATGCTGGAAAATCTCGGCAGGACTGGCAGCATTTGTAGGGAGAGGAAAGAGCCAACGTTTCGAGCCCAGATGACTCTTTGCCAAAGTATTTTTGAAGTGTAGCCATTGTTTTAATGCCGGAAACACAGCAGCCAATTTGTGCACAGCAAACTCCCGCAAACAGCAATGTGGTAATGGTCAGAGAGAGAACCCAGTTTTTCGTGATGTTCATTAAGGAATAAATATTGGGCTGGGTGCCAGGGCTAACCCGCTCTCTTCTGAAATAGTGCCGAATGGCCTTTCACAAACTAAGAGGACAGGCGTGGCCTCTGGTTAAATGTTTCATTCAAAAGACATCACCTCTTAGAGTGCAGCACTTGGTGCTCAAGTCCTGAAGTGGGGTGTAAACGCACAAACTAGTGACTCAAGAGGCAAGGGCGCTATCCTCTGAAGCACAGAGCCACACTACCTACAGCCACATGACATCACTGCAGCTTCCATAGTAACCACACACAGGAACATCTTTGAATTACCGCCTTGTTTGAATAAGCGGTCACAAAATTGATTCTTACCCATTGGGGACATTTCAGGAACACTGGCTACATAAGGCCCATCGAGGAACTTTGGTTCGTTGTCATTGATGTCCTGGATTTTGATGATGAATTCAGACTCCGGCTCCATTGGTCTCCCGGTCCACCTGTCCAGGGCCTGAGCCCGTAAGGTGTAATGTGTTTTCTCCTCCCGATCGAGCCTCTGTACAGCGTGAATGTCTCCAGTGTTGTCATCAATAGTGAAAACAGTACCAGCTCCATCACCAGAGAGGATGTACCTGACCGAACCTTCTCCTTTGTCCATGTCTGAATGAAGCTATAATTACAAAATGATAAAAGCTGGTTTTATTGTTGTTGATTATTCCATCTCCACTTTATTCTCTTCAAATGTTCAGATTGCTGCGTCCTGCTATCTTATTTCCTCTTTTAGTGTGGCCTACCCAGCTTCTTCTCATTTTACATTACTAATTAATCAATCTCCCTGCCCCTTGCCTGAGAGTAGAGGAGGTTAAGGGGAAGATATGATAGAGATGCCCAATATCATGATCAGATCTGATAGACTAAATAAATGGAAACTTTACGGCGGCAGAAAGGTCGTTAACAATAGAATCCCTACAGTGGAGGAGGAGGCCATTTGGCCCATCAAGTCTGCACCGACCCTCCGAAAGAGCACCCTATCTGTGCCCTCTCCCCACCCTATCCTTGTAACCCCACCTAACCTTTGGACACCAAGTCGCAATTTAACATGGCCAATCCACCTAACCTGCAGATCTTTGGACTGTGGGAGCAAACCAGAGCACCAGGAAGAAACCCACGCAGACACGGCGCGAAAGTGCAGACTCCGCACAGGAGCCGGGGCCGGGATCGAACCCGTTCCTCAGCGCCGCCCACTATTTGCACGCTCTTACCTTGCCAACATAGAGAGGCTCTGACCCAGTGTATTCCTCCAACACGAAAAACTGGTTCCAGACCCAACCTCTCTTCACACGATGATGGAACACCTCACCACGTCGGCCGTTCTCCACTGCAGTTACTGGCTGTACCCCAAAGACGTGCATCAAATCAGCTAGACACAGCAACAGGCACACCCCAGGTAGGTATTTATTACACATGGTACTGTAAATCCACAAGGCCAAATTGTACAGGAAATGTAGGCGAGGAAGAGGAGGAAAGGGGCTGATGCTTTGCGAACTTGATATTTTGGAAACTTGGTGTAACAGTCTTTAGTCAAAGATCTTTCTCAAGAATTAGATTCGGATGGTTTTTCCTCTGATCGGTGTTTTTCACTTTTATTGCCACCAGCGTTTAAAGCCTTTCATCCAACAGAATTTTGCAAAATTTCATCAGCGCTGGACCTGCAATGAAAACACAAGTGAGTGTTCGATAATGTGCCACAACTTTAAAGAATAGCACACGCATTTCAGAAAGAATTCTCAAATTCCATACGTAAGCTCATTTTTTTTTACTAAGCAACGGAATCATAGAATTTACAGTGCAGAAGGAGGCCATTTGGCCCAAAGAGTCTGCACTGGCCCTTGGAAAGGGCACCCTACTTAAGCCCAAGCCTTCATTCTATCCCCGTAACCCAACCCAACCTTTTGGACATTAAAGGGCAATTTAGCACGGTCAGCCCACCTAGCCTGCACATCTTTGGGCTGTGGGAGGAAACCGGGGCAAACCCACACAGGCACAGGAAGTAAGTGCAAACTCCACACAGACAGTCGCCCAAGCTGGGAATCGAACCTGGGACCCTGGAGCTGTGAGGCAGCACCGCGAACCACTGTGCCACCCTGCCGCCCAACAGGCTGAAACCAGCTAGCTTATTAGTAATGAACTCCACTTAGCATTGAAATGGCTGTAAGTATGGCACACCACGAGACTTACATTTCGCTTGGATCGGTAATTACTCCTGGCATATATTGGTTCATGTTAGTTAGCAAAGAGTGAATAATCTTTTATTAAACATGCATCAGAAAACCATGTGATTTCAGAACACTGGTACATTTTTTGACAGTTTTAGTTTAATGGCTACAAGAATGTTAGTATTTACACGACCGTTGTTTTGCATTTTTCAGGCGGTCGATTTTGTCATCCCAGCCCCTCTGTCTGTCTGTCTGTCAATGTGATTCTTAACGGAGAAAGGAAACACGACGTTTTGATCGCCTGACACTCTTTTGTAAACATGAGAAAGATGTTCAGGCGTGAGGGAGTAATGATGGGTTTTTTACATTAACAAAAATAACGGACTGGAGCATGATGCTGGGAGAGCAGCTGTAGCTCACTTCAGAGAGTCTTTGCTTCTGAGTTGTGGGTTCAAGGCCCATCCCAGCCATCTTGAGCACCAAAATGAAGGCCATCACTCCAATGCAGCACTGAAGGAGTGCTGCACTGTGGCAGGTGCTGCATTTAGGGTGAGAAGTTAACCCCCAAGTCAGTCCTTAATTGTCCTCTCACATGGATTATTTTGTAGAAGAACAGACAGGTTATCCTCGATATCCTGACCATTATTTAACCATCGATCAGCATCGCAAAACAGCCGACCTGGCCATTACCAGGTTGCTGCTTGTGGGAGCTTGCTGTGCACAAATTGGCCGCCGTGTTTCCTACATTACACAAGTGTCAAAAACATTTCACCGGCTGCAAAGTGCCTTGGTTGGGCGGGTGGGGGGGGGGGGGGGGGGGGGGGGGGGCGGGGGGGCGGGGGGGGGGGGGGGGGGGGTGAGATGCGTCATCCGATGGATGTGAAAGGCGTTATAGAAATGTAATTTTTGTTTTACACTGTCCGTTTATCCTATGGGCGTTTATACTGGAGCCAACGAGTGGAGGTTTTACTATCAGAATCCCTGTTACGGAAACAAGTAGTCACAGTGATTAGCCATTGTACTTATACATTTTTATTTATCCTGCGGAAATACAATGGTGTTGACATATATAAACTACTTAAGGTTGGATGGAGTTCATGATATAGAAACTTTGTGAGGTTAATGTCTGCATTTCTGCTAATGTTTCTCCAGCCCCCTGCGATTGGGGTCAGTAATCCCTTCCGGCAAGTGTTCCGAGTGACAGTTAAGTAAAGAATATAACGGCATTGCTTATCTCTGTAGTGCCTCCAATTATCTTTTTGTTCTGATCATTTGCCAGTTACTGCTTTCAAGTTGGATATTTTCGTTTCCTTTCTGAATTTTCCGATTCTCCGATTAAATCCAGTCGGAAGGTATGGTTGCTTCCCTAGGCTATGGGACTGCAGACTGGCATTACTTCAGAAACCGTGTCACAACGGGGCGTATCAATGGAAGAGCTGGGAGATTGTGTGTCCTGGGAGAGGTGGTGGGGGGGGGGGGGGGGGGGGTACAGGCACCGTCTCCTGTCTCCCAGCACCCAGCAAGCCCCATTCCCTCGCTCACAAGGAGTGACCCTCCAAACCCACAGCCTGTCCTCCATGTAACCCAGGCCTGACTGGACCTCCAGCCTTCATCCAATCGATCAGAACACAAGAGGGGACTGCGGCTTCAGCTGTACAAAACCCAGATTAGACCAGGCCTGGAGTACCGGCAGCGATTCTGGGGCACCACCCCTCACATTGGCCTTGTAGGGAGTGCAACGTGGATTTACCAGAATGAGATCTGGACTCCAAGGGTGAAATCATGAGGAGAGATTACAGATATTGATTTGTATTCCCTGGAACTATTAACAATAACGGGTGGTTTGATCAAAGTTTTCATGTTATTGAGTAGGCAGAGGGACACTAATTCCACTCATTAGGGAGTCTGGGATTAGGGGGCAGAGTCTAAAATCAGAGGCAGACCGTTCAGGATTGAAGTGAAGAAACACTTTCACTCACAAATGTTGGTAGAAGTTTGGAACTCTCTTTCAAAATGGCATGATGCTCAATTCATTGTTAATTTTAAGTCTGTGGTTGACAGACTTTGCCAGCCAAACGTCTTACAAATTATGGGGCAAAGGCTGGTATAGAGCTAAGATCAGCCATGATCTTATTGAACAGGCTGAGGGGGTCAATGGCCCTCTCCTGTTGTTATGATCCCTGGAGAGCCCCTCGATATTGAAGGGGAAATTCAAAATCTACTGGAAGAGTAAAGTCACAAGATTCTGCAGTTTACTATAAAAGAGTCAAACAATGCAAACGCTACAAACTAAACATTACCTTGGGTTATCAATTATACTTTCCACTCAGAAAAAAACAATAAACTAAGGGCGCGATTCTCCGCACTCCCGACGGTGCGGAGAATAGCGTGGCTCGTAAAATTTTACGGCCACGCTGTTCCGACGCCCTCCCGCTATTCTCCCCCCCCCATGCCCGACTCCCGATACGAATCGCTGCCGCCGATTTTTTACAGCCGGCAGCGATTCTCAGCTGTTCGATGGGCCGAGTTCCCAGCCCTTTACGGCTGTTTTTACGAACGGCAAACACACCTGGTCTGGCCGTTCGTAAAAACGGCCGTAAACTCTCGATCTTTAAAACCATGGCACCGATTGGCACGGCAGTACCACGGCCGTGCCAAGGGTGCCATGGGCCCGCGATCGGTGGGCACCGATCGCGGGCAGCGGGCCCGATGCCCGCGCTCTCTTTGTCCCTCCGCCGCCCCGCTGTATCACTTCGCGGGGCGGCTGAGGGGCATCCCGGCCCGCGCATGCGCGGGTTTCGCGCAAATGCATGATGATGTCATCCGCGTATGCGCGGGTTGGAGTCTTCCAATCCGCGCATGCGCGGCTGACGTCATATGACGCGTCAGCCGACGCTAACTCTGGCAAGCGGGCTTAACGAAATTCGTTAAGCCCGCGATGCCGGAGTTTACGGCGTCGGCATGCTAGCCCCGACCGGGGACCAGAATCGGTTCCCGGTCGGGAAGGGGGGGGCTGGCGTCAAACCCGCCCGGATTTGACGCCAGCCTTACATTTCTCCCCATATGGGAGAATCGCGCCCAAGGCTTCCGGTGATGGGGATATGCTGAGCGGATGTGCAAAAGGTGGCTCTCCTCCTCAGAACCCAAAATTAGGCTCTTTTACACAAAAAAGCCGGCAAGAACAGGGAAAAAAGCATCCCATCACCCTCTCCAACAGAAACACAAGGAGCAATGCCGAACAACAGGGCCATAATGAGGCAAGAGAAGTGAGCGAATGAGATGGTAGACTCATGAGGTGAAGGGATGCCGGCCACACCAGAATGAGAGGGCCCAATAAACCGTACACAGGGTTCCCCCTCACCAGAGGGCCCAATAAACCGTACACAGGGCTCCCCCTCACCAGAGGGTCAACAAGCCGTACACGGGTCTCCCCCTCGTCGGAGGGTCAACAAGCTGTACACAGGGCTTCTCCTCGATGGAGGGTCAACAAGCCGTACGCGGGGCTCCCTTCACCGGAGGATCAACAAGCCATACACAGGGCTCCCCCTCGCCGGAGGATCAACAAGCCGTACGCGGGGCTCCCCCTCACCGGAGGGTCAACAAGCCGTACGCGGGGCTCCCCCTCGCCGGAGGGTCAACAAGCCGTACACGGGGCTCCCCCTCGCCGGAAGGTGGATGGGGGAATTTCCTTACCGGGGGCTCAGGGAGCTGAAGGAAGAGATAAAGGTTGACATAAAAGCTGTGGTCAGGGTGACCATTGCGGAGGCCTTGGCCACCATCCAGGTGGCTCTGGACAAGGCAGAGAGGCAGCTGGAGGCCCACGGGAAAGAACTGGAGAGAGCCTCAACACAGCAGAGTGTCTGGATCGTCGCCCTAGAGATGGAGGTAGTGAGGTTGGTGGTGACGCAGGGGAAGCATAAAGGGAAAGATAGAGGACCAGGAGAACTGGTCACGGTGCCAGAACCTATGGATAGTGGGCCTGCCAGAGGGAACTGGAGGCAGGGCCTCCCTGGACTATGTGGTCCAGATGGACTATGTGGTCCAGATGTGGGAAACCTGGTGGGTAGGGACAGCTTCCCAAACCTGCCAGAGATACACAGAGCCCACAGGTCGCTACGGCTGAAACCCAAAGCTGGAGAACAGCAGAGGGCTGTAATCGCAAAGATGCACCGATACCAGGACTGAGAAAGAATCCTGCGCTGGGCCAGGCAAACAGGGACCTGCAACTGGGAAGGGCACCAGATTAAAATATATCAGGGTATTGGGGCCGAGCTCGCCAAGTGCCGAGCCGTGTTCAACAAAGCAGAGGTGGAATTACAGCGACAAAGACAGTTATGGACCCAGGGGAACGGTACGTCATGGTCAGCAGTGCCCTGGGTGGGGCACCTGTGGTCCTTGTTGATGTGTACGCTCCCAACTGGGACCACATGGAGTTTATAAAGAAGACCATGTGGAAATGGCTGACATAGATACGCACTGACTAATTGGGGGTGGGGGGCTTTGAACTGTATACAGGACCCACGGACGGACAGAACAAACCCCAAATTGAAGAAGACCTCAAATATGGTGAAGGAATGGAGTGCGGTTATGGAGCAGATGGGGATGATGGACCCATGGGGATTCCCACACGGGGAGAAGGAATTCTCCTTCTGCTCCCGCGTACACAGGGCATACTCACGCATCAAAATGATCATGGCATTTGTGTGTGTTTGTGGGGTGGGGTGGGGTGGGGGGGGGGGGGGGGGGGGGGGAGGGGGGCGAGAATCCAAAAGGTCCTACAGAGGAAGAGGTGCAGGAGAGGGCTGGCCCTCCCAAACCTGCAATGCTATCACTGGGCAGCCACAGCAGAAAGGGTGAGAAGGGGCTGGAAACACAATAAATAAGGATGGAGGAGAACTCCTGCATAGGGACGTCCCTCCAGGCCCTTATCACCTTATCACAGCAACACTTCCATCCCCGCCCAGCCAAGTACTCTGCAAGCCCAGTGGTAAAAGCCACGTTCTGGACATGGAACCAGCGAAGGAAATGCTTCCGCCTGACCAAAATGTCCAACAAGGCCCCCCATCTGCAGCAATTACATGTTTCCGCCACCCACAATGGACGCCACCTTCAAAAGGTGGAGACAGGACAGGGGGACACTGGCAGTTAGGGACTTCTACACAACGGCAGACTAGCGATGCTAGAGAAGCTGACAGAGAGTTTGCAACTGTCCAAAGGGAATGAACTGTGACATTTAGAAATCAAAAGCTTCCTCCGTAAAGAAGTGACATCAATCCCACGGAAGCGAGGACACTCAATAATAGAGGAGTTGTTGGACGCGGGTGACTTGGGGAGGGGGAACTGCGGGGACCGGTATGGGCGACTGTTAGAGGAGGCACGTTCCCTGCTGGACGAGACAAGAGAAAAATGGGAGGAAGAACGAGGGATGGAAATAGGTTGGGGACTCTGGAGCGAAGCACTGAACAGGGTCAGCTCCACCTCCACATGCGCAAGGCTAAGCCTGATGCAGCTGAAAGTGGTGCACAGAGACCATCTGACCAGAACCCGAATGAGCAGGAGGCGGAGGACAAGTGTGAAAGGCACCAGGGAGGCCCGGCCACCCACACCCACATGTTCTGGGTCTGCCCCAGACCTGTCAGGTTCTGGACAGCCTTCTTTGAGGCAATGTCCAAGGTTGTGGGGATGAGGGTGGAGCCATGGCCGAAAGTGGCGGTCTTCGGGGTATCGGAGCAGCCAGAACTCTTCTGGGGAAGGAAAGCCGACGCCCTTGCCTTTGCTTCCCCTAATTACCCGCAGAAGAATCCTGCTCGGCTGGTGATCAGCAGCACCACCCACAGCTGCAGACTGGCTGTCCGACCTGTTGGAATTTCTCCACTTGGAGAAAATCAAATTCACCATCCGGGGGTCGGAAGAGGGTTTCACAAGACGTGGAAGCCAGTCACCAACCTGTTCCAGGGCCTGTTTGTAGGCAACAGCCAATAGAACAGGGGGGACACAGAGAAGCCACAGATATGGGCAGCACGGTAGCACAGTGGTTAGCACAGTTGCTTCACAGCTCCAGGGTCCCAGGTTCGATTCCTGCTTGGGTCACTGTCTGTGCGGAGTCTGCACATCCTCCCCGTGTCTCTGTGGGTTTCCTCCGGGTGCTCCGGTTTCCTCCCACAGTCCAAAGATGTGCAGGTTAGGTGGACTGGCCATGATAAATTGCCCTTAGTGTCCAAAATTGCCCTTAGTGTTGGGTGGGGTTACTGGGTTATGGTGATAAGGTGGAGGTGTTGACCTTGGGTAGGGTGCTCTTTCCAAGAGCCGGTGCAGACTCGATGGGCCAAATGGCCTCCTTCTGCACTGTAAATTCTATGATAAGTAAAGGAAAGGGAACGAAGGGGAGGGGGGCTGAGGAGGATGGAGCAGAGGGGAAGGGGGGAAATCCAGAAGAAGACCGTGAAACGCAAGGGGCACAACCGCAGGGGACAGATCCAAGGGCAATCGGAGGATCACAGAGAGTAGCAACAAGTGGAGAAGCACAAGGTAGGGCCGACAATAGGCAGGGTAGCTGAGGCAGGCTGGCCAAATGGGGTCCACCCCCACCGAAAGGAGACAAAGCAGGCAAATGTAAAAATGCACACCTGGTTTATTTGTACCTTGTTGGCTTTTTAATTTTCTCTCTTCCCTTGAATAATTATAGCCACACCCTGTCGCGACACCGCCCCGACGCTGGTCCGCCGATTTTCCGGAGAGCGGAGAATCGGCACCATTGGCGTCGGTGCGGTAAAACAAATCCGAGTCCCACTGGCGGCATCCCCGTGTGGTCTTACCCTAAGGGGCCTCGGCATGCATCCTTCTGGGGGCGGCTTAGAGGGGGGGTCCAACCCTGGGTGAGCCTCCCCGGTGGCCTGGCACGCAATCGGGGCCTACCGATCGGCGGGCCAGCCTCTCGGGCTGGGGGCCTCTTTTGTTCCGCTTTGGCCCCTGTAGCCCTACGCTATGTTGCGCTGGGGCCGCGCAGAGAAGGGAGCCACCACGCATGTGCACAATCGTGCCGATCGCACTGCGCATGCGCGCTTTGGCTCTGTCGGACTTCGCATGCGCAGACCCGCGCCGCCAATTTGATGCCGGCATCGGCAGCTGGAGCGGCGTGGGTCACTCCAGTGATGTGCTGGCCCCCTGTAGGGGTCAGAATAGGTGCTCCTGAGGACATGTTGACGTTGTCGTGAAACGCAATGGCGTTTACAAAGGCACCAACACTTAGCCACAGGATCAGAGAATGCCGCCCATGCTAGCTTATCATAAGTGAAATCCTTAATTGAACCTTTCCCTTTTTGCTTTACTTTCACCCCAGAAAGTCTTTGCCACCTGTCAGGTTCTTTCCCATCTTGGGAGACAACCAAAGTGCCACAGCCCTCAGGAATTCTCAGTGTTCCTACTATCCTCTTGAGGTATGAGCTTTCTCGGGGTCCTTCCACCAGTGCCAGCAAATGAACCCTTAAGCGCCTCATGACACTCGACACTCCAGTACATACACGGGCTTCACCACACCCTGGTTTACGGCCTACAGCTTCCTTTCAGCTGTTAGCAAATTCTCCCTCTGCCTGCTAAATCCAGGACTTCCAGCCCAGCCGCCAACTCGGGCACTTTCATCTCCAACTCCTAAAACCTTCTGGAAAAATCCCGCAGCCAACTTGTCAGAATTCACTCATCACTCTGGCAACAGATGTCAATTGAGATGTACGACAGATATTTACATTAATTAACTTTAGCTTCAAAACCAGACCTCTTGACTCTGAGCTCTGCATGATTAATTAAAATTTCCAGTGAAGTGGGGGCAATTTTCGTCAGGATTACTGTCTGCACTTCCCCAGTAAAATGAAGGCTCTCTGCCCTTTGTAGCTTTAACCCCCCTCTCTCTCTAACCTTATAAACCAGGGGCTTGTAAAGCAGAACAAGGCCAGCAGTGTGGGTTCAATTCCTGTTCCAGCCTCTCCAAACAGGCACCGGAGTGTGGCGACTAGGGACTTTTCACAGCAACTTCATTGAAGCCTACTTGTGACAATAAGCGATTATTATTATAAATACGCATGGAGACCTTTGCACTGCCACAACATGAGGTAACTTGGCAATTTCGAACGTCAAACTTGAATTACCTGTCCAAATTTAATTTTCCCAGTACTAAACGTGACCTCCAAAATATTAAAAGGGGCCATGAACTAGATGATTATGACGGTGTTCCTATGTTCCCGTTGCCACAAACCTAAAACTCCCAAAACCATCAGTCCCACCTCATTGAAAAAAAAATCCTTCTTGGGATGTGTCGCTAACAAGGCCTACATTTATCGCGCATCCATAAGTGACCTTGAGTAGATGACGATGATCTGACTTGCTGCCATCCATGTGGTGTAGGTACATCCAGGCTGCTGTTAGGAAGGGAGTTCCATGATTTTGACCCAGCGGCAGTGAAGGAACGGTGATATAGTTCCACACCAGGAGGAGAACTTGGGGGTGGCGGTCTTTCCAGGTGTTTGCTGCCCTTGTTCTTTTAGGTGGCAGAGGTCACAGGTTCGGAAGGTGCCGCAGTAACACCTTGTGGGGGTAGTGCTGGCTGCTGCCACTGTCCGTCAGTGCGGAGGAGTGAATGTTTAAGGTGGTGGATGGGCTGTCGGTCATTTGGGCTGCTTTGTCCTGGATGGTATCAACTTCTTTTTAGAACTGCACTCATCCAAGCAAGGTAGATGTGGACGATAGAACGACTTTTTTAAAAAAAGGAGGTAAACAAACCAAACAAGACTACAGGAGGTTAATGTTATCATAATACTTTGTGTATTTGTATTTTTAAATGGGTTCTGATGACACTTTAATAACCTTCTTAATAACCATCTAGTATTGCGTTCCATTTCTGACTACTAAGCACATTGAAGCAATGGGTAAACCACCTCTCTTCCGAAGACAGCTTTGAGTTCAATATTTCAGCCAACCAGTTACGTAATGAAATAAAACCTGCGTATTATTTAAAAACAATTTGAAATGCACTATGGGCTTGGAGTTTATGAGGCTGCATTTGCTTGACCATGTTTTCCTGTTCATTTAACAAGCATAAATTTGCAAACTGCTGTTTGCGACAAGTAGAAATCCCCATCGAACTACAGAACTGGATGGTTTTGAGGATTTGACCTTACCACGACTGTTTCTGTGACAGCTTTGGTGCTTTTGCTTCTAAACCCCCGAGGTAACAGCCCATAGAAGAAATAATTAAAGTTCTAAAATCTATTTTCACGGACCAACTCAACGGTTTCATCAACGGCCAATCACATTATATGTTATGATATCAGAAGTGATTTTTATATTCTAATTCTGATAAGAAATGTGAATGGATACCATGGACAGACGTCACACAGATTAAACTCTCTCTTTCTCTCCATGCACACGCTCCATCTGATTTGGGTTTTCACTAACTTTCGGGAGTAATTTTGACTTTGGCTGACAAATGTGGGACAGTGAATCAGCTGCCTGTATACATCGCTCCTGATTAGGAAAGAAAGCAAGAATTTATGTCACGCCTTTCACAGTCTCAGTTCATCCCAAAGCACTTTCCAGCTACTTCTGAAATGCTGTCACTGCAGTCGACGTACCGAGTAGAACTGACGCCAATTTTGACACAGCGAGCTCCCACAAACGGCGATGTGACAATGACCAGATAGTCGGTTTCTACGATATCAGTTGACAGATAGGAAATGGCCAGGACACCCAGGAGTAACTCACCCGCTCTTTTTCAAGTGGCATGGGAAATCATTAACTCAAATAGTTTCTCCTATGGAGGAGAGTTGAATTTGGAATCTACAATTGTGGGTCGGTTAGAGGAAACTTCGAGGGACAACCTTGCCGGATGTAAGTGGGAAGCCCATGAAATCTCAACCCAGATTTGAACCTTTCAAAACAATCTGAAGACTAAGTGGCTGATCGCCCAATTTCTGATGAGTATCTGACTTAAGTTATTGAAGTTGGGCGGGGGGGGGGGGGGGGGGGGGGGGGGGGGGTTGTATAATAGCGGGAAATGAAGTCAAATGTATGTAGAAGGAACGCGGAGTTAAGTAAAAACAAAGGACGGCACAGTAGTTAGCACTGCTGCTTCACTGGACCAGGATCCGGGTTCAATTCTGGCCTTGGGACACGGTTTGAATGGAGTTTGTATGTCCTCCCCGTGTCTCCAGTTTCCTCCCACAGTCCAAAGATGTGTGGGTTAAGCAGATAGGCCAAGCTAAATTGTCCGTTAGTGTCCAGGGATGGGCAGATTAGGTTATAAGGTTACGGCGATAGGGAAGGGTGGATGTAGGAGTGGAAATAGGTTGAATGGTCATTGTAAGGGTTGGTGCAGGCTCGATGGGCTGAATGGCCTCCTTCTGCATTGTAGGGATTCTATTCTATTCCAAATTGGCGGGTGGATGGGGTCTTGGGTTGATGTCCCACCCAAAAGACAAATAATGGTGCACAAGCCCCTGGGGTGGGAGGTGAACCCCCAGCCTTCGGGGTCAGCAGGCTCCTCATTCAGCCACGGCTGACAATTCATGTCCATTGGAGTAGATTGGCTACATTATTCTCCAGTGACATTTATGGAGGCAGCGGGTACCGTGGATGCTCAGAGCACTGTTAAAATCTGCCCGTAAACCTTGACTCATCCTTTTTCCCTGCTCCGAGCAACTCTGCACAGCCAAGGAGGGACGATTGGTGCTGTCAGAGGCTGGGAACGTCAACTCCCAGCGGGTCTCGGGCCTCCTGGAAGAGGCTGCCCATGCCCAGTTGGTGTCTGTTACCATCTTTAGGCCAGGAATGTGGGTCTCCCTCACATACCCCAGATGGGAAATGGCTGCACAGTCGCAGTTTGTTTGTTTTCGCGTCTTCAGGCCGGGGAGCGCACATGTGCGAAAGAAGTGAAACGCGGTCAGCTGACTTGAACTGCAGCACCATTCGGGAGAAGCAGAACACGATGGAGGGGACACAGGGAACCCAGCCCAAGAAGAAGGCCCCAAACCAGGGAGTGGGTAGAAAGAGATGAAAGTCCTGGGCAGGGACAAAAACAGGGATGGGGGATAAGTCCCACTGAGTCAAGTTAAATGACAGGAGCAGAGCAAAAAAGGGCACCACATTAAAGAACGAGTCGTGGGGAGCAGGCGTGAAGCAAAGTGGCCTTGAGAGTAGCCCAAAGATTTGAGAGGGCAACTGAAGATTGGTAACTGTGGGCAGGATGGGAAATTATACCCTTTTGGAGATGTGCTGTTCTGGCCGAAGATCTGAAAGTTTGTGTAGAACATAGAACATAGAACAGTACAGCACAGAACAGGCCCTTCGGCCCTCAATGTTGTGCCGAGCCATGATCACCCTACTCAAACCCACGTATCCACCCTATACCCGTAACCCAACAACCCCCCCTTAACCTTACTTTTATTAGGACACTACGGGCAATTTAGCACGGCCAATCCACCTAGAAGGTGAAACCTGAGTGTTCAGAGATCCAGGGGAAAAGAGTCTCAGAGGTGAGATTGAAACCCTGGATGTGAACCCTGTTATGACGTTCGAGAAGAAATGCTGGAATTATACACGGAAATATTGGACTTCGAAAAGACCTGAGTTTTATCTGTTTAAAAAGGACACTGACCACAAAGGTGGTTGAGAATGTACCGCTAGCCACTGACAGGAATAGCTGCATGATCTTTCTCCCAGAAACAATGGAACCTGTGGTTCCAGACAAGGTCATTCTAAATGAATCCAAAGACTGATCCATCTCTAGTAAAGACAAAATAACATAATGGCTGTCTCATCCTCACACCCTGGGGATAATTGCCTTGACCAACTCGGGGACTCCAGTTCAAATACAAAAAGACAGGGGTTGAAAGTTAGCAGAGAGAGCTGTCTAGTGTGTGTGTGTGTGTGTGTGTGTGTGTGCTGTGACAAAAGCAGCACAGTAGCGCAAGTGGATAGCACTGTGGTTCCACAGCGCCAGGGTCCCAGGTTCAATTCCCGGCTGGGTCACTGTCTGTGCAGAGTCTGCACATTCTCCCCGTGTCTGCATGGGTTTCCTCCGGGTGCTCCGGTTTCCTCCCACAGTCCAAAGACGTGCAGGTTAGGTGGGTTGGCCATGATAAATTGCCCTTAGTGACCAAAAAAAGGTTAGGATGGGTTATTGGGTTACGGGGATAGGATGGAAATGAGGGCTTAAGTGGGTCGGTGCAGACTCGATGGGCCGAATAGCCTCCTTCTGCACTCTATGTTCTATGTTCTAAAAGCATTTGGAGGATTTGCTGCACCAAATGTGATACAGTAACTGAGGCAGGGTCCCTGCAAAAATAGCCAGCTTTTACAGGAACATCTAAAACTCTCTCTCTGGCTGTGAAAGTTGATCAGCCAGCAGAAGGATCGCAGCTGGGAAAAGAACTGAAATCTGTCTACCAAACTCCAGAACATCAGAACTGAAACATCAATGACTGGATTTAACCCATCATCTTCTAATCTTTGTAACTGAAGGACTGTTCCAAATATATTTTTATTTATATTTACTTTCTATTGGACTCAATTCTGACTTCTGGGGCGGGATTCTCCATAAACCGGCGGGGAGGGCTACTCCAGCGCTGAGGATTGGCATGAACCACTCCGGCATCGGGCCGCCCCGAAGTTGCGGAATCCTCTGCACCTTCAGGAGTGCAGAGCCGGAGTGGTTTGCGCCGCGCCGGCCGGCGCGGAAGGGCCTCTGCCGGCCGGCGCGAGTTGGAGCATGCGCATGAGCGCCAGCGTGTGGTGGCGTCATCCCAGCACATGCGCAGGGGGGTTCATCTCCGCGCCAACTGTTACAGCGGCTGGCGTGGAGGAATAGAGTGCCCCCCCCCCCCCCCGAGGACCCGGAGGTCACCCTCAGAGCCAGGTCCCGCCGGTAAGAACCTTTTGTAATTTACGCCTACGGGACCGGCTGAAAACGGGCGGCTACTCAGCCCGACGGGGGTGGGGGGGTCGGAGAATCCCACCCCAGATCTGTGTGAATGCAGATACTTTTGTTTCACCATTTCTCCTTATCTTTTTAGTAGTTAGTAAACTTACTTATCTTAACAAGGTGGCCTGGTTAAATTGGTTCTTGTTTAAACATAACTATTGGGCCTGGAAAAGGTTAACCTAGTTGGGTTAAACCTTGCTGGGAGCAGGTCATCCCTCCTCATCCAGGTTTGTCGCAATCTAGGGGTATCCCAGTCGGATTTTGACAAATTGAGGGGCCTCGCCCAGATCAACAGTGTTTGAGGAACCTCACCTGGAGGTGGCTGTAACAATCCTTGTTGAAGCCAGTCAAGTGGGAGAAACGTTTAGAGAGAATACCAAAGCAAGTAGTTTGAAGGTAGAGATTGGAATCCCTTGTGAAAAAGACATTTACAGTGAGACTGGTTGACTCATCGTGTGACAAGTGACTGGGTGGATTGTTGAGGAATCCATAGAATCTGCTTTTCATACCTCGGTTATTTACCTTGGAGTGTGACCTGCTTGTCCACAGTTCGCCAGTTAAGGCATCTGTACTGCATACTTACCCTGAACATGATGTCATTTTATTCTTCTAAATGTCTGTAAAAATATAGCTGGGGGGAAGGAATAATGAATATTTGAATAATTTTCTTCTGTGTGATTTGAGATCTTTCCAACCGTTGGTGTAATATAGTTCATTTTTTTGTTTGATAAATGTTTTATTCTTTGTGTTAAAGGTTAAAGGTTAAAGGGGCTGGTTTAGCTCACAAGGCTAAATCGCTGGCTTATAAAGCAGACCAAGCAGGCCAGCAGCACGGTTCGATTCCCGTACCAGCCTCCGCGGACAGGCGCCGGAATGTGGCGACTAGGGGCTTTTCACAGTAACTTCATTGAAGCCTACTCGTGACAATAAGCGATTTTCATTTCATTTCATTTCATCAGCTGACTCCTGTGAATTTGTTCAGTAACTTTCCCCCATGGGTTTTTAAAAAATGGTTCGGATCTATCAAGCCAGCTTCCTCTCTGGCACCTGAATTGTCGAGTATTAACATCAGCTGGGATCATCAGCTGGGATCGTAACACAATGGAGTCGATAATGAAGGAAAATGAAATGATTGGAAGATCACAATGGGCGGGATTTTCCAGCCCCGCCCTCCCCCTCCCGCTCCCCCCACCGCAGCATGTTTTCTGGTGATAGAGAAAGCTCGCCATTGGCCGCTGGTTGGATTATCAGGTCCCGCCGATGTCTATTGCGCACTGTGTGGCTCACCCATCCTACCACCCGGGAACTCACTCTTTGCCGCAGGACTGGAAGATCCCATCGACCAGGAAGGACCGGAAAATCCCACCCATGGTTACTGCGCCTCATCTCGATGTAACGGTTTATGTCATGGGCTGGAGACCCAAGGTGAAAGAGTTCTGAACCCCACAGAGTTGGGATCTGGTATAATAAATAATTGCTCCTACTCAGAGCAGAATCCAACTCAGTCAGTGGGCAACACAAGCTTTTGGGTGGGTTGATATATTCCGCTGAATGCTTTTTTGAAAAGAAATTAATTATTTGAAAGGCACGTTCCTGGGGAACCTTAAATACAACTGCGACCATTTGCATTTTTATAGGATCTTTAGTAGCATAAATCAACTCAAGATGCTTCACAGGAGAGTTATTGAATGACATAAAAATATATTAAGACAGGTGAAAGAAATATAGAGACAGAGAGGCGCAGGAAGGGAATGCCATTTGAACAATCTACAATGATTCTGGGGAGCAGGCTATAAATTGGCACACGTCTATGAATATAGTTTGTGATTTAAAGTGAATCTCGTGAAAGAAAGCAATGATTTAAAAATGGGAGCCTGAACTAAATTCTAGTACTTAAGGCGGTGTACATAATAAAGTTTGGAGATAATTGCACCCCATCTTAAGTTTAGAGGCTCAGTTAGGTTCCACAGAAGCAGCAACTGAAAAGATGGTCGGGCAAAACGTTTAGGATGGAGAGCATTTTAGTGAATACAACATTATGTACAAGTGGCATGTTGCATTTCAATTTGATTTAGCGGTTGCACTGGGCATGTAAACAAACAAGAACAACAGATTCCTTTTCACAAAGGCAATGTGCTTTAAACTACACAGATACAGGGAACATTCACCACTTTCTGGATGTAAACATGTGACAATATACCCTAATGACTAAATGATTCAGGATGTTGGTGGCCACGTAGTGCGAGAATTAGCATATTTATCCTTCAGGGTCTCTCCAATCTGACAGCAATGCTGGTCGGCAGGGAAACATTTTCCTAGCGGTTAAGGGTCTTTTGTTAAGATCAATTCAAATTAGCCTGAGACCTCAGCTAGTTCGGGCCAATTTCTTTCTGCTTTTTTTTTGTGGTCGTATTCAATGAACTCTATTATTCATTCAGCACACACAAACCGCGCTCTATCTACACGGCTATGGGTTTGAATAGCTTCTTTCCGAGCAGCGAGCAGTCAGGTCAATTGGTTAGTGGTGACTATGTCGGAACAGGGACCCACATGATGAGTCAGAAGTCGCAGAAGAAACTAAGGCAAAAAGACCCCTCCCAAAACATCATTTATATACTGCAGAGAACTTGATTCAACTCTTTCCTGATGAATGTGATTTGAACCATGACCCTTGATCAATGGAGAATATGGTTACAATAGACAACTATTCACAAGCTGTGAAGCCATGATCTGGCATCATTTCAGCATTACTTTGCGATTTGCAGATCTTATTTTTCGGACTGAAATATGCCCCTGGACCCTCTCTAAGCCAGAAAGGGATAAATGAGAAAAAAAAAAATGATAATTTAAGTTAAATTTTAAACACCTCCAAGAATGATTTGCAATGTGAGTCCACAGTTTTTCTTGTTCGCTTCATGGGCTGAATGGCAGGAAGGTAAATCTCAGTAACAGGGTCCTCGCAATGCAGTGTAATAACCACAACATTCAACGATGAGGTTAATTCATATTTCCGATGCAAATGTTGAATTTTCTTGAAAAATCAAAGAGAAATCTCGACAGAAATAACCAAAAGAATCATTACTCCAGGTCAGCGAGCTGCCCAGAGCTGCAATATAAACCGTCACAAAAGAGGACACCTGATAGGTCCACCTATCTCACACTGAAATGAAGAGATTGTGAAGATATGCTACATTTTACAGTTGATCTATAATTGCCCTGAGGGTGCTCCACACCGAGAAGCAGCTAACTGCGGAATCACTTTATGCTTGGCGTCAGGCGTTTTGTAATAAAGGATTTTCCTCTCTCTACGTTTCTCCCCTTCTCCCCTGAAGATCCGAAATTGTGCAGCTGTACAGTTCCAGCTGAGTGAAAGGTCTTCCGATATGCCCCCAAAGTGACCATAGCACTTGCGGAGAGAGTAAGAATGGACAGGTATTCTGCCAGTGGATGATCTTATATCTGAGTTCAACCCAGTCCTCAGTGTGACATGGACATAGATATAGAACATAGAATTTACAGTGCAGAAGGCCCATCAAGTCTGCACCGGCCCTTGGAAAGAGCACCCCACTTAAGCCCTCCACCCTATCACATAACCCAGCAACCCCACCTAACGTTTCTGGACACTAAGGTCAATTTATCATGGCCCATCCACCTAACCTGCACATCTTTGGACTATGGGAGGAAACCGGAACACCTGGAGGAAACCCATGCACACACGGGGAGGGCGTGCAGACTCCACACAGACAGTGACAAAAGCTGGAATTGAACCTGGGACCCTGGAACTGTGAAGCAACTGTGCTAGCCACTGTGCTACCGTGCTGCCCAGCTGAGGAGATACTGATTTTGCCCTTTTTCCTTAGAAAATGGATGTTGAGGTTATTAGTAAACTTGGTCAAGATCACTAGGCATCCCACAGACCAAGGATAGAATGTTCCTGGACTATATAGGTCGGCTGAACATTTGAGACTTCCAGCAAATCCGGTTCACCTATCACCCCCTGTGCTCACTGACCTACAATGGCTCCTGGACAAAGCATTTTAAAATACTTTGTTGTGATTTTCCAGCCATGCCAACGTGGGGCGGGGCCGTAAGATGTGGCGAGCCATTCAAAGGTCCGTTGGCTATGGCAGGATTGCAAAACCCTGCCCGTATAATATTTTGCCCTTGCCCTTGTTTTCAAATCCCTCCATGACCTTGTCCCTCCCTACATCAGTGATCTCTCCCAGCCCCACAGCCCTCTGAAAGCATAGCACTCATCTATATCCAGTCTCTCGAGCATCCCGATTTTAATCGCTTCACCATTGATAGCCGTGCGTCCAGTTGCCTGGGCCCTGACCTTTGGAATTATTTCCATAAACCCCTCCACTTCTTGTCTCCTCCTTTAAGCTGCTCCCGAAAATCTGCCTCTTTATCCAGGCTTTTGGCAGCCTGCCCCAACATTGTCTTCTGTTGCTCGGTGTCTAACTTTGCTTTTTTTTTTACACTCCTGCAAAGTGCTTTGGGATATGTGACTACATTCGCGGTGCCATACAGGTACAAGTTGTTGTTATTATCACCAAAGCGTTTTGCAATGATCAGAGATTCTGTGACATGGGACAAATTGAGCAGGAGTCCGGAACAGTGGAATTCTCTTCACCTGAAACTGAGCTGTGAAGTTTGGTATATTTGTCACGCCAGATACAAGCTCGGAATTTGCTGGGAACTCAGTGACAATTTACTGGTGCTCGCAATTATCAGCGTGCAAATAATTTGGTAAATAATTCTCTAACTAGCACAAATTAAACACATTGCATAAAGTTAGGGAAGTTAGGACTGGTACATAATGACGTAAGGACTATTTTATTTAATTAAAAAAAATATTTAAAGTACCCAATTCATGTTTTCCAATTAAGGGGCAATTTAGCGTGGCTAATCCACCTACCCTGCACATCTTTGGGTTGTGGGGGCGAAACCCAAGCAAACACGGGGAGAATTTAAGGACTATTTTATTGATGCAACTCATGTTCGGGCAGCACGGTGGCATTGTGGATAGCATAATTGCTTCACAACTCCAGGGTCCCAGGCTCGATTCCGGCTTGGGTCACTGTCTGTGTGGTGTCTGCACCTCCTCCCTGTGTGCGTGGGTTTCCTCCGGGTGCTCCGGTTTCCTCCCACAGTCCAAAGATGTGCAGGTTAGGTGGATTGGCCATGCTAAATTGCCCTTCGTGTCCAAAATTGCCCTTAGTGTTGGGTGAGGTTATGGGGATAGGGTGAGGTGTTGACCTTGGGTTGGGTGCTCTTTCCAAGAGCCGGTGCAGACTCGAATGGCCTCCTTCTGCACTGTAAATTCTATGAAAGTCCACTCAATCTCTCCAACTCAAAAGGCAGCAACTGGAACAGTGGAGGCTCACTCCTGCAGCTGGTGAATTGCTTTTGAAGGTTTTTAAAATGTCAAGTTTACTTTTCACTTAACCCAGTCTTTCTCCCCCTCCTTACTTCCCCTTTTGCATCTAATTTGACTCTAAATCTCCTGATTGCCATCTCCACCGTTCCTGTTCCTTTATCACTTCTTCAATCTCATTGGTTAAGGAGATGGACAGTTGGTTCTGTTGTTCAGCTCCAGACACCCGTCACAGCTCACAGCAGCTCCCAACACTTCCAACAACTTGTGGCTCTGAAAATTGTTTTGCTGATTGATGCAAAAAATGATCCAATGAACAGGGTGCCCCCCATTTCCATCCCTTCTCAGCGACTTCATTCGATGCTCCCACAATCTTCACTGACGTCCCCCCCCACCCGGGACGGGACTGGAGGAACTAAATCAAAGTAAGTTAGCTCGTCTCCCAGTTATTCCAACCAGAGCTAACCGATTGCTTAACTTCCATTCCTGCACTTCCATCAACAGCAAATGCTGGCGGGGTGGATTTATTTCATAACGGTGGCTCACATCGTCAGCAGCTGCAGAAAGTCCACCTACACTGCTTCAACACCAGGGGGAGCACCTTGCCTTTCCTGGTCTGCACAAAAGTAAGAAATGGTCCTCACTGCGCACCTTCAAATGCCTGAATGTGTGGGGTCTTGCTTTATTTATTTAAAAAAATGTTTTTATTAGGCCATTACCTCAAACACAGCCAAAACCAAAAAGAGAACAAACAGGAAACCTCATCACAAATAAATAACCTTCACCCCCGTGCCCCACCCTCCCTGCTGTCCCCCCATCCACGTGGCCTCCTTTTTAACACCAAAGTCGCCCCCACACTCCCCCCCCCCCCCCCCCCCCCCCCCACCCCCCATCCCCCTTCTGACATAGCCATCCTGGAAGAAGTCGATAAACGGTTTCCATCTCTGGGCAAACCCCTCCACGGACCCTCTCAAGGCGAACTTGATATTTTTGAAGCTAAAGAATTCCGCGAGGTCGCTCACCCACACTCTCGGTTTTGCCGGATCCAACTCCCTCCATCCCAACAGGATCCGTCTCCAGGCTACCAGAGAGGCAAAGGTCAAAATGTTGGCCTCTCTCACCCCCTGGACTCCCGCCCGGGTCTGCCGACACTCCAAAAATCACCACTTCTGGACTCGGGAGCCATCTTCACCCTCAGCACCTCAGATATAACGTCAGCGAACCCCCCCCCCCCCCCCCCCCCCCCCAGAATCCCTCCGGCTTCGTACAGGCCCAAAATATGCGGACATGGTTCGCAACCCCCACCCCCCGCGCACCGCCCACACATATCCTCCATCCTCTCAACAAACCTGCTCATAGGGGCTGGTTTAGCACAGAGAGCTAAACAGCTGGCTTGTAATGCAGAACAATGTCAGCAACGCAGGTTCAATTCCCGTACCAGCCTCCCTGAACAGGCGCCTGAATGTGGCGACGAGGGGCTTTTCACAGTAACTTCTTTGAAGCCTACTTGTGACAATAAGTGATTATCATTATCATATCATTCTGGCCACCGTCATATGCGCCCTGTGGACTACTTTCATTTGAATGAGGTCAAGCCTGACGCACAAAGAGGACCCATTCACCCTCCTCAGAGCCTCCTCCCATAACCCAGCTTCTAAAACCCTCCTAAACTTCTCCGATCGGGGCGCCCTCCCAGTCCATGAATTCCTTGTAAATCTCCAACACCCTGCCCCAGCCAACCCTTGCTTTCGACACCGCCTTGTCCCACAACCCCGGGGGCGGCAGGTCAGAAAAGGATGGCACCTGTTTCCTCACAAAGTCCCAAGCCTGTAAGTACCAGAACCCATTCCCGCTGGGCAGCTCATCCCCCTCTACCAACCCCTCCAAGCTCAAAAAGCTGCCCCCTTGCTTTTTTTTTTAAACCAGTTGTGTGGATAAGGTAGCACAATGTTTATGTTACTGGCCTAGTAATCCAGGGGACCTGAACTAATTACCTGCTGATGCGAGTTCAAAGCCCACCCATCAGGAAGACTAAAACTTTGGAAATGATGTGGCCTTGCAAACTTTAAAACAGAACTCCAGTCATTTCCAAGTTTCACTGCTTTTTCCTTCTGTCCAATTTAAATTCGGTTCATTAATAAACCTGCAATTTAAATAAAAAAGTACCGTCAGTAAGGGTGACCATGCAACCATTGTCGATTGTCATAAGTAACCCATCACTATTCACTATTGCCCTTGGCTCTTAACTGCCCTCTGAAATGGTCATCAGGCTCCTGCGTCTGTTCGATCAGGCAGATCGTCAGTACCTTCTCGAGGAGAATTAGTGCAATCAATGCTGGCTTTGACAGTGATGTCCACATGCCACGAACAAAGAAACAAATGGTCAGCGTTTTTTCCATTCTATCTATCTATCAGTCCAAAGATGTGCAAGTTAGGTGGATTGGACATGATAAATTGCCCTTGGTGTCCAGGGTTGCCCTTGGTGTTGGGTGGGGTTGCTGGGTTGTGGGGATGGGGTGGAGGTGTTGGCCTTGGGTGGGGTGCTCTTTCCGGGAGCCGGTGCAGACTCGATGGGCCGAATGGCCTCCTTCTGCACTGTAAATTCTAAATTCTACGATCTTGTATTACTCAAGAATGGTGGAATTTTTGGAATCGTCAAGATTTTGCAACTTTTTTCTTGTGACATCTAAAAAGGGGCAAGAAATTTGATGCCGCAATTATTCTATTTCCTCTGGGTAAAATTGTGAAAGAGATGCAGTAATATCTCCTCCTTGCCATCACCACCAACCAACCAATGATGGAAGTGGTGCATTCAAGCCAAAGTAATGAATGGGCGAGTTACCTGTCTCTATAATCACTGGGTTGTCAGAGATTCTGCTGCAATCAACTTCAATCAAAGTTTTGGGTTAAAGGGCACAGATGGCATGGAGAAAATGCAAAAGGATTAACTAACAAACATTGTTTGTGATCCTCGTCCCATTCTGCTTGTCGGGGGCCATGTTGTTAGGTTGATGTGGGGGACGCCGAATGCATCATCACAACATCTAGATTTAAACCCAGAATGATCAGAGGCCATTTGGTTCATAGTGCCTGTGCGAGTACTTTGTAAAATCTCTTCAATGAGTCTCATTTCATAGGAACAACATATGAATTATGAATAGGAGTTGGCCATTCGGCCCCTTGAGCCTCCTCCGTCATTTGATAAGGGCCTGAATGTGGTACACCACTGTTGGTGTATTATATGTATTGTGGTAAACCACTGTCTGATGGCTTCGCCTGTGGCTCCTCCCCTCAGGCTCAGTATAAAGGTGGCTGACCTCCGGCCCTGCCCCAGTTCGGGATCAGTGGCCAGGAGGCTTTCTGTTTAGCTTATTAAAGCCACAGTTTCGTTCACTACTCGTCTTGTGTTCATTGATGGCACATGACTCAATTCAGCAGTTGTTGGGTTCCCTTTTCCCGCTGGCAGTGCACCCTGGTCGTGGGTTTCCCGACGGCGTGGGGTGGCTTCAATGGGAAGTCCCATTGACAAGTGGCAGGAAGAGAGACTCCTGCCGCCAGTGAATGGCGCAGCGCCCGAGAAACACACAGCTGGAGGATCGGAGAATCTCGCCCAAAGTTATAATTGATCTCTTTGTGGCCTCTAATTTCCTGTTTGCCTGCTACACCCTTTGATTCCTTGTTAGACAAGAGTCTATGTAACTCAACCTTAAAACTATTCAAAGATCCAGCCCCCACTGTTCTCCAGGGAAGTGAATTCCACAGACTTAAAACCCTCGGAGAAAAATAATCTCCTCATCTCCATCTGAATTTGGAGATGCCTTATTTTTAAACTGTGTCCCCCCCCCAGTTCTAGTCTCTCCGACAAGTGGAAATTCCCCTTCAGCATCCACTTGATCAAGTCCCCTCAGAATCCGACATATTTCAATTAGATCACCTCTGATTCTTCAAAACTCCAATGGATATAGATCCAATCTGTTTAACCTTTCCTCATAAAGGTAACCCCTTCATTCCAGGAATCAGTCAAGTGAACCTTCTCCTAATGCAATGATGCCCTTTCTTAAATAAGGAGACCAAAACTGTACACTGCTCTCTAGATGTGGCCTCACCAAAGCCCTGTGCAACTGTACCAAAACCTCCTTACATTTAGATTCCTTGGGCGGGAGTTACCACCACTCCGCCGCGTGTTTTCCGGTGGTAGAGGCGGCCCGCCAGCGGGATCTACCAGTCCCACTGCGGTCAACGGGATCTCCCCGGTGACAGCGCCCCTCATCGCTCAGAAACCCGTGCGCTGTCGTGGGACCGGAATTTCCTGCTGGTGTGAACAGCCGGTAAATCCCCGCCCCTTATGTCCTCTTCACAACTTACTGGCCTAAATATCTTTGTGCCATCAGCAAAGTTAACAGCCCTACATTTGGTCTCTTCATTCAAGTCACTGATGTAAATTCTAATAGTTGAGGCCCCAGCAGTGATCTCTGTGGCACTCCATTGGTTACACCCTGCCAGCTCAAAAATTACCCATTCATGCTTTCTTTCTGTTTCTTATTAGCTAGCCAATCCTGTATCCATGATAGGAGTCCTTCCTGTTTATTTTCTTTGTTCCCATTTCTTTACTTTTCTTGTTACTATTTTGGTCTGTGGATCAAAGGATCTGCTTTTAAGCAGAAGATTCAAAGTTGAAGCAGCCAGCTTGCCAGGATATTGTGTTCCCAAGCTTTTTATTTTGGAAAGGAGAAGCCAGACTCTTCTAGCACTGAGAGCTAGAATCGACTTTGGAGGGAATTGGTTCAATTGGTTAACTGACAACCGGTGGGTTGGCCAGGGACAGTGTTCTACCTGACAACAGTCAGTGATTGATTCCTGCGTGATGCTTTAGACATTGGAAGTGAAAGCATCTCTCTCTCTGGCGCACTCCTCACTCCTGCTTGCTCCATTGTTCTGGAAGCAGTGAGTCCCTGGCACATCCTTTGCTGTCAAACGGAAATGTTGCTGAGTCGGCAGAGAAAGTAGATAAACTTTCCAGAGAAAACCATCTCAAGTTAGAAGGAGGAAGTACCAACACAAGAGCCTGAACTTCAGAAAGGCATTGACTGGAAGACATCGCAGTGCATCAAAGATCCTTATCCTTTTATTTTTATTCATATTTTCTTTCCCTTTCCAACACCCTTTCCCCTCTGTGTTGTTTGTGTGTGTGTGGTTGAGTTAGGAAGGGGTGAATTGGGAAAGGGGTAGCAGACAGTCAGTTACATACTGTACATAATTGGTGACTGTAGTTTATTGGCTCAACCAAGAACCTTGGGTGTTTTAAATAAAATATAATTCCCCTGTGCTGAGACTCTGGGTCAAGTGGGGCTGGCATTGACCACGCACTAACCCAGAGTGTTGTGACAAGGCTACACCACGGCTCTTTCCCTACAGCCTTATAATATCTTTCCTTCAAGTAGTTATCCAATTTCCTTTTGAAACATGCCGTTGAATCACCTTCCACTGCCGTTTGCAGATTTATGCATGATGGGGAGCTCCCGGGAATCTGTTCCGAATCCCAATATTGGGCTGGGGTTTTGAGTGGACGGATCGACACCGAGGTCTAGTGGCTGGCCGCTTTCACCCCCACAATACAAATCCTTCCCCCCTCACCCCCACCATCATGGGAATTTCTGGGCCATGCACCCCCCCCCCCCCCATCCACACAGAACACATGCATGAGGGTGACCTGATCCCCCAACAGAACCCCATCAGTGACCACTCCCCATCAGATTCCTCATCAGACCCCCTTATCAGAGACCCTCATCAGAGATCCCTCCAGTATCAGAGCCCCCCATCATACCCCAATATCAAGGAACCCCCATATCAGAGAACCCCCCATATCAGAGACCCCCCATATCAGAGACCCCCCAATATCAGAGACCCCCCATATCAGAGACCCCCCATATCAGAGACCCCCCATATCAGAGACCCCACATATCAGACATGCCCACATATCAGACAAATCAGACCCCTATATCAGAGCCCTCCAATATCAGATACCCCCATCAGACACCCCATATCAGAGACACCTCATATCAGACGTGCCCTCATATTAGACACGCCCCCTTATCAGACCCCCCCCATATCTGACACAACCTCCCCATATCTGAGGCGGGTTCTGATGGGGGTGCTGTGGGGTGAGGTGGGAAGGATTTGCACTTTGGGGAGGGGGGCCCTCCGATAGGGGGCACCTACGGTACATACTTACCCTCCTGACCCACCATGAGGTCCACCTCGGTATCGGTCAACCCACTCAAAATGCCAGCCTGATATCGGGCCATGTTTAAAAATACTTGCACCAATCAAAGCCCGCATGAATCCCGGCCGTGAGGACTGCAGCATCACCGGGGGGGGGGGGGGGGGGGGGGGGGGGGGTGAATTGGGGGCCAGCCCGTTAATTGGATACAAAATGAGTTACAATAATCCATTTGCACCCTCCCGCTGCCGCTGGCAGCTTGGAGCCGTCACCAGCGGGGATTCGAGGCTTCAGAGTGCATCTTCTGAATGATACACTATTGTGGTGGAGGTAGTGAATATTGAAGGTGGTGGATGGGGCGTTAACTATGAAGACTGATTTGTCCTGGTTGGTGTTGAGCTTCGCGAATGTTATGGAGCTTCACTCATTCAGACATATACAAAGTATTCCATCATGCTCCTGACTTGTGCCTTGTAGATCATGCAGAGGCTTTGGGCAGCCGAGAGGTGATTATTTGCGACAGAATACTGTGTGCAAATTTGGTTTTCATATTTGAGGAAGGATATACTTGCATTGGAGGCAGCACAGTGAGTGTTCCCTGGATTGGTCCGTGAGGTGAGAGGGTTGTTCCATGATCGGAGGCTGGGTAAATTGCATCGATATTCCCTGACGTTTAGAAGGATGAGAGGTGATCTGATTGGAATTTCTAAGATCCTGAATGGTATTGACCAGGTAGTTGCTGAGACATAGAACATACAGTGCAGAAGGAGGCCATTCAGCCTATCAAGTCTGCATCGCCCCACTTAAGCCCTCACTTCCACCCTATCCCTATAACCCAATAATCCCTCCTCACCTTTTTGGACAGTACGGACAATTTATCATGACCAATCCACCTGACCTACACGAGTTTGGACTATGGGAGGAAACCGGAGCACCCGGATGAAACCCACGCAGACACGGGGAGAACGTGCAGACTCCGCACAGACAGTGACCCAGCGGGGAATCGAACCTGGGACCCTGGCGCTGTGAAGCCACAGTGCTAACCACTATGCTACCGTGCTGCCCAAAGACATTGGCTGTGAGTTTCCAGTTCTGCCGGTGGTGGACATCTTCGATGCTGGGACTGGAACATTTGGAGAGTGGTCAAAAGTCAATTGACTTCCCAGGATCCAGTCAAGTGAACATTCTCCGAACTGGGTCCAATGCAATTATATTCCTCTTAAATAAGGAGACCAAAAATACACAGTACTCCAAATGTGCCCTCACCAATACCCGAGAGAGACAATTTCCAGCCTGCTTCACTGTCAGACAGAACGGTTAATCCGGAGAGAATTGGGAATCGTGATTCTCTCTGGAGACATCCCGTTTGCCAATTTCCCTGCCCTTTGCCAGCGACGCACGAGGGCGAGAAACAAATTTGAATGCATTTGGATATATTTAGCCAGCATCCCCCCCCGCCCCATGTGATCACCACCACCCCACTGAATATTCAAACCTCGCCAACGTGGCGACACGTCGGTGAGGTTTACAACAGCTTTTTTTAAATGAGTTTCAGTCGAGGGGGTCACTCCGTGGGCACAAAGGTAAATTTAGCCCCCCCAGGAGACAGGAACATGCCTGGGCAGTGCCAGGCACAGTTTGACACTGCCAGGTTGGCACAGTGCTAACCTGTGCCAGGGGACAGTGTTAGAGGGCAGTACCGGGGGGGGGGGGGGCCTCGTGGGAGCCCCAATGGGGGGGGAAGGGGGAAGATTCTAGTTATGTGTGGTAGGGTGAGTGGAGGTGGAGTAGAGCGGGTAGTGACAGGGGAACGTTCAGGCACGGGGGGGGGGGGGATTGAAGCGGAGAGCGGTCACTGATAGGAGGGAACGTTGATGGTACTCCTGAGGTGGTTAAGGGAGCGTCCGATGATTTTCTGGGGGTCGGAGAGCCCCTGCTGAGTATACCAGGGTGCGGGGGGGGGGGGGGGGGGGGGGGCTGATGATTGCTGGGGTTGGGGGCAATATTTCCATGGTGGGGAGGGTAAGGAGTTCCACTTCAGTCCTGATCGGGGGGCTCTTTAAAGATGGCGCCCCGATCTCTGTGGAGCTGGGTGTCGACTCCATTGAGCCTCGCTCCTCCAGAGTGACGGTGTAAACCCCACCCACTGTTTTTTTTCTTTTAGAGGTTCAATATCTGGAGAGAAAATTGGTCTGAGCAGCTGGAGAACTACATGTCGGTTTTCAACCTGAGCCTAGCACTTTGAAAAAATTTGGTAAGATTCCGCAATATATATCATGAGCAAAACATCCTTATATTCCATTCCCCTTGCACTAAATGACAACATTCAATTTGCCTTCATAATCATTTGCTGTACCTGGATTCATGTACCAGAACAGCCAGATCCCTCTGTAGCACTGATTTCTGCAATCTCTTCCCATTTAAATAATACACTACTCTTTTATTCTTCCCATCAAGGGGCTGGTTTAGCAAGGGGCTGGTTTAGCTCACTCGGCTAAATCGCTGGCTTTTAAAGCAGACCAAGCAGGCCAGCAGCACAGTTCGATTCCCGTACCAGCCTCCCCGGACAGGCACCGGAATGTGGCGACTAGGGGCTTTTCACAGTAACTTAATTGAAGCCTACTCGTGACAATAAGCGATTTTCATTTTTTCATTTCATTTCAATGTGGACAAGTTCACCTTTTCCCACATTATAATCCCATTTATCAATTTTTTTGCCCACTCAACCTATCCATATCCCTTTGCAGACTCACGTCCCTTTCACAACTTAGTTTCCTAAATATCTTTGTGCTATTTTCAAATTTAGCAACCATACATCCGATACTGTAATCCAAGCCATTGATAAAGATTGTAAATAATTAAGCTCTCAGCACTCCACTCATTACAGCCAGCCAACCAGAAAATGTCCTATTTATGCCTACTCTCTGTTTCCTGGCAGCTAACCAATCCTCTAACCATGCTAATATGTTATTCGCTGTGATCTACACCGTGAGCACTACACATTCTGTGTAGCGACCTTTGATGTGGCACCTTGTCAAATGCCATCATGAAATCCAAGAACAACACATTTAGCCGGTGTAGACCCGATGGGCCGAATGGCCTCCTTCTGCACTCTAAATTCTCTGATCTCCCGGTTCCCCTTTATCCACGTTGCTTGTTACTTCCTCAAAGACCTCCAATAAGTTAGTCAAACACGGTTTACTTTTCCCCAAACCATGTTGACATTTCCTGATTGTGCTGAGATTTCCTAAGCGCCCTGCAATAACTTCCTTGTTGATAAATTCTGGAATTTTCCGGATGACAGATGTGAAGCTAGCCCGTAGTTTGCTCCTTTCTGCCTCCCTCCTACCTTGAAGACAGGAGGTACATTCACTATTTTCCAATCTGATGGGACCTTTCCAGAGTTTCGGAACCTTTAGAACATTTAGTTCTGATACTTTTCTCAGTACTCTTACCCTGGTGGTTGTAATTGTTTTACGTTCCTCTCTCCCTTTCACCCCTGGATGCATACTTATTTCTGGGATGTAATTTGAATCCTCCAGACTGGAGGCAGGTGCACAATATCACCATTTCTTTATTGTCCATTATTAATTCCCCAGTCTCACAGAGTAAAGCACCAATGTGCCGTTTACTTACTC
The DNA here is from genome assembly GCF_902713615.1 of Scyliorhinus canicula. Lineage (NCBI taxonomy): Eukaryota > Metazoa > Chordata > Chondrichthyes > Carcharhiniformes > Scyliorhinidae > Scyliorhinus > Scyliorhinus canicula. Next base: position 8,749,605 of record NC_052150.1, on the reverse strand, counting down.
TTTTCCTTTATAAATCTGGGTAGAAACTCTTACTATCTGTTTTTATATATCTAGCCAACTTTCTGTCTTCCTCCCTCCTTTTTAGTCATTTGGTTTCTGTCCAATCTTCAAGCCTGCCACTAATCTTTGCAAATGTGTACGCTCTTTCTTTCAATTCGATATCTCTTCAACTTCCTTAGTTAGCCATGAATCATATGTCCGTCCACTAGAGCTTTTCAAGTTGCCTGGATGAGTGTAGCTCCAACAACACTCAAGAAGTTCAACACCATCCAGGAGAAAAGCGCCCACGTAATTGGCACCCCATCCACAAACATTCACTCCCTCCAACACCGACGCACAGTGACAGCCGTGTGTACCATCTAAGAGATGCACTGCAGGAAGCCGCCAAGGTTCCTTCGACAGCATCTTCTAAACCTGCGACCTCTGCCAGCGAGGAGAAGGGCAGCAGATACCTGGGAACACCACCACCTGGAGGTTCCCCTCCAAGTCACTCATCCCCTTGATTTGGAAACATATCCCTGCTCCCTCACTGTCCCTGGATGAAAATCCTGGAACACCTTCCCTAACAACGCAATGGGTGTACCTACACCACATGGACTGCAGCGGTTCAAGAAAGTGGCTTACCACCACCTTCCCAAGGGCAATTGGCGATGGAAAATAAATGCTGACTGAATGCATCCCTCAAAAAATTCTTCAAATGATTGGGATGTTTTTTTCTTAGTTGTTCATGGGGTGTGGGTGTCGCTGACTGTGCCAGCATTTATTGCCCGTTACTAATTGCCCTTGAGGGGCAGTTAAGAGTCAATCACTGTGATGAATATCATGTCTGCCGCAGAATTTGGTTTAAAATAAGGCATTAATACAAACAGCTTTTTAATTCAATGTGGAATAAAACCACTTCAGCTAAAGGTCAGGGAGAGGTTACCAGCTGATAGGAGAAACTCAAAGCTGGTTTCAAAGACTCATTAATACAAAGAAAGGCTGTTCTTTTGACAAACCATAAAGGTTCTTTGAGATTACTCCCTGAACCTATAGATAGTCAAAACATAAGGACAGGGAATCCTTCAGATAAACAGATACACAAATCTTTCCCTAACTATACCTCTTGACACTTAGAATAACACCCTCACAGAAGTGTCTGTTTTTGTATCTAAAGAACATGACAACACTGAAAAAAGACAGGCCTTGATACGGGCCCCCTTTGCCAATATATCCTAGGACACCTGACATTGACACAGACCCTATGACCATTAAAAGATTTATTAATGATAACACATCCAATTAGCCATTTGGCTATAGGTAATTAACCAACCAAAAATGACAGAATGACAGAAGCCGTCCTTGACCGGTAAGGGAATTTCATGTACATACCAAGAAGGCATCTTAGCAGAACATCACATCAACAAATTTTCCTACTGACCGCCCCCCCCCCCCCCCCCCCCCCCCCCCCTTCGGGGTGAGAGTCAGTTCTGTTCTTAAAAGCTTGTCTCATCAGACAAAACCACGGGTGTTCTAAGCATGGTTTTGTATAACTTCTTAGAAATGTATTAAGAAATTGATAGGAGATACTTTAGGATTTTCCATGTTTCAGATATCTCATTCTATTGAGAGAAGTTAGTATATTAACAGACAATTAAAGGCTGTTATTTGATTTATATTTTAACTCTGAAATTGTGTAGCTATGAGGAGTATTTTTTATAATAAAAATACTTTGATTAAAATTATACTGTGTAGACTCACTCTCAAAGTCTAAACTCCTGGACACTCATTTAGGAAGTTTTAAATGACTAAGGACCCACGATGTTGGAGGTAAAGATTTAGTTATGAGTGACGAATCTGAACTTTTCCCATTAAAAGTAACTGAGATCCTGTTTAACTGTCTGAGACTCGGAAAAGCATTTTCCCTTCGTGAGATCTATTTTGAGTCTGAGCAGAGAAACAGATTTCCCTCTTTTGTGGGTTAACCTAGAGCATAGGTTATTAATAAAGTATAATCAGGTCCAGAATAACCTAAATCCTTCACACCACATTCTGTGGATCTGGAGTCACTTGTTGGCCAGATCAGAGAAGAACAGCAGATTTCCTTCCCTCAAGGACATTAGTGAACCAGATTGGTTTTTACGACAGTCGACAATGGTTTCATGGTCATCACCAGATTTTTATTAAATTCAAATTTCACCATCTGCAGCGACGGGATTTGAATCTGGGCACCCAGAGGATTATTCTGGGTCTCGGATTTACTAGTCCAGTGGCAATACCACTTCTCCACCGCCTCCCCAGTGTTGCCTTGTGTGACAGCTGCTTGGCCTCCATCAGGCAATGGTAATAAAGACAAAGGCATCAGTGTGCCTGTCTATGAAGATTCACTTTGACTCTTAGCATGGTCCGATAAGGAGGTGAAGGGATTAATGAGGCAAAGTAAGGTTCCCAGTTCCTCAAGCCACATTGGACATCTGTATCCTCGATATCTGCAGATTGCCTTGGCAATGCTTTTGTGGGACAGGGTGCAATCATTAATGTGGCAAAAAAAAACAAAGGATAGTCTCAACCTCCTTGCATGTCATTTCAATGTTTTGAATGGCTTACAACTGTTCCCAGGCCCATGATAGGTGAGTAGCAAACGCTCTGTGTCCTGGACTTCATTAACAAAATGGTTCTGCAAAAGGAGTGCCACTGTAGGTTTAATGCGGGATGCAAGAATAAAACCCATGATAAATGCAGTCTCCTGCAGTGTCAGATGAGAATATCTTTTCAAAATGACACATTATTAAAGGGTATAAAAGTGGCAAAATAATGAGAAATATCAATTGCGCTGGTATTAAATGAAAAACCCTGTCAGTTTCAGTGGTGGATGGTTTCCAGATATTTGCAGCTCTTAGCATTGGGTATCTTATGAATACTTTATATGAATATTTAATAAGAGCACAGTATAAAAAGATAAAATACTGACATTCAAAATTTGCAAGCACCTGAGTGGATCATGAGTGAGGAAGTCACATGTGAACTGCTCTTTCATACAGTTAAACTTTGAGTTGTCCTGTGTGAAAGTTTGCTAATTTAACACAAGGTATCAATTTAAAAAAACATTATGCAGATGTAACCTTTATACATCATGGAATTGTGTTACTTTCAACTCAATATGAAATAGACATACTTCTTCAGTTAATTTTCATTTAATTACATAGCATTCACATTGTTACAACACTTAAAGGTTTTAACATTTCAGCAGCGATTCCACGCTGCAATTAAACTAATGCATAAACCTTTTCTCATCCACTTTGCCCCTAAATGACGTGCTCCAGAAGCACACACCGTTGAATTCTCAGCAGCACCTTTATGACAATTGTCTTGTTAGTGCTACATTACCAACACTACTTACAGCCACTGCTTATTCTCAGCTGTCTCCTCATCATTTCCAGGCAGTGGCTATGAGTATATCTTTGAATGCCTTTAACTGCCTGTGAATCTGATCTCCTTTCCTCCTCACACAGCCACCTCACTGACTACGCTGAAAAACACTAATCTGTCTGGGGCAGTGAGGCCAATTACTTTGTAAGTCAAGCAATTTTCCGCCCCAATTTTCGACTGGCGGGAATGGCGAGGCCCGAGAACCGAGGGGGAATTCCAAAACTGCTTTCACGCCGGAGGGATTTCCCTGCTCCACTGTCCTTGCCCCCCCCCCCTTCCAATGACATAGCGCAGTGGGTAGCACTGTTGCTTCACAGCGGCAGGATCCCGGGTTCGATTCCCGCTTGGATCACTGTCTGTGCGGAGTCTGCACGTTCTCCCCGTGTCTCCTCCGGGTGCTCCGGTTTCCTCCCACACGTCTCGATAGACGTGCTGTAAGGTGAATTGGACATTCTGAATTCTCCCTCTGTGTACCTGAACAGGCGCCGGAATGTGGCGACTAGGGGATTTTCACAGTAGCGGTGTTAATGTAAGCCGACTTGTGATACTAAAAAGATTACTGCTATAATGGGATTCCTCCACTGTGAAAGCTTGGGAATTCCATTACCAGATATATAAATGGCATTAACCGGCGCCCCGGCTGTATGATCCCCCCCATGCAAGCATCCCCCCCCCCCCCCCCCCCCCCCCCAACCCGGCAGTCCCGTTTCGTTTCCATGTTGGGGGAAGGTGGTGGGATGGGGAATATCCTTTTATTTTTATTTTTTCAGATTGCTGATTGTTATGTCTCGAGGGTTTTGGCCAACATGAAGTCGAGGGTCCCGTCCCTCCCAATTAAAAAAAAAATGTGCTTGAAAGTTTGGTGGGATAAGCTGGCAAGGCAGTTGGCGGACAGCTCCCTGCACTTCCCGCCTGAGACAATACTTGAAAAAAATTCATAAAATCCCGTCCAATGTTTTGAATTGAATATGAATCTCCCCCGATTCTCGCTCCACAGGTGTCGGGACCTGCTGGTTTTTTCCAGCATCTTCTGAATTTATTTCAGATTTGCTGCACTGCAGTATTTTGCTTTTATTTTGGCGACAGGGACAAACATTTTGAAACAAGCTACTTCTTAAGTCATATCAGCCTTTAGAATGTCATCTTTGCGCTTAAAACCATACATTTTTCCTTATTGTGGGATGGCAATGGCCGGGATTCACTGTCCCGTTACGGCTCGAGGCCAGAGAATTGGCCAAATCTCCCATTCAGGCAGCAGGACAGTGGCTACATTTTCAGACGAGGGTGAAATGCTTCTTCTGATAATTTTCCCCAGCTTGTATCCCGTAATTTCCTCCTCAATGTGGGCTGGAATTCTCCAGCTGTTGGGATTCTCTTTTCCCGCTGGTGACGCACCGCCGCCCGGGAACCTAAACGTGCCAGCCAGGCCGGTTCCTCGGAGATTGGGGTCCTCTCTTTAAAGGGCGATCTCAAGTCAACGTTAACCCCACCAACTCACCAGCAGAACCCCCCCCCCCCCCCCCCCCCCCTTCACAGGCATCAGTTCAATCAATGGTACCATGCCCCCTCCCCCAAATGACCGACATCCCACTATGGGATCACCAAAGGTCCCCACTTTCAGGCCTCCCTTTCGACCCCTCCCCCTCATGCTACCATTGTGGCCATCACGCCTGGCCTCCGTTGATGTACCAGTAGTGATTCCAGCCGGCCTCACACTACACCGGGGATCTGGAAGGCAATGAATCTCGGGAGCTGGCAGACACTGGTTAGAATCCGGAAATGTATATTGAAAGGAGATTAAGAGCGGTATTCTCCCCTACCCGGTGGGGTGGGGGGTCCCGGTGTAGCGGAGTGGCGCCAACCACTCTGGCGTCGGGCCTCCCCAAAGGTGCGGAATTCTCCGCACCTTCAGGGGCTAGCCCCGCGCCGGAGTGGCTCCCGCTCCGCCGACTGGCGCCAACGGCCCATGTGGCCGGCGTCAGGGCTGGCCGAAAGGCCTTCGCCGGTCGGCGTGAGTCCGCGCAAGCGCTGGAGCGTCAGCGGCATGCGTGGTGGAGGCTGTGGCGGCGGCGGAAGAAAAAGAGTGCCCCCATGGCACAGGCCCACCCGCCGATCGGTGGGCCTCGATCGCGGTCCAGGTCACCGTGGGGGAACCCCCTGGGGTCCGATCGCCCCGCGCCCCCCCCCCCCCCCCCCCCCAGGACCCTAGGGCCCGCTCGCGCTGCCTGTTCCCGCCGGCACAGAGGTGGTTTAAACCACGTCGGCGGGAGAGGCCTGACAGCGGCCGACGATGGGCCGACGAATCGCTGCCGGGGGGGGGGGGGGGGGGGGGGACGATTCCCGCCCCCGCCGATTCCCGGGTGGCTGAGAATTCCAGCCACGGCGGGGGCGGGGGCGGGATTTACGAAGACCCTGGGCCATTCCCCGACCCTGCGGGGGGTCGGAGAATTCCGCCCCATATACTCATTTAAATGTTCTCTTCCGGCTCACGGATTTACCGATTGGGTCTGTGCCGTGGACTGGGAGCATCGCGCTATGTTTGGCATCTGCTGCAAACCATGTTTATGGACTCTCTGGGAATAGTGGGAGGCATGCCGGGTGGAACAGTGGGGGAGAATCGCGTCAAGTATCTATTTTACTATCACAAAGGAAAGTCGGAAAAAGTATAAAAGTAGATGAGGCATCGCCACCTGGAGATTCCCCTTCATAACACTCACTATCCTGACTTGGAAATATATTGGCCGTTCCTTCACTATCCCTCCCTAACAGCACTGTGGGTATACCTACACCAACATGGACTGTGGCGGTTCAAGAAGGCAGCTCGCTTTCTCAAAGGGCACTTAGGGATGGGCAACAAATGCTGCCCTAGCCAGTGAAGTCCGCGTCCCGTGTGCAAGTAGATGAAGGTCCCGAGAGAGCATGAGGAGAGATGGGTGAGAAATTAGAGATACTTTGTTTCTGAATTGTGCTGGCGGTTCTTTATCTTTAATTCCACCTCCTCGCGCTGTAGGTCTCAGGCAGGACACAGTTTCAGAATTTGTCATTCAATATATTTCTCCCTGACAGCCGTATGGAAGTCACAAAGGTTTGCCAGGAGCAGTCCATTTAATATTTATTTGCCTGCGTGAAAGATTGAAAATAGTTGAAACAGCAGCTTGAGGCAATATGTGACATTACGAGAGGATAAAATGTGTTCCTGATGGAGGGTGTCTGTGGCCAGGCTTTGTAGAACTGCTGATCACCGAGTGGGGGTCGAGTGTTACCGGCACTGAATTGAATGGATATAAAGGCCGGAATTCTCCGGCCATTGGGAATTTTTGTTCCTGCCGCGAGCGCACCCCTTCCCGTGGGTTTTCCGACGGTGTGGCGTGGCTTGAATTGACAAGTATCCCACCGCTGGCGAAACACACATCTGGGGGATCGGAGAATCCCACCCAAAATATATATATTTACACTCATATTTATTACAACAGGCCAAATGAGCGGCCTTCTCGATTTCCTAACCACGGGAACATAAAAAATAGGAATTGGAATGGACCATGCAGCCCATCGAGTCTATCCCAGCATTCAACACACTCATGGCCGGTCTTCTGATTCAATCACGGGCACCATTGGCTCGGAACATCAACGCAAATCTCTCCTGTCCCTCTCAATGAAGCCCAAACCAAACCGACATCACTTCCTTCCCGACATCACTTCCTTCCTGACATCACTTCCTTCCCGACATCAGCTGACTTATTTTTACAGCTAACCAGGAAAATAATCCAACCCTTTGTTTTGAAATGTCAGTATTCCGTGTCGTACTCAGGAATGGAATTCAGGCAGCCTTTGGGAAAGGTACCACCCAGTAGATCATTGGCTGAAACTAAGGGGTTTAGAGAAGTGTAACAAATTGGGTTAAAAGCTGGCTGGAAGGGTGAAAGGAGAGATTGGGGGGGGTGAGGGTGAGAGTGGGCGGGGGGATTCTCTGACGCCTGTTGCCAGTAACGGAGTTCCCGGTGCAGCAGAGAAGTTCGCGTTGGGGAGGGAAAACAGGATTGGCACATTTTGGATGGTCCAGTCCCCCCCCCCCCCCCCCCCCCCCCCCCCCCCCCGTTAGCGGTGATATCGAGATTTACACCCCGTGCCAGCGGGAGAATGTAAGTGGGTCATTTGAACCTATTTGCATCCTATTAATGAGCTGGACATCAGATTCTCTTTGACACCGTGATGCTCCGGGCTTCTTGGTCAGGATTCACGCAGGCATAGATTGGTGTGGGCATTACCCTGACGCGGTGGATCTTGTGCTGGGCCAAAGGGGTAAGTATTTAAGATCGGTTTCTCCCAAAGTCCATCAGAGGGTCCCCACCCCCTCCCACAACGCAAATCCTTTTCACCCCAACCCCACAGCCTCCCCATCAAATCTCCCACCAGACCCCCACCAGAGAAACCCCCATATATCAGAGAACCCCCACATAATAGAGACCCTACAATCATTCACCCCTGCCTGGAAGCTACAGAGCTACCAGGCAAAGACAGTGGACAGTGCTTTTTCACTGACCTGTCCCTTACACCTGCTGTCTCAGATAGATGTCTAGAAAGAAGCAGGTATTAAAAAGTCAAAACACATCACAAAAATGTAAACCTCTTCAGATCCTTTGATCTGCAAGGCTTCTATTCACTTTCAAAGAGAAATAGCTTTTAATAGGCTGCAATTGACAGGGTAATTGCTTCCAGACAGCCAGATATTTGGATTGTTTATTTTCATTTCCCTTCACCCTTGAATGCGTCTCAAGTAACCTGCTAACCTAACCATCAAAGGCAGTTAAGTGCTTTCTGCTGAGAAAAAGAGGAAGTGAAAGCACTTAACTCCTAGGTAATAATAATCCCTGCCTTGGCCCAGCCACTGGGGAATTTTATCGATGGCAGGACTGCCTCCCAATGGGTTTTCCCACCACACGGAGGCAGGAAGCAAATTTAAATATTGAAATGGCCAATTTCTGGCTATTTTACCAGGGCAACAGCATTCTGCCAATGGCAGATCACATGCCCACAGGATGGGGAGGCCACAAGATAATTGTAGGTGGCCTTGTGCTGAGAGTCTCGGGTGGAGGTAGTGGGGGAACAAGGGAATAATGTTTTGCATTTTTTCATTCAAAGAGGGTAGCGCAGGCAGGTAAAGCAGCACCGACGGCCACAATGATGAGGTCAGAGGGAGTTTCCCTCCATGGATAGCTTTTAAAAGTTTTTATAAAGTTTCGTACAGCTTAATTCATGTAAGCTCCAGGGCCCCTACATATCTCAACTGTGACCATTGCTACTGGTGATGCCGCAGAGATGCTGACCCCTTGATTGGTCCAGCAGAGCGGACATCCATACCGTACAGCCGATGGCTCCTTTTCAGGATTTGCCACCGGTAAAATTGAGGTGGAAGCCAGAACTGGAGCGTGTTTGAAGAGCCTGACTTCTCCCTGACACCAGGTCCCTGAAAGTAAAATCCTGCCCAACCTTTCAGATTGTGATGACCCCTCAGTCATCGCACTCTGAAGGATCATCGTGACCTGAAACGCTAACTCTGTTTCCATGGATGCAGTCTGACCTCCTGTACATTTCCAGCATTTTCATTTTTATATTGCAAACTTTCCCTCCTCATCTTTCTCCACCTTTCTCTAACCTTTGACACAGGTCACCGCACCTTCCTCTTCCAATATCACTTTACTAAAGTCTCATTGGCTGGAACTGCATTTACTTGGTTCCTTTCTTATCTATCAAACGAAATACAAGAATCACTTTCAACGGTTTCTCTTCCCTCTCCAGCACCGTTACCTCTAGAGTCCCCTCCAACGATCAATCCTTGGCCCTCTCCTATTTCTCATCTACATGCTGACCCTCAGCAGCATCATCGAAACGTAGCTCCTCCAGAAGCTCGAGAGCATCCAAAACTTTGCTGCCGATTTCCTTCCTCGCACTAAGCTCTGGGTACTTGTCATCCCTGTTCTCACTGACCTACACTGCCTCCTGGTTAAGCAATATCTCTATTTTAAAATTCCACTTTTTCATGTGCTTCCCATAGCCTCATCTCTCTACATCTACAATCTCCTCCAGCCTTTGAAAGCCTCTGAGATATCCGCTTTAAGTCTGGCCCCTTGAGTATCATCGATTTGATGTACCACTGTTGATGACCTTAAGCTCTGGAATCCCCCCTCTAAACCTCTCCATCTCTTTCACTATTTTCTCCTTTCAGGCACTCTTTAAAGCCTACCTCTTTTACCAAGATTTTGGTAATCTACCTAATAGCTCCTCGTGGCCCACTGTCTAATTTTTTTTGTTAATGCTCCTGCGAAGTGCACTGGATGTTTTACTATCTTAAAGTTGCCATTTAAATCCAAATGCTGTTTTTTTGTGTTCAGTTGTGCTGTGTTTGACTATGTGAGTCTGTTTACTAATGATGCTCACTGTGCTTGATTGGTTAAGACTGGGTGGGACTCAGAACAGGCACCACAGAAGCCACTAGAAGCTAAGAGCTGAAGAATGTTAAAGCATTGCGTAAAAGTCTAGAAATTAAGGGCGGGAATCTCTGATCCTGAGGCTCAGTGTTGACCCCATCGTAAACGGCGTCGTGTTTCCCGACGGCGTCAACATGGCCTCAGGATCAGTAATTCTGGCCCCTACAGGGGGGTCAGCACGGCACTGGAGCGACCCAATCCACGCATGCGCAGTGGCACCGGCGTCAACGCGTGCATGTGCAGTGCCTCCCTTCTCCGCGCCAGCCCTGACGCAACATGGCGTAGGTCTACAGGGGCTGGCACGGAACAAAGGAGGCCTCCAGCCTGACAGGCCGGCCTGCCGATTGGTGGGCCCAGATCGCGGGCAGGCCACAGGGCAGGCCCCCTCCCCCACCGGGTTCGGACCACCCTCCCCCGCAAGAGGCCTCCCCCGCAAGAGGCCGCCCCGGACCCTTCTTCGCCAAGGTCCCACCGGGTAAGACCAGGTTAGAACGGCGCCAGCAGGACTCGGGTTTTTTGTTATGGCCGCTCGGCCCATCCCGGGCCGAGAATCACTGGGGAGGCGCCGGGCTGAGAGAATCCCGTCCAAGGTTCCTGCTCATTTAGAGAATAATGTTATTGCTTTGAGGCAAATCAAAAATGCTGTTCGTTGTGATTTATTGCTGGGGAAAAGAGAGCACAGAGAAAACTAGTCACAGGAATTGTTCATGGGGAAATTAGGACAAAAATGTCCCGGGTAAACTCTACTACATGTCTCTTAAAGCAGCTTTAGAGGTGGTGGTGTTGCTGCCTCCTCACATACTTCCGGCTACTTGGCCTTCCAGCTCGAAGACTTGACAACTGAGCAATCAGAGTAGCTCATACCCACTGTCAGAAGATGGAAGAGGAAACAATGAGCAAGAGAATAGATTAGAAGGCAAATCGGAAAAGTGCTAGATTATAATTAAGGAGAGACTTTAAAAGAGGGTGAACAAAAACAATTAAAAGTGGGAGGAGGAAAATGCCTTAATTAAATGCAAAATAAAAATGTTGATAGAAAAACAACTAACAGGACATTTAGAATTTAGAATTTAGAACAGTACAGCACAGAACAGGCCCTTCAGCCCTCGATGTTGTGCCGAGCAATGATCACCCTACTTAAACCCACGTAACCCGTATACCCGTAACCCAACAATCCCCCCATTAACCTTACACTACGGGCAATTTAGCATGGCCAATCCACCTAACCCGCACATCTTTGGACTGTGGGAGGAAACCGGAGTACCCGGAGGAAACCCACGCACACACAGGGAGGACGTGCAGACTCCGCACAGACAGTGACCCAGCCGAGAATCGAACCTGGGACCCTGGAGCTGTGAAGCATTGATGCTAACCACCATGCTACCGTGAGACATGATAACTAATCTCCACTCTTCATTTCAATTCATTGCTATTTTTCCCCACTTTCCCATATCTGCATCTTTCGGCCTCTCCTCCGTCTATTCGACATCCGCTCATTTTTCTCCCTTTCCCCCTCTTTCTCTCTCCAATCTGCTGCCATTTCCCATTCTGAATAATATCTTTAGTCACTTGCATTTCTTGTGGGATACCCCGACACGCAGGAGTATGAGAGTCAGCTGGAGGTGACTGGAATAAAAAAGAAACACACCCAACAAAATAATTATAATATTTCCAACAAGCAAACCTCAAATGGTTATTCTGCTAAAAACGTCACTCCAAGGCCACAATAATGCCAGGAGAGGCAAAGGTACAACTTTCTAACTTCACGCTTGAGGGCTGAAGACAATTTGCTCCTCTTGTTATAATTTGTGAAAGAAAAACATGGAAATCCAAATTCCTACCTTGTGCAATATTTGCTGAAGGTCTTTAATATTTCCGCTTTGGCTTACGTTAAGGGCTTCTGGTGCGAGTTTGGCAACAGACAAGTCTCCCTTTGCCTGTTACACAGCCTGCATGTTGGGGCTCTGGCTGGTAGCAACTCCAGTCACCCTGAGCACTCGCCTGCCTTGCATTTCCTTAATCCAGCTGCCTCTGGAGTAGCCTCCAGCCCTTTTGACACTCGAATAGACATTCCTTGGCAGACTATCCTCGGAGGTAAAGCCAGTCAAAGATGCTGAGAGAGTGGAGGCGGAGTTGCAGATTTTATTCTCGGCGAAAAGTTAGGATACAAATGACATTCAGAAATCCACAAAGCGCAGCCACCAGTATGTAGAGAGGCAGGCACGGAACAAGTGATGCAGCAAAAAAAACAAAAAAACAGGCAACATGGGAGGACAGAGGGAACAAAGAAACCTATTTCATGTTTCGGCATTTGCAAGTCAAGTGGAGGAAGCGTTCGTTACTTTAGTCCCTACATCTCTGGGACTCAAAGGCAGGGGAGAAGAATAACGAGCCCTGCAACCTGTCACGTTTTCAAACATTTGTCAAACGCCTTCAAATTTTCAAAAACCATCTTGTCTAAAAGTCCTTTCATTATTTGTCCTTTCAGCACAGAGGTCTCTTGACTGGGAAATTAAGAGAGTTAACTTCAGCGTTTTACAGTGTTTCGTTAGCATTCAGTAAAACAAAGGCACTGCTCTCACGCACAACAAGTCTTTGTGAGCGAGGCGCTGTTCTGAAAAGATGATCATCTGGGAAAGGAATTGCTTTTAAGATATTAAAGTTTGATTTTTTTTTGTAGCAACCTTGTCCAAACCGTTCCCAGTTTGAACTGTGAGAAAGGACACTTTCCATTTCCCCAGATCGCACGACTCCTGATGCATAATATAAAATTCCAGCTGCAGAAAACAGCGATTTATTGTGCCACATCAGGCGGCATCCAGATAATGGCCTCCAAATGTCATTATTACCAGACAGTGATGGTTGGTCAAAAGCTTTTGCTTTTTTTTCTCTCCCCAACTCCACTTTATCGATGAAGCATTTTCCCTTTGCACAAGTCACCTCATTTTTTTTTGTGTGGCCCTTTCATTTGCTCATATGCTGCTCTCTCGGTGGCATTGAGTGGCCTTGTGGCCCAGGCTGCCTCCACATGCCTGACTGAATCTTCAGAAAGGGTTCTGCCTCTTTGTCCCTCCTACTCTGTCCACCACCTCCTCCCCCACCCCCCCCCCCCCCCCCCCCCCCCCCCGCCACTCACAATATGGCTGGGTGGCCTTTCGCTCCAGTGGGCTCCCTTTGCAGTGGAAGCAAAGTGATGATCACCAGAACAAATTGAATAAGAGATTATCCTGGGCTCCTCTTTTCACTGTGAAAATGTAGGGAATTGAGGGACAAGACCAACCGTGGCTCCCTACAATGCAGCGTAGAAATAGATTTGATACAGTTGCCATGCGGACATGTACAAGGGCACACTAAAACAAAATCTAGACATGTTTACATCAGAAAAACAGGATATAGGACAGAAGGTGGCGGGCAAGACATAAATCTCGGGCTACATTTGCAACAGTTGCTAAAATTTGAAAGATTGCTTTGTTTTATTTGATGGGTGGGGGAAGATGAAATACTGCCCACAATTCCTTCAGTAGAATTGACCTTTTCTGGACCCAATTGAGTTCTAGGGCAGGAGGAAAGTGTGGCCTAAACTGGATGCACTCTTTTTGGAGGCTTCTGAACTTTCTGTTTAATTTATTGGTCCACGGGGTGTGGGTGTCGCTGGCTAGGCCAGCATTTATTGCCCATTCCTAATTGCCCTCGAGAAGGTAGTAGTGAGCCAGCTTCGTGAACCGCTGTAGTCCATATGGTGTAGGTACACCCACAGTGCTGGTAGGGAGCGATGTGCAAGCTTTTGACCAAACAAAAGTAAAGGAACGAGGCTCTGAAAGTTAGCCACGCTTAGCTATCAAAGCTCCTCGATAAGAACATTAAAAATAGGACAGTAAGACGTCTTACAACACCAGGTTAAAGTCCAACAGGTTTGTTTCAAACACGAGCTTTCGGAGCACTGCTCCTTCCTCAGGTGACTCCGAAAGCTCATGTTTGAAACAAACCTGTTGGACTTTAACCTGGTGTTGTAAGACTTCTTACTGTGCTCACCCCATTAAAAATAGGAGCAAGGGTAGCCCACCCAGCCCCCAGGGACACTCAATGATATCATCCTTTTTCTTATTGTCCGGTTTCCAGTCGCGTGTTTCTTGGCGGCACGCTGTTAGCTGGTGCTGAGATTCTCTCTTCCCACCGCTTGTCAACGGGATTTTCCATTGAGCTCCCCCCCCCCCCCCAAGCTTCTGGGAAACCTGTGGGCAGGGGTGTGCTGCCAGTGGGAAAAGAGACTCTCAAAAGCCGGAGAATTCTGGCCCTTCTATTTCAACTCCACTTTCCTGTAAAATGATGGCAGGGATCATCAACAGCGTCATCAGCATAACCTGCTCACGGACGCTCAGTTTGGAATCCGCCAGGGTCACTCAGCTCCTGGCCTCATCACAGCCTTGGTTCAAACATGGACAAGAGAGCTGAACTCCAGAGATGAGGAGAGAGTGACTGCCCTTGGCATCAAGGCAGCATTTGGTCGAGTTCTTGACATTGAATAGAATTACCATTGCTGAATGGTAATCATCATTAATATCCTGGGGGTTACCATTGCCCAGAAACTGAACTGGACCAGCCATATAAAGACCACCCCACTTAAACCCATACCTCCACCCTATCCCGGTACCCAGTAACCCTGCCTAACCTTTTTGGACACTAAAGGCAATTTATCATGGCCAAACCACCCAACCTGCACATCTTTGGACTGTGGGAGGAAACCGGAGCACCCGGAGGAAGCCCACGCAGACACGGGGAGAACGTGTAGACTCCGCATAGCAGTTCCCAATTGAACCTGGGACCCTGGAGCTGTGACGTTCTCCAGCAAGTAACTCACCTCCTAACCTCCCCAAAGCCTGTATACCATCTACAAGGCACAAGTCAGGAGTGTGATGGAATACTCTCCACTTGCCTGGATGAGTGCAGCTCCAACAACTCTTAAGAAGCTCGACACCATCCAGGATAAAGGTGCCCGCTTGAATGCCATCTCTTCCACAAACATTTACTCCCTCTGGCACACAGTGGCAGGAGTGTGTACCAGCTACAAGATGCACCGCAGGAACTCACCAAGCCAATTTAGGCAGCACCTTCCGAAACCGTGACCACGACCATCTAGAAGGACAAGGGCAGCTAACACTTGGGAACCCCACCACCTGCACGTTCACCTCCAAGTCACTCACCATCCTGGCTTGGAAATATATCGGCCGTTCCTTCGCTGTCGCTGGGTCAAAAGCCTGAATCTCCGTCCCTAGCAGCACGGTGGGTGTACCTACACCTCATGGATTGCAGTGGTTCAAGAAAGCAACTCACCACCATCTTCTCAAGGGCAATTCGGGATGGGCAATGAATGTTAGCCTAGCCAGTGACGTCTGCGTCTCTTGAATGAATAAAATCCTAATCTCATACCAAGTTCTGTGCCCTCTGAACCCACTGACCTCTGTGGGTTCTCGGTTGGTGCCTGTCTCCAATTTTAAATTTGCATCCTTGCATTTGAATCTCTTTCTTTCTTGCATCTGTCTATCTCTGGTATCTTCCCTCAGCCTCAGACCCTCCCAGCCTTCCGTGTCCTCTGACTGCTCTTTCTTGATCCTGCCAATGGCAGCCATCCCTTCAATTATTCAGACCTTCAGACTCTCTGCATATCCACCTTCTTCTCTCCGTCAGGATATGACTTAAAACTCACTCGTCACCCCTTCTAAAACATCCTTCCTTAGCCAAATGTTTATTTTTACTTTGATTACCACTCTGTGAGGTTCCTTGGGAGCTTTTCCTGTATTAAAAATGCAAGTTGTTGATGTATCTGTTATTCTTTTGGCATATAACAGTAAATTTCCCATGGCATGTCATGTTTAGATAATATAAATTAAATATATATAGTTTGGAGAGAGGCTGCACGAGCCCACCACATAGCACCATCTGCTGGTAGATCAACCACGACACAACAATATTAACTTGAAAGGTGTTGACATAATCATTTAGAATGGTAGCTAATGACCAAAAAATATGGCCAAAAACCATGACAATGGAATGTAGTCTATATGCAAGATGGCAAAAGTTGCTGTCCAAGCCTTGCTGAAGGAGGACCATCCCCTGTATTTTATTAGAATCATAGAATTATAGAATTTACAGTGCAGAAAGAGGCCATTCGGCCCATTGAGTCTGCACTGGCCCTTGGAAAGAGCGCCCATGTCTCAACCCTATCCCCATAACCCAGTAACCCCACCGAACCTTTTGGATCATAAGGGCAATTTAGCACGACCAATCCACCTAACCTGCACATCTTTGGGCTGTGGGAGGAAACCGGAGCACCCGGAGGAAACCCACGCAGACACGGGGAGGAGGTGCAAACTCCGCGCAGACATGGACCCGAGCCGGGAATCGAACCCGGGCCCCTGGCGCTGTGAAGCAACAGTGCTAACCACTGTGCTACGGATTAACCAATAATATTGATTATTGATTCTCCGCAATCGTCACGATGGCCCGACTCCGGCGTCAAAAATGGCGTGAACCACTCCGGCGTCGGGCCGACCGGAAGTAGCGGAATTCTCCGCACTTCTGGGGGCTGGGTGGATGCCGGAGGGGCTGGTGCCGTGCCAGCCGGTGCCGAAGGGACTGTGCGAGTCTGCGCCTGCGCCAAAGGGCCGCCGTGATCCCACGCATGCGCGGAACCACCGGCGTAATCTACCGCATGCACAGGGGAGTGCCTTCTCCACGCTGGCCATGGCGGTGCCCATGGAAGGAAGAAGTGCCCCCATGGCACAGGCCCACCCGCAGATCGGTGGACCCCGATCGCGGGCCAGGCCACTGTAAGGCCCCTCCACCTCCGGGGTCGGATCCCCCTGCGCCCCCCCCAGAGGACCGCCCCAGCCGACTTACCTGCCAGATCCCGCCGTGTGGGACCATGTCTAAACAACGCCTATGGGACTGGCCAGAAACCGACTGCCGCTCGGCCCATCGGGCCCGGAAAATTGCGGGGGGGGGGCCGTTGCCAACGACCCCGACCAGCGTGACGTGAATCCCGCCCCTGCCCGAAATCCAGCGGCGGAGAATACGGCAGCCGTTGTCGGGGCGGCGGGGTGGGATTCACGCCTCCCCCCGGGGATTCTCCGACCCAGCGGGGGGGAGGGGGGAGGGGGAGGGGGGTAAGGGGGGGGGGGGGGGGGGGAGTCGGAGAATCCCGCCCAATATTTTCAATGCTTTTTAAAGAGATACACATTTGTAAATAATAAACAAAAACATCAGTATTATTAATGCTGGACAAATCAGCCCACTTGATTGGCAGACCATCCACAAACATTGACTTCCTCCACAGATGCACTGCAGGAACTTACCAAGGCTCCTCAGGCAGCACCTTCCAAACCACAATCACTATCATCGAGAAGGACAAGAGCAGCAGTCACATGGGAACAACACCACTTGCAAGCTCCCCTCCAGGCCACTCATCATCTTGACTTGTAAATATATCGCTGTTTCTTCACTGTCACTGGGTCAAAATCCTGGAACTTCCACATGAATAGCACTGTGGGTATACCCGCACCACATGCAGCGATTCAAGAATGCAGTTCACCACCACGTATGCAAGGGAAATTGGGGTGTAACAATCTAGATGGTCAATGGACTATGAAACCTTCAAGCAATTAAAATATAATCCCACACAGGCAAAAGAAAGAACTCGCATTTCTATAGCACCTTCCGCAACAACAGGAGATCCCAAAGACTTTACAAAAATACTTCACAGAGTCACGCTGTTGCAATGCTGGAGACGCCAAATCAACATTAATCATGTTTCTAGTCCTAATATTTCTTTGGTTTAATTGGACTTTATGACACAGCTCTACATTCATGCACACACTTTTTAACGTCCTCTCATATATCAAATTATTTAAGTAGAGTCTTTGTCAGTGGGACTTCGTTGTCTGATATTATTATGCTTGTGATTTTTTTTGGCTTTTGTGGCAACACAGCCATATCTTTTTGTTTCTCCCAAGAAGAAAAATATTTAGAATTTTCAGATTTCATGGGCGGAATTCTCCGACCCCCCGCAGGGTCGGGGAATCGCCCGGGGCCGGCGTAAATCCCGTCCCCGCCGTGGCCGGAATTCTCCGCCACCCGGGAATCAGCGGGAGCGGGAATCACGTCCCGCCGATCGGCGTGCCCCCCCCGTGGTGATTCTCCGGCCCGCGATGGGCCGAAGTCCCGCCGCTGACAGGCCAATCCCGCTGACGTGGTTTAAACCACCTCTGGTGCCGGCGGGATTGGCGGCGCGAGCGGGCCCCCGGGGTCCTGGGGGGGGGGGGGGGGGGGGGCGCGGGGCGATCTGACCCTGGGGGGTGCCCCCACGATGGCCTGGCCCGCGATCGGGCCCACCGATCGGCGGGCGAGCCTGTGCCGTGGGGGCACTCTTTTTCTTCCGCCGCCGCCATGGAACAGCGCATGCGCCGGTGGTAATGTCAGCGGCCGCTGACGCACTGGCGCATGCGCGGACCGGCGAAGACCTTTCGGCCAGCCTCGACGCCAGGCGGCGTAGCGCCACAGGCCGTTGGTGCCGGTTTTGGCGGCTGTCGGCGTAGCGGAAACCACTCTGGCGCGGACCTAGCCTCTAAAGGTGCGGAGAATTCTGCACCTTTGGGGAGGCCCAACGCTGGAGTGGTTGGCACCACTCCGCTACGGCGGGACCCCCCCCCCCCCTCCGCTTCGCCGCCCCCCCACCCCGCCCAGCCGGGTAGGGGAGAATCCTGGCCCATAGGTTCGAAATTCCTGTAGGCGCACCATTCACTTTCTTTTTTTAAAATTTAGCGTACCAAATTCATTTCTTTTTCCAATTAAGGTGCAATTTTAGCGTGGCCAATCCACCTACCCTGCACATATTTTGTGTTCTGGGGGTGCAACCCATGCAAACATGGGGAGAATTTGCAAACTCCACACGGACAGTGACCCAGAGCTGGGATCGAACCTCTGGACCCCGGCGCCATGAGGCAGCAGGGCTAACCCACTGCGCCACCCTGCTGCCCCAGCGCACCATTCACAGGATCATAAGATATGTAAAAGGAGAAAAGGCACTTAGCTGAACCCTCCAGAAATATCATGAAGTCTTTCCATTCCCATATCTATTTGGTTAGTGAAGCTGGTTAGCTGGCTTGGGTGTGATTCGATTTCTGTTCCAGCTAAAGTAGACTAAGGACCTGCTCCCTTACTTTAACCCCGAGAGTGGAAGGGAATGGCAAACCACCACTGACACAAAACGCAGCCAAGGAACCTGCTCAGAATGAAGCATCAGCAGATACTGCGCTTCGGAGCTGATATTAAACAGTTCAAACATGAAAGGGCGAATCCATTTGTTTTTTTAATCGCACCTTGGTTTTTGCTTCCACTCTTCTAACTGATGCTCATTGCAAATACACATCAATTTTAGTCAGAAGAAGAACAATTTAATAACTGTCCTTTGCTAATTTGAATATGTAATATTTGAGCTGCCTCCTTTGATTTTACCGCGTTCCTTAGTTTGGTATCATTTGTTTCGGGTATTGGCTAAATGAGGGACATCACCTCCGCATTGATTAATTGGATTAGGAGCATCACCTCCGCATTGATTAATTGGATTAGGAACACAAATCTCCGCATTGATCAATTGGATTAGGAACATCAATCTCCGCATTGATCAATTGGATTCGGGACATCACCTCTGCATTGATCAATTGGATTAGGAACACAAATCTCCGCATTGATTAATTGGATTAGGAACACAATCTCCACATTGATCAATTGGATTCGGGACATCAATCTCCACATTGATCAATTGGATTAGGAACACAAATCTCCACATTGATCAATTGGATTCGGGACACCAATCTCCGCATTGATCAATTGGATTAGGAACACCAATCTCCACATTGATCAATTGGATTAGGAACACCAATCTCCACATTGATCAATTGGATTCGGGACATCAATCTCCACATTGATCAATTGGATTAGGTACACAATCTCCACATTGATCAATTGGATTAGGAACACCAATCTCCGCATTGATCAATTGGATTAGGAACACCAATCTCCGCATTAATCAATTGGATTAGAAACATCAATCTTCTCATTGATCAACTGGATTCGGGACATCAATCTCCACATTGATCAATTGGATTAGGAACATCAATCTCCACATTGATCAATTGGATTAGGAATATCAATCTCCACATTGATCAATTGGATTAGGAACACCAATCTCCACATTGATCAATTGGATTAGGAACATCAATCTCCACATTGATCCATTGGATTAGAAACACCAATCTCCGCATTGATCAATTGGATTAGGAACATCTATCTCTGCATTGATCAATTGGATTAGGAACACCAATCTCCACATCGATTAATTGGATTAGGAACATCAATCTCCGCAGTGATCAATTGGATTAGGAACATCAACCTTCTCATTGATCAACTGGATTCGGGACATCAATCTCCACATTGATCAATTGGATTAGGAACATCAATCTCCACATTGATCAATTGGATTAGGAATATCAATCTCCACATTGATCAATTGGATTAGGAACACCAATCTCCACATTGATCAATTGGATTAGGAACATCAATCTCCACATTGATCAATTGGATTAGAAACACCAATCTCCGCATTGATCAATTGGATTAGGAACATCTATCTCTGCATTGATCAATTGGATTAGGAACACCAATCTCCACATCGATTAATTGGATTAGGAACATCAATCTCCACATTGATCAATTGGATTAGGAACATCAATCTCTGCATTGATTAATTGGATTAGGAACACCAATCTCCACATTGATTAATTGCATTAGGAACACCAATCTCCACATTGATCAATTAGATTAGGAACATCAATCTCCACATTGATCAATTGGTCTAGGAACATCAATCTCCACATTGATTAATTCGATTAGGAACACCAATCTCCACATTGATCAATGGGATTAGGAACATCAATCTCCGAATTGATCAATTGGATTAGGAACACCATCTCCGAATTGATCAATTGGATTAGGAACATCAATCTCCGCATTGATCAATTGGATTAGGAACACAATCTCAACATTGATCAATTGAATTAGGAACACCAATCTCCACATTGATCAATTAGATTAGGAACATCAATCTCCACATTGATCAATTGGTCTAGGAACAATCAATCTCCACATTGATTAATTCGATTAGGAACACCAATCTCCACATTGATCAATGGGATTAGGAACACCAATCTCCACATTGATCAATTGGATTAGGAACATCAATCTCCACATTGATCAATTGGATTAGGAACATCAATCTCTGCATTGATCAATTGGATTAGGAACATCAATCTCCACATTGATTAATTGGATTAGGAACATCTATCTCCACATTGATCAATTGGATTAGGAACATCAATCTCCACATTGATCAATTGGATTAGGAACATCAATCTCAGCATTGATCAATTGGATTAGGAACACAATCTCAACATTGATCAATTGGATTAGGAACACCAATATCCACATCGATTAATTGGATTAGGAACATCAATCTCCACATTGATCAATTGGATTAGGAACATCAATCTCCACATTGATTAATTGGATTAGGAACACCAATCTCCACATTGATCAATTAGATTAGGAACATCAATCTCCACATTGATCAATTGGTTTAGGAACATCAATCTCCACATTGATTAATTCGATTAGGAACACCAATCTCCACATTGATCAATGGGATTAGGAACACCAATCTCCACATTGATCAATTGGATTAGGAACATCAATCTCCACATTGATCAATTGGATTAGGAACATCAATCTCCACATTGTTCAATTGGATTAGGAACACCAATCTCCGCATTGATCAATTGGATTCGGAACATCAATCTCCACATTGATCAACTGGATTAGGAATATCAATCTCCGCATTGATCAATTGGATTAGGAACATCAATCTCCACATTGATCAATTGGATTAGGAGCATCATCTCCACATTGATCAATTGGATTGGGAACACCAATCTCCACATTGATCAATTGGATTAGGAACACCAATCTCCGCATTGATCAATTGGATTCGGAACATCAATCTCCGCATTGATCAATTGGATTTGGAACATCAATCTCCGCACTGATCAATTGGATTAGGAACATCAATCTCTGCATTGATCAATTGGATTAGGAACACCAATCTCCACATTGATCAATTGGATTAGGAACACCAATCTCCGCATTGATCAATTGTATTAGGAACATCAATCTCCACATCGATTCATTGGATTAGGAACACCAATCTCCACATTGATCAATTGGATTAGGAACATCAATCTCATATTGATCAATTGGATTAGGAACATCAATCTCTGCATTGATCAATTGGATTAGGAACACCAATCTCCGCATTGATCAATTGGATTAGGAACATCAATCTCCACATCGATTAATTGGATTAGGAACATCAATCTCCACATTGATCAATTGGATTAGGAACACCAATCTCCACATTGATCAATTGGATTAGGAACACCAATCTCCACATTGATCAATTGGATTAGGAACATCAATCTCCACATTGATCAATTGGATTAGGAACATCAATCTCCACATTGATCAATTGGATTAGGAACATCAATCTCCACATTGATCAATTGGATTAGGAACATCAATCTCCACATTGATCTATTGGATTAGGAACACCAATCTTGCAGTGAGCAATTGGATTGGGCACATCAATCTCCGCATTGATCAATTGGATTATGAACACCAATCTCCGAATTGATCAATTGGATTAGGAACACCAATCTCCACATTGATTAATTGGATTATGAACATCAATCTCCACATTGATCAATTGGATTAGGAACATCAATCTCCGCATTGAGCAATTGGATTGGGCACATCAATCTCCGCATTGATCAATTGGATTATGAACACCAATCTCCGAATTGATCAATTGGATTAGGAACACCAATCTCCACATTGATTAATTGGATTATGAACATCAATCTCCACATTGATCAATTGGATTAGGAACATCAATCTCCACATTGATCAATTGGATTAGGAACACCAATCACCGCATTGATCAATTGAATTAGAAACATCAATCTCCGCATTGATCAATTGGATTAGGAACACCAATCTCTGCATTGATTAATTGGATTATGAACATCAATCTCCACATAGAATTAGGAACATCAATCTCCGCATTAATCAATTGGATTAGGAACACCAATATGCACATTGATCAATTGGATTAGGAAATCCAATCTCCGAATTGATCAATTGGATTAAGAACACCAATCTCCGCATTGATTAATTGGATTAGGAACACCAATCTCCGCATTGATCAATTGGATTAGGAACACCAATCTCCGCATTGATTAATTGGATTAGGAACACCAATCTCCAAATTAATCAATTGGATTAAGAACACCAATCTCCACATTGATCAATTGGATTAGGGACACCAATCTGCACATTGATTAATTGGATTAGGAACACCAATCTCCACATTGATCAATTGGATTAGGGACACCAATCTGCACATTGATTAATTGGATTAGGAACACCAATCTCCACATTGATCAATTGGATTAGGGACACCAATCTGCACATTGATTAATTGGATTAGGAACACCAATCTCCACATTGATCAATTGGATTAGGGACACCAATCTGCACATTGATCAACTGGATTAGGAACACCAATCTCCGAATTGATCAATTGGGTTAGGATCACCAATCTCACTTTGCTCTTCCTTCCCAATGTTTTCTACCCTTCAGCCATTTTGTTATCCACATTCAGCTTTTTCCCTGAATCCTCACAACCTTTGGAGTTGAAGGAAGTTTTCTTTGTGGAATGCTGTCATTCATTGTGGGGCTTCTCACTGTCTACTTGGGCTGTCACTTCCTCAAAGATATCAAGTAAGGTGGCTGGTGTTTAATTGATTCCATTAGTTCACAGATGACTGAGGTAGTGTAGTGGGCCTGCAGTTGTGTCTGATTTGTTACCCCACCCAGGGATTAACAGTGGGTTACTAATGTTTTTTTGGAAGCATTCCTTACCTGCTCATTAACTTTTCAACTACATGTGCGATCTTCTGTCCACACAGTGCACTGGATAATGAATATCAGGGTGATTAGCCTGATCAGCTGCATTAAGATGGTATTGGAATCCTCCCTGCATTAACACAAGGAAGAATAGGCTAGGAAGATTCGCTTCAACATCTGGAGAAATCCTTGCTTCGACTAGTGCCGTGGAATCCTTTGTGCCCTTTTGCACGGGCAAAGTCTACTAACCCAAAGGGCGCTGAGTCCAGCAGCATGGATATAACAGTGGGCGCCTTCTCATTCCTCACAGGTGAGAACTCTTCCAGTGTGCCGGACCCAGCACATCATTCGGACAAAGTGATGAGACAGGAATTTGGATCATTTCCCTCTTTACTAACAATAAGTGAGAGTTAAAGATACGGCGATGCTGACAGACAGCACAGACCATGGTTTGAAAATGCTGCAGCAATTTACTGCAAGGGGAGGAGGGGGATGAAACAATGACCTTCTGACATTGCTGACCAGTTGATGAATTGCTGAAGATGTATAGTTTATCCTGGGCTCCATCCAGGGCTATGTGCCTAACCTCCCACCATTCTGTCCTGTGAGCTTTATCCATTGGTAAATTCACATTTGCAACATTTGGGTCACCCGAGTGCTGGGCAGTGACCATCACCAATGAGAGATTCCAACCTTCTCCCCTTGATGTCCGATGATATTACCATCACTGAATTCTCAAACAGCAATATCCTGAACAGGGTGGGGTTTTCCGGCTCTTTGACCAGAAACTTAACAGCACTAGTCAATAGTTAGAGTAGTTCAGAGAAATGAAATGAAATGAAATGAAAATCGTTTATTGTCACAAGTAGGCTTCAAATGAAGTTACTGTGAAAAGTCCCTAGTTGCCACATTCCGGCGTCTGTTCGGGGAGGCTGTTATGGGAATTGAACCGTGCTGCTGGCCTGCCTTGGTCTGCTGTCAAAGCCAGCGATTTAGCCCTCTGCTAAACAGCCCCTTATGCCAGGGACTGGCATTTCTTCCGCAAGTAACTCATCTCATATATTCCCGAGGCCTGTCCACCATCTGCAAGGCACAAGTGAGGAGCATCGAATACTTTCCACTTGCCTGGATAAAGTCCAGCTCCAACAACACTCTAAAAGCTTGCCACCATTCAGGGGAAAGCTGCCCACTTGATTGGCACCACATCCGTCAGGTAATACTTTTGTTACCTCCAACACTGGTGCAAAATGGCAGCAGTGTGCACCAACTAACTGCAAGATGCACTACAGCACCTTACCAAGCCTCCTACACAGCACTTTATAAATCTGCGACCTCTACCACCTATAGAAGGACCAGCGAAGCAGACACATGGGAACGTCGCTATCTGCAACCTCCTCTCCAACCTGACTTGGAACAATATTCCCATCCCTTCACTGTCGCTGGGTCAAAATTCTGGAACGCCCTTCCTCACATCACTGTGGGTGTAACTACCGTGGTTCGAGAAGGCGGCTCACCATCACCTTCTCAAGGACAATTAGGTTGGCCCAGTCAGTGAAGCCCACATGAAGGAATATAAAGATAACCATACCACTGTGCCCTCCTGGTCCCCTGTACAAAGACATGGTAAAGTTGTTTGGAAAGCATTGTGTCAAGTCAACTGCCGCTTTGGCAAGCGAATTGTCTTGGACTTTTTGGTGCCTTCAAGCAATTATAACTAAAAAGCTAACACTTGCCTTCTGATTTTTTTTCCCAGTCGACTACTTTGAGCAGCAATCTCCCCTCAGTCAACTCTTGCATGCAAGTCAAAAGTGTAAACCAAAGGTTGGGAAAACATACCTTGAAGTGTCTCACTAATGAGTGTTTAAGTATTCAAATTGAGTTCTATAGAAGTCTCAGATGCACTGCCAATGTGAACATCAACCTTGAAATGTCAGCACTTGAAAACGACACTAGGGAGTGCAAACCCATTTGAATTTCTGTCACACTGTGTTGCTTTGCATCATAAACAGTAATTGTCCTGAGGAATGAAACATTGATTTCTGTAATAGGTGTGCAACACAGTCTTGCATTTCTCTTTTGAATATTCATCACGGACTGGTTGCAGTCAATTGAAGTGCTCACAAAATATTTGCGGCACAAATCTGTCAATATTGAGTGGGTCTTAAATCTTGCCAGCAACTTTTAATGTCACACGAACCTTCAGAAACCTTGAGATTAGAAAAAAATTCACTAGACCTCTTGCAGCATACAATGGCTCAATTGCTGTGATGTAATTCCCCTCCATCTCCCACCCCCGTGTAATTCGATTAGGAAATAAACATCTCACTGGAGAATCTTCTTGGGAATACAATGAGAAACTGACTGTTCCACCAGCTCCCTGCAGCCGCTTATTCCTCCGGATTTTCTGCCAGAAGTAATGAAAGCCTTCAAATGCATCCACCCAAAAGACAGCTTTCGTGGAAAAAAGCATCGGAAAGCATTTGTTTCCAGCAGTAACGTCACAGCAATATTAAAGGATTGCTGGTGTGTTCCTGGCCAAGTTTACTTTTGTCACAAAGGGTTTGGAGTGTAGAAACAGGGGCTGTTTAGCTCACAGGGCTAATCGCTGCCTTTGAAAGCAGACCAAGGCAAGCCAGCAGCACGGTTCGATTCCCGTAACAGCCTCCCTGAACAGGTGCTGGAATGTGGCGACTAGGGGCTTTTCACAGTAACTTCATTGAAGCCTACTCATGACAATAAGCGATTTTCATTTTTCAAATATGGAAATCTACTATAATTGTTCCGGGCATTAATGAAGCAATGCATGCAGTTCTGGCCCCCTTGCCTAAGATAGGACATGCTTTCTCCCGAGGGGGTACAACGAAGGTTGTGAGGGGATTGTCCTGCACGGAGATATGGAGTAGACTGGGCCTATACTTCCTGGATCTTTGAAGAATGAGAGCTGATCTAATTGAAACATATAAAATTCTTAAGGGGCTTAATAGGGTGGATGCTGAGAAAACGTTTCACCTGGCCGGGAATCTGGAACACAGGATCACAGGCTCAGAATAAAGGGTAGCCTGCTCATCTCATTCTGGGATTTCATCTCTTTAAGATGGGGATGAAGAGAAATTTCTTAATTGTAATTAGAAATTGTTTAAGCAACAGTTTCAGATTTGTTTAGAGGCTCATGATTTAACCACCGCTACTGATGCCAGGAAGAGTGCATTGTTTTTATCAATGGCAGGACAGCATGCAATAGAAATTTATAATTCTTTTACCTACTCTGAAGGGGAGGACCAGAGCAAGTTCGATATTATAGTTAACAAATTTGATGACCACGGCAAAATTCAGACGAATGAAATCTTTGAAAGATTCAGATTCAACAATTGTTTGCAGAAAAATGGGGAATAATTTACCAGCTTTGTCACCGATTTAAAATTATTAGCACAAACTTGGAACTATGCAGCATTGCATGACTCGCTGATCCGTGATCAGATTGTGTATGGCATAAGTGATGAGAGTCTAAGATTAAGACAGCAAGATCTTACATTGAAAATCGCTATAGAAAAATGTTTAGCTCATGAACAAAATAAAAACCAGTACATTGAATATTATCACCGCGAAAAAGGTGCAAAAGTCCACTACGAGGTAGAGAGCGTTAAAATGGTGTTGCAGGCAATGTAATAGAACAGTAACGTTAGCCTTTATTACAAAAGGACTGGAGTATAAGAGTAAAGAAGTGTTTTTGCAATTGTATAGGGTGTTGGTGCGACCACATCTGGAGTATTGTGTCCAGTTTTGGTCCCCTTAGCTGAGGAATGATGTGGGGGAATTGGAGGCAGTTTGGAGGAGGTTCACCAGATTGATTCTGGGGATGAAAGGGTTGATGTACGAGGAGAGATTGAACAGTTTGGGCTTATACTCGCTGGAGTTTAGAAGGATGAGAGGGGATCGGATCGAAGTACATAAAATATTAAAAGGGATTGATAAAGTAAGCATAGACCAAATGTTCCCCCTTGTGGGGCAATCTAGAATGATAGATCACAGATAGAGGTGTGAAAAGCGGTAGATTTATAACTGAGTTGAGGAGGAACTACTTCTCGCAGAGGGTGGTGAATTTCGTGGAACTCGCTGCCCCATAGTGCAGTGGAATCCGAGTCATTAAATGTTTTCAAGAAGGAGATAGATATATTTCTGATGAAAAATGGGTTAAAGGGATAATGGGGAACAGATAGGGGGGTAGATTAGAGACCAGGAAGAGATCAGCAGGATCTGATTGAATGGCAGAGAAGGCTCAAAGAGCTGAATTACCTCATTCTGCTCCTAATTCCTATGACTTGTCTTTTTAATATTTTTACACACGGTTGAATCTTTCATAATCTTTATTGTCACAAGTAGGCTTACATTAACACTGCAATGAAGTTACTGTGAAAATCCCCTAGTCTGATCACCGTCCCCTTGCATCCTCTGACTTTGGCCCTTTGCACATACTCCAGACAATCACTCCAACAGCTTTCAACCACCTCATCCCAAAGCTCTGAAATATCCTCACTCATTCACACCACCCTCCACTAAGACCCTCTGCAAAACCTACCTTTTCATCCAAGCATTTTGTCACAGCTCCTCGTATCTACCTCCTTATTTGGCTCATCTCGTTTTTTTCCCCCTGAATTACTCATCCATCAAGTGCCTTGGGACCTTTTATAGTTAGAACACTAGTTGCTGTAACTGTGGAGTGTGACAGAACTAAGTTTATTTCTTCATCCACTTACTTTCCTGCCCAAGGTTAAAGAATATCTAAAATATAATACTAAATACAGTATATTTACATTTAAAGAAATAACCACGTGATCGCTCAATAAACTTCCTGAGCCATCAAAGATCTCTTCCCATCTGTATTGGCTGGTATTGCCAGTTAAGGAAAAGCTCTATTATAAAATTCCCATCCTGGTTTTCAAATCCCTCCATGGCCCCCCCTCTCCCGATCGGTGTAATCTCCTCCAACCCCACAGCCCTCTGCACTCTGATTCTGCTCTCTCCTGAGCGTCCCTGCTTTTGGTCACTGCACTGCCGGTGTCCTTGCCTCCTTCAGTCTGGGCCCTAGGTCCTGGAATTCTCTAAACTGCTGTCCATTCCTAGCTACTGCCACAAGCGCACAAGTATTTGCTTTCCCAGCGATAAACAATCGAGGTTCAAAACAAGCAGGTGTGATGGGAACAAGCGTTTTCTCACACTGAACGGGGCTTGGCTGAACTCGCTCATCACGAGCAACATATTTCTCACACAGTCTCACATGTTTGAAAACAAAATGCTTTACTAAAGTTACAATGAGTTTATGAACAGCAAAGATATGGGGCTGGATTCTCCGTTGCGCATCTGCCCCTCTATAGCTCTGCGAGCGAGGATGGAGAATTTGGCTGCGGTGTTAGATGGTGGAGCGATTCTCTATTCCCGCTGCTCCTCAATGGGCATTCCCACTGAATCCAACCCATGTTGTAATGTTCTTTGATTGGGCTGATGTGAACAAAGAACGTTGGACTTTGTTTTATAAACAAAGTTATTTATTACTAACACTACACTAACGACTAACTAAAACGTCTAAGACAAATACAGTTGGAAATAAATATCTATCACTAACTTACACTAAAATACAACAGAGCTGCTCTAATCTGTGACTGCTATCAACTCCTTCCAAACACCTTGTGAAGGACCACATGGAGCATCCGAGTCCCGGGTCTCTATACTCGCTCCACCTGCTGGTCGGATGCTAGAACTACAACAGTAAAACATATTACTTATAATACATGTGCAGATCATCGATCACAGAATTTACAGTGGTGGAGAACTACTCATATTATATACAGATGATAGTCTGCTTTCCCATCACACACGTCATCACACACACTGGGAAACCCATAGGTGGGGATGCGCTGCTGGACGGATCAGAGAATCCAACCCCCAGTGAATGGCCGTAAATTCCAGCCGTGCTGTTGCGTTTTTAAAAAAATTACTGATACCTGTTTACAAAGCAGTCTTAAAATGAGAACTTGAAATGAAAATTGCTTATTGTCACGAGTAGGCTTCAATGAAGTAACTGTGAAAAGCTCCTAGTCACCACATTCCGGCGCCTGTTCGGGGAGGCTGGTACGGGAATCGAACCGTGCTGCTGGCCCGCTTGGTCGGCTTTCAAAGCCAGCCATTTAGCCCTGTGCTAAACAGCCCCTAACTTCTGCAGGATGTATCTCCGCTGAAACTCTGCACATGCCTTTCTCGTACGAGCAACAGGGCAGCATCTTCTTTAACGGGTGAAAATGCTGTGAGTCCAGCTTCAGTTCTTCAAGCAAGAAAATCCGACAAAATCAAACCTTAAGGCACTGCGTGACTCAGTAGGTACTGCGGGAAGCTTTCTAGGGGCCACGCAGCCTTTTGTTCCTGGCACCTGGTAACAGGCTCGGTTAGAAGCACCTGCTTTTAAAACCCGTGAAAAGAACTTTAGTTATACTGGAGCATGCAAAATTTAATTAAAACGAACAAAAGGCCTCATGCATACAATTAGCCTGCTTTTTCAGTATGGGTACTAAGGCCATTCAAAAGCAGCAGGAACAATTCTATGCTGATTTACACCACATAAATAAGGTTCTGGATGAACTGTCCACCTCAGCATTGAAAGGCAAGTAGAGTTTGAACTTCAATTAAAAACTGATTATACTGCATTTACAATATCTCAATAGAAACTGATTGGCATATTCCTAAATTTCCTTTGGAATGGAGGGTTTGAAAACAGCGTGTCTACCACCATATTCAAGTTTGATTTCATACTTTCACTGTCTAAGAAACCAGTTGTTTCACTTGGCGGGTGAGAAGTTTGGAAAGCGGATTAATGTTCGGAAAGACTGCAGAGCAGGGAGCACCCGTCCCTTGATAATAGTTGAATTTAACTTGATCTTATGACCCAAAGCTAGGGTTAACGTTTCAAATTGAAATGAGCTTTAAACGGTAAATGTTTGATAATGGCCTGAACTAGCAAGCAAGTCTCATGAGATATCACCTTAACTGGACATTTCCTTAATTAATTCTCAAGGTATGAGCATCGCTGACACGCCCAGTATTTATTGCCCTTCCCTAATTGCCCTTGAGAAAGTAGTGGTGAGCCAGCGTCTTGAGCTGCTGCAGACCATGTGGTGTAGGTACATCCGCAGTGCTGTTAGGGAGGCAGCTTGAGCATTTTGACCCAGCAATGGGATGTGTAAGGGCCCTTCCTGATGATTGCCTTATTGCCCCTTTCTTTATTTTTTGCCGCTATCAGTTTGATCTATGGGTGATTCATGGGCATGTGCCTTTAAGTTAAGCAGCAGCAAGAACGAGGAAATCAAGAAGTTGCAACATAATATATGGTGGCTGCTAGCTTTGGACAGCCAAACCCAGACTCTGAGGTATTCGAGAGCTGGGGTGGGACTCCGTTTGATTGGTTGGCTAGTGGTCAATGAATTGGCCAAAAGGTCGCATTCTGTTCAGTAACAGGTGGTGAATTGGATATAGCTCCTGGGGCTAAAGGGATTAAGGGATATGGGGGGGAAGGTGGGATCAGGGTATTGAACTTGACGATCAGCTGTGATCACAATGAATGGTGGAGCAGGCTCAAAGGGCCAAATGACCTCCTCCGGCTTCTATTTTCTTTGTTTCTATGTGATTGGATCCTGCCTGAGTGGGATGATTGCCGAAGACCTAAGGAAAACTGAGTCGAGCCCTGGATTCACAGGGGCAAGGTTGCATTTTCACCCGCTCTCGCTCATGCCCGCTCTCGCTATCCCGCTTTCCCGTTCTCAGAACTATTGGTTAATTCAATTGTGTTGCGACTCCGGGTAAATGTGGGCGGGGGGGGGGGTCGCTGAAATTGACCTTGCCCTAGCTCAGAGTTACAGATGGGACACTGATATAATTCCAAGTCAGGATGGTGTGTGGTTTGGAGGGGAACCTGGATGGTTTTTCCATGTGCTTGCTGCACTTGCTCTTCTAGGTGGCGGTGGGTGGGGTCTGTGGGGGCCATGTTGAAGAAACCTTGCCGGTTGCCGCAGTACATCCTGTAGATATTAGACTTTGCAACCATGGTGCGCCAGAGGTGAAAAAGGGTCGACATTGAAACTATTCAGTGAGTTGTTGTTCAAATGGACTTGTGTTGTCACTGTTGCACTCATCCAGGAAAGTGCAGGTAGTGGTGGTGACCATCACACTCCTGATATGTACTTTGCAGATGATGGATATATTCCGGGGGTCAGGAAGTAAGAGTGTACCCAGACAATGATCTGCTGTCGAATCCATCTCAGCTTCTCATCAATAGTGACCTCAATGGAGTTGAAGGTGGAGGATTAGCAAAGGTAGTGCCATTGAAAGTCAAGGGGAAGTACTAAAGTACTCTATTGTTAAAGATGGTCTTTGCTTGGCATTTCATAAGGTGTGAATGTTATTCACCACTTCCCAAGCCTGGATGCTGTCCAGGTCTAGTTACATGTGGCCCTGCACTGCTTCATTCATTGTGCAATCATCAGTGAAGCATCACACTTCTGACCGTATGATAGAGAGAAGGTAATTAATGAAACAGCCAGGACAGAAGAAGGTACCATGAAATCAGAGAAGTCAAGGAATCAACAGGAATCTGAACAAGGTCCTCATCAGTGAAGTTGAAAGGGCAGAAGAGGAGATTCCCGATTAAGGAGACTGCATTGCAGGAAACAGACGCAAAGCAAAATAGGCTTGCAAAAAGTCAGAAGATCTGAGGAGACAATCAAAGGACAGTGACTCCTCACTAGGAACCTGTGAAGCAGTGTTGTTCTGCTGATATGGTGGAGTATCTGAGAGAGTGTGTGGAAGGCGAAACTTGAATGCAAATGGCTCTCCGGGGAGAGGATCAGTGGAAGAGGGGAGATCGAAACCCTGGAAGTAGATCCTTGTTGATGACATCCAAAGGAAAGTGTCACTCGGGAGAAAATTCCAAGGCGTGTTCTTCAAGAGTGGTTTGGAAACCCTTGTGTGAAAGATGGAGTTCCATGAGACCAATTGGCCCATGGGGTAATGAGCAGCTGGCCGGGGGGGGGGGGGGGGGGGGGGGGGGAGGGACTGATGATGTGGAATCCATAGCATCTGCATTGGTGTGGCATCTGTCACTTAATTTTAGAGTGTGGTGTATCAGACCACAGCTCACTTACAAGATAACATGCACTGAATAATAGAATAGAATAGAACAGTACAGCACAGAACAGGCCCTTCGGCCCTCGATGTTGTGCCGAGCAATGATCACCCTACTCAAACCCACATATCCACCCCATACCCGTAACCCAACAACTACCCCCCTTAACCTTACTATTAGGACACTACGGGCAATTTAGCATGGCCAATCCACCTAACCCGCACATCTTTGGACTGTGGGAGGAAACCGGAGCACCCGGAGGAAACCCACACACACACGGGGAGGACGTGCAGACTCCACACAGACAGTGACCCAGCCGGGAATCGAACCTGGGACCCTGGAGCTGTGAAGCATTTATGCTAACCACCATGCTACCGTGCTGCACCGGACTGTAATCTCAGTGAATAGTAGAGTATAAGATAGATATTATAGCTTGGGTTATCCCTCTGAATTTGCACATATCTGCAAAGATATAGTTGGAGAGGGGTCAATTACTCGGGGGCATAGGTTTAAGGTGCGAGGGGCAAGGTTTAGAGGAGATGTACGAGGCAAGCTTTTTACACAGAAGGCAGAGGGTGCCTGGAACTCGCTGCCGGAGGAGGAGGTGACGTTTAAGGGGCATCTTGACAAATAGATGAATAGGGTGGGAATAGAGGGTTACGGACCCCAGAAGTGTAGAAGATTTTAGTTTAGACGGGTAGCATGGTTGGCGCAGGCTTGGAGGGCCGAAGGGCCTGTTCCTGTGCTGTACTTTTCTTTGTTATAGAACATAGAACAGTACAGCACAGAACAGGCCCTTCGGCCCTCGATGTTGTGCCGAGCAATGATCACCCCACTCAAACCCACGCATCCACCCTATACCCGCAACCCAACTGTTTTTTTTAGGACACTACGGGCAATTTATCATGGCCAATCCACCTAACCCGCACATCTTTGGACTGTGGGAGGAAACCGGAGCACCCGGAGGAAACCCATGCACACACGGGGAGGACGTGCAGACTCCGCACAGACAGTGACCCAGCCGGGAACCGAACCTGGAACCTGGGACTGTTCTTCTTTGTTCTTTGGAGTCAAGAATATAAATGTTTTATTCTTTTGTTAAATGTTTGTCAATAGACTCCTCTGACTCTGTTCAGTAGCCACCTTCCACATTTCTAAAAAATAAAATAAAAGTTAGGGTCTATCATGCTGTGTTCTACCTCGGGATCCGACTTGCCCAGTAGTAACATTACTTGGGATCATATTACCAGCGACTAGAATTTTCCTCTCACTCCTATTGTCTTCAGTTAGGGATCCTGGGCACACCTGGTAGAATGCTGCCCTGATGTCAATGGCACTCACTTTCACCTCACATCTGGTATTCAGCTCTTTGTTTGAACCAAGGTTGTCAAGAGGTCAAGAGCGGAGTGGTTCTTGTGGAACACATGGGCAGCACGGTAGCATAAGTGGCTAGCACTGAATCTTCACAGCGCCAGGGTCCCAGGTTCGATTCCCCGCTGGGCCACTGTCTGTGCGGAAGCTGCACGTTATCCCCGTGTCTGCGTGGGATTCCTCCGGGTGCTCCGGTTTCCTCGCACAGTCCAAAGACGTGCAGGTTAGGTGGATTGGCCATGCTAAATTGCCCTTAGTGTCCAAAAAGATTAGGAGGGGTTATTGGGTTACGGGGATAGGGTGGAAGTGAGGGATTAAGTAGCTCGGTGCAGACTCGATGGGCCAAATGGCCTCCTTCTGCACTGTATGTTCTATGATAACTGTGATGATAACATTGAGCATTGATGAGCAGGTTGTTGGTGAGCGAATGTCACTTGATAACTCAGGTAACCCCTACTGTCATGTGAGCACAAGGATTAGAAGCCCCTATAAGAAATGTAGCCCCTCCAGTTTGCTCCATGACTGACTTTCTGCCTCAACTCAATTTTCCTGCCCAATCCCCAAAATCCCTTGATTCCCTGAGTGTCTAAAACTCCATCCACCTCATTCTTGAACGTATTCAATAACTGGGCACCCACAGCTCTCTGAGGTAGCGAATTCTATAGCTTCACAACCCTTACTGAGTGGGACATGCATTGGGAAGGAGGGGAGATGGAAAACTGGTGATATGGGATTGTCTGCCTGTTTTACAGCCCACCCGATTTCCCACTGCTCCCTTGCTGGATGGGAGTGCGATGGGCAGGTTCGGTTTACAGTGCTGCAGTTTACAGCGAGATATGGACTGTTGAATGTTCCCAAGGTAGGGATGATAATATTGTGAAGAATATCCGTATTTCTCTTTGAATATTCATGGAGAAACTTTTAAATGTCAACCACGT
This sequence comes from Scyliorhinus canicula, assembly GCF_902713615.1. NCBI lineage: Eukaryota > Metazoa > Chordata > Chondrichthyes > Carcharhiniformes > Scyliorhinidae > Scyliorhinus > Scyliorhinus canicula. Next base: position 8,714,164 of record NC_052150.1, on the reverse strand, counting down.
TTTAAAGTATACTCTCCCATTGTTAACTCAGTAAGAAGTCTTACAACACCAGGTTAAAGTCCAACAGGTTTGTTTCAAACACTACCTTTCAGGTGAATTCACCTGAAGAAGGAGCCGTGCTCCGAAAGCTCGTGTTTGAAACAAACCTGTTGGACTTTAACCTGCTGTTGTAAGACTTCTTACTGTGCTCACCCCAGTCCAACGCCGGCATCTCCACATCATTGCTAACTCAGGCAGAACACTCACTAATGGCAACATCTCCCTTTCACTTTCCCGTGCTAACATTTGCAGCAATTGAGGCAGGGACAATGCAGCCACTTGTGCATTATAGTGCGAGATCTTCCTGTTGGCAGAAACATTACCATGCAGCATCTTCACAATATTTCATGCAGTTTATCATCAGAACACCCGTTTCTATTGCAGATGCTGAGCGACCTAAACTGCACTTCCAACGTTTTCTCACTTTACTTTATAAAACGTGTTTTTATTTTAATTTCCTTTTTTTATAATCGTTTTCTAATTTTATTTGGTTGGTTAGCCAAATTGAATAAATATTACATCTAATAGATACAGATATTTAGCTTATCTGATTACCACTTTTCCCAGTGAGATCTATTTATCAGTCAGTATATGCCTACTTGTTTTACTATCCTGAATCCGATTGTTGAATAGAAAAAAAATATTTTATCTACAATTGAACAGTTTGAAGCATTTTATTCACAATGTCACAATAATGTCACAACCTCTTATAGTGGTTTTTTTTATTAATGAATTTAGAGTACCCAATTCTTTTTTTCCAATTAAGGGGCAATTTAGCGTGGCCAATCCACCTACCCTGCACATCTATTTGGGTTGTGGGGGTGAGACCCACACAGATACTGGAAGAAACTAAAAGAGGCTGTTTAGCACAGGGCTAAAGAGCTGGCTTTGAAAGCAGACCAAGGCAGGCCAGCAGCACGGTTCAATTCCCGTACCAGCCTCCCCGAACAGGCGCCGGAATGTGGCGACTAGGGGCTTTTCACAGTAACTTCATTTGTAGCCTACTTGTGACAATAAGTGATTTTCATTCCATTTTTCATTTCATTTCAGAATGTGCAAACTCCACACGGTCAGTGACCCGGGGCTGGGATTGAACCCGGGTTCTCGGTGCTGCGAGGCAGCAGTGCTAACCACTGCGCCGCCGTGCCGCCTCTCTTATCATGGCTTGACTGGAGTCTGGCATCACAAGAAGTCAAACGACATGCAGTATTTTTTGAAAAACAGGACTCTAAAGTAAATTTATAACATGCCCAGCGTTGTCTGCTTGCAGAGGGAAGTAAAAATCACCCTTTGAGATATTTTCTTCTCTCTCTCCCTTTGCCTTTAGTCAAGTTAAAATATTGCCATAAAGGAACTCCTGCTTTTCTCTTGCAATGATTAAACTCTCCAAGAGCTCGGCTTGTTGACAAAGAGCCGTCCTTTGATTCTACTTCTCTTGTTTCTGTCATTCATAAAAAAGGCTGTGTTTCTGTGTGCAAAACTTGTGGTTGTTACGTTCAAAAGAAAATGTCAAAAATCCCTCACAGGGATTACAATTAAAAGGTGACACATGGCAAACGAATCATATTAAGTCTCCCAAAGGCAACGTGGGTGAAGCCAGCAGCTGACGCAGGACTAAGCCAGCCAGATGAAAAATCCCAGATCCAGTTCCTGTTCTTTGTTGAATTTTGGAGTATTGTGTGCAGTTCTGGTCACCTCACTATAGGAAGGATGTGGAAGCATTGGATAGGTTGCAAAGGAGATTTACCAGGATGCTGCCTGGTTTGCAGGATAGGTCTTATGAGGAAAGGTTTTTTTTTTTTTTATAAATGTTTTTATTCAGTTTTCGTATTTTATATTGAACAAATTACAAATTGTTAGGAGAGAGAAAAAAAAACAAACAAAAACAAACACGCAAAAATTAACATACATATTTACAGGTAAGCATCTTCGTAGTAGTAACTGCGCCCCCCCCCCCCCCCCCCCCCCCCCCTCCCCCCCTCAACATGTTTATTTAGCTTGGTTTTGGGCCTTAGCTAGCCATCGAACCCCCGTAACGAACCTGTAGCCCCCCCCCCCCTCCCGCTACCTTCCCCCGACTATTCTTCCTCTTGTACATTGGCCACAAATAGGTCCCGGAACAGTTGCATGAATGGCTCCCACATTCTGTGGAAGCCGTCGTCCGACCCTCGGATGGCAAATTTGATTTTCTCCATTTGGAGAGATTCCGAGAGGTCGGACAGCCAGTCCGCAGCTCTGGGCGGTGCTGCTGACCGCCAGCCAAACAGGATTCTACGGCGGGCGATCAGGGAGGCAAAGGCAAGGGCGTCTGCCCTCCTCCCCAGGAATAGATCTGGCTGTTCTGAAACCCCGAAGACCGCCACTATCGGGCATGGCTCCACCCTCACTCCCACCACTTTGGACATTACCTCGAAGAAGGCTGTCCAGTACTCCACGAGTCTGGGGCAAGACCAGAACATGTGGGCGTGGTTGGCCGGGCCTCTTTGGCACCGTTCACATCTGTCTTCCACCTCCGGGAAGAACCTACTCATACGGGTTCTTGTTAAGTGGGCTCTATGTACCACTTTTAGTTGCGTCAGGCTGAGCCTTGCGCACGTGGAGGTGGAGTTGACCCTATGCAGTGCTTCGCTCCAGAGTCCCCACCCGATCTCCATCCCCAGGTCGTCCTCCCATTTCCTCCTTGTTGCGTCCAGTACGGTGTCGTCCCTATCTACCAGTCGGTCATACATGTCACTACAGTTCCCTTTCTCTAGGATACTTGCGTCCAGTAGGTCTTCCAGTAGTGTCTGTCGTGGCGGTTGTGGGTACGTCCTTGTCTCCTTTCGTAGGAAGTTTTTGAGCTGCAGGTACCGTAGCTCGTTCCCCCCAGCTAGCTGAAATTTCTCTGTCAGTTCGTCCAGTGTTGCGATCCTGTCGTCCGTGTATAGGTCCCTGACTGTCAGTGTCCCCCCGTCCTGCCTCCACCTTTTGAAGGTGGCGTCGGTCAGTGCTGGTTTGAACCTATGGTTGTTGCAGATGGGAGCCCTGTTCGACATTTTGGTCAGGCCAAGTTGCTGCCGCAGTTGGTTCCAGGATTGGAGGGTGGCTGTCACCACTGGGCTGCTGGAGTGTTTTTTGGGTGGGGATGGGAGTGCTGCCGTGGCGAGGGCCCGGAGGGAGGTTCCCATGCAGGAGGCCTCCTCCGCACGCACCCACTCAGCTTCTGGCTCCTGGATCCATCCCCTTACTCGCTCGGCTGTTGCTGCCCAGTGGTAGAATTGTAGATTCGGGAGGGCTAACCCTCCCCTGGTTTTTGTTTTTTGTAAGACCTTCTTTGGGATCCTAGCATTTTTACCCCCCCATACGAACGCCATGATGAGTTTGTCCAGCGCTTTGAAAAAGGCCTTGGGGATGTAGATCGGAATGGATCTAAACAGGAAGAGGAACCTGGGCAGTACGTTCATTTTGATCGTCTGAACTCTCCCCGCGAGGGAGAGCGGGAGTGTGTTCCATCTTTGCAGGTCCTTTTTAACTTCCTCCGTCAGGCTGGTGAGGTTCCATTTGTGGATCCCTTTCCAGTCATGGGCTATTTGGATCCCCAGGTAGCGGAATTTATGTCGGGCTTGTTTGAACGGCAGCCCCATTAGTGCTGCCCCCCCCCCCCCCCCCCCTTGCGGGTGTAATGGGAAGATCTCACTTTTGCTCATGTTGAGTTTGTAGCCCGAGAAGGCTCCAAACTCTTCCAGGAGCGCGATGATTCCGTCCATGCTGCTTTGTGGGTCTGAGATATAGAGGAGCAGATCATCCGCATAGAGTGAGACTCTGTGCTCTCTACCTCCCCTTCGGATCCCCCTCCAATTTTTTGCTGCCCTGAGCGCGATTGCTAGCGGTTCGATTGCTAGTGCGAACAGCAGCGGGGACAGTGGGCATCCTTGTCTGGTGCCCCTGTGCAGCTGGAAGTATTGGGAGTTGGTATTGTTCTTATGAGGAAAGGTTGAGTGAGCTAGGGCTTTTGTCTTTGGAGCGGAGGAGGATGAGAGGCGACTTAATAGAGGTTTATAAGATGATGAGGGGGATAGACTAGATGTTCAGAGACTATTTCCTCGGGTGGATGTAGCTGTTACAAGGGAGTATAACTGTAAGATTCAGGGTGGGAGATATAGGAGGGATGTCCGAGGTGGGTTCTTTATTCAGAGAGTGGTTAGGGTGTGGAATGGACTGCCTGCTGTGATAGTGGAGTCGGACTCTTTAGGAACTTTCAGGCGGTTATTGGATAGGCACAAGGAGCACACCAGAATGACAGGGAGTGGGATAGCTTGTTCTTGGTTTCGAACAAGGCTTGGCACAACATCGAGGGCCGAAGGGCCTGTTCTGTGCTGTACTGTTCTATGTTCTATTGGTCGTAGTTAACCCCAAACCTGCCTGTCCCTGATATCTATTACAAAATATTATATAGTATTTACAGCGCAGAAACAGGCATTTCAGCCCAACAAGCTCAAGTCAGTGTTTATGTTCCATATGGACATGGGAAATAGGAGTTGGTCATTTGACCCCGCAAGCTTGTTCCGCCATTCAACTAGATCATGACTGATCTTCTACCACAAAGCCATTTTCCCGCACTGTCCCCGTATCCCTTGATATCTTTAATAACTAAAAATCGATCAATCTCTGTCTTGAATATACTCAATGGAGATATTACTCTCACACTTCTCTTTCAACATCGCCTTCTATCCCTTTCTCCCTCTTTCGCTTATTCAGTTTCCCTTTGAATCCATCTATGCCAATCAACTCAACTACTTGTGGTGGCGAGTTCCACATTGCAACCACTCTCTGGGTGAAGAACTTACTCCTGAATTCCATCTTGGATTTATTGGCCATCTGATATGTTCGGACAATAGTTCTGGTTTCCCCACAAATGGCAGCATAATCCTGAATTTGGTCCTATCAAACCCTGCCATAATCTTAAAGAACCCTGTCAGTCCCTGCTCAAACTTCTTCTCATCTCTCTTCTGTTGTGTTTTTGGAATGATACAAAAAGGTACCAATCTCTTATAAGGGACTGCGCAAATACCTTGTGAGTTCACTTATTGAGACTAGGCACACGGGAACATTTATAGAGGGGTCAGGACATCAAAGCTGCAGAACTGTGTGTATGCACACTGCTGCAAAGGCAACAGTGAAATGGAAACTGGGCACCATGACAATCTTCCTTTCTGGTGATCTGTTGAAGGCATCCACCCAATGTGTTCAATCTTTTCTGACAGCTATGAGCTCCCATTTCTGGTATCATCCGTGTTAACTCATTTTCCACCTCTGGTGCATTTATTCTCAGGAGGTGAGAACTGTTTACAGTTCTGGCAGTCGAGGAGTCAAGAACAGTACAGCACAGGAACAGGCCCTTCAGCCCTCCAAGCCTGTACCGGTCATGATATCACCCATGGCCACAAAACCCTCAGCACTTCCTTGTGCCGTATCCCTCTATACCCATCATATCCATGTATTTCTCAAGGTGCCTTTTGAACGCCATTAATGTAGCTGCTTCCACAACCTCCCCAGGCTGCACGTTCCAGGCACTCACCACCCTCTGCGTGAAAAATCTGCCTCATACATCTCCTCTAAACTTTGTCCCACGGACCTTAAACCTGTGCCCTCTGGTGACTGACCCCTCCGCCCTGGGAAAGAGTGCCTGCCCATCCCCTCTATCCATGCCCCCTCATAATCTTGTAGACCTCTATCAGGTTGCCCCCTCGATCTCCGTCATTCTAATGAAACCAGTCCGAGTCTATTCAGCCTCTCCGCATAGCTAACACCCTCCAGACCAGGCAACATCCTGGTAAACCACCTCTGCACCCTCTCCAAAGCCTCCTCATCCTTCTGGTAGTGTGGTGACCAATACAGAGTGACAGGGAACATGAGCAATGATGAATCCTCCCTCTCCCTCCCAGAGGTGCTGGGACAATATTCCAAACATTAACCAGTGAACTGAACTCAGTTACCAAGTGAGTTTGGACGTGAAGCAGGTGATATGTTTGAAGCCATCTGCTCTATATAGCTCTTGATCTCCCATCAGTGCAAAAGCAGAATTGTATAATGGGGGTTGAATCAGTCCAACTAGTACACAAAGGGTACAGTAGCGTAATGATCATTACACTAGATTATCATTCCAAAGGCTCAACTTCAATGGCATGAGTTCAAATCCCGCCGTGGCAGATGGGGAATTTAAATTCAACTGAATAAACCTCGAATTAAAAAGCAATATGGATTATGAAAATCCAGCTGGCCCATTCAGGAAGTCTTCTAGCTTGGCCTCCATGTGACTTCACACCCACCTTTTGGCTGACCTCCGAAATGGACTCGCAAGCCATTCAGTTCAAAATGGTGAGCCCAATTATCCTTTTCAAGGACAATTAAGGATGGTCAATAAATGATGGGCTCCCACATCTTGTGAATTTGTTTTTGAAAAAATCCTACCGTTTATCGAATCTCTTCATCATTTGAACCAGAGCTGCAGTTACAAAGCATGAAGAAATACAAAGATCTAATGGCATTAATTCAGTGTACACCTATAATTGTCTTTTTGGCTTTCCACACACTGTCCAGGTAGTCCCCTTGTGTTTAAATTGAAATCAATACGTACCTTCTTGCTCATCATCACCTAATCTTACTCCAGATTTTAAGAAGACATAACATAAAGCATAGGGCAACATGGCGGCACAGTGGTTAGCACTGCTGCCTCACTGCTCCAGGGACCTGGGTTCAATTCCAGCCTCGGCTAACTGTGTGTGGAGTTTGCACTTTCCCCCAGTGACTGCAAGGGTTTCTTCTGAGTGCTCCTCTGTCCTCCCACAGTGCAAAGGATGTGTGGGTTCGGTGGATTGGTCATGCTAAATGGCCCCTTAGTGCCCAAGAATATGCAGGTTACGGGGATAGAACAGGGGGAGTGGGCCAAATGGCCTCCTTCTGCGCTGTAGGGATTCTATGATTTCTATGGAAGTAATGAAACTCGAATGCGACAAGAGTCGGCAGATTTTACCTCTGGAAACTTGAGTAAAGTTATTGTCCCAGAATGGATATGCAGATATTGCTAGAGGGATACTAATAATTCATTTTTACTTCTGTTGATGCCGGAGGCTAGCTTTTCTGGTTTTCATCCTTGACTATGAGACATGTTGAAACCAACAGCAGTGTGATTGGAAATGATCCAAAAAGCTTGTGCATGTGCCTTGGATCATCGCTTGGGCAAGAAGAAATAGCTGGCAGGTTACAGCGAGGAATTAGCAACCATTCAGAACTGACGGAATCCTTTCTCCCCCACATTGTTTCACATATTCAGAGGTTGCTTGTAACACTGAACCTTTGCTACGCACTGTGACACAGCTATACTGACACGTGGTCCCGCACTTACATTAAATCAATTGCAGTTGAACATTTTACCTTTCTGCTCCAGGTTAGTTTGCTACTGTCGCAATAAGAAATGGCAGCTACTTTCTGTAGATTGCGGCACTTTGTAAGGTCAATGCTTCAGTTATTGCCAAATGTCCTGAAGCCGCTTTCCAGTGCCAATGTTTTAAGTGGAGTGGTCAATTCCAATTTTTCCTCCCAGCAATCAAACCAACCAAATTATAACGTTCCTGGATCAGAGAATCATGCGGCTTTTGAAAGCAGACTGACTCAAGCGGAGAGTGAGACTCTCAGGGCACAAGCCTCGCCAAATTTTGGCTGACAAAATCTCTCACGGTCGGTGAAGTCATGGGTGGGTTTTTTTGATGAACAAATGCCATCAGCCGTGGCACATTTGATTCAATTGCGCAGACCAATAGATTTGATGAACATATGTTAGTGTTCACTCAGCACACTACCGATGAGATACAAAATGGTGTTTCGATGATTATTCCCGGTAGGAGGATTCATTCACGGGGAGCATAGCTGCAGCGTATCAGGGCCACAATGTTGTAGCTCCATCTCAGGCACATGCCCCTTTTCATAGGATCATGGAATGGTTACAGGGCAGATGGTGACCATTTGGCAAATAGCGCCCATACTGGTTCTCTCCAAGATCAAACCAGCCTGTCCAACTCCGCTAACCTTTCTCTGTGACCCTGCAAGGTGTTCCTGTTGAGATCATTGCCCCATTCTCTGTTGAAATCCACAGTTCAATCAGCCTTCACTCTCAGGCAGTGAATTACAGATCATAAATACTCGCTCCATAAAGACGTTTTTCCTCATGTCGCCTTTGGTTCTTTTGCCAATCACTTTAGAACATAGAACAGTACAGCACAGAACAGGCCCTTCGGCCCTCAATGTTGTGCCGAGCCATGATCACCCTACTCAAACCCACGTATCCACCCTATACCCGTAACCCAACAACCCCCCCCTTAACCTTACTTTTATAAGGACACTTTAAATTGAGGATCTCCGGTTCTCAACCCCCTTTTGCCAATGGGAACAGTTTCTCTCTATTTCCTCTGTCTCGACCCCCTCATGATTTTGGACACTTCTATCATTTTGCCCTACAACCTGCTCATCCTTGAAGAGAAAAACCCCTTCTTCTCCAATCCACCAACATAACTGAAGTCATTCATCACTAGAATCACTCCCATAAACCGCTTCCGGCAGCTCTTCTAAATCTTTCACATCTTTCCTCAAGTGTGGTGTCCAGAATTGGACACCAGTTGAGGCTGAATCTTGTTTTTGTACTCGATGCTGCTATTTATAAATCTCAGCACCCTGTATGCTTTTTTAACCACTTTCATAACATTCTACCTTCAACAATGTGTACCTAACCCCGATTTCTGTTCCTGCAAATCCTTCAGAATTTCTCCCTTTTGGTTATTGTGTCTCTTCTTGTTCTTCCAGCTAAAAGTTATCACTTCAGGCTCCTCAGCATTAAGTCTGATCTGCCATGTGTTCATTGATTCCACCAGCCTGTCCATGCGACCTGACAAAGCCCTGGCTGTATTCCTGCAGATAACAACACTGTATAAAATAGTAGGGACGGGACAAGGTATGTTAAAAGGGCTAGCCTTATGGTTTTGTACCTGGATGAGTGGAGCATTCAAAATAAAATGAATGAATTAGTTGCGCAGATAGATGTAAAGGGAGATGACATAGTTGGGATTACGAAGACATGACTCCAAGGTGACCAAGGATGGGAACTAAACATTTGAGGGCTATTCAGAATTTAGGAAGGACAGGTAGAAAGGAAAAGGTGGAGGAATTGATACTGAGGAAAGATATTAGTGCATTGATGTGGAATCAATCTGGATTGAGTTAAGAAACATCAAGGGGCAAAAGAACATTTGTAAGGGTGGTATACAGACCACCAAACTGCAGTGGTAATGTTGGGAATAGCATTAGACAGGAAATCAGAGACGTCTGTGATAAAGGAACATCTGTGATTATGGGTGACTTTAATCTGCATATAGATTGGGTAAGTCAAATTAGTCACAGCGCAATAGAGGAGGAATTACTGGAGTGTGTACGGGATGGTTTTCTGGACCAGTATGTTAAGGAACCAACAAAGGAACAGGCCATCTTGGGCTAGGTGTTATGCAACGAGAAAGGATTAGTTGACAATCTAGTTTCGAGAGAACCCTTGGGGATGAGTGACCATAATATGATAGAATTCTTTATCAAGGTGGATAGTGAGTTAGTTGGTTCTGACACTAGGGTCCTGAATCTCAATAAAGGTAATTATGATGATATGAGGTGTGAACTGACTGTGACAGACTGGGAAACATTACTGGAAGGAAGCATTGTGGACAGGCAGTGGCAACATTCAAGGAACAAATAGGTGAACTCCAAAAGTTGTTTATTCCTATTTGGCACAAGAGTAGAAAGGGAACTGTGGTTGAACAATGGATTACAAGTTAAATTAGAGATAGTATAGTTTCAAAGATTAACATACAAATTAGCAAGAAATAGCAGTAGACCTGAGGATTGGGGACAGATTAAAATTCAACAAAGACAAACCAAGGGATTGATTAAGAAGGGGAAAATACAATTTGAAAGTAAATTAGCGGGAACATAAAAACTGACTGTAAAAGTTTCTATAGGTGTGTAAAATGAAAAAGATTGATTAAAACTAATGTAGGCCCCTTACAGTCAGAAACAGGGGAATTCATAACGGGGGACAAAGAAATGGCTGAGGAATGAAATTCATACTTTGCTTCTGTCTTCAGAAAGGAAGACATGAATAATGCACCAGACGTTCTGAGAAGCACAAGTTTTAGTGAGGAGCTGAAGGAAATTAGGATCAGGAAAGAAATAGTTTTGGGGAAATTAATGGGATTTAAGGCAGATAAATCTCCAGGGACTGATAATCTTCACCCCAGAGCACTTAAGGAAGTGGCCCTAGAAATAGTAGATCCATTGGTTGTTGAATTGCGAATATAACCCCGCAATTCAAAAAGGGAGGTAGAGAGAAAAGAGGGAACTATAGACCAGTGAGCCTAACATCTGTAAGAGGAAAGTCGCTGGAGTCCATTATCAAGGATTTCATAGCAAACAGTGGTGTAATCAAACAAAGTCAGCATGGATTTATGAAAGGAAACTCATGCTTGACAAATCGACTAAAATTCTTTGAAGATGTAACTAGTAAAGTTGACCAGGGAGAACTGGTGGATATGGTTTATTTAGGCTTTCAGAAGTTTTCGACAAGGTCTCACATAGCAGGTTAATATGTAAAGTTAAAGTGCATGGGATTATGGGTAGTCTTGAGATGGATAGAAAGCTGGGGCGGGATTCTCTGACCCCCCGCCGGGTGGGAGAATCGCCCGGGGTCGGCGTGAATCCCGCCCCCGCCGGCTGCCGAATTCTCCGGCACCCGGGATTTAGTGGGGGCGGGCATCGCGTTGCGCCGGTCAGTGCCTGCTGGAAGTGCCCCCCCCCACCCGACGATTCTCCGGCCCGCGATGGGCTGAAGTCCCGCCTGTTCTATGCCAGTCCCGCTGGTGTAAATTGGGGTTGGTCCCTTACCAGCGGGACCTGGTGGCGCAGGTGGGCTCCGGGATTCTTGGGGCGTCGCGGGGGGGATCTATTCCCGGGAGGTGCCCCCACGGTGGCCTAGCTCGCGATCGGGGCCCACCGATCCACGGGCGGGCCTGTGCCATGGGGGCACTCTATTCCTACGCGCCGGCCGTGTCAACCTCCGCAATGGTCGGCGCGAAGGTGAACCCCAAACGCATGCGCGGGGATGATGTCAGCAGACGCTGACGCTCTCGCGCATACACGGACCCGCGCTGGCTGGCAGAGTCACTTCGGCCCCGGCTGGCATGGTGCCAAAGCCTTCCACACCAGCCGACGGGGCGCCAACCACTCCGGTGCCGTCCTAGCCCCTGAAGGTGCGGAGGATTACGCACCTTTGGGGTGGCCCGACGCCGGAGTGGTTCCCGCCACTCCACTGCGCCGTTTCTGCCCGCCCCGCCAATTCCCGGAGAATCCCGTCCCCGGTTAGCAGACAGGAAGCAAAGAGTTGGAATAAATGTTTTTTTCCTGATTGGCAGGTAGTGATTAGCGGGGTACCGTGGGGATCTGTGCTGGGACCCCAACTGTTCACATTATATATTTATGATTTTGACGAGGGAACTAAATGTATTGTTACGTTCTTGTGTACTGGCTAATAGGAATGATGCACTACAGAACATCTGGTTCTTGACTAATTAAAATAATTTATTATTGAAAAATTGCATGGTAAAGATAACTGTAATAAGTATATTATAATCGACTAGCACTGACCAATGATTCTTTTTTGAAATAAATTTAGAGTACCCAATTAATTTTTTTCCAATTAAGGGGCATTTTAGCGTGGCCAATCCACCTAGCCTGCACATCTTTGGGTTGTGGGGGTGAAACCCACACAGACACAGGGAGAATGTGCAAACTCCACACGGACAGTGACCCAGGCCCGGGATCGAACCTGGGACCTCGGTGCTGTGAAGCAGCAGTGTTAACCACTGCACCACCGTGCTGCTCTCTAACTAATGATTCTTGAGCTGCTGCAAAATATGCCTAACCACCAACACGACTTACTCCCAACTCCCTGAGGTACAGAGTCACATGGTAGGTTTACACTTCCACCTGCTAGTCGGAGGTTGGGTAAATTATTATATACAAGATTGCTTATGCATATCATCACATATATTGTCTCCATATTTTCAGATGATACCAAGTTGGGTGGGAGGGTGAGATGTGAGGAGGATGCAGAGATGCTTCAGCAGGATTTGGACAGTTTGAATGAGTGGGCACATGCATGGCAGGTGATTATCCACATGGCATGTGGATAAATGTGAGGTTATCTGCTTTGGCAGCAAAAATAGGAAGACAGATTATTATTTGAATGGGTGTAAATTGAGAGAGGTGGATACTCAGTGAGACCTTGGTGTCCTCGTGCATCAGTCGCTGAAAGTAAGCGCGCAGGTACAGCACGTGGTAAAGAAGATAAATGGTATGTTGGCCTTCATAGCGAGAGGATTTGAGTACAGGAATAGAGATGTTTTACTGCAATTGTATAGGGCATTGGTGAATCATAGAATCATAGAATCCCTACAGAAAGAAGCCATTAGGCCCATTAAGTCAGCACCAACCCTTCGAAAGATCACCCTACCTAGGCCTAATCCCCTAAACTATTCCCGTGCCCTACCCTAAGGTGCAATTTAGCACAGCCAATCCACCTAACCTGCACATCTTTGGACCATGGGAGGAAACCGGAGCACCCGGAGGAAACCCACACAGACACGGGGAGAACCTGCAGACTCCACACAGTCACCCAAGCCAGGAATTGAACCTGAGACCCTGGTGCTCTGTTGCAGCAATGCTAACCACTGTGCCACCGTACTCTCGGGGGTGAGGAGATGGAGTTGCATAGACGGCTCCCTATCCAGCTGGTGACTTGGAATGTAAGGAGGTTAAGCAGCCCAGTAAAAAGATCCATGGGGCTTGTGCACCTGATGTGGTGATTTTGCAGGAGACCCATTTGTGAATCAAGCACCAGACACCTGGAGTACTGTGTGCAGTTTTGGTGTCCTTATCTGACGAAGGATGTTTTTGCTATGGAGGGAGTGCAGCGAAGGCTTATCAGACTGATTTCTGTGATAGTGAGACTGTCATATGAGGAGAGACTAAATCGGTCAGGATTATTCTTTGGAGTTCAGAAGAGTGAGAGGGGATCTCATAGAAACGTACAAAATTATAACCGGATTAGACAGGGTAGATTCAGAAAAATATTCCCGATGGTGGGGGAGTCCAGAGCTAGGGGTCATAGTTGAAGATAAGGGGTAAACCTTTCAGTACTGAGGTGAGGGGAAATTTCTTCACCCAGAGAGTGGTGAATCTGTGGAATTTGCCAGCACAGAAAGTAGTTGAGGCCAAAACATTATATAATTTCAGGAATGAATTAGATATAGCTTTTGGGACTAAAGGGATCAAGAGATATGGGAAGAAGGCAGGGACAGGGTATTGATAATCAGCCATGATCATAATGAATGCAGAGCAGGCTCAAAGGGCTGAATGGCCTCCTCCTGCTTCAATTTTCTATGTTTCCAGGACTTGTGCTCCAGAACGAACTGCACCCTTAGCCAAGCTGTTCCAGCTGGTTTCTCTTTGACAATGTGAAACATTGTGTGGCAGTGTCCTGCTACTTAAAGCAGGATAACCAATCCGGCCAATGACCTCCACATCAGTCCACTCTCAGAAGTGATAAAAGGTGTCATTGACATTTCTATCGAGCGGCACTTACTCAGCAACCATCTGCTCAGCACTGTTCAGTTCGGACACCGCCAGGATTTCAGCTCCAGCTTTCATTTCAACCTTTGTCCCAGCATAGACAGACAGGCTGAATTCCAGAGCTGCGATGAGGGTGTGTGCCCCCCGACATCATTCGACTGAGTGCGGCGTCGAGAAGCTCCAATAAAACTGGAGTGAATGGGAATCAGGAGGAAACTCCGCTGGTTGGAGTCATACCTGGCACAAAGGGAGATGGTTGGTGGTCACTCATCTCAGTTCCAGGGCTTCCAGGGTTCCAGGGTTAGGGGCATAGCCTCAAAATAAGGGGAAGTAGATTTAGAACTGAGTTTAGGAGGAACTTCTTCACCCAAAGGGTTGTGAATCTATGGAATTCCTTGCCCAGTGAAGCAGTTGAGGCTCCTTCATTACATGTTTTTAAGGTAAAGATAGATAGTTTTTTGAAGAATAAAGGGATTAAGGGTTATGGTGTTCGGGCCGGAAAGTGGAGCTGAGTCCACAAAAGATCAGCCATGATCTCATTGAATGGCGGAGCAGGCTCGAGGGGCCAGATGGCCTACTCCTGCTCCTAGTTCTTATGTTCTTATGTTCTTATGTTCACTGCAGGAGTTCCTCAGGGTAGTATCAGAGGCTCAACCCTCTTCAGCTGCTTCATCAATGACCTTCACTCCATCATAACGTCTGAAGTGGGGATGTTCGCCGATGATTGTATAATGTTCAGCACCATTTGCAGCTTCGAAGATAGTGAAGCAGTTTGCAACAAGGTCCGAACAAAATTCAGTCTTGAGATGTTACAAGTTACAAGTGACATTTGTCCCACACGAGTATCAGGTAATAACCATCGTCCCTTGATATTCAGCAGCATTGCCATTGCTAAAACCCTATTAATAATATCCTGAGGGCCGCCTTTAACCAGGAACAGCACTGGAACAGCTATATAAGTACTGTGACTACAAGAGCAGGTCAGCAGCTGGGAATTCTGTGATGATTACCCCTGTGGTGATTCATGCACAAGTCAGGAGTACGATGGAATTTTTTTCACTTGCTTAGATTAGTACAGCTTCAGCAAAATTCAGGAAGCTCGTCACCAGCCAGGACAATGCAGCTCAGTTGACCAGTACCCTATCAACCATTTTAAACATTAACTCCCTCCACCACTGATGCACAGTGGCAGCAATATGTACTGTTATCAGCCCAGCTGATGGTACTACTGGATACGTCAGAGCCCAGGTTGAATCCCAGCTTGATAGATCCTGGGCAAAATTCTCCGACCCCCACGACGGGTCGGAGAATAGCGGGAGGGCCTTCCCGACATTTTTCCCGCCCTCCCGCTATTCTCCCCCCCCCCGCCCAACTCCCGACACGAATCGCTGCCGCCGTTTTTTTACGGCCGGCAGCGATTCACAGCTGTTCGATGGGCCGAAGTCCCAGCCCTTTACGCTGTTTTTACGAACGGCAAACACACCTGGTCTGGCCGTTCGTAAAAACGGCGGGAACAACTCGCTTTTTATAACCATGGCACCGATTGGCACGGCAGTACCACGGCCGTGCCAAGGGTGCCATGGGCCCGCGAGCGGTGGGCACCGATCGCGGGCAGCGGGCCCGATGCTCGCGCACTATTTGTCCTTCCGCCGCCCCGCAGTATCCATTCGCGGGGCGGCTGAGGGGCATCCCTGCCCGCGCATGCGTGGGTTTCGCGCAAATACGCGATGACGTCATCCGCGCATGCGCGGGTTGGAGTCTTCCAATCCGCGCATGCGCGGCTGACGTCATATGACGCGTCAGCCGGCGCTAACTCCGGCAAGCGGGCTTAACGAAATTCGTTAAGCCCGTGATGCCGGAGCCTACGGCGTCGGGCTGCTAGCCCCGACCGGGGACCAGAATCGGTTCTCGGTCGGGAAGGGGCGCGCTGGCGTCAAACCCGCCCGGGTTTGACGCCAGCCTTACGATTTCTCCCGTTTTGGGAGAATCGCGCCCCCTAACTTTTATTTTTTTTGTTTAGAAACGTAGAGGGCAGCTACTGATCAGATTTAATCACAAGATTTGACAAAAAAACAAAACATTAAACCAGAAAGGATTAACTATCTTTACACTAATCCTTAACCCTACTATCACTTTACATCTTATACCTCTGATGTTCATAGCAAGTACACAGTCCATGTAAACCAATAGGCAAACTGTGGTCAGACACACCACACTCTGAAACCAAGTGGCAGATGCCACCCAAAACAACTTCTACGGATAATTCTTCACACTTTGGATCTAATCCCAAACAATGTTTTCTATCGGCTATCTTCACAAAGGATCCACCTCCAGGATTTCAACCTTTCCTTCCGGCTTTCCTGGATTGCCAACGGCTCAAGCTCCCATACAGTCTCTCGGAGACCAGCTGATTCCCAAGCCGTGTTAAGGAATCATCAACCTTTTGATCACCTTGGATTTGGCTTCTCACTAGCCAATGACCCCAGGTCTGCATCTCGCAGGCCCTGTCTTCAACCAAGAGCCTCTGTGCTCCTCACTCTCAAATTTGCTGTACCAAACCTTTTTTTCCAAATTCCTGTTCTCTGTTCCTTGACTTCACAGTCCTTGAGGAACTTTCTTCTGTCCCATACTCTGGCTTTTGTGACTTTTCTGTTATTTTAGTTTGGGGCCTGTTCTCCGCAGCCTCTCTTCATCCCTGTTGCAGTATTTTCTGTGAAAGGCTCCTTGCTTCTTTTTTTCAACCTTATTCCAACTGAACTCCAACTGATTTTACTATCTCGGTGGGCCTCTGGTTGCTAGGCAACTGCCCAGTCTTTTTATACCCTGTGTTTACTTCAAAGTCATAATACGCTCATTAAAAGGCAGGCATCTAAACAAACCCACAGACTTACAGGCATCTTTTAAAATTGAATCTAAACATAAAACTATAGGTTATGTTGAACACACATAAATACAAATATAAGTTACCTAAAAATATTTCCTAATAGTATTGCGTTGTGTGTGTCTACAGTTTATGCTTTTGGAAAAGAACATTTTAGCTAAACACAAGAGCAGTAAATAAAATCTGTCAGTAGGGTGGGCAAAAAAAACAAAGTCTCGGATATATTCTTTTTTGGAGGGAAAAGAATAAAGGAGGCTTCTGCTTTTTCATGGGAAGTTTACTTCAGAAGCAGATTAATTGGTTAGAAGTGAAAAAAATACACTTAAATTGGCGACGAGGATGGGATCATCCTTATTAGAGGTTTTAGAGGTTTTGGATCCAGCTACTATGGACTTTGTAGTTCATGTTGAGCAAATGAACAGTTCTTCATTGCGAATGAGATTAAACAAGAAAATCAGGCCTCGGTGTTTAGGAATGAAACACGTCACTTTCCTGAGAAATCTTAATGCCTCTGTCAAGCCACCAGATAAAAGAGTTTGTGGACATTTTGAAAAAGGCATTTCAATCCTAGACCAGTTGTTATTGCCGAAAGATTCAAGTGGCCATCTAAAATGGCCGCCTGCAAAGAGTTATGGGAAATGTGGTCAAGCTGGGACCCAGACAGGCTACATTTTGCAAATATACACGCTGCAGCCGAGACTTTATGCAGAAACTTACACCTGCAAAAGGGCCATTACAAGGCAACTAAAGGAACAATAGGACTATCTGTCCATCACATTGTCCCCCAGACTAAGCGGCACCAAGCCCCTGCTCGGAGCACACCCAGGATTGGCCGCTAAGTGCCCACCCTAAAATCGACGTGGTAGCCCCTGATTGGATCTGACCGATCAGGGGATGGAGCCCTGATCAATTGATTGATAGCGACCCAGAGACCGCGCACAAAAGGGGCAGGGAAATCTCAAGCCGGTTAAAAGGCATTGTGCAGCCATCATTCTTTCTCTTTCGACTGACTGATCTTCGACTGCAGCACAGCTATCAACAGCAGCCAAGTTCAATGGCCCACGACACCCATCGAAGGATGACACAGAACACAGATGATCTCCAAGAGCTCCAGCCCTGCCAGAGGTCAGGAACCAGATAGGGCCATATCTACTCCATATCTGCCAGTCACCTGGAAGTTAAGTTCAGATCGTTTAAGTGTGTTAGTTATAGTCCAACGTGCATGGTCGTGTGATTACTTAAGTAAATAACCTTGGCCGGTATTCTCCGCTCCCGATAAAAATTGGGATGGCCGTCGTGAAATCGGCCGAGCTTCGCGACGGCCTCGGGGCCCGCTCCCCGCACCTAATTCACCCCCCACCCGGGGAGCTAGGAACGGGCCCCAATCGTTCCTGGCCGCGACCTCGTCACGCCAGAAATGACGTGGAAACGGCGCTTTTCCGATGTCTTCCGCGCATGCGTGGGTTGCCGGTTCCAACCCGCGAATGCGCGGATGATATCAGAGCGCAGATGGCACGAACCCGCCGTCTTTCTCCTCCGCCGCACGGCAAGACGTAGCGGCTTGATCTTGCCGGGCGGCGGAGGGTAAAGAGTGCGTCCGTTTTGGACGCTGGCCCGACGATTGGTGGGCACCGATCGCGGGCCTGTCCCCTCCCGAGCACAGTCGCGGTGCTCCCGTGCAAATCGGGCCCCTAGATGCCCCACACTGACATCTGCCGCCCGTTTCACGAATGCAGTGACCAGGTGTGGTTGCTGCCGTGGTGGAACGGGCGTGAAGGCCGCTCGGCCCATCGGGGGCGATTTTTACGAGTCGGGGGTGGGGGTGGGGGGGGGGGGGGGGGAGAATCGCTGGGGGGGCCAGGGGGGCGTAAAAAATGTCGGGAGGCCCTCCCGTGATTCTCCCACGCCACGTGGGGAGCGGAGAATTACACCCCTTGTGTCTCGTAAATAAACTCTGATTGTACTAAAATACTTGTGTGATTATTTGTCCACCGTACTGGTTAAAACACACACTGTGGTTGTGAAAGACCAAAGAGAACAGCAGGAGGATGAGTCAGTTTACCAGCTCCTGGCTGAGTTGAGAAAATTAGCGGGAACAGTGTGAGTTTAAAGGTTATCTGGAAGGAGCTTTGGGAGGTCTCTTAGATCAGCGTAGATCGTGAGCAGAGCAAAAGCTGACGCCGCGGAAAGCGTTCGTGATTGCGCAGGGCATAGAAATGGCAGAGAAACCAGGTGGAGGTTTGAAAGCACATTCTAACAATGCTGGCGTTAAAGTAGCAAAGCCAGGGAATACTTCCTAAAAATATATTACCGCTGCAGTGGAAAAAAGCAGAATGCAGAAACATGTAGGTGGAAAACCGCTGGTTGTTGCGACTGTGGGCGAGGGGAACAAATATAGAGCGCATTTAGATCATTGGCTGGTTACAGTAAAGTAGTACCGACAGAGAAAGGGCATCACAAAGAGCACACAGACAAGTCACACATGAAAATAAACGGGCAGCTTAAAAAGACGCATCAGTTGGAAATAAAACACAAAAGTAATGAGTCCGACGAGACAGCAACAACGCTGAAGAACAATTGTATTGCATTGAGACTGATCTCAAATTGGATGAAAGACTAAAATTAGATATTGCCTCAAATTGTGAAATGGTTGAAATAGAGGTTGACACTGGAGCATCTGTTTCTTTCGCTTTAAGGATGACATGGGAGAAATGTTTCAAGACATGTCCTCCATAGAAACTCCTCCTCTAGCTTTGTATCTACACTGGTTAGCCCATCAATGTACCTGGAAAAAATGTCAGTTCAAGCTGAATATGGAGATCAGACAGCAAAGTCGCCACTTATTGCAGAAGGGAATCACCCATCCCTCATGGGCAGAAACTGACTAAAGGATGTTTGGTTGGACTGGAATAAACTAAATAAAGTGCACGGCAACCCCTTGTCGCAGTCCTGGTTAGACAAGCATGCTGGTGTCACCAAAGGTGGCCTTGGAGTTATTAAAGATATTGAAGCCAATCTTACTGTGAGGCCGAAGCTTCCCCAAGGTTCTTCCAACCACGTTCAGCTCCCTACTCAAGGAGACAGAATACTGAGCATGAACTAGAATGACTTGAAAACTTTCAGATGATTGAAAAAGTTGATTATGCAGAGTGGGCAACTCCCAACGTCCCAGTATCGAGAGGATGACGGGTCTATCAGAGTATATGGTGACTACAAAATCACCACTAATCCTTTCCTGGAAGTGCATCATTACCAGTTCCCGAAAATTAAGGAATGATTTGTTGTCCCGAGTGGAGGTGATTTGTTCCTGGCTTAACTGAGAAGATCTGAGAAGGGCAGCACGGTAACATAGTGGTTATCACAATTGCTTCACAGCTCCAGGGTCCCAGGTTCGGTTCCCGGTTGGGTCACTGTCTGTGCGGAGTCTGCACGTTCTCCCCTTGTGTGCGTGGGTTTCCTCCGGGTGCTCCGGTTTCCTCCCACAGTCCGAAGATGTGCAGGTTAGGTGGATTGGCCATGCTAACCTGCCCTTAGTGTCCAAAAATTGCCCTTAGTGCTGGGTGGAGATACTGGGTTATGGGGATAGGGTGGAGGTGTGGGCTTAGGTAGGGTGCTCTTTCCAAGAGCCGGTACAGGCTCGAAGGGCTGAATGGCCTCCTTCTGCACTGTAAATTCCATGAATCTATGGTGTTTACGCCTAGTTTATACTTTTGTAAAATAACATATTAGTTAAAAAGACGAGCTATATAAAAGCTTGCCAGTGCTAAAAATAAAGTCCCAGATATATCCAGGGTGACACGGTGCCACAGTAGTGAGCACTATTGCTTCTCAGTGCCAGGGTCCCAGGGTCGATTCCCGGCTTGGGTCACTGTCTGTGTGCAGTTTGCACTTTCTCCCCGTGTGTGCGTGGGTTTCCTCCGGGTGCTCCGGTTTCCTCCCACAGTCCAAAGATGTGCAGGTTAGGTGGATTGGCCATGATAAATAGTCCCTTAGTGCCCAAATAAGATGCAGTTTAGGTTAAGGGGTTATTGGGATAGGGCGGGAGGAGTGAGCTTGCGTGGTGTGCTCTTTCAGAGGGATGATGCAGAATCGATTCACTGAATGATCTCCTTTGCACTGTAAGGATTCTATGATTCTATTCTATGATCCTATATGTTTTTGGAGGGGAACGAGACTGTTCTTTCTGTGGGAAACCCAGTTCAGAAGCGGGTGTGCGTGTTTATCTTCTTCATTGTTCAGAAGTTATAAAACACTTCAAGTACTATCTACAAGCTGGACCTCAGCACCTTCCAAACCCACCAACTCCACCACCAGGGGCAACAGTCAGATGGTAACATCACATTTCCCTCCTTGTAAAGCACCAGAACCATTCCCTCTGGGGCCAAGATCCTGGACATCCCTCTCTCACAGCCCTGTGGGTTTGCCTACACCACATGGACTGCAGTGGTTAAAGAGCACATCAGTCAAATGACTTTTCCATGCAGAGACCATTCGAGTTAACTAAACTTTTAGGTTCCATTATCTGAAGTCTCAACATATGAACTATCAGGGGCAGGTAAGCTCGGACTAATCACTCAGAAAATAGGCCGCGGTGATGATGCTGAATGAATACAGGTTATCTTAACACTAGACTGTAAATTTAATCCACAGTTTATGGCCCTGCTGGTTAACTATGATGTTAGGATGTTGAGATTCCAGTGCGTACACAGGTAATTTATATTCAATGGACAGCAGGCTAGACTAAGTGAATTGGAGGTACTCGGAAAAGCTTCCTTCAACGTTCTAACTTACTGCAAAAAGAGAGATTAATTGGACTGTTTTCGTCAGCAATAATTTCAGGCTCAACCTCAATCGTCTGCAGCTCCACACCACAAAGATTTATTTCTGGGACTGTACAACGGTGACAGTTTGAGGAGGTTTTAAAAAGAAATACACCCAAAAAAATGTCAGTTCCATTCGTTCAAAGTAGCGAGGAAGCGAGAGCACTTCATTAACAGGGAAATCACTTGGTAAAGTCTATCGAAGGAGGTTATTGTTTCTCGTATGAAGAATGAGATGACGGTAATTAGAGGCAATATCCTCAATTTTCCCCGTATGTTCCGGCCAGGGATATTTGAGTCTGTGTGTGCTTGCGTCGATAGTCTTCTTTTCAATGGTGACAACATGTTAATCAAAAGCCTCTAATCTAATGAACCGCCTGAGATTAGAAAATAAAAATAAACTTTAATCAGTTTTTGTGCCACTCAGCGGTGTCTCAGTGACAATGCCGATTGCTACGGAGGCAAGCTATGAATTTTCAAGCTCCCAGAGCAGGTCTTTTGTTATTCCAGATTTAATTTAGGCACTTTAATGGAGTGTCATTTATTTCATTCAACACATTATAAATCGCTGTTTAACATGATTGGATTGATACTCCAAAGAGACAGAATTGGAAGCCAGCGCGTTGCTGTCACCCCATAAACAGCAGAGCTGCCAACATTCACATTGCAAGGACATTCAGCGTCGAGAGTCAATGTTAACGACAATGGGAAGGGACCATTGACTCTCTCTGCTGAACACAGACCTTGGGAGACTGCCCTTGCTATCTACCATGGACCCTAAACTGCACAGAGAGTCTACTTTTTGAGGTGCCTGGCAACTTTTTTATGCCTGTTGCAAATCAGCAACTAGTATCATAGAATCCCTATCGTGCAGAAGGCGGCCATTCAGCCCAACGTGTCTGCACCGGCCCTCCGAAAGAGCACCCTACCTAGGACCAATCCCCCACCCTATTTCCGTAACCCCACCAAAACTTTGGACAATTAGGGGCATTTTAGCATGGCCAATCCATAAGATCACAAGACCATCAGACATAGGAGCAGAATTAGGCCACTCGGCCCCTCGGGTCTGCTCCGCCATTCAAACATGGCTGATATTTTTCTCACCTCATTCTCCTGCCTCCTCCCAGAACCCCTGATCCCCTTATTAATCAAGAACCTATCTATTTCTGTCTTAAAGACACTCGGTGATTTGGCCTCCACAGCGTTCTGCGGCAGAGAGTTCCACGAATTCACCACCCTCTGGCTGAAGAAATTCCCCCTCATCTCTGTTTTAAAGGATTGTCCCTTTAGTCTGAGATTGTGTCCTCTGCTTCTAGTTTTTCCTACAAGTGGAAACATCCTCTCCACGCCCACTCTATCCAGGCCTTGCAGTATCCTGTAAGTTTCAATAGGATCCCCCCTCATCCTTCTTAACTCCGAGTACAAACCCAGAGTCCTCAACCGTTCCTCATACGACAAGCTCTTCATTCCAGGGATCATTCTTGTGAACCTCCTCTGGACCCTTTCCAAGGCCAGCACATCCTTCTTTAGGTATGCGGCCCAAAACTGCTCACAATACTCCAAATGGGGTTTGACCAGAGCCTTATACAGCCTCAGAAGTAAATCTCTGGTTTTGTAGCCCTCTCAACATGAATGCTAACATTGCATTTGCCTTCCTAACTGCCGACTGAACCTGCACGTTAATCTTAAGGGAATCATGAACAAGGACTCCCAAGTCCCTTTGTGCTTCTGATTTCCTCAGCATTTCCCCATTTAGAAAATAATCTATGCCTCCATTTCTCCTTCCAAAGTGCATGACCTCACACTTTTCCACATTGCATTCCATCTGCTACTTCTTTGCCCACTCTCCTAGCCTGTCCAAATCCTTCTGCAGCCCCCTTGCTTCCTCAATACTACCTGTCCCTCTACAGATCTTTGTATCATCTGCAAACTTAGCAACTGTGCCTTCAGTCCTTCTTCCAGATCATTAACGTACATTGTGAAAAGTTACGGTCCCAGCACTGACCCCTGAGGCACAGCACTAGTCACCGGCTCCCATCCTGAATGTCCACCTAACCTGCACATCTTTGGGCTATTTTAAACTATTTTAACCGTTTGTTTTAACTGTTTAACTATGTTAAACAGGAGAAGATGAGGCAAAGGATGCATTGCAAAAAAAAAGCAGCCAAATCTGCAACCAAGATCTGAGTTGTCTTTGGAGACTGACGACAAAATACCCCCCTTATTACTCTTTACACATTGTTCACGTAGTAACAGGGCAGTGGGTGTCTGAGCAAATTCGTCTGTAACATCTCAAAAGAAGACTTTTTTTTAATGATTAGGTATCCCCAGGTTAAAGGTTGGGAGAGACAAAAGCATTTCTTAACAGGAGACTGACTGTACCAATAAACACTTCCATTGGGTAGGTTTTGGAAACAATTTGTAAGTAACAATGATTAACACTTTGAAATATCTATGTCAGATTATATTCCAGAAAAATTGCCCCTTCATCACAGGGAGGGAGCTACACTGTCGAGTGATGTGCTCAGTTCCAGTATTTGGATGACAGCAGGTCCCAGGCGAGCGACGTTGAGCACTAGTCTCCGCAAATGGGGAGCCGGGGTGCACAGGTGGCACTGCTAGCCGGGCAGGGGCACTGCCAGGGTGGTAGGCTGGCAGTGCCAAGGTGCCCAAGTGACATTTTGCCCGTACCGGGGATCAGACCTGGTGATGCCCTGCCCTTATTAGGTGGGGTGATGGGGGGAGGGGGGTTCAATGACCCTCTTATAGGTACATTGGAGGGTTCTGGGAGTGGCATTGGTGGGGGGAAGGGTCTCGAGATCAGGGTGCGATATATAAATGGTGCCCCGATCTCTTCCTGCGTGGATGAGCAGACACCTCGGTGCAGGAAATGAGACTAAGTGTGGCCTCGGCGCGACGTTCCCTGCTGAGGCCCCAAAATAAAACAGTCCCATTACAAAGCGGGGTCTTTCTCGGCATTGTGACAGCCGGGAAACACACGGCTAAGCGCGATCAACACAGGACTCTGTTTCATTTCCTCTAGATCGCGCCCTACATTTCCTAGGTATAGCCCTCAAACACCCCCTGACTGTAACTCCCCTTCCTCAATGGCTGCCTGCTCTGTGACTCAATTTCCCAAACATCACAGAACAGCATTTTCATTTGATCAGTACTTTCTCTCCTATCACCTCCTATCCTTTACTCCACTCTTTTCCCTTCCACTCCCCCCCTCTCCCACTCCCATTATGCTTTCCCTCCCTCCATCCTTTCCCTCCCTCCCCTCCTCCCAACCTGGCTTCCCTTTCCTTCCCTTTCCTTCCCACTTTCCCTCCACGCGGCCTGATTCTTTCACCTCCTTCTCGTGAAATCCTCCTCCCCACTCTCTCCTGTTTCCAATAGTTCCTTTCTTTTCCACCCTCTGTCCTAGTCATCCTGAAACATTTTCTTTGTTTTGTTTCTTTGTCTCCTTGCGCTTATTTAATCTTCTAATTTGGAATGAGTCTGATCACAAATCAGCAGGGTTTTGCCCTCTTTAACATTGAATGAGATCCAATGACGAAACGTACTCAAAGGCACCGAGTATGCTCAAAGCTAGCAAACATGCTCACAAACCTGCATTGGAAAATACAATGAAAGTAGTCAGTTAAATAACATCTTAATTTATTCAACTTTATCATTTGGACCCCCCCAAAAAAATCCATGATACAGTACATGTTTCAGAGCGCCCCCACCAGATCTCCGTTAGTTCTCAATTCATTTAAGTCTCAGGGTCTATAATTTTCATCCACCCACCTCAAGTTTCAGGATCTAAACACTCTCTCCCGCTCCCTCCAGTCACCAAACTTTCTCCCCACCTCCCAACCCCTCTCTCCAGTTCCTGCCGAACACCAGGGCCCAGTGAATCCTAGGCCCCTGACCCCGCCGAGCTCATGACAACTCTCCTCCTCACCCCGCTCCCCCCCCCCCCCCCCCACCCCCCCCCCCCCCCCCCAGCCCCAATAATCACCTTGTTTCCAGCACCATCATTGCTTCCACCCTGGCTGCAAAATGAATCTGAGCCAGCATTAACACCACTTCCGGTTCTGCCCAGCCCTGCAAACTGAGCATGGGGTGGGATGGGGGTGGGGAATGAGAGGAGAGAGAACGAGATGTAGAGTAAGAGGGGTGGGGGAGAGAGAGAGAGAGAGTGAGGACGGGGAGAGAGGGTATGAGAGCAGTTGCAACCTTGAGGGACATGGGGTTCTCCGGTAGATGAAAACTGCTTTGGGGGGTGGTTGTGGTGGGGAAATTGATGTGGGGTGGAGGGGAGGGGGGGGGGGGGGGGGGGGGGGTTAATGGGGTGAGAAAATGGCTACAATCTGGGAATTTGGAAGTGGTGAGGTGGGGTGGGGGCAAGGTTGTGATGAATGAGATATGGCTTCCAAAGAGGAACATAAAACGGAGTCTGCTTTTTCTAAGGCTCGGCGGCGGAATTCTCCATCACCGGGATCCTCTGTTCCGCCGGTATCGCACCGATACCTGCTGGTTTCCCGACAGCGTGAGGTGGCTACAATGGGAAACCCCATTGGCCGGCTGCGGGAAGGCAGAATCCCGCTGCCGGTGGGGCGGAAAACCCGGCTGGCGGACCGGAGAATCGTGCCCAGGAAATTCGAAGCCATGGAAATACAGGAAAATGGAAAATAAAATCAATGACTGTATTTGATGTCTGAATCCTTAGCTGATGTTACTAATTGCAAATCTTCGAGTGCGATTGATGTCTAATGAAAGCTAAATGATTGGTTTTGAGCACAGCCGATGTCAAATGATAGCTGGCTGATTGCTTTTGAGTGCAATTAATGGCAAATGATGTCAAGATCTCCAGGTAGTGGAAGAGGAAGGAGCTTTGTAAAATGCCTTCTGGAAGTCCATGTGAATATCATCCATAGACATCCCCTTGTCCACTGCCTTTGTCACTTCTTCAAAAATTAAAGCAGATTTATCAAGCACGACCTATCCTTACTAAATCCACGTTCCACTCTCAGATCAGCTAAAGGTTTCCAAGGGGTCCTGTCACTTTCTTCTTAATTATAGACTCCAGCAATTGCAATTCACTAACACCCTTATTACAGTATTGAACTGAATCACGACCTGTCCCTGTTCCCTTTTGTTCACACTGGTGTCTTTGCCCATTGTGTTCGGCACAAAGTTCATCCGATAACTTCCGAAGAGCAAAACAAAAACAGATTTGTTTCAAACATCACCAAAACGGCAAATCCTTTTAATGCTCGCTCTTAACTGATCGGCCTTGCGAAGATCAATGATAACAATTTTGTTTTGACTGGGCAGGCACTATATAATTTGGGATTCAGGAATATGGCGGAGACTGGAGTTGGAATTTCAGAAGGAAAGTGATCCGGGTGCTGCTGAAATAATCACATTAGCCTTAACGATCAAATATTATGGGGCGGAATTCTCTGACCCCCCCGCAGGGTCGGAGAATCGCCCGGGGCTGGCATAAATCCCGCCCCCACCGTGGCCGGAATTCTCCGCCACCCGGGAATCGGCGGGAGCGGGAATCGCGCCGCGCCGATTGCAGTGCCCCCCACGGCGATTCCCCGGCCCGCGATGGGCCGAAGTCCCGCCGCTGACAGGCCTCTCTTGCCGACGTGGTTTCACACCAGGGTGTGCCCCCACGGTGGCCTGGCCCGCGATCGGGGCCCACCGTTCGGCGGGCGGGCAAGTGCCGGAGGGGCACTCTTTTTCTTCCGCCGCCGCCACGGCCTCAACCATGGCGGAGGCGGAAGAGATCCCCCCCCTACCGCGCATGCGCCGGTGGTAACGTCAGCGGCCGCTGATGCACCGGCGCATGTGCGAACCAGCGAAGGCCATTCGGCCAGCCCTGACGCCGGCCGGCGTGCATCAAAGGCCGTTGGTGCCGGTTTTGGCGCCAGTCGGCGGGGCGCCAACCACTCCGGCGCAGGCCTAGCCCCTAAAGGTGCGGAGAATTCCGCACCTTCGGGGAGGCCCGACGCCGGAGTGGTTGGTGCCACTCCACTACGCCGGGACCCCCCGCCCCGCCGGGTAGGGGAGAATACCGCCCATGATGTCCTTAGGCTGCACTGGTAGTGATGTTGCACAAAGACGTAATATTGACTTTGCTTTATTATTTAAGCATACAAATAAACACCGTGTACTGGATATGAATTGCTGGATGTGCTGGCAGCCTCCGATCATGGTGATCTAAATTATATGTTACAAGGATATTTCTTCACAATTTACAAGAATTGCATGGAAAAATAGAGACACCAGCCAAGGACTTATTTCGACCCATTTTTAGCGAGCA
The DNA here is from genome assembly GCF_902713615.1 of Scyliorhinus canicula. NCBI lineage: Eukaryota > Metazoa > Chordata > Chondrichthyes > Carcharhiniformes > Scyliorhinidae > Scyliorhinus > Scyliorhinus canicula. The sequence continues at coordinate 8,686,401 of NC_052150.1, read as the reverse complement.
AAAAGGACAGCATTCCTGTGTTTCAACACATTCCCTGGAGAAGCAGGTTGTGTGTCATATATATCTAACAGCGCTGGGCCAAAAGATATTCAGTGGGAAACTATTAATTTAGCATCCGCTAGCACATCTTACTTTAACCAAAGGAACAAGCAAGTTTAATCTTAGTCATGTATGAGATAAGAAAGCATGAGACCTTACGTAATATCCCACGCTTGAGAAAATTCAATGAACTGGAAAAGTCAGTGACTGTAAAATGTTTAGGAACGGAGAGCAAGGTTTCATTGTGGAGAAAGGTACTTATGTTGCGGGGAGATAAGTAGTACGCTCCATTCTGAAGACGCTGCCATGAACGACCTCAATCCTAACCTTCAGAAATTGCATTTGCTCTTACTTCTCCACTTGACTCAGTTGAGTTAAAGGTTTAAAAGTCGCTTTGCTGGTTAACAGAGCCATGATAAAAAAAATAAACCCGGCACTTTTGTTCACTCCTGGAGGGGTAGAGTTGAAAAGCGGGGAAGCCATTTAAAATTGTGCTGAAATTTGGTTGCTTCACACCCGAGACAGTGATCGGCATCTTACAATGAAAGGTGCTGGGGCAAAGATGCAAAGGAAGATTTGCAAGGGCAATACCTGATCTGAGGGGATGTACTTGTCAGGACAGATTGAACAGACTGGGGCTTGAAGAATGCAAGATATATATATTAAATGCCAATAAGTCTAATTGGCAATTCAGGAGAAATCTCCTTAGAGAGAATTTAAGAATTTGGAATGTGCTACCTCAAGCAGGTCGTTGAGGCAAATAGTATCAATGCATTTAACAGGAAGCTGGATAAACAGAAAGGAAGAAAGAATAGGGGGCGGAATTCTCCCCCCCCCCCCCCCCCCCCGACGCCGGGTGGGAGAATCGCCGGGGCGCTGCGCGTGTGCCGCCAGGCCGCCCCGGCACCCGCACGCATTTCTCCCAACCCTCCCAAACCAGCGCGGCGAGAATCACGTCTGGCCGCTGGGAGAATCGCCGCTCGTCGTTTGCAAAAGGCGAGCGACGATTCTCCGGCCCGAGTGGGCCGAGCGGCCGCTCCAACACAACAGGTTCCCGCCGGCGCCGCCCACACCTGGTCGCTGCCAGCAGTAACTGCGCAGGAACGCTGGGGGGCGGCCTGTGGGGGGGTGGAGGCAGGTTCCTGCACCGGGGGGGGGGGCCTCCGATGGGGTCTGGCCCGCGATCGGGGCCCACCGATCAGCGGGCCGACCTCTCTAAAGGAGGACCTACTTTACTTCGCTGCCCCGCAAGATCCATCCGCCATCTTCTTGCGGGGCGGCCTTGGGGAGGACGGTAACCGCGCATGCACGGGTGACTTCATTTACGAGACGCCGGCCGCGCCATTTATGCGGCGCCAAGGCCCAGCGCGCGTAAAATACGCGACGCTACTCCTAGCCCCCCGGGGCGGGGGAATAGGGGGCTGGGAGCGGGCTCCGACGCCGGAGTGACACACTCCGGTTTTCGCTCCGGCGTCGGGACTTTGTCTCCATCTCGGAGAATCACGCCCAGGATATATTGACAAGGTTAGATGAGAGTCTGCACGATCTCCCAGTATCTGCGTGGGTTTCCTCTGGGTGCTCCGGTTTCCTCCCACAGTCCAAAGGTGTGCAGGTCGGGTGGATTGGCCATGCTGAATTGTCCTTAAGTGTCCAAAAGGTGGAGTTGGGTTCTCTTTCCAGCGGCCGGTGCAGACTCAATGGGCCGAATGGCCTCCTTCTGCACTGTAAATTCTATGATTCTATGATTCTGCAGCAGGTTTATTTGGAGCATATAGACCAGGGGTGGGATTCTCCGTTCGCCGCACCAGTTTCCTGATGCAGTGCCTCCCCTCCCCCCACCCTCCGCCGGCAGCAGGATTCTCTTTCCCAACAGACGACTAATAGGGTTTCCCATTGTGGGCGGCCCCACGCCGTCGGGAAAACCCCGGGGGTGGGGGCTCTGCCGGCGCAACGGAGAATCTCCCAGCGGGGAACCCAGTCCCATTTTTCTATTCTCATGACATGAGCAACTCCCGTATTTAGTGCCATTTAAGAGGGTTGGTAAGAGTCAACCCTTGGGTCTGGAGTCACATATAGGCCAGAATGGGTAAGGGCAGTAGATTGCCTTCCCCAAGGAAACCCATGTTTATTTTGAAACAGTGACTCAGTAGTTCAAAGGTCATTGTTAATTAGCTTATTACTACAAATTAATTTATTAACCCTGATACCATGTTGGGACTTGAACTCATTGCCATTCATCATTAACACAGAGCCCGAGATTACTAGTTCTGTAATTTAGCCACAATGCCCCAAAAGGGCCTATTTTGCATCATAGATCTGATCCAATACGATGCAAGTAATTGCCCCACCTGCAGTCCGGGCAGCACCAGTCCTCACACCACGCAGCACATTGATTCAAATTTGAATCCCCTGATGCATTATTCTGGTATTGTAGCTATCACTGCTTACCTGGGGCACTCAATTAGAACTGCTGGATAAATTAAACATACTGGAGCGCAGTTGCATTACTAACAAATTGATTCTGCAACCGAGGCGTTTTGACAGACTTTTCTCTCTCCTCTGCCAGCCCCGGTGCGAAGGTCAGCAGGCAGCCGTCTCTCTGGGCAGACAGGGGGATGGGACTCTCCACTGCATCGGGAACTCCACTATTGGTGCCGGAGAGAATCCGGCATCAGGCAGAAAGTGGGATCAGCATCCGTCCCGATGCTCCAGCCCCCTGTTGGTGTCGGAATAGAGACTTGTGCCCCGTGCCAGGGGGAAGATGCAAATGAGGCACTAAAACCCATTTTCATCCTGTTTAAGTGCCGGGTGCCATATTCCCCAGGCCCGCCTGTTTCTCCGGTTCTCTCAGCTGGGAATCACATGAGCGAGAATTGGTGCAGGTCTTGGCAAGTGTGTATCTGACGCGGTGCACCAAGGGGGTAACTCTTTATTTTATTATTTCCCTTCACACTTGAATGACTTTGAAGCAGCTGTGACACTACCCAAAAGCACTTAACTCTCTTTGATGTGGTCCATGAGCCCAATCAAAGTTTGATGTTTAGAAACATTGCAGCCGGTTTCACAGTTCACTACTTCAAAGTCACTCAAGCTGAAGGGAGATGAATGAAGACAGCTGGGAGTTTGTGGAATTTGTCAATCACAGCCTAGTAAATCGACATCATTGCGAAATTAATGAAAGGCTGGCAGCTCAAAGATCTGAGGGGGCTTAAACCTAACCGACTGGTTTTCTCTTTCCAGGAACCGCCAGGTGCTGCTTCCTCTGCCTGATCCAGCAGGTGTATTGCACAGGTGAGTGTTAAAGCAGAGAAACTTTCTCATTGCTTCTGTTTAGATTGCTCTCTAGCTTCCAGACAGGGATCTCTTTAATTAGGGAGTCTCTGATTGGGGGGTGTTTGGGTTGCCTCCTTAGCATGTGGGGCGGCGGTGAGCAGCAGAGAGGGTGACACAGAAATTCCCGAGGGGGGTGGCGGGTGTTAAATTGCATTGCGGAGGGCGGGATGCCCAGACACTGTACTGCGCTATCGGGCTGCCTGCTCAAAATGGCAGCCCAATAGGCAGCATGGTAGCATGGTGGTTAGCATAAATGCTTCACAGCTCCAGGGTCCCAGGTTCGATTCCCGGCTGGGTCACTGTCTGTGTGGAGTCTGCACGTCCTCCCTGTGTCTGCGTGGGTTTCCTCCGGGTGCTCCGGTTTCCTCCCACAGTCCAAAGATGTGCGGGTTAGGTGGATTGGCCATGATAAATTGCCCGTAGTGTCCTAAAAAGTAAGGTTAAGGGGGGGGGGGGGTTGTTGGGTTACGGGTATAGGGTGGAGACGTGGGTTTGAGTAGGGTGATCATTGCTCGGCACAACATCGAGGGCCGAAGGGCCTGTTCTGTGCTGTACTGTTCTATGTTCTAATAGTGGAATTCCCGAAGGAATCCCTCGCAATCCTCCCATGCACAAATTTGCAGAGCGAAGGATTGGGAATCGCTTCCTGATTTGCGCAGGTCAGGTACAATTCAGCTCCGGCGGGAGAACATGGCTTCCCAAACATGGAATCCTGGCCAGGGACGAGATCATTTCCACCTGATCTATTCCTTTCCTAACCACGGAAAATGCGAGTACAAGTCCAGGAAGTCATTCTGCAGGAGGAGATGAGGGCAAATGCTTATCTGTATTAGTCATTGCAGTTCTGGCTCACAGGTTTCTTCAAAATTGAATTAGAATGTACATCGGAAAGAATTAAAGTCAAAAGTCCTGCTGGTGAGTTAGATTAGCAGCACCAGAATCAATAATAGGCTTACAATGGTCATTACTCATTCATAGAGAGATATTACCGGAGGTGGGAAGTTTGTACTCAGTCCGACTGCAGGGTATTAAGTCTTTGTGCTACTCAAAAATCTACCGATAGCACACCTTGTGAATGGGCTAATTAATCATGAGATTTGCATAATGTTTTTGTTTCAAATTGTTTTTCATTAATGCTGCTTGCCACAGCTGTTTAAGAGACTCCGGGAGATCCAATTGGACAGTACAGGGAGTTATTAACTGAATTCAAATCCTTGCAAATGATAATTTGCAAGTATTTTGGAGGTGGACAGTCACTGATCTGACACACAATTCAGACCGCCAAACACAGGAATGTATTTTCTCTGTGTGTTCATTGTGAAGCTTGGTAAACATATTGCAGTAAGTCCTGGACAACATCGAGGCTGGGATGTTAAATAGCTTGTAAGATTCGCACCACTCTGTGAAACTCATGGGACAGAAACAGCCAGAGACACCCGGAATTTAATTGCATGAGCAAACAATATCTTCCTTTAATCTATCTTGTTGTAGAGTCCCTCTGCTGGTACAAGTGTGTATGGTAGTTTCAAGTGATCTAAACATACTTTGCAATTTTCCAAATACTACACCATCTCCAATAAGAGAGAATCTAACCATTGCCTCTTGATATTCAATGTTAGTACCATCACTGAATCCCCCACTAATAACAACCTGGGGTTACCATTGACCAGGAACTGAACTGGACTAGCAGTACAAATACTGTGGCTACACAAGCAGGTCAGAGGTTGCAGATTCTGGTGCCACTAATTCACTGCCTGACCCCCAAAGTATGTCCACCATTTACAAGGCACAGGATTGGAGAGTGATGGAATACTTCCCACTGACTGGCTGAGTGGAGCTCCAACAATGCTAAGGAAGCTTGACACCATCCAGAACAAAGCAGCCGACTTGATCAACACCTCGACACGACCTCAAACATTTACTCCCTCCAGCACTGATGTACAGTGGGCAGTGCATATCATTTACAACAGCGTTTTTCAAACTTTGTTTCCGGGGACCCATTTTTGTCAACTGACCAACGTTCGCGACCCACGCCGGCCGACCTTCGCGACCCACACCGGCCGACCTTTGCGACCCACACCGGCCGACCTTCACCACTCAAGCCGGCTGTCCTCTGCGACCCACATTTTCTCTTACCTTGTCTGCTGCTGACAAAATGGAGGAATCGCAACCGCGCCCAAAGCTCGTAACATCAACGTTCGGGGGGCCGTGACCTGCTCTCTGCCTCCCTCAGGCCAGGAAGATTACATTGCATTTAAAAAAAAATCTTCTCCTGCTTCTCCGATTGCACAAACCTATCTTGGCTAATAATTGGAAGGGTTCCAGATGCCTTCTTAACCACCTTAGCAACCTGTCCTGCTACCTTCAGGGATCTGTGGGCATTCACTCCAAGGTCCATCCCTACCTCTACACTTCTCAGTATCCTCCCATTTATTGTGTCATTCTTTGCCTTGTTTGACCTCCCCAAATGCATCAACTCACACTTCCCAGGGTTGTATTCCATTTGCTGGGTTTCTGTCCACCTGGCCAGACCAGTAGCTGCTTCATATTTTGAAAGACATGAGGGATAAAGTATTTGCTCCTGTAACAATTTGCACTTCATTCAATTCCCAGGTGGGGGCTGGTTGGCTGCCAGAATGTTCTTTTGTTTCTCCACTTGTTTCCTCTCCTGTATGAATAGTGCCTTATGCTCAATTGTGTTCCAAATGAAGGAAAAATGTAGACATGGGCTGGTTGGCCGAATGTGGCGATATATTCACTGTAATTCAGTGTAACACAGGATTTGGCTACTTAGGTGCTGGTAGCTCAATCGGTTTTGGGATCAGAAATAGAAACAAAATTCATAACAGAATTAGAAAAAAAGTACCTTCACACTTTGGGTGAAAACTTGCCTTTAAATGCTGGCTGATCAGATTTCCTTATTGGAGTTTACGGAACCAAGCGGTTCTGCGCATGCGCACCGATGAGCAGGCACCCATGCGCAGGGTGCCCCCATTTTTTTATATGGCTGTGGCCGTCATTTTGGAGGCCGCTCGCAGCTGGCATTGTTAAAAGCCGGCTGCTGCGGCTGTTGCGGCGAATTTGCGCAATCGGGAACGCTGCGACGGACGGCTCCACGACTCTCCTGACACACGCCCACGACCCACCCGCGGGTCGCGACCCCGGCTTTGAAAATGCCTGATTTACACGATGCATTGCAGTAACTTATCAACATTCATTCAGCATCACCTTCCAAACCTTTGACCTTTACCACCTACAAAGAACAAGGGCAGCTATAAAATGTTGACCTGAAGCTTGATGACTGCCTGGATTTGAATATCATAGAATCACAGAGCCCTGAAAGTGCAGAGGAGACTATTTGGCCTATTGGGTCGGCAGTGACCCTTCGAAAGAGGACACTACCCAGGCCCAATCTCCCACCCTATCCCTACATCCTCACCTTACCCTTGGACACCGAGGGGCAATTTACCAATCTATCTAACCCCCACATCTTTGGACTGTGGAGGAAACCGGAGCACCCGGAGGAGACCCATGTAGACACGGGGACAACGTACAAACTCCATACAGTCACCTAAGGTCGGAATAGAACCCGGGTCCCTGGAGCTGTGAGGACGCAGTGCTACCCACTGCGATCTGGTTCTAGCCCATTTTCCATGTGCTTGAAGAAGCCAGTGACAGGACCAAGGGAAATTGACAAAGCTTGACCCAGTAACGTCACACCAATGAATTGCAGGCACCAGTCCCAATACATAAGGTGGTCAGCAGTTGAAGTGGGGGCTGGGACACGGTAGGAGGTTAGACTGGAAGACCAATAGAGACACTCAAGAGCATTTTGAAGTGGTAATATGGGATGCGATTCAGCGACCCTGTTGCGCCAGAGCCCCAATTGCAAGTTACCCAACTCGCTCTGCCCGGCATCATCTGGATCTCGTCCTCGCTGGGTGAGATCCAGATTTGCATATTTAAAGGGATCATTTAAATACCTGGATGCCAGATTTACCAGAGGCTGGGAACTCAACGGCTAAGCCTGTGAGACCTCACCAGGGCACTGTTTGTACTGGTCCACACAAACGGGGACCAGGCGCAATGGCACCTTGGGGGATCTCGCAGGCCAATGGACACCCCTAGATGGTCTAGGACAGGACAGGGCAGGGAAGCATTCCTAGCCTCTGACCTGCTCTTGTAGCCACAGTATTTATATGGATCGTCCAGTTCAGTTTCTGGCCAATAGTAACCACCAGGATGTTGATTGTGGGGGATTCAGTGATGATAGTGCCATTGAATGTCATGGGGTGATGGATTGATCCTCTCTTGTAGGAGATGGTCATTGCCTGGCACTTGTGTGGCGCAAATGTAACTTGCCACTTGTCAGCCCAAGCCTGGATATTGTCCAGGTCTTGCTGCATTTGCATGCGGACGGCTTCAGTGCCTGAGTCATCGCGAATGAGGCTGAAGATTGGGCAGGCATCAGTGAACATCCCTACACTTCTGACCTGATGTTGGAAGGGAGGTCATTGATAAAGCAGCTGAAGCTGGTTGAGCCGAGGACTCTATCTGAGGAACTCCTGAAGTGATGTCCTAGAGCTGAGATAACTGACCTCATTGAGACGGTCTAGGTTATCTAGATGGTCCAGATAACTGACCGTCAACAATTTCACAAAGAGATGTCAGCATCCCAATTTGTCAGTGTCTTGGATGATTACGGAGTGCTCCAAGTAGCTGGTGGCATGAAATAAATGTGTGTGTGATACCTGCCATATTGGACACTTCATTTTTCATCTGGGATAGAGGAATGCTGATGAGCTCAGGGGTGAGGCACAGCTGGTGTATCTGGATATGATAGATAAACGTGTGTTGCATTTCCAAAAGGGGATTGAAGAAGGGTTAAAGTTTTAACTGTTGTCCCTTTTTGAGCAATACTTTCCGTGGTTTAACCGATGTATAAATTGCGGTGTTATTACAGTTGTCCCTCCTTCTCAAGCCACCAATGTTGACATTGACCATCTAGTCTTAAACTTCGATTCCTGGCTTGGGTCATTGTCTGTGCGGAGTCTGCATGTTCTCCCTGTATCTGCGTGGGTTTCCTCCGGGCGCTCCAGTTTCCTCCCACAAGTCCCGAAAGACGTGCTGTTAGGTAATTTGGACATTCTGAATTCTCCCTCAGTCTACCCGAACAGGCGCCGGAGTGTGGTGACTAGGGGATTATCACAGTAACTTCATTGCAGTGTTAACGTAAACCTACTTGTGACAATAAAGATTAATATTATTAAATTACTGTCAGTTCAAGGAGGAGGGAGATGTGGGAAGATAATGAAGTGAAGTATGGAATGGCTATGCACGAAAATGTTCAGTTTCAGTTACTAAACCCGTCACTAATGATGTACCAAATGGGGTTTTGTTTAATTAATTTTTTTGATTATTTTGTTTTTAATCCATATAATGCCACTTTATAATGCAACCAAATTTTATTGCAGGGCAAATAATTATTTTAAGTGATATCAGGAAATTATTTTAATAATATGCTACCTTTTTATGGGCATAGATTTCATAAAGATAATCATACATTTGAAAGAATTATATCGCACTTTCACTAATGCAGGATATTATTAAAGCACTTTGTAGTCATTGCAGTGTAATCTGTGTTGTAGTGTAGGAAACACATCAGTCAATTTATGCACAGCACGATCCCAGAGAGTAAGGTGATCATGATTGGGCAATCTGTTTGAATTATTTTGATTGAGGGATAAATATTGGCCAGGCGCTGGACAGAATGCCCAAATCTTCTGCACCTTCATCTGAGGGGGTATGCAGAGCCTCAATTCAATGCCTCACCGGACAGACAGCACTCTGGCAGTGGGCACTCCCTCAGTACCACACTGCCCAGTAGGTAGATTATTGTGCCCAAGACCTGGAGCGGACTTAAAACCCACAGCACTTCTGATCAGCGAGCTTTTTGAAAATACCGCTGGATAAATGCGAGCCAGTGGATTCCGACAAACGTATTTGCAAACAAAATCATTTATTAGTTATGTAGCTTTGGGCACTAAAACTTTGGAGTTGTACAGCAGTAAAAATTAACAGGAGTGGTTTTGTTCAGCAATTGCTACAAATTGTGGCATAAAATGACAATTGATAACCCTATCAAATATTCACAATTGTGGGATGATATTCTTAGCGGGAAATGTTTAATTACTGCAATATTCAAAGTCTCTTTCAAGTACGCAAACGTGATCTGTTGGGTACTCAAAGAGGGTGCAGCCCATCTACCCCAGCAGTACGATCAGTCACGAATTGACAGCTAACTTTTCATTGTAGACAGCAGATGAGGAACGTATCAGCCATGATAGAATGGAGGAGCAGAGTCGATGGGCCGAATGGCCTAATTCTGCTCATATGTTTCAAGAACTTATGAGCTTTTCACTCCAGCCTAATCTTTGTCTCACCGAAGTTCGCAGAATGGAAGAAGCTCAAACTATTTTTGGAGATTCCTTTCCTGGCCCCACCGTCTTTTTTGCTTGGCTTGAATCTAACCATCATGGCAACATTTTCCGAATTAATTGCTTGGCACAGTGTATTTGTCTGACGGACACAAGGACGTGGCGCATTGCATTAGTATTGCTGTTACCCTCTTCTGCCTGTGACGGGGGTAGTTTAATTTCTAATTTAATTTGTTCCCCTCAGTATCCTTTCCCTTGTTGAATTGGGCGAGGGGTGTTTATCAAACCCAGGTCCATGAGGTCCAATGTTAAAAATAATCCCACAGCAAATTCTTCAAGTTGAAACAAAACTAGGATTTATTTACACATTCCGAATCCAAGGGTTGGATCACAACGCACATTCACATTCACAACCATACAAGGTAGAAAGGCAGAGAAACAAGTTCAGAATTGCCAGTTACAAGATAAAAAAGGCACTGGCATTAATTCATGTAAGTAGAGACCAATGTCCAATGAAAGTTCTTTCAGGGGGCTTTGTAATGGAATAATTCCCGCTCTTGGTCCTGGGAACTCGGTTGAGGCAGTTAAAACTGCAGCAAAGTATCGCTGTATACATAGAATCCCCACAGTGCCAAAGGCCATTCGGCCCATTGAATCTGCATCGTCCCTCTGAAAGGACACCCCAACCAGGTGCACTCTCCTGCCTCCTCCGCACAACCCTGCAACCTAAGCTGCACATCCCTGGGCTCTAAGGTGCAATTTAGCATGGCCAATCCACCCAGTCAGCACACCTTTGGACTGTGGGAGGAAACCGGAGCTCCCGGAGGAAACCCACACAGGCGCGGGGAGAAAGGGCAAACTCCACACAGACAGGCACCCCATGGTTGGAATTGAATTTGGATCCCTGGAGCTGTGAGGTCGGTGGGCTAGCCACCGTGCCACCCATTCTGGGAAATAGTTCGCTCCGTAGGTGAAATACTTTTCTGGGGATCCGACTTGGAGACAGTGGAGATCAGAGGCAGGCTGCTAGTCTGCTGTGCAATTCTCTCTTCAGAGGTTATTATTATAGAATAACTACAGTGTAGAGGAAGGGCAATTGGCCCATCGAGTCTGCAACGCCCCATTGAATTTGCACTCTTCTCATGGCCACCCTGCTCTTTCCCACTCCCCTGGGTCATTCCCACAACCCTGTAAGCTGAACTGCACATCCTTGGAAACTAAGGGGCAATTTATCATGGCCAATTTACCTTGTCGGCACACCTTTGGACTGCGGGAGGAAATAGTGCACACGGAGGAAATCCATGCAGACATGTGGAGAAAGTGAAGACACCACACAGACAGTGACCTGAGGTCGCAATTGAACCCGGGCCCCTGGAGCAGTGAGGCAGCAGTGCTAACCACTGTGCCACCATCCCACCCAGTTAAATTGCAACTGAAGACAGAATCCCTACCGGTGTATAATTAAAGCAACTCAACAGCTCAAGTTTTGGTCATGGGACAGGGCGGTTTACGGTTGGGGCAATGTTCTTGAAGGACCCCCATTAAAGCCAATTGGATCGTGAACAGATAACTCTGGAACCATTAGCACAATATTGGAGAAGAGCAATCCCTACAACTCTGTCTTTGATCCCAGCTGGCCACTTATCTGGCAAGTTCACACAATAGAAACACTCCAGGAAGTTGATGACTTTGCCTTTGTTCATTGGAACAGTTTAGCATCTTCCAAGACTACCGGCTAGTGATCAACTGCCCAGCAATTGGCACACTTAAAAAGAAAGAACTTATAATAATAATCTTTATTGTCACAAGTAGGCTTACGTTTGTTTTTAAAATTTAGAGTACCCAATTATTTTTTTTCCCCAATTAAGGGGCATTTTAACATGGCCATTCCACCTACCCTGCACATTTTTGGGTTGTGGGGGTGAAACTCATGCAGACACGGGGAGAATGTGCAAACTCCATACAGACTGTGACCCGGGGCCGGGATCGAACCTGGGTCCTCAGTGCCGTAGGCAGCAGTGCTAACCACTGTGCCACCGTGCCACCTCCAAGTAGGCTTACATTAACACTGCAATGAAGTTACTGTGAAAATCCCCCAGTCGCCACACTCTGGCGCCTGTTCGGGTACACAGAGGGAGAATTCAGAATGTCCAAATGACCTAACAGCACGTCTTTCGGGACTTGTGGGAGGAAACCGGAGCACCCGGAGGAAACCCACGCAGACACGCAGAACGTGCAGACTCCGCACAGGCAGTGACCCGAGCCGCAAATCAAACCTGGGACCCTGGCTCTGTGAAGCAACTGTGCTAACCACTGATCTACCGTGCCGTCCGAGAGGACATGGAAGAGAAACAAATTTTAAATGCTTTTATCCCTCATGCCTTCTCCGCGTGGCACACAGTCTTTCTCACTGCATAACTGACCAATACCACCCCCTAATATTTACCGCACTTTTGGAAATGAGATTCAAATGCGAATTTTGCGTTTGGACCCTTGGCACTCTTTTGATCTTATTGATGTTAAATAATTTCGGAAAGAAATATATCTCCAAATATTTGTACAAACAGAACTGCATTACTATTAATCTGAATCATTCTCTGGGGTTGATCTGGTGTATGTGTTAGATGGGCAGCAGTAAACCTCGCCCGATTACCATTTCCATTGCAGGCGTGAATTAAAATTAAAATCGGAGAGAAGTAAAATGAGCAGCCAACTCGGCATCGCCCAATTTCAGACCTACCCCTTTGTCTTTTGGAAGAGGCCCAAAATATAAACCGCAAAACAGGAGTCACCCTGAACTATGAGTGATTCTTCCCGCTCTGTGATCTCAATGAGCTGTCACCTTTACAAGGAGGAACAAATGAAATGAAATGAAATGAAAATGGCTTATTGTCACGAGTAGGCTTTAATGAAGTTACTGTGAAAAGCCCCTAGTCGCCACATTCCGCGCCTGTCCGGGGAGGCTGGTACGGGAATCGAACTGTGCTGCTGGCCTGCTTGGTCTGCTTTAAAAGCCAGCGATTTAGCCGAGTGAGCTAAACCAGCCCCTACTGGAAGGGCCGGCTACCCTGAGATGAATTATAGACGCTCACTACCACATGAGTGTGACAGCTTCTCATCGCAGAATTACTTAATTAAAACGTATTCAGATGATGGCGAAAGGGCCTGTGATTCTCTTTAGAAATCAGTCTGACAGCAATAATCCACCTGAATGTATGCACAGAGAAATAAAGCCCGTTTGCCGGGTTTCCCCCCGCTCCCACGCCCCCAACCGCCACAAACTATGGTGGGATTCGGATGATCGTTGCTGAAGGAGTTTACGTGACAACAGAATGTCGATGGTACTTGGAATCAAACCAAACTAACAATCACTTGCAATAATATAGTGCCGTTAACATAGTATAACATCCCTAGGCACTTATTCAATAGGGTAAAGAGACAAAGATTGACATTATGTCAAAGATGGATACGTTTGGGGGCAGCACGGTAGCATGGTGGTTAGCATAAATGCTTCACAGCTCCAGGGTCCCAGGTTCGATTCCTGGCTGGGTCACTGTCTGTGTGGAGTCTGCACGTCCTCCCCCTGTGTGCGTGGGTTTCCTCCGGGTGCTCCGGTTTCCTCCCACAGTCCAAAGATGTGCGGGTTAGGTAGATTGGCCATGATAAATTGCCCGTAGTGTCCTAAAAAGTAAGGTTAAAGGGGGGGAGGGGGTTGTTGGGTTACGGTATAGAGTGGATACGTAGGTTTGAGTGGGGTGATCATTGCTCGGCACAACATCGAGGGCCGAAGGGCCTGTTCTGTGCTATACTGTTCTGTTTGGGGGAGGTATAAAGCTTGATGATAAAAAGGTTTTAACGAGGACCAGAAAAGACATAGAGGCTTACGGAGGGTCTTCCAGAATGTTGGGTCCAGACAACTGAAGGGTTGTTGCCAATGTTGTGGAGGAATACAGTGATCTCCAAGGATTGTAGGACTGTTTTAAAGTAAAGTTGCCACAGTCCCAGATGACCCTGGGCTGCTTTCACCTTCGAGGGGGAGAGATGACTGGTGGTGATTTAACCTGAGGGTCACCACACCTCAGGCGAGGGGCAAGGTTGAGAAGGCGGGGCCTTCATGAATAACCTCAGCCGGTACGGGGATTGAACCCACGCTGCTGGTCTCAGAATCGCCAGAGAATTTACCGATCTGATAATGCAACCTTAATGTGGAAGGTTAGGCTGTTGCACATGACTTCGATTAATGGATTCATTCTCATTCCTCACCTTGATGGATTTGTCTTAATCGCATTTTAATAACAGCCGTCTCAAACCTGCAACTTTCTGTTCTGTAAGATACGATACAAGTCTGTGCTCCACCACACGTGATCCGTTGGTAATTAAATGTTCTTTTTAAATTGCACTCAGAGCTTTGAATTTTTATTAACGTCAATTAAGTTCTTTTATTGAAGCGGACAAGCTGTTGATGATTAATTCTCGCATTATAAACAAACTTAAACGAAAAACTATTTTGCCCTGCAAAACTAGATTAGAAAGAGTTAAATAAAAACTGACACCATAAATGATGCAGCTGGAATATCAATAAGCATTTCTGGAGTGATATCATTCCTGTGCACTAAGTTACAAAGTCACTGTTGTTGCAAATGGCATGGGAGTGAGGGAAGGTGAAAAAGTAAGTTGTCAGCAGATGTGGCTATTGGGCGAGTGCGATCACAATACTTTAAAAAATTGTAGGACATTTAAACAATACAGGTCGTTTTCTTGGTGACATTTGGAAAGCTAGTGTGTCGACTATGGGCTTTTCACAGTAACTTAATTGCAGTGTTAATGTAAGCCTACTTGTCACAATAAAGATTATTATTTATTTAGCAGAAAGCTTCCTGATGGTTCATTTTGCAGCCAATTCTGAGAAATCTCGCCAATTTCTTGCTAAAAATTACGAAGAAGTAGATTCTAAAATCACCGACTTAACTAGCAGACCAGCCAGTCTTCGGTGTGGCAGGTAGGGGGCAGTGCGGTTAGTGACCCCCATCGAACAGCCGCGACAGCGAATGCATCAGTTGCTGAGGGAGGAATCCTGGAATTTGCCAGTAGAGGACGCTTTTAAGCATGCCCCATTTAATGACTTCACCATGGTGTCCATGTGTTCTGCTGTTGAGGCCTGAAGTTCTGTATTGTCTCCCAGCCCTATAGTGCTTTAAGACCTTCCTTAAAACCTACCACTTGAATCAAGTAGTTAGCACTGTTGCTTCACAGCGCCAGGGTCCCAGTTCGATTCCTGGCTTGGGCCACTGTCTGTGTGGAGTCTGCACGTTCTCGGGTTGGGTGGTTTGGGAAAGGTCAGGTGAATCGGGCAGAACCGGGTCGGGAGAGATCAAAGGTTGCCACATTTAAAGACAGGCAAGAACTATTTTGCATACCACTTTGCGAATGTAGCACCTAGCCAATCAAGTCATTCAGCTATTTCACACATTTAATAATGATTAAAATTCATGCATGACATTTTTAAAAAAAATTTAAATTTCTGGACACCGCTGTTTTCCCGACTACCGGATTTGAGACACTTTACCTGCATCATTTTCCATACCAGCTACGCAGCACACCTCTGAAGCCATTGGGTCTCCCATGCTCTACCTCCTGTACAACGGAGATCATCCAAAACTCTGCTGCTTGTACACCAAGTTTCACCAAATTGCATTCACTCAACACCCCTGTGTTTACTGACCTGCATTGGTTCCTCCATAAGCAATGCCTTGCTTTTAAATTTTGCATCCTTGCTCTTTTTTCCTCCTATCGACGGGAAAACAAAGACGGGGGGGGGGGGGGGGGGATCAAAGGAAGGTGCAACTCGGGGGGAGAGAGTGGGGGGGGGGGGAGAAGGACAAAGAGGAAAGGCCGGAAAGTCACAAATAGGGAACAACGTGGGAGGGATATAGCAAATCCCCCCATCCCGATCACAAGGCAAACACAGCCGAAGTCGGGGGGGGGGGGGGGGGGGGGGGGGGGGGGCGGAAGGGACCACAGGCCGAGCCAGAGGGTGGCAAAATGTACGTAAAGTAAATTAAGGGAAAGGCAGGATAAACTTTTCTGTATAACGCAATCAGCTAACGGGGCAAAAAATGTATATAACTGTTGATAAATGTGGAAAATACCAATAAAAAGATTTTCAAAAAAAAAAAATTCCGCCAGTTGGTCAATGGGATTTCCCATTGTCGAGCAGCTCCACGCCGTCCAGAACGGAGCATCCCGCTGGCAGAGATTCCAGCCCCCTATCTCTGTAATTATCGCAGTAAGAAGTCTTACAACACCAGGTTAAAGTCCAACAGGTTTGTTTCGAATCACTAGCTTTCGGAGCGCAGCTCCTTCCTCAGGTGAATGAAGAGGTATGTTCGAGAAACATTTATAATGACCTTTTCTGGAAAGGTTTCTGGAACCTACCTCTTCATTCACCTGAAGGCCGACTTGGACGCGCGACAATGCAAAATCGCCAAGCAGAAACTTATAGCCAAGTTCCGCACACGTGAGTACGGCCTCAACCGGGACCTGGGATTCATGTCGCATTACATTCACCCCCCCCACTATCTGGCCTGGGCTTGCAAAATCCTACCAACTGTTCTGGCTTGAGACAATTCACACCTCTTTAACCTCGGATTACCTCTCTCTCGGGATCTGTAAAGACTTAATTACCTGCAAATACTCGCATTCAAAGCATTGTCTTGCAAGTTTGACTTTGTCTATATATATTTAAAAAAATAAATCTTCGAGTACCCAATTGATTTTTGCAATTAAGGGGAAATTTAACGTGTTCAATCCACCTACCCTGCACACCTTTGGGTTGTGGGGGCGAAACCCACGCAAACACGGGGCGAATGTGCAAACTCCACACGGACAGTGACCCAGAGCCAGGATCGAACCTGGGACATCGGTGCTGTGAGATTGCAGTGCTAACCACTGCGTCACCGTGCTGCCCCTTACTTTGTCTATATATATGTTTCTGGAACATACCTCCTCATTCGCCTGAGGAAGGAGCAGTGCTCCGAAAGCTAGTGTTTGAAACAAACCTGTTGGACTTTAACCTGGTGTTGTAAGTCTTCCTTTTTTAAAAATGTTTTTTTATTGAGTTTTCATATTTTATATACAACATATTACAAATCATTAGAGAAGAAAAAAAAACACACGCAAAAATTAACATGTATATTTACAGGTAAGCATCTTCATAATAACAATTGTGGCCGCCCCCTTTAGCCAGCATACATATTTTACATTCCCCAATATGGCCGAGGCACATGTTTGTAGGCATTTATTTATAGTTTGGTTTTGGGCCTGAGCTAGCCATCAAACCCCCATAACGAACCCCCCCCCCCCCCCCCCGGCTACCTTCCCCCGATTCCCGTCCATTTTCCCCTGATTCTTGGCCACCCGACTATTCTTCCTCTTGTACGTTGGCCACAAACAGGTCCCGGAACAATTGCATGAATGGCTCCCATGTTCTGTGGAAGCCGTCGTCTGACCCTCGG
The DNA here is from genome assembly GCF_902713615.1 of Scyliorhinus canicula. Taxonomy (NCBI): domain Eukaryota; kingdom Metazoa; phylum Chordata; class Chondrichthyes; order Carcharhiniformes; family Scyliorhinidae; genus Scyliorhinus; species Scyliorhinus canicula. Next base: position 8,669,078 of record NC_052150.1, on the reverse strand, counting down.
ATGGCGAATTTGATTTTCTCCATTTGGAGAGATTCCGAGAGGTCGGACAGCCAGTCTGCAGCTCTGGGCGGTGCTGCTGACCGCCAGCCAAACAGGATTCTACGGCGGGCGATCAGGGAGGCAAAGGCAAGGGCGTCCGCCCTCCTCCCCAGGAATAGATCTGGCTGTTCTGAAACCCCGAAGACCGCCACTATCGGGCATGGCTCCACCCTCACCCCCACCACTTTGGACATAGCCTCGAAGAAGGCTGTCCAGTACTCCACAAGTCTGGGGCAAGACCAGAACATGTGGGCGTGGTTGGCCGGGCCTCTTAGGCACCGTTCACATCTGTCCTCCACCTCCGGGAAGAACCTACTCATACGGTTTCTTGTTAAGTGGGCTCTATGTACCACTTTTAGTTGCGTCAGGCCGAGCCTTGTGCACGTGGAGGTGGAGTTGACCCTACGCAGTGCTTCGCTCCAGAGTCCCCACCCTATCTCCATCCCCAGGTCCTCCTCCCATTTCATTCTTGTTGCGTCCAGTTCGGTGTCGTCCCTTTCTACCAGTCGGTCATACATGTCGCTACAGTTCCCTTTCTCTAGGATACTTGCATCCAGTAGGTCTTCCAGTAGTGTCTGTTGTGGCGGTTGTGGGTACGTCCTTGTCTCCTTTCGTAGGAAGTTTTTGAGTTGCAGGTACCGTAGCTCGTTCCCCCCAGCTAGTCGTAATTTCTCTGTCAGTTCGTCCAGCGTTGCGATCCTGTCGTCCGTGTATAGGTCCCTGACTGTCAGTGTCCCCCCGTCCTGCCTCCACCTTTTGAAGGTAGCATCAGTCAGTGCTGGTGTGAACCTATGGTTGTTGCAGATGGGAGCCTTGTCCGACATTTTGGTCAGGCCAAATTGCTGCCGCAGTTGGTTCCAGGATTGGAGGGTGGCTGTCACCACTGGGCTGCTGGAGTGTTTTTTGGGTGGGGATGGGAGTGCTGCCGTGGCGAGGGCCCGGAGGGAGGTCCCCATGCAGGAGGCCTCCTCCGCACACACCCACTCGGCTTCTGGCTCCTGGATCCATCCCCTTACTCGCTCGGCTGTTGCCGCCCAGTGGTAGAATTGTAGGTTCGGGAGAGCTAGCCCCCTACTGGATTTTGTTTTTTGTAGGACCTTCTTTGGGATCCTAGCATTTTTACCCCCCCCCCCCCCCCCCCCCCCCCCCCCCCCATATGAACGCCATGATAAGTTTGTCCAGCACTTTGAAAAAGGCCTTGGGGATGTAGATCAGAATGGATCTAAACAGGAAGAGGAACCTGGGCAGTACGTTCATTTTGATCGTCTGGACTCTCCCCGCGAGGGAGAGTGGAAGTGTGTTCTATCTTTGCAGGTCCTTTTTTACTTCCTCTGTCAGGCTGGTGAGGTTCCATTTGTGGATCCCTTTCCAGTCATGGGCTATTTGGATCCCCAGGTAGCGGAATTTATTTCGGGCTTGTTTGAACGGCAGCCCCTTTAGTGCTGCCCCCCCCCCCCCCCCCCCCCCTTGCGGGTGTGTTGTAAGACTTCTTACTGTGCTCACCCCAGTCCAACGCCGGCATCTCCCCATCATCTGTAATTATCGCCAGCCCCACGGGATTTCCTCGGGTATGTCTGCGCTCCTCCAGTTCTGACGTCTTGTGTACCCTTGTTATTTTCATTGTTTCACCGTTGGTGACTGTGCGCCTTCCGCTCTGAAATTATCTCCTTCAAAGCTTTCCACCATCCTCCCCTCCTTAAATACCTCCTGGTTACACCAGGTGTTAGGTCACCTGTCCTACTATCTCCCTGTGCGGCTCAATGGCAAATGTTGAGGGCGGGGGGCAGAATTCTCTGGCCATTCTCGCAAGCGGGATCTTCCGGTCCCGTTTACGGCGGGGGTGGAATCAATGATGGTGGCGAGACAAGAAATCACGCCCCGCCCAAGGGTGGGCTGCCAGCTGCCTCCCGCCACTGAGAAACACGTGCAGTGGTGGTGGGGAGCTTGAAAATGCCCCTGATTGTTTGATAACACTCCAGTGAAGCGCCTTGAGACTCAGGGCATGAACTAAATGCAATTTGTCGTTACTGACGACGTTCGAAGACACTAAAAAGATCAGCCTATATCTCCTTCTTAAGTCTGAACTCTGCTGCCCTGAGGTTTTCTCTGGCAGACATAAAGAAAATCCGTGCCTTTTCCTGGAGTTGGAGGTCCTGTTGCTCAATGCTACAGAACCGATAGAACATAGAACATACAGTGCACAAGGAGGCCATTCGGCCCATCTAGTCTGCACCGACACACTAAAGCCCTCACATCCACCCTATCCCCATCACCCCTCGTAACCTTTTTGGTCACTAAGGCCAATTTATCATGGCCAATCCACCTAACCTGCACGTCTTTGGACTGTGGGAGGAAACCAGAGCACCCGGAGGAAACCCGCGCAGATAACGTGCAGACTCCGCACAGACAGTGACCCAGCAGAGAATCGAACCTGGGACCCTGGCGTTGTGAAGCCACAGTGCTATCCACTTGTGCTACCGTGCTACCCTTATTCAGCATCAAAGGCAAAGGGGTCTTCCTGACTCTGTGAGAAAAACAGGCCATGCTGCGGCTGGTGAAATGACAGGGGAGAAGCTGTTTAAAATTCATGATCAGTCCTTTCCAAAATATCATTAGTGGTATTATTACAAGGCTGTCGACATTTTTTACAGTAAAACCTAATGGGGCAAAACATGTGTTGCAACCAAGCAATCTATGTTATGGAGAGGATGTAAAACAATCAGTGCACAAGTATGCAAACAATGACTTTACTACTCTTTGTTAAAACCAGTTTGGATTTTGAAGTTCAATGCACCCCTTGAATCAGATCAGTTGGAACCAATTTATTTCAGGCTACCCTGAGGGTCAATTTGAAAATTTCCTTTTAAGAAAAGATCAATTAGAATTGGCTTTCGCCTAAGGTACAAGCATATTGTCAAAACAAACAGCATTTTATTTTAAATAAAAGATCAATTTGAATTATTTCTTGCTTACAGCACAAACACTGCATCAGCTTAAATTAGTCGAAAAACATTGGGATACAATGCCCATGGCATTACTTCCAACCTGCTTTTTAAATTCTTAATTGTTGCCAACTATGGGAGCAACGCAGAGTTTCCATTTTAACTATTGAGTGCCGATTCCCGATGTATAATTGGGATAACTTCCCAACATTGCATTGCAGAAAAGGCTCCTATCCCACCGGGAGCCCACATCGGGAGTTCAGGTGCGCTGCGTATCATTTTCCAACCAGGAGCTTCGAAGCAAGACTTCCCAAAGAGATTGGAAAATTGGAAAATAAGATATTTGTAATACATCATCCCAGGAGTAACAGCGATTCTGAAATCCCTCACATTATTTCACTGGATGAGTGCAGCTCCAGCAACACTCAGGAAACTTGATACCATCCAGGACAAAACAGCCCACCTAACTGGTACCTCATCCACTACCTTCAATGTTCATCCCCTACGCTACCGATGCCCAGTGGCAGCGGTGTGTACCATCGACAAGGTGACCTTCGACGGCACCTTCCAAACCCATGAACACCATACAAAAAAAAACAAGGGTAGCACCCACATGGGAACACCACCACCTAAACATTCCCCTCCAAACTACACCATCCTGACTTGGAGATGCAGTAAACTTTGTGTTATGCGGCATTCTACCAACCAGGATTCTCCACTATCCAGAATTCCCTACCACCTGGAATTATGTACAAATCTGAACTTCTGAAATTCCCCCGATTGGAATCGCCGCTGTACCAACCGGAAGCGATTGCAAAGTTATCGGGAATCTGTACCTGTATATTGTCTTATTTTATACTTTAACTTATGCTTTAATGTACATTGAAGATCAGAAGTAAAAATAATACTGTTTGTTACTTCCTTGTTACTTGATGCAAGTTCATGCCACATGTCTTCCATTGATAAATGGAACTCTCTGTTAACTGCATTCTTGATTAACCAACAGCATCCAATCCCTACGCATGCTGAATAATAAGGATTTTACTCTACCTCACTATTCTTTCACTGCGGCTGGGTCACAATCCTGGAACTCCCTCCCTAACTGCACTCTGGGTGTACCTACACCATATGGACTGCAGCGATTCAGAAGGGAGCTCACCACCACCTTCACAAGGATAATGAAAGATGGGAAATGAATGCTGGCCTAGCCAGTGATGCCCGTGGTGTTCTTTATGTTGCTAAATTCAGGATGGTTGGCGTAGTGTTCACAAAGACCACAAAATAGCTTTAACCTGAACACAGCTATAAATTTATTAACACTACTAATTTGGATTCGCCACATACTTCTAAATAATACAGTTGATTATTAACTACACTCAGCTGCAAATAATCTTTACACTGTCATAAACTATGATCTTCTCTTACTCACACTATCTTTACTTCTGTCTGTGTCTAGCTAACTCTTGCACTGCTCTCTCCCCCAAGGCTTAGCATCAATGCATTATATACTTGTAGCTGTGGCTCTCTCTGGTGACTTCTCTAGACATTACATTGACCCTTGCAGTTCTTACAGTTATGATAATATCACAATGCCCACATCCTGTTAATTAATAAGATAAATTCCCAGTGGGAAGACCATGCTCGAAGGCAGTGTTGAGTTGGAGATAACAACACTTCTTATATTTCCCAACCTGCAACCTGCAATTGGTTAAGCCTGGATGGGGACTCAGAGCAAAGTAAACAGAAACCGCAGAAGCTTCTAGAAGTGGAGCTGTGAGCATGAGTGCAGGCGTTTTGTGACTGCAGAGACTCTTTCAAACACTTGCAAATATGCACTTAGAAATTAGTGTCGCCCCTACAACAAGGCCACCCGTGGTTCCCACAATGGCTGCACAGAGATTTGCATTGTGGTGACTTGAGGAGCTACTTCTGAAGAAAATGGAAGAGCGATGGGGAAGGGCTGTAATCCTGTTGAATTGTGAAGGACCCCAGCACGAATGGCCTGTAATTCCTAACCAATGACCTCTTTCATTAAAATCAGCCTCGATGGCCTGTTTTTGTCATCGTAAATCTCTGCATATGGCTGACCTCAGGCTTGTTTCTTTGACCTTGGGCCTCTGTCAGTTGCTCCTTGTGTGCACCATGCCTCCCAGTGTGTGTAACCCTCCTCTCAGCTGCTGTGAACTGACCGCTATTGGGAAACAGCCTTTGCAGGTGTAAAATTTCTTCCAATTGCCTTCTTTGGTACATGAAATGCCTTGCCTTGTGGGTTCCTGACAGGACTCCTTATCCACCCTGGGAAAGACTGAAGGAGGGCTGGAAGACACCAAAACACTGTCCCATGGCTTTCCCCCTCAAATTTCCGGGTCCACCGTACTGAACCCGCTTCCAATGGTCTGTACAAATTACCCCCTACACCTCTGCTGTCTGCTTCCTATCCCATTTAACTACTGCTTTTAAGAAAATATAAAAATCTATCAGTCTCCACTAACCCCCCACACTTAACACATCAGATTAATGTCCTTGTCCCAATTTATAGCCTCATCCCATCCCAACTGCATAGCGAGCTCCGGTCTCCTAGTATATGTCATAATATACACACAGGTATATGATGATGCACAGACAGGCAGTGATTGACACACAGGATGACCAATGAACACACAGAACACAGCAGCCAATCACCAGACAGGACACGGCCACTATAAAGCCAGAGGGCACTAGTTTTCCCGCTCTCTCGGAATCCAGCCTCTGGGACAGTCCGAGCCCGTGAGCAACAACTAGAACATCCACCATGTGGTAGTAAGATAGTCTGGTCAGGTTAGCCTCAGGTCTCCAGTCAACTCAGCATAGTGTCACTCCACAGTTAAAGTATGTTTAATAGTTAAGAGTTCAATAAAGTAGAGTTGCATTTCTCCAAGTGTTGGAAGCCTGTCTCTCTCACTGCTATGGTAAACGCAGTCCTCGTAGACCCAGCTTATCCAACACATCAGTATAGTCTGAATTTCTGTACTACTCCTCCAATCCCCTCAACTCCACCTTTCAACCCATCATTATCTCCCTGTCTTCAGCTAACCTGCCCTTTCAACTTTAGAATTGTTTTCCTAAACTGGTCTGCTTCGTTAACATCTCTCTCAGCTCTCCTCTTACCTTAAACACCCTCATGTGCACCCACTGCCACCTGGGTCGGAATTCGGCCATTGAGATTCACCTGTACCGCCAGCAGGGCATCCCCGGCCACCTGCGGGTTTCCCGGCAGCGTGGGGAGTTACAACGGGACATCCCACTGACAAGCGGTGGGAGGATAGAATGCTGCCGGCAGCGAACGCCACGCGCCCGGGAAACGCCCGGCTGGGGGACCACGGAATTCACCCCCCTCCTGGTCTCTCCATTCCTACTTTACCTCTCCACACTCCACAGCCCATCCCTGCCCTCCTCTCCCATCTCCTTTTATTGTAAATCTCCGTGTTGAAGGGTATGTACATGTATAAGCTTTTGTGAGATTGATGAGGCCAGTTGGAACACACCCCATCACTTCTCAAAACCTAAATTTGACTTGAGTTAATTGGATTTCCCACAATAATTGGTTCAGTTAATGCTTTTAGTATATATCAGCATAGGACACTGAGTTGAAATTTGCAAACATTGCCCAAAGTAGCCTCAATGTTGGAAGTGGCAATTTGCTACAGTGTATTAAGTGGGAATAAATTTATTGACAGTCTGCTGATAGGTTTCATTTACAGTGTGCTTTGCAACAAGAAGGGCAAATGTTTCCCAAGACAAGAAAAGAGTTGTGCTTTAGAAATGTCTTTCTGGGCAAAATTCTACATATCCCTGCCTTTGTCAATGCACATAAAGCTTACAAGATGCATTTCAGCAATTCGCCATGGCTCCTTTCACAGCGCTTCCAAACCCACAACCACTGCTACTAGAAGCACAAGTGCAGCCAGGGAACACTACCGCCACCTCGGAGGTTCCCAGCCATGCCACTTCAACACCCTGACTTGGAAATATATCGCCTTTCCTTCACTGTCGCTGGGTTAACATCCTGGAACTCTCTCCCTAACAGCACTGTGGGTATAACAACACCACATGGACGGCTACGGTTCAAGAAGGCAGCTCGCCATCACCCTCTCAAGGGTAATTAGGGATGGGCAATATATTCTGGTCTTGTTAGTGACCCCCTCATCCCAAAAGCCAATTAAAAAATGCAGTGTGAAGGGACGCTGATGTCACGTGCTGGTAAAAATTAAGATGCTTAATTCTCCCTCCGGAGATTTCCTAATTCAGAATGGTAAGGTAAGGTAGTCTCTACACGGGGGTAACAAACTGAATGGAGAGTGATTTCTCACTGGTGCCACGCATCTTCTACCTTACTGTAATTATAACAACACATTAGCAGGATGTGGAGCAGTTTGCATGTATAGGTTATACCGTCAATTCACTGTGAGACCGTGAGAACGAGTGAACACTAGGCTTTAATATCCATGAACTCACCAGCCAGAGTCGGCTGTACAAATGAGTACCACCCACAGGTGGCTGGACTATATATGGCCCCGGTGAGGGCGGAGCCAGAGGCGGAGCCCACCAGGGGTTCCAGTACAGTACCTGGAAGTAGACCGTATCCTCACTTCCAGGTCATTACTGTATACAGACAGCTCATGCATTAGGTGAATACATTCACCACATTATATTAACTGGGGAAATGGTGTTTGACAGTCAGAGACCTCGGATAACGCAATGGGAGAAATTTACATTGTAACTACAAAAATGCCATTGATATTTTCAGGATATTTCTGAAGACTCTGATAATTGTTATGAAGCCTTTTCGCTGTATCATTTGCTTCAAATAAGCAGTCTTGGTCAAAGATCCTAATTTGAAGAGGAGTAAAGGTTATTTCCCCTGGTGTCAGGCCTCATTACTCATTCAGTACAACCATGGTCGTTCTTCTCCCTCAGCTCCACTTTCCTAGACCATTAGCCCATAAGACATAGGAGCAAAATTTGGCCACTCGGCCCATCGAGTCTGCTCCGCCATTCAATCATGGCTGATATTTTCTCATCCCCATTCTCCTGCCTTCTCCCCATAACCCCTGATCCCCTTATTAATCAAGACCCTATCTATCTCTGTCTTAAAGACACTCAGATTTGGCCTCCACAGCCTTCTGCGGCAAAGAGTTCCACAGATTCACCACCGGCTGGCTGAAGAAATTACTCCTCATCTCTGTTTTAAAGGATCGTCCCTTTAGTCTGGGATGGTATCCTCTGGTTCTAGTTTTTCCTACAAGTGGAAACATCCTCTCCATATCCACTCTATCCAGGCCTCGCAGTATCCTGTAAGTTTCAATAAGATCCCCCCTCATTCTTCTAAACCGCAACGAGTACAGACCCAGAGTCCTCAACTGTTCCTCATACGACAAGTTCTTCATTCCCGGGATCATTCTTGTGAACCGCCTCTGGACCCTTTCCAAGGCCAGCACATCCTTCCTTAGATGCGGGCCCCAAAACTGCCACGTGCTTAACAATAAATAATCATTCTGGTTGAACACATTCATGTTCTGTGTGTATCTTCGTCATTGTGGGGAACCATGGAAAGCAACATGGTACTGGATGTAACCGGTTACATCCTTCAGAATTATGTATGTTTCAATCAAATTGCCTTTCCTTCTTCGATATTTTATATTCTGCCAATTCAAGAAGCTGTATTGGACAAGTCACTCATTCCTGCTGTGGTAATGGGACATTTTCTGATCTAAAGTGGAGAGGAGTCACATTGAGGAAAATCAATTTTATTTTTCGTCTAGGTTCTCTGATCAGAAATTAAATAATAGTTCCATCTGTTCAGTTCTTAAACCACCAGCTGTTTAACATGGGCAGGATAGGGCATAATCAAATCACTGTCCAACACACAGTCCTGGAGTTACTGTGAGCTTTTCTCGGCACCACATTTTCGGAAGGATACAGTGGCCTTGGAGAGAGTGCAGTGTAGATTTAACAATGCCTGGACTAAAAGGGTTAAATTACAATCATAGGTTATAGAAACTAGGGCTGTATTCCCCAGAATTTAGAAGGCTAAGTAGTGATCTGATCAAAGTTTCCTGTAAGAGTCCTCCCTGTTTATTTCCTTTGTTCCCATTTATTTTCTTATTTTTGGTCCGTGGAAGTCTGTTTGGCTTCCTCCACACTGGCAACTGGTGGGTTGGCTAGGGGTAGTGTTCGGCCTGAGAACAGTCAGCGATTGGTTCCTGCCAGGTGGCTTTTTTCGGAGAGAACCTGCCAGAAGCCTTGAGACCTGTTGTATATTTTTCCACTGTTAATAATAAAAGGTTACTTGTGTTGCCATTTCACAAACCTGGTGATTGTAGTCAATTTAACTCAACCAAAGCCATGGGTATTAATATAAAAATCGATCTTCACCTGTGTGGTGACTCCGGGTCAAGTGGGGCTGGAATTGGGCGCGCACTAGCCCAGGGTGTCGTGACCTTCCTGAGATATTAAGGGAAACAGAGTGGGAGGCGATATTTCCACTGGCCAAGTCTAGAGGGTTAGTCAAAAAATCTGAAGTTAAATGAGGAACAGTTCTGCACACAAAGTGCATTGTGTTCAAAGACAGCAGTGTTTCTTCACTGTCTCAGTGAGGGGCCTTTATTGAACTCATCGAACGTAGCAGCCTACAGAGCACGTATCACATGACAGAGGTCACATGCGACAGCAAGGCAGCTAGGACATGTGGTGCTGTTGCCTTTCAAAAGCCAAGCACAAAGGGTGGGAGAAGTTTGGGAATCTCTTCCGCCAATGGAAATTGAAGGTAGATAATTTTTTAAAAATAAAACAGAGATTGCTACATTTCTGTTAGTCGAAGGTATTAAGGGATAGGGAGCAACGGTGAGCATTTGGAGTGAAATCACAGGTCAGCCGTAACCTCACTGACTCGAGGGGCTGAATGGCCTTCTCCCATTGTGTTCCTCTGCCGTGGTGCTGTGAAAAGTGGCTGTTTGAGTAAGGCTCGTGGCACCAACCCGGTTTGAAAAGAAATTGCTTCAGAGGATGTTTCAAACCGACATTTGCAGGTGGCCGCACTTCAGCTGAATGCAAAGCGACAATGAACACTCCCACCACCCAACACTCCTGATTTCCAATGGAACTTTGCTTCATTCACAACACGGAAATGAGGAGTTCTCTTATTTTAAATGAAGCTGTTTCAGACGGTTGACAGGTGGTTTCCAGTCTTCTGAATTTGCAACTCAAGCAACATTGAGTGGAATGTGAATTTCCCCTGCATCCTCCTTCAGTTCTCTGACTGAAGGCAGGTCCTTGGCAGTTAGCTGCTGTCACAGCAAAATGCTGTGATGTTATTCTCGGGGGTAGGTCAAGGGGGCAGGCCCGGAGTCTACCCAGCTAAATGGGGATCGAACCCTGTGCTGTTGCCACAATCCTGACCCACATGCTGGCCGTCTAGCCAACTGAGCTCAATCGGGCCCCAACAGGAAAACAGATTTCTTTCCGCAAAGGACATTAGAGAACCAGGTGGATTTTTTACTACAATTGACAAAAAGGTTTCCTGGTCACCATTCCCCAGACTAGCTTGTCCATTCCAGTTTGTTAATTGCATTTAAATTCCGCCACCTGCCCTTCTGGGATCTGAACTGCTCCACATTACACAACATAACCTGGCTTTAGGATTACTAATCAAATGCCGAGCACCACTATGCCACTGACACCCCCGAAGCAGTCCTTCCGGCGACTTCCGAAGCATCGTTCCCAGAGCATGTTCCCGGTTGTGATCATCCAGAGTCCGGAAGGTCTGGACCTGATTCTTATTTTTCCATGTTATTTACAGTGAGAAGGGTGAGTAAATGGTTGAAGTTCATATCAAAACACTGGCTGCGTGCAGACTCCATGTGCAAAAACTGTAAGAATGTTTGCGAGGGAGGAGCAGTGAAATTAACTTCTGGATTTCAGCGCTTCACTGTAAATGTGTGGGTGCTAGAATCATGGACAGTTCCAGCACAGAATGAGGCCACTTGGCCCACCGTATCTGTGCTGCCTCTCTGCAACAGCAACTCAGTCAATGCCATGATGATCCCACCCTTTCCCCCAGAGCCCTGCAAACTCTCTTTTGAAAGTCATGATTGGACGTCCCTCTTCCACAATCCTTTCCAAACCTGCCACCCTTACCCCACAGAAGCACAAGGCAGCAGACGCACGGGAATGCCTGCATGTTTCCCTCCAAGTCACTCCCCGTCCTAACCTGGAACCGTTCCTTCAATGTCACTGGATTAAAATCCTGGAATTCCCTTCCTAACACGTGTACTTACATCACATTAGACTGCAGCGGTTCAAGAAGGCGATTCACCACCACCATCTGAAGGGCAATTAGGGATGGGCAATGAAAGATCATCGGCCTGAAACATTAGTTCTGTTTCCCTCCACACATCCTGCCCGACTTGCTCTACATTTCTTATTTCGATTTCCAGCATTTTGTAAATATATGCCAGTGACCTGTTCCCAATGGGTTAGTTCAATTGACTACTCAGCTGGTTTGTGATGCAGAGCGAGGCCAACAGCGTGGTTTCGATTCCCGTACCGGCTGAGGTTATTCATGAAGGTCCTGCCTTCTCAACCTTGCCCCTCGCCTGAGATGTGTTGACCCTCAGGATAAATCACCACCAGTCAGCTCTCTCAAAAGGGGAGAGCAGCCTACGGTCCTCGGGGACTATGGCGATGTTCATTCACACTTACACACCTCCTGCCAATTGCAAATGCAGTAAAATGGGTACATGGCCAAGGAAGAGAGGAGGCTGAAAGGGTTAAAAGCCACCTTTCTCCTTCCCTGCTATCTTATACGGGCTATAGCTGGCATAAATAAATCCATGTTCCTCCTGACTGCCTCCAGTTTGCCTTGGCATGTGAGCCCCACATCCCCATTCACCCACACATCGCACTCCTCCTCCACCCTAATCCCTCTAACCCCAATGAAGAATGGCACAGGGACATAAACAGAAATGGTCTCTGTGACGAGGGAGAGACGTGCTTCCTTGAACAAAGAGAAATCGGGTGAACTGGAGCACAGCCCAAGTTAAGCATTGCCATGAAATTTGTTTCACTTCATTTGACATCCCAATAGAAATGAACTCTCAGGCAGAATGCAAACACTATGCAAAGTCTCCGTCTCACCATACTGTACCAACGAGGCATAAATCACGATCAGAATTCCTACCTACCAATTGACAGTTGTTGCAATAGAGTAATCACTTAATTAATTACAACTTAATTAGTCAATACATCAAAGATGATTTTGTGATTCAATTACTGTAGCTATGGTAGCATTTTTGTGCTTAACAGGGCACCAATAAGTTTATTTTCATAAGTTCTTATGCTCAAGCCATAAGTAGATAATCTTTCAACAAATTGAAACAAAACAACCTTATAACTTATTGAATTAAAGATTAAGGGCCATTATGTAGTCAGTTGGTTCTGCCACCTTCGGCCAGGAAATAAAAAGCAGATTATTCTGAGCCTGACCACGTGTTCTTTACAATTATAAGCCATACCTATGTCAAAATAAATTGTTTGTGTCTTTTCTTTATTGTTATTTTACTACACAAGCAACAAGCAAGAATTCCAGCGGTCATAACAAAACCTTCCTTCAGTTGAGTGAGGTCAGCATTGATGTGACCAATTCTGAAGGAGAGACAATATGGGACTTTAACATCCGGTCTGGCTGCAAACTCACAGGTGGGAACAATTCCTTTAACAATAATAATTATCTTTATTAGTGTCACAAGTAGGCTGACATTAACACTCCGGCACCTGTTCGGGTACACTGAGGGAGAATTCAGAATGTCCAATTCACCCAACAAGCACGTCTTTCGGGACTTGTGAGAGGAAACCGGAGCACCCGGAGGAAACCCACGCAGACACGGGGAGAACATGCAGACTCCACACAGTCAAGCTGGGAATCGAACCCGGGATCGGGCACCGTGAAGCAACAGTGCTAACTACTATGCTAACGTGCCGCCCATAAATTGACCAGTGATACCTTTTTCAGCCAGCGCACATGGGGGAAGAGGATTGGAATGAGAATCATCTGTTGCTGCTCTAGATGTTTGCAAAGGCCAGCATTGATACATGTCCTCTCACTGGTGATACAGCAAAATAAACTGGCACACAAGACCATAGCACTAGGGACGCGGGTTCAATTCCAGCCTCGGGTGACTGTCTGTGCGGAGTTTGCACGTCCTTCCCGTGTCTGCGTGCGTTTCCTCCGGGTGCTCCGGTTTCCTCCCATTGTTCAAAGATGTGCAAGTGAGGTGGATTGGCCAGGCTAAATTGCCCCTTAGTGTCCAAAAATGTACAGGTTAGGTGGAGTTATGGGGGTAGGGTGGGGGAGTGGGCCGAGGTAGGATGCTCTTTCGGAGCGTCGGTGCAGACTCGATGGGTTGATTGGCCTCCTTCTCTGCTGTAGGGTGTATATGGATGTGATACGGACGCTGCATTTTGCAAATATTTACATAATGTTTGTTAACAGGTGTCACAGAATCACAGAATAATGCAGTGCACAAGAGGCCCTTCGAATCTGCACCAACGCTTGTAAAACACCTGACCTGCCTACCTAATCCCATTTGCCAGCACTTAGCCCATAGCCTTGAATGTTATGATGTGCCACCTGCTCATCCAGGTACCCTTTAAAGGATGTAAGAAAACCTACCTCTACCACCCTCTCAGGCAGTGCATTCCAGACCGTCACCACCCTCTGGGTAAAACAACCTTTCCTCAAACCCCCCTGTATATGCGGTAACTGTTCTTATTACCGCTGCCACTGAAATATTTCCAGGAAACGTGATGCACAGACAAGGTATAGCCCGAAGAAGAGCTGATTAGTTTCTGGCAAAGATGTGAATCTAGACCTGGATCTTGGAATTATTTTTTTTTAAGTATCTGTTAATATTGAGAGAATTGGCTTTTGCTTTTCAAATGTCGTGGGTGGTTTTATTTATCATGTTAGTTACTTTAGACTGTTGTGGACTGTCTCAGCATCTGCAGGTGAATTTGTCACAGCAGAGCAGAGTTTTCAGAACAGGTTGTTGGATGCAGATTGCCCTGAAGCCTCATCGTTTAGATAGAAGCACTTACTAGAAAGATTTATTTCTCAGCCTTGTGGTTACAAAGCATTGACCAGGCAGAGAAAAGCCTTAAATAAGTGCAATGTAATTGCAATAACATTGAGTTTTAAACCACCTGGCAGAGGTTTGCACTCTGCTGAATGCTTTCTTCGTGTGTCTTACTATTTGTGATGAATACATTTTTGGTTTTCAAAACTTATTGAATGGCACATTGTCTTTGAAGATGTAGGCAAAATTGGGTGCAAGCAATTAGGCGTAAGATTGTTTCCTGCAGATCCATCATTTCATGTGGTCACTCATTTAGATGACATTCAACTGTTCTTTTCTTTGCCCAGTGACTTTCTGATAGACAGCTGTTACACATGCATAAACACCGGGTAAGTGAAGAAAGACAGATTTCTTTAATAAGGAGTTTCATGGAATCATAGTAATTTTGCTGAAATGAGTCTTTCCAATTATAGTGCCTAATTATTCAATTATTCAATTATCCAAGTATCCAATTATTCTCCCAATAATTATCATACCATGTTGCCTTGTTCATTCTCAATGCACTTCCTTGTTCAAATACTCATCGAAGGGTTGGTTCTGCAAAGCCACTGATAGCCGGGGGTAATGCGATTTCTCCTTGGCAGTGTGTATGTGGCACACTGTGTCCAGTGGACACACTGCGCCCTCACTGGCATGTGGACAGGGGCCAGAAATTTGGTGCGTTTCCAGGTTATAGCGTTCGATTTACAAACATTTCTGTGGCCTCGGTAGAGAGGACGAAACTGAGATGGTCATGCTACCGCAGCTACCTTGCTTCAATAGAATAATCCCTCATTTTGGGGTGGGCCTCACCACAGCCTGCACGAAGAGGGTGATTGGGGAGTCCTGGGACATGTCGGAAAATGCCTTCTCAAGGTGGGCTTCTTAATCAGAGATTGCAGCACGATCGCACAGTGGTTAGCACAGTTGCTTCACAGCACCAGGGTCCCAGGTTCGATTCCCGGCTTGGGTCACTGTCTGTGCAGAGTCTGCACGTTCTCCTGGTGTCTGCGTGGGTTTCCTCCGGGTGCTCCGGTTTCCTTCCACAGTCCAAAGATGTGCAGGTTAGGTGGACTGGCCATACTAAATTGCCCGTAGTGTTCAAAAAGGTTAGGTGGGGTTATTGCGTTGTGGGGATAGGGTGGAAGCGTAGGTTTAGGTGGGTTGATCTTTCCGGTGCTGGGTTGATCTTTCCGGTGCGGACTCGATGGGCCGAATGGCCTCCTTCAGCACTGTAAATTCTATGTCAAAGTGTGTCTCTCATAAACACCATGTGTTTGGAACACACTTGAGCTGATTTTCCAGTCCCTCCTGCTCCAGGTGGATGGGAGTATGCACATCAATCCATGGGCATTATCCAAGAAGCGCTTTTAACGCTTGGAACCGACTTTTATGGAAGGAGAAGGAAAACTAAGAGGCACTTCACAGGGGCGAAATCAGACCCAGATTGACGTGAGCTGAATAAGGTACATGAGGACAGGCAGCCAAAATCTTCGCCACGGTAGCATAGTGGTTAGCATCAATGCTTCACAGCTCCAGGGTCCCAGGTTCGGTTCCCGGCTGGGTCACTGTCTGTGCGGAGTCTGCACGTCCTCCCCGTGTGTGCGTGGGTTTCCTCCGGGTGCTCCGGTTTCCTCCCACAGTCCAAAGATGTGCGGGTTAGGTGGATTGGCCATGCTAAATTGCCCGTAGTGTTCTAATAAGAAAGGTTAAGAGGGAGTTGTTGGGTTACGGGTATAGGGTGGATACGTGAGTTTGAGTAGGGTGATCATTGCTCGGCACAACATCGAGGGCCGAAGGGCCTGTTCTGTGCTGTACTGTTCTAAATCTAAAAGAAATAGGTCATGATGAGAATTTCAAAAGGAAGAGTGAGAGACGGTGCAATCTCGGTTTGCATTCGACTTGATGGAGTGAAGAGGAGAGGTGTACAGAAGAGAGGAGCACGCTTATTGTCGTTGCCTTTCTTCGAATTAGAAAACTGCCTCCTCGTTTACATGAAGGTGGCTGTATTGACTTAGCTGATGACCTCCTTCTGTGCAGCTTGTAACTGTGCTTTTATTGGAGATTGTGAATAGGAAGGCAGGTTTGTCAGACCTGCTGACCATTTCCAGCATTTTTTGTTTTTATTTCCAATTTCCCGCATCTGTAGTGTTTTCCTTTTAAGAAGAACACAGTGGTACTGCAGCAGCAAGGCAGACGAGGCTTCTTGTGGCTTCTTACTTGTACAAAAATAACTATCACCTGTTGTGAAAGAGAAAATGCTGGAAAATCTCAGCAAGTCTGGCAGCATCTGTAGGGAGAGAAAGAGCTAACGTTTCGAGTCTGATGACTCTTTGGTCATCGGACTCGAAACGTTAGCTCTTTTCTCTCCACAGAGGCTGCCAGACCTGCTGAGATTTTCCAGCATTTTCCCTTTCGTTTCAGATTCCAGCATCCGCAGTAATTTGCTTTTATCACCAGTTGTGAATCATTTGCAACTTTTCAAATGTTCACCACTCATCCCGAAACACCAATTTAAGGGCATTTTTCACAGGTGCATTTACAAAGGAGTTACACCTGCGCGTTTAAGAATTCTTAATCAAAGGTTTGGAACATTGAACATCTGGCAACCTGCTTCAGTGAGGGAGTTTTACGTAAATCAGCTGCAGATCGCTGGAATGATGAGCATTTTCTTTTAAAAAAAGAGAGGAACAAACCAGGTCAGTAACTGGCCTCGTGCCAAATCTCCGGTGAAACATCTGATTATTTACGGGCTGGAGATTTTAAACTGGTCCATCAACTGCCACAAAGGATGGAAACTAATGGAGGGATTCCCCAAATTGTGGCCTGGCCATTTTGTCCGTTATTCCTGGGCAATACCAACTTTTAAAGGGTTTGCAAACTTTCTGTATTAAAGCTATAATGTTCAATTTTTGGGGTGCAATCTAGGGTGCCATGTTGAGCGCTTGTTTCCCGGTGCTCACAGCGTTGAAGGGGAGTCCTCAGCGAGGAACACTCCTCCGAGACCATTCTTACTCCAGTTTCCTGCAACCATTCTTACTCCAGTTTCCTGCATTGAGGAACTCTGCTCGCCAGAACTCCTCAGTACAGGAGGAGATTGGGACACCAGTTTTAAATGACACCCTGATCTCTCGACCTCCCCAACGCGCCCCCCCCCCCCCCCCACTCCCCCAACTCACCTGTAAAGGGGTCTCTGGCCCTCCGCATCCCACCTCACATGGGCAGGGCGCCCCCCGGGACCCGTCCCTGGTGCAGGCACAATGTCAGCCTGGCACCTTTGCATTGCTAGCTGAGCACCCTGGCAGTACCACTTGGGCACTTTGACTATGCCAAGCTGACATTGCCAGAATGGCAGTTCCAAGGTGCCCAGGTGGCACCAACAGTGCCAAGGTGCCACCCTGCCTGGAAATCATCTCACCCCGGGGCCTCAGATCCCTTGGGAGATCCCCCTCAAGTGTTGTTCCGCCTGATTGCCCTGGGAACCAGTCCTGAATGGCGCTTGCCTAAGCTCTGAGGCAAAGGGGTTGTATCCCAATGCCTTGGGCAGATCAGGTGAGCTGCATATTAGAATGGGACTAGCTACTCACTCTAATATGCAGATTTGCCAAATATTGAACCCGCCATGTTTTGCACAATCCCGTTAGGTCTCGTGAAGGTAACTCCCAGAAGAGGCACCTCCCGGCATCTACCAGCAACGTCACACCTTCGGTCAGGCAGGACGCCACCAGTAGATCCCACCTTTAGTATCCAATCATCTCCGACAAGTCCAATGTACCTGGTTGCTCAATTATTCCTGCTGATCAGTCCAGGTGGTGGTTCAGAAACTGGGTTGCTTGATCCCTTGGCATCTGTCGCAGATGAGTGGAATAATGCAAAGTTTATTATTTTTTCTTTATTTTTTTCTTGGGATTTGGGTGTAGCTGTCAAGGCCAGCACTTGTTGCCCTTTCCTAATTGCCCTTGTACTTAGTGGCTAGCTGGACCATATGCAAGGGACAGTTAAACATCAACTTTATGTAGGTCAGACCAAATAAGGATGGCACACTTCCTTGATCCCTAAAAGGGTATCTGTGAAGCAGATGGGTTTTTATGGCAACCGATGATGGTTGTCATGGATACCATTGATGAGACTAGCTTCCATTCCAGATGTTATTCATTGAATTTAAATTCCATCGGTTGCCATGGTGAGGTTTGAACCCACAGCCCTGAACCTCTGGTGTCCCAGCCTAGTGACATTACCATGATGTCACCATCACACCTGCCCCCCCCCCAGTATAGAAAATGGACTTGTTGTGAGGTGGAAGTGGGCTGTAGCAAACATTACTCCAGGTATAAAAGCAAAATACTGCAGATACTGGAAATCTGAAATAAAATCATGAAGTGCTGGAAAATCTCACCAGGTCTGACAGCATCAGTGGAGAGAGAGAGACAGAGTTCCGAAGAAGAATCACATAAGGTGATCGGAGGTTATGGGGAGAAGGCAGGAGAATGTGGATGAGAAAATATCAGTCATGATTGAATGGCAGAGCAGACCCAATGGGCCGAATGGCCTAATTCTGCTCCGGTGTCTTATGGTCCCATTGGACTTGAAACATTGATTCTACCTTTCTCTCCAGGTTCTGCCGGATGAGCTGAGCTTTTCCAGAATCGCTTTTATGACATGAAGGCTGTTTGGGAGTAGAATAGACACCCATCCCATTGATACCTATAAGTTTATACTGTCCTTTTAAAAACACACTGCATGCATTTGATGTTATAAGTATTGGGTAGTATTGGAATTGATGGGACGGTATTGTAGCGGAGTAGTAGTGTCCTCACTTCTGCGTTCAAATTCTACTTCAGGAATTGATGGCCATAGAAGGTGAGTGAATAACGTGACCACACAGGTTGATTACCAACCTGTGAATCCCTCCAATAGGCCTGCTGGCAGGTGGTAAGAGAGGGAGAGTTCCCTCGTTAGTTATACTGAGGAAAGCAACAAACCACTGCTGTACTCAGCCAAGCATAATCGTGGACCAATCCAATGGAAGGCCATTGTAACCAACGTCCTCTTGGGGCATTGTACCTGAAGGAGGAGGATATATTATAATTAAGATAGGATGCCTCCGATTACTAATTTGATGAAAGGACATTGATTTGAAGCATTAGCTCTCTCACTCTCCATTGCTGCCTGACTGGCTGAGTATTTCTAGAATTATTCATTTTTTTTTCAGGCTCCCCACATCTGAAGGGATCGTTCAAACAAGACCAGGGTTTTGAACCTCTGGGTTAGGGGATGGTGTTGGTGAATGTGAACCATTGGGTAGGGTATGGGGTGTGGCAGGAGGAAGGGGAAAGAGTTGTTTTGCATGTACGTCTGCATACTGAAGCTTGAGTTAGCCATTGCAAAGGGGGAAGGCTACTATCTAAAGTCTTTCTGCCACGGTAAACTGCGTAAAACCCCTCAGGTTGCATGTTTGGCATGTAATGAATTGCAAATATTACCTATATTTGTAAACTGAATGGGTTTAGCATGTGATGAAATGGTAGCACAGTGTTTAGCACTGCTGCCTCACAGCTCCAGGGTGCCGGGTTCAATTCCGGCCTCGGGTCACTGTCTGTGTGGAGTTTGCATGTTGAAAATGAAAATGAAATGAAAATCGCTTATTGTCACGAGTAGGCTTCAACGAAGTTACTGTGAAAAGCCCCTAGTCGCCACATTCCGGCACCTGTCCGGGGATCGAACCATGCTGCTGGTCTGCCTTGGTCTGCTTTAAAAGCCAGCGATTTAGCCTGATGAGCTAAACCAGCCCCTATGTTCTCCCCGTGTCTGCGTGGGTTTCCTCCAGGGTCTCCGGTTTCCTCCTACAGTCCTAAAATGTGCAGGTTAGATGGATTGGCCATGATAAATTGCCCCTATTCTGTGATAAACAGATTTGAATTTGTACCTTATACAATGCAAACTTTGAATGGTTACTGAATGTACTTTTACAAATGTTACGAATAAAGTATTTTTTTTTGTCGGGGGTGGGGGGGGGGGGGGGGGGGTGGGTCAGCTGAGCTCTTTCCAAAAGTTCAAGGCACAGGATGGTAAGATGCAAGCACAGGGCTACGACTCAGAACATAGACCAGAGTCTCAACTCCTGGCGGTGTCTCTGATCCAACTGTGTGAGTTTCAGGTGAAATAAAACATGAGGCTGGCCGAACCCAGCATCAAACCCATCGCTGACTCTCCCATCACTCTCAGATTCTGTCAGAGGGTGAGAAATCAAACCGTGCCTCCTCCCCCACCCCCCCCCCCTGCTAAGAAATGAAATGACCGATAAATCTGCACAATTCCTTGTGCTCTCCCGGTCCCTTGTCACGTTAACATTTCACGAGCAAAAATAACCCACCAAAACACGGGATAAAAACCACACACTTGTCAAAATGTTTTTGTTTTAAATGCCTGTCGAGATTCTTGATCGTTGCAGGAGGTGAACCAATGATTCAACCAGAGAATAACTACATTATTCAAGAAACAAACTTAAATTACCTTCCAAGATTAGATAGTCAACAAAGGGACAGAGTGATTGAGCAGAATTTAAACTGCTGATTACCTCCATTAAATGCGATGTTTTGAATAGAGATGCCCCCCCCCCCCCCCCTCATTCAGAGTGATTTTTTTTCCCATTAGTGAGTTTTAAGACTCTCCTGAAATCCCAGTCGCGGTTATTTCACAAACTCCCCAGATATTCACAGCGCATCACTTGTGTGAGCTGGGGGCTGGGCCATACACACTCCCTACATCCCCCCCCCCCCCCCCCCCCAAATTGCCTGAATCATTCCAGTCAGCCATTCCAAACAGTGGAACCTTTATCCAGTCGAGAAATCCTTTGGCAGGGGTGGGGGGGGGGGGGGGGGAACTGTCATTCGCAAAGCAAAGCAAAATAAGAATAAAAATGACCCTTTTGGCGCCTGCTACTCGCCAGCTGCCTGGCTCTGTGTGTGTGTGTGCGCAGCCTCCCTGATACCTTTACAGGGCAGGATTACAGCTTCTGAAGCTTGCTACTGTTTCCTTAACGATTCTTCAGCGCCCTTGTTCTTCATTCCGTCTCGTTTGCTGCCCTAATTAATCCGAATTGGAGTTTCCCCCTCCCTCCAACACAGCCCAGGCAACAAGTCAGAGCACCCGCGGTACGTGACAAGCCATGGCAAGAGCTGGCATGAAGGGCTGGAGGCGACAGAGGGAAAGCCAAAAAGTGCTGCAAATCTGGACGGAGTGTCAATAAAACCCCAAGCAAACGTTTCCATTTCTCTGTCGCAGTAAAGGACGCGGAGGCAATGTTTGCTTCGCATTTGGGGACGAATGATGGTGTCACCAGCAAAAAAAGGAAAATGCTAAAACGCTCCATTACCTTAACTGTCACCTCCTCCTGCCAATTTTCACACCTCCAGCAAACACTCCAGCCTCCTGCCCGCTGAGGAATGGACAAGTTGTTTCCGAGGGATGGGATTTGGGAAGGTCTCTCTCTATCTGTCTCTCTCTCACTGGTTGAGCGATGCCTGGCAGCTGGGCAGAAGCACAAACTTTCTTATCCACCACCTCTCTCTCTCCCCCACCCCCTGGATCTTGCAGCTTCTACAACTGTCTCATTGCGCCTCCCCCCCCCCCCCCCCCCCAGTGTCAGGGGCACTTCACTCTCTAAACGCTGGAGTAAATTGAATTGGCCAATTGGTACCAGCAAGCGCACCAGCTCCCCCACCCCCCTCTCCCTCTCCCCAGGAGTTATCCGCACAGAATTGTAATGATCACACAGCTGGTCTGCCCGCGGTGTCGGCCCTCCACCTTCCCTTTCACTGGAGAAAGTCAGGGGGAGAATATTGATTGATATTTGGAGTGGGGCAGATCAGAGTGGGGAACTGAGTTTGCAGATCAGAGAGGGAAACGGGCTGTGAGCGAGCGAGCTCCGAGGAGACAAGTCCTTTAACCCTGTCAATCCTGCAGTTTGACAAAACCCAGATCACACCAATCGATCCAGTGCTGGTTTCAATTCATATTTCTCCTTAGTGCATAAAGCCAGCCGCTTGCTTTTCATCATTACACACTGACTCTGACTTAGTTGCAACGTGCTCCACAAGTAGGAGCTGAAATTAGATTTCCCAGCCCTCTCTAATGTATGCAGTTTATAACACTCCAGCTGTTTTATAATTAAATAACTTTAGAATTCAGTGAAGCTTTTTCGCTTTCATCAGCATTTTCCTTTAAGAGCACATTAATATTTCCAATTCTGCCAATTCCGTGATGTTTCATTCTTCGACAGACGGGCACTTTTTGAAAATGCCTTCCAAATGACCACATTGATCTGAGTATCTCCGAATCCTGCAATGCCACTTGTTTATTGGCTAAGTAGGGGATGAGTGTGCACCAATAGCTGGAGGTGCTGTGGGGGGGGGGGGGGGGGGGGGGAAGGGAGAACAATGACATATCTCGAGTCTCTTGTTCTTTGGCAGTCCCTCAGGATCAGGGGTGATTTGTTTCCACTCTGGTTGGCTGGATTCTGCGATGACTGGATTCAGGGCAGCGCGGTAGCACAAGTGGCTAGCACCGTGGCTGTGAAGCCAGGGTCCCAGGTTCGATTGGCTGGGACACTGTCACTGTGTGGAGTCGGCACGTTCTTCCCGTGTCTGCGTGGGTTTCCTCCGGGTGCTCCGGTTTCATCCCACAGTCCAAAGATGTGCGGGTTAGGTGGATTGGCCGTGCTAAATTGTCCTTAGTGACCAAAAAGGTTGGGGTGGGGGGGTTATTGGGCTACGGGAGTAGAGTGGAAGTGAGGGTTTAAGTGGGTCGGTGCAGACTCAATGGGCTGAATGCACTGTATGTTCTATGACTGCACGGTCTGCAGACTCTGCTGTCTACGGGACAGATGGGGCGGGATTCTCCGCTAGCCGGCGCCAAAATCAGGAAAAGTGATTGGGTGGAGAATCGGTTCCGACACTGAAATCGCCAAGTCGTATTACCCCAGCCCCTCGACAGCGGCGTCAATGCATTTCACTCCGCATGTGCAGTAAACACCGTTTGCATATCATTAGCGGGCCCGATCCCCGGCACTCTCTGGGTTTTCTGCGATTCTCCGCCTCCGATGGGCTGAGTTCCCGACGGCGTGGTTCACTTGTGCTTTTAAAAACCGGCGTCGTGACTGTTGAGGGAGAGAGAGGGGGTACGGAAAGTGTCCAACATGGCCATAGCTTGCTGACAGTTGTGCCACTGGCTGGGGGGGGGGGGGGGCTTCTACCAGGGCCAAGGGGAGTAGTGCGAGGTTGCCAGGGGGTGCGCGGGGTGCGTTGGGGTGGACGGGCAGGCAACACCACTTTTAACTTAGTGGGTCATTTAGGTGTCCCACCAGAGCACTTCCCTGTGTGCCCCCTGGCCCCAGCCAACCCATCAGCTGTGTGGGTGCACTCCAGCACATCCAGTGCCATCTTGTTGGCTGGGATGAGTGTGAGTGGGGAGTGTAATGTGTATGTGCGGCTGCAGCTTGTCAGCCTCCCGAGTGTCAGTCACGGACCCGGCGAGTCCCGCACCATTTCTCATTGGAATCGATGGTGTTCCACACGGCACCAGTGCTAGCCCCTCAACGGTAGCGGAATCGGCCCAGCTGCGGCACCAGTTTCTCTATCGTAAAAGTCCACGGATTCTACGTTGGCATCAACATTTAGTCTCAAAAATGGAGAAACCCGCCCATGGTGTTTGAAGGTTTGGGGTAATTTGGAAGTTTTGGAGGTTTCTGTGCTCCCTCCGAAGCCTCGACATTGCCTCTGCATATTCCCGACAAAAAACTCTCAATGTGCTCAGTGTCTTCCCGAATGAACCTTCTCCATTTTGGTCGGTGGTATTCCGGGGACTCCCATTAGTGGATGGGGATGTCTGACTATTCCAGGGATACCCTGAGGACATCCTTAAAGATGTACCGCTGTCCTCCAGGGAGTCTCTTGCAGTGACCGTGCTCCAAGTAGCGCAATTGCTTCAGGAGTCAGGCAGACGAGTGACATGTCCCACCCAGGGGAGCTCGTTTCGGATGATTAGCCTCTTGATGTTGGCAGGTTGGCTTGGACGAGTTCGCTGCTGTCCGACCAGCTCTCTAACCATCGGACTTGGAGGATCTTATAAGGCGTCAACTTGAACAACCTATGGTGGTGGCTCAAAGTACCAAGGCAGCATCGAGTATGACTATTGTATGATTGACAATCAAGGCAAGAGTGGCATGAGAAAAAAACTTCTTATCCCCAGTGACCAGTTAGGATCTGGAATGCCACTACCGGAACGGATGGCGGAGGCAGATTCCCGTGCGGCTTTCAAAGGAGAATGGGATAAGGATCTGAGGGAGGTGGGGGGAGAATTGTACGGCTCTTGGGAAAGGGCAGAATAGTGGGAATAAAAAGCTAAATTGCTTTGCAGAAAGCGGACATGTGCTCAATGGGCTGAATGGCCCTTTCTGTGCTGTAACCAGTCTATAATTCTATGACTACATAAATTGTGGTTGGTTCTCGAAGCGGACGAATGATCAACACTTATTGTTACATCTGCTGTCTAACAGTATAGTGCAAAATCATTAAGCATTTACCTGGATATATCCCAGCAAAATCCTTTTCAATGTGTCTTAAGCTTTATATACAATATTGGTTCTCTCTTAAAGCTGGCACAGCGCTTGGTAAATGAGCTCTTTAGAACAACTGTTCAAACTATCCTGGATCCATATCGAAAAATAGAAATGCTTATTTTGCCATTATTGGATATACATTGCTGACAATACGGCAATGGAAGTCCAGATATTGTAGCAGTACAGCAACACCAGCTCAAGGGATGGTTTCATGGTTAAACGCCAATCTATAAAAGTTGCTGTTCGCATTCCAACGCTTCACTGTTAGTTTTGGGAAACAACATCTCCCCGTCTGCATCACTGTTGCAGTCCAATCTTTTTTGCCCTCTCTTTATTTCTCCTTCTGTCCCTGACTTGATATTGATAGAGCGGCTCCAGGGGCTCAGCGGTTAGCACTGCTGCCTCACAGTGCCAGTGACCTGGGATCAATTCCGGCCTTGGGTGACTGCGCGGAGTTTGTACTTTCTCCCCGTGTCTGTGTAGGTTTCCTCCCATAGTCCAAAGATGTGCATTTGCTGGATTGGCCATGATGAATGCACGGGATTATGAGGTTAGGGCAAGGGGAGTGGATCTAGGTAGGATGCTCCTTCGGAGGGTCGGTGCAGACCCGATGGGCCAAATGGCCTCCTTCTGCCCTCTAATGACTCCATAGATTCACCCACTCTAATTAAAACTTTCCTTTCAGTCCTCATGTTGTTTATTTCACAATCTGTCATTCTGATTAAGGAGATCCACTGCAAGCTCCCCTGTTCGCCCACACCCCGAGTTCATCTTGCTGTGGTGTTATCTGCTTGCACTTCCAGTGACTTGCCATGCAAAAAGTTGCAGAAACTTAAATGCATGAGATTGAGTCTAACTAGATGTTATGCTGCAGCAAATGGTGGGTCATTATCATTTTATTACCGCAATCTGTTTACTCAGCCTTTCGTTTGTAAATCAGGATAACGACACAAAGTGCTCAATCTGGTTCATGTGATTCCATGAAACAGACCCAGGGGGGTGAATGTCTCCAGAGATTTTCCCACTCATCTGTCATAACTTTGATGGAAAAATCACAGAAACTGTGGAACAAATACAGCAACAGCTTGCATTTATATAGCACCTTGGACGGATTGAAATGTCCCAAGCTGGTCTTCAGGATCATATCAAACAGAAGTTGATGCAGCCACACGAAGCAATATCAGGACAGATGACCAAAGGCTTGGTTAAAGAGGTAGGTTTTCAGCAATGTGTCAGAGGAGGAGAGCAGATAGAGGTGGAAAGGTTCAGGGAGGGAATTTGTGGCCTAGAAAGTTGACGATTTCTGTCATAAACGGCTGGCACAAAGTGACCAAACTGGTCTCATCCCAGTGATGTTCATGCATGAGAATTCAAACTGACAATGCTTTAAGAGTGATTTGTCTAGAAACCCTTTTCACAATCAAACTCTTGCATTCTTCTTGTGTCTGATGTCTTGCAGCATTGCCAATCTCAGGCCAAGCTGGCAGTCCAAGTATGTCGTTTGGTGGACAGCCATTAATCTTGTGGCACATTCCCGTAGGCCACCTTCATTCACAACATGGTGAACAATGTGGAGGGGGCGGCGGCGAGGGGTGGGGGGAGGGGGGGGAGGTGATGTCCTTGCATGGAGAGTGGATATAGACCATTATTTCTGAGGTTCTACTGCTGTGTCAATGACCAGATCTTTGTTGGGCAACATCGGTGTCAGCCCACAGGTTGCGCCATTTGTCCAAATCCGCATTGGTCAAAGCATTTGCCGAGCTCCAGAACAATTTGCAAAACTTGCCGCACAAATTCGGGAGGTTCACATCACCAATTAAATGTGGAAGCTGTGTCCCATAGTTAAAGTGTGATTATCTGCAAGAACTGCCAACAATGGTGTTCATTTTCTTGTTCTCTGAGAGACACACGTTCATGACGAATTCAGTGCCTCCAAGCTCCACATCCTCGCATTCAAGATAACTGCTGCAGTGCACCACATGAAGAATGGCATTGCAACTTACTTATGACACAATCGAACTGCCTTTTCCATCTTTAGTGAATCATCTTCTTGTATTGAGGTATAGATAGAAAGAAAGACTTGTAACTTTCGCAACCATAGGACATCCTAAAGCATTTTACAATTAACTATTTCTTGCCTTGTAGTCACGGAGGGCGGCACGGTAACACAGTGGTTAGCACGGTTGCTTCACAGCGCCAGGGCCTCGGGTTCGATTCCCACTTGGGTGACTGTGCAGAGTCTGCACGTATTCCCCGTGTCTGCGTGGGTTTCCTCCGGGTGCTCCGGTTTCCTACCACAAGTCCCGAAAGACGTGCTTGTTAGGTGAATTGTGTAGTGACATGTATATATGAAGATATATAAAGGGTTAATGACTACATCATAGTGTAAGACAACCACTAGATAGCAGCACGAGATTCATGTGTGTGTCTATTTATATATATATATATATATGGAGTCAAAGGAGTTTGGGTCTCTTCGAACCAGGAGTGACCAGACAGCAGAGTGTTAGTGAGATATAGTATAGTTAGCACGTGTAGTTAAATATAGTTAATACTTATTCTGAATTACTTTATCACCAGTTATAGTTATGTAAGAGTGAACAAACTCAACTCAACATTATTTAATTTGTTATTCAATTAACCCTATTTGCTTTAAGTTGAATATTGGTGTTTTTTTTTGGAATCTAACCATCAGACCATTCTGGAAGTGAAAAGCAAAGATTAATGGCATAGTACCAACAAGCAATATAACAAATTGGACATTCTGAATTCTCCTTCTGTGTACCTGAACAGGCGCCGGAGTGTGGCGACGAGAGGATTTTCACATTAACTTAATTGCAGTGTTAATGTAAGCCTACTTGTGACAATATTAAAGATAACCTTTATTATAAGGAAACGTAGCACCCAATTGTGCACAGCAAGCTCCCACAGATAGCAATAAGATAATGATCAGATAATCTGCTTTCACAATGTTCATTGAGGGATAAATGTTGGCCAGGACATGAGGGATGACTCCCTGCTCTTTTTCAAAATAGTGTTGTGGGATCTTTCACTTCCCGAGAGAATAGATGGGATCTCAGTCTAATGTTTCATCCAAGCGATTGCACTCCCTCCGACAGCGTCGCACTTCCTCAGTGTTGCATTTAGGCTGGAGTGGGATTTGTATCCAAAACTTCGGGAACAACTTTGCGTTTTGTTTTTGGTACTTTAGAATTAATTCATTAATCTTTCTCCATCCAAGTATTTTTTAATTTAAATGACACACGTTGATTTATTTATTAGGGATCTGGCAGTGAAGCCAAAAGGGAAAGACTTGAATTAGCAAACATCTAAAATAATGAGCCTGGGTTAATGACTGCATCTCCACTGATAGTTAATTCAACTCTCTCACACATTGTCAAGCTCAGTAATTCCTCACAGCAGGTTCCGAGATGATGTCACCAGTGCTCGCTGTGTATCTTTCCATAAATATTTGTGCTCATTAGGATGAGGGGGCAAGGGGACAGTGAAAAGCAACTTTCCTTTTTTTCCCCATTTTTTGACGAAGGTGTCCGGAGGAAATAATCCCCAGGCTGTGCAGCACACAGCCAGATAGAGAATAAACTTCCTATCACGCTTCCCCAGCTGTGCACTTTAATGCCAGCTCGACTGCGCCATTGTGACATTCCTGTTTCCTACACCAGCTGCATTGCCCTGTCGAGCTCAGTGAAGTCGCTAATTTAAAATCAATTTGTTTCAAGTTGTGGACAGTTCTGTTCAATGAGCTTGCATCCACTAGATCTGGGTTGAGACAATTCAAGCCTGTTTCATATTCGAGATTTACAGCCTGTGAATTTACAGGAGGATACTTCCATTCCATCAGCACAGATCATGTATCCGCCCAGGCTCCTGTGTGCAAGGTGCTGATTCGTTGTTTGATTCAGTACTCTAATTGACTAAAGAGGCACGGTCCTTGTGGGGAAACATAGAACATAGAACAGTACAGCACAGAACAGGCCCTTCGGCCCTCAATGTTGTGCCGAGCCATGATCACCCTACTCAAACCCACGTATCCACCCTATACCCGTAACCCAACAACCCCCCCCATAACCTTACTTTTATTAGGACACTACGGGCAATTTAGCATGGCCAATCCACCAAACCCGCACATCTTTGGACTGTGGGAGGAAACCGGAACACCCGGAGGAAACCCACGCACACAGGGGGAGGACGTGCAGACTCCACACAGACAGTGACCCAGCTGGGAATCGAACCTGGGACCCTGGAGCTGTGAAGCATTTATGCTAACCACCATGCTACCATGCTGCCCTTGTGAGGGCAACCCTTTGAAGAAAACCTTCATTTTCTTTCAAACAGCAGCCAGCGAAACCGTCATTTACATGGCTATTGCCTTTAATGTAGAAAAATAAATGTCTGAACACACTACACATAGAACAGAACTTTAAAAATCTTAGTGAGCCAAAAAGAAGGAGATATAGGAAAGCTGGAAGGTCTGGTCAAAGAAGTACACTTGAAGGAGGCTGAGGAGCAGTATAGTTCAAAAGGGGTTTTCAAAGTCACATGGCTCAGCTAGCTAATTTTATTTTTGCGTTCATGGGAAGAGAGCACCACAGGCTGTGCCAGCATTTATTGCCTATCCCTAATTGCCCTTCAGGGGCAGTTAAGAGTCAACCACATTGCTGTGGGTCTGGAGTCACACGTATGCCAGACCGGGTAAGGACTGCAGATTTCCTTTCCTAAAGGACATTAGAGAACCAGATGTTTTTTTAAGACAATAATTTCACTGTCATCATTAGACTTTTAATTCCCAATTTTGTTTGAATTCAAATGTCACTATTTGCAGTGGTACCGTTCTAATTCAAAATGTCACTGGCTGAATAAATAGCTGCTGCTAAGCCATGAATCTCACCGATGTTACAGAGGAGCCAATGAACTAAGTACCTCTTTCATTCTTGTAGCCATATTCTAATATGTCTGGTCCACTTCAGCTCCTGGTCACCTAGGATTGGATTGGATTGGATTTGTTTATTGCCACGTGTACCGAGGTACAGTGAAAAGTTTTTTCTGCGAGCAGCTCAACAGATCATTAAGTACATGAAATGAAAAGGAAATAAAAGAAAATACACAATAGGGCAACTCAAGGTACACAATGTAACTACATAAGCACCGGCATCGGGTGAAGCATTCAGGGGTGTAGTGTTAATGAGGCCAGTCCATAAGAGGGTCGTTTAGGAGTCTGGTAACAGCGGGGAAGAAGCTGTTTTTGAGTCTGTTTGTGCGTGTTCTCAGACTTTTGTATCTCCTGCCCGATGGAAGTTGGACCAGTAAGTAAGCCAGGTGGGAGGGATCTTTGATTATGCTGCCCGCTTTCCCCAGGCAGCGGGAGGTAGATGGAGTCAATGGATAGGAGGCAGGTTTGTGTGATGGGCTGGGCTGTGTTCACGACTCTCTGAAGTTTCTTGCGGTCTTGGGCCGAGCAGTTGCCATACCAGACTGTGATGCAGCCAGATAGGATGCGTTATATGGTGCATGTGCAGCATCATATTGTTTGTGACACTAGCTGACAACTCCAAAGTGTTATCTGCGGCTCAGTGGGTAACATGCTTAGCTGAATGATTGAGGGCTCAAGTCTTCCTACTTGGGCTCAAACACAAAAATTAAGGACGATACGTCCGGTGCAGCACTGAAGGAGAGCTACACTGTTGGAGGTGCTGCCTTTCAAATGAGATGTTAAACCTTTCTGAGGTGGAATTAAATGTATTTGGAAGCAGAGGGGTGGAGGTATCCCCGATGTCCAGGGCAATGCTTATCCCTCAACCCTCATAATGAAAAACTGATGATCGGCTTATTACCTCATTGCTGTTTGTGGCCTTGGATAGGTGTCACACCTCCACCAGCTTCTGCGTTCCCAGTGGTGCTGCTGAGTACTGAAGAACTGCTGGATTCTGAATGGTCCATGATCTCAGAGGAGGCCCCATCGCTGAGCCTATCAGGTGTCTGTGAGTCACATGATGGAGCCGGTCTTCTCAAAAAGAGGCAATGCTGTTGTCCTGCCAGCTCTTCAGCTGGCAGCTGAGATGCCCGTTCCTATCATAAGACTCTGCCCATAGAGTGTACCAGTAAATAAGGTCAGAGTAGGGAAAATGGATTTAAGCTGACAGAGGGGAGATTTAGATTTCCAAAGATAAAAATTGCGGCAATAGAAATGTATATTGATGCTGATAGAGCTGGGTGGAACAGGATGGCACAGAGAGTTTAACTGTAATATTGCATCAGAGACTGACATCCATGCATGGAATAATAGTTACAAAAATAAAATTGAAGTCACTTCCTCTGAATGCATGGTGCATCCGTAATGAGATTTATGGGCTATTGATGAAAGAGGAGACATGTTGTTGAAGCTTTCCTTTTGCACTCATCAGGACAATTCACAAAAATGCCAAATGTTAAGGGAACAACAATTTATACTGCATGAGAAGAGAGTGCTGATTGTTTAGCAAGTGGACTCTGATAGGTAGAGGTGTTGCCATGGAGAATGTACCAGTTAGCTGATAGCTGGCAGGTGACTGCAAAGCTTTGTTTAAATTCAAACCAGGCAGGCTGACTACCTTTGGTCAAGGCATGGACCTGTAGAATGAACCAGAGAATGACTGCCGCCTCTTTTGTTTAGTTGTAAAAGGCCACAATGTGTGTGTACATGTTCTTTGTGTCTGCAAAGGCTCTCTTCTTTCTAGTCAGAAAGAACATGTAGATTGCATCTTTGTCAACTGAACAAAATGTGTCTATTTTCAGCGATACTCAAATTCTGCACCGTCAAGTGGCAATTGATGAATTAGCGGCACAAATAGAGTGAAATGGTTTGGATCTAATCACCATTACAGCTATATGGTTACAAGGTGACCAAGACTGGGAAATAAATATTCCAGGGTACACACCATTAAAAAAAATATAGAGAGAATGGTCGTTGAATGCATAGGCAAAAAACATTAGTGGGTGTCATATATAGACCCCCAAACTGCAGAGGTGATGTTGGGAAATGGCATTGAACATGAAATTAGAGATGCACGTAATAAGGGAATATG
This sequence comes from Scyliorhinus canicula, assembly GCF_902713615.1. Taxonomy (NCBI): domain Eukaryota; kingdom Metazoa; phylum Chordata; class Chondrichthyes; order Carcharhiniformes; family Scyliorhinidae; genus Scyliorhinus; species Scyliorhinus canicula. Next base: position 8,637,247 of record NC_052150.1, on the reverse strand, counting down.
GGTGATTTTAATCTTCGCATAGATTGGGCAAATCAAAGTAGCCACAATGCAGTAGAGGAGGAATTCCTGGATGGTTTTCTTGACCAATATGTGGAGGAAACAGATGAATTCCTTACACTGTCTTTGGAATGCTCGCCCCCACAACGGTAACAAGCCTCAAAGCCATGTGACTGCTGGTCACCATTCTTTTCTGCCTCCGCTGCTCCCTCGCTTCGGGAAACTCAGGCGGGCATCGCTCCCCGCCATAACTGGTTCACCTTGCTTCGAAGCAGAGACAGGAGAAATTATCATGGTGAATGATGAAATGACAGAGACATTGAGCAAGTATTTGAGTCTGTCTTCACAGTAGAAAGCACAAGTTCTATACCAGAAATCGAAGATTAGCTCGGTGGCGAAAAGAGTGAGGATATTCAGGTAATTAATATCAGCAGGGAAAGAATACTGTAGAAACTGAATTCCAACAAATGCACAGACTTGATGGTCTACATTCTTGGCTTCTAAAAGAGATGCTGCAGTGGTATTGAATGTGTCGGCCATGGTTTTTCCAAATGCCCTAGTTTCTGAACAGTCCCAGCAGACTGGAGGTTACTAAGTGTAATGCTGGTAATGAAGAAAGGCAGGAGAGAGAAAATGAGGAACTACAAGTGAGCTAGCCTGACATCAGCCATCAGGAAAGTTCTGGAACCTATTATGAAGGAAGTCTTAACGATACACTTGGAAAAACATCGTTTTTAAAAAAGAAAATATTTTTTCATGGGATGAGGGTGCCGCTGGCTGGGTCAGCATTTATTGTCCATCCTTAATTGCCCTTGAGAAGTTGGTGGTGAGCTGCCTCCTTAAACCTCTGCAGTGCACGTGGTGCAGGTCCACTCGCAGTGCTGTGAGGGAGGGAGTTGCAGGATTTTGACTGAGCGACAGCGAAGGAATGGCCGATGTAGTGCAATCTGTGCGATCTCCATATGGTAGAGGTTTCTGATGTGATTGTAGAGACACAGAGGGCGGGATTCTCCATCGGCGGGATCCTCCGCTTTGCTGGCAGGGCACTCACGCCCGCAGATTTCCCGACATTGTGGGGATGCCCACAATGGGAAACCCCATTGGCCGGCTGCTGGGGCGGAGAATCCTGCTGCCGGGCGGGGGCGTGCGCAACTAAAAATTGGTGAAATGGGATGGACGATCCTGGCCAGGATGTTCAACTCCTATCTCCCTCTCTTCTGTAGCAATGGGAGTGTCAGTCCATTTGTTATAACCACATTAAATTGACCAATACTAATGTTTGCTCTTTAGTTTTTAACAAAACTAGTTTTTATAAAAAAAACCTTAAAATCCATGATGGGTCTATCTCCGTGTGTGGATCAAACCCCGCCTTGTCTTATTTCCATCAAATGTGGTCTTACAAAACAATGAAAAATGTTCTGATATTCTGGTATCAGAATGATATTGCAAAAAATGGTAACCTTAATGAGTGTTGACACAATGCAGAAATGGAAGCGTTGGATAATTATTTCTCCGCGTTTGTTTATTAGTTATAGCCAAGTGAGACAGACATCTTGCTTCGAATGAATGATGATCAATAGAGCAGTAATGAAGCTTCCGTGGAAAAAAAATAGGTTAGGGTAGTATTGTTACCCAACTTGATTGTGAAATGCTATGGAGTCTGAAGGTCAGAGAACAATGGCTGGACAGGGCACTAACTTAATGTGGTTAATTTTAGGGACCCACTCATTGGCAGCAGCTCTTACCCATCTAAATGTGATCTTTTATTGAAGTAATTTTTAGACCTTCTTGCCCGGGATCCATTTTTACCTAACGGCCACCCCTCAGGTTCCACGCCAACCGACCTTCGTGACCCACCATTTTCACTTCACTTTAATGTGACCACGTTTGGTCCTCACCATCACATCTGCTTTCCCATCCAATGTTGCGTTTCTACTAAGGACTTCAGCTGATGATTTAAGATCTCGCTGCAATCTTTGAAAAAAATCAAGACGTTTGTCCTCGAACTCGTCATGCTTGGTCTTCAAATGTCATTGAGGATTTGAGGGTTTTAATCTTTCATTTGCCAGTACTTCCCTGCATATAACACACATGGGCTTTGCATCATGATTTGCTGTGGCACAATTAATAAACCCACACCTCAAGTAATCATCTTTATGTTGCTTTGTTCCTGTTCTCAGCTTCTTCTTCATGGGTTGTTCACCAGAGGCCCTGGAGTTCACACCGGCACTGCTGGCAGCTGCAAAATGGAGGAATCTCTCTCACGCCCAGAGAACATGATGTCAAATTACGGGGCGCGTGACCTTCTCTCTGCCGTCACTTCTGGAGAGAAGACTCCATGGTATTCAAAAAGAATCTGTTCCTGGGACTGCGCACTCATGTCAGGAGGAAGCGGTCTGCCTCGCTGGGCTACTGGCCTGCGCACTGCTGAGAGAGCACGCATGCGCGCGGTGGCCAGCGTTCTGAAAGCCGGTCACAGCCAACATTTAAAAAAAACGGTTGCGGTGGTTGGGCACTTCACCTCACGATCGGGAAAGCCGCGACCAATGGCCCCGCAATCCTCTCGACAACTACCCGCGACCCACACGCCAGTTTGGACCCTGAGTTTGAAAATTAGTGTTTTGTTCCAGACTGATTCCTTTAAGGGACACTCATTAGGCAACTCGCTATCATCGAGAAGGACAAGAGCAGCAGATACCTGGGAACCTCACTACCTGGAGGTTCTCACCACCCCGACCTGGAAATATATCATTGTCGCTTTACTGTCAAAATCCTGGAACTCCCTCCCTAACAGCACAGTGGGTGTACCAACACCTCAGGGATTGTAGCAGTTCAAGAGGGCAGCTCACCACCACCTTCTGAAGGGCAGCCAGGCATGAACAATAAATGCTGACCTAACCAGCGATGCCCACATCCCATAAATGAATATTAAAAAATACTCAAGACACAGGATTACGGGTCAAAAGTTGTACAGCACAAACTGTCTAAACTGAATCAGGATCTGGATTGAAAAATTAAAGCACGAGCCTTCCTTTGTTATTGGAATTTCGGCTGTGTACAACCAATATAGCAGTAGCCCAAATGTGCACGCAGATCTAGAGCATTGTCTGCTCTGATACATTTATTTTTATTTGTTCTTGAGATGTGAATGTTGTTGGCAAGGCTGGAATTATTGCCGATCCTCAATTGCCCTTGAGCAAGTGGTGGTGACTCACGTTCCTGAGCTGCTGCAATGCCGGTACACCTGATGGCGACTCTTTTATTCCCTGTGCCTGAAACTGAGTGACGTTTGCGGAGGAACAGTCAAGCGACACCCACGTCACTGTGGATCTGTAGTCACGCGTATCGGCCAGGTCTGGTCAGGGTGGCAGACTTCCTACCCTGAAGGGCATCAGTTGGACAACAATCCAATAATTTATTGATCATTATTAATGATATTCCAGATTTATTAATTAATTGAATTAATTACTCATGTATTTATTGATAGACTGGCCAGAGGGCATCTGTCCTCACTAACAGGAAAAATGTCACTGTACATCAGGACTTTGGGATTCCTCCAAATTACACAAGCAACTCTCCAGGGTGGTAAAGTTACTCCGCAATGTGACCACGTTGTTGCAAAGACATCTGGGCCACAGCCTGGGATAGAGGCAGACTGCGCTCAACCTGAGTGCTGTATTTGATTCTGAGCTAAGCCTCTGACCCTTTATCCTGTCCAGCACCAAGACTGTTGTCATGTGAGAGTACCTTTAAGAAATGGATGTTTAAGCAATGTACCTTTAAGAAATGAAGCAGCTCATATTACTGAAGTGATGTCAGAGTGTGGGTGGAGCTGGGTTTTTTAGCTCAGCCATTTTGCAGTGTTTAGGTTTCAGTTTGAGGGAGAGCAGCTGAAAAGTGCCTGGCTGGTTTGCTGTGAGCTGCTTGAAAGGAAAAGCCAGTTTTGAGGAAAAGCGCTTGGGTATGTCTGTGTTTGCAGTGAGCTGGATCTGCTGTGATCTCTGCCATGAAAGACTATCTGTGAATCATTTGGGTGATTTAAACCCATAATAGTAATGTCTTTAACCTGATGTGTTTCTGTTTAAAGGTGTTAAGTCTTTTGGAAGTTTGAAGGAACATTTTGAGGGATTATTTAGTATTGTACTATTTTCGGGGTTACCTTTGAAGTAAGGGGTGGTAAATTATCCAATGTTTATTTAAAAAAGTTAAGTTGAATTCATGGAATAAACATTGTTTTGTGTTTAGAAACCCACGTGTCCATAATTGTAATGCCACACCTGGAGACCAAGCCGTGTGCTTCAAAAGCAACAATACATTAAAGGGAGAGGTTGGTTGAACTCCATGATACATTTTGGGGTTCTGAAAACACGGCTCCCATAACACTGTTAACTCCTGCCTCAGCAACAGTGCCCATCTCTGCCTCCAGCTCAGGCCATTTGCTGCTGCTGCTGCCTCTCACCTTGAGTATTCCAATGCTCTCCAGGTCGAGCGTTACACCTTCCACCTTCTGCTAGCGGATGCAAACTCTGCCGACCACATCATATCATGCACTAAATCCTATTCACCCCTCATCCCTCTCCTTATTCACCAACTCTCGTCCTGGCTGCAGCAATTTCTCAGATTTTAAATTCACAGCCTTGACCTACTCAAAATTCTGCAAGGCTACAACCCCTCCCCCCTTTGTTTGTAACCTTTTCCACCAATATGACCCTCTGAGATATCGACACTCTTCTACGTCCAGCCTCTCAATCTATCCCCAATTTTAATTGCTTCATGGCCAGTAGCCATGTGGTGTTCTTTGTGTTGCTAAATTCAGGATGGTTGGCGTAGTGTTCACAAAGACCAAAAAATAGCTTTAACTTGAACAAAGCTATAAATTTATTAACACTACTAATTTGGATTCAACACGTACTCCTAAATAATATACAGTTGACAATTACCATATAATCTACACTCACCTACAACTAATCTCTATACTATTATAAACTATGATCTGCTCTCACTCACACTAACTTTCCTTCAGTCTGTACTCCAACTAACTCCTTCACTTCTCTCCCCCACAAGGCTTAGCATCAATGTCTTACATACCTGAAACTCTAGTTCCATCTAGTGGCTGATCCAGACATTTCATTAACCCTTGCAATTCTTACATTTATGATAATACCACAGCCACGTTTTCAGCTGCCTGAGCCCTTATCGCTGGAATTCCCTCCCTAAACCTTTCCGCCTCTGGCCCTTTCCTCATTTAAGACGGCTACCTACCTTTTTAAGAATGCTTTTGGCATGTGTCCTAATATCACTTTATGCGGCTTAGTGTCAAATTTTGTTTGCACTCCTGTAGCGCCTTTTGGAGTCTATGTCAAAGAAGCTATATAAATACAGCTTGTTGTTGCAGCATTTGTACTTTCTTAGTACAATTGATGACTCCCTATGTATCGATGAAAGGTGGCTATGGGACAAACTTTGGCCAGATTAGAGTCAGCGTGTTTTTCGTGGATGGGATATAACTGGGAAATCCTCTGACACCGGCTAATTGCTTCCAAACCTGTGATGAAAGGGTAGCCAGTTGTGTTGTGGTTTTGGAATTTGAATAGTTAGAGTGGAAGTGATGCAGGATGTGAGTGGGGATGTTTTGATATCCGTGCTTGGGTTCATGATGTGCTTTTGTGAAATTCTGCACTGAGGGTGATTCTCATATAAAATGCACTCCATGGTGAACAAGGCAAACCTCCTCAACTGTTTGCAAACACCGAGGAACGTTCTTGGCTTTGTTAGTCGCCTGGGCCGTAAATTTGATCCACTGCCAACACTGTCAGGTGCACATTTGCCACAGGGCAAAGAATGTCTGAGTTGGGAGCTGAATGGGAAAAAAAAAACACAAGGTGGCTGAATTAATAACTGTTTAGCAGATAAATACAACATCCCGAGGAGCGTCCACTCAAGGGTGGGATTACTGTCTTTAGAGGTCAGAGTTCAAGCTTCACCCAATGGGCTGACCCTCTTTTATTTTTCTACGTCATGTTCCCATTCGGGGTGATGAGCAGATCCAAGTGGTTTAACAATGTGAGAAATAGGGAGCATGACCCTTTGACCCCTCAAACCTGCCCCGCATTCAACAAGGCCGGAGCTGATCTCCCAACTTCATTCCACTTTCCCATATCCCTTCGAGTGTCGTTGAGTCCGAAAATCTATGATGCTGGCCTTCAACACATTCAATGATCGCGCATCTCCGAGTGAAAACAAACTCTCCTCATCCCAGTCCTAAATGGCCAACTCCCTTTCTCTGCCACTGTGGGCTCAATTTTCATCTTTGAGACGGGTAGCGAGAGCAAGGAAATTTCCTGGCTGAGTGATCCACACGCGGGAGAAATTGCCCGCAAAGGTGAGATTTTTGTTCCAGAAGGGGCGGTGATAATAGGAGTTGGCCCGACGTCCCGGGAAAGGTTTGGAGGAAGCCACAGGGGGGCTGGATGCCGAGGGGGGGGAGGGGGGGGGGGTGGTATTTGAAAGGCTTATCATGGTGCTTTGGGACATTATCCCAGTTACACTGAAACAGTGAGGCCCTCTATACCTCACCCTTCACGCCCCCTCAACCCCCAACGGACTCCCCAAGCCCCCTTCATGCCACCCCACCATCCCTGGCCCTTCATAACCTGCAAGCCAAGGGCCTGGACGATTGACATCTTTATTGGGCTATAGTAAAAGTAATTTCTATGAATGAAGAACCTTTTTTTTGAAGTTTTTTTAACAAGCCCTATTTCCATAATATGATTCATTGTTCTATACCGAGTTTATCGTGGGTGAATGAGTGTGAAGAGCCATAGGAGGGTATGATGGGCCATGGGGGAGAGATGTTTGAAGGGGCAGCTTGGCAAGGCGGGGTGTGTGAGTAAGACCTTTTGAACTTATCTTTCAAGATATTCCCCTGATAACCTTTCACCCCCTGCATTGTAAATCATTCCTGTGAACTGGGAGCATCTTGATTGCATTGCAATAAGAGATTTTAAAGTGCAAAGGTGTGTTAATTGTGAAGGAGCACTTCTGTAACCGTCGCTCAAAAGTTCAACCACAACTTGAGTCATCTTCGCATTCCAGAGTCAATTCCACTGAAGCTGATTACAGACCCTCCAAACAACGTTCACCTCTCATCTGATATGTGTGGTAGTCCAATCGGAGGCACACAAAATAGAACCCAGTGTAGCATCAGAGATAATGTTTGAGAGGAGTTACTCACAATCCTCCACATTGAATAGACCTTAATGGGTGTGATCGATATATTTTCAAAGTCTGTGCCGCAGACATCGCGCCCGTATCACTGCCGGGGAAAGTGTCAGGCAAGCTGGCCCTAGGCCTCAGTTTCAGCTGATGAAAATTCAAATTCCGTCATGCTTCTCTGCACACCTCACAGTGGGAGTTTACCGTGTGCCCACATGTTTGATGGCTTTCAAACCTTTTTCGCATTATACTGCCTGTTCCCAAAATGACTGAGTCTGCTGTTCATCCAACTCACCACTGTTTAACCTCGAACCTTTCTCTGAGGATGGGGCATTTCATGAAATCAGACACCTGAAGTTTGTTTTCTGTCACTCGGTAAAGGAGATAATCTCCACATTTTATTGAAATTGTGCGTCTAGTTTGCTGGATCGAAGGTTAAACGAGTTGTCCACAGTTTTTGAAAAAAGAGATCCATTCATCCCTCCACCTTGCAACATTTTGGTCAGAGATTTCTCAACTTCGTGGCTTTGGATTGGGGTGATTTAGGAGTGGAGGGGGGATGTTGTGTAGGGAGCCAAGGGAATTTGGCTCCACAATGTGCTCCCATCTTCAAAGCTTTTCCTGGAGATGGAGATTGTAGAATCTGCACAGAGTGACCACAGGGAAACAATAGGTAGAGCGTGAAAACTGGGTTTGTTAACGTACATAAACTAGACGACTCCACTCCCCGAAGGGTTCCCCCACCCCGATCTTCACCTAGCCGGGGTTTTTATATTGCACAGGCTCCCCTGGTTAAAGGGAAGCCCCGCACTTTTGGGGACTGTGGAAGTTTGTACTCAGCATGGTCGTATCTTTGCTGCAGAACGGCGCTCCAACACGTATTCAGTATTGGAGCCATCTTTGGATCCGTGCGGAGGTGATGGGGGGAATTACTCCCTCCTCCTTAAATAGGCCCAGCAAAGGCTTGTAGTCCATTAGCATCTGAACGCATGGTGTACTGGTGTACTGGTGGAATTTCTTTAGCCCGAACACTATGGCCGAACTGGTCTGGTCTGGCCTTTGTGGATCACAAAGCTGAAAAAAAGGGTGGCTTCTTAAAAGTCCATGAACCAATGCAACCTACAGTTGTATGGGACATTTGCATGCAGGGCCCTCCACCCCAGGTTCTCGATGTTACGGGGGAGTACTCCTCCATAGAGGGACCTTGACTGGGGACCTCTGCCATCACTGGACGGCAACAAGGCGCGTCAAGCTGTGTCCAGGCAATGGGCAAGGGCAAGGAAGTGGAAGGTCTGGAGCAGCAGTCGTAGACGCCCTATAGGGCAAAAGGAGGGCATCCGACCCATTGAGTCTGCATGGTATCTCCGAAAGTGAATCCTACCTAGGCCGACTCCCCCGCCCTATCCTCAGTTACCCTCTGTGCTTCCGTGCCGCCCCTACAGTCTATACAGGAACCCATTCTGCGCAGTGCGAAAGGGCCATGGGGGCGTTTCTGGGAGGCTGCTGGGCTGTGGGGTTTCGGCTCCTGAGGGAAGATTTGGGGCTTGGGGCGAATTTGAAACTCCGTCCGAGCAGGCGTGCGTTCAGACGTGTGTGACAAGCACACCTGAACCTCCTCGAGGCCACGAGTCCCATCGTGTCCGAAATCACAAATATCTTCTTTTGCTTTGTCGCCTGCGATCTTTATCTATACCTTAACTTTTATACTCAACGTGAGATTTGAACCCACTAGTTTCTGACTCAATGCCAAGTGCTCTATCCGCAGAGCCATAACTGATCATAAAATAATCCAAAATATTTGGAGATTCAAATCCCATCATTTCCAGGGTGGGATTCGAACCCAGGTCTGATCCCGCACCTCAGGCTTACTGGGTCAGTGGCAACACTGTAATGTTACTGCCAACACCTGACCCACAGCGAAGGGAATGCGATCAAGCTGATTCAGGCGCCACTTGGTGGTGATTATTATAGCAGTCCAGTAATTCTGCCAGTTGTGTGGGCCCATCCCGTTCCTGTGTCTGCACCCCAGCCAGTGAGGAGTGTCATAATATACACACAGGTATATGATGGTGCACAGACAGGCAGTGATTGACACACAGGATGACCAGTAAACACACAGAACACAGCAGCCAATCACCAGACAGGACACGATCACTATAAAGCCAGAGGGCACCAGTTTTCCTACTCTCTCGGGATGCAGCCTCTGAGACAGTCAGAGCCCGTGAGCAACAACTAGAACGTACACCATGGTGGTAGTGAGATAGTCTGGTCAGGTTAGCCTCAGGTCTCCAGTCAACTCAGCATAGTGTCAACCCACAGTTAAAGTATGTATGATAGTTAAGAGTTCAATAAAATCGAGTTGCATTTCTTCAAGTGTTGGAAGCCTGTCTCTCTCACTGCTGCAGTAAACGCAGCCCTTGCAGACCCAGCTTACCCAGCACAACAAGGAGGAGATGATCATACAACGGGATGTGAGAGCTGCGTTACTGCTCAAGGAGATCTGAATGTGTCGGACAGAAAATGGCAATGCTACTATTTTCCCATCCTGCAGTATTGGTCACTGAGAATGGAAAAGATGGCGACGGGGTGTCTCTGATGGTCGTGGGGTTGGTCCTGGGGTGAACGAGCTCTCAGCCACAAATCTGACATTGGCGGTGGCTTCACGCTTCCCTGTTATTCCTGCTGCTAATGCCTCAGCAGTGCTCCCCCCGCCCCCCCCCTCTCTGGTCGCACAGTGTAGACTGCGGCCCTCCCCTACAGTTTGCAGCCCCGACTGCCGCTTGCAACTCCAAAGCCACCCGCCTCCTCCAATTGGATGGCGGAGCTGGAGGCCACCTCCTGTGAAACGCAGCCAGAGGATGTGCCGCTGTGTTGAGCTGGTTCACTGCCTGGAAATGAGCCCGACCTCAGGTTCCCAACGCTTGTGGCAAAATCCAGCCCCTTTGCGTCTGCTGTAATCTGTCAACTCATCCAGATTCAGCACTGACTTTCGGGGAAAGTAGAGAAGGCATCTTTACAGCCTGTCCGTTAGCTTAGATGGCTGGAGTATGATGCAGAGTGGTATCAACATTGTGGGTTCAATCCGTGTTTGCCTCCTTGCCTTGTCCCATGGTTGATGCAGAGCGGTGACCCTCAAGCTATGGGCTGTATTAGTTTATTCCAAAGTATCACTGAAACGCCCAACTCATTGAAAAGGAAACTGGATCTCCACCTGAAGTGCTGGAACCTGCAAGGATCCAGACCAGGTGCTGGAAAATGGGATTAAAATGAACGGCTGGTTTCTTTTTTTCCTCTTTTTTGGCTGGTACAGGCACGAGGGGCACTGTAACATTTCTACCATTCAATCCGCATAAATATTGAAACCATACTATTCCTACAGCACAGAAGGAGGCCAGTTCGCCCATCGAGTCAGCACTGACCTTCTGAAAGAGCACCCTACCTGGGCCCACTCCTCCACCCTATCCCCTAATCCTATAACCCCATCTAATCCCTAATCCTATAACCCCATCTAACCCCTAATCCTATAACCCCATCTAACCCCTAATTCTATAACCCCATCTAACCCCTAATCCTATAACCCCATCTAACCCCTAATCCTATAACCCCATCTAACCTGCACATCCCTGGACACCTAAGGGGCAATTAAGCACGATCAATCCACCTAACCACCTCCCACATCATTGGACTGTGGGAGGAAACCGGAGCACCCGGAGGAAACCCACGCAGACACGGGGAGAACATGCAAACTCCACACAGACAGTCACACAAGGCAGGAATCGAACCTGGGTCTCTGGCGATGTGGGGCAGCAGTGCTAACCACTGTGCCACAGTGCCACCCCGAAACATAAATATTGAAGCCTGGAAATTTCTCGATCTCGGATGTGGTGGTGTACATCAGGCGGAGTGGAGTTTATGACTGGTTAAGTCAGAAAGGGCGGATGTTATCTGGGGTCAATTACTTTAAATAATACTGGGGGTCCAGGTGGGAGACCCAGCAACATGGGAGCTGTTGAGCTGAAAGCAGTGATGTTGTGGTATTGTCACTGGACTAGTGATTGAGGGTAACACTTCGAGGATGGAGGTTCAAATCCCATCACTGCAGATGGCAAAATCGAATTCCGTAAAGTCTGGAATTGAAAGTACAATGGTGACCTTGAAGCTATTGCCGATCGTCGCAAAAACAAATTACTCCTGTTGTTTAGGGAAGGAAATCTGCCATCCTCTCCTGATCTGACCAACATGTGCCTCCAGACCCGGAGCAATGTGGTTGACTCTTCCAGCTCTTCTGAAATGGTGTAATAAGCTGCTCCGATGAAGGGCAATAGGGATGGACAATAAAAGGCCCAACCAGCGATGCCCACATCCCATGACTGAATGACAAAAAAAGAAGCGGAAGGTTCAGTAAAGGGATGCAGTATCGGGCATAGCTTTCTGAGATAAAGATCTCAACTGGGTAAGAGGACAGGCTTTAAGACGAAGAACTGAACTGGCTGGAAAAAAAGGCAAGATTTCTCAGTTCTCGTTGGCTGATGTGGAAATTCTGCTGTTGCAAATTGGAAAACAGAGGGATGATATTGGTAGAAGTCGCGGGAAGGAGCCATCAGTATGTTAGGAACTTCAGAACCTGCAGCTCCCCCCTCCCCGGCCCCCTTCCCCCCCAACCTTTGCAACCCAGCATCCACAAACAATTTGGAGAGTGAATTTCCATTCCTCTTTGTGTTGGTTTCCCCCCCCACCTCTCCCTCCCTTCTCACCTGCTTCTGTTCCCTCCTCCCCTTCCCCTTCCCTTCTGCCATTTCACCTCCACCCCGAGTCCCTTCCTCTGGGAGGTTCCTGATACTTTCGAACCATAGGGATCTCGCGCCAAAGGATTGCAATTTCTCAGGGAGGGATCATTCGAACAATCCTGAGCCACGCACTGGCACCATAAAACCTTGTTTGCTTTCATCTACGTCAGAGGATTTCAGGAGTATAGAATCAGAGAACCGTTACAGCATAGAAGGAAGCCATTGTGTCTACTGAGTCCATGTTAGCTCTCCAGACGAATCCCGCCAGTCCCATTCCTCCACTGCATTCCCGAGCCCTGCAAGCTTATTTCTCCCAAGAGCCCATCCAATTTCCTTTTGAAATTACTGATAGTCTCCGCTTTTATCACCAGTGGTCATTACCACTCCCCGTATAAAATAGTTCTTCCTTACATGTGTATAACTTACTCAAAACCTGAAATCTGTGTCCCTTATATTTGTACCATCAGCTAATGGGAATAGCTTTTCTTTGTATATCTGATCTAAACCCATAATGATCTTGTGCACCTCTATGAAATCTCCCCTCAACCTCTTTTGCTGCAGAACCTTAAGTTTCTCCAACCTTATCTTGTTGCTACATTCCAAGATTCCTCGAACCATTCTGGTGAATCCCCTCTGAATGCAAACAAGGGCTTTGACGTCCTTCCAAAGTGTTTGCAGCACAATTTTCTGACGTGGAGGAGAGGTTTCCTCTCACTGGGGTGGATACCCCGGGCTATGGGTGAATGGTTGGTTGGGTGTGCGGAGCCAGGAAGTCACTGAGGGAAACATATGTTTGCAATGTCTTTGCTTAGAAGATTAACGGGTGGGAGTATGGTTGGCACAACAGATTGCACCTAGTCTGTGAAAGAACTAGGCTTGACGGCTAAATACTGTTGTTGTTTCAATGGGTTCTGATGCTCCATGGGAGGTTTTTGCCTTGTTGGATGAACAGAAATCATAATTGGTTATCACAGCACATCTGCTGTGGAGATTGGTATGTGGAGCAAATGAGGTTTTCCACAGTGCCGAGGTTAATGCACAACTTCATAATCATCCTGCCGGGCTTGATGCCATCCACTGAGTGGTCCAGGTGTTTGTGTGGCTGTGTGCTCCTTTTTATACTGATTCTCAGAATGTGGGCATCGCTGGCAGGAGCGACGTTTGCTGCTCATTCCTGATTGCCGGCGAGAAGGTGAGGGGGCAGCTGCTTTCTGGGATGTAACTGAGTGGCATGCTGTGCCATTTCAGAGTCATTGCGGAGGACCTGGAGTCACACGCGGGCCAGACCAGGGAATGATGGCAGATTCCCTTCCCGAAAGGTGATGGGTGAACCAATTTCTTCTGGCTTCAGCAATTGCCGTTTAATGGTCACCGATACTGACGTTAACGTTTTATTCCAGACTTTTAAAAGCTGCTATGGTGGGGTTTGAACTCATGGCCTGAGTTTTACACCCTGAGGTCGGGGACGTGCTCGGCCCCAATGAATGTAAAGTTGTGCAAAATAACTTCAGGCACGTGCCCCGGCGGGCGCCCGCACAAGTCAGATCCATGCCCGCTGATAGTTAAAGGGCCAATTCAGGCCATCAATGAGCCTATTGAACGGGATTTTAAGTTACCTGAGCGATTTTACGCTCATCGCACGGGCAAAATGAGTGGGCAGCCAGCGTGTCTTCATCAACTTGTCACCCAAGGACCAGATAACAGGCCCTGGGAGCACAAACACATTCAGTTTGTTTGTGGGTTTGCTGCATGTCTCAGTTCAGGGTCGTGCCAGATTTTCTTTTCCTTTCTGTAGCCTTTCAAGCTGCCGGGTTGCATTTCAGGAGCTAACCCTCTCGGGAAGGTTTGCTTGAGGATTGCAACGCAGTGTAAGGCCCAGGTCCTCGTGCATCTCGTCTCGGGAACATAGTGTACTCTGTGGGTAAGAGGAAGGGACGGACAGGATGGGGAGGAGGCCAGGTGAGCATCCCGGAAAAAGACCTTTGAGTGGAGAGGCACAGCATCAGTTGGTGCAGTGCCAACGGGGAGGGCAAGGCGTTGGGGTCCGCAGGAGATTATTACCCAGTGGTTAGAGTCTAAAGACAATGCTCCAATAATACCGCCCTCCAAATGTCCATGATGCAGTGCCACAGGGAGCTTCGCCTCTCTAAGGACACAGTGACAGCAATATGCCAGATAATTGGGCCAGAAATCTCCTCCAACTGTGTGCGAGGACACCCCATGCCAGTAGCTTTGAGAATCACAGTGGCCCTCGATGTATCGACTGGTTCTTTCCAGGTGTCAGGGTGGGGGTCTGTGTGGGGTGCTGCACTGAGCTGCATACAGTTGCATCAAGCTCAACATTGACGTTATCTTCAAACCTCTCTGTGCATTTATCCATTACCAGACAGACAGCGCCTCCCAGAGGGAGCAGAAGGCTTTGTGGGAGATGGCTGGCCTCCTCCACATCCAGGGTGTAATAGATTGCACTTGCCACCATCAAGGCACCAGCAGGTGAGCCGGGAGGTTTCACAGACATAAAAGGTTTCCACTCAATGAATCTTCAGAGTATCTGTGACCGCCGGGCAGCTCACACGATGTTGACACTCAGGAATACCAAGGCTGTTTGTGGCTCCTGCCTGATTGGATGGGTGACTCCTGGGTGACAAGGGCTGTCCCTGGAAAAGGTGGGTCCTGATCCCACTCTGTCACCCAAGAGCAGATGCGGAGGAGAGGTACAACAGGAGCCACAAGGTCGGAGGTGGAGAGGACTATTGGGCTCCTCAAAATGCACTTTAGATTCCTGGACCGATTCGGGGGAGAATGGAGATACCCTTCAGAGCATTTCTCCCTTATAGTCGTGGCACGCAGAGCCCTGTGAAACCTGGATCTGGCAGGGGGAGACCCAATGGTGGCTGGGAAAGCGAGGCTGCTCCAGAGGCTGTTGATGTCAATCCGCCAACAAAGAACATACAATGTGGCCAAACCAAACACAACTTTCAAAGTAAGTCATTCAAATAATGTGACCCATTCAAGCCCCTATTGTGCTCAAGGTGCCTTCAACTTACATTTGCAGATACACCCACCCCCACCCCTCCATCGCTTCCCCCCCCCCCCCACTCCAATCCCGCCCACTCGCTGACAGTGGCAATGGGGCCGCCTGCTGACTTTGCTCCACTGGTGACTGTTGACCCTGGCGGTTGATCTCTGGTTGGTGGAGCCTGAATAGGCCCCACCGTGAGGTAACTTCATGTCCCATGGCTTGGCATTCCTCAATGGTTGCAGCTTTACCAGATGCAATGGTCACTGACAGAAGGGCAGAGGGGCATAGGAGCTGGTGCACTCCTCTGGAGATCCCCGAGAGGAGCCACAGAGGCGATAGGCAGCATGTTCGCCAGCGGGTTGTGCATTTGGACCTCTCTTCTCACCATTGCTGGATGGGCATCGCATAAAGAGAGGAGGTGCCTCATCCACCTCCTGAGGTCACGGGTGGGGTGCTGCATTGCATGTCCGAGCACCATTCCTGGAACCCCTGAGACTGTGCCTGATGATGCCTCTCCATGAGAGTCAACACGCTCTCAATGGAGGAGACTGTGTGCTTAGTGCTCGGGGTCAATGCACTACTCATGCTCCACATGGACTCCTCCATGTCAGAGACCATGGCCTACAGACCCTCCTGGATCTCTGCCAGATCTCCCTGCGCATCCTGCTGGACATACAGCGTCTGTCGCCTGATGGACGAGCTCAGAGGCTCATCAGCTGCCTGGGACTCAGCATGGTCCTGCTGTCTGACAGTAACTCCCTGCCGGCACCCTCGGGCTTCTCTGTTTCTACCAGCTCCTCATGCTGAGTGAAGAGCTCTGACCGCTGTGAAATAACCACGGAGGCGATGACCTATTGCCCACAGACGTGTTAGTATCTGCGCTGGTGCCTGGTTCCAAGAGACGGTGTGACGCTGGGGCAGCTGTATTAGTGACTTTCCCCAAGCTCCTCAGGGTCACTGGCTGCTCTTGCAAATGGCACAACTGCAGGAGGAAGATAACATCTCAGTAACTTCAGTCATTATATAGTCACTGTGCAGGTTAGGGCTGCCGAGACAATGGAGACCTTCAGCATGGTGCCACCTTCATTGAGGTTTCAATGAGCATCTGGCTGCAGTTTTGCCATTTCAGAAGCGAGGACCCGATAATCTTTGCAATCCCCACTGCACAAGCATCTGTACATTGCAATCTTACCTTCATCCGAGAGCCCTGGCTGACCGTGAGTCGTGGAGTCAGCTGGACAATGGCACTCCAGCCCCAGAGCATCACTCTCATCTCGGCTGAAGATGTGTAGATCGGCTCACTCTTCAGCGCTTTGCACAATTATGGCTTCCCTTCTCCTGAAAGGGAAAAACAGATTTCATCATTTGCGCTCGCTCCCTCTGAAGGTCCCTTCCCGCTTGCACCCACCCCTCCACCCACCCCACAGCCAGTCAGCATGGTGTGTCACAGTGCTGCATCTCAGCCTTCAATGCACTGAGGCCAAGCATTCTGATGCCCCAGCATTGGCAGCGCAGGCATCATTGTCCGTTGACTCAACACTCTTCGACACCTGGGCGCCCCGAGGAACGAGCACCTTCTCCACACAGGTCCATGCCATCTCTCCACCTCCTCTTGCCGGTTGCAGAAGATCATTGAACCTTTTTTTGGCACCGTAGCCATGTGCGGCGCATTGCACCGTGCCCACTGACCTGGGTGCTGGCCTCTGCCAAAGCCTTCTCGGTGGGATTGCCGTCCCTGGGCATCGGTGTGTCCTGTCTGGCACTGACCTCCTCAACCTGGACTCCTGGGCACTCATCCGGGAAACAGAGGGCAGAGTGCCCTCTGGACTTGCCAACCTGCCCTCCATGTCCACCAGGTACTGAGGCCATGGCCGCTTCAAATTGCCTCCTTGGCAACTCCAGGCAGAAAGTTTCTGGAGAAAGTTTAAACCCCCTCCTCTGGGTCCCCATTGGATCTGGCACCCGACCGGTTCCCATCCCGGATTGTCCGAAATCCCGGCCAAGTGCCAAGTGTTGACGTCGGCGCAAACACCGGAGTGGTGTTCGCCAGCGTCAACGGGCCTCCTGGCCCAGCAATTCTCTGCTGTTCAGCGGGCTAGCACGTCGCCAGAGTGCTGCGCGCTGCTCCGGCGCTGCAAGGCGGCCCTGCATGGCCAGTATGGTTCTGCGCATGTGCAGGGCGGCCGTCTCTGCGCCGGCCCCAGCGCAACATGGCGGAGCCCTACAGGGGCCCAGCACGGAGGAAAATAGGCCCCCCCCCGGAATGAGCGCGCCCGCCGATTGGTCGCCCCCAATCGCAGGACTGGCCACCACGGAGACCCCCCCCCCCCTCCCCCCCCCCCCCGGAGTCGGATCCCCCCCAACCCCCCCACCAGGACGGTCCCCAGAATGCCGAGGTCTCACCGGGTGGGACCACATGTGAACCACGTCGGCGGAACTCGGCGGGCACTTGACCCGTTGAGCACGGAGAATCGCCATGGGGGCCACTTTCAAAGGCCCCCAACCGGTGCCGCGTCGACCGTGTACGCGCGACTAATGAGTCCGCGGAGAACCGGCCCCAATTCTGGCACGGGGGTGGGGGTGGTCAGAGAATTCCGCCCAAGGTCTCTATCGGGAGCGGGTTCCACATCTGCTTCCAGCTCCCGCGGCTTTGCGGGCACTGAAAGTATAGGATTCAGGCCCACGTCTCTGCTCTGGATCAGATGTGTCTCTGTCAGCCTATGGCTGTGATACCCCTGAAACACGTTCCTGAACAGCACAGTGGCTGTGCCTACACCACATGGTTGAGGCGGTTCATCACCACCAGCTCAAGGGCGATTTAGGAATGGGTCATAAATAAGGGCATCTGTCTCAAACCAAAGGTGCAACTCGAACAGAGGACGGCGGCAAAATCTCAGCCGGTCCGCCAGTATCTGCCATGAGAGAAACAGCGTGAACATTGTCAGTCCATCGGCCCTTCGTACAGACTCTTCGGGAACTCTGCCTGGCGGCTGCAGACTGTGTCCAGAGGGTGGGAGCTTCAGCCAGGGCTGGGGGGGGGGACTGGTGGGGAGTGGCCAGGTTGGTGGCGAGGTGGTGCCCAGTGGGGGCACTATCTGGCAGGTTGGGCCCTTGCACGGCTGGCGCCATGTTGTACGGTGCGACCGCTGCAGGTCGTTGCTGTGCGCATGCGCGGCCACAGACCCGGCAATTCTCCAGGTATTTTCTCGGGAAGGCCGGGCATTTTACGTGGTGTGGCTGCTAGCCCTCTCATCGGTTGCAGCATCGGTGAGGGGGCGCCGCCGATTTTTTTTTCCACATAAAACGCCACAGATCCTCCGCACTTAGCCTCAGAATCGGAGAATCCGGCCCTTGATTTCACTGTAAGTATGTGTGAGACTCCCTGACAGATTAAAGCTGGAAGGAGAGGGCAGATTATCCAATTTGAAAATTCTCAGCACAGATTTGGCACTGGGAGCTTGCCCCCTGGTCTCGGCCAACCTTTTTTTCCCCAACTTAAATAGTTCTGATTTGCTTCCCCCTCCTACGCCTGCACTCTGCCCCTGATGATAATGAGCAGTGTACTGCCCCAAGCAATCTCCCCCGGGAGTCACACTGTGGTCTGTGCTGATTCACTGAAACACAGGCCAGGTTGCTGGCTGTGTGACATCGTCTATTAATGTGTTTGTTTTCCTCTGCATGGCTTTTGCTGGACATATCAGAGTTTTACGTCTTGAGACCACTGCTTTTTCACATGTACCGGCTCGAACCCTCTACCACCTTCCGACTGAAGGGTGGGGGGGGGGGGGGGGGGGGGGTGGTCAAACTCCCCTTAAGTGTCTATTTTATGGCTTTTTACTCTGGCTGTGGAGCTGTGCTCGCCTGGGTCACAGTTTGGATTTTGACTGGAGAGATCTGTCCAAAGGGAACAAATTCATAAATTCAACCCTACAGCAAGTCCATTTAATGCAAGTTTTCTCTAAATTTCTCTCGTGTGCACACTCTGTGGGTTTCTCAGCTTCTTGTCTGCTCACTTCCTGGGCCCTCGACTGCAGTAGAGCTTACTCAGAAAAATAACACTCCATTTGACATATTTACAACATTCCACTTGAATCACGGAGAAATAAAACTCACCGTCGCCAAATGCGGGCAATTGGGACTAACTTAGTGGCAAAAACTGGGTGGCACGGACAAATTGGGCCAAAGTTCCTGTTCCCATGCTTAAACCTCTATGACCCCATGGCCCCTGAGGACCATTGGTTTGCTCTCTCCTTTTGAGGGAGAGCTGACAGGTGGTGGTTTAACCTGCGGGTCACCACACCTCAGACGAGGGACAAGGTTGCAAAGGCGGAACGTCAGCCGGTGCAGGAACTGAACCCATGCTGTTGCCGTCGCTCTGCGTCACGAACCAGTCGTGCAGCCAGCTGAGCTAACTGACTCCTAACGGTCTGGGAAGTATGACTTGTGCCAGAGTGGCAGATCATATGAATACCGGGCCGAAAAGGGTCAGATTTTGGGGACAGGCTGCATAGACGAGGCTTGTATTCACTCGAGTATGGAAGATTAAAATGTGATCTAATACAGGTGTTTAAGATGATTCAAGGAGGGCATATAAAGAGAAATAATTTCCTGGAACAAGCGGGAATTCCTAAAAATTAGAGCGTTTCCCAAGATCAGCCTCGGTCTTGTTTCTTACACACTGACATAAAACACATTCTTAATTTTACAAAGGGCCCTGTCATGTTGCTGGAGTGACTCTCCTACCTTTGAGCCAGGAGGCTTAGGTTCAGATTCCACTCCTGGACTTGGTGGTCATGAAAGAGCCCAGTCACTGGTACAGACAAGCGAGTGTGTGTTGGTGCTGATCCCCAGACTGGTGAAGGGGGGAGGATTAGCAGCAGGAAGGTCATCTGGCTGTAAAACCACCCTTTAAATCCACAAACAATGGTTAATATGAAGGAGTGGTCATCCAGTGTTGTGGTGCCCCATGAAACACAGGAAAAGCTAACAGGAAGGATTTTATAATGCACCCTATTGATTATTGATTATTGCTGAAAAAGAACATGTTGTCAAAGTTTTTCATCCTGTATTCATCAGGAAAATGTTCACTCTCATGGAGTCTAAATTGTCGTTCCCTTATTCTTGTGAATTGTCCTGATGAGTGCAAGATGCAAAAATTTGACAATGCGGGTCTTTCTTCAGCAATACTCAGGGTTTGTCCCAGCAAATGACCAGCCCTATTGATTAATTAGTTAGGTGGGAATTCTCCGGACGTTGGGATTCCCTGTTTCCACCGGCAGTGCACGCCCGCCCACGGATTTCCCGGAGGCGTGGGGTGGCTTCATAGTGAAATCCCATTGACAAGCGGCGAAGGAGTGAATCCTCCCGCCAGCGAATAATGTGCCATCTGGAAATACACGACTGGGGCATTGGAGAGTCCAGCCCTTAACATATTGTTTACTTTTTGTGGTCTTAAAATCGTGGTTCTCCTTTAAGCGCTTAATCCACTCTTGATCCAATTCTATTCATGTCTTTGGTGCTCTCCATCCCCCAGTCACTTCTAGCTTTCTATTAGAATCATAGAATTCCTACAGTGCCAAAGGAGGCCATTCGGCCCATCGAATCTGCACCAGCCCCCCGCCAGAGCACCCTACCTAGGCCTACTCACTCATCCCGTCCCTGTAATCCAATAACCCCATCTAACCTACACCCCCTGGACACTAAAAGACAATTTAGCATGGCCAATCCACCTAACCTGCCTATCTTTGGACTGTGGGAAGAAATTGGAGCACACGGAGGAAACCCACGCAGCAGTCTTTAAAAATGTATGTTGTACAAATTGTGGGGGGGGGGGGGGGGGGGTGCGGGGGGGGGGGGGGGGGGTCAGAGAGGTGCACGAGGTGTTTAATTATTTTTAAATGGTGGACCATCCTTAGCACACCGTAGAATTATTATCTGAGAGGCAGATAGCGAACAACGTTGAAACAGGAAAGTTAGTTTTTGAATGGGGAGAATGTGCAAACTCCACACAGACAGCCATCGAAGTCATCCTCTTATCAGGATTTTAATGGACTAAGAAGTAGATCCCAGTTGGAAAGGTACCTGGGCAGGGAAAGGTTAATGTCTATTGAAAATAAAAAGGATCAGTACAATGTTAAGTGTATCTGGATAACTTGCACAGTTTGCACTGAGATTGAGATGGTGCTCGAATATATTTTTTAATGATTTGGACACTTTGGGGAGCTGGAGGGCATATGCTAATTATCCATCACTGCAAATCCTGCTGTAAATGGACATTAAAGTTAACGGAGTTTGGACCATGCTGGGCAGGAATCGCTGCTGGTCGCACTGCCAAATCGTGGGATGCTATTTTTCCACTTCCTTCTTGCGACGTGGGCAACATTGGCAAGTTTATTGCCGCTCCTTTGTTAGCTTGAGAAGGAGAAGTTGCAATTGTTTTTTTCAGCCGAGTAGCTTGCTCAGCCACTTCAGAGGGTTTTAAAAGTACCGGCTCTGTTTTTTGTATAGCACCTTCAGTGTTGTAAAACATCCCAAGGTGCTTCACAGGAGAGTTATCAAGTGCAAGAAGCCACAGAAGGAGATATTGATACAGATGGAGGGAGGTTTTAAGGAGCAGCTTAGAGGAGAAAGAGGTAGAGAGTGTTGCAAAAACAATGTTTATGAGATTGTTGATGTTTGGAGACCGTCTGCTTACTTGACGATAAAATGGAGGAATTAAGGCTTCACGTGAGCTGCTCTGAATCCTGCCCGATAACATGTGTTTAGTCGGTAAAGGTCAAAGGGAAACCCAAGTTCTCTTACAGGGAAGAAAGGGGTGGGTGAAAACAATGGCAAGAGCAGATGTGCTGACTGTGCATGGACTGTCTGCAAGTTTCCCAAGAAGATACAAAGAATACCAAGTTTTATAAATGGTTATACTTTAAACTATCTGGATTGAAGATAAAATGCAGTTGAGGGTCTTGAATGTAACTAATTAGCTTTCCTACCTGGATACAAGACCCATTTGAGTTACATTGCTATGGAGATGGGCTTTGCAAAGGTTAGGGTTTTCTCATGGGATATCCCTTTAAGAAATGTGTGTTTATCAAATGGCTTCAGTGACGTCATTGTGTGGGTGGATCTGGGCTGTGGCTCTGAGTTTTACTTTCAGTTTTACACAGTTGGAAGCTGGATGAAAACAAAAGAAGGCTTCTCATCTCTCTCTCTGTATGTTAAAAGGTGTCTAGATCGCTTGATAATTTAAAGTGATACCTGTTTTCTGTAAAGAATTCAAATCTACTGTTTTGTTAAAAGGGTTTTTTCTGGCTTGGATGTTTTATCAAATTGAGACAGCTGAAAGGGAAGTTATTGAGGGTTGTAGAGATATATATATAGAGAGAGAGAACTGTAGCTGTGTGGGGGATGTATGTTCGTAGTTGATAAAACTGCTTACTGTGTGTGTTTATAAAATGTTAACTGAATTTGTAGAATAAACGTTGTTTTATTTAAAAGTGCTTAAGGCCTCTGTTGAATAACACTGAAAGGTGGGCCCTTATGCTCCTCATAACCAAAATCTATAAACAGTTGTGGGTCAGGTGAACTCCATGATATACTTTGGTGTTCTCTAAATCCTGGCCCATAACAGTTCACAGGAAGTCAGTTTAGTATTGGGTTACAAGAGTTTCTCAGATATCCCTGAACTCACAGAAACAGGTTAATGGGCAGCCATTTGAGAGACACACGAGAGCGATGCAGCCAGTCCTGCACCTGAAACAGAAAATTGTGGGCGCGATTCTCCGCAAATGCTGAGAGTCGTGAAGGCTGCCGTGAAACTGGCCGTGTTTCACGGCAGCCTCCGCGCCCCCTCCCGGGACCCGATTCTGCTCGCCGGTCGGGGCTAGCAGCGGAGCCCCGTGAACCACGGCATCGCAGGTTTAGCGAACTTCGCTAAGCCCGCGCACCAAGGGTAACGGCAGCTGACGCGCACGATGAGTCAGCCGCGCATGCGCGGATTGGACGGCTCCAATCCGCGCATGCGCGGATGACGTCATCACGCATATGCATGAAACACGCGCATGCGCGGGCCGTCATGCCCCTCAGCCACCCCGCGGACTGATCCAGTGGGGTGGCGGAGGAACAAAGAGTGCGTGGGGTTCGGACCCGCTGCCCACGATCGGTGCCCACCAATCGCGGGCCCATGCCACCCTAGGCACGGCCGTGCCAATCGGTGCCATGGTTCTCCAGAACGGCACTTTGTGGCCGTTTTCACGAACGGTGAGAGCAGGTGTGTTGGCGTTCGTGAAAATGGCCATAAAGGCCTGGGAAATCGGCCCATCGGATAGGGGAGAATCGCTGCTCGACGTAAAAAAACGGCGAGCAGCGATTCGTGTCAGGGGGCGGCCGTGGGGCGGGGGGGGGGAGAATAGCGGGAGGTCGGGAAAAATGTCGGGAAGGCCCTGTGACCTTTTGGAATTCTGGGATTATAATTACGCAAATGGGAAAAGGAAGTAGACCATTGGAAACAGAATAATTTTACTGGTTCTTGGAGAAGGAACTGTACGATATAACCATAGCAGGAGAGTTTGGTCACGATAAAAGTTGAATGGAAAATTTCTGTAGTCTAGAAAATAAATTTTCTACGAACATTAGCTGAAATACTCCATCCTCATTCACGGCTGGGATTTTCACGTGCCGCTGCAAGTGAGCAAAGTTTTGGCTGGAATGCTAAATTCTCCACTTTCACTTACGCTGGGTCCTGCCACAGATCAGACAGGAGAAACCTGTCCACTGTGTTTAGTCACAATTGCTTTAATTTGTGTTGCAGTAAATGTCTTAAAACTTGAAACCTTTGTCCTATGATCCTTTCAGTCAGTCACTGGAATTTCAAATATCTTTCTAAATGCTACCACTTTCCATGGAGATTGTGACAAGGGTCAAAGAGTTTTCAGAAAGGATTTACAGAGCTTGGGGCTCAGGTAGCTGAAACCACTGACACCATTAGTGGAGTGATTAAAATCTGATATGCATAAGAAGCCAAAATTGGTGGAGCAGAGATATCTTGGAGAGGGTGTGGCTGGAGGAGGTCACAGAGACAGGGAGGTGTGAGGGCATGAGGGGATTTGAAAACAAGGATGAGAATTGTAAAATTGAGACATTCTTCAAATGTTAGAGTGTGGGACTGATGCCACATATAGGCCAGATATGGTAGGTTGTAGGATAACTTCTATAAAGGATATTAAAGAGCTAAGGGAGTTTTTAATGGCAACACAGTAATTCTTAATGGTCAAACCAGTCCACAAATTACCAGAATTATTTAAATTTGATTCAGAATTTTCAAGATGTAGTTGAATTCCATGATTTGAGGGTAATAACAAAGGCTCGTACATTTCTGTACTTAAAACTGAAGCATTCCTGCAAAAATGATCTTTGTGTCCAATCCCTTTTAAGGGAAACTTCGCAAGCCAGAGAAATTAATTTGTGAATTTTTAAATTCAATGTATCAAAACGGAAATTGAAATTTTAGAAATCACGTGCCACAAACCGTACCGCGATGGGCCGCGATTTTACAGCCCCTCCGTGATGGGTTTTCCAGCGGGGGCGACTGCTCGACATTCACCACCAGCAGGATCATCCGGTCCCCTCCAAGGCGAGGGCCATTTGCGTTGCTCGGCGGCCGCGCAGCCGGGGAACACGCCGACCAACAGCAACCCGCCTCTGCTTCCGGAAAACCCGCTGGGAGGTGGGGGAGAGAATCTTGGCCGCGATGTTCTCGGACAGGAAGGAAAGAAATCAAGGACACGTTTACACTGCATATTTTACATGCCCAGCAAATATCAAAGTGCTTCCCTGTTGATTATTTAGTTATCGATCGGGGTCACCTTCGCCGCATCTAGCAGCCAATCTGTGCCTAGCAAAATTCCACAGACAGTAAATGAATTACTTGATAACCAGTTTCGGGTTGAGGGACGAATGTTGGCCAAGAGCCGAGGAGAACGCTCTGCCCCTCTGCAAATAGTATCACAGGACCTACAACGTCCGCACAAACCTGTAGATTAATTAAATCTAAATGATGGTTCTTAATTTTCGGTCATTAAAATTAATGGACAACAAATCATATTCATGGAACTGTGATTTTGGATTTTAAATTCACGCAAGCATCACTCTGAACCCATGATCACGGAATTTGTCTGAATTTATTTTCATCTTATTTGCATTTTTAAAATCTTCTAAGGTGGGAGGCAAAATGGAGAATGAAGATTGTTTAGCTTGCATAGTCGGTATTTTCATGAGTTCCTCTGGCTGGGATTTCAGCATTTCTAGGAAATATGTTCGAGACAATGGGCGCGATACTCCGCTACCCACGCCGGGTGGGAGAATCGCGGGAGGGCCCCCGGACAAATTTCACGCCCCCCCTGGCGCCCCCCCGCGATTCTGCCCCCCCCCGCTCGGAAGAATCGCCGCTCGGCGTTTTTCACGGCGAACGGCGATTCTCCGACTTGGATGGGCCGAGCGGCCTGCCGTTCGTGGTATTATTATTGCCTTAGCAACACATTGGTTGAAAGTTAGTCGTGTTTGGACTTTTTTTTCTTCTTTTTTTTTATAAATTTAGAGTGCCCAATTCATTTTTTCCAATTAAGGGGCAATTTAGCCTGGCCAATCCACCTACTTGCACATCTTTGGGTTGTGGGGGCAAACACGGGGAGAATGTGCAAACTCCACATGGACAGTGACCCAGAGCCGGGATTGAACCTGGGACCTCGGCGCCGTGAGGCAACAGGGCTAACCCACTGCGCCACCGTGCTGCCCCTGTGTTTGGACTTTTTGACATTCGTTTTGGAAAGCTGGTGTACAATCTTGTTTTATTAATTGAAGGCAATTTTTTTAACCAAGAATATACTTTACTTATAAAACTACATAGCATGACCATTGAAAGTTGACATTACATGAGGCGCAAATCAAATCAGTTTCTTCCAATACTGTATGTTACTACATTTACTATTACAGGTAATATTTACAATATTCATTACAAGTCAGGAATAGAGGCCATTTCCAGCCCCTCGGGGTTCTATGGCGGAAAGGCCTTGGACGGTGGTCTGCACCACCGGGAAACACGTGGCTGGGGGAACGGAGAATTGGACCAGAGAATCCCGCCCGTTATCTTTCAGATTAAATCCAAAGACCCAACGGAATGTGGGTCATACAGACCCATATCTCTGCTGAATGCAGACGCCAAAATACTGGCCAAAATCCTAGCCAAAAGGCTAGAAGACTGTGTACCTGAGGTGGTCACAGAGGACCAGACGGGCTTTGTCAAAGGTAGACAGCTGACCGCGAACATCAGGCGCCTGCTGAACGTGATAATGACCCCCTCCGGGGAGAGAACACAAGAGGTGATCGTCTCCCTGGACGCAGAAAAGGCCTTCGACAGAGTCGAGTGGAAATACCTCATAGAGGTACTGGAGCGGTTCGGGCTTGGAACAGGGTTCACCGCTTGGGTAAAGCTCCTGTACAACGCTCCCATGGCGAGTGTACAGACCAACAATACCAACTCCCAATACTTCCAGCTGCACAGGGGCACCAGACAAGGATGCCCACTGTCCCCGCTGCTGTTCGCACTAGCAATTGAACCGCTAGCAATCGCGCTCAGGGCAGCAAAAAATTGGAGGGGGATCCGAAGGGGAGGTAGAGAGCACAGAGTCTCACTCTATGCGGATGATCTGCTCCTCTATATCTCTGACCCACAAAGCAGCATGGACGGAATCATCGCGCTCCTGAAAGAGTTTGGAGCTTTCTCGGGCTACAAACTCAACATGAGCAAAAGTGAGATCTTCCCAGTACACCCGCAAGGGGGGGGGGGGGGGGGGGGGGGGGGCAGCACTAAAGGGGCTGCCGTTCAAACAAGCCCGACATAAATTCCGCTACCTGGGGATCCAAATAGCCCATGACTGGAAAGGGATCCACAAATGGAACCTCACCAGCCTGACGGAGGAAGTTAAAAAGGACCTGCAAAGATGGAACACACTCCCGCTCTCCCTCGCGGGGAGAGTTCAGACGATCAAAATGAACGTACTGCCCAGGTTCCTCTTCCTGTTTAGATCCATTCCGATCTACATCCCCAAGGCCTTTTTCAAAGCGCTGGACAAACTCATCATGGCGTTCGTATGGGGGGGTAAAAATGCTAGGATCCCAAAGAAGGTCTTACAAAAAACAAAAACCAGGGGAGGGTTAGCCCTCCCGAAACTACAATTCTACCACTGGGCAGCAACAGCCGAGCGAGTAAGGGGATGGATCCAGGAGCCAGAAGCTGAGTGGGTGCGTGCGGAGGAGGCCTCCTGCATGGGAACCTCCCTTCGGGCCCTCGCCACGGCAGCACTCCCATCCCCACCCAAAAAACACTCCAGCAGCCCAGTGGTGACAGCCACCCTCCAATCCTGGAACCAACTGCGGCAGCAACTTGGCCTGACCAAAATGTCGAACAGGGCTCCCATCTGCAACAACCATAGGTTCAAACCAGCACTGACCGACGCCACCTTCAAAAGGTGGAGGCAGGACGGGGGGACACTGACAGTCAGGGACCTATACACGGACGACAGGATCGCAACACTGGACGAACTGACAGAGAAATTTCAGCTAGCTGGGGGGAACGAGCTACGGTACCTGCAGCTCAAAAACTTCCTACGAAAGGAGACAAGGACGTACCCACAACCGCCACGACAGACACTACTGGAAGACCTACTGGACGCAAGTATCCTAGAGAAAGGGAACTGTAGTGACATGTATGACCGACTGGTAGATAGGGACGACACCGTACTGGACGCAACAAGGAGGAAATGGGAGGACGACCTGGGGATGGAGATCGGGTGGGGACTCTGGAGCGAAGCACTGCATAGGGTCAACTCCACCTCCACGTGCGCAAGGCTCAGCCTGACGCAACTAAAAGTGGTACATAGAGCCCACTTAACAAGAACCCGTATGAGTAGGTTCTTCCCGGAGGTGGAAGACAGATGTGAACGGTGCCAAAGAGGCCCGGCCAACCACGCCCACATGTTCTGGTCTTGCCCCAGACTCGTGGAGTACTGGACAGCCTTCTTCGAGGTTATGTCCAAAGTGGTGGGAGTGAGGGTGGAGCCATGCCCGATAGTGGCGGTCTTCGGGTTTTCAGAACAGCCAGATCTATTCCTGGGGAGGAGGGCAGACGCCCTTGCCTTTGCCTCCCTGATCGCCCGCCGTAGAATCCTGTTTGGCTGGCGGTCAGCAGCACCGCCCAGAGCTGCGGACTGGCTGTCCGACCTCTCGGAATCTCTCCAAATGGAGAAAATCAAATTTGCCATCCGAGGGTCAGACGACGGCTTCCACAGAACGTGGGAGCCATTCATGCAACTGTTCCGGGACCTATTTGTGGCCAATGTACAAGAGGAAGAATAGTCGGGGGAAGGTAGCGGGAGGGGGGGGGGGGCTACAGGTTCGTTACGGGGGTTCGATGGCTAGCTAAGGCCCAAAACCAAACTAAATAAACATGTTGAGGGGGGGGGGGGGGGGGGGCGCAGTTACTACTACGAAGATGCTTACCTGTAAATATGTATGTTAATTTTTGCGTGTTTGTTTTTTTTCTTTTTTCTTTCTCCTAACAATTTGTAATTTGTTCAATATAAAATATGAAAACTGAATAAAAACATTTATAAAAAAAAAGAAAAAAAAAAAAAAAAAATCTTTCAGATTAAATCTTAAACCAAAGTTCTGCCAAATTGTAGTAATCCACGGGAGGCAGGAGCTCCGTCACCACACCAATATTTATTTACAATAACGATATTACAGGAGCAGCTACAAACAGTGCTGCTAGCAGTCCAGTCAACTCAAGACTGGCTCACAAAGCCTACACAGGTGATTATATGGGCCCCCTCAATGAGCTATCATTGAGGGAGCTCCTACTCCAATTGGCCAACCAATAAAGCCAATTGGAGTTCATTACACCCCTCCCCCCCCCAAGGTCCGAGGAATTCCTGCCAGCTGGCATTCCTCTGTGCTTCTTCCTGCTCCTCATGTCTGGCTCTGTCACCTCTGTGTCGGCCGCCGGGTCGTTCTCCGAAGTGGGCGGGGTGTACCTTATAGGTGCCCGTCTTTTCCTTGACGACCTCCTTGGAAGTTGTTCTTCCTCCTCCTCGGGGACAGGTGTCGCGGCGGCCTCGTCGAGTGTGTTCATCTCCGACTCTGATGACTGGATGACGGGGTCTGGAGAAATTACTCGGGGCTGGGGTGTGGGTATCCTTTCCGTCTGGGCTATCCCAGCTTGAGGCGGTCCTGCTTCACCTGCCTCCAGGTGTGGTTCAGCTGCCCTTATTTGGTCTACGTGTTTCTTCAGCACCTTACCTCCTATTGAAACCTCATAGGATATGGGCCCTGTTTGGGACTCTACCGTGACCCACGTTGGTCCATTCCCATAATTCTTGACTCAAACCGGTGCCCCCACCTAGAAATGTCTCTGCTGCCGACTATTATCATGCCCCCTGCGTTGGGCCTCCTGTTGTTTCTCCAGTTTCCCCGTTAAATTTGGGAAAAGGAGACTCAGCCTCGTTTGCAGCCGCCTTCCCATTAAGAGTTCAGCTGGCGGTATGCCCGTTATGGAATGCGGTGTGGTCCAGTAATCAAACAGCCAGCGGGAGAGCTTTGTGTCTATTGACGCTGCCGGCTGCTTCTTGAGTCCCGCTTTAAGTGTCTGGACCGCTCTCTCTGCCAGGCCGTTGGTCGCTGGATGGTAAGGGGCCGTTTTGATGTTACGGACTCCGTTTTCCTTCAGGAATTTTCCAAATTCCCCACTTGTGAATGCCGTTCCGTTGTCCGATACCAATACCTCCGGAAGTCCATGTGTTGCAAACGAGGCCCTGAGCTTTTCAATTGTCGATGCTGTGCTTGCCGTGTTTACCCGATGGACGTCCAACCATTTGGAGTGGGCGTCCACTATCACCAAAAACATTGAGCCCATGAAAGGGCCGGTATGGTCAATATGCAGGCGGGTCCACGGTCTGCCTGGCCATTCCCACGGGTGCAATGGCGCCGCTGGTGGCACTCTTTGCCCCTGTTGGCACTCCTGGCACCGACGTACCAAGGCTGCTATGTCTGTGTCCAAACCTGGCCACCAAAAGTAGCTTCGAGCTAGCATCTTCATTTTAGACACCCCTGGGTGTCCGTGATGTAACTCAGTTAAGATTGCCTGACAGCCCTGAGCTGGGACGATTACCCGGGCTCCCCATAATAGGATACCGTCTTCTACGGTTATTTGGTCCCTTCTGCTCCAGTATGGGTGCATCTGGGGCTCCACTGGTCTTTCCAGTTCCCCTGTTAGCAGTAAATGCTTCATCTTGGCTAAAACTGGGTCTTTTTGCATCCACAACCGAATATGTTGTGCGTCTACTGGTAGGGTGTCCAAAAAATGTAGAGTCATTACTGTTCCTCTACTTCTGGTATTAGCGGCAGAGTGTCCGGGAGGGGAAGTCTGCTCAAAGCATCTGCATTTGCTACTCGCGTTCCCGGTCTGTGTTCCAGAACGTATCTATACGCCGCCAGTAGCAACGCCCAGCGTTGGATTCTAGCTGATGCAATCGGGGGTATTGACTTGTCTTCTTTTAACAACCCTAATAACGGCTTATGGTCCGTCACTATGGTGAATTTCCGCCCGTACAGATACTGGTGAAATTTTTTTACTGCGAATATCACCGCCAGTCCTTCCTTCTCGATTTGGGCGTACTTCCTCTCAGCCATCGCCAAGGTCCTCGAAGCATAGGCTATTGGCCGTTCTTCCCCATTCCTTCCTCTATGGGCTAAGACGGCTCCTACCCCGTAAGGGGATGCATCACAAGTGACCACCAACTCCTTCCTTGGGTCATAATGCTCTAGGACATTTTCGGATGACAGCTGTTCCTTAATGTCCCTAAATGCTCGGTTTTGGCGGGTGGACCATTTCCATTCTTGCCCCTTTTTTAGTAGCTGGTGGAGGGGTTCTAGGATGGACGCCCTATTTTCAATACATTTTCCATAATAGGTTACAAACCCTAGAAATGATCGTAACTCCTGGACCGTGGTGGGAGCTGGGGCTTCTTTTTTTGCCCTTACTCTGTCTTCTAATGGATGTAAGCCTGACTCGTCTAATTTATATCCCAGGCATATTACTTGTGGGGCCAGAAAAACACATTTTTCCCTTTTTAACCGTACGCCTGCCTTTGCCAAACGCCTGAGCACTTCCTCCAGGTTCCTTAAGTGTTCCCTGTTTGCCCTACCCGTGATTAAGACATTGTCCAAATAAATCGCCACCTGCGGTAGTCCCTGCAGAATATTTTCCATCGTACGCTGGAATATAGCGCAGGCTGATGACACTCCAAAAGGTAACCTAGTATAACGAAAAAGGCCCTTCAGGGTATTGATCGTAGCGAACTTCTGGGAGTCCTTGTCCAGTTTTAACTGCAGGTAGGCGTGGCTCATGTCTAGTTTCGTGAACAAAAGCCCACCTGCCAATTTGGCATATAGGTCGTCTATTTTCGGGATTGGGTATTTGTCCAGCAGTGCGTATTTGTTTACTGTCTGTTTGAAATCTCCACAGAGACGTATTGAGCTGTCTGGCTTCAAAATTGGTACCACCGGCGCTGCCCATTCCAAGAATTGTACTGGTCTGATAATGCCGTTGCGCCGTAACTTTTCTATTTCGTCATCTACTTTCTTCCTTATTGCAAAAGGTACCGGCCTGGCCTTACAAAATTTCGGAAGGGCTTCTGGGTCCACGTGCAAAGTTGCTTTGGCGCCTATGATTTCCCCCAAACCTTCCTGGAAGACCTACGGGTATTTTTGGAGTACTCCACTCAACTGCCCGCTTCCACTCTGGAGAATTTTCATCCAATCTAATTTTAGGTCTTTCAGCCAGTTCCGTCCAATTAAGCTCGGTCCGGAGCCCTCTACTATCGTCAACGGTAATCTGAGCAATTGTTTCTCATATTCCACAGGTACATGAGTCGTGCCTAGAACTTCCAGGGGTTCCCCCATGTAGGTTTTAAGTTTTGTCGATGTTTTTGTTAGGGTTAGCGGCTGGCGTCCATCTTTGATTTTTCTAAATGCTGCCACTCCCATTACTGATACGGCCGCACCCGTGTCTATTTCCATTATTGTCGGCCGCCCGTTCACCCGTGGGGTAATCCTAATGGGTTCTGCTTTCTTCGTTGTAATATTATATAATTGTTCCCCTTCGGAGGAGGATGGGGCGTCTAGGTTGTGTACTTCCCTGCGTCCCCACCTGCTATTCCTCTGTTGCCACCTCCTTCTAGGGTTTCTGTCGTTGTTACCCCACTCTGTCTGGTGCCAGAAATGGTCCTTCTCTGTTGGGGGAGCCTCAGCCGGTACTTCACTCTGTCTCCAGTTAGTCCTGGCAGACTTGGGGGCAGTTCTGGGGTTTTCCTTTTCCCCTCTATTCCTCAGGCTTTTCCTGAGAGCGGCTATCTGGTAGCAGGACCCGTTGAGGTAGTCCCTCTCACAGGTATCTACCTCCATTGGCGTGCCGTGTAGTTCCTGCGCCCCACTTGCTGCCTTTTCTAGGGACAGTGCGAGCTGTAACGCCTGCCTGCTGTCTAGCTCCGTTTCCGCCAACAGGCGTTTCTGTATTGTGATGTCGTTTATACCACACACTAACCGGTCCCGAAGCATTTCATTTAGCGTCGGGCCGAACTCAAATTTTTCCGCCAGCCTTCTCAGGCAGGTCAAGAAATTCGTGACTGACTCCCTGTCTTCCCACTTCGCTGTGTAGAATCTGTACCTACGCAAAATGAGGGGTGGTTTTGGGTCGTAGTGCTCTTTCACCAATTCCGTTACTTCTTGGAAAGTTTTCATGGCCGGCGCATCAGGATAAGTCAGACTACGTATAATGGCGAAAGCTGAGGGTCCGCACGCCGACAGCAGAAAAAGCCGTCTCCTTTCGTCTGTCAGTATATCATTTGCCCGGAAGAAGTAACACATTCTCTCCACATACTGGGACCAGTCCTCAATAGCCGGTCGAATGCCTCTAACCTCCCAAAAAACGGCATTTTTAAAATGGCAAGGCTTACCCTCCGAGTGCAGCAGCTGGTCTCCGCAAAATTCGTAGTTTACCTCGTCGCCACTGTAGTAATCCACGGGAGGCAGGAGTTCCGTCACCACACCAATATTTATTTACAATAACGATATTACAGGAGCAGCTACAAACAGCGCTGCTAGCAGTCCAGTCAACTTAAGACTGCTCACAAAGCCTACACAGGTGATTATATGGGCCCCCTCAATGAGCTATCGTTGAGGGAGCTCATACTCCAATTGGCCAACCAATAAAGCCAATTGGAGTTCATTACACCCACCTAACCCTTTGGACATTAAGGGGCAATTGATCATGACCAATCCACCTAACCGGCACATCTTTGCACTGTGGGAGGAAGCCCACGCAGACACGGGGATAAGGTGCAAACTCTTGCACAGGCAGTCACCCAAGGTCTGAATTGAACCCGGGCCCCTGGCGCTGCGAGGAAGCAGTGCTAACCGCTGTGTCACCATGGAATTGAAACATTAACTCTGTTTCTCCACAGATGGTGCCAGAACTTTTGAGTATTTCTAGCATATTCTGTTTTTATTATCAAGATGTGAAAGATAATTCGTAACCTGTGCTCACTGGCATGATTTCATATATTAAATTAAAACCTTGAATAATTGCTGTTGCTAGACTGGCTTACATCACGTTAGGCAGTATCAAATTGGCTCCAAATTTGTATGAAGTCACGATATAGTAACCCATTTGCTGATGATTAGCTTATTGACTGGCATTTTTGCTTTAATGACTAGTTTGTTGGATTTATGTGTTATCATGGCAGATGTTAGTTTGGCTGCCAATTATTCTTCAAACCCAAGGAATGTATTGACAGTTGTACAATCAATAGAATTCTCGAAAAAAAACAAAAACCCTTCTTTCAGTTTACTTGTTACTGACAAATTGCGAAAACTGGTCGCAAACCAATCGACTGATTTAGTTTGGAATAAATATCAGCAACTACATCTCCACAAATAATTTGACAGCAAACGTTTTGACCACAGCCGTCGAAAATCATATTTAAGCCATTTTGAAAATAAACGCCAGATATTTAATCTATTCAGAAGGAAACTGATATTATCAACTTCATGCAATAATATATATTCATGTCTGGAGGGCTTGATTTTTATAAATTTATTGAGTATTCAGATACCAGGTTCTGATGAGATGCACCAATTCATAAATGCCTGAAGGAAGACCCGAATGGTGCTATACATGCTAATCACAGTCAGTGTAATAATTTCGACAGTGACAGAGGGTAATAAAGATTGCTTGCAAATGAGGTCAATGCAACAGTTCTTGTTTTGCAAGGCAGAGCTTTTTTGGGCTATTTCGGTGTAGGCTGATTTTCTGCTATTTAGACAATATGGCTTTGCCGGCCGTACTTCCTTTCTGTTTAAGATATGGGTCCTGCAGTTTGAGAATTTCATTGAGAGCCTACCCTTGTGTAGGTTCAATTTGGCAACGATACCCATGCCTGCTGTTTCTGGTGTAGAGATGTCTGGCGATGAGGTCAGAAAGGGCCACGGGAGCCTGAACTCCCAACATCGCCCCTCCACCCCCCACCAACCCAGTCCAGACTGCTTTTGAACCTCACCCCAAAAATGAAACGTCAGTGCCTTTTCCACTGAGTCAATAGCCAGCCTAACTGGAATGTGATTGAGAGAACACCGTCTGTCTCCCAATTCCAGGTGCAGTGAATGTAACATTCAATGATTCAATGCTACCCACAGGGAGTCCTGCTCCAAGGTAGCATAAACTGGAGACATAATAGTTCAGCAGAGATTGCTTCCCTTTTTTATAGCTGAATCTTTCTTTCTCCACGGTTGGTGGATGAGTACCCCTTCCTGTTCACGTGGCAGCTTGATGAATTACATTTTCACGGTGTGCCAGGTCTCCATTGTCGACTTCCCCACAATGCCATGGTTGAAAGCAGTAACTCAATCTGTGAGGAAGTATAAAAATGAACTATCGTCCTACCTTTGAAACATTAGACCAATGATATGTTGCACCATTAAGCTGCCCCAAGTATGCATTTTTAATGTCCTTTTGCATGAAGTATAAATACTGGCATTATGTGGGTGTCTAATGGCTATCTTTTCATATGATGAGCAAACTTTCAAGTTAATCTGAGTTATCTTAAAACCATAAAAAAAAGACACTGCAGAAAAAGGCCATTCAGTCCATCACGATAGCATTGCGGATAGCACAATTGCTTCACAGCTCAAGGGTCCCAGGTTCGATTCCGGCTTGGGTCACTGTCTGTGTGGAGTCTGCACATCCTCCCCGTGTGTGTGTGGGTTTCCTCCGGGTGCTCCGGTTTCCTCCCACAGTTCAAAGATGTGCAGGTTAGGTGGATTGGCCATGATAAATTGCCCTTAGTGTTGGGTGGGGTTACTGGGTTATGGGGATAAGGTGGAGGTGTTGACCTTGGGTAGGGTGCTCTTTCCAGGAGCCGGTGCAGACTTGATGGGCTGAATGGCCTCCTTCTGCACTGTAAATTCTATGATTCTATGATATTGTTACTCGAGCAATCTGAAATTAATACCATAAAGCCTATTCTCTTCCTACAGCTTGTATCATAGAAACATAGACAATAGCAGCAGGAGGAGGCCATTCGGCCCTTCGAGCCTCCTCTGCCATTCATTATGATCATGGTTGATCATCCAACTCATCCCAGTTTCCCCCAAAATCCTTTGATCTCTTCCCCAAATGCTATATCTAACTGCTTCTTGAAAACATACACATTTTTTGGCCTCAACTATTTTCTGTGGTAGCGAATTCCACACACTCACAACTCTCTGGGTGAATACATTTCTCCTCATCTCTGTCCTAAATGGTCTACTCCGTGTCCTCAGACTGTGACCCCTGGTTCTGGACACATCCATCATCGAGAACGTCCTTCTTGCATCTCCCCTGTCTGACCCTTTTAGAATTTTATAGTTTAGGGTTTACTTTATATTCAATTTTACCTAACAACATCTAATGATCATTCTCATGTACTCCCTACCACAACACATACCTTGTTTATGTATATTATTACTCTTCTAGTCGGACAGAGGAGAGATATCTCTTAACCTGATCTTCCACTTTGTACTTGCTTATGTATTTAATAATGCAGAAATGAATTATGTTCCCACCTCTGTCTGGTACATCAGGCCAATGAGCATTTTCAATTTTTATTTTAAACTTACAGTAATAGGATGGAATGGTACAAGTAAAGAATGACATAGCACCAGTATCAAACAGATAAATACTTGGACGCCTGTTTACTTTGTAATCAATGTTTACACTGATATTAAGGTGCATTAAATACTCACCCTTCAAACTGTAAAATAAGATATATCGCAAAAGAGTTTTCCATTTTACCCAGTAGGTGCGATAAATGCCTTATGCATATCAGAATATTTTTGAAAATGACTAGCACACACTCCCACAGTATATGGGTGACAAGAGCAGGGATAAGTAATGAGGTAACCTACTGAAACGAGCATTAATAGCATATTGCACTGCTGTATTATCAATCAAATATTGAAGCATATATGTTAACCGGGACCTTTTGTGTTGATGCAGAGAGATGGTGACTCCAGTCTCTACAACTGAATTGAAAGTGCCACCCATGGTCTTTTTCGGGGGGGGGGGGGTGTAAAAGTGTCAGTGATCTGTCAGAGGAAATGTCACCTGCTAAATCCCGAGGGTGTAAACAAAGTCAGAGTCCGGTCTGCTTTACAATTTCTTAAGATAAAGAATGCCACGGCTGTCAATTAATGAGGCATAGGAAGAGTCTGACAAGAACAATTATTTGCCTCCAAGATGTGAAGGTCATATTCACCCTGCAATACTCGGTGAGGTGTAATGATTAGTTATTTTAAGTAGACTGTCAGCTGGTGATTATGAAGATGAATAACATTTGTTATTAGTTAATAATCCCCGTGTTGATTTTCAAACTCCAAATACTTTCAGGCCCTCTTTAATTCTGAAAACACTAATGGCGTGGATCGATGTCTTGCGCTCAAATTCTAAACACTTCCTGGAAACTTTGTGTATTTAATGTGGCAGCTGCATTTTTTTTTTGTTGCTTCAGTCCCAGATATTCCCTCATGCATTTGCTATTCATGCAGTGATTATGTTCCTTGAACAAACAAAATTAATCATCTATCTCTGGACAGACTGTCGTTTGATCGTACATTTCCCCCCCCCCCATTAAGGTGAACATTGGATGCAAGACTTCCCGGGGAGAGTAATGAAGCCAGAAGTTACCTGTGTGAATCCATTTGGATTGGGGCCTAACTATTTGGAGCTCTGCCACTTTCAGAACCGTCCTGATCTCATTTCAACAGCAGATGGAGTCACTCATGAACAATTTCATTTGTAGTAATTTGTTGTGGAGTCACGTTTAGCACAATTCCAAAACATTAGTGCACAATTTTAAAATTTGCCTGTATTTTGAATTAAGACGCTTGCTTCTGTTAGAATTCAGCGTGGGTTTTTCCCTCTGGGATAAGTATGGGTTAATCTATTTATTTTATGTTTTTTAATATATTTTGTTTTAATTTATTGATTCTTTTGTGTGCATTGTAATTTGAAGCTTCCCGTTGGGAATTTCCGAGAGCAGTCGCTCAATCAGCCATCATGGGCGGGATTCTCCGAGCCTCCGCGACGAAATCGCGCTCGGCGTGGGGGCGGTGAATGGGGGCGACAGACCCGCGATCGGGTTCATCGCCTTCCCTCCGGGGACCGGGGAATCACCACCAGTCGCGCACGCGCGGCCGACGAGGAGCCGGTTGGGGACCATTGAGGGAGGCCCCCGTGGCCATTCTCTGTCGACAACTGGCCGAATTCCCGCCGGCGTGGTTCACTCATGGTTCTGCCCGGCGGGAGCTCGGAGTGGCGGCTGTGGACCCAGTGGGGGGCGGGGGGATCCGTCACCAGGGCCTCCAAGATGGCCAGGCCCGCGATCGGGGTCCATGATCGGTGGGTGCGCGCGATCTGCGGAGGGGGGGCCTATATTCTCAGGGCGGGCCCGCTGTGTGGGTCTGCCATGTTGCACGGGGCCGCCGCTGCGTGCGCGGACCTGCGGCCGGAAGTGAAGGACCCCGTATCGGCAGCCGGAATTGTGAGGACTACTCCAGGGCCCTGCTAGCCCCCTTCAAAACGGAGAATCACTCTGGACTTTCTCCACGCAAGTCCAGAGTGATTCGCACCCGTTTTCTCGTGGGCGTGGGGACCTTCTCCCGCGGATGGAGGTGGCTAGCACGAGGGGACATAGCCTTAAATTGAGGGGTAATAGATATAGGACAGAGGTCAGAGGTGGGTTTTTTACGCAAAGAGTGGTGAGGCCGTGGAATGCCCTACCTGCAACAGTAGTGAACTCGCCAACATTGAGGGCATTTAAAAATTTATTGGATAAGCATATGGATGATAAGGGCATAGTGTAGGTTAGATGGCCGTTAGTTTTTTTTTCCATGTCGGTGCAACATCGAGGGCCGAAGGGCCTGTACTGCGCTGTATCGTTCTATGTTCTATGTTCTATAACTTTGGTGGAATCTTCAGTGAGGTCTGTAAAAGGGACTTCCATTGAAGTTACAGCTCCCGGGACATTTTCTAAGATTTATTTTTAATTCAGTAGTCAAACTGCATCAACCTTCTGAAAGAAACTCCTTTTGCTTCCCTGAGGTTCCCAGAGGTCACACACAGTAAAGACATTTGACAGAAAATGTGGGGGTAAAAGATGGAAGCCGCCATCTTTCTCCAATCTCCAATCATGGTACTGATCTCCCTCTGGAGAGCCCCTCTGGAACTATGAGGCACTTGTTTAATTTTCCTGACACAAAGTACTCGCTAGTGACGGCTGTGACTCAATTAAGCCCCTCTACCACAGAGGCGGAAGATTTTCTATTTATAATTTATAATAATCTATATTCGTGTCACAAGTAGGCTTACATTAACACTACAATGAAGTTACTGTGAAAAGCCCCCAGTTGCCACATTCTGGCACCTGTTCGGGTACACAGAGGGAGAATTCAGAATGTCCAATTCACCTAACAAGCACGTCTTTCGGGTCTTGT
Organism: Scyliorhinus canicula; assembly: GCF_902713615.1. Taxonomy (NCBI): domain Eukaryota; kingdom Metazoa; phylum Chordata; class Chondrichthyes; order Carcharhiniformes; family Scyliorhinidae; genus Scyliorhinus; species Scyliorhinus canicula. The sequence continues at coordinate 8,598,094 of NC_052150.1, read as the reverse complement.
GGGAGGAAACCGGAGCACCCGGAGGAAACCCACTCAGACAAGGGGAGAACGTGCAGACTCTGCACAGACAGTCACCCAAGCAGGAATCTAACCTGGGGCCCTGGCATTGTGAAGAAATAGTGCTAACCACTGTGCTACCGTGCTGCCCAGATCAGCAGCGAGGTTAGCCCTCGTGCTCTGGCCAATATAGATCCCTCAATCAACATTACTAATTGCAGGTATTTGATGAATATCACATTGATATTTGTGAGGGGGCGGCTGTTTGCAAATTGGCTGCCACATTTCTGACATGTCAGCAGTGACTACATTTCCAAAGTACTAGATCAGTTGTGAATCGCTTTGAGATTTCCAGTGGTCAGGAAGTGTGCAATAAAAGTTTGAGTATTTCTTTGTGTTGCAATGGATCTCCGAGGAAGGATAGTGATAAAATGGCAGAACGACCAACCATGATTTCCTAATATTTCCTGGAATAGGAATTGTGCCCCCTGGATCCAATGAGAGGAAACATTAGGAGTTTTCCATAAGGGGCAAAGAAGAGGGGTCTCATCCAGTCAGAACATTGCCGCACAAGCAACAAACAACGACCCCGCCCGCCAGGTCGGAGAATCGCCGGGGGATGGCATGAATCCCACCCCCGCCGACTGCTGAATTCTCCGGCACCAGGGTTCTGGCGGGGGCGGGAATCGCGGCGAGATGGTCGGCGACTGCTGGCAGCGGCCATCCCAGCGATTCTCCGGCCCGCGATGGGTCGAGTGGCCACCCGTTTTTGGTGGGTCCCGCCTGCGTAAATCACAACAGGTCCTTACCGGCGGGACCTGGCTCGGGAGGGGGGGGGGGGGCGTGGGGTGATCAGGCCCTGGGGAGAGCCCCCACGGTGGCCTGACCCGCGATCAGGGCCCACCGCACTCTTTACCTCCTCACCAGCCAATGTCAATCTCTGCCATGGCTGGTGCGGAGAAGAACCCCCCCTGCGCAGTGCTGGCGCTCCCGCGCATGCGCCAACTCGCGCCGGCTGGCGGATGCCCTTTGGCGCCGGTTGGCTTGGCACCAAGCCCATCCGTGCCTGCACCTTCAGGGCGGCCCGACGCCGGAGTGGTTCATGCCGGTTCGCGGAGATTCCCGCCCCAGAAATCAATATGGATTTCGAAAGGACAATTCACGATTGACTTATTTAATCAGGTTGCTCAATCAAACCAAAAGCAATTCAGGTCGTAAATGCCGATGCATAACCGATAAAAATGGAGCCATCTTTTGTTTTCCAAATGGACAAGGCCGGTCTTGAGAGGGTGAATGTGGATAGAATGTTTCTCCATGTGGGAGAATCTAGAACTTGGGTCAATGGGCGGAATTCTCCGACTCCCCGCTGAGCAGAGAATCACGCCATTGGCACCGGCATGGTTGGTGCGGCGCCAGTCGGGGTATGCGCCGACTCTCTGGCCCGGGCCGGCTCGCCGATTCTCCAGCCCGAATGGGCCGAGTGGCCGTCACAAAGAATCCGAGTCCCGCAGGCGCCGCTCTAACATCCTCTGAGCTGGCGGGACCTCGTCGTTAAAGGGTCCGGGGCGGCCTGTGTGGGGGGGGGGGAGTTGAACTCCGATCCCGGGGGAGCCCTCCGTAGTGGCCTGGTCCATGATTGGGGCCCACCAATCGGCGGGCCGGCCTCTCTGTCTGGGGGCCTCCTTTCCTCCGCGCCGGCTCCTGTGTCCACTGCCCCATTTGGCGTCGGGGCCAGGGCGGGGAAGAAGGCCACTGCGCATGCGCTAGTTGGCGCCGGCCCAACTGCGCATGTGCGGACACCGTGGCACCGGGTTCACGCCGGGATCGGCAGCTGGAGCGGAGTGGGCCGTGCTAGCCCCCTGTGGGCTGGAGAATGGGGTCCCGGAATGCGTGCCGATGTTGGAGTAAAACACTCCCGTTTTTACGCTGGCGTCGATATTTAGCCGCCCGATGGGAGAATCCCGCCCAATATTTTAAAACCAGGGGCCGCCCACTTAAAACAAAGATGAGGAGAATTTCTTTCTCTCCACAGGTCACTTTCTTTGGAACTCTCTTCCTTAGGAGATGGCGGAAGGTGAACCTTTGGATTTTTTTAAGGCCGAGGTACATCGATTCTTGATGGGCAAAGGGGAGGGGGGAATGAAAGGTTTCAGGGGTCCGCAGGGATTTGTAGTGAAGGTTACAGTCAGAGCAGCCGCGATCTGATTGGATGGCGGGGCAGTCTCGAGGGGCTGAAGGGCGTACTCTTGCTCCTGGTTCAAAAGTAGACAGAAACCAACTAACGGGTTCAGTCAAATTGTTTTTGTTAAGTTAGTTTGAACCAGCACCTTGGACTATGCACAGGCTTCAAAATTTACTGGCAAAAATATGCTTTGAAGTAATTCCATGCTTTTATTCATAGGTCTGCCTGTGGGGAAGACCTACCCTAGTTTCAGGAGCAGCAGTAGATGACTGGAACTTGACTTCTTGAGTTAAAGTTGTTGGCCAGCCTTCCGGTGAATGGTTTGATTTTTCCTGATTGATCGCACTCAATGGTTAACACAGAAAGCCTTCCCGTTTCCCATTTGTGTTGCTGAAATTCGGAGGACTGAGATACAAAGCGACGGGTGTAATGTTGTGTTATTGTTAGCTAAAGTTCTGGTTAGATCCCACCGAGAGTATTGTGTTCTGTTCTGGCGTACAACTCCAGAAGGGTCTTTTGACCTTGGAGGGGATACAGCTCAGATACACCAGACTGATACCAAAGCTAAAAATATCAAATTATAAAGCCAGGTTGCACATACAGGGGAATCATACAACAATTGAAAGCACAAGAAAGATATGACAACAGGAAATTAGATGGAAGGACAACGACATGAAATTGTAAAACAATGTAGATAAATTATTGGGCTAGATTTTCCAGTGTTACCCTGGTGCATGCCCACATGAGTATTTGTGCTAGACGTTTATAGTATTGAAATGGCGAGATTCCCTTCACAGGGCACCCGTGACCTGTGTGAACAGCAGGTAGCTGTGCAACTCCTTAACCAATCATATTGAAGAATCACTAATGAGCAGGGCAGAGTCTAAACCAGGAAGTGTCAATTAGAATATTGAATTCAAGGCCAAATCAGGAACAGAAAGCAAAATAAAGAGAGGGAAAGAAAGATTGAATTTAAATACATAAAACAGACAGAAATAAATAATAAAAAATGTATTCAATTACTTTTTAAATCTCCAATAATAATTTGAAACTGAAAGAATGAGATTCCACATTTGTAAACATTAGTTTCCCATGCTAGCGAGGTTGTTGGGCAATAATTAAGACTGACCATGCCATCAAAGGGTTTGTTAGAATGAAATGGACAAGTCCTATGTTTTCTGTTAAATCAAAGTACTGCGGATACTGGAGATTTGTAAACAAAACAGAAAATGTGAGAAGAACTTAGCAAGTCTGGCAGCATTTGTGGAAGGGGAACAGAGTTAAGATTCCAAGTACAATAGGACCTTTCTTCGCAACACACTTTGGGCCCTGACCTATAGACCAGAACCTGGATCCATTCAGACATTTTCACCAGTCCCAAATGTGCCAGTGCTTGTTGTGCTGTCACATGACCACAAACCCCACCTCTTGCCAGTCCAACCATTGTGCTATTTGTGGACGCAAACACTGTACTTTCCATCCAGGGTATAGTGGCATTGCCACTGGACTGGTAATCCAGAGGGCCAGGGGAATTGCTCTGGGGATGCAGGTTCCAATCCCACCACTGGAGTTGGTTCAATTCCAATTTAGTTAGTTGACAAAAAAACTGGAATTGACAACTCATCTCCGTAATAGATAGGACATTCCGCCCATTGATATTTCTGCATTGCGGACCCTAAGGAGGCACCTTGTGTTGCTCTATTTATTTATCTTGGTGAACCACAAGCCTTTCCCTTATATCGATCAAATTACCACACAGCCAGTTAGTTAGTTCAAAAGATGGTTTATTTACATACACAACATGCAAACACAATATCTACTACGAGTGAAACTACACCTATCAGCTACAATAACCTATACTTAACTTCAGGGTGACCGGCACTGTGCAAATGGATAAGGCCTTTATCTGGATTTCACTTGGCTGGTTCGAAGAAAGCGACTCTGTCTCTGTTGGGCTCATCCGTCAGGTAGCGAACGTTGGTCTTGAACTTGGCTGGCTGTTCCAACTGCAATTGGGTTAGGCACAGGCCGGATCCAAGAGAGACAGAACACATGGCTGTGCTCTCTTTTATCCCCCTGGGATTACGCGGTCTTTGGGGCGGTCCTTAACCTTGGACCCAATAGTTCAACAGGGCTCTGATCACTCTCTTCGATTTCGACCAATAAAGGGGCGGGTGCCTTGGTAGCTGGGCGGTCATTGACCTTGGCAGTTGTGCTTTCTGAGCAAGGGGTGTGGCGCCGATCAGTCTGTGGCTGTATCGGTTGCTTGATTGGAGTTCTATTGTCCTGGGAAAATGGGCCATTAAAAACGAGTGGGGGTTTCAGTCAGGTCTGGTTACCTGTATTTTAGATACACATAGGCTGTGTATCTGTCTGAGTCCTGGGTTGGCCATAATTCCCATGGTCCTTTGTAGGTGGCCATCTTCGATGGCTACACCTGACACAGATGATCCTTCCACCTGGATAGAAATGGCATCGGTTGGAGTTCTGGCAGGAAACGTACTGCAAACAGTGTAGTAATGTGCATCACTGTATATACACAAGGGTTAATGTAAATACACTACAACTAAGTAAACACTAGAGGGAGCACTGGAGATGTCATGATATGCAAAATGCAGCTAATGAACATTTAGAATAGGACACAACCAATGAACAGTCAAGACACCCAGAAGTGGCATTACCATAAGGGGGCATTACACAACCCATATAAAAGGACAGGGCACACATGCTCTGTCTCTTTCCACAGACGACACTTGGAGTGTTGGACAGGGGCAGATCAGAAGCATCACACCCACCACGTGGCTTAGAGCAGACTGGTTAGTTAGACCGAGTTACGATCGCAAGATTAGCAGGAGAGTCGAACTCAGAGAACTGTGCTAATGATTCAATAAATCACATTGAACGTACTTCAAAGTCTGGAGTATCTTTGGTCAAAGCTGCATCAAGTTGCAGCCTGTGTTATCCCAGAGTACATAACACAACATGGTACCAGTAGTGCCTGTTGAATCTATATAGTTCAACTCAGCAAGATCCATGACTACCAGCAACAGCACCCAGGCAAGATGATTGAGATTCCAGTTCCTCAGCAGTTCAGGTACCATGGCAATCTCAGTGCCGACTGGCGTGCATTCAAGCAGAGATTTGAGATTTACATGGTAGCATCCAACCTAGATGGCATGGCCGATGCTGAGAAGATAGATCTTCTACTCACCTTTGTGGGTGAAAGTGCAACAGAAATCTTTAACTCCTTGAAGTACTCCAAAGGACAGGACAAGAGAGACTTCCAGACAGTACTGGACAAGTTTGAAAACTACTGCGAGGTGAACACAACAGAAATCAGTAAAACTGGCGTCACCTATACTGACCACGCAGCAAAGGTAGGCTTGCACCAGAAGCAAACGGCAATTTTGATTGGCAGGCATCTTGCGCAAGGAGCCGCGCATGCGCAGTTCCCGAGAAGACGAGAACCGGCGAAACAGTGTTTTGCGCATGTGCAAGAAGCTGCGCATGCGCCGTTGTGAAAAGATGGCACAGTGAAGGAAAAGCGATCTGCGCATGCGCAATACATTCCTAAGCTCTACGTCGTAAGCGTCATGATGTCAGAGGCCCCGGATCATGCCCACTTAAAGGGGAAATGTCCGAAAATAGTGAAAAACAATTTTAAAGCCAGAAAACACAATTCTTTCACCTTGCACGATAGCACAATGCCTGAACTTCGACCAGTGGCTGAAAGTAACCTCTGCAGAACCCTGCAACAAGCTGTAAGCACCGCCCAAAGAGATGATTTAGTCCTTGAAGACTAAGACTCAGACGATGATTTCATCATTGGACGTGGCGACCATAGTACCAAATCCAAACCGCAACGAGATGTGTTGTATATTGAAGCATCCGACACAGTCACGGACGAGTTCTTCGGATTTGAGGATCCCCAGCCCAGCATAGGTGACATCCCGACCCATGAGTACAGGATTCTGCTGCGGCCTGACACCAAGAGACGGAGAGCAGTACAAGCCCACAGAGTCCCTGACTCAATGCAGAGAGTGGTCCACGCACCACGAAGAGTCCCTGACTCCGCACAGAAAGCGATGACAGCGAGACCACTGCACGTCTCCACACAGAGAACACAGAAAGACTCCACAGTGAGACCACTTCATGACTCTGTTGAGAGCGCACAGATCGACTCTGCAGCAAGACCACTGCACGACTCCACACAGGGAACGATGCCAGACTCCACAGAGAGAGCGATACAAGCCTCCACAGCGAGCTTGTTGACAGACTCCACGATGGAAGCAATGCAAGACTCCAGAGCGCAGTCCTTGCATGAACAAGACCATGAAAGTCTAGCAACCGTATCTGAGCAACCAGCAGCAGACAATGCAAGTCTGCCACGCTCACGTGAACAACAAAAAGATTAGGGCAGTCTACCCAGATTATTTGAGCCACCAGAAGAAGAGTCTGACTGTCTACCCAGCTCATCTAACCGACAAGAAGACACTGAAGGTCTACCCACTGTATGTGCGATAAGTGACAAAAGGCTTCACAATTCCCATACAAGATGTGCAACATCTCAGCGAGACTGACAGATCTCAGCTCGTAAGTACAGAGGCACTCGACAATCAAAGTGAGGCTACTAGTGACTCCAGTGACACCACATTAATTCAAACCTCATCTACTCGAGCCTCTCCACAAGAACCTGAAATGACCCCAGACGGGGAGCATCAAAAAACCAAAGGTGATTCAGGTGAACCAGTAAGTGCTCCAGACGGGGAGCATCGACAAGCCAAAGATGATTCAAGTGAACCGGACATGATTCCAGTGGGCAGCGCCGAGGAATCAGAGACGACATGCACAATGAAACAGCAGACGCCACAAAGGACACTGACACAAGTAACTTTGTGAAGAACTCGAATTCTCCACTCTGTGTGGTCATGGAGCGTAACAAACACAGCAACAAAACTTACAAAAACAACAACAAAGACAACAACAAGAAGCATACCAGAGGCAACACACACAACAACAAGCACGTCAATAACAACAATGACAACAACAATAGGACAACAATTGGTACAACATGGTACAACTCTGCCCATGAAGGACAATGTTACTGCTCAGCTCAGAATAATGGCGAGAGTGTAAACATACCATGGCATGTCACCGCATCTTACCAATTCATGTTTGCTGCACCAAGGACAAGCAAACCAGCTTTCAGGAAAGGTGTCATCAAGAATTGCTACCACAAGCATAAAAAAACAGAGTCCACCTCAGACAATGAAGTGATTTGACCATTTGAACACCTCCTGATGACTTCTTGGTTACGTAAACACCAGGACGCTGACAAGGGAATGACGACATCAACATTGACACTTCCATAACAGCACAGTAACATGGTTACTAAATCCACTTGAATGTACCAATTCAAAAATTTTGGACTCATATATATTATTTGATATTGTATAATCATCACTGTCATCATGACTTGTACATGTCATCACTTATCTACCTGTTTTGTTCAATTTTCTTTAACAAAGTACATTAAATATGTAACACGGAAAAAGGGGGGATGTGGTGATATGCATCACTGTATATACACAAGGGGTTAATGTAAATACACTACAACTAAGTAAAAATTAGAGGGAGCACCGGAGATGTCATGATATGCAAACATGCAGCTAATGAACACTTAGAATAGGACACAACCAATGAGCAGTCAAGGCACCCAGAGGTGGAATTACCACAAGGGGGCATTACACAACCCATATAAAAGGACAGGGCACACATGCTCTGTCTCTTTCCACAGACGACACTTAGAGAGTAGGACAGGGGCAGATCAGAAGCATCACACCCACCACGTGGCTTAGAGCAGATTAGTTAGTTAGACTGAGTTACTATAGCAAGATTAGCAGGAGAGTTGAACTCATAGAGAACTGTGCTAATGGTTCAATAAATCACATTGAACTTACTTCAAAGTCTGGAGTATCTTTTGGTCAAAGCTGCATCAAGTTGCAGCCTGTGTTATCCCAGAGTACATAACACAACAAACAGCATTTGGCATTTTCCCCGTTCTACAGCTCGGTTCCCTCCCAGAAACTGTAAATGTCAACCCGGGTTACTGAAGTCTAAATACATTCTTGATTAATCTAAAATCGCCTGTCCTGTTGATAGAGAGAGAGAGATGTGAACAGGTTTGGCCTCCATCCTAAGAACGGTTATTGCTACAGCTCGGAATAATGGAGAGAAGAATTTTAGATTAATGCATTGGACAATAAATATTTAATTGGTTTTAACTTGTTCACCGAACAATATGTGTTAATTTTATGGAATTGAATCAAATCAGCCGGGATAACCTTTCTGTGTAAAAACCCTCTTATGGGATCACCTGTTATAATATGGGTTTGATTTGAGATAAGCCAGTACTTGATCCAAATGTAGAAATCACTTCCCATTCTGGTACTCACAAATTTCCTAATTCATCTTTACATTTAAATGAGCTCTCTTTATTGAAGCATAAACTATTTTCTTGCAATTCCTGACATTTATTGCTGAATGCATTAAATACTGTCAGCTCAATATACATTACTCATTCTCTGCACACTAGCATCCCCACGTGCCGGGAGAGTGATTAACTGGACCGAATAACAAATCCTGCATATTCTTAATTTTAACGCTATCAGATCCTTTGTCAAAATTGTTGTCCATTGCTCAGAATGCAGAAGTGGATTTTCTGTAACTCAATATTTTGTAAAGACCCCCCCCCCGTCTAGGAGCGTCTTGACCTAGTGGTTCTCTGGTTCAGTTGGAAACACTATTCTCTGAGTTAGAAGGTTTGTGGGTTCAAGTTCCAGTCCAGAGCCCGAAGTGCAAATATTGAGGCCGAGGGAATGCTGCATTGTTGGAGGTGCCATCTTTCAGAAAAGATATTCACCAGAGTTCTTACCTAGAAGATCCAATGAAAATATTTTGAGAAGAGCAGGAGGTGCTGTGCTTGGCGTCTTGAGCAATAATTATCGCTCAGTGAACATTACCAGATAATCAGATTACCTGGGGCTCATTGTTATATTGCTTTGGTGAGAGCTTGCTGTGGGCAAACTGGCTGCTGCGTTTTCAACATTTAAACAATGTCTACATTTCAAATATAATTCACTGGCTGCAAAACGCTTTGGGGAATCTTGAGGTTAGGGCAGCTGCTTAAGAAGCTCAACACCATCCAGCACAAAGCAACCTGCTTGATAGCTACCCTTTCCACAAACATTCACTCCTTCCACCACCGACAGCAGCAGGGTGCACCATCTACAAGATGTAGGAAATGTAGGCAGCACCTTCCATACCCATCTAGAAGGACAAGAGCAGCAGATACCTGGAAGCACCACCACCTGGACGTTCCCCCAGTGGCTCACCATCCTGACTTGGAAATATATCGTCGTTCCTTCACTGACCCTGGGTCAAAATCCTGAGATTTCCTCCTTAATGTCTACATCTCAGGGACTGCAGCGATTCAAAAAGGCAGCTCACTACCACCTTCCCAGGGGCAACCAAGGATGGGAATAAATGCTGGCATAGACAGCGATACCCAGATCCCGTAAATGAATATTAAAAAAGGAGGAGTTTCCCAATGATTATGAATCTATTGTCCTGGCTATCCTATATTCCTCAGCTAACATCATCGACACAGATCATCAAGCCATCCATTATGTTGTTGATTGTGGAACCTTGCTGTGCACAAATTGATTGTTTTGTTTCAACAATTCAAAGGTACTTAAAGTTGCAGTGAGGCACATTGGAATGTTCTGTGGTCATGACAAGTGTCATGTAAATGCAAGTTATTGCTTATTCGTTTATGGACCTCCGCCTGTTTTGATCTTTCCTGGGAACTGTAAGGTGTGTTTAACAAGGATCACTACTGTTACAAAGGGGCCACAGGAACTGTTTTGCTTCGTAAGAGGTAAGACTGACTCAACTGGTACCTGCTCAGCATAGATCTCCTCCCACGACCCTTCATCCAGCCCAAGGGTTTTGATACTACCATTCAAACACAACACAATAGTTGATATGAAGTGACCACAATGTTAGTAACAGTACGAGATTGCAGATAACTTAATTGCACAAAACACTGAAGTTGAACATGCCCTCTATCCCCAAATGTGGCCCCTTTAAACATTTCTGACACATTCTTTGTTAAATCAAGGACCAAATGACTGGTTTCTACTCTCTAAATCCGATGTAATATGTGTTAAAGGTGGGCAGAGATGTGGGACTATTTCCCTCTTCTCTCACCTCTTGGCTGACCGTAACAAGATGTATTTTAGAGAAGGAAGGTTTTAACCCCTTGAGTGCTAGGACTGGAAACAGGCTTTCTTGTAAGTTTAAATCAACAGTAAGGATAAATGTCTATTTTTCACAACACCCGAAAAGCAAACAGAATAAACACCTACTCCCCAAACACACAGACACATACAAGAGAAGAACGTTTCCAAAGACGCAACATGCACTACCGAGTGTAATGTGTTCACACACTCTTTATCATGGTGGTTGAAATGTTGCAGACCTGAAGGGTTCTCTATAGGTTCACCAGAAATAAGAATTTTGGACATTCCTGGCTGTTTTAGGTTAATTTTCAGCTGAACTCCTGTAATGACGAAAGATAATTTTTCTGGTAAAAAGAATAAATTCCTCTTCTATGCTGAAGGTAACTTTTGTGGCAGGGTTCTCTCTTGAGTTGGGCAAGAGATGGCTTCCTCTAGCCTTCATTACCCAAACTGACCTACTGGGCTACCTTTGTGGATTCATAAGGCATTAGCTCTCTCTCCCCAGCCAGTTTCAGTCATGTGATGACAGTATCTATATATTCCATTACCAGACCAATCTAATTGACACATAATGGAGGGTGTTTGCAATTGAATCAACATTCCAGCTACAATCATCCTCCTGAATGATTTTATTGGAAATCATATCTCTCTGGCAGCCATTGTCATTCTTAAATCTCTTACATTCAAATGGTGAGGGAGAGTCAATCAGTACCTGGGAAGGCCATTTTCAGTTTGAGTAACTGCCCAAGAAATGTTCAGATATGTCTGTCTCTGTCTGTGAAGAAACCACAGATAATGTCACCTGAATGTTTGGAGTGCATATTGTGAAGGGAGTGTTCATATTCCCTGTTGTTTCATTTTTAGTAGTGGCCATCTCCCAATAATCGTTATGGGTACGATGTGGCCATAATACATTTGTATATTTGGGGAAGACATTTTTGGCAGGGAGCCTTGTGAAATAATAACTGTGAAAATTATTTTGTGGATCTTTATTGATCTTGTGCCCAAAGACAAGAGGATTGGAGAAAGAATGGCTATCTTGGCAAGGGTTCTATAAATGTAGACTCTCACTGGTTTGTGCAATTGTTCCCAAGCATGGCCCATCCACCCTTACCCCAATTGAAACATTGAAGTGGCAAATTAATGTCCACTTAAGAGCCGTTTATTGCCTGGTCTCAATTTTAAATTTGCAAGAGGCGGTCAGGGACAGGGGGAATGCTGGGCAGGCTATCCTGCTTGAGCCTGAGGCCTCAATCATTGACAAGTTTTGCAGGTTGCATCCTTGCCTTTCCAAGAGCTGCACCCCAGGGTGTTCCTGTCCCCTCGTCTCTCCATCAAGACCTCCAACCCATCTGCCCCCACAGAGTCTCGCCTCCCATCCTGCTGTGACAAACCCACCCCACCCCCGCCCACCCCTGCACTTACCACCACCTTGGTTCTAACACTTAGACTTGTGGGACTGCCTGTATCCTACCAGTGGCCACCCCTCCGATCGCACTGCTGGGACTACAGATTTGCCAGCCAATCTGGATTTCAGTTCCCATTCTACCCAAACATTTTAGGTTTTAAAAAAAAAATCTGTTTTGTGCAAAACTTTATTCGATGAAGACATTAGCCAGCGATTTACATAAAAGGGTTATAATAATCTGTATTATTGTCACAAGTAGGCTTACATTAACACTGTGATGAAGTTACTGTGAAAAGCCCCGAGTGGCAACATTCCAGTGCCTGTTCGGGTAGACAGAGGGAGAATTCAGCATGTCCAATTTACCTAACAGCATATCGTTTGGGACTTGTGGGAGGAAACCGGAGCACCCCGAGGAAACCCACGCAGACACGCGGAGAACGTGCAAATTCCATCACGTCAGTGACCCAAGCAGGAATCGAACCTGGGACCCTGGCATGTGAAGCAACACTGGTGAGATAATGAATAAAGTTACCTTGTGAATCACTTTATGAAATTTAAAGTTCAGGCCTGGCTCAAACTATTACACTTTCGCATCTCCTCTTGTATTGCCTGTGTACCTAGAGGTAAGACAGCACTGCACTGTGGTGACATGGGATTTTACATGGCTCATCATTTGTGATGTAATTTAATTTTCAAATTGAATATACAGTAATCGAATCACTAAAAATAAGGTCAGATTATCTGATCATTTTCACATCTAAGTCTGCTGAGCGCAAATTAGCTGCCTTATTTCCTACAGCATATAGGCGATTAGATTTAAACGTACTTCATTGGCTGTAAAGTGCTTTGGGTTTGCCTGAGTGTGTGGAAGATGCTATATCAATGCAGATCTTCATTTCTTGCACTTGCTTCCTGTTCCATCATAAATAATTGTAATAAGCACTCTGTGATGTAACCACACAAGGCAATGATTCTGAAATGATTCATTTACTGCGATCCTGCACTTGTGCTACGTCGTTCTGTATTGTCTATCATGTACCAAAAATTGGTTTGGAGGAAGGATTTAATGAACAAAATGCAATTTCATGGCTGAGATGAGTTGTATGTGCTGAGCCAGTTTTGCCTCGAAGCATATTGCCTTTGATGAATTGTATTGTAACATTTTAGGATTTTATTTGGCTTGGTCATTTGTTTAACGTTGTTTTATTGATACAAGGCCAAGCTGAGTTCCCAAGGGGTTAACTACCAGAGATATACAAGCGGCCCAGTATGTTGGCGAAGACACTGAGTTGGAATACCAGGCAAAGCTCTCAGTTATCGCAACAGATTTGAGGAAATGTCAAATTCTCAAGTAAATCCCAAATCATTGCATCTCAGCACAACAATTCTGTCCTACTCTTCCGCAATTTGCTATCTTCAGATGATGTGGCTCCAATCTTCAGTCCTGACATTCCACTGGTATTTTCACTCCACAGCCCCCTGAATCTCTGTAAATGTCATCCTAATCTCCTGCCTTAACTCTGCTGGGTGATTGATGGAGCCCATGGAGACAGTGTAAATGGCCATTTTTAGTCACTTAGTGCATCTCTCTCCTGATAATTGCCCAGCTCCTGCCTAAATATTGATGGCGTTCCAGGTAATAATAATAATCATAACCTTTATTGTAACAAGTATGAAGTTACTATGAAAAGCCCCTAGTCGCCACATTCCGGCGCCTGCTCGGGTAGAACTACCACATGTCACCTGGCTCACCATATTTGCATGCTGTATGAGATTGTCTGATCGATAAGTGGCAAATTGACACAGAGAAGAAAATGGATATTTTGGGTTGTATGTTACTCTGTAGGAATTCAAGTCCAGTTATTGAACTTAATTGCATTAAGTATCACAGAATGTTGGTTTGTAGCTTACTGTAATTAAACACGGCTTCACTGGATGAGGGGCAGTCAGATTTCTCACCCACAACGCATGACAAAATGTACCTAAGTAACATTCTAACATCTATGGGCCTGTTGAGAAAGTCCAGTGAAATAACGTACAGGTGTGTCATGTAGCAAATGTTTGAATAGGTTAAAATCTTGTAGCTCTAATTCTAGTGTCCCTCATGGGATTAAGGCACAACCACCTTGAAATTAATTTCGACTGGAAAATCCATTCTTGGCAAGCACGCAGATAACAGATGTATAATTATCTGACAGTGTTATGTGAGTACAATTCACTCGGCATTTGAGGTGAGGAATCCTACTGCACTCTGATAAGGTTAAGCACTGTTTAATTATAGGTAGGTCATCCTCCCTACAGGGTAGCACTCTTAAAGATGTTGACTTCTATCATTATTTGGCAGTGCTCCATTGATAGAGATGAGCAAATCTGGCATTAATACTGGTGAATCCTGCTTACAGATTCACTCAGCTAGGCGATGTTTTACATTGATTCCCACTCAAGGAGGCACACTTTATTTCTTCCAAACTGCACATTTGTTAATAGAAAATGTTTAAAGGGATGTTGTTCTGCGCTGATGAATTCCCATGCATTCTGTGATCTTGGTCAAGGAGGAAGATGGAAAGAAAATTTGGTTCGCCAGGACTTTCTTTTATTAATGGGATCATGACTGTGCAGGGTTAGAGCTCTTAACGGGGATATACGCTCTACAATCGTCAGCCTTTTCTTTAAAAAGGAGCTCTAACGAGCGCCAGAAGAATTGACAAGATTTAGTAGAGGTGATAAGCTCAGAACCAAAAGGAAAAATATTCTCCTACAAGCAATGAGCAGCTAAATCGCAATTGGCAGACTTCCAATGGAAGTAACTGTGCATACAAGTCTTTCTGATAACTGCTTACGGCCCTTTATCCATCCCAGTCTCCTTGTTCAAAGAATCGGCCCTGCCATCTTTCTCAAACCTAAATCTCACCAGGTGTTGCTCGGAGATGAAAGGTATGGATTGTTTTCCATCTCCGGGAAGATCTGAACCATTTCAAATCTCCTAGCTGGAGATTTCCATAGGGGGCCCATTAAAATCTGTGTTTCACAAGGCAGTCTTATTTACTTGTAACAGGAAGATTTCAGTTAAAACGCAGTATTAACAAGGGATGCATTATATGGTTTCTCTATTATACTGAGCTGCAGGAACTCCCTGTTAAATTAAAGGTCATTCTTTACCCCTTGAGTGTTATGCTCTTAACCAAGTGTTAAATAGTACTTTTTTAGCGAATCTCAAACGCCTTGTTGAACGCAGATATTCCTATTGCAGCGCCACACAGATTGTTTTGTCGAACTTGGCGTTGTAAAGAATGCGGGCGGAATTCTCTGCTCCCGGGAAAAATCGAGAGGGCCGTCGTGAACTCGGCCGAGTTTCACAACGGCCTCTTAGGCCGCTCCTCATCCCCTATTCTCCCCTCCCGGCGGGACTAGGAGCGGCGCTTCGTAACTCTCGGCCGCGGGGGCGTTGCGCCAAGAATGATGCGGCCGGCGCGCCTAATGACATCAGCCGTGCATGCGCAGGTTGGCCGGCTCCAACCCGCGCATGCGCGGTTGACGTCATGACGCTGACGGCATGAACCCTCGCATGCGCGGTGGCGTCTTTCCCCTCAGCAATCTTGCGGGGCGGCGGAGGGGAAATACTGCGTCCAGTTTGGACGCCGGCCCGACGATCGGTGGGCATCGATCGCGGGCCTGTCCCCTCCTGAGCACAGTCGTGGTGCTCTTTCCTTGCTAGGCCACCTACAAGCCTCAAACGGGCTTCTCACTCCTGTTTCACGACGGCAGCGACCAGGTGTGTTTACCGCCGTCTTGAAACGACCGCGAATGGCAGGCCGTGAAAAACGGCGAGCGGCGATTTGTCCGAGCGCGGGGGGGGGGGGGGAGAATCGTGGGGGGTGCCAGGGGGGCATGAAATTTGTCGGGGGCCCCTCCCGCGATTCTCCCACCCAACGTGGGGAGCGGAGAATCGCGCCCTGTATATTTTTGTGTAAAAAACACTTTTCTTTGATGGGGGTGCAAATCTTTATTTTCAGACCAATTTCTCTCCCCACTTGTTTTCTAAGCCTCGAGTAACAAACTCCCGTCTCCTGAAGTGTCAAAGCGCTCTCCAAGTTGACCCCTGAGTGGTGGTCTACAGACTTGGACAGTACATTAGGGTGTTCACTCAGAAGCAAATGTGTTCTCGGGAATTAATGCTTTCCTTATGTGTCGTGGCTTTAAGTTTAATTATTGAGGATAATAATGAATTTTCTAATTCTGCTTCCGTGTGAGCCTACGTCACCATAAATATCAAAGGTAACATTATTTTGATACTGCATCATCTAATGAAGGAGGTCGTGGGAATGAAAATGGGGCCCCTGAAAATCAATAAAGTGATCCTGGAAATTAAGACGTAACTCTTGAGAAAGTCTCAAGATCCTAAGACACAGGAGCAGGATTAGGCCACTCAGCCCATCGAGTTGCTCCGCCTTTCAATCATGGCTGATATGTTTCTCATCCCCATTCTCATGCCATCTCCCCATAAACCCTGATCCCTTTATTAATCAAGAACCTATCTATCTCTGTCTTAAAAACACTCAGTGACTTGAACTTGAACCTCCACAGCCTTCTGCGGCAAAGAACTCCACAGATTCACCATCCTCTGGCTGAAGAAATTCCTCCTCATCTCTGTTTTAAAGAATTGTCCCTTTAGTCTTAGGCTGTGCCCTTGGCTTCTAGTTTTTCCCACAAGTGGAAACATCCTCTCCGTGTCCACTCTATCCAGGCCTCTCAGTATCCTGGAAATTTCAGTAAGATCTAAACTCCAACCATTCCTCATACGACAAGCTCTTCATTCCAAGGATCATTCTTGTGAACCTCCTCCTGGACCCTTTCCAAGGCCCAGCACATTCTTCCTTAGATACAGGGCCCAAAACTGCTCACAATACTCCAAATGGCGTCTGACCAGAGCCTTATATAGCCAGTGATAGCAGAAGTACATCCCAGGGTCTTGTATTCTAGCCCTCTCGATATGAATGCTAACATTGCATTTGCCTCCTGTACCTGCACATCGCTCTGATCTGGGAAATTATGAGTTCAATTAATAAACTATAAAAATGTTAAACCGTTGCAGAAAAATCAAAGTCAACGTAGAGAATAATAAAGGCACAATTCTTCATTGACTGACCATGTAACTTTCAGAAGATTAAGGAAGGAGCTCTTAGTCAAAACCTGACCTGATGCTGAGGAACCACATTTCAGCAAGTACTCATATCTGATGGGTAGCACGGTAGCACACGTGGCTAGTACTGTGGCTTCACAGCACCAGGATCCCAGGTTCGATTCCCTGCTGGGTCACTGTCTGTGCGAAGTCGGCATGTTCTCCCCGTGTGTGCGTGGGTTTCCTCTGGGTGCTCCGGCTTCCTCCCACAGTCCAAAGATGTGCAGGTTAGGCGGATTGGCCATGCTAAATTGGCCTTAGTGTCCAAAAAAGTTAGGAGGAGTTATTGTGTTATGGGGATATGGTGGAAGTGAGGGCTTAAGTGGGTCAGTGCAGACTTGATGGGCCGAATGGCCTCCTGCACTGTATGTTCTATGGTACAACACAAATTGTAAATTCCTGATCCAGTGACAGTGAGTGAAGCAAACAAATATCTTCTTCCTTATTCGTCTTTAATATTGTGGAATCTTTAAAACAAATGCCACAACGTTGCCCTAGGAAATATAGTTGTTAAGGACCTTCTCTTCTTTGAATGCCTGAGGAAACACATGACTGATAGGTGCGCCTGAAGTTTCCTTGACAAAAGCATTTGATTTCTTGAGGAGGCAATTGGAAAGTTAACTGGGGCAGAGGAACCCTTTGTTGAAATTCAACACCAAATAATTGGCCATCGCAGTTTCTCTCCACTGCCCTCACTTGATCCGTCGGACAGATACATCCCCACTTTGCCATGTGCCTGGTTTTACCTTCACCCCCGCAGCTGTTTCCAATCACTGTAGCCTCTGACGGTACTTTGTGAAATTTTCTACAAATTTTGAAAAGCCTCTATATTTTAATAATGGGCAAAAGGCTACAATTATATCGGGCTTTGGTGAGTCTACGCCTGAAGTAATGTGCAGAGAATGTTCTACCGTTCAATATGGTCAGTCATGGCTTCAACTCTACATTGTCCCTCTGAAGAAGTTTCATGTGGACTGGAAAAGTTAACTCTGTTTTTCTCTCTCCACAGGTGCTGGCAGTGCTGCTGCGTTTATCCAGCATTTTCTGATTTCATTTCTACTTTCCTTATCACTCCCGATGTCCCTTGATGCCTGCAGAGACCAAAATTCTGTCTGTTTATCCCAGCCTTAAATACACTCATCGATGGATAATCCGCAGCCCTCTGGGGTAGAGCCTTTCAAAGGTTCACATACCCTTTGACTGGAGAAAGTTTGCTTCATCTCAGTCCTAAATGATTAGCCCCTTATCCTGTACCCTGTTTTCGCCTTGTCTGTGATGGGGTTGAGAGGGTCATTCATTGAGGAGAGATTAGTCATCAGATCAAACATCATTGTGACTTTAAATGGTTGGCCTGATTTTCGCAGAGCTGAGGATCTTTATAAGTGATGGTTGAGACCCGATTCAGGGACTCCCAGTCCCCTCTCAGGGTTTTTCATTTTTGACAGTGCCTTTTGGGCAAGCAGGCTGGTTTGGGTCACGAGCCTGTACTCTGTACTCCTGACCTGAGTGGCCTGTTGTGGGGTAGACATGTCCAAGCTCTCTGTATATTTCATGCAGTCGGGCCAGCTTTTCAATGATACGTGGCCCACAACAGCACAAGGATGTCATGGCTGCATAAGGGAATATTTTGACAGGCATGTTGAAAAGATCCTCCTCATGCCCCCCCCCCCCCCCGACCCCCCCCCCCCACCCCGTAAAAGCTATGCCCCCCAACCAAACAGTATGGCCCCTGAAGCCTCATTATGCCTTCTTGGCTGAGAGTCCAGACAACCATCATGCGGAAAAGCATGGCCCCCTAGGAAAACAGTCTCTCTGGTCTATGTTGTCAATTGCACAATGCTTATTTACACAAGATAAAGAGAGTTCAAGGGCTTGCAGTTTCCACTATTGATACTTTAAAGTGTCTGGATGATTAACAATTTTATTGCCCTAGTAAAAGGTGTTTTTTTTTTCAAAAGGAAAGTCACCAATGAATAGTTGATTTTCTTTAATCTTTTTACTTGAACTTCCTACTGTGCTATCGGTAGCACAGTGGTTAGCACTGTTGCTTCACAGCCCCAGGGACCCGGGTTCGATTCCCGGCTTGGGTTACTGTCTGTGCGGAATCTGCACGTTCCCCCCGTGTCTGCGTGGGTTTCCCCCCGAAAGATGTGCTTGTTAGGTGAATTGGACATTCTGAATTCTCCCTCTGTGTACCCGAACAGGCGCTGGACTGTGGTGACTAGGGGATTTTCACAGTAACTTCATTGCAGTGTTAATGTAAGCCTACTTGTGACACGAATAAAGATTATTATATAAACGTATTATTATTAGAGTTCATTAGTTCTATACAATGTATTATGTACAGTGCCGGCTTCGCTCAGTTGTTAGACAGCGTGGTTCGTGATGCAGAGCAAGGACAGCAGCGTGGGTTCAATTCCCGTACTGCCTGAGGTTATTCATGAAGGCCACACCTTCTCACCCTAGCTTCGGCAGATTCATTGCCCTCTCAGAGAAGAAATTCCTCCTCATCTCTGTCTTAAATGGGCGACCCCTTATTCGGAGATTATGGCCACTGGTCCCAGAATCCTCCACAAGGGGAAACAACCTCTCAGCATCTACCCTGTCAAGCCTCCTGAGAATCCTCAGCCGAGATTCATGACAGCCTCGGAGCCCGCTCCCCGCACCTAATTCACCCCCACCCGGGGGGCCAGGAGCGGGCCTCCATCTTTCTCGGCAGCGACCACGTCACGCCGAGAATGTGAAGTCATCTGCACATGCGCGGGTTGCCGGTTCCAACCCGCGCGCATGCGCGGTGGCCGTCTTTCTCCTCAGCCTCCCGGCAAGACGTGGCGGCTTGATCTTGCCGGGCGGCGGAGGAGAAAGAGTGCGTCCGTTTTAGACGCTGGCCCGATGACTGGTGGGCACCGATCACGGGCCTGTTCGCCGTAAAAAACAGCGAGTGGCGATTTTTCCGAGCCCCGGGGGGGGGGGGGGGGGGGGGGAAAGAGAATCGCGGGGGGGCGCCAGAGAGGCATAAAAAATGTCGGGGGGCCTTCCCGCGATTCTCCCAGGCCGCGTGTGGAGCGGAGAATCGCGCCCAATGTTTTTCTGTGGCGATTGAGTTGTCCACGGCATCCATAACTCACATCATTTTAAAGTTTGGGGTCAAGTCCAGCCATTGTTGATGCTGGACAGCGCTCTCCCCCTCTTTCGCTATCTCTCTTCGTCTCTGTCCATCTCTCTATCTCTATCACTTTTTCTCTCTGTCTGTCTCTCGGCTTTTCTCTCCCTGCATCTCTATCTCTCTTTCTTTCCATCTGTCTCCATGTCTCTCTCCCTCTGAAACTCTGCCTCTCTCTTGCTGCTTCTCTCTCTCTGTATCTCTATTTCTCTCTCTCTGTTGCCTGTCTGTCTCTGCTACTCTCTCTCTCTCTCTCTCTGTCTCTCTCTTTCTTTGTCTCTGCCTCTCTCTTGTTGCTTCTTTCTCTCTCTGCATCTCTAGTTCTCTATCTCAAAATGAAAATCGCTCATTGTCACGAGTTGGCTTCAATGAAGTTACTGTGAAAAGCCCCTAGTCACCACATTCCGGCGCCTGTCCGGGGAGTCTGGTACGGGAATCGAACTGTGCTGCTGGCTTGCTTTAAAAGCCAGTGATTTAGCCCAGTGAGCTAAACCAGCCCCGTTCTGTTGTCTGTCTGTCTGTCTCTCTGCTCCTCTTTGCCTCTCTGTTTCTCTCCCTCCCTTTCTCTCTATCTTTCTCCCTCTCTTTTGGGTCTAAACCCTCTTGGTTCTTAGGACTCATTACACGAGGAGTTAGACCCCTTTCAACCCCGTAAAAAGTTTTTAAATATTGAGATGCCTAAGTGACTGACATTAAAATTGCCAATCTTACTGAAATTTCGGCAGAAGGACACCTGATCTGAGAATTATCAATGTCACAGCATGCAGGAGGGTAGTATTTTCTACAGTAACGTTGAAGGGACAATGTCAGAGCTAGATTCAGTGGATTAAGCCTCAGATTGCTGTTTCCTGATTGTTGCCTGTCAGTGTAGGAAATGTCCCATTTTCCACCTAACATTCCTCAACTTGACAACCACAGAAATCCCCACCAAACATCCAAATTAATGGAAGAGGAAAAAAGTCCAAGTTTACATTTTTTCCTGGTTGACATTCGGTTGTCAGAATGAAGCGGGTATCAACTGGCAACAACTAATTAGTTCAATGCTGCAAGTGATGGATAAGGGGAACGCAAAACAAACTGAAATGATTTAACAGGATTTGGAGATACAGAACAATCACATCCAAAAACTGCCTTTAAAAACATTAACGATTGGCCATTAGCTACAGGGCAAACACTGACTAACACACACAACTGATATTCCATCGATTGTAGCGATTGTGGATCCGCTGCAAAAGGCAAAGCGCACACTATTTAAGGTTCAATTATCTGCAAACATACACAGTTAGGTGTCAGTACAGGAATGACAGTTCTGAATATAAACTAGAGATTGTTATCCTTGGAGAATAGAAGGTTGAGAGGAGAATTGGGAGAGATGGACAAACGTCATGAGGGGTCTAAACAATGTAGATAGGGAAAGCCTGTCTCCATTTGTGGAAGAATTGAGAATGCACCAACTGCGGCAGCAATTTAGCCTGACCAAAATGTCGGACAAGGCTCCCATCTGCAACAACCATAGGTTCACACCAGCACTGACTGACGCCACCTTCAAAAGGTGGAGGCAGGACGGAGGGACACTGACAGTCAGGGACCTATACACGGACGGCAGGGTCACAACACTGGACGAACTGACAGAGAAATTTTGGCTAGCCAGGGGGAACGAGCTACGGTATCTGCAGCTCAAAAACTTCTTATGAAAGGAGACAAGGACGTACCCACAACCGCCACGACAGACACTACTGGAAGACCTACTGGACGCAAGTATCCTAGATAAAGGGAACTGTAGCGACATGTATGACCGACTGGTAGAAAGGGCCGACACCGTACTGGTCGCAACAAGAAAGAAATGGGAGGATGACTTGGGGATTGAGATAGGGTGGGGACTCTGGAGTGAAGCACTGCATAGGGTCAACTCCACCTCCACGTGCGCAAGGTTCAGCCTGACGCAACTAAAAGTGGTACATAGAGCCCACTTAACAAGAACCCGTATGAGTAGGTTCTTCCCGGAGGTGGAGGATAGA
This sequence comes from Scyliorhinus canicula, assembly GCF_902713615.1. NCBI lineage: Eukaryota > Metazoa > Chordata > Chondrichthyes > Carcharhiniformes > Scyliorhinidae > Scyliorhinus > Scyliorhinus canicula. The sequence goes on along the minus strand of NC_052150.1, from coordinate 8,575,844 downwards.
TGTGAACGGTGCTAAAGAGGCCCGGCCAACCGCGCCCACATGTTCTGGTCTTGCCCCAGACTTGTGGAGTACTGGACAGCCTTCTTCGAGGCTATGTCCAAAGTGGTGGGGGTGAGGGTAGAGCCATGCCCGATAGTGGCGGTCTTCAGGGTTTCAGACCAGCCAGATCTATTCCTGGGGAGGAGGGCGGACGCCCTTGCCTCCCTGATCGCCCGCCGTAGAATCCTGTTTGGCTGGCGGTCAGCAGCACCACCCAGAGCTGCAGACTGGCTGTCCGACCTCTCGGAATCTCTCCAAATGGAGAAAATCAAATTTGCCATCAGAGGGTCAGACGACGGCTTCCACAGCACGTGGGAGCCATTCATGCAATTGTTCCGGGACCTGTTTGTGGCCAACGAACAAGAGGAAGAATAGTCGGGTGGCCAAGAATCTGGGGGAAATGGACGGGAATCGGGGGAAGGTAGCCGGGGGTGGGGTGGGGGGGGGGGGGGGGGGCTACGGGTTCGTTATGGGGGTTTGTTCTCATGGTTTTATGCTTATTTCTTTTTCTTGTTAATTTATTGTTTTTGTATTGGAGAGGAAGGGTTACTGTTTTTCTCTGTTGTGATAAAAATTGTTGTTGAAAACTTGAATAAAAATTATTCCAAAAAAAAAAAGAAAGGACAAAGCGGCAAGCGACAGTCTGATGGCAAGCTAAGGCCCAAAACCAAATTGTAAATAAATGCCTACAAACATGTGCCTTGGTCATATTGGGGAATGTAAAATAAAGGGTGTGGCCACACTTGTTATTATGAAGATGCTTACCTGTAAATATACATGTTAATTTTTGCGTGTTTTTTTCTAATAATTTGTAATTTGTTGGATATAAAATATGAAAACTCAATAAAAAACTTTTCGAAAAAAAAAGAATTGAGAATGCGAGGGCGCCGATTTAAGATAATTGGCACAAGGAGCCATGGTGATATGAGGGGAATTGTTTTCACATGGTGAGTGGTCAGGGTCTGGAATGCACGGTCTGAGAATATGGTGCTACTGTCCTTCCAATGGCAGCCCATTGAGCAGATGACACTTGCACGTTTAACTGAGACATCCAAGACCGGATTGGATTATTATCTGAAAGGAACAATGCATAGGGCTGTGAGAAAAATTTCAGAGGGTATGGGATGAGAAAAAGCACCAGGGACGGGATTTCCTTGTCGCTTCTGCCCAGAGGCCGAAAATTCTTGTTCAAGATCAACGAACCTTTCAATGGTTCGCCAAAACGTCCTGTCCCGCCCACGATGGTTTCTGTGCTGGGTGGGATTGGAAAATGTACCCCGGTTCAATTCCGGCCTCCGGGTTCAATTCCGGCCTTGGGTGACTGTCTGTATGGAGTTTGCACATCCTCTCTGTTTGTATGCAGGTTTCCTCCCACAGTCCAAAGATGTGTTGATTAGGTACATTGGCCGTGCTAAATTGCCCCTTAGTGTCCAGGGATTTGCAGGTTAGGTTATGGGGATAGGGCGGGGTGGACCGGGCAGTGCATACTCGATAGGTTGAATGGCCTCCTTCTGCACTGCAGGGATTCTATGATTCCATGTGAATTGCTCTGGTAGAGAGTCAGCACAGATGCAAAAAGCCTCTTTAACAAATCTGTGATGCTACGATATTTATCAGTCATGTGAATGATCTCGGACGGCATGGAAAATAAAACTGGTTAGAGATGGTGGGTTTAGAAGGATGTTACAGATGGTGGAATATAACATAATTAATCAAGAGAAGGTATATTTAACATTCAATTGCAGTTATTGAACAAAATAAATGATTTTTGCTGTTCCAAAGATGCTGAGCACAACACAATGAACACAAACAACTTGTGTGCAGTGAATAAAAAACAAATGTAATAAGCTCAACATTGCAGATGCCAAGTAATTAATGCCAACAGTGATAATAATTCAGGCCCAACACAGAAAGAAGGAAAATAAGGGTGAGTAAAAGTTGGTTGTGTTCCAATATTGGTCACAATTACCAGCGAAAGCAGAACAGTGCTCAGGAATAATGTATACCTGCCAGAATGATTTGCAGAAAGCGTCACCGTAGCAGCAACATCCACCTCAATCAATTTCATTAGATGGTGTTCTTCATGCAGAATCTAAATCATTCCGTTTTGTACGCCTGTTCAGCAAATGAATTGTAATTTCCCAGCAAAAGTGAAATTCCTGTCGCAGTATGTTACTTTCGTACATCCCGTGAAATCTGGATGACGGGAGGCATGGGGATTGGACACCTACTGTTGAAAGATTTCTGACCGCCAGGAGTTTGACACATTGCAGGATAACCATTAGTAACACAAATCCATCACAAAAGCAACGGGAAGGTTCCAAAGCAAGCAGTTTGGAAATCAGAACAAATTTCACTTTGACTGGTGGCATCTCATTCACCTACTGCTTGATGGATATTATTTGCCAGCAATGCTTCATATTGGGGCATTGCAGTCAGAGAAAGGATGTTACAAATGATACAAAATGTGATGCTGCAGTATTTATTTCATAAGTTAATAAAGATATGATTTTTCCTCGAAGGTGTTAAGATCAGCAACAGTATGTGGTGGAGGAATAATGCAGCAGCTTGCCGTTTACCTTCAGCAAGTTTATTCTTCTTATAGCTCAATGGAGTTACAAACCCCTTATGGATCCCCCAACCCCAACTGTTCCAGTTGTGTCCATTTATATTCTTTTGAAATTTGAGGCAATGATTATCACCTGCTTTTAACGATGCAATTAGCTTAACAATGTAATAGTCAAAGTGTGCAATTGTTGATACATTGACAGAAGGAACACAATGCTGGCACACCTCTATCAAAAGTTATTAAACAATTAATCCTTCCTAGTTTAAGAACAAAGAACAATACAGCACAGGAACAGGCCCTTCGGCCCTCCAAGCCTGCACCAATCACGCGTCCTATCTAGACCAACCGCCTTTATCCTTCTATACGCTGTCTGTTCTGTTCGTGTGCCTATCCAGATATGTCTTAAAGGTCGCTAACGTATCTGCCTCAACCACCTCACTTGGCAGTGTATTCCAGGCCAACACCACCCTCTGTGTAAAAGACTTCCCCCCCACATCTCCAATGAACCTCTCCCCCCTCAGCTTGAACTTGTGCCCCCTTGTAATTGTCAATTCCGCCCTGGGAAAAAGGCTCCCACTGTTCACCCTATCTACACCCCTAATAATTGAATTGGATTGGATTTGATTTGTTTATTGTCACGTGTACCGAGGTACAGTGAAAAGTATTTTTCTGCAAGCAGCTCAACAGATCATTAAGTGCATGGGAAGAAAAGGGAATAAAAGAAAATTCATAATAGGGCAACACAAGGTATACAATGTAACTACATAAGCACCGGCATCGGGTGAAGCATACAGGGTGTAGTGTTAATGATGTCAGTCCATAAGAGGGTAATTTAGGAGTCTGGTAACAGCGGGGAAGAAACTGTTTTTGAGATTGTTCGTGCGTGTTCTCAGACTTCTGTATCTCCTGCCCGATGGAAGAAGTTGGAAGAGTGAGTAAGCCGGGTGGGAGGGATCTTTGATTATGCTGCCCACTTTCCCCAGGCAGTGGGAGGTGTAGATGGAGTCAATGGATGGGAGGCAGGTTCGTGTGATGGGACTGGGCAGTGTTCACGACTCTCTGAAGTTTCTTGCGGTCCTGGGCTGAGCAGTTGCCATACCAGGCTGTGATGCAGCCCGATAGGATGCTTTCTATGGTGCATCTGTAAAAGTTGGTAAGGGTTAATGTGGACATGCCGAATTTCCTTAGTTTCCTGAGGAAGTATAGGCGCTGTTGTGTTTTCTTGGTAGTGGCGCGACGTGAGTGGACCAGGACAGAGTTTTGGAGATGTGCACCCCTAGGAATTTGAAACTGCTAACCATCTCCAACCCGGCCCCGTTGATGCTGACAGAGGTGTGTACAGTACTTTGCTTCCTGAAGTCAATGATCAGCTCTTTAGTTTTGCTGGCATTGAGGGAGTGATTGTTGTCGCTACACCACTCCACTAGGTTCTCTATCTCCCTCCTGTATTCTGACTCGTCGTTATTCGAGATCAGGCCCACTATGGTCGTATCGTCAGCAAACCTGTAGATGGAGTTGGAAACAAATTTTTCCACTCAGTCATGTGTGTACAGGGATAATTTTGTAAACTTCTATCAGGTCGATAGTTCTGCACTCAATGCTTGCTGCACTCAATGCTTACTGCACTCAATGCTTACAGTTTAGTCCCCATGTCAGCAAAGTCGAACATGGTCTTAGGTGCTTGCTTTGTTGAAGACCTCCATTCAGATTTAAAGTGATACCATGAGGTTTATGTCCTTTAGCACTTCATTTCTCCATCTCAATTCTTGCCATGAGTTCCTACGCATATCCTCATGAAGATATTTGATGATTTTAAATTTGATAAAGAGTGAATCTCGATGAAAAGTATTGTTGCAATAAGTGGGTTTATGGGTGTAGATACTTCACTCATGTCCAATGGTGCTTTGCTGGTGAGCAGGCTCCTATTTCTCCATCATTAAGCCTTTAAAATGTTTATGTTTTATTACCATAATTCATTTTGCGATATGAATAAGCTGTTTCAGTCTCGCAAGTACTTGGGTTTGGATCATTTAGAATTTATGAAATGGATCCAAAATTGACAACAAGATTAATGGAGTAGAATATCAGAATGGCTTCTGTGGACTTTACCCATTTGCAAATCAAATTTATGCTCGAGATTCAGATTTTGAAACTCAATACCACCGCACAAGATTCTCAATGGTTAATCAATACCACTACAACTCTGAGAAGAAGGTGCCAAATTCTATTGCAGTGTAATCATTGAATATCCACTGATGCATAATGACTGTTGATAAGCCTACCGGAATCACAAATGCAAGAAATCAGTTTGTGTGAAAAGAATCTCATGAATAATCAGCTTATCAAAACCATCATGGCAAGGTGTAAAGTAGTGATTTATAAAACGGCCTTTTCCACAAGATGATTAGATGTAAAAGGGATAATTGTACTTAAGTAACTTCTTTTGCCTCTTCAGACTGATGCAAAGTAGTTTCCAGCCCTGGTAGCACAGTGGTTAGCACTGCTGCTTCACAGCTCCAGGGTCCCAGTTTCGATTCCCGGCTTGGATCACTGTCTGTGCTGAGTCTGCACGTTCTCCCCGTGTCTGCGTGGGTTTCCTCCGGGTGCTCTGGTTTCCTCCCACGGCCCAATGATGTGAAGGTTAGGTGGAATTGCCATGATAAATTGCCCTCCATGTCTAAAAAGGTTAGGTGGGGTTACTGGGTTACGGGGATAGGGTGGAGGTGTGGGGTTTTCTTTCCAAGGGTCGATGCAGATTCGATGGGTCAAATGGCCTCCTTCTTCACTCTAAATTCTATGTCTAAATTCCAGTAAGTTCTTTTGAAGGTGTATTCCATTTTATAATGTAGGCAAAAATGGAGTCCAATTTGGACACGAACTCCCAGAAGCAGCAACAAGATAGATGACCAGGTCATCTGTTTTGCTATTGTTGCTTGAGCACACGGACTTACCAAATTTCTGCAAGTCTTCATATCTTCATTTCTCTGTAATATCCTCTTGTTCCACAACCCTTCAAGGTTTCGACATACATCACATTCTGGTTTCCTGGGAATCTCTGACTTCCTTCATGCCATAATTGACAGCCATATTTTCATTTGCCCGGGGCCTAAACTCTGAAATTATCTCCCTGTATCATCAAATATCTTCAGACCTCTCCCCTTCTCTACCTCCCTATCTCCTCCTTACAGCCTCCCTAAATAACCATGATGTGGAGATGCCGGCGTTGGACTGGGGTGAGCACAGTAAGCAGTCTTACAGCACCAGGTTAAAGTCCAACAGGTTTGTTTGGAATCACTAGCTTTCGGAGCACAGCTCCTTCATCAGGTGAGTTGACTCATAATCTCTTTATAGGACTTGGTGTCATTTGATAACTCTCATGTTCCTTGGTCCATCTTACTCCATTAATGCTCCTGATCCTGTGTTTTGATGAGCCTTTAATTTGATGTCGCAAGTTGGACTTGTGAAATGGTTCCAATTCCTAGAACAGCTCTAACACATGTGGAAAAATTGGAATCACACTGTTGTATTGCTAGTTGGCTACAATGGGATATATAAACTTTACAGCACATGTCCAGGTCATGCAGCCCAACAGGTTTGAGCTGGCATTTATGTGCCACATCATCCTCCTCTCACTCAGCTTAATCCCACCCGATAGCATGTCCTATTTTCTTCTCACTCACATACTTATCGAAACTTGCCTTTAGGTTATCTATCCTATTTGTCTCAACTGTTCCTTATGGTAGACAGTTCCATGGTCTCACTGCCCTCTGGGTGAAGGAGCTTTTCCTGAATCCCTTGTCGGATTCTCTAATGACTATCTTGTATTTACGACGCTTCCTTTTGGACTCCTCCCCCGCATGTGGGAACAATCTCTCTATGACTACTCTGGCAAACCCATCCATAATTATACAAATTTCTATCAGATCATCACTCGGGCTTCGTCTTTCTAGAGAAAAGAGTCTCGGCCTACGCAGCCTGTCCTGCAGTTGTACCTTCTCAGGCCTGGTGTCATTCTTGTAATTCTTCTTCCGCACCCTCTCCAGTGTCTCTTGCTGGTGTTTTGAGCAGTGTGCTGACTTGGGTGTTAATGAGCATGTGGGGCAGGGTGCTGGAATATTGACGGTCTCTATTTCTGGGATCGGCAAACAGGTTCAGGTGTTTCATCTCCGGGTAAACACTGAAAGCAGAATGGGGTGAGGCTGAAATCTGTTCTGCCTGTGTCCAGTGAACCCTTTCCTGTGGAGCGAAGCACCTCGCCCAGATCCCATCTCCTCGGCAGCAGCCTATCAGCACAGAGTTAATCAAAGGATTCACAGTGCACAAGGAGGCCATTCGGCCCATCGAGTCTGCACTGGCCCTCGGAAAGGGCACCCTGCACAAGCCCACACATTTACCCTATCCCCACAACCCAATAACCCCACCCAACCTTTTTGGACACTTAAGGGTAATTTAGCAAATCCAATCCACCTAACCTGCACATCTTTGGACTGTGGGAAGAAACCGGAGCACCCGGAGGAAACCCACGCAGACACGGGGAGAACGTGCAGACTCCGCACAGACAGTGAGTGACCCAGGCCGGGAATCGAACCTGGGATCCTGGGGCTGTGAAACAACTGTGCTAACCACTATGCTACTGTGCCGCCCATAAATAATAATCAGCTCGGTATTATAGGTCGAGCTTCACCTAAGAGTTCTGTACAGTACTTCCAATCAAGGAAAGCCAATGAATTTTTATTGCGTCTATATCTTGATTTTCAATAACAAATAGATGGATGCAATGTGGGTAATTAGACGGAATAAGATATATTTTCAAACGGATAAAATAAAGTACCTTCACTACCGGCTCTGCAACCCCAACATTTAAAAACGGCACCCGCAGTTCTGATCTTTGTTCTGGATTGGAGCTGGCTGGATTAGAAGTTGGGCCTGTTGTACCAGGATCTGTGCAGAGGCTGCTGGATGCAGAGCCAGGTTGAGCAGGAGGCCTGGCTTAGTGCTCCAGCATTTTATTGCATTGAATATAAAATTGTTTGAAATAAGAAACAGCCCTCCAATGTTCACCCACCTCACCCCGCCCTCCCAACACGCTTCCCATGCCCCATCCATCCCAGCATATGCCACATCATGCATTGTCCTCTACCCACAATCCCTCAAACCCCTTATTCAAACACATGGTAAGAGCACCGTTGCTATGTTTGCAGATGATACAAAGGTTTGCAGAGGGACAGGTAGCATTGAGGAAGCAGGGGGGTGCTGCAGAAGGAATTGGACAGGTTAGGAGAGTGAGCATTGAGGTAGCATTTGGAATACAATGCGGGAAAAGTTTGAGGTCATGCACTTTGGTAGGAAGAATGGAGGCATAGGCTATTTTCTAAATGGGAAAAGGCTGAGGAAATCAGAGCACAAAGGGAATTAGGAGTCCTGGTTCAGGATTCTCTTCAGGTTAATGTGCAGTCGGCAGTTAGGAAGGCAAATGCAATGTTAGCATTCATGTTGAGAGGGCTAGAATACAAGAGCAGACAAGTACTTCTGAGGCTGTATAAGGCTCTGGTCAGACCCCATGTGGAGTATTCTGAGCAGTTTTGGGCCCTGTATCTAAGGAAAGATGTCCTGGCCTTGGAAAGGGTCCAGAGGAGGTTCACAAGAATGATCCCTGGAATGAAGAGCTTGTCATATGAGGAGCGGTTGAGGACTCTGGGTCTGTACTCATTGGAGTTTAGAAGGATGAGGGGGGGATATTATTGAAACTTGCAGGAAACTGAGAGGCCTGGATAGAGTGGACATGGAGAGGATGTTTCTACTTGCAGGAAAAACTAGAACCTGATGGGCGTCCTTTAAAACTGAGACAAGGAAGAATTTTTTCAGCCAGACTGTGGTGAATCTGTGGAACTCATTGCTGCAGAAGGCTGGGGAGGCCAATTCACGGAGCTTCTTGAAGACAGAGATAGGTTCTTGATTCATAAGGAGGTGAGAGGTTATGGGGAGAAGGCAGGAGAATGGGGATGAGAAACATATCAGCCATGATTGAAGATGGAGCAGACTCGGTGGGCTGAGTGGCTTAATTCTGCTCCTCTGTCTTATGGTCTTATGTCCCTCTACCCACCCCCCACGGCCCTGGTGCCTCCTATGAACCCATCCCCTGCATCCCCATCACCCTTTATAGCCTTGTGCCAGCTTAGTGCCAACTCATACAAACATGTCCCATAGCCCTTTGCCCTTCATGCCACCTCACTAGTATCCTTTGACAGTTCTTTGACAGCTTTGACAATTTTAATTAGTTAATGCAAATTTTGCATACAATTCTGTTTACTTTTAACAATTCCAAAGGGGGCCACACCTTTCCAAAAGATATCCCGGGGCTAAATCCAAAGGGGTGTTTTACCTCTCCGAAGCGTACCCTGGCTAGCTAACAAAATCCACCAAGTTCAGACCAGCTCTTACCTGGTCTAATCTACACACTCCCTGTTTCACACTCCTGACCTACCAAAATCCCAATTCAGAAGAGGCAGCTGGTGTTTAAATAGCTAGTTCCTCCATAAATCGTGCATGCACAAAGCCTGCCCCCTCGAGTCTCATCCCGCAAAAATAGGGAGTGCCGTGTTCAGGGGCAAACTGAGGATTTTCGGGCTCGGCTGCCATTTTCGCCACGATGATCAGGTGCCATGTGGTAAGATGTTATGTGGTCCGACATCATTGTGAGGTTCTTGGGACAGACACAGTGATATATTCAGCCAAAGAGATTTAGAATTAGAACTGCGGGAACGTGAAATATGGATCATTTATTATCTCATTGCAAGTGGACAGAATCCACAATGTTACATAATCAGGGGCCATGTGGTCAGATGTCTGCTGGACAGATGTCACATGGTCAAATATCATACGGTCAGATATCTCTGATCCGATGTCCCATGGTCAGGTGTCATGTGGCCAGATATCACACGGTAAGGTGTCAAAAGGTCAGTGGCCACAGTCAAATGCCACATGGTCAGGTGTCATGTGGTCAGATGCCCCAGTGTCAATGCTCAGATGGTCAAATGTCACATGGTCAGACATCACATGGTCAGGTGTCATATGGCCAAGTATCATGTCATCAAACTTCCCTAACCCTAACCTCCAAATAGAATTGCTTACTCTGCCATCTTCTCTTCTATCAGAGCTGTCTAGCCCTGAAGATCTGAAGGTCTTTAAGCAGAGCTCAGGACAGGTACGGTGATACAAGAAGACTGGACCTTGATTCTTGACTCTCAAGGTAGGGAGCGTCAGTAGGCACAGAGTTAGCAAAAGGAGTCCGGGTCCACCTTCACTTCACATTTCATAAAGCTGTTTGGAAACAAATTCTTCAGTGATGATGAATCACTCCGGCACACATACAACTGAGAATGAAAGCTTGGTGGCTCTTTATTATCATTGCTGTTAAGCACATTGAGTGGCTTCCTTAATTTGAGGAGAAGCTTTGCCATTGTGAACATTCAACATCGCTGCCATTGATGTTTCCAACAGCTGTTGTCAGCTCAAGGTAAAGTTGCCGGCGTGTTTGTCTCTCGCCGCCTAATTCCAAGTGACAAAACATTGAAGCCCTTCGACAGAATGACAGAACCAAAAATCCTTCTATTCTCAACCAGTACATACCTTAATATGTAGCTATATATCATTTCAGAGCTACTGACATTTTAGGGTCATATTTTGACCCCTGCTCTAATTCATCTTATAAAATGAGTTACTTGCAGACTCCAAGGTTTTTTAGTTTTTATAGAGACGCTGTGATTTTCGGCACAGCAGGTCTCACACCTTCTGCTCCACCCCCCCCCCCCCCCCCCCCAGCTAATAGTGTTTGTTGAAAGTCATTGCGAATAAGGTCCCTTGCTGTTCTGCCCCGCAGTGACATTTGAGTTGAATTAATATTTACCTTTGCACCTGCAGAGATTGTTTGGCCAAATGTTTTATTGTCACAGTGGGGGGGGGGGGGGGGGGTCTGAGAAGGATGCCTCTGTCACTGTTTACTCAGGTTGCCAGCTGCATTTCAAGCATTGCTGACTTCTGCCTGTGAGAATCCTCTTGGAAAAGGACCATTCCACTCCCGGGTCTGTCGTCATACATTCAAATCACAATAATCAACCTGAGCTGGAGCCAACTTTGCATCGGAATACATCGATTTGTTGGAGAATCAGATTTGAACTAACTGCTCAGCAAGCATAGAACATAGAACAGTACAGCACAGAACAGGCCCTTCGGCCCTCGATGTTGTGCCGAACAATGATCACCCTACTCAAGCCAACGTATCCACCTATACCCGTAACCCAACAACCCCCCCCCCCATTAACCTTATTTTTTAGGAAACTAAGGGCAATTTAGCATGGCCAATCCACTTAACCCGCACATCTTTGGGTTGTGGGAGGAAACCGGAGCACCCGGAGGAAACCCACGCACACACGGGGAGGACGGGGAGCAAATCCATCAGAATTTTATTTGTTGCATTACTTACATGGGGGGGGGGGGGGAGAGATGCAGACCAAAACCAAAGGTCTGAATTTGAACAAAGCCGCAATTTTGTGGTTTCCAAATATAACGAGATTTCTACAATTTTGGTTGGCTCTTTTGAAAGATTTGCTGCATTATTTCTCATAGTGTGGCTTTTATTCTATTTTCTTTTATCATGTCTCCCGAGTCGGTCTACCCTTTCTTTACGTGTGTGTTTGCATGCACAATGAACATAGGTAGGTGGGCAATCTATCTCGGGGGTAGGACTTGGTCCTTCTCACCAGTGTGAGAGGCACTCAGAGAGAAATGGCGACTGACCTTTCACTTGTGGCCAACCACAGTGGTTAGAACTTGCCACTGCCCCAAGTTCAATTCCCGGCTTGGGTCACTGTCTGTGCAGTGTCTGTACGTTCTCCCCGTGTCTGCGTGGGTTTCCTCCGGGTGCTCCGATTTCCTCTCACAAGTCCCAAAAGACATGCTGCTAGGTGAATTGGACATTCTGAATTCTCCCTCTGTGTACCCGAACAGGTGCCGGACTGTGGAGACTAGGAGCTTTTCACATGTAACTTCATCACAGTGTTAATGTAAGCCTACTTGTGACAATAAAGATTATTATTATTATCAAACAATAGTTTAAACCCTTTGGAGACCTGTTTCCTGCTCTCAATTTTGCTTCTATTTGGGTTAAAATTAAGCATCATGGCAATATTTTCCAAGCCATTGGGGAATGAAAACAGGCGCATTGAAAAGAATTCAGCTGCGGAATCACTGCATTGCTTGTGTAGATATATTCCCTCCGAGTACCTGAGGTTTTTATCTAATTGTAGGCACTCCCACGGTTAGCAAATCTTTGACTGTCCAGTAGCAAAGCCAATGTTGTATCCCTAGGTGGCTCCACAGTGCTCGATGTTCGAGAAAATAAATGCCTTAACATTTGTGTAGTCATTTAGAGAACGTGGATTTCAAGGGAAGGTGCAGCAACCGGGTTTGGCCTAGACATGAACTCTAGTTTGAATGGGTTCACCAGCCCCTGGCATTCTCCATCCAAAATAGAAACTGCATTAAGAAAATCTCACAATGCCCGTGCATCTGTGGTGAGCAACAGATGCAATACTAAACGACCTTTACTTGATCGCACCGTGAGTATTTGTGGGGGGGGGGGGGGGGTTAAATGAGTTTCAGTTAAGATAAAGATTGAATCTCCTTTTAGGTCAACTTATGTGTCTTCGCAGTAAGCAAGTTGTTTGTTGGAGCGTAAGTTTACGGTCAGCAACTAAATGACAGTTACGGGGAAAAAGCTGGAGTGTGCCTCAATTTTAAAATCCTCATCTTTATTCTTAAATCCTTCCATGACCTGCCCCCCATTCCCCCCCCCCCCCACCACCATGTTTGTCAGTCCCCCATCCACCGAGATCTCTCCACTCATTTAATTCTGTACCCTTCTTGTGCATCCAGATATTAAATGCTCCACCATTCATGACTGTGCACCTGCGTGGCGTTTCCCTCATTTACATCTTCACCTCTCCACTAGCCTCTCCTCCTTTGTGATGCCTCCCACTTTGAAGAGGCTTTTGGTCACCTGCCCTTATATCTCCTTCAGTTAGTGTTGAAGTTTGTTTGATAACACTCCTGTGGATAGTCTCGAGACAGTTTACCACTAAAGGGGCTTTATAAATACAAGTTCTTGTTGTTGTTGCTCAGGTGGCACAGGGATAGAAACTGTTCCTGTATAATTCCTTTACCTTTATATTGCATCAGTAATAATCCAGTGACGGCTGTTTTCTGAGTTAACCGGAAAGAAATATGTTCAGGTGAAAGCTGAGAAAGCAATGCACCCGATTGAGAATGGTTTTGTTGCAGGAATTGTGACTTTCAGGACGGGCAGTGTCCGGACTTTTCACACTAATGACACAAGTATTAGGTGCTGGAAACAAATGCCTGGAAATGTATTCAGAGCTGTGCTCCCCCTGTTGCTTCCACGACAGTTTATTCTTGGTGCTGTTTTGTTTATTCATTCATGGGATTTGGGCCTCCTTGCCTGGGCCAGCGTTTATTGCCCATCCCTAATTGCCCTTGCCATGCTGGGCCATTTCAGAGTCAACCACATCGCTGTGCGCCCGAAGCCCCATGTCGGCCAGACCAGATAATGACAGCAGACGTCCTTCCCGAAAGAGACATTCATGAATCAGATGTTTTTTTTATGACAATCGGCAATGGTTTCATGGTCATCGTTAGACTTTTAATTCCAGATTTTTATTGAAGTCACATTTCAAAGTTCAAAAGCCCAAAGATGTGCAGGTTAGGTGGATTGGCCGTGCTAAATTGCCCCTTTGAGCCCAAAGATGTGGAGGTCAGGTGGATTAGCCGTGCTAAATTGCCCCTTAGAGCCCAAATATATCCGGGTTAGGTGGATTGGCCGTGCTAAATTGCCTCTTCGGGTCCAAAGATGTGCAGGTTAGGTGGATTGGCCGTGCTAAATTGCCCCTTTGAGCCCAAAGATGTGCAGGTTAGGTGGATTGGCCGTGCTAAATTGCCCCTTTGAGCCCAAAGATGTGCAGGTTAGGTGGATTGGCCGTGCTAAATTTCTCCTTTGAGCCCAAAGATGTGCAGGTTAGGCGGATTGGCCGTGCTAAATTGCCCCTTTGAGCCCAAAGATGTGCAGGTTAGGTGGATTGGCCGTGCTAAATCGCCTCTTTGGGTCCAAAGATGTGCGGGTTAGGTGGGGTTATGGGGTTACAGGGATATGGTAAGAGGGGTGGGTCTAGGTAAGGTGCTCTTTTGGAGGAGCAGCCCTCGATGGGCTGAATGGCCACCTTCTGCACTGTAGGGATTCAATGATTCTGTGGTTCTGTGATTAACCACCTAGCATGGTAGGATTCACATGCGGGTTTCCTGAGCATTACCCTGTGTCCCTGGATTACCAGTGAAAATACCACTACACCAGCACCTCCCGACACAGGCTAAGAGGAGATTTGCAGCATCTGAAGAGTCGATAGTCAGAGGGCACAGATTTACTGTGATTGGCACAAGACCCAGAACGAACGTGAATGAAAACATTTTGAGTTAGGATCTGGAGTGGAAGCCTGATGGTGGTGGTCGAAACAGATTCAACAGTAGTTTTCAGAAGGGAATTGAATAAATGGTCAACGAGATTGAATCATAGAATCATAGAATTTACAGTGCAGAAGGAGCCATTCGGCCCATCGAGTCTGCACCAGACCTTACAAACAGCACCCTACTGAAACCCACGTATCTACCTTATCCCCGTAACCCAGTAAACCCCACTTAACATTTTCTGGACACTAAGGGCAATTTAGCATGGCCAATCCACCTAACCCGCACATCTTTGGACTGTGGGAGGAAACCCACGCAGACACGGGGAGAACGTGCAGACTCCGCACAGACAGTGACCCAGCCGGGAATGGCCACTTGTTCCCGTACAAGCCTCCCCGGACAGGTGCTGGAATGTGGCGACTAGGGGCTTTTCACAGTAACTTCATTGAAGCCTACTCGTGACAATAAGCGATTTTCATTTCATTTCATTTTTCATTTCTGTCCCGTTCTGTGCTCTTTTAAGTGCAGTTGGACTCTGTAGGTGCAAATTAAGTTTTCACCCAGGTTATGTGAGCGGGGCAGGAGCAAAACTGATGACGGTCTCAGCTACAACATCTTCCATGAGCAGCACCCATCTGAAACACCGTACCTGCTGCCATTTATTCTGCCACGTACAAAATTCCTGTGGCTGGTGCTGCTCAAATATATCAATAATTATTTAAAATTATCACTCAATGGCCAGGAAGATTTTCACAAAAGAACTCACAAATATTTGAGCGGCAAAATGTTTCTTTCCATTGTCTTGGCAGAAATGAACACCTTTTTGAAAAGGTGACTACTTTTGCGTCTGTTGATTGAAGTAACTTGGACGGCTGTGGCTCTAGTCTGTCCTGGGTCTATAATAGCTCTGCAAACAAAATACAACAGATAAACGACAGATTCACACTTATTCTGCTTGGGGTTTGATCACTATATAAACCCGTGGAGAACGTTTTGTCACCAATATTCTGCTGCTTTGTTGTCCTGTAAGGGAATCACTCCCCACTGTCCCGCTTTGTGCTGTTATGGTGACGCCTGCCATAAGTGATGCTCTTGAGGGCGGCCATGTTGCCAATAATTAACTAAAATGATAGTGCTGAGGACCTCTGGTGGTGGCCATGAAGTGAGTGGTCGCACAAGGGGCAGCTCTGGCTCAAAGGTGTTGGTTTGAGCTCTTTCTACCCGCAAGTGGGGTAGTTTCGGCAGGAGGGTTTAGCTGGAGGTGTGGAGGAAACATTCCCCCCTGTGACTGGCATGTCTGCTGGTTACCAGACCCGGCAAAAAAAAGGTTAATAACCTGGCCAAGGAATTGGAGGAGACCTGTGGGCAGTTGCAATTGTGAAGATGGCGGAGGGGGAAGGGCTGTTGCAAGTTGGAAGGCCCCAGATGGAGCAGTCGATGGTGTTCGTTAATGAAGAGTTCCACCAGCAACAAAAGGACATGTACGAGGATCAGTCGAAGGCTATAGAAGGAGCGGTTATACCCCTGAAAGGATCGATAGAGAGAGTTGAGAAATGTCTGAAGGTACAGGAGACACATATTCAGGAGATGGAGAAGGTGATGTCCGACCACAGTGATCAGGTGGTGGCATTGGAGACGGAGGTGGGGCTACTGGAGACCTTTGCAAGTCCCGAAGGGAAAAGGCAGTGGAGCAGGAGAACAGATCCAGAAGGCAGAATCTACATTTCGACAGCCTGCCTGAGGGTGTGGAAGGTACTGTAGCCACCTGGGTTGGCCACTTCCTCACACAAAATGGAAGAACGCAAAGGTTACAGGGAAAAATGGACATTGGCAAAGAAACAAGCAGTTTGCAGAATCCCCTGTATTCTAGCTGCTAAAGAAACCAGACAGAATTGTAACTAACGAGCTGCGCATATTAAGTGAGCGATTCACGGTGATTCCCAGGCACAATGGACACAGTTAACTGCAATCATTACATTCTATGGAAGGTCAGACATCCCGGCGCCAGTGGAGTCTGAGACAAAGGACACAAATAAGGTGGAAGGAACCGCCCAGTGATCGAGGAACAGCCCCGTTATTGGGGAAATTCAAATCAATCGATTGGGAAGAGACCCAATCGATTGCAGGTTTAGAGAGGGTCCGCCCAGAAGGACGCGAAGCCCCTGGGACCTATAAAAGTCAGGTCCCAGGACTGATTCTTTCTTCTTGACCAGCCGGCCCTTCCAGCAGAACACCTTTGCAGCAGAAGAACCTTGAGAAGGAGAGGCCTGGTCAGCAGCCGCCATCAAGTAAGTGTCATACAACGCACGCTACGAGAGTAGACACTCCTGACCCCTTTAGTCCACACCGACTGGAAGCCTGCGGATCCAGGACAAACCTAGAGGCCGTTGTTCCCTGATCCGGCAGTTCCCTTATTCCAAATAAGTATTGGCCTGTTAGTGGTAGGAATAGCCTAGTCTTTTAGTTTTATATGCATAAGTAGTAGATAACTGTATTATAATAAACGTGTCTTGTTTGAACTTACTAACTGGTGTATGGAGTTATTGGTCTGAACTTGAACTTGAATCTTGTGGCAGTGTTTAAATTTAAACAGCTTTTCACAGCCCCACGCCACCACTGATGGAACCTGCAGTATGTTTCTTTCATGTTTGTTTGTTTCATGTTTGTCTTTTGCTCAGTTCAGAACGACTAGGAGGATTGGCCACAAGGTTTTCAGCTGAAAAGTTTGTGACCATCTCACATTTCGTCACTGTTCTTCTGTAGTGAAGATGTTTTGTTCCTGAGGCCATTTCATAACTGCCCTTCTGATTCGACGGAAGTCTTATCAGCAGTTATCTCAGAGAACTTGCAAGACACCTTATCATCTGAAATGTCTGAAGCCCAGCTAAAGGCTTCTCCCTTGATTCCACATGGAGCTCCCTCGCTCCAGTTTCATAACTGCTCTTCTGTTTGGAGGACAGAAGAGGCAACCCCCATGAAGACTACATTCCTGCCCGTTCTTTTCAGGTCGCTCAGGCAGCGGAGAAACGGCATTGAGGACCCGCCCTGTCTGAGGACCATCCCACTGGTCAACTAAGCTCGGGTACAGCACATCACGCCCTACCCAGGGATTGCACCCAAATCTTACCCGTCGCGGCCCATATGCAACTCATTCGAAAGTCTAGTTTTTACTAAGTTTGGTTTTGTTTCCTTTGTTTAGGTAGCCCTTTGGTTGCCATTCCAGATGCTATTTACATCCAGGAACATTGGGATGATAAATTGTAAAACCTGCAAGACGGCTCGCAGTGACACAGTAGTTAAGTGTATGTCTGGTCCTAAATTCGTTTTGATAAAAAAAATGAGGGGAGTCACAGGGAGTGACTTGACCATTCATTTTTTTTTTTCTTTTTTTAAAATAAATTTAGATTACCCAATTATTTTTCCAATTAAGGGGCAATTTAGCGTGGCCAATCCACCTACTCTGCATATTTTTGGGTTGTGGGGGCGAAACCCACGCAGACACGGGGAGAATATGCAAACTCCACACGGACGTGACCCAGAGCCGGGATCGAACCTGGGACCTCAGCGCCGTGAGGCGGTTGTGCTGACCACTAGGCCACCGTGCTGCCCTAACTTGACCATTCATAAAGGGAAAATTGGCACAAGAGGACAGATATACTATCATTCGAGGTATTAAGCAGAACACTAACGGATACTATGCTTGATCCCCTAGCTTTTGGACGTTCGAAGGAGGGACCAAAGCAGGATCAGAACAAGATCAAAGCACTAAAAGAGAACAGGAAGAGAAGAGAGAAGGAAAATGACAGCGCCTACTGTATTTTTCCTTGTAATATGTACATGTTTGTGCGTGAACGCGAACCCCCTTCACCCTATGACCCCGGCCGTTAATGTTTCCCAGACACAGACCACTCCAAGCCCAGTAGACGGCGACCTGGTGTGCCAGATTTCTAACTTGGTATTCCTTGTCATATGTCGTAGAATCGCTTTTGGCACTGGCGATTGTCTGCATCATAGTACAGACTTTTAGGATGAGGAAATGGCGAAGGAAAGCCTACCGCTCTCGTACCTCGATGGTATATAGGATGAGATCTCCTATCTTCGGTTTCCATCAGTCCCCCGAACCCCTTGAAATGTAAATAAAGGATTTTCTTTTCGTTGTTGCCATGCCATGTAAATAAAGGAACTTTTTCAATTGATTGTGACACTCTGAGGTCGACTGCCGAGCCAGAGAAATGGAATGTGATACTGCTATTGTTTGTAAACTTAGGAAGTTAGGATGTTTTAAAATGTTTGAGTGAGTATAGTTTATTTAATGTGAGTTAGAGGTTCCCGTTGTGATTTTGGTAATGCATGTCCCCTATGACATAGCGCCAAATAGAGATTGTAGGTAACAATTTTCTGCATAGTTGAGGAAAGTGCAGAGGCGGAACTCGCTGAGGTCAGGGAACAAAGACACCGTACTTAGGTGATCCTTCACGCTTTCGCGTTAGGATCACAAGGAGGGGGTGTAGCCACCTGGGTTGGCCACTTCCTCACACAAAATGGAAGAACGCAAAGGTTACAGGGAAAAATGGACATTGGCAAAGAAACAAGCAGTTTGCAGAATCCCCTGTATTCTAGCTGCTAAAGAAACCAGACAGAATTGTAACAAACGAGCTGCGCATATTAAGTGAGCGATTCACGGTGATTCCCAGGCACAATAGACACAGTTAACTGCAATCGCTACATTCTATGGAAGGTCAGACATCCCGGCGCCAGTGGAGTCTAAGACAAAGGACACCAATAAGGTGGAAGGAACCGCCCAGTGATCGAGGAACAGCCCCGTTATTGGGGAAATTCAAATCAATCGATTGGGAAGAGACCCAATCGATTGCAGGTTTAGAGAGGGTCCACCCAGAAGGACGCAAAGCCCCTGGGACCTATAAAAGTCAGGTCCCAGGACTGATTCTTTCTTCTTGACCAGCCGGCCCTCCCAGCAGAACACCTTTGCAGCAGAAGAACCTTGAGAAGGAGAGGCCTGGTCAGCAGCCGCCATCAAGTAAGTGTCATACAACGCACACTATGAGAGTAGACACTCCTGACCCCTTTAGTCCACACCAACTGGAAGCCTGCGGGTCCAGGACAAAGCAAGAGGCCATTATTCCCTGATCCGGCAGTTCCCTTATTCCAGATAAGTATTGGCCTGTTAGTGGTAGGAATAGCCTAGTCTTTTAGATTTATATGCATAAGTAGTAGATAACTGTATTATAATAAACATGTCTTGTTTGAACTTATTAACTGGTGTATGGAGTTATTGGTCTGAACTTGAACTTGAACTTGAATCTTGTGGCGGTATGATAACGATACCTGGCTCTGGAGCTGAGGAATAAAACAGCCAAATTGAGTGTAAAGCACACTCACCCAGAACGAGCAACAGTACAAGCACCACGAGATACGTCTGAAGGATGCTGGCAGGGCTGGCGGTGGAGGGGGTGCTGGACAAGGCCCCAGAGGTGGACTGAGTGCATAGGTCAATGAGGCAAAAGCTGAGGGTGGGGGAGCTGCCGCGTGCGGTGATTGTGAGGCTCCATATGTTTGTGGAGAAGGAAAGGATCCTGCGATGGGCCAGGGAGAAACGGAACTGCGAATGGGAGGGGAGCCGGCTCCAAATTTATCAAGATATCGGTGAAGAGGCGTGCCGGATTTAACAAGGCTAAAGTGGTGTTTTACCGAAAGCAGATTGGGTTTGGGGTACTGTACCCGGCGAAACTTACTTTCGATGGTTGGGAATATTATTTTGAAAAGCCAGAAGCGGCCAGTCACTTCATAATAGACTATAAATTGGGGGAGAACTGAATGTTGACGGGAGACGGCCTTTGGGCAGGAGCTGCCATGCTGAGAGGTAATGCTGGTGAATAGAAATGAGGTGGCGGAGGTGGTCACGGGCGATGGCCAATAGAAGGGGGGTGGGGGCGAGGGGTCAGGGTTTGGGGTAGCTGCAGCGTGGCAGTGTTGGAGATTAAGCGTGGTCATGGACGAAGAAGGAGCCATCTTGGATAGGCCCGGTTCAGGGCAAAATTCAAAGAGGTGGAATCTGAAGGGGATTATAGGTAGAGGGGAGTGGAGACGTAAGCCTCTGGTAAGCATCGTAACTTGGAATGTACGGGGACTGAATGGGCCGGTGAAGAGGTCTCGGGTCTTTGCGCACTTGTGGTGTTTGACGGCTGGTGTGGTCTTTCTGTAGGAGACACATCTGCGGGTGAAGGATCACGCCAGATTGAGGCAGGGATGGGTGGGTCAGGTATTCCACTCGGGGTTTGATTCAAATTTGCGGGGGGTGGCCACCTTGCTGAGTGAAAGGATGGGGTTTGTAGGGGGCCAAGGAGGTTCGGGACACAGGTGGGAGGTATGGAATAGTGACCGGGCTGTTGGAAGGGACACCAGTGGCTCGAATGAATGTAAATGCACTGAATTGGAATGGCGTGGGGTTTGTGAAGGTGTTGCTGGGAATGATTCCGGACTTAGACACGCATCAGTTGATTACGAGGGGTGATTTTAACTGGGTGCTGGAACTGAAGGTGGACAGATCGATCCATAAGTCAATGGGAAGGTTGAGGATGGCGAAGGAGCTGTGAGGATTTCTGGATAGGATGGGAATGGTGGATCCGTGGAGGTTTAGGAACCTGGGGGAGAGGGATTCCTCCTTCGTCTTGCATGTGCACAAGGTATACTGCAGAATTGATTTTTCTGTAGTGGGGGGGCGGGGGAGGGGAGGTGTTTAGGCGGGGATTACGATCTTGCATCATGCGTCGCACTGGTTGGAGGTTAGACTTAGCTCGAGGAAGGAGCAGAGGCCGGGATGGAGGCTGGATCCGGGGCTTTTGGCGGACATGGGGTTCTGTGAGAAGGTGTGGTCCATGATCAGAGGCTACGTGGAGTTTAATCAGAATGAGGAAGTGTCGGCAGCCATGCTCTGGGAGGTGTTGAAGGCGGTGGTTAGGGGGGAAGGTTATCTCGTTCAAGGCACACAGGGACAGGGGTATGGATGGCTGGTGGACAGAAGGTATGCGAGAGCTCCCACCGAGGAGGCATTGATGGAGAGAGACAGGGGCAATTTGACAGGCTGACAGCGGGAAAGGCAATGGGGTAGCTACGGAGAGCGGGGTGGGGGTGTGTGTGCAGTATGAATATGGAGAGAAGGCGAGCCACATGCTGTCCCATCAGCTCCGGAGGCAGGCCGCGTCCAGGGAAATTTTGAGGGTGGTGGAGGATGGTTCAATGCTAATGCGGAGCAGACAGATCGCTGCCGGGAGGAATGTCTATTTGGTCGATAAAAGCAGATTACTGCGGATGCTGGAACCTGAAACAAAAACAGAAAATACTGGACAATCTCAGCAGGCCTGACAGCCTTTGGAGAGAGAAGGGAGCGAACGTTTCGAATCTGGATGACAACCATTTGACAAAGACGTGAAATGTTCGCTCCCTCTCTCTCCACAGATGCAGTGTGATCTGCTGAGATTGTCTAGTATTTTCTGGTTTTGTCTATTTGATAGTCTGCTTGGCCTGGAGTAAACATTCCTGCTGGTCTTGACCCACAAGCAGTGCTGCAAAGGCACCATTCAGTCCCTCTCCCCTCCTCTAAAATGTTGAATTTCCTATGATCAGAGAAGCCAAGCCACCTCTGGTCAGAAATGACCGGTCAAACTGAATGTGGCTTAATATAGTATTTAAATGACCAACCCACTATGCTGAGCAAATTAATGCCCCAACCCCTTGACCTATCTCCACTAAAACAGTAGTGGACATGATCAAGGCAAGTTGTGTTTTTGTTTTGTAATCTAACTTCATGACCCAAACTTCCATTTGTGCGAGGTTAAGATTCAGCTGCAGAGCTCTGATTTGCTTGTCCATTATTACGTCCGCATTTTGTTATCTGTCCAGCATTAATATGCCTCCCAGCATACTTCAATGTAAAACAAGAACAATACAACTGGATGAAATAATGCAGATCAAGGTGACCTTCTAATCACTGTGTTCTCAATGTAACGAGGCATGAAATGAAGGACAATTAATCTGGATCAGTATTAATTGACTATTTATGTCGTCAATTTTACTTCACATACACTGATTTTTCATGGAATCATTTTTGAAAATATTGTCAAACTGGATAATATGAATTTAAGGGAGATGAAGGGAGCTAAAGCAAGATCTATTTGTAACAACGATCAAGTAAAGTTTCCTCAACAATGTACTGTTATACTCCTGATCGTCCTGTACAGGAAATTCACACAGGACCAATTTGGCACCTTGAATTTCACTTTAAACCATTGGACTTACCTGTGCAATGTTTGGAAAGAGCTGTGACAGTGCGGACTGCCTCCCAGAGCACAGGTACATCTATGACATTACTTACTCTCCTGACGACATGGGTAATATCTCCAAACCATTGTTATGGTACCTGTCTTATTTAATATAAAATGTAATGGGTGACAGGTTAGATGCCGCTGAAAAGGCAGAGTGTTAGTCAGACATGGGTGCCTGCTGCACCCAGCTAGAGGTGAGCGAGCTTTGTCATGTTCTGTACACTGGCCAATGTGAATGATGATCGAGAACATCTGGTTTAAATAATTTATTATGAAACAACTGCATGATAAAGATAATAGAATAAATAAAATAATAAACTATTAACACTAACTATTGTAGAACTACTGTAAAACGTCTAATCTCCAACACAACTTACTCCCAACCCCCCAGACCCAGGCTCACATGGTGGGTTTGCGCTGCCACCTGGTGGTCAGAGGTCGTGAATAATATTATGTACAGAATTGCCTTATGTATATCATCACAAACCTGTGCATGTAAAAGGTGTATGTTGCAACAATTCAGACTCCTGCTGGGTGGTCTGTTGGGAGGAGGAGTTGGTGAGAGGGATGTCGGGGGAGGGGCACAGTTTGGGTGAAGAGGTGTGGGGGGGGGGGGCAGTTAGCTCAGTTGGCTGGATGGCTGTCGTGAATTACATCGATTTCCATTCCGGCTGGGGTAGATTCGGGACCTGCTTCCTGGTCATACCTGCGGAGCAGATCACGGCGGTGTGAGTCGGATCTACCTTCAGATAGAGAACTCAAGATAAAGGAAAAGTAAAATTATAAAAATAAGTGATAGTGTGTGTGATTCTGCAGCCGCTCAATTTCCACACATACCAGTATATGTTGATTTGGGTCTGTACTCTGAAGAAATGAAGATGGGCTTTGGAAAAGAAAGGCATTGCGTACGTGACACAGCATGTCCCCCACAGCATCCAAAAAGATAACCTAGAAGTTGGATTATGATTCGTGTCCCACACCAGCCATCGAAACCCCCCACGCAGTCTGGGTTTTGAGACAAAGGCACTTGTTAGATGCATGTCACAGTCCGGGACAATAGTAGAGGTTCCAATGTTCCTTCCATCGCATGGCTGACCAGGAAGTTCTCCCCTTCTTACCACATGCCACGTGTTGGAAGAATTTACCGGGTGAAACAGTGCAGGAGGAGGTCATTTGGCCCATCGAGTCTGCACCTACCCTGTGAAAGAACAACCTACCGAAGCCCAATCCTCCGCCCTATCCCCCTAACCTCACCTAACCAGCACATCTTTGGACTGTGGGAAGAAACCCACGCAGAGACGAGGAGAACGCGCAGACTCCACACAGACAGTGATCCGAGGCCGGATTTGAACCCGAGTCCCTGGGACTGTGAGGCAGCAGTGCCAACCACTGAGCCACTGTGCTGGACTCACATTGAGGTAACCGAGATGCCATTCTCCAGTCTCTCCCAGTAAGATTGGATCCCATTGTTATTGTGGTCAACGTTCCCACACTGCCCACTGAACCCATCACTATATACCCATGCACCATGTGGCTACCTACCACCCCCCCATCTGGAGCCTGTGTGCAAGGTCAATTACAGAGGACCCCCCCTCCCACCACATGAAAACCTCCACTGCTCCACTTCCCCTTTTATTGTGTTTTTGCCAAATATGGGCAGCAGATGCCTCCCAGCAACATTACCACACCAGGCACAGCCCAGTGCATGGTCAGAGAGGCGAATGGACACAGACTGCACACCAAGCTTTGCATTGTCCCAATGATCACATAACCGATACCTTTCCCTGGAGCGGGAGTGCAACATGGGCATCCTGCATCGCCCTGTAGCATGACCGACTGCTCACTGATTTTCTCTTCTCTATCATTCCTATTTGTGACGTCCAGATGCAGGAAGGACAGTGTGTACACTCTCACTCCAGTCTGATTCCAAGGACAGTGTGTACTCTCTCAGCCAGAGAGTCCAAGGACAGTGTGTACTCTCTCATCCAGATTGATACAAAGGACAGTGTGTACTCTCTCATTCAGAGAGTCCAAGGACAGTGTGTACTCTCTCATCCAGAGAGTCCAAGGACAGTGTGTACACTCTCATCCAGATTGATACAAAGGACAGTGTGTACTCTCTCATCCAGAGAGTCCAAGGACAGTGTGAACTCTCTCTCACTCCAGATTGAGTCCAAGGACAGTGTGTACTCTCTCTCATTCCAGATTGATTCCAAGGACAGTGTGTACTCTCTCACTCCAGATTGATACTGTTGCTTGTTCTGAGTTAATGTGTTTAACACTCCTCCAACAGAGGAAGTGTGCTTAACACTCGCTTGGCTCTGTTTCTCGTTTCTATGCTCTGGAGTCGCCAGGTGCCGTAAGAGACACCGTTACAAGTATCAAGGTCAAGTTCAAAGCAATAAAGCTATTCACCAATTAGTAAGTCCAAACAGTTAGAGTTTATTATAACAATTATAATAAATACTCATGCACACGCTAAAGACTAACTTACTTCTACCATTAAACGACTAATATTTATCTAAGAAGGAACAGGCAAGGTCAGGGAACAAGGCCTTCGTTCCGTTCTGGTCTGCAACTTCTTGTTACTACTGGTCGGCACGGGTATAAGTAATGCCTGAGTCAAGGTAGCGATCGTCGTTTGGCACTTACTTATCGATGGCTGCTGCTCGACGGCTGGTGTAAAAGACAGGAGTCTGGAGGCTGGAGTCGGAGGCCGGAGACAGGAGACCGAACCATGTGCGGGACCTTCTTTTATAGGTCCCAGGAAGTCCGTGCCCCTTGGGGCGGGCTTCCTCACCTGCTAGGGATCGATTGGGCCTTTCCCCAATCGAAATGATTTGAACCCCCCTATCCTAGGGTCGTTCCTTGATGGTTGGGGCAGTTCTTAGGACTCATTGTCCTGGTTTTGCTGGCTCCATCGTGTCTGCTTCTCTATTGAAAGTATCAATAGATACTTGAGTGTATCTATTGCGCCCGGGATTGTCCCGGTATCACCTCATTAGTATGTAAACTGTTTTCCCATTAACAGCGCTGCCTGAACTCTGCAGCTGTCGGGAAACCGGTTTTTGCAAGTGTCTCAATGCTGACAGCTTCTGCAAGCTGTTTGCTTTTGACCATGTCCGTTTTTCCCTGTATTCTTTGCAGTCTTCCATTTTGTGTTACTGGTGTCCATCTTAGATGGCTACAATACAAAGGACAGTGTGTACTCTCTCACTCCAGATTGAGTCCAAGGACAGTGTGTACTCTCTCTCACTCCAGATTGATTCCAAGGACAGTGTGTACTCTCTCACTCCAGATTGATACAAAGGACAGTATGGAGGGAAGGTCTTACGAGGAAAGGCTCAGGGATGTGAGGTTGTTTTCGTTAGAGAGGAGAAGGCTGAGAGGTGACTAAATAGAGACATATAAGATAGTCAGAGGGTTAGATAGGGTGGACAGTGAGAGTCTCTTTCCTTGGATGGTGATGACCACCACGAGGGGACATAGCTTTACATTAAGGGGTAGTAGATATAGGACAGATGTCAGAGGCAGTTTCTTTACTCAGAGAGTAGTAGGGGTGTGGAATGCCCTGCCTGCAACAGTAGCAGACTCGCCAACTTTAAGGGCATTTAAGTGGTCACTGGATAGGCATATGGATGAAAATGGAATAGGCGTAGGTCAGATAGGCTTCAGATAGTTTCACAGGTTGGCGCAACATCGAGGGCCGAAGGGCCCGTACTGCGCTGTAATGTTCTATGTTCTATGACAGTGTGTACTCTCTCATCCAGACTGGGTCCAAGGACAGTGTGTACTCTCTCATCCAGATTGAGCCCAAGGACAGTGTGTACTCTCTCATCCAGACTGGGTCCAAGGACAGTGTGTACTCTCTCATCCAGATTGAGTCCAAGGACAGTGTGTACTCTCAAATCCAGATTGAGTCCAAGGACAGTGTGTACTCTCTCATCCAGAGAGTCCAAGGACAGTGTGTACTCTCAAATCCAGATTGAGTCCAAGGACAGTGTGTACTCTCTAATCCAGATTGAGTCCAAGGACAGTGTGTACTCTCTAATCCAGATTGAGTCCAAGGACAGTGTGTGCTCTCTCAATCCAGATTGAGTCCAAGGACAATGTGTACTCTCTCACTCCAAATTGAGTCCAAGGACAGTGTGTACTCTCTCTCACTCCAGATTGAGTCCAAGAACAGTGTGTTCTCTCAATTCCAGATTGAGTCCAGGGACAGTGTGTACTCTCTCACTCCAGATTGAGTCCAAGGACAGTGTGCACTCTCTCACTCCAGATTGAGTCCAAGGACAGTGTGTACTCTCTCATCCAGATTCAGTCCAAGGACAGTGTGTATTCTCTCACTCAAGATTGAGTCCAAGGACAGTGTGTACTCTCTCTCACTCCAGATTGAGTCCAAGGACAGTGTGTACTCTCTCACTCCAGATTGAGTCCAAGGACAGTGTGTACTCTCTCATCCAGATTGAATCCAAGGATAGTTTGTACTCTCTCATCCAGATTGAGTCCAAGGACAGTGTGTACTCTCTCATCCAGATTGATTCCAAGGACAGTGTGTACTCTCTCACTCCAGTCTGATTGCAAGGACAATGTGTACTCTCTCATCCAGATTGATTCCAAGGACAGTGTGTACTCTCTCATCCAGAGAGTCCAAGGACAGTGTGTACTCTCTCTCACTCCAGATTCAGTCCAAGGACAGTGTGTACTCTCTAATCCAGACTGAGTCCAAGGACAGTGTGTACTCTCTCTCACTCCAGATTGAGTCCAAGGACAGTGTGTACTCTCTCTCTCCAGATTGAGTCCAAGGACAGTGTGTACTCTCTCATCCAGATTGAGTCCAAGGACAGTGTGTACTCTCTCTCTCCCGATTGAGTCCAAGGACAGTGTGTACTCTCTCTCTCCCGATTGAGTCCAAGGACAGTGTGTACTCTCTCACTACAGATTGAGTCCAAGGACAGTGTGTACTCTCTCTCATCCAGATTGAGTCCAAGGACAGTGTGTACTCTCTCTCATCCAGATTGAGTCCAAGGACAGTGTGTACTCTCTCACTCCAGTCTGATTGCAAGGACAATGTGTACTCTCTCATCCAGAGAGTCCAAGGACAGTGTGTACTCTCTCATCCAGATTGAGTCCAAGGACAATGTGTACTCTCTCACTCCAGTCTGATTGCAAGGACAATGTGTACTCTCTCATCCAGAGAGTCCAAGGACAGTGTGTACTCTCTCATCCAGAGAGTCCAAGGACAGTGTGTACTCTCTCTCTCCCAATTGAGTCCAAGGACAGTGTGTACTCTCTCACTCCAGATTGAGTCCAAGGACAGTGTGTACTCTCTCTCTCCCGATTGAGTCCAAGGACAGTGTGTACTCTCTCACTCCAGATTGAGTCCAAGGACAGTGTGTACTCTCTCTCTCCCGATTGAGTCCAAGGACAGTGTGTACTCTCTCACTCCAGATTGAGTCCAAGGACAGTGTGTACTCTCTCTCATCCAGATTGAGTCCAAGGACAGTGTGTACTCTCTCACTCCAGTCTGATTGCAAGGACAATGTGTACTCTCTCATCCAGAGAGTCCAAGGACAGTGTGTACTCTCTCATCCAGATTGGGTCCAAGGAGAGTGTGTACTCTCTCATCCAGATTGAGTCCAAGGACAGTGTGTACTCTCTCATCCAGATTGAGTCCAAGGACAGTGTGTACTCTCTCTCTCCAGATTGGGTCCAAGGACAGTGTGTACTCTCTCTCTCCAGATTGGGTCCAAGGACAGTGTGTACTCTCTCTCATCCAGAGAGTCCAAGGACAGTGTGTACTCTCTCTCTCCAGATTGGGTCCAAGGACAGTGTGTACTCTCTCATCCAGATTGATTCCAAGGACAGTGTGTACTCTCTAATCCAGATTGGGTCCAGGGACAGTGTGTACTCTCTCTCATCCAGATTGAGTCCAAGGACAGTGTGTACTCTCTCACTCCAGATTGAGTCCAAGGACAGTATGTACTCTCTCTCACTCCAGATTGAGTCCAAGAACAGTGTGTACTCTCTGACTCCAGATTGAGTCCAAGGACAGTGTGTACTCTCTCATCCAGATTGAGCCCAAGGACAGTGTGTACTCTCTCTCACTCCAGAGAGTCCAAGGACAGTGTGCACTCTCTCACTCCAGATAGAGTCCAAGGACAGTGTGTACTCTCTCACTCCAGATTGAGTCCAAGGACAGTGTGTACTCTCTAATCCAGATTGAGTCCAAGAACAGTGTGTACTCTCTCATCCAGAGAGTCCAAGGACAGTGTGTACTCTCTAATCCAGATTGAGTCCAAGGACAGTGTGTACTCTCTAATCCAGATTGTGTCCAAGGACAGTGTGTACTCTCTCTCATCCAGAGAGTCCAAAGACAGTGTGTACTGTCTCATCCAGAGAGTCCAAGGACAGTGTGTACTCTCTCTCTCCAGATTCATTCCAAGGACAGTGTGTACTCTCTCTCCAGATTGGGTCCAAGGACAGTGTGCTCTCTCTCATCCAGAGAGTCCAAGGACAGTGTGTACTCTCTCTCTCCAGACTGGGTCCAAGGACAGTGTGTACTCTCTCTCTCCAGATTGAGTCCAAGGACAGTGAGTACTCTCTCTCCAGATTGGGTCCAAGGACAGTGTGTACTCTCTCATCCAGATTGAGTCCAAGGACAGTGTGTACTCTCTCTCATCCAGAGAGTCCAAGGACAGTGTGTACTCTCTCTCTCCAGACTGGGTCCAAGGACAGTGTGTACTCTCTCTCTCCAGATTGAGTCCAAGAACAGTGAGTACTCTCTCACTCCAGATTGATTCCAAGGACAGTGTGTACTCTCTCATCCAGATTGAGTCCAAGGGCAGTGAGTACTCTCTCATCCAGATTGATACAAAGGACAGTGTGTACTCTCTCTCTCCCGATTGAGTCCAAGGACAGTGTGTACTCTCTCACTCCAGATTGAGTCCAAGGACAGTGTGTACTCTCTCTCTCCCGATTGAGTCCAAGGACAGTGTGTACTCTCTCACTCCAGATTGAGTCCAAGGACAGTGTGTACTCTCTCTCATCCAGATTGAGTCCAAGGACAGTGTGTACTCTCTCACTCCAGTCTGATTGCAAGGACAATGTGTACTCTCTCATCCAGAGAGTCCAAGGACAGTGTGTACTCTCTCATCCAGATTGGGTCCAAGGAGAGTGTGTACTCTCTCATCCAGATTGAGTCCAAGGACAGTGTGTACTCTCTCATCCAGATTGAGTCCAAGGACAGTGTGTACTCTCTCTCTCCAGATTGGGTCCAAGGACAGTGTGTACTCTCTCTCTCCAGATTGGGTCCAAGGACAGTGTGTACTCTCTCTCATCCAGAGAGTCCAAGGACAGTGTGTACTCTCTCTCTCCAGATTGGGTCCAAGGACAGTGTGTACTCTCTCATCCAGATTGATTCCAAGGACAGTGTGTACTCTCTAATCCAGATTGGGTCCAGGGACAGTGTGTACTCTCTCTCATCCAGATTGAGTCCAAGGACAGTGTGTACTCTCTCACTCCAGATTGAGTCCAAGGACAGTATGTACTCTCTCTCACTCCAGATTGAGTCCAAGAACAGTGTGTACTCTCTGACTCCAGATTGAGTCCAAGGACAGTGTGTACTCTCTCATCCAGATTGAGCCCAAGGACAGTGTGTACTCTCTCTCACTCCAGAGAGTCCAAGGACAGTGTGCACTCTCTCACTCCAGATAGAGTCCAAGGACAGTGTGTACTCTCTCACTCCAGATTGAGTCCAAGGACAGTGTGTACTCTCTAATCCAGATTGAGTCCAAGAACAGTGTGTACTCTCTCATCCAGAGAGTCCAAGGACAGTGTGTACTCTCTAATCCAGATTGAGTCCAAGGACAGTGTGTACTCTCTAATCCAGATTGTGTCCAAGGACAGTGTGTACTCTCTCTCATCCAGAGAGTCCAAAGACAGTGTGTACTGTCTCATCCAGAGAGTCCAAGGACAGTGTGTACTCTCTCTCTCCAGATTCATTCCAAGGACAGTGTGTACTCTCTCTCCAGATTGGGTCCAAGGACAGTGTGCTCTCTCTCATCCAGAGAGTCCAAGGACAGTGTGTACTCTCTCTCTCCAGACTGGGTCCAAGGACAGTGTGTACTCTCTCTCTCCAGATTGAGTCCAAGGACAGTGAGTACTCTCTCTCCAGATTGGGTCCAAGGACAGTGTGTACTCTCTCATCCAGATTGAGTCCAAGGACAGTGTGTACTCTCTCTCATCCAGAGAGTCCAAGGACAGTGTGTACTCTCTCTCTCCAGACTGGGTCCAAGGACAGTGTGTACTCTCTCTCTCCAGATTGAGTCCAAGAACAGTGAGTACTCTCTCACTCCAGATTGATTCCAAGGACAGTGTGTACTCTCTCATCCAGATTGAGTCCAAGGGCAGTGAGTACTCTCTCATCCAGATTGATACAAAGGACAGTGTGTACTCTCTCTCATCCAGATTGAGTCCAAGGACAGTGTGTACTCTCTCATCCAGATTGGGTCCAAGGACAGTGTGTACTCTCTCACTCCAGTCTGATTGCAAGGACAATGTGTACTCTCTCATCCAGATTAATTCCAAGGACAGTGTATACTCTCTCACTCCTAAGTCTGATTCCAAGGATAGTTTGTACTCTCTCACTCCTAAGTCTGATTCCAAGGACAGTGTACTCTCTCACTCCAGATTGAGTCCAAGGACAGTGTGTACTCTCTCACTCCAGATTGAGTCCAAGGACAGTGTGTACTCTCTCACTCCAGATTGAGTCCAAGGACAGTGTGTACTCTCTCACTCCTAAATCTGATTCCAAGGACAGTGTGTACTCTCTCACTCCAGATTGAGTCCAAGGACAGTGTGTACTCTCTCACTCCAGATTGAGTCCAAGGACAGTGTGTACTCTCTCACTCCTAAGTCTGATTCCAAGGACAGTGTGTACTCTCTCACTCCTTAGTCTGATTCCAAGGACAGTGTGTACTCTCACGCTCATAATTGTATTGTCTGTGCGTAGTGAGAGTACAGAATCTGTGCCAGATATTTTCACCACAGTGTATGGACTGTGACATGTCCGATTTGAGGACTACAATTGCCAAAATTATGGAATCGGTTTTGACAGAATCTGCCACACAACCAGAGACAGTTCCTGAGTTGGTTTCACCAGATGTAACACCGACCAGGTTACAGGAAGACACTCCTAGGAACTCTAAGAGCCACATTCCTAAAGATCATGTTCTGCCAATATGAGACAGACGTCCACCCAAGAGGTTGTCTTCCTAATATACTTAAGGGTCCGTAACATAACAATGTCAGTTATGGCTAATAGTGTCAAATATAATTATGTTCGATCTGTGGTAAAGTGTTTGATTCAGTAAAAATGGCAGGGGCACAAACAGAGTAAAGAGCCATTGTCTGGTGAAATGTCATTTGTTGCGCAATGATGTCATCAGAGCGTTTTGCGGGATTTTGTGGGGTTTTTTTAAATTTAGAGTACCCAATTCATTTTTTCCAATTAAGGGTCAATTTAGTGTGGCCAATCCACCTACCCGGCACATCTTTGTATTGTGGGGGCAAAACGCACGCCAACACGGGGAGAATGTGTAAACTCCACACAGACAGTGACCCACAGCTGGGATCGAACCTGGGACCTCGGCACTGTGAGGCTGCAGGGCTAACCCACTGTGCCACCGTGCTGCCACTGGGATTTTGTGGAGTTTACCATTGTCTCCTGTCTAAGCAGCACCTTGTAAGTAAACCCCTTGGATTAAGCTGCACAAACTCGACATGTGCCACCTGTGATTGTCTCTCGTTGTAGCTACATCAACGAGTATAACACCCATCTATATTGCTCATTTGGCTTTTTCCTGGCAGAAAAATCACAGTGATTTAAACCCACAAACCTTTGCCCAATTACATCATCTGACCCCAACCTCTTTATTTGCAGAACGCAAATTCAGCTTCGGGAAAGTGTTTAATCGCTGGCTCAACAACTTCACATAAGAAACGTCCCACATTGCTTTACAGGGGTGCGATGAGAGAATTGACACCGAGTCACATAATGAGGTATTCGCCACACGCTTGGTCTAAGAGGTAGGTTTCAGAAAGTATTTGAAAGGAGGAAAGGGATTGGGAGAAATGGAGAGCTTT
Source organism: Scyliorhinus canicula (assembly GCF_902713615.1). NCBI lineage: Eukaryota > Metazoa > Chordata > Chondrichthyes > Carcharhiniformes > Scyliorhinidae > Scyliorhinus > Scyliorhinus canicula. The sequence continues at coordinate 8,543,216 of NC_052150.1, read as the reverse complement.
TGGAGAGGGAATCCCAGAACCAGGAGTCTGTGCCGCCAATGATGGAGAGATTGAAATGGAGGGTGCTCAAGAGGCCGGAATTAGCGGAGCACATGGAACTCAGAGGGTTGTGGGGTTGGAGTACAGAGATAGGGAGGGGAATGTGCAGTTGTGTTGGAAGTCAATATTCCGGATGCAGACGACTTTTGTCTGTCCCGCGGTGTGTAATAAATCATCATTAGTTTTTTTTTCATTGATTAGTAAGATTCGGTCTGGAACCGAGGGCAGGAGCTTTACGAAAAAAAGTCGTCTTTTGTTTCATATCCGCCTGACAGGTTTACTCCAAGTGTTGTAGATGTTGCTGATGTTGCCAAACTGTGCTGTCAGTACTCATTTGCTTAGGGGGAATTGGGAAGCAGTCAATTGATGCTTCATGGTGATGTTTTCTTTGAGGCTGCGGGTTATATGATTGCCTATACTGTCAGATACTACACGCACAGACTGACTCAACGGCATCAGACCTGCCTTCCAGCTGGATTCTGGGTTCCAGTCATAATCTGGGGCTTTTACAGTGAATCAAGGCTGTGTGTTGCTAAGGGAGTGCTGTGCTGCCCGAGGCTCCATCTTTCAGCTCAGACATTGAACCAAAACTGTATCAACCTTTCCAGGTGAATAGAGATTCTGGAACACGATTTGCAAAAGAGCAGGTAGTTCTCCCACCGCCCCGGCTAATATTTCAACCAGGGTCATCAAGACGGGCTATTAATCTTATTTACCGTGTGTGGCACTTTGCAATGCACAAATTGACGGCGACAAAATAGCAGCTACATGTCAGGAGTAGTTCATCTGTTATAAAACACCTTCGGGTGTCTGAAGAATATGACGAGTGCAATATAAAGACAGACTGTTTCTTATTACAAACCGAGAGAATTATTGAAATGTTCACAATTCTATCAGTCTTTACGTTGACAATTAAATGAGTTTTTTTATTTAAAGTTGATTGTTGTCAAGTTGTCAGTTCTGAGCTGTGCCTTAGTTTATACCATCTTGCCCATGGATCAAAAGGCCGAGGGTTTGAGTCTCGTTCCAAGGGCACGATTTAACGGGACAGAAACTGAGTCCGTGGAGTGTTTCTCGATGTCTGCAGATCTCTCCAACCCCCCCCCCCCCCTCCCCACCCCGCCACAGCACCCAACTTACCACTTACGGGATCCTCGAGCCCCACCTCTTAAGGGCAAGGCAGCTCCCGGGACCAATCCTTGGCACTACAACCTGGGCACCTGGGCACCTTGGCACTTCCAGCCTGCCACTGTCCGAGGCCCTGCCAGCCTGGCGGTGCTACCTGGACACTCTGGCCGTGCCAGGGCGGCAGGGTCAGTGTGGCAGTTCCAGGGTACAAGGCTGGCACTGCCAGGGTGCCCGCCGGGGTGTCAGGGGGAATGCAGGAGCACCATGCTGTCGAGGGCCCAACCACCCAAGGGTCTCCAATGGCCTGGAAGTCGCCACCCAGCTGCCATATGTCTGGTCCATGTTTGTGTGGTCCAGTGCTAAACCGTGCCATGGCAAAGTCTCCCAGGTGAGGCCGTTAGTTCCTGGGTAGAAATGGAAGCCTTGGAAGAATATGGCACAGACATATTCAAATGAGCCTAATGGTTCACTTAAATATGCTAATCTGGATCTTGTCCAGCAAGGGCGCGATCCAGATTGCGGCTTCTCCCGAGGTTCCGTTAAATCTCGCCAGCCGATCCGAGCGCCGCGAATCTGATGAGAGGCGTCTCGCGAGATTCAGCGGCCTCGTCGCATCACCAAGTCAGCCGCGACAAAGCCAATAAACCACACCCAAATTGAAGCTGACACTCCAGTGCCGTACTGAGGGAGTGCTGCACAGCTGATGGTGCCATTGGTTGGGTGAGAGGTTAAACCAAGGTCATGTCTGCTCTCTCAGGTGGATGTAAATAATCCCAAGACACTGACCTGAAGAAGACGTATCCGCGATGTCCTGGCCAATATTCATCCCTCAATCAACATCCCGAAAATAGATAACCTGATCTTCATCACTTTTCTTTCTGGGCGACCTTCGTGTATGCAAACCCACTGCCACATTGCCTGTACATGACAAGATTGACCACATTCCCAGAGTATTCCACGAGATGTGAAGTGCTAACATCTTGAGGTAGTGAAGGGTGCTCTATAGATCAAAGCCTTTCCTTCAATTAGTCATCTGAAGCCATGGCTGCCTGTTGACCTTGTGATTAAAGATGCAACTTGGTGTTATGGCGGCTGGTTCGGCTATAGATTCTCAGCCCATGCAGAGTGAGCTGCATCCATCAGCTGACCTCAGCATCTTAGGTTAAGGAAGGAAGCAGATCAGACAAGGTTCTTGGTCCTGGGTTGGGAAATCCACACACAAGAGTGCCGGAGAATACAAATTAGATTTGGTTATGATTTACTCCATCCTGGATTAATTATATAATCCAACATAATTATGCTCACTGAGAGTCTCCACTGGAAAGAGGAAGATCATGTGTGCTGTGTCCTTTTATATGGGTTGGTGTAATGGTAGTGTCACCTCTGTGTGTATCGTGAATGCCCATTCGTCATGTCCTATCTTACTGACTTATTGGTTCAATGTCTGTGTGTCATGTCTCTGGTGCTCCCTTTAGTGTCTGTCTAGTCTAAGTGTATTTACATTAACCCCTTGCATATCACCACACACCTATCCATTCTTACCCATTTCCCAGCATTTGCTCCGTAGCCTTGTACGCTACGGCATTTCAAATGCTCATCTCAATGCTTCTTAAACTTGGCGAGGGTCATTCTTCTGTGTATTGTTTTAATTGCCTGTTGAAATTGATTTTTTTTCTGGAATAAGTGAAGCAATCAATTCTAAAATGATGGTGCAATTCTTAGTAGGTTTTAAGTTGTGAGCCGGCAGCTTTGCTCTATTAATGACGGTCTACGAACAGGGAAAATCTGTGTTTAAAATGGTGTCTTTCCATCTGGTGTGTGTTAGAATGCAGCCAGTGTGGAACTGATACTGAGCCAGACGCCCTCATGATCGATCCAGATTCTGGTCTACTCGTGACTTGTGACCACAATTATTCTTCACATTTTTCCATCATTTCACAGCTCTGCCAGGTTTCCAAAAAGCTGACCCATTGCAGATGTCCTTATTTAACTCCAATAACCTGCCCAGGAATATAGCCCTAAAAGCAAAAACAAAAGATACTTTCCCCCCAACATGCTTATCAGTGAAATAATGCTCAACCATCGGACTCTGACCGTTCCCGACCAGGAGAAACATGAATAAATAACCGGTAACATTCCCAATATGATTATGAAGGGCACCTGCGGTGATTTTCTTTCTGAAGTAGAAAGCAGAGAATTGATTGTGGTGCGATCGAGTGCTTTAATCAGCTTGAGGTACATCACTGTATCATTAAACATGCCAGAATGTTCAACTTCTCATTCCACATCCTCATTAGTATGAAAATAAATCCCATACCAATAGAGCCAATTGAAAAATATGCTGCTGTTGATCTGCCAGATTTGCTCTATACTAATATCGACCGTTCTGCTACCTACATACTTCTTTATAATAATCAATAGTACTCCTGCGTACAAACTGTTTGACTTGGTGAAACGTAGCAGAATGGATTTGTAGGAGGAATTGAAGAAACACAGCGCAGGTAAAATAGAAATCAAGATCTGTGATATGACCAAAAATCTTATCTCACAGGCCCATGCAGGATTTGGAATACCTCAAGATCCAATGGATCGCAAAGAATAGAAACCTTACAAAAATCAACTCTGGTGGTTATGGGCTGGGACCCACATTTGTAATGGCAGTGACATTATCTGTGTTCCACTGAAACTGACAGCAATTTTGAGAGCTCGGATATGCGCAACATACCATGGAAATCCAGTAGTTGCTGTCAGCGTGAATTCATCGAATCGTAGAACATCTAACGTGCAGAAGGAGGCCATTCAGCCCATCGAGTCTGCACAGATCCTGCGAAAGAGCGCCCTAACCAGGCGCACTCCCCCTGCCCCATCCCCGTAACTCCACCTAGCCGTTGGACACTAAGGGGCAATTCGGCATGGCTAGTCCCCCAAACCTGCACATCTTTGGACTGTGGGAGGAAACCAGAGCACCCGGAGGAAACCCACACAGACACGGGGAGAACGTGAAAACTCCACACGGTCACCCAAAGCTGGAACTGAACCCGGGTCCCTGGCGCTGTGAAGCAGCATTGCTAACCACTGTGCCACCATGTCACCCAGTGATTCTATACTTCCCCATGGCGTGTTTAGCAGAGTTTCCCGCAGACTGTTATCACTATTGTAACCATCAATTGACGAGAACTTCCAAACTAACACTGTTCGTCTCAGTGTAAAAACTTTGGAAAAGTTGCACCTTGTTGAATGGGCTTTGAACTGCGCACGAACTTCATAATTACTGCTGACAACTCTCACTGGCCCTGAAAAGCTACTTTTATATTTGTGGAATGTCAAATCTCTCCATAATAATAAAAAATTTGACATGCTTTTATAAACCTGGAAAATTAATTTTTAAAAAGCCTGTTGGCCTGTATTTTTTCTTTTATCTTAATGCACTACGATATTTAGTTTGCTGCGTGAAAATTCAAATTAAAGGTGAAGGATTTAAAGTGTTCTTGAAGTCTTTTTTAAAATCTCTATTTTAGCTTTGGTTAACATAGTCGGACATTTATTTCGCGACCGGAATTTTTAAAATTGAAAGTAAAGAATTTAAAATGCTTTTAACTTGCTCGCCTGATGGTAGAAGATCCATTACAAAAGAGGACCCGTTTGTAAATAAAACTAAGTCTGGGTTTTCCAACGTGATTTCAACACAGTCATGCTCTTCTCCTGCCCCACCTTTGTTCCTCGGGAAGCGGGAGCAGAGATGATGGGCTTATCGAGCTTGCCCATTGGAGATGGAGGTGAGGGGCTTCCAAAGCTGTTGTCCACGTGGTCCATCTGAATGAGGTGACTTGTGCGACTCTGTTCACTGAGAGTAACGCAGGAGGGCATTGAATGGTCAGTTTCAGGTCCAGGATAATGCTTGCAGCAACTGTTACAGCTGAACATGTGGGCCAGGATCCTCCGACCCGATCGCCGGGGGGGGGGGGGGACACGTGAATCCCACCCCGCCGCTCCGACGCTGCCTGCAGAATTCTCCGGCGACGGTTTTCAGGCAGGGATCCTGCTGCGCCGGTCGGGGCCCGTTTGCAACGGCTCCCCCCCCCCCCCCCCCAGTAATTCTCCGGGCCCCGGTGGGCCGAGCAGCCGCCTATTTTCGGCCAGCCCCGGCGGCGTGAAATGAACATGGTCCACCCCGGCGAGACCTGGCTGGTAGGCCATCTACCGAAGTCCTAGTCCTTGGGGGGGGGGGGGGGGGGGGGGGGTGGATCCGCCCCACCCCCACGGTGGTCTGGCCCACAATCGGGGCCCACTGATCTGCGGGTGGGCCTGTGCCGTGGTGGAACTCTTTCCCTCCGCCCCGGCCTCTGTAGGGCTCCGCCATGGCCGGCGCGGAGAAGAAACCCCCTGCGCATGCACGAGAACACGCCGGCGGATCTGCGCATGTGCCAACTCGCGCCGGCCCTTCGGTGCCAGTTGGCACGGTGCCAGCCCCTCCGCCGCCGGCCTAGCCCCCAGAAGTGCAAAGGATTCTGCAAGTTGCAGGCAGTCCGATGCCGGATAGATCGCGCCACCCGTGGTCTCCATGGCTCTCAGGCAACTTCCCCATCCGAGGACTACTGTGTCCAGCTTTCCTGAATAGTACCCAATTGGTCTCTGTTGATCCCCTTATCACCCACATACCATAAGGCATTGGAGTAAAATTCGTCTGCTCCACCATTGAATCATATCTGATATGTTTCTCATACCCATCCTCTCCATGTCCATTCTATCCTGGCTTCTCAGGATCCTGTAAGTTTCAATGAGATCCCCCCTCATCCTTCGAAACTCCAATGAGTACAGACCCAGAGCCCTCATCTGTTCCTCATACGACAAGCTCTTCATTCATTCCTGTGAACCTCCTCTGAACCCTTTCCAAGGCCAGCACATCCTTCCTTAAATACGGGGCCCAAAACCGTTCACAATACTCCAAATGGGGTCCGACCAGAACCCAATAGAGGGATACCAACCCCGGATGTGTAGAAGGTTTTAGGTTAGGCAGGCAGCATGGTCGACGCAGGCTTGGAGAGCCGTTGGGAATGGAGGATCTCACGATCATTGTGGCTAGCTTTCCTCGCGGTCAGCGGCGAGCTGTGCTTGCTTCACTGTTAGCTGCAAAATCTGAGCTAATAATCCAGATTAAACTCCCATGAAAGCCTTTGCTGCTCTTCCTTTGAGCAAGATTGGAATTTTTATGATATGATTCATTGCCCCAAACTTAAGGTGAAAGGAACATAAGAAATCAGGAAAGCAGATGTCGATTTCCGCATCGTACTGGATTTTCGCCCCTGTTGAAACTGACTGTTCTGGAACCTCACTGCCCCATTTGACCCCAAGTTGAAATTCAAACTCCATATGCTCTCCGCCATACAGACCATATTCCTTTATCTCCCTGCATCCATCCCTACCTCAGTTCATCGGCCGCTGTCATCTTCACCTATGTCTTCATTATTCCAAATGCTCTCCTGACCAGTGAGTAATCCTTGACTCACTATTAACTCAACCTCACCCAGTGTCCTGCTGTCCACATTCAATCCCACATCAAATTCCACTCACCTTTCGCTCCTCGCAGGGCTGAGCAACATTGACTCCTGGTCCTCCAAAGCCTCCAATTTAAGTTCTTAATTTGTTTTAAAATCACACTGAGAACTCCCCATTTCTCGAATTCTGCCCTCTTCCCCACCCCCAAGTCTTCAGCAATTTAACATCTCTACGGTTCTGTGCTTCAACTTAATGGGCTCTCTACCTTCATTGAAGGTAGGTGAGTAGGTAATTGGCATAGACTATGAGGGTCATCTCTCTCTGTGAGAGTGGATAGCTGGTAGCTTGAGAGGCTCCATTCCACATCAGGTATGGGGCAAGTGAGGAGGCGGGTTCTCTCCCAACTGGAATGGAAACTAAACCCGCTCTGTTGCTGTTATTCTCAATGACATGCCAGGCATTTAAGAAAACCAGCGCACAGCCCTACCCTCATTGAAGATCCGCCGTAAAACCATCTCTTTCCCCACATTTCTTGCCAACCTTTATAATATCGCTGGGTCTCAGTTAAGTCATTTAAAGTCTTCTTCTACATTAAGAATTGTCGTTCATGAGTTGGCTGTGCAATAATTCATTGACAGCCTTCACCGGTCTCAAGACCTAACTTGTTCACCTCATACGTTCAAGTTGACTTTCTCCTTTATTTAAAAAATTCGAGATAATTAAAAAATCTCGGGCGGGATTCACTCTGCCCAGGGCTGGGCCGGAGAATTCCTGCGATCGGTGCGAATCACGCCACGCCGCTCCGACGCCGGCACGCCATTCTCCGCAGAGCAGAGAATCGGTGCCATTGGCGCCGGCGTGGTTGGCGAGGCGCCGGTTGGGGGCCATTCTAGGCGGCCGGTCTGCCGATACTCGTCGTAAAAATGGCGAGCCCCACCGGCGCCGTCCACACCTGCTCTCAGCCGGCGGGAACTCGGTGTGGAAGGGTCAGGGGGCGGCCTGTTGGGGGGGGGGGGGCCTCTAATGTGGCCTGGCCCGCGAGTGGGGCCCACCGATTGGCGAGCCGGCCTCTCTGGCTGGCGGCCTCCTTTCCTCCGCGCCGGCCCCTGTAGTCCCGCGCCATGCTGCATCGGGGCTGGCGTGTTGAAGGAAGCCACTGCCCATGCCCACGTTGGTGCCGGTGCCACTGCCCATGCCCACGTTGGCACCGGTGCCACTGCCCATGCCCACATTGGCACCGGTGCCACTGCGCATGCGCGGCGTCCTGTTCACGCCGGGATCAGCAGTTAGAGCGGCGTGAACCGCTCCAATGCCACGCTGGCCCCCTGTAGGGGCCAGAATTGCTGATCCTGAGGCCGTGTTGACACCGTCGAGAAACACGACGGCGTTTCCGACGGTGTCAACACTTAGCCTCAGGATCACAGAATCCCGCCCCTAATTTCCCCCAAACGACTGATTCACTAATTGTAATAAATGCTAAATTTAAAAGCAGCTGACAGTCATGCACACAATTAAGGTTATTTGTGTTTGAATGATATGTTTTGACTCCTGTTTACAAACCAGCAAGTTGGGATGTAACTGAATTGCCCGGATAGCATTTGTGTTGAACTGGGCCAAGATTCTGAATGCAGCTCCATTGAACTAACTACGACTTTACCAAAAGGCAAGTCGTGGAAAGAGTTGAATGTAATGTCAAAGTTTCACCACAGAGAGGACAATCTTTTCTTTCCCATTTTGCCCTACAAAACTAAAGATGAATAAAAATAGTACATTTTGTCACATAGTTACTGTGCTGCATTTAACCACTTTCTATCATTCTGGCCAAACTAATCTATAATCTATTTCAAGGGTTCCCGTATTGCTCCCAGAGGTTCGATGGCAGGCCAGGCTGATCTGTAAAATTTGAAAAAACACTACAGAGCTCCTTGTCTAATCAGAGGCTGGCTCCCCCAGAATCCAGCCTCTGATTGGGCGAGCTGGAAACAGCTCAAATTTTCAGATCAGGGTGAGCGTAGACAGTGGAGCGATGGGCAGATTGGGAACTCGACGAGGGAGCAGGGGAGCAGGCCTCGGACAGGGAGTGAGGGGGTGACGGGGAGAAAAATGGGGTGATGGCTGGGGCGCAGGGCTAACAGGGGTCACCTCCATGTGAGAGCGAGGGCAGAGGGTTTGTCAGTGTGTGTAAGAGAGATAGGTGAATGTGCTTGTGTGTGAGAGAGAGAGCGTGTGTGTGTGTTTGTGTGAGAGAGAGGTGAGTGTGTGTGTGTGAGATTATGTGAGAGATGAGTGTGGGTTTCAGAGATGAGGGTGTGTGAGAGAGAGAGAGGCGAGTGTGTGTGCCTTTGTGCCTATGTGAGGGATGTGTGTGGAAAAGATGCTTGTGTGTGTGAGAGATGAGTGTGTGAGAGAGATGAGAGTGTGAGGGAGATGAGTGTGTGTGAGAGATGAGTGTGTGTGAGAGATTGAAGTGTGTGAGAGAGATGAGTGTGTGAGAGAGATGAGTGTGTGTGAGAGATTGAAGTGTGTGAGAGAGATGAGTGTGTGAGAGATGAGAGTGTGAGAGAGATGAGTGTGTGAGAGAGATGAGTGTGTGAGAGATGAGTGTGTGAGAGAGTAATGAGTGTGTGAGAGAGATGAGTGCGTGAGAGAGATGAGTGTGTGTGAGAGATGAATGAGTGAGAGAGTAATGAGTGTGTGAGAGAAATGAGTGTGTGAGAGAGATGAGTGTGTGTGAGAGATTGAAGTGTGTGAGAGAGATGAGTGTGTGAGAGAGATGAGTGTGTGAGAGAGATGAGTGTGTGTGAGAGATTGAAGTGTGTGAGAGAGATGAGTGTGTGAGAGAGATGAGTGTGTGAGAGAGATGAGTGTGTGAGAGAGATGAGTGTAAGAGAGTGATGAGTGTGTGAGTGAGATGAGTGTGAGTTTGAAATATTAGAGTGTATGTGTGTGAGAGAGAGAAAGGGGGAGAGAGGTGATTGCATGTGCATGAGAAAGAGGTGCCCGAGTGAGAGAGAGAGAGAGGTGAGAGTGAATGTTTGTACCTGTGAGTGTGTGTGTGAATGTGTGTATCAGAGAGAGGTGAGTGTATGTGTGTGTGTAAATGTGTGTATCAGAGAGAGGTGAGTGTATGTGTGTGTGTGAATGTGTGTGTGAATGTGTGTATCAGAGAGAGGTGAGTGTATGTGTGTGTGTGTGTGTGAATGTGTGTATCAGAGAGAGGTGAGTGTATGTGTGTGTGTGTGTGTGTGAATGTGTGTATCAGAGAGAGGTGAGTGTATGTGTGTGTGTGTGTGTGAATGTGTGTATCAGAGAGAGGTGAGTGTATGTGTGTGTGTGTGTATGTGTGAATGTGTGTATCAGAGAGAGGTGAGTGTATGTGTGTGTGTGTGAATGTGTGTATCAGAGAGAGGTGAGTGTATGTGTGTGCGTGTGTGAATGTGTGTATCAGAGAGAGGTGAGTGTATGTGTGTATGTGTGTGTGTGTGAATGTGTGTATCAGAGAGAGGTGAGTGTATGTGTGTGTGTGTGTGAATGTGTGTATCAGAGAGGTGAGTGTATGTGTGTGTGTGTGTGTGTGTGAATGTGTGTATCAGAGAGAGGTGAGTGTATGTGTGTGTGTGTGTGTGAATGTGGGTATCAGAGAGAGGTGAGTGTATGTGTGTGTGTGTGTGTGTGTGTGTGAATGTGTGTATCAGAGAGAGGTGAGTGTATGTGTGTGTGTGTATCAGAGAGAGGTGAGTGTATGTGTGTGTGTGTGTGTGTGTGTGTGAATGTGTGTATCAGAGAGAGGTGAGTGTATGTGTGTGTGTATCAGAGAGAGGTGAGTGTATGTGTGTGTGTGTGTGTGTGTGTGTGAATGTGTGTATCAGAGAGAGGTGAGTGTATGTGTGTATGTGTGTGTGTGTGAATGTGTGTATCAGAGAGAGGTGAGTGTATGTGTGTGTGTGTATCAGAGAGAGGTGAGTGTATGTGTGTGTGTGTGTGTGTGTGTGTGAATGTGTGTATCAGAGAGAGGTGAGTGTATGTGTGTGTATGTGTGTGTGTGTGTGTGTGAATGTGTGTATCAGAGAGAGGTGAGTGTATGTGTGTGCGTGTGTGTGAATATGTGTATCAGAGAGAGGTGAGTGTATGTGTATGTGTGTGTGTGTGAATGTGTGTATCAGAGAGAGGTGAGTGTATGTGTGTGTGTGTGCGCCCAATATGAGAATGCAGCATTCCTACAGCACTCTCCATAGGAACCAAAGCAGCTGCAGGACTCCTCCAATTATAAAATGACAAAAAGGTGAGAATGTTTTAATAAGATAACTTTTTGATGTACCATCAATTGGACTCGAGTCGTGAAGAAGTTCCATATATCAGGCTTTAATCAACTAGTTGTGTACCCGGCAGTCAACTTACAGAGAAAGGCCGACTGCCGGGTCCTACGGGTTCTTATACCCCGCCTCGTAGGCGGAACTACTTGCCTCTCGTCCAATGGGTGAGCAGTCACATGACTAGCCTCAACCAATCAGCAGAGAGGCACATGACCGACCTGAGCCAATGGGCAGCGAGTGCTCTGCACCAATGGCAGATAGGTACCGTAAACCTCCTAGTCATACCACCACACTTTTTAATTATACTAAATGTACACATACAAAGGGTTCCCATGAGGGTTCTGCCCAGCGATTGTAGGCTGACAATATGAGAGGTTAAACAACATAATCCAGCTCTCCGAAAAATAGCAAAACCAATTTGAGACATCTTTGACAAATTGTCTGGGTAACCAGTTGGCCTTCCATTCACTCAATCTTGGAATTAAAATGTAATATCTGTCTGTATTTCTCATTGAGTAGAGAGGTTGCTTCTGTATTGAATCAATGTAAGAGTCTTTTAATATAGCTGCTGTTTAAACAGCGCTCTATTGCTTTGTCACACCTTTGCTGGAAAAATAAGCTATTTGTGACTCAATTTGGAAGCACGTTTAAAATATGAAGTGAGAATACGTTGACAGAAATTAGGTTCTCACTCGTGAGTCAGTAATGAGAATTCTGACAGATGGCAAAGAACACAGAATATAATTGCGAAAATAGTAAGCGGACAAGGTTGGAAATGGGGCAGTATTTTCACACCTCACTTTGATAATGCACCAAAATAAATGCTCTTGTCAAATGGCCTAACTGTTCTTAAATTCGGACTCCTTCCAATGCATCCATTTCTCGTTAGGGTAGACATTTTTCCAGCATGCATTCCTTTGTCTATTGATTCACGGGATGTGGCTGTTACAGGAGGAGCAGGAACCCTGGAGGGTTGTGGATACTTTTAATGCTGGGATAGACAGATTTCTGGGAACCAAGGGACTTGGGGTGAGGAAAATAAAGCCCAAGATGAGCCATGATCATATGAAATAGTAGAGCAGGCCTGATGGTTCATGTGGCCTACTCCTGTAACTTGTGATCTAGAAAATGATGGTGAGCCACTTTGTTGAATGCAGCCGAGTGCTTTGCCATGCCTACTCAGAGGGTGCAGCAGTTAAGATGAGAGTCAAACGTGTTACTGTGGGTTTGGAGTCACGGTAGCACAAGTGGATAGCACTGTGGATTCACAGTACCAGGGTCCCAGGTTCGATTCCCCGCTGGGTCACTGTGCGGAGTCTGCACGTTCTCCCAGTGTCTGTTTCCTACGGGTGCTCCGGTTTCTTCCCACAGTCCAAAGACGTGCAGATGAGGTGGATTGGCCATGATAAATTTCCTTTAGTGACCAAAAAGGTTTGGAGGGGTTATTGGGTTACAGGGATAGGGTGAAAGTGAGGGCTTAAGTGGGCTGGTGCAGACTCGATGGGCTGAATGGACTCCTTCTGCATAATATGTTTTATGTTAACTCAGAAAAAAGAATAACATGTAAACCGTGGAGTTCAGATCAGGACAGCAGATTCCCTTTCCCCAAAATAACATTAGTGGACCATGTGGGTTTTGAACAATAGTTGATGACAATTGTCCTGATCACCAGTAATGAGGCGAGCTTGTGACTCTTGGATTTTTTTTATTAACAAATTCCTCAGCTGCCATGGTGGGCTTTGAACTCATCCACACCTAATCAAGGGGAGGCAGTGATGTAGTGGCATTGTGACTGGGCTAGTAATCCAGAGACCCAGGGTAACACTATGGGGCCCATTGCAGGTGATGGAATCTGAATTCAATAGAAAATCTGCGCACTTGATTCAGATTCCATCACCAGGCCTTTAGACTACTCACCCAGTAACTTAGCCATTAGGCTACCATGCCACAATGCAGACGTGGGTAACACTGTCTCCCCTGAGGCAGAAGACTGTGGACACAAGTTCCACTCTAGCGACTGGAGCTTGAGATCTAGGCTGATTCTGGAGTGCAATACTGATCAAGCTTAGATGTCCAGATAGCTAGCGTATGGGCGGCAAGATTGCACAGTGGTTAGCACTGCTGCCTCACAGTTCCAGGGACCCGGGTTCAATTCCGACCTCGGGTGACTGTGTGGAATTTGTACTTTCTCCCCGTGTCTGCGTGGGTTTCCTCCAGGTGCTCTGGTTACTTCCCACAGTCCAAATATGTGTAGGTTAGATGGGTTGGCCATGCTGAATTACCCCTTAGTGTCCAAAAGGTTAGGTCTGATTACTGGGTTACGGGGATAGGGTGGAGGCCTGGATTTAAGTCGGGTGCTCTTTTCAGGGGCCGGTGCAGACTCGATGGGCCAAATGGCCTTCTGCGCTATAAATTCTATGAAACCCTGTACAGGTGGTGATAGTTCATGAAGGCCTGCCTCCTTTGTTACCCCGTTCCCGGCTGGGGGGTCGGAGAATCCTGCCCCTGGTCTTCGTGCCTGTCAGTGGCCCTCCGGTTTCAAGCTTCCCAGAGGACACCCGGCAAGGACACCAAAGGCCACAGGGAACAGCAAGCAGCAGCTGCCTCCACCTCTGATGTGCATCCTGGGGACACATCTAAACGTAGCACTAGACCACAGAAGATGAAGATGAGTGAGGAGCACTGAGCGGGGTCCCCAGCTGTAGCTCAGGGGAATGGAAATCTGTCACGTTAAAATTTTAATTATTAAAACATGTCACACCGGATATATGTGAAGCCTCCGTCACATAAATCTTCACAGAGGGTGTGCCCGCACCCCAACCCCAACCCCTGCTACCCCCCCCCCCCCCCCCCCCCCCACCCCTCCCCGTCACCTCCCGGGTGCACCTGTGGGCAGAATATTGGACTATGCCATTCAGAACCCCGCTCGAGCTCTGGAATGACCCAGCAGCAGAGAGGTTAGGGCTGCTGTGACCTCCAGCCTTTGTTGACGGTGTTGCCTTCTATGGCATCTGCCCAGCTTGGCTGTCACAAGCGCACCGACGCCAGTCTCCGTGGGATCTACACCAACAAAAAACATGTTTTTAACTGGAAGAAATTGGAGAAGGAGAGAGAGACTGACAATCAGTTAGGGACTCCACCCCAGGACCCTCCAATCCCCCACACCTCCCCGCCCGCAACAGGACTGTCCCGCCTTCTCTCAGAGTGCCATCTAGTCAGAAAACCTTGCTGTGCACACTCACCCCAGCCACATTAAGAGCTCCTCCATCCTAGGCCCTTGGCAGGCAACAATAGCGAGGCCGTGCTCAGCTGCTGTCCGTTCATCCACACACATCCTTCAGCCGCGAGAGGCTCCAGTGGTAAAGTCCTGCTCTTTACTGTTTGATTGTTGGCAGCTGCCTCGATGGTATTGACGCTCCTAGTCCTCAGACACACTGTTCAGGCATCCAATGACCATTTGAATGCCCTTAGTGTTGGCGAGTCCACTACTGTTGCAGGCAGGGCGTTTCACGCCCTTACAACTCTCTGAATAAAGAACCTACCTCTGACATCTGTCCTATATCTATCTCCCCTCAATTTAAAGCTATGTCCCCTCGTGCTAGACATCACCATCCGAGGAAAAAGGCTCTCACTGTCCACCCTATCTAATCCTCTGATCATCTTGTATGCTTCAATTAAGTCACCTCTTAACCTTCTTCTCTCTAACGAAAACAGCCTCAAGTCCCTCAGCCTTCCCTCATAAGATCTTCCCTCTATACCAGGCAACATCCTGGTAAATCTCCTCTGCACCCTTTCCAATGCTTCCACATCCTTCCTATAATGCGGCGACCAGAATTGCACGCAATACTCCAAATGCGGCTGCACCAGAGTTTTGTACAGCTGCAACATGACCTCATGGCTCCGAAACTCAATCCCTCTACCAATAAAAGCTAACACACCGTACGCCTTCTTAACAACCATCTCAACCTGGGTGGCAACTTTCAGGGATCTATGTACATGGACACTGAGATCTCTCTGCTCATCCACACTACCAAGAATCTTCCCATTAGCCCAGTACTCTGTCTTCCTGTTATTCCTTCCAAAATGAATCACCTCACACTTTTCTGCATTAAACTCCATTTGCCACCTCTCAGCCCAGCTCTGCAGCTTATCTATGCCCCTCTGCAACATGTAACATCCTTCCGCACTGTCCACAACTCCATCGACTTTAGTGTCATCTGCAAATTTACTCACCCACCCTTCTACGCCCTCCTCCAGGTCATTTATAAAAATGACAAACAGCAGTGGCCCCAAAACAGATCCTTGTGGTACACCACTAGTAACTGGTACACCACTAGTAACTGAGAAATGGCACCTGTGCCTTCGAGGAAGTACTTGAGTTTTCAGGAGTGAGAAGTGCTCTCATAAATAACAAGGGTAATACCTCATTTGAAATAGCCTTCAGCTGTGAAGCTAGAGGCTGCTCACAGTCATAGGGAGTGAAATTGGCTTTCAGGAGAGAAGCTGCAGCGGGACCCTGTCCTGGGGGACTTTGGTAGGATGGGATGGACAGGCTGCAGCTGTCATTGCCCCTGTTATGGGTCTCCGCAATATTTAAAGATGTCTTGAAGGCCTCACAAACACTAAGCCGCTCTTGGCGTAAATCTCGATTCTGCTCTCTCTCACTCTCCACCCGGCGTACCCTGATCCTTGCCGGGTACAAAACGTTCGATGAATCACGCCCTCGATCTCTGTGGACAGGAGTGAGCGTTGTTGCTTCAGTGCCGACCGTAAAATCCAGGAGATAGATTATAAATGTCTTGTGATTAAATCCTTGGCCTCCCATTACCAGACCTTCACAAAGCCGGTGAAAAAATAGGTTAATACTTGGAAGCGGAAGCCTATTTTGTCCCACTCAGCATCCATACACATAGTCTCCTGTCGCATCCTTGAATAGCGAGTAGGAACAGTGACAATATCCGCTTCTGCTTTTCCCAAATCCCATTAACCTCTCCTCCTCCAGGTACCCTGCCCTAAGAGGACAACGGACACCGTGGACTTCCATCGGATTGGTTTACAAATATACCTGCAGAGTGCTCTAGTTGAGTTGCTGTTGCCTTCTGAGAATGGCTAACCAGGAAACTCTCTGGATGGGATTCTCCGTTGCCCGATGCGATATTGTAATCTGCAATTGGACGGGGAATCCATTCTGACGCTCAAATCGGTGGCAGCCCCGGTTTTACGGCAGTTTTCGAGTCTCCACCCCCTCCGAAATGGCGTCATCGCGTCCCACGCCGCACGCCGTTGCAATGCTGTTGGTGCATCATCAGCAGGTCCTACCGCGATGCTCCGCCCCCAATGGGCCGAGTTCCCGACCGACCGGTTGACGTGTGGTCTCAGCGGCGTGTCCGGCGCCGCCACACTCGGCCGGGATCTGTGCCGCGGGCCGGGTGGAGGGCCTCTGCGAGGGCTGGAGGGACTGGTGGGCGGTGGCCAGGGGATCGCATTTGATAGGTTGGGTCCACGCAGGGCTGGCCATTTCCCGGCAGTTTTCTCCCGGTGCCGCTGCTAAGTCCCTCACCGGTCCCGGAATCAATGACGGTTTGGCGGCAAGTTTGGCATTGTAAAACGCCTGCCAATTCTCCATTTCAACTGGCACTTAGCCGTGTAAACGGAGAATCCAACCCTCTCGCTTTTACCGCCTGTCCGCAGGCATATTGGAAAGATTAACAGGCTGATAATCAACCACTTTGGCCACATCATGAACCCACTTTCTTCGCCCTCAACTCCTGGAGTGGGGTTTAAACCTGGAGCTTCTGGCCTACAGGTTGGGACACAACCCACAGCGCCACAAGACTTGGCTATTGGCCAGAAACATGGGGGCCAATTGTCATCATATTTGGTCAACGAGATCCACCCTCAGAGGTGACAGGTCATGAGAAAGAAAATAAATCGAGTTTCTTTTGAGTTCGTGAAAGGAATTTCTCAAATTATTTCTGAGACATCTGTGATTTTGAGCAGTGATGTAATGACCCCTGCCAAAATGTTACAGTGAAAGTCTTCTCACTCGGCTGGCTACCAGGGTCCCACATGACATGATTTTGGGCAGGTTTCAACCTAGTCTCTAGTTCATCTGACTCTCTCGCAGAGATCTGTCCAGAACCTGGCACTAATTGGCACTAAAGCTGTCGCACTCGCTCAGTAAGGCCACGGAGATGACTGTACAAGAAATAAAAAATTCACAGTGGCGCAGGACAAACTGCTGTTCGGTCTGAAAAGAGACGCGTGAATGGCGCAGAGAAAAAGCAAGGGGCAGAGCGGGGGGACTCGTGGCATCTGACCTTAATCTCTGTGACCCAGCCATGCGCGTTACTGACAATCATAGGAGAAGGTACACCGTGTTCTGTTCTACAATGCTGACATCCCTCACCCTGATGAGCAGAGAAAAAGTTAACCACTGCATCATTTACTATACTTGTACACCCAGTGAGGTAACGTGATGTCTGACAGAATAACACTCTGAGTCAAATATGCAAGTAAATCTCTCTTTGTTGCTAATACGTACACACACACGGTTACAAATAATTGCTTACTAGCTTTAAGACTCACTGCTCAAAGCACAAAAGATACTACCCCTTCAAGGCTTGGCCAGGCGCTTGATCAGCAGTTATCTCTGTTCACTGAGCCCCTGGCCAGGTTCTTAGTTCCTTTGTGATTGTTGGTCCCAGGTTGCACTGCCTTTGTGAATTCTGTGTCCATTCTTATACTTTTTCCTCATGAAGGTCCGATTACACACCTGTAATTCGTTAGCTGTTGCGGTTAGCTATTTTATGCTTGTTCAAGCAGTTCAATCTTTGCATATTGGCCTACTTCCTCTCATCAGAGTTTGAGGTAATGTCTTATCTGGTGGCTCAAGACATTGTATTGTCCAGTCTTATGACCTGTCAGGTCAGCAAATGCCATATTTGGTCTTGTGGCCTTGTGACCTGTCATGTCAGCAGAAGCCATTTTGGTCCTGTGGCCTTCTGTATGGTCAGCAGAAGCCATTTTGGTCCTGTGGAGCCTTTGCCCAAGCCCTGAGCCTACACTCAAGAAGCTGTTCTGATTGTTTGAGCATGCTAATAGTCATGAAGGTCCGTATTATGTCTTGAGTTTGACAGATACTGATAACACTCCACTGGGAGATCTGATTTATGGTATATAGGGCAGCACGGTAGCATTGTGGATAGCACAATTGCTTCACAGCTCCAGGGTCCCAGGTTCAATTCTGGCTGGGGTCACTGTCTGTGCGGAGTCACATCCTCCCCGTGTGTGCGTGAGTTTCGTCCGGGTGCTCCGGTTTCCTCCCACAGTCCAAAGATGTGCAGGTTAGGTGGATTGGCCATGCTAAATTGCCCTTAGTGTCCAAAATTGCCCTTAGTATTGGGTGGGGTTACTGGGTTATGGGGATAGGGTTGAGGTGTTGACCTTGGGTAGGGTGCTCTTTCCAAGAGCCGGTGCAGACTCGATGGGCCGAATGGCCTCCTTCTGCACTGTACATTCTATGATAATGTTTGCTTTGGCACCATTTGGTACTTCCATGCTTTGAATGTTTGAACGTCCAATTACTTATGAATAAAAGTCGATGCTTTTCATGTCAAACCCTATGTCATGTGTGGAATACAAGTTATTTGCGGGTAGGAGTACAGCAGGGGGATCTCAGCACCTGCTCAGCGCTGAAGGACCTTGTTCATCAATTAAACCTTCTCATAACACCAACTTTTTTCCTGAGGAAAGTTAAACAGATTTTTGGGTCCTAAAGAGAACATGGAGATGCACTTGCTTCTAGTTTTTTTTACTTTACTTCCAAATTCCAGTGGAGCATACCTATTTGCATCGCTGGAGTCCTGATCTTACAGAACAAAGTAGCCGATGGAGTAAAGTTAAAGTTGTTCAGGAGCAGCTATGGTGCACTATTTACAAAGTATTGCAAGTTCGGTTGTGACCCGTTGGCCCTGTTGATTAGGCTTTTGCGTTTGAAATAATGGTGAGGCTAACTGTGTTCGTCACCATTATGGGATAAAAAGGCAGCACGGTGGCGCAGTGGTTAGCATTGCTGCCTCACGGTGCCAAGGTCCCAGGTTCGATCCCGGCTCTGGGTCACTGTCCGTGTGGAGTTTTCACATTCTCCTGTGTCTGCGTGGGTTTCACCCCCACAACCCAAAGATGTGCAGGGTAGATGGTTTGGCACGCAAAGTTGCCCTTTGATTGGAAGAAAATGTGTTGGTTTTTCAACATTTATTTTAAAAAAACAATCATTATGGGATAAATCAAGCAGCAGCCTTTCACAGACCAATGCAGTTCATGTTGGAAATTGAGAAGTTACCGTCTGATTTTCCCTGTTCCTTCACAAGCTTCACGAGACTGGTACCAAGGAACTCATCTTTGAAACAGCTGAAGGTTGTGAAAGTGCTGTTCAGTTACATCTAAATGGATATGCAACGGTGTGAAAAAGCCTTAATTACTGCTGAGCAACCTTGCTGATCCTGAAAAGTTAGTTTTATGAGTGTAGAGTCTCATTCCTTCCAAATTTCATGATTGTTGGAGATTTAAAATCTTCTTTCTTTCTATGTCCTTTACCTCTCTCTGAATCACAGCACGGTAGCACCAGTGGCTCGCACTGTGGCTTCACAGCGCCAGGGTCCCAATTTCGATTACCTGCTGGGTCACTGACTGTGCGGAGTCTGCACGTTCTCCCCGTGTCTGCGTGGGTTTCCTCCAGGTGCTCCGGTTTCCTCTCACAGTCCAAAGACGTGCAGGTTAGGTGAGTGGCCATGGTAAATTGCCCTTAGTGACCAAAAAAGGTTAGGAGGGGTTATTGGGTTACGGGGATAGGGTGGAAGTGAGGGCTTAAGTGGGTCGGTGTAGACTCAATGAGCTGAATGGCCTCCTTCTGCATTGAATGTTCTATGTTCTAATCTCATCTTTCTTTCCCTCTCTTTGTTCGTTTTCTGCACGTGATTTTTCATTGAATGAAATATTCAAACATTAATTCAGCATCAGGCTGAAAATAATCTCCAGTAACCGAAAGTTACCATTGAAAAGGGCATGAAAAGTCTGTGAGCAGCTGTGACCACAATGAATGCTGTGTGCCATTCTTTCACCAGACCATGAACTCCAGACACTTGGATGTTTTTGCTTTTGGCCCTAGCCCCATAACTCAAACTGTGCCCTGCACCCGTGCCAACTTAACCTGTGTCTAGCTTTCTGGCCGTACGGTCCCTGATGCTACATCTAGGTGGGTTCCCCAGATGGAACAGCAGGAGTGGAAGCGGCCTGCTCTGATTCCTCGGCCACGTCGGCCAGCGCCTTGGCTACACCGCCAATGTTCCCAGCCATGGCCTGCTGTGACTGGGCCACGCTCAGGAGCCCTGCTGCGATGTTCAGGTGGCTCTGGCACATGGCTGCCTGTGAGTTGGAAACCCTGTCCTGGGCCTCGGCCAGAATTCTGTCTGCACAGAATGCCCCAGGTCTTGGACACGCTACTCCATAGCTAAAACTGTCGCCCCCCCCCCCCCCCCCCCCCCCCCCCCACCCACCCCCCCACCATGCCTCCACTGCGGATGCCATCCATACAGTGTTGACCTGGGTGGTATACATGCCCGGCACCACCTCTTGCTCCTGCACATGGTTGGACTCCTCCAGGTTCTGGATGCTCATCAACAACCTCATGCAGTCCCTCGCTCTCTGACCCGTCCCTCGCTCTCTGACCCGTCCCTCGCTCTCTGACCCGTCCCTCGCTCTCTGACCCGTCGCTCGCTCTCTGACCCGTCCCTCGCTCTCTGACCCGTCCCTCGCTCTCTGGCCCATCCCTCGCTCTCTGACCCGTCCCTCGCTCTCTGACCCGTCCCTCGCTCTCTGACCCGTCCCTCGCTCTCTGACCCGTCCCTCGCTCTCTAACCCGTCCCTCGCTCTCTGACCCGTCCCTCGCTCTCTGACTGCATCTCCACAATCGATGGGACTGAGCATTCCAGAAGCGCGAAACCCGTCCGGACGGCAGTTAGTCCCTGGGATTGGCCTTCCCTCTGACCATCCGGCCTCTCGGGAGTTCCTACCTCCATTTCCTGTACCGGAGCAACTATGGCTGTGCGCACCACAGAGTGTCCCAGGAGCCTCTTCACTGAAGTGCCCGACCAATGGTGCCCATCCCATCGTCTCTGGGATGGTGGAGCATGTTGGACACGGCTGTGATGGAAAGTTAGAGGCTTCCTCTGACTTGAGCTCCGGGCTGTCCTGAGTCTGGGGCGGAAGGCTTCTCTCCTCGTCACTGCTCAGCTCATGGGGGGGAGGGCGGGGGGGGGATCCGGCTGTGGCACTGTCTCGGGGGGGGGGGGGAGGGCAGGGGGTCTGGCTGTGGCACTGGCTGGGGACGGGGGCGGAGGGCAGGGGGGATCCTGCTGTGGCACTGGCTGGGGGTGGGGGGGAGGGCGGGGGGTCCGGCTGTGGCACTGGCTGGGGACGGGGGCGGGGGGGGATCCGGCTGTGGCACTGGCTCGGGTGGGGGGGAGGGCAGGGGGGCTGGCTGTGGCACTGGCTGGGGGCGGGGGCGGTGGACAGGGGGTCCGGCTGTGGCACTGGCTGGGGACGGGGGCGGAGGGCAGGGGGGATCCTGCTGTGGCACTGGCTGGGGGTGGGGGGGAGGGCGGGGGGTCTGGCTGTGGCACTGGCTGGGGGCGGGGGCGGAGGGCAGGGGGGATCCGGCTGTGGCACTGGCTGGGGACGGGGGCGGAGGGCAGGGGGGATCCTGCTGTGGCACTGGCTGGGGGCGGGGGGGAGGGCGGGGGGTCTGGCTGTGGCACTGGCTGGGGGCGGGGGCGGGGGGGGATCCGGCTGTGGCACTGGCTGGGGACGGGGGCGGAGGGCAGGGGGGATCCGGCTGTGGCACTGGCTGGGGGTGGGGGGGAGGGCGGGGGGTCTGGCTGTGGCACTGGCTGGGGGCGGGGGCGGGGGGGGGATCCGGCTGTGGCACTGGCTGGGGACGGGGGCGGAGGGAAGGGGGGATCCGGCTGTGGCACTAGCTGGGGACGGGGGCGGAGGGCAGGGGGGATCCTGCTGTGGCACTGGCTGGTGGCGGGGGGGAGGGCTGTGGCACTGGCTGGGGGCGGGGGCAGGGGGGGATCCGGCTGTGGCACTGGCTGGGGATGGGGGCGGAGGGCAGGGGGGGTACGGTTGTGGCACTGGCTGGGGACGGGGGCGGAGGGGGGCGGTCCGGCTGTGGCACTGGCTGGGGGCGGGTGACACCGATTGACCCACCCCATCTCCAGCAGTGCCTGCAAGACACAAGGCAGGATGCTTGATTAGACTGTGGGCTGGCGGGTGATGGCTTGTGGGGTGGGGGGTGGTGAGTGTGGGGGTGAGGGTGGGAGTGAGGGTGGTGTGGGGGTGGTGTTGGGGCGGGGGGCGGGATTGACACGTGTCATGGGGATCTGCCAGAAAGCGGGGTCTCAATTCCTCCCCCCCTCCGCCGAACTCCACCTCGGTGACCCCTTTCCTCCAGGCCAGGGCCCTCTGCTCTGCCACGGTTAAGGGGCCCGTGGGGTGGGTACCTGGTGACCTCAGTGACCAGGGCACCCAACTAGGATGGCCAGTACGGGTGTCGTCATGTGGGGCAGAATGGGGGCAGAATGGGGATTTGGCCACCCTCTGGCTGGGGGGGGGGGGGCAGGGTTACGGGTGTGTGGTACAGGGTTGGTCCCAGGGGCACAGTGCTGCCAACTCACCCTGGCCGCCCTGAGGAGGTCGTGCAGTTTTTTGCAGCACGGCTGGCCGCTCCGGACGGTGTTGCCGACGGCGCTGACCGCCTCTGCCACCTGCGCCCAGACACGGCGATCGGCGGCAGCCGGCAGCCTCCTTCCCGGGCTGGGTACAGGGTCATCCTCCTCTCCTCCACCGCATTCAGCTCTGCGTCCGTGAAACGAGGGGCTGCGCGTCTTGCTGCCATCTTGTTGGCTGGGATGGTGTGTCTGGGAAGTGTAGTGTGTACGTGCAACTGCAGCTTGTCAGCCTCCTGAGTGTCAATTGTGAAACTGGCAAATCCGGTACCGTTTCTCATTGGAATCGATTGTGATCCACGTGGCGCCGGTGCTGCCCCTCCACAGTAACGGAATCAGTCCTGGCTCGGCACCGGTTTTACTGTCGTGGAAGTCCACAAATCCTGCCCCGGCGTCAATACTGAGTCTCAGAAACAGATATCCCGTCCTCTGTGACTTACTTTTGACATCACCAACCAGCAAGGATCCTGTTAACATATAACTGGACATTTATTTCAATGTTACTTGTGGAACCTTGCTGTGTAAATGGACTGCTGCCTCTGCTGCATTTATACTTGAAATGTACAATTGGCTGTAAAACATTTTGGATGACCCGAGTTCATAAACGGCGCTTTATAAATACAATTGTTTCTTTCAGTACATTCAGCGGACCTATAAGGGGGCACAACAAGTCGCATACAGTGAGGTGACAGTCCCATATTTGGGAACACCATGGGCGGGATTCTCCCTTCTGGGAGTCCCCACGCTGGCGGGAAAACCGGCGCCAACCACTCCGGCGTCAACATCGCCCGAATGTGAAGAATTCTCCGAGCTTTCGGGGGCTAGGTTGACGGCGGAGGGGTTGGCGCCGCTCCAGCCGGCGGCGAAGGGCTGGCACCAGTTCGCGCATGTGCGGACCTGCCAGTGTATTTCCACGCATGTGCAAACCGGTGGGCGTATTTCCACGCATGCGCGATGGTTCTCTTCTCCGCTCCGGCCCCCGGGCAATACGGCGGAGCCCTACAAGGGCCCGGCGCGGAGGAAAGAAGTCCCCCCATTGAACAAGCCCACCTGCAGATCGGTGGGCCCCGATCGCACGCCAGGCCACCGTGCCCCCCCCCGGGGCAGATCCCCCCGCCCCCCCCCCCCCCACCCCCCGAGGACCGCCCCCACATATTTACCTGCCAGGTCCCGCCCTGCGTGAGGTGAGTAATTCACGCCGGCGGGACTGGTCCAAAACTGGATGGCCGCTCGGCCCATCGTGGCCTGGGAAATCGCCCGGGGTACTGCTGTCAACCGGGAATTCCAGTGCCACCCGAAAAACGGGGCCGGAGAATAGGGCAGCCGGCGTCAGAGCGGGATTCACGCCACGCCCCGGGGCGGCGTGAATCCTGCCCCCAACGGCCGCCGAATTCTCTGGCACCGGATATTCGGCGGGGGCGGGAATCGCACTGCGCGGGTCGGCGGGCCCCCCTGGCGATTCTCCGCCCTGCGATGGGCCGACGTCCCGTTGCTGTAATGCCTCTCCCGCTGGTGTGAATCAAACCACCTCCCTTCCCGGCGGGACTGGCGGCGTGGGCGGGCTCTGGGGTCCGGGGGGGGGGAGGGCATGGGATGATCTGGCCCCGGGGGGGTGCCCCCACGGTGGCCTGGCCCGCGATTGGGGCTCACTGATCCACGGGCGGGCCTGTGCCATGGGGGCCACTCTTTTCCTCCCGCGTCGGCCATAGCCTCCACGATGGCCCCCTCCGCTGCGCATGCGCGGGGATGACGTTAGCAGCTTAGTCTACATCTGGTCAATAACTTGGATAGCACGTCTCTTTTTCAGCAAAACTCAAATATTAGAAACCACCACTCCAGATTTAGAATTTTATTTTAAGGAATAGTGTTTTTTTTTTAAAACATCACAAATATTTTCACTGTTTTCCTCATTATATATATATATTATATATCTCAAGGGTAATTAGGGATGGGAAATGAATGTTGACCGAGGCAGCAATGCCCACATCCCATATAAATGAATAAATAAAAAATATATCCAGATATATCTGATCCTTTGTGGGCTGCCACTAACGTTTCGCAAAAACAGCTCCTGAATAAATCACGTGAAGGTTTCCTGGGCAATTAATTTTCAGAGAGAGCCTGATTTCTGTTAACATCCAAGAAATAAAAAGTTCGGAAGGTTCCCTACTGCAAAGTTTTAAAAGTAACCAGTGGGCAATTTGCACACTGTTTTCACGTCTGATTGCATTTTGCTGCATTATTATAGAACATAGAACATAGAACAGTACAGCACAGAACAGGCCCTTCGGCCCTCGATGTTGTGCCGAGCAATGATCACCCTACTCAAACTCACGTATCCACCCTATACCCGTAACCCAACAACTCCCCCTTAACCTTACTTATTGTAAACTTGTTCCACAGCGAGTGCAAGTTAGCACTCACAGGCAGGTGATAGGTGAACAGGACTTGACGAGGTGCAGGCAGCAGAGTTATGGATGGATCCAATATTCAAAGGGGAGGAGGGTGAGCAGGTGAGCATTGGAATATTCCAAACTAGATGTAACAACAACTCATTATAGAAATTGTTGACTATGGTGGTTGCTGATTCCAGGCCATTCCACTCTCTGACTTGCAGATAAGAGTTTTGGTCGTGGCGGTTTGAAACCATTCGTCATAATTGGCAACCTGTTGTGCAGTTTATCCAATCAGTACAGTATGTGGTGCTGTTGCAGCAGGATTGTGAGGAGATGTGGCCTCGCTGTTATTTTTGGAATGCTTCATGTTTTGTGGAGAGGTTGTGAATAGCCACTGTTGTGTTTGTTAGTTGGGACTGAGATAGAGCATCTTGCCTCTGTCAGTATTGGGTCTCAGGCAGCAAGTGAATTGCACAAAAGGATTCCAAGTAGACAAGGTTTCCGAGTTTCATCTTCTGAGTTCTCACATCCTGACTCCCTCAACACTTTCCACCAAGTCAGGAGCACGATGGAATACTCTCCACTTCCCAGCTCCAACAATACTCAAGAAGCTTGACACCATCCAGGACAAAGCACTCTATCTTAAACAGTCACTCCCTCCACCACCGACATACAGTGGCAGCCGTGTGTACCGTCTGCAGGTTGCCAAGCTGATCTTTCAACAGCACTCTCCACACCTGCTACTTCTGCTGCCTGGAAGGACAAATGCAGCCGATACCTGGGAACACCATCAGCTGCAGCTTCCCCTCCAAGTCACCCTTCACCCTGACATGGAAATATACAGCCATTCCTTCACTGTCGCTGGGTCAAAATCCTGGAACCCCCTTCCTAGCAGCACTGTGAGTGTACCTACACCTCATGGACTACAGATGTTCAATAAGGTGCTCATAACCCCCTTCTCAAGGGCAGTCAGGGATGTGCAATAAATCCACATCCTGGGAACAAATTGGAAAAACGTTTTGTCTGGTCCATGCTAAGTTTGCTGAGCTCAGCAGAGGAAGCACTTGAGTTGCTACCGATTGATGTGCTGGGTAAGCTGGGTCTGCGAGGACTGCGTTTACTGCAGCAGTGAGAGAGACAGGCTTCCAACACTTGAAGAAATGCAACTCGATTTTATTGAACTCTTAACTATCATACATACTTTAACTGTGGGTTGACACTATGCTGACTTGACTGGAGACCTGAGCAGACTAACTGACTACCACAAGGTGTTTGTTCCAGTTGCTGCTCATGGGCTCTGACTGTCTCAGAGGCCGGATCCCAAGAGAGCGGGAAAACTAGTGCCCTCTGGCTTTATAGCGGCCGTGTCCTGTCTGGTGATTGGCTGCTGTGTTCTGAGTGTTCATTGGTCATCCTATGTGTCACTCACTGCCTGCCTGTGCACCATCATATACCTGTGTGTATATTATGACACCGATAGTATGAGCAAGAGGTTAAAGTGGATGAATTAACCAGACAATCTCACTCCTGATCACCACCCTTAACCGTGTGTGTGTGTGTGTGTCTGTCTGTGTGTACGGGAGTGTGTGTGTGGGTGAATTTATGTGCATGCATATGTGCACGTTAGTTTGTGTGTTTGACTGTGTGTGTGTGTAAGTGTGAGTGTGTGCGTGCCTGAGTGTTGTGTGTCTGTGGATGTCTGTTTGTGTTTGAGTTTGTGTGTGTGTGTGTATGTGAGGGTGAATCTTTGTGCATGTGTGTGCACGTGAGTTTGTGTGTGTTTGAGTGTGTGTATGTATAACTGTGAGTGTGTGCGTGCCTGTGAGTCTGTGGATGTTTGTGTGTGTGTGAGTTTGTGTATGTGTGTGTCTGTGGATGTCTGTGTGTGTCTGTGGATGTCTGTGTGTGTGTGAGTTTGTGTGTGTGTGTGTCTGTAGATGTCTGTGTGTGTGTATGCATGCGTGTGTGTGTGTGTGTGTGTGCGTGTGTGTGTCTGTGGATGTCTGTGTGTGTGTATTGATGCGTGTGTCTGTTTGTGTGGGTATGCGTTTGTGCGTTCATGTGAATGTGCGTGTTTGTACGTGCTTGTGTGTCTGTGTGTGTGTGAATGATTGTGTGTGTGTGTGTGTCTCTGTGAGTGTGTCTGTGTGTGTGTATGCATGCGTGTGTGTGTGTGTGTGCGTGTGTGAGTCTGTGGATGTTTGTGTGTGTGTGTGTGTGTGTGTGTGGATGTCTGTGTGTGTGTGTCTGTGGATGTATGTGTGTGTATCTGTGTGTGTGTGAATGATTGTGTGTGTGTGTGTGTGTCTCTGTGAGTGTGTCTGTGGGTGTTTGTGCGTGCATGTGTGTCTTTGTGTATTTGTATAGCTTTCAAGTAATAATAGGGTAACAGCAGTGGAATAGCCTGGTACTGCGTGTTCTGGTTCAGCTGTCAAAAAACGGTAATTTCTGCAAGATATTGAGGGGCCCTCAGGACATTAACTCACTGAGTGTCAATGCCTTCAGGTGAGATTGCAACGCGGTTTAGAAATAAGTATTCTTTCAGCACACACTTTTGATCCTGACCTTGATAAATTATGGATAGCAGTTTCTGAAATCATATCACAGCATTTATCAAATGATACGGTCTTTCTTCCATGTTGCCGTCCATGATTTGAGGAGTCAATGGTGAATACTAAATCAATTGTCTCTGCTGGAATGTCACTAAAGATGTCCTAATTAGTTGAAGAATTAATAGAGTAATTCCATTTGTTCTTTCCATTGTGGAAAAGCGAGCATGCTGATCGTTAAGTATTCCCATTGATTCTCCAGGAAACGACAGAGGAGCTTTTGCTAATTACTGACACTGTAAACGCTTCAGTATTCACAGAGTTATAAGCAAGTTGTAGGGGAGATTTCACCGCCTCTGTGTCCCGGCGCCTTTGATTGTCGGGAAGTAAATCGGCTGGGAATTCTGATGATTTGAAACCAGCCCGCGGAAAAGAAAAGGGGCAGGAAGACGGGGGAGAGGGGGTGGGAGACGGAAGAGTTCAGGGTGAGGTGAGAGGGGGGTGGGGGGAGCAAACAGTGGTCAAGGAGAGATAGAAATGTCTGTGAGGGAATAGTATGTTCAGGGCGAGTGGGGCAGATGGGTGTTCAGTGAGTGAGGTGGTATACAATAGGATACTCAGGCTTGACCACATTTTGGGTATAAGGTTTAAAAAGTGCTTGCAGTGAAAAGGATCGCTAGATTAGGTGTGGTGAGGAATGTGACCTCTTGGCTAGGCGAGGAAAAGTTGTCGACTGATCAGTGTAGTGATGTGCTTATGGGCCGTATGGATGGTGCAAGTCCTCCAACCAGCAGGGGGCGGTACAGACCGCAATGCGGTCTCCAGACTAAGGTCATGTGACCTGGGACCCAAAGATAAAGAGGGACACATTTGGCCATCTTCAGAAGAACAAGGGGAGGGCAAGAAGAGGTATATGTAATTGGTCAGTGCTAGTTGTAAGTTCCAGAGGAATAGCAAGACTCCATGATAACTTGCTCTGTATCAGATTGGCTTCCTACCGTGTGACAAAGTAAGAGGATCCTGGTTTGGACATGAAAGTGAGCGGTGAGTTACTTCATTGGGTACAAAGGACCAAACACAACAATCAGAAGCAGTTACCTGACCTCAGGGTCAGGCTAAGATAGGTGTATGGCCGGACAATGTAGTAAATCGCCAGGCTTGATACAACAAGTTCATGTTTGGTGTCATTTATGTGAACGGTCTGGGCATTCTGTGACTTCTTCTGTAATTGTGGACACGTGTGAGACACACACAATGTGAGGGTGAAATATATGGAAGCAAGTGTATAAACGACGGTGTCAAGCTTGACCCCATTTTTGCTTCCTTTTAGTTTCCAGTCAATCTCATTTGTGACTAAACCCGACGTCCACCTGGCAGAATGTGTTATTTGAGTTTTGACTGTACAGCTTCTGGTAATCACTGTCACATTTTGGGATTTCAGACAACATTGTCACAAGAGGAAAATTGTTGCAAATATATCTTCGAAATCTGACTATTGAGTGGCCCGTGGCTCAGGTGGTGACATTTGCAGGTGTGGAGGAGGTTTTGGACCAGACCCCTGGGCCAGCCTCGTACAGACAGTGAAAGATATTCAGGTTTGATATTCCAGATGTCGTTCGTGCTCATTGCTCCGGCAGCTACCTGCACTCAATCAAGTGTCGTTGCCAAGGCAGAGGGGTGCATTCTGGGATCAGGAGAGGGGAAGTGGTAATCGACCAGAAACAAATGATTTTGGGGAAGAAAGGGGGCCTGGAAAAGGGGGGAGGCTTCAAAGGAATGGCAGAAGATTGAAAAGACAGAAACCTTCAAGAGGAGGAAATCCCTCCTGTAATTTCAGTGATAGACTAGGCACAGCCTCTCAGGGGCTGGTTTAGCTCACTGGGCTAAATCACTGACTTTTAAAGCAGACCAAGCAGCACGGTTCAATTCCCGTACCAGCCTCCCCGGACAGGCGCCGGAATGTGGTGACTAGGGGCTTTTCACAGTAACTTCATTGAAGCCT
Organism: Scyliorhinus canicula; assembly: GCF_902713615.1. Classification (NCBI taxonomy): domain Eukaryota; kingdom Metazoa; phylum Chordata; class Chondrichthyes; order Carcharhiniformes; family Scyliorhinidae; genus Scyliorhinus; species Scyliorhinus canicula. Next base: position 8,513,504 of record NC_052150.1, on the reverse strand, counting down.
ACTCGTGACAATAAGCGATTTGCATCTCATTTCAATGGCATGAAAATGCCGATTTGCACAATTTATCCAAATCAATGGAAGAATTCCAATAGAATGTATTTTAAAAAAATATTTTTTATTCTCCTTTTTCACATTTTCTCCCAAATTTACACCCACCAACAACAAACAATAATCAGTAACAAATATGTCAGTCCCCTTATCAATAACAACGATCCCATCCTCCCACCAAACCCCAAACATTAGCCCGCATGTTCACATAAACAAATGACAAAAAGGAATCAGAAATCACCCATAGTCACCATTAACACACACAGACCCCCCAACCCACCCACCCCCAACTAATGTTCGATGTCATCCAGTTCTTGAAAGTGCATGATGAATAATGCCCATGAATTGTAGAACCCCTCTGTCCATCCCGTCAGTTCAAACTTAACCTTCTCAGGACCCCCCGTCAAGCCAGAGCACAGGGTGGAGAGGCTGCTCTCCATCCCATCAGGATCTGCCTTCGGGCGATCAATAAGGCGAAAGCAACAACATCTGCCTCTGCACCCGTTTCCCACCCTGGCTGGTCCGACATCCTGATTATGGCCACCTGGGGGCCCGGGTCCAGTTTCACGTGTAACACTTTAGAAATCACCCTAAAACCTCCTTCCAGTAATCCTCTAGCTTTGGACAGGACAAAAACATATGAACGTGATTAGCAGCCCCCCCCCACCCCCCCAACTTTCACACACATCTATACCAATAGAATGTTGACTGATATCTAAGTTAAGTAGGAAGATCCACTGAATTGAGGTGTTGTATCTTTTTTAATTTTCATATTAATCTTTCCAATTGAATCAAGTGAATCTGATCATGATTATGGCTCGGTATCACATCATGAGGTAAAGACAGTTAGCCAATCAGCACACAGGACAGAACACAACCAACCACTAGACAGAACACTAGAGGGGGGCTTCCTACTATAAAGCACACGAGGCATCAGCACGCCGCCTCATTCCACTGGTGACAACTGCAGTGGCAGTCAGGGTGCATATATCAGATAACACCTTCCACACGTGGCTCAGGGCTAGCCTGGTCTCGTTAGTTAGAGTTAGTACACTGAGAGAAATAGAGAGTCAACCCACGGCAAGCTGTGTGCCTTGTTACAGAAGTTCAATAAATCGTATTGAACTAACGTCTAAGTTTGGTGTCTACTTTACAGTCTAACTGCATCCAGTTGCAGTCCGTGTTACCCCAGGGTCAATAACACGACAGAGACCACAGTCAGATACGAAAATTGGGAGGAGGAGGGAGCAAGAGACAGCGGATGCGAGGGTCTTGTAAAACAACAGATGTCGAGGGAACAGAATGGGGCTAACTCACTAGCTGATCACGCATTCACGCCATGCTGCCTAAAGTATAATTCATTGCTCAAGGTAAAATCAACAGCTACAAGGATTGGATTGAGTCCAACTGGGGTGCTTACTGATTTTTGAAAATTGTATAACTGTCAAACCTGAATCACTCTCCCTCGTACATTAAACCGAGCTTGGAAAGAAAAGCCGTCTTAACCAGAGTTGCTGTCTAGTGCATGTTTGTGTTCACTGAACTGCGATAAGGTGGGGGAAAATTCCCCACGTGAAAGACAGCTCAATACTCAGGCTCTGAAAATGCTCCTACAACAAGGTGAGCCGCTGCCCGTGAAGCAGGGCACAAATGCCACTGAATGTGAGAGACCACGGGCGGAATTCTCCGACCCCCCGCAGGGTCGGGGAATCGCCTGGTACCGCCGTAAACCCCGCTCCCGCCGTGGCCGAAATTCTCTGCCACCTGGGAATCGGCGGGAGCGGGAATCATGCCCTGCCGGTCAGCGTGCCCCCCACGCCGATCGGCGTGCCCCCAGCAGCGATTCTCCGGCCCGCGATGGGCCGAAGTCCCGCCGCTGACAGGCCAATCCCACCAACGTGGTTTAAACCACCTCTGTGCCGGCGGGATTGGAGGCGCGAACGGGACCCCGGGGTCCTGGGGGGGGGGCACGGGGCGATAGGACCCCCGGGGGGGGGGTGTCCCCATGGTGGCCTGGCCCGCGATCGGGGCCTACTGATCGGCGGGCGGGCCTGTGCCGTGGAGGCACTCTTTTTCTTCCGCCGCCACCATGTCCTCCACCACGCATGCGTCGGTGGTGACGTCAGCGACCGCTGATGCTCCGGCGCATGAAAAGGCCTTTCGGCCAGCCCCGACGCCGGCCGGCGTAGCGCCAAAGGCCGTTGGCGCCAGTCGGCGGAGCGGGAGCCACTCTGGCGCGTGCCTAGCCCCTAAAGATGCGGAGAATTCCGCACCTTTGGGGAGGCCCGACGCCGGAGTGGTTGGTGCCACTCCGCCCCGCCGGGTACGGGAGAATTTTGCCCCACAGGCCTGAACTTGTTGCAAACGGACTCTCTACTCCTCCCCAACTCCATAACCCCACCTCCCACCGGCAAGTGTGAGCACTGGAGAGGCAGCATTAACTGCATTAGCATGCCTGACCCACATCTACCAGCCTGAAACCGGAGCTAATTTAAACATCAAACAAGCGCAAATATTGATCTGTATTCCAATTAAGAAAATCAATTGTCCGAGAGTGCAGGATTGAATCTCTGCCTTGCACTGACCAAGGGGAGGTATGTCGAGCTTTCACTTCATTAACTGAATAGCATTGCATAGTCTGAATTGAATTGGCTGAGGGAATTCGCAATCCAGCAAGATAAATAATGATCTGAAGTGACAGACTCCATTTTATATTATTGACTAAATTTAAGAGAAACCGCCAGCATGTTTGTTTGATAGTTATAGCTGGAAACATTACGGTATTAGAATCGGAGTTTGTCAAATCTCTGTGCCACTCCATTAGGGTTAAGTACTTTGCTTATGCGCAGTGATGGATATGTACACGGGATAAATTTGACTGGAGTTAATTTTAATGCCTGAAGTTCTCTCGTTATCCTTAAATTAGCCCAGAATTAAGCCTGCAAAGCAGATAAATAAACTTTGGCATTAGTGTACAGAAAAGATATTTGCTCAACTTGACAAATGGGTAAAACCTGAAGCAGTCCCAGTAAAATTGACAATTCAGGAAAAAGCTGTGACTCGAAGCAGTTCTAAATCAAAGGTTTTGACGAGAACTGTTGTTTTACTGAGATTGAGGAAGTTAAATTCTGTTTTCATACGGGATAGGAGCAGGATTGGGCCATTCGGCCCACGAAGCCAGTTACACTGTTCAATAAAATCACGGCTGATTAACTCCACGGGCCGGATTTTCCAGTCCGGCTCACCCACCCTGACGCCGGAAATTACCGCCCAAGGTCAACTGGAGATTTCAATGATCCTCAAATTTTCTCGACCCAATTTCCCACAGCAAAACATAGCCTCAATTGCCTTTCTGCAACCTTCCTTTCCCTTAGCCCTTGAGCCCCTTGTAGATCAAAATTGAACTCAGATGTTTTATGGCCCAAACTCCACTGCTTACTGAGGTAAAGGATTCCACAGACTAATGCCCCTTTGGGAGAAGAATGCTTCCTCATGTCTGTCGTAAATGGGGAATCCCTCAGGCTTTGATTCTCCAGTTCTGAGACTAGGGGCTGGATTCCCCGATCGCCGGGGCCGGAACCGCGTTTGGAAATTGGCCGGAGAATCCACGTTTACGCCGGAATCGGGGGCGGCGCGCAGGGAGTAGGCCGCACGCTGTATGGACTGTCTCAGGACGTCACATGAGGCCCTCCCCCGATGATCCACCCCAGATGGGCCGAGTCCCTGACGGCGTGGGGCGCGTGTGCTCACACCGTTCCGGGACCCCACGTGGTGGCTGCAGACTGTGTCCAGAGCCGCCACAGATGTGGGGTGGAGGGGGGGGGGGGCATTCCACAACAGGGGCGGCTTCGGCGGGGGTTGGAGGGACTGATGGGGGGGGGGTGGTCTGGGAGTGGCGAGGCTGGTTTCAGGGGTATGGGTTTTTGGCAGGGGTCGGGTCCGTACGCGGCCACGGACCCGAGCGGGGCTTTACACTGTGCATCTGCTAGCCCCCCCCCCCCCCCCACCGGGTGGAGGATCGGTGCAGGGGCAGCACCGATTTTCTGATCATGAGACCAGACGGATCGTGCAGACATAGCTGCAGGATCAGAGAATCCTGCCCTAATTGTTGGCCCCAACATAAAATCCGTGGACTTCCATGAAAGAAGAATCGGTGCCATACCTACACAGATTCTGCTACTATTAAGGGGCTAGCGTGGAACACAATCAATTCTAATGAAAAACGGTGCAGGGTTCGCCTAATCCGTGATTGGCAGGAGGCTGATAAGCTACGGCTGCACACACACATTACACTCCCCACACACACTTATCCCAGCCTAAAAGATGGCACTGGTTGTGCTGGAGCGGCCATAGGGCACTCACGGGGGGGACACCTATACGACCTGTGGCACAAGGTTCAAAGTGGGCTGTTAGCGGCTGCGGCAATGGTGTTTCATGCCCGTCCACCCCGACCCCACACAGCGCACCTCCTGGCCTCCCCCATTACTCTCCCAGCCCTGGCAGAAACCCCCTGGTTAGCGGCTCGACTGTCAGCAAGATATGGCGATGTTAGACACATTCCATACCCCCTCTCTCTCCCTCAGTAGCCACTACGCTGGCTTCACGATTTTTAAAAGCACAAGTGAACCGCGCCCGTTGGGAACTCGGCCCATCGGAGGCGGAGAATCACGGAGGCCCCGGAGAATACCAGGTCGGACCCGCTAGTGATATGCAAACGGTGTTTACTGTACGTGCTGAGTGAAACGCATTGACCCTGTTTTCGAGGTGATGGAGAATCGCGATTTGGTGTCAAATCGGCGCCTGTTGCGATTTTGCCGCTGGAAGCTGTTCTCTGCACAATCGCATTTCCCGATTTTGGTGTTGGCTATTGGAGAATCCCCCCCCGCCCTTATTTTTAAACTGTGTCCCCAAGTCCTAGATTCCTTCGGAAAGGGAGGTATCTTTTCAGCATCCACCCTGTCAAGCCCCCTCAGAATCTTGTATGTTTCAATGGGATATGGGATAGTGTTAAAACTGAAACAAATGAGCTTGACTGACTGCCACTCAGATATGAGCACCTGGAAGTTAAACTTGCAGACTTCCTCATTTCCAATCGCATTTTGAGGGTGATCTGTAAACTATAAAGGCTCTGTTTAAGCCCAACCTGTTTCTAGTGAACAGCTATAAACGCTGCTCAATGCAACTTAATGCATTTGCTGAGATTTTCTGAGTGAATTAAAATTAAAGAATTGTGTCCAACCCAAATTTACTCCCTAAAATTTATAACACCAAAGTAATCATCGCCATTTCTGTGAAACAAACACAATGTACTGTGGATGCTGGAAATTCAAAATAAAGCAGAAATGGGGATTTTTCCACAATTCCACAATTGGGCAGAATTTGCTGAACAATCCTGAGTGTGCTAATAGATAGACTAATAGCTAATTTAAGGTAATAAGTCAAGTTCACAACGTGGCTTATTTATACTTGCTGGAAGTGACATACATTTATATGTGGGACAATGCAAACAAAGGAACAAGTCCAAACGTTGCGCCCTTTTTGAATTATCCGGGAGCTTGGGGAGTCTATAGTTCCCCATTGTTTTCTCCATGGTAACACATTGGCCAATCAGAGTTTTAAATTTTTTTTTAGAGTATCCAATTATTTTTTTCCAATTAAGGGGCAATTTAGCGTGGCCAATCCACCTAAACTGCACATCTTTGGGTTGTGGAGGTGAAACCCCCGCAGACATGGGGAGAATGCGCAAACTCCACACGGACAGTGACCCAGAGCCGGGATCGAACCCGGGTCCTCGGCGCAGCAGTCCCAATGCTAACCACTGTGCCACATGCCGCCCTTGCCAATCAGAGTTGACCTGCCAACCAATCCTTTCTCCTGTGGTTAAAATTGTCCTGGTCATTTGAAATTTGGCATTCTTGCGTTTGTCCTGATGAATGCAAGATGATAAACAACGGCAACATGTCTCTCTTTTCAGCAATAAAGTAGAATATTCTGAAAATAGGCAGACTGTATCTGTGAGGGAAATAGACTTTCTCACTCCACTGCTGTCTGACCTGCTAAGAGTTTCCAGGACTTTCTGCTTTTCTTATCCTTGGTCGGGGGGGCAGAGCGCCAGTAGCTGAGGGTCACCCCTGAGCTCGGGGTAAGGGGGTAAGGGGTTCAGTGCCTGTGGGTCCGAAAGGCCATCCTCCAATATTGCGCATACCCATATCAGGGGCAACTACAGCTGCTGTCTGTCTGACCCACCAAATAATTCCAGGACAGAACCCTGTTCATGGTGATATAGTGAAGGTCACTTTAACTTCCTTTGACTGTGAACAGCCTCAGGCTGCACAGCTGAAGGCTATTGCTAATAAGTAATTGGCCTTGTTAGTTGTGTGAGCACTTAACAGCTGCAGAGTTTTGTTTGCTGCTTGCTCCTGCTGGTGGCTGCAGATGCCTGGAGGCCGTGGTTGCTGTTTCCTTCCCTTTCCACAGTGGAAAAGAATGAGAGAAAATACTGGACAATCTCAACAGGTCTGACAGCACCTGTGGGGAGAGAAGGGAATGAATGTTTCGAGTCTGGATGACACTTTATCAAAGCAACAATATGTGGAACAAGTCACACATTGATGGACAGATCATTTATTTCTAACGACCTAGTTCTGGACATTCTCGGGCATATCCTCAGTTTCTGTAGAGGAACCTGTGAGGGGTGATGGTGTGTGTTTGGTTTTCCTGTGAAAATGAGCTTTGTATTGGTGCCAATCTGGAACAGTGACTTTTCCTTGTTGTTTAATGGTTAGTGTGAAATGTGGAATGTTAAGTAGTTGATTTTCAAATCGCTGTTACTGTTGACCGTCTAATAAACAAAATATTCTCAAGCGGCTCATCGTGGGTACACGTGCTATGTCGCAGGCGCGTTTTATTGCACAGTGTTCACATCAAACTGCTGGAGGATTGGACAGCTTGCCTGAACCCTGGGGGCAGCAACACCACAGAGGCAGCAGCCAACAATCAAACATTCAGCATGGGGTTATCTCCGCAGACGGATTGGGGGAGGGTACCGGAGTATGGGCCCCAGCATGTTCCCGGGAGGTGTCTTGGGCCTGGGATCCCGGGGCTCCTGATGTGGCGGGCGCGGGGAGAGAGTGTGCAGGGCAGGACCTCCAGCACAACTGGCTCAGTGGGTGGCACTATGAGGGAAGGTGGGACATGTGAGGGTGGGTGGGGGTGGGGGAATTTGATGGTCCCGGGTGGAAGCTCTAACTGATTGTTCAATTCCTTGCAGCAATCGAGTTGGATGGTGTTGTTGTGGCAGCCCTCGCCATGCAGGTGGCAGCACAGCGGCTAAACACCTGTCAGCGGGTCAGCGTACAAGGCAGGAGAATGATAATCACTCGCTGTTAGGTTAGCTCTGGTGCTCCTCACTTTATGCCACAGTCTGATCCTGTCTTTCTGTTGACAGCACTCCCACCCATCCTCTGAACGGGGTCTGCATCGGGGGCTCTTGCTTTGGGACCACTGTGCTTGGGTGGGGGGGGGGGGGGATTGAATGTGGTGAGGGAAACAGGGGGTGGGGGTGTGGGCTGGCACATTGTGAAGAATAACGTGACTGAGGCTTCCCCTGTATCAGGTGTAACATGTTATAATTTTGAACATTTGAACATTATTCCTAGCTACAGATGATTACCCCCCCCCCCCCTTTCCTACCCCAGTGCCTGTTCAGTGATCCAGAATCTCCTAAAGCTTCCCTGCTCTGCTGCTACATCTAGATGTGCCCCCGGGGTGCACAGCAGGGTTGGAGACTGCCTGCCGCTTTCCGTGCCCTGTGGCCTTTGATGCCCTTGGCGGGCGTCCCCTGGAGGGCCTGATGCCAGAGGGCCCCGGCCGGCTTATCGGTGTCACTTACATCACCGTGCCACCCTGTTCTGAATCGTCGGAGGAGTGGATTCGGATGAGATGGAGACCGCAGCTGTGTCGCTGGTGGAAGGCACCAGGTTGGCTTCCAGCATTCCCTCCTCCCGGATGGTGCTCGTTGGGGTGATATGCATCACTGTAAATACACAAGGGGTTAATGTAAATACATGTAGACTAGCTAGACACTAGAGGGAGCACCAGAGACGTGACACACAGACAGTCAACCAATAGATCAGTTAGATAGGACACGACCAATGGGCATTCACGATACACACAGAGGTGACACTACCACAGGAGGGCATTACACCACCCCATATATAAAGAACACAGCACACATGATCTTCCTCTTTCCAGTGGAGACAGTCAGTGAGTAGAGACACAGGGTTGATTCAATATTACACCCACCACCTGGATTGTAGCAGACTGGTTAGTCAGTCTGAGTAGCTATAGAAGGATTAACAGTCGTGGCGAACACGAGTAGGAGAAGTATAAATAGTTTAATAAACGTGTTGAAGTTATCTCCACGTCTGAACCTTCTTTTGTCAAGTGCACCACAAGGAAGCCGCTTATGTTACGCCTAGAGAATAACAAGACACTTGTAGCGACCTGGGAATCTCTGTCGGCTCAGCCGTCGGGAAGCATCCGGGAAGTCACGCCCGATACGGTACTCAGTGCACATCCCGTTAAATCGTGCCCACTTGCTCTGCTTCTCTCTCCACGGTAACTATCTGACCTGTTGACTATTTCCAGCACTTCCTGTTTTATTTCAAATTTCCATGTTGCAGTTTTCTGCTTTTCAATCAGTCATCGGATTGAGACGGAGTCTAAAATTTGACATTGGGCGAGATTCTCCATTTCGGAGAACTATTACCAATTCGCGTTCCCCCTGGGAGCGCTAATCAGGGGCTGGATTCTCCCCATCCGGCGGGGCGGGGGATCCCGGCGGGATGAAGTGCCGTGAACCACTCCGGCATCGGGCCGCTGATTTCTCTGCACCTTTAGGGGCCAAGCCCTAACCTTGAGGGGCTAGGCCCGCGCCAGAGTGGTTGGCGCCCAGCCGGCTGGCGGGAAAGGCCTTTGTCGCCTCGCCTGCCGGAGCTGAAGGGACTTCGCCGGCCGGCAGAAGTCCGCGCGTGCGCCGGAGCGTCAGCGGCTGACGTCATACCTGCGCATGCGCAGGGAAGGGGGTCACTTCCGCGTCGGCCATGGTGAATGCTATGGCCAACGCGGAAGGAAAAGAGTGCCCCCACGGCACAGGCCCACCCGCCGATCAGTGGGCCCCGATCGCAGGCCAGGCCACCATGAGGGCACCCCCCGGGGCCAGTTCACTCCGCGCCCCCCCCCCCCCCCCCCAGGACCCCGTAGCCCTCCCGCACCGCCAGTCCCGCCGGGAAGGGAGGTGTTTTGATTCACGTCGGCGGGACCGGCATGCTAGCAGCGGGCCGGGGGGGGACCCGCCGACAGGCGTAGCGCGATTCCCGCCCACTCCGACTCTCTGGTGTCGGAGACTTCGGGAGATGCCGGGGGCGGGATTCACGCCGGCCCCCGGCGATTCTCCAACCCGGCGGGGGGGGGGTCGGAGAATCCCGCCCCAGGAAGCAATTCAGTGTCGCTCGCCATCCAAATTTATGCATGGTGAGGAATAGAAAGGAATCCCGTTATTGGGCCTCCATGTCGAGTGGGTGCTGTGAAAGTGAAGTCCCTCAGATAGCCACTGCTAACCCTCCGCCCAGCACTACAAATCAACCCCCACACATGGCAGCGCAGTGCCCCATCCCCTGTATTGCAAAGCAGCCCCCACCTCCCCGCATCGCAAAGCAGCCCCCACCCCCGGATCTTCTGGGTGCCCGCCCCCTTCCGCCCCATATGTGGGGGTGACTCAACCCACTACCCCCATGGAGACCCCAACTAAAGGAACCCCCCTCAGAGACCCCTGACTAAAGGAAACGCCCACAGGGATCCCCTAAATAGAGGGACCACCCAACAGATCCCCCAAGAAAAACGGCCACCGCCTGGAAACTAGAGAGAAGTCCAGACCAGGAAATGACAGAAATGACAGTTGTAATACTTACCTGGGAGCGCCACATGTCCATTCCTAGAATGAGAACAGCTGAGACTCGTGTTTAAACCACTCAGATACACTTAGTGATTGCAATGCACTTACCTCTCTTTGATGTAGGGCGGGATTCTCCGGGGGGGGGTCACGGTGGGAAGGAGTGGCGTGAACCACTCCGGCGTCGGCCTCTCCAAAAGGTGCGGAATCCTCCACACCTTCAGGGGCTAGGCCCGCGCCGGAGTGGTTTGCACCCCGCCGGCTGGCGTGGAAGGCCTTTGGCCGGAGCCCGCCCATTCCGCCAGGTCCCGCTGGTAAGGGACCGAGTCTAATTTACGCCGGTGGGACTGGCAAAGAACCAGCGGGACTTTGGCCCATCGCGGGCCAGAGAATCGCTGGGGGGGCCTATACATGTACACGCTATGAATTTGGCGGACGGCGGGGCAGGATTCATGCCGCCCCCCCGGCGATTCTCCGACCTGGCGCGAGGCCGAAGAATCCCGCCCATGGTTGATCTTTGTAAACATTGAGGTTTCAGCACATGGAGTCACTCAACCATGAAGGGAGATGAATGATTCAAGGCTGCAGCTGTTTTCTGGAAGCTGTCAATCACAGCCCACTATCTGAAATGAATGAATGGCTGCAACTGCAGGAGCTGCTCTCTACCTTCCAGACAGAGGTCTCTTTCTGGGGGCTTTGTGGGAGGGAGGGGTCCCTTTAGTTCGGGAGTACCTGTGGGGGGTTCCTTCAGTTAGGGGATCCCTTTGGGGGAGGGTCTCACGTTTTAGGAGATCTCTGGGGGGGGGGGAGTGGTGTGATAGGGGAGAGGTGGGCCGGTAGTGCATTATGGGGGGGGGGGGCAATAATGGCTCTTGGGTGAATTATTAAGGAATTACCCCCATGGCCCACCGCGTGGACCACCACGTCAGGTACACGTTTGCTGATACCTGTAGTTATCCGCCCCCACGTGTATCCTGGCCCAGAGGACAGGTGAATTGCGAGGGCTCGGAGAATCTGGTACCGCGCCCACGAAGTGGATGTAAATGGGTCATTCAGACCTATTTTCAACCTCCCGCTGGTGCGCGGGGGCGACCCCGATCCCGCCGGCAGCGGGGGTCCGGAGCACAATGGTTGGTTAGCAGCCGGACGCCCGGTTCTCCGCCCGATCGCGATCGGCGATGCTGGCGTCGCGGGGCAGAGAATCCAAACCACTATTTTCAATGTCCAACTTATTTAACCGTCTAATGGATGGAATTCTCCAGCTGTTCCTGCCGTCATCCAGCACCCCCCCCCCCCCAACCCCGTGCCCCTGGGGGCTTTCCGGCAGCGCGGGATGGCGTCAATGGGAATTCTCATTGACAGCGGCGGGAGCAGAGAATCCCAGCGGCAGCGAACAATGCGCCGTTCCCATCGCCGAGAGACCAGCGGCTGGGAGGTGGGAGAATCTTACCCTGTGTTCCTGGTGTTTGTGGCCTAAACTCTGCAATCTCCTCCTTGAACCTCACTGCCTGTCTCTCTCCCTTTAGGATGCCCCTTAAACCAATCTCTTTGTCACCCTTTTGGCCACCTGTCTGAATATATTTTTACCTGGCTCAATATCACATTTTGTTTAACAATACTCCTGTGAAACACACTGAAATGTGTTAATCAGTCAGAGGTGCTATATAAACGCAAGCTGTTGTTGTTTACTGCATCTGGGGAGTTTTACCAAATGCATCAAAATTGCTGAGCCTCCTGATTGTGTGTATGTGAACATATGTCTGTGCATATATGTGTCTGTATTTGTGTACATGTATACATGTATATGTATGTGCAATGAGTTTGCATGTATATGTGAGCCTGCGTTTGTATGTATGTGCAGGTGTGTGTACATGCACGGTAGTACAGTGGTTAGCAATATTGCTTCACAGTGCCAGGGTCCCATGTTCGATTCCTGCTTGGGTCACTGCCTGTGAGGAGTCTGCATGTTCTCCCCTGTCTGCGTGGGTTTCCTCCCGGTGCTCCAGTTTCCTCCCACAAGTCCCAAACGACGTGTTGTTAGGTGAATTGGACATTCTGAATTCTCCCTCTGTGTACCTGAACAGGTGCCGGAATGTGGTGACTGAGGGATTTTCACAGTAACTTCATTGCAGTGTTAATGTAAACCTACTTGTGACACTAATAAAGATTATTATTATTAATATGTATGTGTGCCTGTGTGTACATTTGTGTGTTTGAATATATACAGATTCGTGATCATTTGTCTGTCTGTGTAAGCATGTATCTGTGTGTGTAAACTCTAAGCTTGTGTGTAAATTTATGTATGTGTGTCAGTGTGTGTGCATTTGTGTGGGAATTTATGTTTATGTATGTCTGTGTGTGTACATGTGTGCGTATAGAGGTGATGGGAGTACGTGACCTGGTATATTCCTCATCAGTGGTTACAATTATTTTGATGAATTGGTCTCGTGCCTTGACGAAGAGTTCCCTCACCCTGGTATAAATGAGTCTTGAGATGTGCTGGAATGTGATGGGGTTTATTCACTGTCATTTCCCCATGTTGCACTGAAGGGAGCAGTATTGTCTAAGTTGACATCAAGCAGAAGGATTGGCAGAAGATGCTTTGAAAGAGAGCTCTGATAAATGTGCCCCAATATTTGTCCAATGATTCTGAGACTGGAGGTATAAGAGTGGACGATAGAACCATCACACAGCAGAGAGGGGGTAATCCAGCCCATTATTTCTGCACTAGCATCTTCAAAAGGACTACCCATCAATCCCACTACCCTGATCTCTCCCCATGGCCGTGGAGAAGCTCCAGCAATAACGCCACCTGACAAATAAATTAGACGTCATTGAGGCTGAGCCAGCAAACAACTTCTGAGATTCTGATATTCGTTGGTGCATATTTGCCGAACTCCCTCCCTCGTGCAGAAGTTAAGTAGTAAAATGGGTAAAACAGATCCTGGTATGCCAACATGTCCACGCAAAAACTAAGCACAGGGTTAAACAGAAGAGGATTAACAATTGCACAATAATGGCGTCAGTATTTGGGGGGCAGGATGGGGGTGGGAGTGAGGTGTGCGGTCATAACAGGCCAGGAAATCGGGAAATGTGGGTTACGTGGTGGTCTCCAGAATTTAGCAGCAATACCTGGTTTGAATTTACTTTTCCTTTGCCCGGCCAACAGTCAGGCAGATTGAGAGGTGGGCAAAGGAGAGGAGGGAGGAAAAGAGAGATACAACTCAGTGAGCTAACATGACTGCTGGGATGGTGGATTTGGATTTAGATTTATTGTCACGTGTACTGAGATGCAGTGAAAATTATTGTTCTGCGTACAGTCCAGAGAGATTGTTCCATACATGGAAAAATATGACATACGATAAAAACACAACGTAAATACATAGACATAGACATCGGGTGAAGCTTATAGAAATTAATACTAACAACAGTGGAGATGATGCTAGAGAGATGAGTTCAGTCCATAAGAGGGTCATTCAGGAGTCTGGTAACAGTGGGGAAGAAGTTGTTTTTGAATCTGTTAGTGCATGTTCTCAGACTTTTATATCTGCTGCAGGTCGGAAGAGAGAATATCCGGTTGGGAGGGGCCTTTGATTATGCTGCCCGCATTCCCAAGGCAGTGAGAGGCGTAGACAGAGTCAATGGATGGGAGGTGGGTCCGTGTGATGGACTGGGCTGTGTTCACAACTCTGCAGTTTCTTACACTCTTGGGCCAAGCAGTTGCCATACCAGGCTGTGATGCAGCCGGATAGGATGCTTTCTCATATAATTTACAGTGCAGAAGGAGGCCATTCGGCCCATCGAGTCTGCATCGGCTCTTGGCAAGAGTGCCCTACTCAAGCCCACGCCTCCACAACCCAGTAACCTTACTTAACCTTTTTTTTGTTTGCACACTAAGGGCAATTTATCATGGCCAATCCACCTAACCTGCACATTTTGGACTATGGGGGAAACTGGAGCACCCGGAGGAAACCCATGTAGACACGAGGAGAATGTGCAGACTCCTCACAGACAGTGACGATAGCCGGGAATCGAACCTGGGACCCTGGAGCTGTGAAGCAACTGTGCTAACCATGCTGTCCAATGGTCCATCTGTAAATGTTGGTTAGAGTCAATGTGGATATGCTGAATTTCCTTAGTTTCCCGAGGAAACATAGGCGCTGTTGTGCTTTCTTGATCGTAGCGCGACGTGGGTGGACCAGGACAGATTATTGGTGTATTTGGGAGTGGTACGGGTTGGAGAAGGTGGGAGGTGGTTCATAACAGGGGTGGAAACGCCAAAGAAACAATGTAAATGATCAATTACAGGCTAGCTCCATGATTCTCATTGAAGTTACCAAACCTCCACTGCCTTCGACATAAATCCAGAACCATTTAGCACTTACATGTACATGTGACCGTACATGCGAATATGCAATCTATCATGTACAATACTTGCAGATGATAAAACAATGTCCCCATTGCACTTTTAAAGAAAACACCACAATAGATTGAATAAACTGTCAGTCTTTTATTTTTGTACAAGTCAGGTTTCATTCAACATTGACACAAGTGTTTGATTATTGAGGTTATTGGATTAATGAGCCACAATGCTTGATCATTACCCATTTATTTTTGTGCAGACCAACATAAAATAATTTTCACAACAAATTCATTTTTTGTTTGCCCAGTGATGAATGTCAAAGATGCTATACGAGTAAAAACTGGATATAATTAGTTTCCATTCTGTCCTGTTTCTGACAATGGGGTTTCAAATCAGTGAAAGTGACACTTTCTTCATTCCCACAGATATATATTATGTATCACTGCATGCAAACACAGAAGAACTGGAATAAAATAGTGAAATGACAAAATGAATGAAATGAAAATGAAAATCGCTTAGTGTCACGAATAGGCTTCAATAAAGTTACTGTGAAAAGCCCCTAGTCGCCACATTCCGGCGCCTGTCCGGGGAGGCTGGTACGGGAATTGAACCGTGCTTCTGGCCTGCCTCGGTCTGCTTCAAAAGCCAGCGATTTAGCCCAGTGTGCTAAACCAGCAAAAATATACCACATGTTTTTACTGATCAATTTTAAGCACAGAGGAGAAATACTTTTCATTTATGATTCTTGTTTCTTATTCATGGGGAGGTTCAGGTGTAGTGTATTGTCACTGATTTGATTGATTGATTGATTGATTGACATTTATTGTCACAAGTACCGAAGTACAGTGAAAAGTATTTTTCTGCGGCCGAGGAAACGTACACAGTCTGTACATAGTAGACAAAAAAATAATAATCGACAGAGCACATTGACAAATGGTAACGGTGATAAAAGATAAAAGACAAGGGTCTGGGAGAGCTCGCTGAGAGTCGCCATGCTCCAGCGCCATCTTGGAATTGATTATCCGGAGACCCATGGGTAATTCTCTGGGGACCCTGAGTTCAAAACCCACCATGGCCGATGGTGAAATTTGAATTTAAATGGAATGAAAAATCTAATGGCCACGAAAGCATTGTTGATTAACCATCTAATGCCCCTTTACTGAAGAAAATCAGCCACACTTACCTGGTCTGGTCTACATGTGAATCTAGATCCAGAGCAATGCCACTCCATTCAAGGGCAATTAGGGATGGGCAACAAATGCTGAGCTTGCCGGAACGGCCACATCCCATAAAAGGGAATTCAGGGGAAACTTCTTTGACCAGAGCAGAAGCCATTCAGTCATCTCCCCTCAACCCTGATGAGTGAGGGCACGGTAAAAAGACTTAAGACGGAAAGACTTGCATTTTTGAAGCACTTTCCACAAACACCAGAGATCTCAAAGTTGCTTCACAGGCAATGAAATGCTGTTGGAAGTATAGTCACTGTTGGAATATCGGAACCACGGCATTTAAAACTGCTCACAGTAAGCTCCGACAGACAACAGTGCGACAATGATCAGATAATCTACTTTGTTTTTGCTGTTCATTCGGGGGAGCGCTCAACCATTGGCTGGGACAACAAATGTACTCCTGGAGGTTTTACCATGTGACCTCCCACCACTCATCACCCTGTCTGGTCAGATTTCTTTCCCTCGCATTACCAGCATTTTTATAATTAATAAGCTGAAATGTTCAAAGTGAATTAGAAAAAAACCCAATGGGCTGGATTCTCCATTTCTGTGGCTAAGTGCCGGTGCCAATGGAGAATCCGTGTGCTCCATGACGGGAAAATCATCGTGAATCCCTCACTGATTCTGGTACTGGTGAGGGGCTAGCACCGGTGCTGTATGGAGAATGGCCTGAGAATCGGCGGGTCCCGGGCTGCGCATGCGCGGGGCCAACAAGCTGCAGCCACGCATGCCTATGCCCCCCCCCCACCGGTCACGCGGGGAAACTTGGCGCCGGCCGTGTTGGACCACCCACCCTGACCCCACTGCCCATCCCCTGGCCACCCCCCACCACTAGCAGAAGCCCCCCCCCACCGGTTAGCGGAATTGATCCCGGCCGAGTGTGGCTGCGCTGGACGCTGTTCACAACCGGCACACCAGGTTCCCGACCGCTGGGACCAGACGTGGCCCGCGCTGTTGGGAACTCGGCCCATCGGGGACGGAACATCGTGGATGGGCCGGCTGATGACGCGCCAAGGGCGCTGCAACTGCGTGCGGTGCGCGGCCTGATGACGCCAATTTGGAGGGACGGAGCGTCGCCAATCGCCATCAAAGCGACATCTGCCCCGATTCCGCATCGGAAGCCATTCTCTGCCCGGTTGCCGGCCCCGATTTTGGCATGTGCCATGGAGAATCCCGCCCATTAGTTTTTAACGCTAGAAGGATACGTTTCTGAGTTTGTGAAAGTAAACGCTGATTTGTCTTTAGCTCCATACAAATGTGGGTCTTTCTTGACCTGTGCACATCTGTAATACAGCAGGGGGGTGATTTATGTCACTGAGCCATGCGCCGGCTGTTTAAATAACAAAAAGAAAAACAATTAAAGTGAGAGGGACGATCGTTTGAAAAAGAAGCTAAAGTTAATTTGGTGTGTGTGGTTCGACAAGACAGATTGGTACTGTCTCCTGGGTTTGTATTGCAGCCGCTGTACCTCACAGTTAGCAGCACTAAATCTTTCCCAGACTGGTTGCCTGAAGCAGCTGAATCCGGTCTCCATTTTTCCTTTCTTTTATAAACCAAACCTTTGGGAGACATTGCAGTTGCTCAACCCTATCGCTGATTTGCCTGCTGCCTGGGTTGCCTCTTTCATTTGTTCAAATTAGTAAAAGTACCGCAGAGGAGGAATTCCTGGAGTGTGTACGGGATGGTTTTCCGGGCCAATACGTTGAGGGACCAATTAGAGAACTAGACTGTGTAATGAGAAAGGAATAATTGGCAGCCTAGTTGTTTGAGGCCGAGCGACCATAGCATGATAGACTTCAATCATATCATCAAGATGGAGGGCCACGTAGTTCATTCTGAGACTTGGGTCCTGAATCTGAATAAAGGAAACTACGATGGTATGAGACACAAGTTGGCTGTGATGGATTGGGGAACATGATTTAAATGGCGTCTAGTCCTGTCTGGTGCAAATAAAACCAGAAAGTTGGCCAAACCTGCCTTTCAAGGAAAATTAGAGATAGTATTAGATCCAATGAAGAGGCATACCAATTGGTCAGAAAAAACAGCAAACATGAGGATTTGGAGCAGGTTAGAATTCACTGAAGGAGGACCAAGGGATGGATTAAGAAGGGGAAATTGGACTGTGGGAGTACGCTTGCGGCGAACATAATAATAATCTAATAATAATATTTATTGCCACAAGTAGGCTTAAACTACCACTGCAATGAAGTTACTGTGAAAAGCCCCTAGACGCCACAATGTCCAAACTACCTAACAAGCACGTCTTTCGGGACTTGTGGGAGGAAACCGGAGGAAACCCACACAGACACGGGGAAAACGTGCAGACTCCACACAGGCAGTGACCCAAGGCAGCAATCGAACCCGGGTCCTGTGAAGCAACAATGCTAACCACTGTGCTACCGTGCCGCCCACATCAAAACTGACTGCAAAGATATCTGTAGGTATGCGAAGAGAAAAAGATTGGGGAAGACAAATGTTACAGTCAGAAACCGGGGAATTTACAGTGGGGAATTAAGAAATGACTGAACAACGAAATACATACTTTGGTTCTGGCTTCACAACTGAGGATACAAATCATGTGCCAGAAATATTGGGAAACACAGGGCGAGATTCTCCGCACTCCCGGCGGTGCGGAGAATAGCGTGGCTCGTAAAATTTTACGGCCACGCTGTTCCGACGCCCTCCCGCTATTCTCCCCCCCCCACCCCCCCACGCCCAACTTCCGACACGAATCGCTGCCGCCGTTTTTTTACGGCCGGCAGCGATTCACAGCTGATAGATGGGCCGAGTTCCCAGCCCTTTACGGCTGTTTTTACGAACGGCAAACACACCTGGTCTGGCCGTTCGTAAAAACGGCCGTAAACACTCGCATTTTATAACCATGGCACCGATTGGCACGGCAGTACCACGGCCGTGCCAAGGGTGCCATGGGCCCGCGATCGGTGGGCACCGATCGCGGGCAGCGGGCCCGATGCCCGCGTACTATTTGTCCTTCCGCCGCCCCGCAGTATCCATTTGCGGGGCGGCTGAGGGGCATCCCGGCCCGCGCATGCGCGGGTTTCGCGCAAATACGCGATGACGTCATCCGCGCATGTGCGGGTTGGAGTCTTCCAATCCGCGCATGCGCGGCTGACGTCATATGACGCGTCAGCCTGTGCTAACTCGGGCAAGCGGGCTTAACGAAATTCGTTAAGCCAGTGATGCCGGAGCTTACGGCATCGGGCTGCTAGCCCCGACCGGGGACCAGAATCGGTTCCCGGTCGGGAAGGGGGGGGCTGGCGTCAAACCCGCCCGGATTTGACGCCAGCCTTACGATTTCTCCCCATATGGGAGAATCTCGCCCACAGGGTTTGGTGAGAGGGAGGAACTGAAGGAAATCAGTATTAGGAGGTAACTGGTGTTGGGGAAATTGATGGGATTGAAGGCCAATAAATCCCTCAGGCCTGATAATCTACATCACAGCATACTTAACAAAGTGGCCGTAGAAATAATGGATGCTTTGGTGGCGATCTGCCTAGATTCTGTAGACTTGGAACAGTTTCTACAGATTGAACGACAGCTAATGTAATCCTACTATTTAAAAAGGGAGGTGGCAAGAAAACAAAGGACACAGACCAGTCAGCCTGATGTCGGTAATAGGGAAGTGCTAGAGTCCGTCATAAAAGATGTAATAGCCGAGCGTTTGAAAAACAGTGGCATGATTGGACAGAGCCAGCAAGAGTGGCACGGTGGCACAGTGGTTAGCACTGCAGCCTCACAGCACGAAGAAGTTGGGTTCGATTCCCACCTCGGGTGACTGTGGGAGTTTGTACCTTCTCCCGTTTCTGCGTGTGTTTCCTCCCACAGTCCAAAGACGTGCGGGCTAGGTGGATTGGCCATGCTAAATTGTCCCTTAGGGTAGGGTTGCTGGAATAGGGCGGGGGATTGAGCCTGGGTAGAGTGGTCTTTCACAGGGTAAGTGTAGACTCGATGGGCCTCATTCTGCACAGGCGGATTGTATGATTTTATGATTTTACGAAAAGGAAGTAATGTTTGCACAATAGACAGGAATTATTTGAGGATTTAAGCAGTATGATGAGGGAGAGCTATTGATTTGTTTATTTGGATTTCCAAAAGGATTTTGACAAAGTCCGACATAGGAGATCACGGTGTAAAATTAAAGGACATGGGATTTGGGCTTGTGCATTGAGATGGATAGAAAACTGGTTGTCAGACAGGAAACAAATAGCAGGATCATACAGGTCTTTTTTCAAATGGCAGGCAGTGACTAGTGGGGTACCCCAGGGATCAGTAATAGGACCCCAGCTATTCAATATGTATTCATGATTTAGCTGAGGGAATTAAATTTGCAGATGACACATAGCTGGGTGGGAGGGTGAGCTGTGGGGAGGATGCAGAGATGATTCGGTGTGATTTGGACACGCTGAATGAGGGGGCAAATGCATGGTAGATGCAGTATAATGTGGATAAATGTGAGGTTATCCGCTTTGGTAGCAAAAACAGGAAGGCAGATTATCTGAATAGCTGTACATTGACAGGGGGGAATGTGCAATGAGACCTGGGTTTCCTCATACACCAGTCGCTGAAGGTAAGCATGCGGGTGCAGCAGGCGGTAAAGAAGGCAAATGGTATATTGGCTTTCATTGCGAGAGGTTTCGAGTGCAGGAGCAGTGATGTCTTTCTGCAATTATACAGGGCCTTGGTGAGGCCTCACCTGGAGTATTGTGTGCAATTTTGGTCTCCTTATCTGAGGAAGGATGTTCTTGTTCTTGAGGGAGTGCAGCGAAAGTTTACCAGACTAATTCCTGGGATGGCGGGGTAATGTATGAGATTGAGCCCGTTAAGATTATAGTCACTGGAGTTTAAAAGAATAAGGGGGCATCTCATAGACACCTAGAAACTTCTAACAGGACTAGACAGGGTAGATGGCAGAAAGGATGTTCCTGATGGTGGGGGGGGAGACCAGAATAAGAGTCACAGACTGAGGATACGGGGTAAACACATTAGGACAGAGAGGAGGAGAGATTTCTTCACCCAGAGAGTGATGCGCCAAGGAATTTGCAACCACAGAAAGCAGTTAAAGCCAAAACATTGTGCGCTGGATTCTCCATTTGGGAGATTATGGGCGGGATTCTCCGACTTTGGTGTTTTACATGGGAAAAGTCGGCGCGGCTCCAGCACCAATCCTCCGACAGGTGAGGGGCTAGCAGCTGCACCACGTAAAAAGCACGGCCTTCCTGATATAAACAACCGGAGGATTGCCGAGTCTGTGGCCGCGCATGCGCACGGCAATGACCTGTAGTGGTCGTGCCGGACAACATGGCGCCGGCTGTGCGCAAACCCTACCTGCCAGATAGTTCCCCCGCTGGACACCCCCTCGCCACCCCTGGGCCATCCCCACCAGTCCCCCCCCAACCGTCGCTGAAGTCCCACAGCCAGCAGCACAACTCCCCCCCCCCCCCTGACTGTTAGCAGCGCTGGGCACAGTGCCCAGCCGCCATGCCGGGTTCCCGACACCTGAGACCACACGTGCCCCGCGCAGTCGGGACCTCGGTCCATCGGGGACGGAGCCTCGGGGGTGGACCTTCAGTTAATGTCCTGAGGCCGTCCCAATGGTGTGCGGCATACTCCGTCATGAGGCTGTTTTGGACGGGGTGGAGCACCTGAAAACAGGCGCCCGCCCCGATTCGGTCGTAAAAAGAGATTCTCCGCCCGAAAGCCGATTACTAAATCGGCGTCGGCATGCGGAGAATCCCTGCTGCAGCCTTCCTGCTGGAGCTGAATCACTTCTGGTTAGCACTGGCACTAGATGTGGAGACAGAAGCGATTCACTCTCCCCAGCCACGCACATGTATGCATGGCGGGATTGCAAGGGATAATGCTCTGTATCCCGCTATCGGGCTGCCATTTTGAGGGGACAGCCTGAGAGTGAGGCCCGGAAGTTGCAACCGCCGGCAACACTAATACTGCACACACACCCCCCCCCCCCCCCCCCCCCCCCGACTGACAGGTAGGGACATCCGCTCCATCCTCCCACCATGGGAATGGTTGGGTTACACCCACTGCACCGACTGACCACCAGAGACCCCTTCATCAGACCACCCCCACCAGACACCCCCACCAGAGACTCCCCATAACAGAAAATACCACAGCAGAGGCCCCCTATAATAGACATCCCCACAAAACAGGGACCCCCATATCAGAGACCCCATATCAGAGAAGACGACACAGCAGAGTAACATAGATCCACCATCAGCTATCACTGCCTGCAAGATAAAGAGAATTCCAGGCAAAATCAGTGAAAAAATTCATTGCTTTTTCACTCACCTATCTTCTACACGTGCTGCCTCAGACAGATGTTTAGCGAACAGCATTTGTGACTTCATGGAAAGCTAAAACCACATCACAAGGCTTTAAACTCTTTGAATCCTTTGATCTGAAAGGCTTCTATCCACGTCAAAGTAGCTTTTAGTAGGCTGTAATTGACAGCTTACAGACAGTCTAGATTATTTATTTTCATTTCCTTTCATGCTTGAATGCCTCTCAAGTAGCCTGCTGTGAGCCTAACTACAATGTTTATTCAAAGTTAGCTATAATTGAAAGGTCCTGACCACATCAGAAACAGTTAAATACTTTCTGCTTCAAAAAAGAGGAAGTGAAAACACTTAACTCTGTGCTATTTATAAACATTGTGGGTGTAAAGTCTTGTGATGTGGCTTTGGCTTTCTATGAGGTACCTACTGCGGCTTTCCAGACATTTGTGATTATTTCATTGACTCTGCCTGGACTGCTTCCAGGCAGGGTGACTGATAGGGATTGAGAGGTCTCTGTTATTGGGGATGGGTCTCCTATGGGAGGGTCTCTGATAAGGGGTCTCTGATATAAAGGGTCTCTGATATGAGGGAATCACTGATATGAGTGTTCTCTGTTATGGGAGTCTCTGATAAAGGGGTCTGGTGGGAGTCTGATGGGGGGTCTCTGATGGGGGGTCTCTGATGGGGGTTCCTGATTGGGGTGTCTCTGATGGGGGTCTCTGATGGAGGGGTCTCTGATGGGGAGTTCTCATGGGGGATCTCTGATGGCGGTCTCTGATAGGGGGTCTCTGATTGGGAGTCTCTGATGGGGGTCTCTGTTGGCGGGGTCTCTGATAGGGAGTCTCTGATGGGGGTCTCTCATGGGGGGGGGTGGGCAGGATTAGCATTAGGAGGTGAAAGGGGACCCTCAAATTGTCATATTTATTGTCATAAATAGTTATTCGCTGAGCTCACTGTGAGGTCCATTGCCTCAGGGCCATGCCGGCAAATACTTCCACCAAGCCATGCCCATGTGAATCCCGGCCCAAAGGCCGGAACATCATGGAAGTGTGGAGAATCCGGTGTCTAGCCATTAATTAGTAATTGTGACCCATTTTCATCCTCCCGCTGGCACGGGGCGCAAATTTTGATGTCGCTGCCAGCGGCGGAACACAGCATCGCAAACGGGCATCGATCCCGTTTTTTCTCCAACGTGGTATTCTCCGCCACATCGGGAATTCTGCTACCGGTGGCAGGGAATCCGGTTTTGCATGTTTTTGAAGAGTTAGATACAGCTCTTGGGGCTAAAGGGATCAAAGAATATGGGGGGAAAGCGAGAACAGGGGCGGGATTCTCCCCTACCCTGCGTGACGGGGGGGGGGGGTCCCGGCGTAGGGGAGTGGTGCCAACCACTCCGGGGTCGGGCCTCCCCAAAGGTGGGGAATTCTCCGCACCTTTGGGGGCTAGCCCCGCGCCGGAGTGGTTGGCACCAGAAGACTGGCGCAAAAAACCAACGCCAGCGGCCTTTCAGGCCCGGCGCCCGGCGTTTGGCTGGCCGAAAGGCTTTCGCCGGTCGGCTCATGTGCCGGCGATGACGTCAGCTGCCAGCTGCCAGCGCGATGTAGTTTCTCTTCCACTTCCGCCGTGGCAGAGGCGGAGGAGAAAGAGTGCACCCAGGGCACTGGCCCGGAGTCTGAGCGGGGGACCCCGATCGCAGGCCTGGCCACCGTGGGGGCACCCCCTGGGGTCCGATCGCCCCGCGCCCCCCCCAGGACCCCGGGGTCCCGGTCGCGGCGCCGATCCCGCCGCCACCAGAGGTGGTTCAAACCTCGGCGGTGGGAGAGGCCTCCCAGCTGGGGGTTGGAGAATTTCGCCCCAGGTTACTGAGATGTTCAATCAGCCATGATCATAGTGAATAGTGGGGCAGCCTCGATGGACCAAATGGCCTGATCTGAATCCTATTTTCCATGTTTCCATGTTTCTTCCCTCTGTCAGTCTTGAGTTACTTCAGGACGCAACTCATAGTTCACTCACTCTGCTCACTTTCAGTGCCGTCCGCTGTGGGTTAAACAGCCAGGGCAGCAAGCAGCAGTGCCCATGAACATGGAACACCTGCACAGCCATGATGTAACTGTAATCGTGCCGGCTACACCTGCGCAGGTGTGCTGCCGTTCAGTTAACTAGACCCTGTGCTGCTCGGAAATACGAAACTTATCAGTTTAAAGATCTCCCGGAATCCTTTTAATATTCGCCTGGAGATTGAGGAAAATCCCGGGAGTCTCCCAGATATTCTGAGAGGAATGCCAATTCGAAGGATAACCTCCCTCCTCTTGTTTGAAATAATGACACCGGAACAATTACATCCACCTGAGCAGTAAAATGGGACCTTGGTTTAATGTCTTACTCAAAAGATAGTGTAATGTTCCCTCAGTTTATTGTCTTACTCAAAAGATAGTGTAATGTTCCCTCAGTTTATTGTCTTACTCAAAAGATAGTGTAATGCTCCCTCAGTTTAATGTCTTACTCAAAAGATAGTGTAATGCTCCCTCAGTTTAATGTCTTACTCAAAAGATAGTGTAATGCTCCCTCACTTTAATGTCTTACTCAAAAGATAGTGTAATGCTCCTTCAGTGCGGCACTGGCGTGCCTGAAATGGAATATATTCCAAGGTCCTTTTTGGGACTATTTTTGATCAGTCATAGTCCTCGGCTGGTCACTCTCACTTCATGTTAAGAAAGACAGGCGTGAAGAACTGATACACCTCTCCTTAAATTACAGGAACCACAGAGTACTACAATCTTCCAGATAGCCTTCCGAGGAAGTCCTGTGGCATCCCTGCCTCTGAACCAGAAACTCAGGATTTGAGTCCCACTCCAGGACTTGATGACCAAATGAGGCTTCACAGCGCCAGGGACCCGGGTTCAATTCTGGCCTTGGGTCACTGTCTGTGTGGAAGCTGCACGCTCTCCCTGTGTCTGCGTGGGTTTCCTCCGGGTGCTCCGGTTTCCTCCCACAGTCCAAAAACGTGCTGATTAGGTGGAATGACCGTGATAAAATTGCCTTTTAGTGTCTTGGGATGTGCAGATTAGGTGGGGTTATGGGGATAGAATGGGGGAGTGGGCCGAGGTAGCGTGCTCTTTCAGATATCCGGTGCAGATTCAATGGGCTGAATGGCCTCCTTCTGCGCTGTAGGGATTCTATGATTCTCTGGCTCTGATGGAAAGTGTGGGAGATTTCTGGTCAGCTATGCTTGATGTGGAGTTGTGCTGTTTGGAAAACAAAGGTAGTTTTAAGGGATTTGTATCTGTAACGGTAAACATTAGAAAAAAGAAATAATCTTAAGTGGGTTTCATTTAATGTTTCTGTGCCTGGATCTATAGTTAGATTCATGCTGGTCAAAGTCTGTATGTATTCAAACTCTTTTCTATTATACTGAGAGATGGCTACGGCATGAAGAGTAAATAAACTAGCAGTGGTTGCTCAGCAACTGGGTACCTTGTAATATATTGCAGTTGCAGAAAGACACCAGGGAGGGAACATGTGTCAACTCTGCCAGGACAAAGCCTGGAAGGGGTGGGAGCTGCAAAGAGGCATGCTTCCCAAAGAACCAGTTACTGTCCAGATAACTGGGGAATTGGGACAGGAAGAATATCGTAAGATGACTGAAGTTAAGTGAACAGAGACAAAGGTATTGTTCAGAAGAACTCAAAGAATAAACAAAGTGTTCTGAGTTAAAGTGCCAATTGCAGTAACCAGATTTAATGTGGGAAAGCAGACTTCAGAGGTAGATCAAAAATTTTATGCCGTTTTAATAGTCTGGGAATCTGGGAGTCGGGAGAGTTAAAGCAATTGCAAATAGTTTGTTTAGCAGTTAAGCCAAAGAAATCCTAAAAGAGGTGATGTAAAACCTGGATACTGGATCCATTGTTAAAAATTGAGCAGAAGCTTTATTTAAAAGAGGCATTTGAAAAAGTTGGACTGGATTTCAGAATGCAAGCCACTAATGGAAAGCAGTATTGTGATAGAAGATTTTAAAGTGTGTTTTGGGAGTAGAGTTTGGAAACTCTCTTGGGACAATCATCTGGGGAAATTCGGAGGAGAAAACCACAGACACTAATTTGGGTTCAGAGTGGAGAGTATTTGACCACAGTCAATTTGTGTGCTGAGAGGGACTATGTGTTACTGAGACCATTGCAACTTCAGATGTGCTCTGTAATCTGGGTTAACCTTAATACCTGTGTATAGCTGTGAAGCTAAGGGGAGGAGTAAAGAAGTATTGTATCATAATCCAATCTTTCATGTTTAATAAATGTATTTTTC
This sequence comes from Scyliorhinus canicula, assembly GCF_902713615.1. Taxonomy (NCBI): domain Eukaryota; kingdom Metazoa; phylum Chordata; class Chondrichthyes; order Carcharhiniformes; family Scyliorhinidae; genus Scyliorhinus; species Scyliorhinus canicula. The sequence goes on along the minus strand of NC_052150.1, from coordinate 8,487,299 downwards.
TCGAAACGAATTAGTGGTCCTGTGACTCTGTTCCACCACATTTTCAAAAGAAAAGTAACATTTACGGTCTTTTAAGCCATGGTTCCATTCTGGGATCTTCCTTTCCAGTTATAACATCAACTGGGATTGTAACAGTGTCCGCCTGGTGACAGACTAGCAACCTGTTCCAGGAATTCCTGGAAACAGACAAAAAGTATTCCTTTGTGCATCACAAGGTACGGGAAGAGAATTGGAATTGGAGATAGCCTTTTTAACAAGATTTAGCAAGATTGTAACAACCCGGTTATTATAAGGTCCAGGCATCTCTCCACAACTATGTAACTCTCCATTGAAGCATGTACAGAGATGGGTTTTCCATATTGGTTCAAAGGATCATATGAGACAATACACTTTCTAAATTACTAAAGAGTTTATTAAAGCACTAAATGTAATTTACTTTTGATGGTAACTCAATCACAACATTGACAATTCTAGGAAAGGTAAGTATAATCATGTTTCTAATACAGAATCCAAGTCTTAATGTTACAGAGAGATATTTACAATATCCATCAATATTTAAAGTAATATTTACCTTAAATCCCTAAGTAAAAATCAACCAAGCTCAGCAAAATGTCTATCCCAATTGTGATGAGAATGCCGCTTTAAGAAATGTTTGGCTTCTCATATTACAGCAGTGATGTCAGAGTGTGGGTGGAGCTGGACTGTCAGTCAGCTTTTTACTTTCGTTTTAGGCAGTTTGCTGCAGGGTGTGTTTTAGTTTTGTTTTCAGTGTTGGAGCTGAAGCCAGACAGAGCAGGTGTACTGTTGATCTCTCTGCCATGAAAAGACTATCTCTTGATCATTTGGTGAATTCAGAATAATAAATGTTCTCAGTAGTGAATGTAAACTTAATGTGCTTCTGTTAAAAGGTGTTTCTTTTGTCTTCTGGATGTTGTTTGGGAAGTTATTAAGGATTACTTAGTGTTGTATTCTTTGGGGGTTGTATTTGAATTAGTGGTTCCTAAGATGTTCATTGTATGTTTTAAAAAGGTTAACTTGAGTTCATAGAATAAACATTGTTTTGTTTTAAAAAACTACTTTTCCATTTCTGCTGTCCCATCCCTGTAGAGTGGGCCGTGTGCTCCCCATACCACAATCTAGTAAAAGTTGTGGGTCAGGTGAACTCCATGATACACTTTGGGGTTCTCTAAACCCTGGCCCATAACACAATTAAGGGGAGAACAATCTCACTACATTACATCAACTACCTTTATCTTGAGAGATGCTGGAGTGAGTCCAACAAATCTAAAATCCTACTATGTAGTTCTAATAGTGATACCCTAAAAAGCTAAACCAGCAGGAAGCATGTTGAGCACTCATGCTTAACAGCATTGTTTGTTCTTCATCAATGTCTTTCAATCAAACTGGACACTGAGAGGTACAGACAGTGGTCACTTCCTTGCAATGCTCAGTTTCCAGGGTTCAGTTAATAAGTTAATTAACATCATGCTTAAGGTTACCTATTGTTTGATTGTAGTATCGTACAATTTACCAAAGTGTTGTTGAGGTGACATGAAAGCCAGTTCCTGTCTTTTTCAGAACTGCCAATATACCAAGTCGGTGTTGCTGTCCTTGGCACACAACTGTGCCCAGGATTTTTAAACCTTTGCCCAGCAGAGGAACTCTGCTTTTGAATTTTTAATCCCTTATTAGGAGAATCGCTCTGATAACTCCTTATTTTTATAGCTGGATTCTGTTCTAACTTCATATTTATAGTTGCATTCCATCACATATCAATCTTGATATTTGTACTCAAGTCCTCAAGGGGGGTTTTGGACCTACACCTTTGCAACGCAGAAGCAAGTGTGCTACCACCTGAGCCACACTGACTTGACTATCTGTCGTATACCAAATAGATTTCTCATCGAGGACCCCACTGTACAATCTCAAGGATCAAACCATCCCCAAAACTGCCTCAGAATTGATTATGGTAAAGGCTGGTCCCCTTTTAATACAGGTGCGAGCTCAAGATGCTTTGGCCTGGATCTTTGAATTAGATATTGATGTCTGATTTGATTTTTGTGACTGGCATGTGAAGAAAGGCCCCATGATTTTCCAAAAGCAACCCAAGCCAGCAGGGGACAGTAGGAAATTATTGGACTAGGAATCTAGACGGATGATGTAAGTTCAAATCCGACCACAGCAGCTGTGAAATATAAATTTCATCAAATAAATCACAAATGGTGACCATGAAACTATTAGATGGTTGGAAAACATGATTTGGTTCGCTAATGTCCTTAAGGGAAGGAAATCTGACATCTCATAGAATTTACAGTGCAGAAGGAGGCTACTCAGCCCATCGAGTCTGCACCAGCCCTTGGAAAGAGCACCCTACCCAAGTCCATACCTCCTCCCTTTATGCACACCTCCACCCTATCCCCATAACACCACCTAACCTTTTTTGGACACTAAGGGGCAATTTAGCATGGCCAATCCACCTGGCCTCCACATCTTTGGACTGTGGGAAGAAACCGGAGCACCCGAAGGAAACCCACGCACACACGGGGAGAACGTGCAGACTCCGCACAGGAGAGTGACCCAAGCCAAGAATTGGACCTGGGACCCTGGAGCTGTGGAACAAATGTCCTAACCACTGTCCTCTTGTGCTGCTCAGTCTATACCCAGTATGGCCTAGATACACAACTCCAGACCCATAGCAATGTGGTTAACTCTTAACTGCCCTCTGAAATGCCCGAGCAAACCACTCAGTTCAAGGATGATGATGGATGGGCAATCATTTATGCACGAACAATAATTTGTTGAGGCCTGTAAACAAACACCAAAGAGAACCCATAGTCTAATTTTATCATCCAGCAGTTCATTTGCTCAGAGGTTAAGCAGTTCATAGCAAAGGTAAGCAAAAAAAGGTTCCCCCAAACATTTTACTATTTCTGTAACTGCTTCGAATTTATAAATCCTGCCCAAGCCTCGCAATTTCTTCAATCAGGAAGTCGACATCGGATGCGTTTGTAGCTGGGTTCGAAAAGACCATTCGGAAGAAGTTCACCTTGTCCCTTTGTGGTTGGTACCCAACCATTGTTGACCCTTCCTCCATCATGCACGCTTTAATCTTTGGTGCCACCTGAATATCAACAAAGAGGCAAGTTGAGGATTTTGTGGCTCAGAAAAAAAATTTGACATTGAAATGGGAGGTGCCTTGTGCCAGGAATTCCGAATCAGCCAGGTCTGATGAAAGGCCATGAACCTGAATCTTACGGCGGGATTTCCAACCCCCCCTAACCGCCCCCTCCTCCCCGGCATGTTTAGCGGTGAAGGAGGCGGTTTGCTATTGGCCGGCGGTGGGACCTTCTGGTCACCGGTGATTCAATGGGGTTTCCCATTGTCCACACTCAGTGGCTCAAGGTTCCATTGGCAGGAACAGCCAGAAAAATCAATCCAATGAACTCTGTTTCTCTCTCCGGATGCTGCCTGACCTGCTGAGTATTCCCAGAATTTCCAGTTTTTATTTCCGTTCTGGAGGAGCAGAATGGGGCATATGGAAGGAGCAAAGTATTAACCCACCAGCATGAAATGATGAAATAATCGATTGGAGAATCTATTTTCGACATGACAGCCACCATCTCTAAGAAACTTAGACAGCCTCCAAGTACTTGTATTTTTATCATGGCCGTTCTGATTTCTCAGGCAAAATCAGATATAATAAATATTGAAGACATGGAGAAGAGGTGTTCGAGGTTCTGCCATCAAGTAAAACGCCAAAGGCTGTGTGCAATGTGTGTGATTATGGGTCGGAGTTTACTATAGAAATAATGGCGGTCATTGTTATTTCTGCGTAAATCAGGCAGCACCTTCGGATGAGCGTAGAAAGTCTATATGCTGATATCTGAGATCCACCGCTTCTCTGCCAGCTACGCAAAGTGGCATCTTATAATAATAATCTTTATTAGTGTCATAATAGGCTTACATTGACACTGCAATGAAGCTACTGTGAAAAGCTCCGAGTTGTCACATTCCGGCGCCTGTTCGGGTACACTGAGGGAGAATTTAGAAAGTCCAATTCACCTAACAACATGTCTTTCTGGGCTTGTGGGAGGGAACCGGAACACCCGGAGGAAACCTACACAGACATGGGAGAACGTGCGGACTCCGCACAGACAGTGACCCAAGCCAGGAATCGAACTCAGGTCTCTGGAGCTGGGAAGCAACGGTGCTAACCACTGTGCTACGCAACCGTGTCTCCATGGTCTAGCTCCCTATTCAAAAGCATCGAATGGCATGAAGTTCCTGTACTGATGTGACTGATGATCCCAACTTTCGATAGACTGTTAGGTCTTTTTCATTACAAAGTACTTTTTTAGAGATGCAATAAGTCTCAATTACTGTTGAACAACTCGGGCACTGAAAATGAACTTTACACGTGTGAATCAGCATTCCTTCAGATTGAATTATTGTTGGAGATTTTTAAAAAATTTGTTTTCCTTGCTGCCTCCTTTTTCACACTCTCTCAATCCCATCTTCATTTATTCTTTCTGTACCTTATTGACACGAGTTGGATACTTTAACTGACACCTCCTCGTTCAGACTCTGTGCGACTCATTTCGCAATACTCCAATCTGATTGGTTAAGGAGGCACAGAGTTGCTTGCCTGGTTCACACAAGTCCCAGATGCCTCATGCGAGTCCACTGCGCTTCTCAAACTTGTAGCAAGGCCCAGCACAAAAAAAAACATGTCACAGCAAGTAACTGGGCGAGGCAAGTTTAAAAACCACTCATTCACCCAGTACAGTCAACACAGGCCCAAAAGAACTTGTCTTATTTCAAAGGAAAACCTCCAGTGTGAGAGGTGAGAAACACTCTTCAGAAAAAAAGTGCATGTAAAATATGCCCCCCTTTTACTTTGCCAGAAGGGGTTTAAGGGATTTTCAGAATTGCTGGACAAAATATCAGAAGAAGATGGGCAGAAACCTTCAAGAAAAGATGCCATTTATGTCACTGCTCCAGCCTGCCCTCTGTTGTCCCAGGCGAGAGGCTTCGGTCAAATTGGCACATTGGTTTCATTTGAATTGTGCCTCCTCCCGGATGATCAAATTGTCTTTGCCCATGGGACATACCAGCTTGCTCTTGCACATTGGCAAAGAATGAACAATTGAGCAAATAACATCAGTTTGAAGCTCACCTGATGAAGCTTTCTGTCCTGTTCTGCATTTTCAGGCATTCCTTTGAGACTCGGTGGAATGTACCAGAAACACACATTGGTGTGCTCGGGCTGAGTGGGAACAGGAAAGTAAAATAGACAAACGCTTGTTGTTATTCAAAAGTAGAGACGGATAACCGCTGATTAATGTGTCAGAATTATTTTTTTTCTTGCTGTTCCGAGGAGTAAATCTTTGCCAAACTCTCTGACAACAATGTCTTAATCCAAATCGCAAAACAACACAAGAAAATACACAGGTTTACACTGTTGATGGTGACATTGGTCCTTTGTGAAAGTGCAAAGTGGTTGATTGCCAGTTCACGTTGTTTACCCTCTGATCTGCCACTGATTTCAAAATATCAAGGCAGGGTCAAATCAATTCTACCTTGAAATCTTTACGTGATAGTAATACTGAATGAGAAAGAGGTCTAATTTTTTTGTTCTTTTATAATACCAATAATTCAACAGCGATGACGTTGCTTTGTAGGCTATCTGAATATTTGAGATGTGGAGGATGGTGCTTTGATTTGGGAATAGCAACCTCTGCAGGTTTATCTGATTCACTAAAATGCAGTCATGGGCTGCTTGATGATTTTCCAACAGTGCTCTCCTACTGTGGAATGAGTATGTTTATATTCACACTCTACATTCCAATGAAGGTGTATCTTAAAAAAGTCTTGTTGGCGTTGAGATCTCAAGCCCAATGGGATTTGCATCAATCCTAAGAAGTCATTATGAACACTATTTGTATTGTTGATAGGACCTGAAATCCAACAGGTCTTTTTGAATCAACACCAATTCGAATCATAGAGTTGCAATGTTGTAGCACAATTTTGAGAATTCCAGTCAGTACCATTCCTCCTCTCAATTTGCATTACCTTGAACACTTATTACCCTCAAGAGCCCATCCAATTTCCTTTTGAAATGATTGATCGTCCCTGCCACATACATGGGCAGCGAGTTCCAGGTCATTACCACTCGCTGCATCATGAAAGGGCTTCCTCACAGCCTACCTTTTATCTCTTGCCCACATACTTTTATATATATGTCCTTCTAGTCCTTGTACCATCAGCTAATGGGAGCAACTTTTCTTTGTCCACCTTGTTTTCACCTGTTACAATCTTCTACACCCCTCCTAGACTTTCCCTCAGTCTCCTTTGTTCAAAGGAGAACAACTCTAGCTTCTCCAGACTAACCTTGGTGCTAAATTTCCTTATCCCTGGAACCATTTCTACCCAGGCCCACTGGCAGGCTCAAACCTTTTGCCAATTTCAGGGGCACAGCAGCACAAACTGGGGAACCCTACGGTCGAATCCCGGCAAAATGTCTGTTGCCCCAGTGCCATGGCTGTTTGAGAAATGATTCAAATGCAGTATGCCACCCGAATGATGCATCATCATGGAGTCATACTGACAGGTGTGCACACAGCTTCAAATGGGCAGCTGTGGGAAAACGCTGAGCGGGAGCTAGACATACACCCCACCGAGCGTGGCAGACATTATAAGATACAGTCTCTGCTGACCGCCACGTTTCCCAATGGTTACGGTGAAAGCCTAAATAAAGCACTTGGGCCTATCCTCTCAGCTGAAAAGGTGAATAGGATGGAGCGATACAGGGCAGGGGAAGATGAAAAAGCCCCACGATATTCCCAATAATATTGCCCCACAACCAACATGCCCCACGAGACAAATTGCAAAATGGGAGCTGATGGAAAGCCAACATTTAAAGTAAGACAGTGCTACACATCTGTACACTTGATGACTAATTTTACAGCTGCATTCTCCCAGCTCTCCCAGCTTTGAGCCTCGCAAATCAGAAGCCAGCACCAGGGAGTCATAACAGGACAAATGATGTGGATGGATCCCCACAGTTTGCTGGCTTTAACTTTGAAGGATAAACAACCATTCTGATATGTGGTTCAGTGCACCCACCTCCCCCCTTGTCCTTTGATCCATAGTATCCATCGAATTTCTACAGTGCAAAAGAGGCCATTAGGCCCATTGAGTCTGCACTGGCCCTCTGAAAGAGCACCCTGGCTAGGCCCTCTCCCCCGCCCTATCCCCGTAACCCCATCTAACCTTTTGACACCAAGGGACAATTTAGCATGGCCAATCCACCTAACCTGCACATCTTTGGACTCTCTAATGGATTGTAATCCAGATCCCATAGGGGGAAAAGATACTGTTTCAATGTACTTAGACCTACAGTATAAAAACACACTGCTTAGAAACTTACTTTGTCATCAAACACCAGCTTAAAATCATCTCTTCCTTTGAGTGTGTGGTGCAGGTACTCTGCAAGTTCAAGGCATTTATCAATTTGCTTCTCAAACCCTGATGTACCCTGTAAAGTATAACAGCAAAAGTTAATCTATATCACACTGTATTGTGATATTGTATGTAGTAACTCCAGTGACAAAGAAATACAAAGATCGGCTCTTGGATTGCTTGTTAGAAAGAAAGACTTGTATCACTTCAGCCTCTTTCACAACTTGAGGACTTTCATATGCTGGTTGAGCGGCTTGCCCTATCTTGAGGAACTGTGGTCTGACTCAAGTAGATACTTCAAACTGGTTGATTTACACTATTTAGACTATTAACACAATGTGCCACCCGACACATGGTCGGCAAGTAAGCACAGTGGTTAGCACTGTTGCTTCACAGTACTAGGGCCCGGGGCTCAATTACCGACTTGGGCCACTGTCTGTGGGGAGTCTGCACTTTTCCCCCTTGTCTACGCGGGTTTCCTCCGGGTGCTCCGGTTTCCTCCACAAGTCCCGAAAGACGTGCTGTTAGGTGAATTGGACATTCTGAATTCTCCCTCTGTGTACCCGACCAGGCGCCGGGGTGTGGCAACTAGGGGATTTTCACTGTAACTTCATTGCAATGTTAATGTAAGCCTACTTGTGACACTAATAAAGGTTATTATTATTACCTGGTAGGCACATTTCTCTTGAGTACTGACTATTCCATCCTCTCTACATAGTCTCTGGAATAGTATCACTTCTGCACCATGATTACATCAGTAACTTATTCCCATAACTGTTCTATTAACTGTTATACTACACCACCCAATGTACAGCCAATGTACTTTTTGAAATGTAGTCATTGTAATGGAAACACAGCAGCCAATCTACATCCAGCATTCTTTCACAAACTGAAACGTGATAATGACCAGACGATCTATTTTTGCAATGTTGATTGAGGGGTAAATGTTGAGAAGATATCTCCCCTGCTATTCTTTAAGGTGTGGAGATGCCGGCGTTGGACTGGGGTGAGCACAGCAATAAGTCTTACAACACCAGGTTAAAGAGGAAGGAGCAGTGCTCCGAAAGCTAGTGTTTGAAACAAACCTGTTGGACTTTAACCTGGTGTTGTAAGACTTCTTACGGATGCTAGGATGGCAGTGCCAGGGTGCCCAGGTAGCATCTTGCTCTTGCTAAGGATCGGGCCCCAGGGTGCCCTGCTCTTGTGAGGTGGGCACTGTGATAACACTGTGAAATTTTTCACACACAAGAGGGAACAAACAGATTAGTTTATCGTTCCATCTGAACAGCAGTACCCCCGGGAATGCTGTACTCAGCATTGCACTGGAGTAACAGCCCGTATTTTGTGGTCAAAGGTGGGATTTTGTGTACCTGACAGCAGCGGGCATCACCACAGGAGAATTTGGAGAGCCGCTAAAAGTCAACGGCTCTCCCAATGATGACACCCGCCTTCGACGATGCTCATCGCTCGCTGCATGGAACTGGAACCCACAACGTTCAGGACATGTGAGTGTCACCGACTGAGTCTGCCAACAGCTGAGGCTTATCGAGCCAAGAAGAGATCCATTCTTCTAACACAGGAGGGGATTAATGTCACTGGACCACTGAAAAAAATAGAATTGGGTACTCTAAATAATATTTTTTAAAATTTGGAATTGAAAAGCTAGCCTCAGTAATGGTGACTATGAAACCGTTGTCGATTGTTCTAAAACACCCCGGGCGGGATTCTCCTGTATCCGGCGGGGCGGGGAGTCCCGGCGGGACGGAGTGGTGCGAACCACTCTGGCATCGTCCCGCCCCAAAGGTGCGGAATCCTCCGCACCTTCAGGGGCTAGGCCGGCGCCGGAGTGGTTTGCGCCCCGTGGGCTGGCGTGAAGGCCTTTGGCGGCAAGCCAGCCGGGGCCGAAGGGACTCCGCCGGCCGGCGAGAGTCCGCGCATGCATGGGAGTATCAGCGGCTGCTGACGTCATCCCCGCACATGCGCGGGGTGGGGGGGGGGGGGGGTTCAGCTACACGTCGGCCATCGCGGAAGCTGACACGGCCGACACGTAGGACAAAAGTGCCCCCATGGCACAGGCCCACCCCCGTGGATCGGTGGGCCCCGATCGGGGGCCAGGCCGCCGTGGGGGCAGCCCCCGGGGCCAGATCGCCCATTGCCCCCCCCAGGACCCCGGAGTCCACCCACGCTGCCAGGTCCCGCCGTAAGGAACCTAGTCTGATCCATGCTGGCGGGACCAGCAAAAAACCAAAGGGACTTCGGCCCATTGCGGGCCGGAGAATTTGGGCGGCCCCGGGGCCCATTGAGTTGCGCCGGTCCCTGCCATTCTCCGGGGCGGGCGGCGCGATTCACGCCTCGCCGACTTTTGGGGGGGGGCGGAGATTTCAGAGGACGGCGGGGGCGGGATTCACGCAGACCCCCGGCGATTCTCCAACCCGGGGGGGGGGGGGGGGGGGGGGGGGGGGTGGTGAGTCCCGCTTCTCATCTGGTTCACGAACGCACTTTAGGGAGGGAAATCGGCCTTCCTTAACCTGGTCTGGCCCACATGTGACTCAGGACCCAGAGTATGTGTTTGATTCTTGCCTGCCCTCCAACTGAGCAAGCTATTCAGTTCCAGGGCAATTAGGGTTGAGCAAAACTGCCAGCGACGTCCACATCCCATGAAAGAATAATTTTTAAAAAATGATTGTGTGTGTCGCCGTTGTTCAGGATTCCCCTTTATAATTTAATTTTTGGCTTTACAATTGGCTTCAGCTCTGTAATGCTTTAAATTATTTCCTCCTCTTTGTTTTCTGCTTAACTTCTAAAATACTTTTGAATCCTGGGCACTTGGAACGGCTCAGAATTTCCCACTGAGGTTATTCAGTTCACACCGTGAGGATATGGTGGCCCACATGTGACCCCTGACCCGCAGCAATGCGGACGACCCTTAACTGCTCTCTGAAATGGCTGAGCGAGCCACTCAATGCAAGGGCATTGACGGATGGGCGACACACGCTGAGCTGGCCAGTGACCTGGCTACTTTAGAATCCTGAAAGGTTACGCTGATTGGGTTTGATGAAATTGGAGTGGTCGGAGGCTCAGGTGGGACATATATACTGACATGGGGCTGTTGGACAGAATGGCCTATACATTCTAATTCTATATAAATATTCCAAATCATGAGTGATGGTCATCGATAAGGTTACCTTCAACATTTTTTTTGAAACGTTGACATTTTCAAAAGTAAGAATATACAACTTTGACATCTTTTTGTGACCAAATCAAATGTACCTGTTTGACCAAACCGATTTAAATAACGATGTGATTCACCATTAGGATATTAAAATGGACCTGCACTTTGTGCATGTTCTGAGTTTAGTCCCTTGTCTTTGCACCTCTGTTTCAAAATGTATTGAGTGGTGCCAATGTGGATCCCACGGAGAAACATTTTCTACTTCCTGTAAATCATTAACTATGCACAGAATGATTTGGTCTCAGAAATTTGGAGTCTTGTTGAAGTAACTTGGCGACGATACCGAATGGGGTGGCAGAGCCAGTAAAGGCGAAGGACCGAACAGAAATGCAGGAAGGTGTAAAAGGAATTGGAGAGCAGTTGGGTAAATGACAAATTAAATTCAACCCAGCAAAGTATGAGGTGATTTATTTTTGGGCGGTAAAATGGGGAGAGGCAAGAACCAGATCGGGCAGATGAGCAACAGGATCTGGGGTTACCAATAGAGAAATCACTAAATGTGACGTCGATAAGACAATAAATAATGCAAAATGCTGGGGTTGGTTTCTCGAGGAATAGAAGCAGGGAGGTCACACCAAATGTGTTTAGAACCTTGGTCAAGCGACACTTGGAGTGTCAAGTATAGTTTTGGTTTCCATATTATAAAAAGGGTGTTGGAACACTGGAGGAAACTAATGATTGCCGGCTATGTGGAAAGATTGAAAAGACGGGGGCTCACTTTTCCGGGAAAGGGTAAAGGCCTGACAAAAGTCTTTATAATTCTGAAAAGGTTTTTAGTGGTGTCGATATAGAGAGACTGCTTCACCTATGGGTGAATCTAGAACAAAGGGAAATAAACAGAAGATAGTCAGTAACAGATCAAAGAAAGCGTTTGAGAGGAATTTCTTTACGTTGAGAATGATGCAAATGTGTAACTTGCTGCTGCAAGATTGTAGCAGGGAAGTTTGATAAAATAAATAAATAATCTTTATTGTCATAAGTAGTCTTACATTAACATTGCAATGAAGTTACCGTGAAAAGCCCCTCATCGCCACATTCCGGTGCCTGTTCGGGTACACAGTGGGAGAATTCAGAATTCTCAGCTGGTACGGGAATTGAACCCACGCTACTGGACTTGTTCTGCATCACAAACCAGTTGTCTAGGCCACTGAGCTAAACCGGCTTCCTAATGTGCAGATGAGCGGAGGGTTGATGCATTGATGAGGAAAAGACAATGTAATATTAGCGAAGGTTGTAAAGAGGTAATTTGTCTAGAGTATCAACAGCAGCAGTGATCAGTTGGGCTGAATGGCTTGTTTCTGCACTGCAGATTTTGCATATACCTAAGACAATTGTTGGATAAATTAGAATAATAAGTGTTCACATGCTATCATCACATAATATGGTTTCAGGGTTAATTATCTTCACTTTCACCCAGTCTTCATTACCTTTGCTTTCCACATCAACCAGAATTTGAAGACATCGACGTGACGACCACACTGAATTGTTTTATCTCCTGTATCATAGGACACATTATACGGCTTGTCATTCTGAAACAGGTACTGTGCACACATTTTATTGCAGTTCAGGAGCAAACCCTATCAAAGATCAGAATAGTTGATAAAAGACCAAGGCAATATTTTATTTAACACAAAGCTAACATTTGCTATATGCTCCATTTTATGTCACAGTTAAATATCCTTTATGTGATATAGAGTAGACAGCTTAAGTTCTGTTTGTCTGGATATGTCCACTATTATTTATTGCCCTGAAGCTTCCTTCTGTTGTGGGGTAGGTTAGGATCTATAATTATACGCCTTTGAAGGAGGGGTGGATAAGATTGCTGCATTGCACACACTTCCTGATTTCTCGTAATCTTTTCTGTCATCATCTGGGTGTCAAAGAAACACATTTACTGAAAGTGAAAGCCCTTGGAAAGCTTCAGTATTATCCACAATTCATTAAACTCACAATAGCTGCTAATCTTGATGGACGGGCTGCTTGAAGAGGCACTGCACCTCTGTGTGACATTATCATAAATGTGAGAGCTGCAAGGGTTAATAAAATGTCTAAATCAACCACTGGAGGGAGCTAGATGTACAAGTATATAAGCAACTGATGCCTTCTGGGTGAGAGGTTGAGGAGAAAGCTAGAGAACAGACTGAAGGAAAGATAGTGTGAGTGAGAGCAGATCATAGTTAATGTAATAGTGTAGAGATTAGGAGTAGATGAATGTAGGTTATATGTCTATTATCAACTGTGTATTATCTAGGAATAAGTGTCAAATCCAAATTAGTAAAGTTAATAAACTTATAGCTTTGTTCAATTTAAAGCTATTTGTGGTCTTTGTGAACACTACGCCAACCATCCTAAAATTAGCAACACAAAGATCACTCTATCTCCTGTCACCATGGGATGGCACATGTTGATTTGGAAGTCAGAAATACCCCGGGCCACTTTCGTTCCCTCTAGGGTTGTGTTGTCTCACAATCAGGGTCTCAGCATACCAACAGTAGAAAACTTCTTGGCCTTTTGAATAAGGTCAAGTGTGTGATCAGGTAATGCCTGTTCCTGACAACTTGGGTCCCTTTTGTGGGGACCACAAATTGGATTCAAATTAAATTTGAATTGGTTTTTGGAGCAAGCAAGGAGATGGATGAGGGGTTTGTCCTGTCCACTTTACGCATTGGGTTTTGTAACTCTGATATCACTCTCCTCTTCAGTACATACAAATTCCCATCGCAAAGTCGTGTACAGTCTACAAATTCACCTTCTGAAAAGCTGACTGATCCAAAGAGGATGGTTGGAAATAAAACGATGATTATGAACATGACATTCTCATCTTATTCTGCTTTTTGAATTTACCTGTTGTTGACTAGAGTTTCAGAATGTCAGCAAACAATTCTGCTAGGCGGGGCCTGATGGATCCTGGAGGTGAGTGTCTTCACACCAACATCCAGGATACAGTGTACCAGCCTAAATGAGGAATCTCCGCAATTGGGCACTACCCACCCGACCTTCCCCACGAGGCTTGCAATTCACCCCCCCCCCCCCCCCCCCCCCCCCCCCCCCACCCCTCCAAGGCCTTTGATTCTGTCCCACCAAGAGCTCAAATCTAACACTCCTAGGCTTCAACTTGAAGCCCAGGTCTTTGATCCTTCCTCGAATGAGACACCAGACCTCCCTCTCGGGCCTACGATTTTTCCTTGCTTTCCAGCTAGACCTCCAGTTAAAATACCAGCTAAAGGGGCGTCCCACGCCCCCCCCCTCCCCCCCCCCCCCCCCCCCTCCCCGCCCAGCCGCATTCCAGCCTCAAGCCTCCAATTTCCTCACACCTCCAGGCCTCTGGTCCATCCGCCATGACCCTGGTATTGGCAGCCCGCATTGGTTTGCAACCTCCCCCACAGTCATTATCCCTTTTGAGTTCAAACGCTAACCCCTCTCCCACAGCCCCGTCACGACACCCTGGGTTTGCGCACAGTCAATTCCAGCCCCACTTGACCAGGAGTCGCAACGCAGGTGAAATGAGATTTTACTTAAAATACCCAAGGTCCTTGGTTGATCTCAATAAACTGCAGTCACCTGGTTTGTAACATTACCACAATTAATATTTTATTATGTATAATAAAATGGACAGAAAAATATAACTGACTATCTAATAGCACTTTCCCAAACTTCCCTTTCTAACTTGCCCCACTCTATTCACACACACACACACACACACACACACACACAACACAGAGGGGAAATGGTGGTGGAAAGGAAAAAGAAATAAAAGATCTTTGAAATGCTGGAATGACTTCTCCGGGGGGTCGGAGAATCGCCCGGGGCCAGCGTCAATCCCGCCCCCGCCGTGTCCCGAATTCTCCCCCCCCCCCGAGATTCGGCGGGGATGGGAATCGCGCCGCGCCAGTCAGCGGGCCCCCCGCGGCGATTCTCTGGCCCGCGATGGGCCGAAGTCCCGCCGCTGACAGGCCTCTCCCGCCGGCGTGGATTAAACCACCTACCTGACCGTCGGGATTGGCGGCACGGGTGGGCTCCGGGGTCCTGGGCGGGGCGCGGGGCGATCTGACCCCGGGGGGTTCCCCCACGGTGGCCTGGCCCACGATCGGGGCCCCCGATAGGCGGGCGGGCCTGTGCCGTGGGGGCACTCTTTTTCTTCCACCTCCCCCATGGTCTTCACCATGGCAGAGGCAGAAGAGACCCCCTGCCCTGCGCATGCGTCGGTATGACGCCAGCGGCCGCTGATGCTCCGGCGCATGCGTGGACTTACGCCGGCCGGCCAAGTCCTTTCGGCCCCAGCTGGCGTGGCGCCAAAGGCCGTTCATGCCAGCCGACGCAGTGGGAACCACTCCGGCGTGGGCCTAGCCCCTCAATGTGAGGGCTTGGCCCCTAAAGGTGCGGAGAATTCCGCACCTTTGGGGCGGCCCGACGCCGGAGTGGTTCACGCCACTCCAACAGGCCGGGACCCCCCTCCCCGCCTGGTAGGGGAGAACGGCCAATGTCTTTTTTAAGTTCAGGCTTTCGTTTTGGTACTTCTTCCTTCTAGGCTAGAGGTGGGTTTCTCTGGCAAGGTTGTCCACTTTCCCTGCAGACTTAGCATCATTTCAGATTCACAACAAAGGGTGTGCCAGGCACTCACTGCTTTCAGAACAACAGAGCAGTTCTTTCACTTCAGCAAGCACGGGAGAGAGAGAGAGAGAGTTCCTTTCACTTCCAAGGTTTAAACACTTCTGCCAAGTTCTCTCAGAAAGGATCACACAGGAACCAATCACTGACCATTGTCAGGCAGAACACTATCCCTGGCCAACCCACCGGTTGCCAGTTAACCAATCGAGCTGACTCCCTCCTAACCTGGTTCCTGAGATCCACTCAGTGTCGAAGAGTCTGGCTTCTCCTTTCTCAAACACAAAACCTTGGGAACCCAGTGATCTGGCAAGCAGACTGTTTCAACGGAACCTTCTGCTTAAAGGCCCATGGACCAAAAATATTAAAATAAAATAAAAGAAATGCGAACAAAGGAAATAAACAGAAAGGACTCTGACCCCCCCCAGACATTTCAGAGATCAGCTCATTGCCAAACACTGCACCCAGGCCAATACACCCGCTACTGCCACGGATTTACCTCACCATGAGACTATCACTGACTGGTTCCCTGGAATGCATCCTGTCCATCAGGCTTGTATCTGGGCAGAGAGCCGATCAATGACATCTTGCACACATGATGTGCCTGTGATGGACTCCTGAGTTCTTGATAACTTTCTCATCCCTCCTCCCACTCCTGGCAGCTCAGGTGCACAAAAGTCTAGGCCTAAATATTTTTTCTACTCCCACCCTCGCATCCCACCCCCCACCACAACCACTCTTGTTGATTTTAGTAACAACATCCCCCCCCCCCCCCCGCCCACCCCAAGTCCCCATTGTAATGCGCGGTTTCAAACAAAGCCAACAAACTCCCAGGAGCCTGATGTTCTTCACTGGCCTCTCTATGGTAACGCCTTGTGACCAATCAGAGTTGACTTGCCAACCAATCAGCACCATTTGGTCCTGTGGAATAAATTGCTGTGGCGGTTTGAAATTTGGCATTCTTGCATTTGTCCTGCTTATCAGCAAGGTTCAAGTTCTGTGCGGCCAAGTGACTATTTAAATACCTTTTCATGGATGAGAATTGCAGAACACTGCAGGGGAACACCCATCATCTTGTGCGGATTCCAAGTTACAGAGTTGGCCCTAGAACACAGAACAGTCTTACAACAGCAGGAAAAATAAAACTGTCGCACATATATTTTATATTCATAATGATTTTTCATGGGCGCTGCAAAATGAGCAGAACTTTACCTTTCAACACCACTTAACTTATGACGATGCTTCTGTGACATTAATAAGCCACCACCCCAAGCTGCCTGTTCAAAAAAATAACAAAGAATAATTGAATATGAAAAGACAACGTGTTTCTCACGTAAAGCAATAGGGACATTGTTCTCCCTGAAGCTGTTATGGATTTTAAGCTCATACTTAGAAAGCTAGGTCAGTGTACAAATAATGCAAAGAGCCCAGGCTAACATTCTGAGGACATTTCATAGAATTTACAGTGCAGAAGGAGGTCATTCGCCCCATCGAGTCTGCACCGGCCCTTGGAAAGAGCACCCTACCCAAGGTCAACACCTCCACCCTATCCCAATAACCCAGTAACCCCACCCAACACTAAGGGCAATTTTGAACACTAAGGGCAATTTAGCATGGCCAATCCACCCAACCCGCACATCTTTGGACTGTGGGAGGAAACCGGAGCACCCGGAGGAAACCCACGCAGACACGGGGAGGATGTGCAGACTCCGCACAGACAGTGACCCAAGCCGGGAATCGAACCTGGGACCCTGGAGCTGTGATGGAATTGTGCTATCCACAATGCTACCGTGCTGCCCATGACATGGCAGCTGGTGGAATTTAAAGTCAATTCATGGGGCAGCCCGGTGGTTAGCACTACTGCCTCACAGTGCCAGGGACCCGGGTTCAATTACAACCTCGGGTGACTGACTGTGTGGAGTTTGCACTTTCTCCACGTGTCTGCGGGGGTTTCTGCCGGTGGGGGAGTGGGTCGAGGTAGGGTGCTCTTTCATAGAACCAGTGCAGACATGATGGGCCGAATGGCCTCCTTCTGCACTGTGGGGATTGCATGAACTCTATGGAATTTGGAATTGAAATCTCTCAGTGATGGTAAACCTGAAACTATCACTGATAGTTCACAAGGAATAAAGAACTGTCGTTATGATCTGAGATCGGAAACGACCGTTCTGATTTCCTTGGAGAGAAGAAGGCTGAGAAGTTGGGAGGAGAGACTTGACAGAAATATTCGGGATCCTGAGGGTAAATAGCGAGAAGCTGTTCCCCTTCCAGAGTATATCAAGAACGAGAGGGCACAGAAAATAATGGGCACAAGTGACGTGAGGAAAAATATTTCCATTCGGAGGGTGGTTGGAGTCTGAGAACGAACTTCCTGAGAGGGTGATGGAGGCAGGTTTGATCGAGGTGTTGAAAAGGGAATTGGATTGTTATCCGAAAAGAGGGAATGTGCAAGGTTACGGGGATAAGGCAGGGGAGGGGGGAAAGGTAGAATACTCTTTCAGCGAGTTAGTGTAGGCTGGATGGGCCAAATGGCCTCTTTCTGCCCTGTAAAGATGCTGTGAAAACCCATCAAGATCATTGGCACTTTAGGGAAGGAAATCTGCTGTCCTTACCCAGCTTGGTACACTTGTGATCCCAGATCCACAAGTAATATGGTTGGCTCTTCACTGCCTGCAGAACTAGCCTGGCATGCCCCTTCGTTCCAGGACAATAGGATATGGGCAAGAAAATGCTGGCGTTGCCAGCGATGCCTATATCCCCTGGAAGAATATTTAAAAAAGCTAAAAAAAAATTACACACAGCGTTTTCACTTTTGAAAGTATCACCTGAAAAGAACTTTAGCCGGGCTCCCAAAGGGAGTCACACATTGTAGCAAAGGGTCCTGAAGCAAAAGCAGTCACTTATTACAGCACACCTATTTGAGTCTTTAGTCAAAGGTCATAAACGTTGGCACCCCCTTACCTCTGCAACAGAGGTTTGTGGAGCCGGAGTCCGGTTCAGACACTATTTTAACCCCTGGGCTGGTGATTGGCGAGGTCGAGTGGAAACCCTGCCGCAGGAAGATTTCCACCTTTCACAGCCTCAGAATTTACAGCCGATGAAACAACGCAGTCAATGTCGTTGCAACGTAGAAAACGTGGCGAGCAATCAGGACACAGCAAGCTCCCACAAACAGCAATGTGATGATGATCTGTTTTTACTGATATTGATTGAGGGATAACTATTGGTCCGGACAGCAGGAATACACCCCCCCCTCCCCCACCCCACCCCCGCCACCTCCCTCCCCACCTGCCTTCTTTCACAACCGTTTCTTGGGGCCTTTCATACTTACCCATGAGGCCTTGGTTCAACATCCCATCCTGGAAGTAAAACATTGTTTTGTATGGATCTTGCCGACGGGAGGGTCCAGTTTAGTTTGTGCAGAATCCTACCACCTCTCCAGGGAATGTAGCAAAAAACATCACCTGGAATGACCTCTCCTGACCTTGCTTGGCTTTTCCTGAGGTACTAGCTTCCGCTGTCTGTCCGCTGTCTTACGTTCAAATCAATTTGCTGTCGGCTTCTAATTATTATCCTGCGACGCTTCATATTTTAAATGCAAAAGAACCCCAGCCTATTGATTCAGTGGATAACTGTGTCACAAATTGTGATACTAACCCAGGCAGCTCAGGAAGATCCCAGCTTCATCCAGGGGCAGTGTGGATTTAATAGAGGAATGGCAATTTGATTGCCGCAATTGGAGCAGTCTGATAATGCAGAATAAATTGCTTGAGGTTCCCTTTTCTGGTCGCAATCAATAACGTTTGTTGAAAAGTGCAAGAGGATGGAACTGGGTTCCAATGAGCCAATCTTGATTGCCAATAGTTGCCGTCTCTTGCGGACGTAACCATTAACGTGCATGCTCGCGCACACGGCTGCAATCACAGTCGGTGTTACAACTGGATGGGAAGATCTCAGAATAGAATCCATAGAATCTCTACAGTGCAGAAGGAGGCCACTCGGCCCATCGAGCCTGCACCGACCCTCTGAAAGAGCACCCTATCTATGCCCACTCCTCCGCCCTATCCACGTAACCCTATCTAATCTGCATATCTTTGGACTGTGGGAGGAAACTGGTGCACCTGGAGGAATCCCACGCAAAGTGCTTTTTGCTCTGAATCAGAGGAATTGAAACCATTTATCTCCTTTGGATGTGGTGAGGAGCTGTCAATCATAGCAAGTGTTTATACTCATTGTGGCCAGCATCAAAGCAGGGTACTTGAGATGCATTCATGTGTGAAGGGAAAGATAGATAAACAATCCACTAGGCACCTGTCTCCAGAGTAATAAAACTGTCCATCGCTGATGAATGAAATGTATTGCTCTGTGAAATTGAAAGGGAGTTTTGCACTTCAAAGGCTGAGAAGGGATTTGAGGCCATTTGAAATGTACTTGACATTTGAGGAAGTCTCCGGCACTGCTGCTTTAAACACCTTTGTCTGAGGCAGCTGATATTAGGGAAAGGTAAGTGAAAATGCAGTGATTTTTCCCTGTACTCCCTGGATTGTTATTCAGTTCACAGGCAGGGGTGACTGATGGGCGTGTGTGATGGTGTCTGTGATGGAGGTGACTGACGGAGTGACGGATGGGGGTGACTGATGGGCATATATGATGGTGTCGCTGATGGGGGTGACTAATGGAGGGTCTGATAGGAGTGACTGCTGGGTAGGTTAGTGGGGCGGTAGGTTCATGATAATGGTTCATTATCATATGGACGTCCTGTGGTGGGGGGTGACCCGTTAATCCCGTGCACCTCCTTGTCAGCGGGGGTGGGGGGCAGGATTAGCATTGTGGGCAGGAGGGGGCCCTCCACTGGACTTTTGGATCGGGCCGCCCGCTCAAAATGGAAACCCAGTGAGCTCTCCACCATGCATGGATTTCCATGGTAAAGGAGAGAGTTACACCTGGGCCCTGCTCCCAGCACCAGCGGAGACCGGTCCCGATTCTCCGCAGCTGGGAGCACTTAGGCTCTAGAGTGGAGAATCCCAGTCTAGGTTTCCAGCACCTGTTTTCTTAACCATTACTATATAGTATGGCTTTTCTTCTAGCAAGGCTGAGAGATATGTTCCCTCTTCAGCCTTCTGAAACCAACTGCTTTGAGCAGATCTGAGAGAATTGCCTTCTCTCTCACTGTCTATCTCCAACTGCAATAAAATTGGCTAAACTAAAACTTAAAATCTTCTTTCCTTACAAGGCCCCAACTGCTAAGCAATCACTGCTGGTTTATTCGAAAGGGAAAATGCTGGGAAATCTCAGCAAGTCTGGCAGCGTCTGTGGGGAGAGACAAAGCTTTGGCAAAGAGTCATCGGACTCGAAACGTTAGCTCTTTTCTCTTCCCACAGATGCTGCCAGACTTGCTGAGATTTTCCAGCATTTTCCCTTTCATTTCAGATTCCAGCATCCGCAGTAATTTGCTTTTCTACTGCTGGTTTATTTACTCTTCATGCCTTACCCCCTCTCTAAGCACAATAGAATCACTGTTGGAATTGAAACCAACCCTCACACATACTGTTGTCCAGCATGAATCTAATTATAGGTTTTACCCTTCCATACACAGAAACATTAAATTAAACCCACTTAAAATTATACCTGATTTCTAATGTTTAACAATACAAATATAAATATACTTTTGTTTTCCTAACAACACATACTTTCATACACACACAGACAGACATACAAACACACGTAACATATAAACACACAAAGCCACACACACACACACACATACAGAAACACACACACCACACACTCACATACACTCACACAAAAAAACACACACACTTACACACACCGCACACTCATATACACACTCAGACACACAGCAACACACACACACGTGCCAGCTGTGGTTCACAGACAAACACACACACATACACACAAACACAGACATATACTCACAAATATACATACACGAAGAGACACACACATACACACACACAGAAACACACACACACACACTCATATAGACACACAAAGGGACACAGACACACATGGCAGCTGTGGCTCACTGTGTTGCACTCGCTCCGCGGTTGTGAGATCAAGTCTCATACCATGGCTCGCTAATGTTACAACACCGTACTACAGGGGTGCTGCACGGCTGGAGTGCTTTCTTTTGAATGAGATGCTAAACTGAGACCCTGCCTGCCTTGTAAGCTGGATACAGAAGATTACATGGCATCATTTCACTGGAATCCAATAGATATCCCTCAATCAACTTCAAACATAATCTGTTTATTATCACACTGCTAGTTACGGGCGCTTGCTGTGAGCGGACTGAGTGCTGTGTTTCCTACAACAGTAACTGGGCCAAGTGATTTAACTGCTGCTCCTATTTCGCATGTTCCTGCTTACTCTTCAGTGGCTGTAAAACACTTTGTGACCAGCTGTGGTTGAGAAAGGCGCTATACAAAAGCAGGTCTTTCTGTCTATTCGGGGGAAATGGCTGCCGGCGGGGAATGCGGTCAAGCCGTGTGGAGCATCCGCTGTGAGTCATTGCTTTCTGTTTGCATTCCAATGGAAGAACCCTTCTGCGGTCTCCTCTCCACATTCACAACAAATTAACTATTCAGTTAAATCTTTGAACGTGGGTGTGGTTAATCCGACTGTATTTGAAAGATCCTTACGTCAACATGCATCCAGAGGTTGTGCTTTTCACAAATGTCTGCGATATCATTGAAAGGATCAAAGGCTCCAAACACGGTGGTTCCAGCTGTAGCATTGACATACAAAGGAACAAAACCCTGGAAAGAAAACCTATTATTAGCTCCGTGCTTTATGTACAAGTTACAGAGAACTTTTTGTGAAATAGCTGAAAGAAGTTTTTTGTTGTGAATTTTTGATCGGATTTTCATTTTACGCTCATTTCTAATTGTTGCGTGTATCATTATTAAAGTAACTAGACGGATTTGTTGTTCCCAAAAATTGGTACAAGTCCCAATTTCGGTGACCAAATATCCTGGGCCTCAAGGGTCAGCTGAAAAACACATCCAACACTAAAACAGGCACTTTCCCCATGTAAATGAAGGGCCCAACACTTGTTTTAGGGCCTCCCCGCCCCACCTCCCCCCTCCAGAAATTGGATATCCCGGAGAGAGTAGATAACTGTCCAGAGCCGCAGCCGCCATCAAAATGGCAAAGTTGCTTTTTTTTAACCTTTTAGAAAACATTGCGATGTAGCCAACAGCGCTCACTCAATTTCACCATATCCTGATTGCATGCTCACGACCCCCCTTCCCCCCACCTCCCCCGCCCTAGCGCTCCAGACACCCTCCTGGGCCTTAACTTTTGGACTGTTGGTGCTGAGACCAATGATCCGAAACTCTTTCACTCAAATGGGTGAGTCGCCCCTGAAAAAAGTACAGCTCAGGCGATTTGCTTGTTCCATGGAGGCCCGAGGCTTAGCTGCAGGCAGGAACCAGGCCTCCAGGTTTGCAAATTTGCTCCGCATGACCACGTCAAGCCACCTCTCCCTCTCTCTCCACCCCCCCCCCCCCCACCCCCCCCACCCCCCGGCACCCATCCCGCCAACCCCCAAAATTAAATTTTGTTACCTCCACATGCTTTCAGTAAAAGGAACTAAAACTGCAAACCCTAATTAAGTGGAATACATTTGTCAGAAAATGGTCGGTCGGCCTGGTGCAAAGGTTAAGTTGGAATCTCCTGACTTGCAGCCGAACCGAAGTAAGGCGATACCCGAGGTGTTTGCTGACTAAGGATAATGCAATACCAATAAATCCCTGCCTCACCCGATGCAAAAATATAACCAAACATGATAAACACATCGAAAAATGGCCATAGTTGTGCTTTGCGTTAAGTCTCTAATTCTTGCATGTCCAGAAAGAAAATTTCTATTTTCTTAAAGTTTGTGTTGTAAAAAAAACGTAGGAAAAGTCAATTAATTTTGCTCCAAGTGCACTGAGATGTAACGGTTCTCATTTTTCTAGAATCCTGAAGGGACTACAATGCCCGACATTGCTCAATGAAATGGGACTTTTAAGGCAAAGGGCAGTGAGATCGTTTGGTGCGACTTATAATCTCCGGTGTCCAGCGAAGTGGGAGGTGGCCTCATTGAGAAGCATAGGATTCTCCGAGGGCTTGGCAGGGTTAATGCCGAGTCGAACCCCTGGCTGACAAATCTGGAACACGAGCACATAATCTTTGCATAAGGGGTCGGCCATTTAGAACTGAGATGAGGAGAAAGTTTCTCAGACCATAGTTTGGCCAAAGGTGTAGGTTTTACGCGTCAGGGGCGGGGGGGGGGGGGGGGGGGGGAGAGAAGAGGCATAGTGAGATGAAGAGATTCATGAGGAAATTCCAAAGCTGGCGGCCTTGTCAACTGAAAGCACGGCTGCCAATGGTGGAGTGGTTAAAACTGCGGATGTTCTGTAGACCAGAATTCAACAAGCGCACATTTCTTGGGAGAATTGTGGGGCTTAGCAGAGGTGACAGAGAGGGCATGAGGCCATGAGGCGATTTGGAAACAAGGGTGACAATTCCCATCCTAGCCACCGTCTCAAAAAAGAGACAGGTCCATAATCTCATTGCATGTTTTTGGGACCTTGATGTGTATGGAACCACCATCCTGTTAACACTTCAAAATAGTTCATTGTATTTGAATTACTTTGATGTCATTCTAAGAATGCAGGTAAACAGCTGTATAAAGTATAAATACAATGTTTTCTTTGTATGTTATTGTGAGTAGTCTGCCTTTGTCACTGCCTGCCTTTAATTCATCTGTTGATGTAAACAACACGAACATTGGTAAATTTTCAGTAACCATGCTGCATTCCTGGCAACTGCTGTTTGATAAAGTCACAATTCAAAGACTTAGTAGTCATTCCGTCACCAGAAAAATAATGAGCTTCTGTGTTGCACTGCACCTGTGTGAATTGTAAAATTGTCAAAATGTCAACAATTTTCTCAACCAAGAATAATAGAAAGTAAAAGAATTATTCAGACAGTGAAACTGCGTGGGAAATGTCTTTTCTAATTTTTTCTGGGTGTTGTATTATTGCAGCCTCTGAGTAGACCTTACAGATACTTATCGGTTGCACGGAACGATCAGACTGTCCTTTGCCAAAAGTCTGCACTGCACCTTTGCTGCTATTATCCTGCTTTGTATGCTATTTACTGTAATATCTCACATGCCATCAAATGCGTTCTCATGTCATTGCTGAAGACAGCACGGTAGCATTATGGATAGCACAATTGCTTCATAGCTCCAGGGTCTCAGGTTCGATTCCGGCTTGGGTCACTGTCTGAGCGGAGTCTGCACATCCTCCCTGTGTGTGCGTGGGTTTCCTCCGGGTGCTCCGGTTTCCTCCCACAGTCCAAAAATGTGCAGGTTAGGTGGATTGGCCAGGCTAAATTGCCCTTAGTGTCCAAAATTGCCCTTCGTGTTGGGTGGGGTTACTGGGTTATGGGATAGGGTGGAGGTGTTGACCTTGGGTAGGGTGCTCTTTCCAAGAGCCAGTGCAGACTCGATGGGCCGAATGGCCTCCTTCTGCACTGTAAATTCTATAATTCTATGACAGGGAGCATCTAGAAGGACAAGGCATTATGGTAAATAAACAAGTTGGTTTGTTTTACATAAAATACAGACGCTGATAGAATACATTTTTCACAACAATGGCCAATAATTTCCCATTACTTCTTGCTCTATTTCTTTGTTTCTGCAAAGAGAAAAGATGTGGAGCTGCCCACACTCTGGATTCTAGTAAAACACAATGAGAGGTTTATTAAGGGTGTTGCTCAATACAATCAACATGGTGATCTTCTCAAAGACCACACAAACACTGAAGATGTCACCACACATCACAGTGGCGCAGAACCACAAAGAATGTATTCCCAGATACACATCACCCCTCCCTCTTTACTTCATTGGTACAACGACAACAATTAACATATATACACAATCAGTTTCCTGATAACTTATTCTGGTAACTGTCGCGATAGGCTTTGAAACGTTCTCAGAAACAGAATCTGTACTCGTCACTGTCTTTGGTCTCTGTTCAAATGTATAGCTCTCCAGATGCTCTAAAGGTAAAGACACCTTGAGAAGTTTCTCACTATGTGCAGCAAGTAAGAAATGAGCATGTCATCACCAAACTCTGTTATCGTCCCTCTGAAGGGTGTATGATATTGGACCTGTCTTTGCTAGGATCACAGATGGCACCCATTTCTTGTTGGTGGTGTACTTCCTAAGTCACCCCCTGGGCGGGATTCTCCCGCAACTGGCCGGATGGCCCGACGCCGGCGCCAAGAGCAGCACGAACCACTCCGGTGTCGGGCTGCCCGGAAGTTGCGGAATCCTCCGCACATCCGGAGGCTAGGCCGGTGCTGTAGGGGTTAGCGCCGTGTCAACCGACGCTGAAGGGCCGGCGTGGGCCGGCGTGAGTTGGCGCATGCGCAGAACCGCTGGCGTGTTTCCTGCTCATGCGCAGGGGGTTTCTTCACCGTGGCGGCCATGGCGGAGCCCTACAGAGGCCGGCGCGAAGGGAAAGAGTGCCCCCACGGCATAGGCCCACCCACAGATCGGTGGGCCCCGATTGCGGGCCAGGCCACTGTCCGGATCCTCCCCCCCCCCCCCCGAGGACTCCGGTAGATGGACTACCAGCCAGGTCCCGCCATGATGGACCATGTCCATTTCACGCTGGCGGGACTGGCCTAAATCGGGCGGCTGCTCAGCCCATTAGGGACCGGAGAATTGCCGGGGGGGTACGCTGCCAACGGCCCTCGACTGCCGCGCCGTGAACCCCACCCAAAAACCAGCGCCGGAGAATTTGCCAGCCGGCGTCGAAGTGGCGGGGCGGGATTCACTCATTGAAAAAGAGCAGGCGCAGATGTTATTTCAAAAGGAAGTGTTCCTAACAAAACAAATCTTTGTGCTTCACGATGGTGAGTAGTGACTATGATTTGGCATCCACATTCATCTACAGATCTGCTGTTGAAAGATCAATTTGACTGAATTTCTGTCCTCCACAAAGTCCAGCAAAAAAATTTCAATCAGCAGCAGTGGATAATGATTTACGCACAAAACTGGGTTACTAGTAGTTTTAAAATCTCCATAAATTCTCACTGGGCTATCCTGTTTTAATACAGGAATGACTGGCGTCGCCCAATCACTTGTAGCAACAGATTCAATGACTTCTGTACTGACTAATATTTCCAGTATTTCTTTAACTTTAGGCTTTATGGCACATGTCACAGCCCCAGCTTTGAGACATTGGGGGCGAGATTCTCCGGACTCACGACGGGTCGGAGAATAGCGGGCGTCGGAAATTTTTACGGCGACGCTGTTCCGACGCCCTCCCGCTATTCTCCGAACCCCGCAAATTGTCGGAGTCGCGTTTCCCGACAAACGCCTCCTTCCCGCCCCTGACACGACCAGAATCGCCACTGTGAGCCCCCCCGCTATTCACCGGCCCGGATGGGCCGAAGTCCCGACGTCATGGCGCCCTGTTTGGACGTCGTGAAACACACCTGCTTTTTAAATTCGTCAACCAGTCGGCCTGGCTGACGACTGCTTGGAGGAGGTCAGGGCACCACTCTGCGCACCGCTCAGCGCACCGCTCAGCGCACCGCTCGAGTCTGGCCACAACGGGGAAGGCATCCCTGGGAACGGGAGGGGGTCCAGAACGGGGGCGGTGGGGGGGACGGAGGGGGCAGTGGGGGAGACGGAGGGGGCAGTGGGGGAGACGGAGGGGGCAGTGGGGGAGACGGAGGATGCAGTGGGGGAGATGGAGGGGGCAGTGGGGGAGACGGAGGAGGCAGTGGGGGAGACGGAGGGGGCAGTGGGGGAGACGGGGGAGGCAGTGGGGGGCGACGGAGGGGGGGGGGGTTTAGGTAGAGAGTGAGCCGTCCAACCCCGTAACAAAATGTCTGCCACCATGCCATGGTGTGCAGGTGACGAGGACACGGCCGCTGGTTCCCCTGTGGCTTCCGGCCACAGGCCACTGACGCACCCGTGAGGAGGACATAGTTTACTGGCCGTTGGATGCAGGAAGTGACCAGGGGTTAGGCTGACCGCGTGTCAGCAGCGCGACCAGGCCACCGGGACACACAGGTATCCCGTGGCAGGAGGCTGCCGAGGTGTCGACTAACGTCCGTCTAACATGTCCCGTTTCTCCGCCCCCCACCACCCTTCTGTAGGTTAGCACGATGCATGGGAACAGAACGGCTATGTTCTGCGCAGTGGTTGGGGCCGCTCTACTGGATTTGGAGATGCAGCAGCATCCACACCCACAACCCGCAGTGGCTGCAGGGCCAGCTGCAGCAGCAGAGGGAAGGGCCGAGGAGTTGCCAGTCGTCGAGCAGCATGGGGGGGGGGAGGAGGAGGAGGAGGAGGAAGAGGAAGAGGAGAGAGTGAGGGTGCAGCCACGGCGTCAGAGGCGACGACCAAAGCCGAGGGTGTACCGTGTCCGGGTCTCTTTCCTAACAATGCCGGACATCACCTGCAGGAGAAGACTCCGGCTGAGTAGGCAGACGGTGATACATATCTGCGAACTCCTGTCGCACCTCGCCCCACGTGGAACGGGGGGAGGACACGCGATCCCGGTAGCCATCAAGGTGACGGTCGCTCTGAACTTCTATGCTACCGGCTCCTTCCAGTCTCCGAGCGGGGACGTCTCTGGGATCTCCCAGTCATCGGTGCACAGGTGCATCCGGGATGTGACCGACGCCCTCTATGCCATCGCCGATCGCTACATCACCTTTCCCGAGGACCGAGCAAGTCAAGACTCACGAGCCCGTGGATTTGCCAGTGTGGCCGGGATACCGAGGGTTCAGGGGTCAATCGACTGTGTTCACGTCCCCATGCGCCCGCCTGCTGTGGACAGGGACGTGTTCACAAACAGGAGGGGGACATACTCCATTAATGTCCAGGTGGTATGCGACCCCCACATGAGGTTCATGAACGTCTGTGCAAGGTTCCCAGGGAGTGTGCATGACTCCTACATACTAGCGCAGTCGTTCATCCCTGCGATGTTTGAGGGACGTCCCCCCCGGCTGAGGGGCTGGTTGCTAGGTGACAGGGGTTATCCGCTGAGGTCTTGGCTGATGACGCCGATACGGAGGCCTCAGACCAATGCGGAAACACGATACAACGAGGCCCATGCAGCAACCAGGGGTGTGGTGGAGCGCTGCCTTGGCCTCCTGAAGATGAGATTCAGGTGCCTGGACCGCTCCGGAGGGGCCCTGCAGTACCAGGCCGACAGGGTCGCTCGCATTGTAGTGGTCTGCTGTGCGCTGCACAACATCGCGATGCAGAGGGGAGATGACCTGTTGCAGGAGGCGGAGGGAGAAGCTAGTGGCAGTGGTGCCAGCACAGAGGAGGAGGAGGAGGAGGAGGAGGAGGAGGAGGAGGAGGAGGAGGACGCTGGCGGAGTGGCGGGCGCAGCACGCAGACACGACCCAGGTGCTGGTGATGTCCAGGAGGCGGCACGACGGACCCGGCAAGGACGGCGGGCACGCGATGCCATGGTGGCAGCACGGTTCACGCATCGCATGTGACGTCCCCGATGAACACCAAACCACCACCTGCATCGCTAGTCATGCAGAGGGTCACCACACAACTGCCACCACCAAACCCCCCCACCCCCTCAGTGTACACTGCTCCACTTCGACATGACGCTTATCACTGGGTCCAGACGGAATGGCACAACATTGATGGCTGTGTCAGCGGGTGTGATCAGTGCCATGTGGAATGATGACAGCCCGCTCTGCGAAGAGCTGTGAGCTCAGATTCGTTAGAGAGAGTCTGACCCATGGCAATAGCTGAACCATCCACCTTGGTGGCCGCTGAGTTCGTCACTGACACTCCATCACGTGCCCGCGTGGGCTAGCTGTGGGAGGGGGGTAGGGGCAGGGACTGCACACCCGGCACCGAGGTTTCACCACCCGCCACCCCCAGCGACACTCGGTCACCATCACGATTCCTGTGGCTGTGGAACAATCACACGGTATTACAAGTAAGGTGGAACAGTGTGTTTAATATTAACAATTATTTACAGGTGCCCTACCCCTACAACTAAACTGGGCCCTTCACCCGTGCCAACTTACTCAGTGTCTATCTTAGTTGCCTTACGGGCCCTACCACTACGTCTAAGTGAATCCCCAGATGATACAGCAGGAGTGGAGGAGGATTGCTGCGAATCGCCCCCCTCGACTCGTTTCTCCTTGGCCAAGCGTTTCCTGGGGCGACCCGGCCTTGATGGGCCAGGCTGCTCTGCGGGCGTCTCGGGTGACATTATGCCACCCTGCTCTGCCTGCTGCCCACCCGATGCACCAGGGATGGGACGGGGGGAGGCCGAGAATTCCGGGACGTCCCGTGATGGAGTTAATGGGACGGGCCCCGAAACCTCCTCCTCCCTCGGGGAGCCCGGTGGCCCCCGGGCCTCACTTTGGGACAGAGGTGCGAGCGGGGAGGTTCCCCGTCGCACCACCGACACCTGGCGCTGCCAGTCCTGGAGGCCTGCAACGGTATCCACCAGGATCCGAAGGTTTGCAGAGACGGAGTCCAGGGAGTTAGACATTCCCGCCAGGGACTGTGCGATCTCAACCTGATTGTGCACGACGCCATCCAGCACATGTGTCAGGCGGTTGATGCTCTCGGCGACTGACTGCTGCGACTGGCCAATGACCTGCTGAGACTCGGCCATGGCCCGCAGGGCGCCGGCAATGTCGGTTTGGCTCTGGCACATTGCTGCCTGTGAGAGGGCAACCCTGTCCAGGGCCGAGGATGACGCGTGCACATTAATCCCAACGTCTTGCATAACCTGACCCATTGCCTCCACCGCGGATGCCACCCGTGCGGTGTCGGACTGGGTCTCTGCCATGAGCGGCACCACTCCCTGCTCTTGGACGCGGATCGACTCCTCTAACAGCGTCTGCAGAGTCTGGAAGGAAGCCCTCATCCCGTCATTGTTTCCCTGGGTTTCCTGAGGCATCGGCTGTGCGGGTGGGTTGAGAAACTCCAGGAACTCCGAAAACGTCTGGGAGCCAGCTGCATCCTGGGCCTGGTCTGGCCTCCGCGAGTCCGGGCCCTCTGTTGCTCCGACCTCCACCTGCTGTACCTGCTCAGCTGTGATGTGCCAACCAGACTGTGCCCCAGGAGACTCATCACTAAATAGGCCCGCCGGGGTGTGTGTCTCTGGGATGATGGAAGTGGTGGGAGAAAGCAGTGCCGCAAGCCCGACGCTCTCAATGGTTAGGTCCTCGTCCAGGGTGTGGGGCCGCTCAGCGACAGGAGGGTTGTCCCTGGCCATTTCTGGTGGTGGTGGTGGACCTCGAACCCTCTGTGCGTCCTGGTCCGCAGATTGGGTTGGGGCAGATAGGGCTGCCCGCTGATCGGGCACCCTCTGTTGTGAGGCCCCGGCTGAGGTGGCGGCAGATTCGTGTCTCCGTCTGCAGCCAGACGGCCCTGGTCGTTCGGCATCACGTCCTAGGGAAGAGAATGAGACGGGTTATTTCGATTTGCTCGGCAGGCCGCTGGACGGTCCCAGTGGGCAGGGTGTGTGAAGGGACAGAGGATGGGGAGGTGTCCCAGTGGGCAGGGTGTGTGAAGGGACAGAGGATGGGGGGGGGGAGGGTGTTTGTCAGGGAGGGTTGTCTCACTTGCTGCAGTTCCGCCAACCTCGCATTGCGCGATATCGCGGGTGGCAGACCCCCCAACAAGGTCCAGTGCCCTCTGTTCAAAGGTGCTGAGGGGGTGCATGTTGGGCGAACCCCCTCCAGTCTTGTGCCGCTCACGGTGGTTATGACCGGCCTTGGCCTGTTGGGGGAGGAAACATAGGTAGATCATTACAAAACGGTAGGTCTCAGAAGTCCGTTCTGATACTGGCACAGTTTGGGGGGGGGGCAAGTTGTCATCAGATGATTGCATCTCTCCTCGGGGCCAGAGCGCTGGGTCTGTGACAACTTTGTGAACCACCCTCAAATAACTCTGCCCCAATCCCTCTCCCCCCCCCCCCGGGCAGTTAAGGGGGAGGGATGGTTGTGACTAGGGGGCACCCTCATGGCACTTACCCTGGCAGACCTGGTGAGGTCATGTAGCTTCTTTCGGCACTGCTCTGCTGAGCGAGGGGTCTGCCCCACAGCACTGACGGCAGCAGCCACGTCACGCCAGGCCTGGCGTACCGTGCTGGCAGGTTGGCGATGCCCTCTCCGCGGGCGGATGATGCCCCTCCTCTGCTCCACGGCATCGAGCAGCGCCTCGACGTCTGCATCAATAAAGCGAGGTGCAGCTCGCCTAGGCTCCGACATCCTGCCCGACAGATTCTGTGGTCGCCCGCGCCTTTTTACGGCGTCGGGCGGCGTCACATGGGCGGGTTCGTGTCGTCGTCGCGTTCCGTCGTCATCACGCACGTAATTGACGCGGCCGCGCTGCTAGCCCATTTCCAGGAAGTGAATCGGTCGGGAAATGAAGCCTTCGCGACCGTCGTAAAACGGTCCCGATTTTTACGACCGTTTGCCGACTTTCCGCGGGTGCGGAGAATTTCGCCCTGGGTGTGTTGCCTGGCTTGATTTTTAGGTGTACTTCAACTCCAGTCACAGAGCCTAGTGAACCTTCAAACTCCTCCTTGTACTTCTTCAGAGGTTGATGCAAGTTGCTCTTTGAATCCACAAATTGATTTACTGATTCTCGGTTCAGCCTAATCTTCAGCAACCATGCTCTGCCAAATCGTGCAGGAAAGCTTCTATGGACAATGTGAAGAGGTAACTTTGTATGTGCCCATTTGCTCCTACTTTCACCATAATGCATTCATTCAATGGTACAGCCGCTTCAGTGTATGCCCTTAGGATCACATTTGATGGTTTGAAAGGCAGATGCTTCAGCCTCTGATGATAAATTGTCTTGCATTGACAAGACACCTAGCTTAATTTCTTTCTGTAGCTCGGTTCCGCTGTCTTTTGAGTAATCATGAGCTTCATCCACTAATTTGAAGACAAGACAAGATTGTTTACTTATGTTGTTCTTCTTGCACTTTCTTGGTGTAGAAGAGGTTTTCTGAGCCCAACACACTTTGACAACGTGGCCCTCTTATCACAGTTCATCCAAGTATTTGATTTGCTTCATAATTCCCTCACCGAGTATCCAATCTGTGTACAACATGACAAGATTGCACCTTTACAGCCTTGTTCTTTGAGGTATCCATTTTGCGGAGCTTCGCTCCAGTCCCTATCTGCAAAGTTTCTCTCGTTCCAAATTCCATAAATGTGGCAACTTCCACAGCATCTTTCAGAGTTACATCTCTTACAGCAAGCAACTTCCTCTGAATAGCTTAACTGCGGAGTCCACACACCAGCCTGTCTCAAAGTGTATCATCAAATGTTGAACCAAATTCACGACATCGAGCTAATCTTCTTAAAGACACTATAAAGTGTAAAAGAAAATGTTCACCTTCTTCCTGACGATGGTGGTCGAATCGGAACCTTTCTGTAATCAATCGTGTTTCAGGAGAGAAATTTCCCTCAAAAACTTTCATCAACTCACTGAAGGAGCTGTCTCCTGGTTTTGCCGGGTGAACAAGATTCTGTAGCGTTTTTGTTTTTGTTTCCCTTTTACCCGTGGGCAGCACGGTAGCACAAGTGGATAGCACTATGGCTTCACAGCGTCGGGGTCCCAGGTTCGATTCCCCACTGGGTCACAGTCTGTGCAGAGTCTGCACGTTCTCCCCGTGTGTGCGTGTGTTTCCTCCGGGTGCTCCGGTTTCCTCCCACAGTCGAAAGATTTTCAGGTGAGGAGGGTTGGCCATGCTAAATTTCCCTTAGTGTCCAAAAATGGTTAGGAGGGGTTATTGGGTTACTGGGTAGGGTGAAAGTGAGGGCTTAAGTGGGTTGGTGCAAACTCGATGGGCCGAATGGCCTCCTTCTGCACTGTATGTTCTACGTTCTAGTTCGACTTTTTGCCCGAGCAGTGGCCTGTGCAGAGAAGGCAGACGTTGAGATCCCCATTCCTCGCCGTCCGTGTGGCTTCGTCACTTGTGCGGACCCTACAGCTCAGACCCCACTCACTTCAACACATGCAAGCCTTCCCTGACTTCTCAATCAGAGTTGCTTTCTAAATTTGTTTTAAACCTTCACATTGGTGGCAGTGCTTCGCCCGAAGTCTGCGTGCGTGTGACTCCATTCCCCAGAATCTAGCGTGGATCTCGATGCTGTTAGTTGATAAAAATCTTCTTCACAGTGATTTTCTTTCTGCCACTATCCTCATGGCCAATTTTACCTCCCGTTATATTTCTTTGTTGCCGCAATAAGAAAGTTATGGAGGTAAAACACGATGAGAGGTGTATTAAGAGATGTTGCTCGTGCAATCAAGGTAGTCATCTGCCCAAAGTCCGCGCAGATACTCTGCCGACGTCACTTCACATCACATGACACTGAACCAGCAAGACTGCATTCTCAAACCCATAATACTCCTCAGAACGGCAAAAGTGCATCATTCTCAATGAAAATCTAGTTTCAAATTAGCTATCCCTCAAGTAGCTGGCTCAGTCTTCTCTCTTATAGACCATGCACTCATATAATAAAACAGGAATCTTTGTCCAGAGGGTGAGAGTGAAAGAGAGCAATCCCTCTATCTCATTTAGATTTTCAAATCACGGTAGCACGGTGGCTAGCACTGTTGCTTCACAGCGCCAGGGTCCCAGGTTCGATTCCCGGCTTGGGCCACTACCTGTGTGGAGTTTGCAAGTTTGCCCCGTGTCTGCGTGGGTTTCCTCTGGGTGCTCCGGTTTCCTCCCACAAGTCCCGAAAGACGTGTTGTTAGGTGAATTGGACATTCTGAATTCTCCCTCCGTGTACCCAAACAGGCGCCGGAGTGTGGCGACGAGGGGCTTTTCACAGTAACTTCATTGCAGTGTTATTGTAAGCCTACTTGCGACAGTAAAGATTATTAAAGATTAAAACAATGAAAGCCTCTTTTGGGTTGAGCTACCCATGAGGGTTCTTCCACAGGTCGAATGTAAACAATTACAATCATTGATATTGATGAGTGAAGATGATTTTAGTCTGTGATCTTATTATTTTATTTATCTAACTGAATTCCAAGGGGTTTCCCTATTGTTTAAAAAGCTCCATGAACACTCAAAAATGAACAAGTTCAGGGGTCAGAAGTCTTTTAATCACTGTGCCAAAAGGTTTAAGTGACTGAATTTAACTTTTTAGCACTACCATTTCCAATTGCTATAGCAACAGACTGCAATGCAATTCCACTGGCTTTGTGAGTGGTACTCTTCAAATAAAAATTCAATGGTTGGCGCAATGTCAAACACAGATTGCAACAAAATCCTTGACAAGTCAGGAGAATAAGACTCCCAAAATGTTACAGGATCAACAAAGGAAAATGAAATCAAGTTGAGGATTTAAAGAAAAAAATGCCCGACAGATGCAGAAGTTGGAATTCAAATAAAAAAATTCCGAAAACGAACAGTAACTTTACTGAGCTCAACAAAAGAAACGGCAACAAGCCTCAGACAGAAACTCTGCCCTTCAGAGTGATCTTTTTGTCAAAAGTCTGCACATGTC
Source organism: Scyliorhinus canicula (assembly GCF_902713615.1). NCBI lineage: Eukaryota > Metazoa > Chordata > Chondrichthyes > Carcharhiniformes > Scyliorhinidae > Scyliorhinus > Scyliorhinus canicula. The sequence continues at coordinate 8,452,438 of NC_052150.1, read as the reverse complement.
CTCCATTGCTATCCATAGTCCCACCTCATACATCGTAACGATCTCTGTTGCACAAAAATCGGTGGACCCGAAGCAATTAAGGCGAACGTTCAGATCAGGGGCGAAATTCTCCGACCTTGCTGGGGGAGAGATTCTCCGCCACCCGGGAAGTGGCGGCGGTGGGAATCTCGCCACTCCGATCGGCGAGGCCCCTGCGGTGATTCTCCGGCCCGGATGGGCCGCAGTCCCGCTGCTGGGAGGCCTCTCCCGCCGCCGAGGTTTGAACCACCTCTGTAACGGCAGGATCAGTGGCGCAAGCGGGCCCCCGGGGTCCTGGGGGGGGGGGGGGGGGCGATCGGATCCCGGGGGATGCCCCCACGGTGGCCAGGCCTGCGATCGGGCCCCCCCCCTCAGACTCCGGGCCAGTGCCCTGGGTGCACTATTTCTCTTCCGCAGCCGCCACGGCCTCCGCCATGGCGGAAGCGGAAGAGAAACCCACATCGCGCATGCGCTGACCGGCGAAAGCCTTTCGGCTAGCCCCGCTGCCGGGGGCGCCGGTTTTTTGCGCCAGTCTTCTGGTGCCAACCGCTCCGGCGCGGGGCTGGCCCCAAAGGTGGGGAGAATTCCCCACCTTTGGGGAGGCCCGACCCCTGAGTGGTTGGCGCCACTCCCCTACGCCGGGACCCTCCGTCACGCCGGGTAGGGGAGAATCCCGCCCCTGAAGTGTTCAGAATACCCAGGAGAACGGTGGACTACTCTTCCTCAAGCTTCTGTTGAATTTGGTTGCAAATGGATTGAAAGCCTAAAGGGCACAGACATCATAGCAGGAATGAGAGAGCAAATTAAGTAGTGAGACACGGGGGACATGAGAGCCATACTCGTGAACAAATTAAACATGGTCAACGAAGCTGTCACGTTATTTGCATTTGATCTTCTATTAAAAAGGAGACCACATCGTAAGTTTGCATATAGTACTCTCGACCAAAGGAACAAATAAACTACTGCATTCTTTCGAAGGGGTCTTTGGAGTGTTGTATGATGATGCAGGAAGAGGGGAATAAAGCAGTGAAGCATCTGGCAACATTGTGTGTGGGAAGGTGCCAGAGAAAGTTCATCTGAAAGTTGAACTGAACAATATCCTAGAAAAATTGGGCCTCTGGGGAGCAATGAAGCGAAGGAAGGAGAAGGTGTTTGCTGGCTGGAATAATATGAGGTGAGGAATCAGAGCGAGGCGAGGAGCAGGCGCTGGCCAATGGCCATCACGGGGAGCAGCGGGGCCATTCCCGAACTCCGGGACAGGTTTGAGGAGGGCAGGTGGGTGGGCAACCAAACAAAGAACAAAAGAGGGGCAACACGGTGGCACAGTGGTTAGCACTGCTGCCTCACAGCCCCAAGGTCCCGGGTTCAATCCCGACCTTGGGCAGATGACTGTGCGTTCTCCCCGTGTCTGCGTGGGTTCCCTCCGGGTTCTCCGGTTTCCTCCCACAGTCCAAATATCTGCAATTTGATGGATTGGCTATGATAAATTGCCCCTTAGTGTCCAAAGGTTAGGTGGGGTTATGGGAATAAGGTGGGGGATTGAGCCTAGATAGGGTGCAATTTCGGAGGGTCGGTGCAGACTTGATGGGCTGAATGGCCTCCTTCAGCACTGTAGGGATTCTATGATTCTATGTTTCAGATGTTGGAAATTGAGAAGGTGATTTGGTGAAGGAGGAGGCTGGTAGGTTGAAAAAAAGAACGATTTGCATTTTTGTGGTACCTTTCATAATGACTACGAGATGCCCTAAAGCGGTTTGCAGTGAGCTTTTGATGTGTAGTCACTGGTGTGGTGAAAGAAATGTGGCAACCAACATGCACAGAACAAGGTTCCACAAACAGGTAATGACCTCTGCTTCTGCAATGTCTGTTGAAGGATAAGCATTGGCTGGGACGCTGTATATAATTTCTCCACTCTTCTTCAAATAGTGGCCCAGAGATCTTGCACGCCTACATGCGAGGGACTTCACTTTAATGTCTTAGCTGAAAAGTGCCTTTGATCCAGAAGCAGTACATTGAGGAAACTTGTAATTTCCTAGAAATTTCCCTGAAATCTATAATTGGTTTTGGGAATGATTGAAAATGACTTCCGAAGAGTTTACATTACAGGTGTAATTTTCTTGAATCATAATAAGTACCGGCTCATGTGACCTGCTGGCACTTAACCTGAAAGTAATACCAGCAGGAAGGAAGTTAACGTATGAGAGCTGTGTGGCCAGACATGAAGGAGAGCTGTGGCAGAAGGGAGATCAGAGAAAGTATATTTACAAGGAGCTGTGTGTGTGTAATACACTTAAACAGAGCAGAAAACCGAAGGCAGGGTTAGAGCAGGGATTGTGAATTGGAGAATTTTACTCTAGCTGCTTCAGTCTTGCCAGAGCTGATTAAACATTTAATGGGGTTTATTGAATGATTTGGGGAATATGCGTTGTCAGGACTTTCGTGAACCTAGCTAAGCGGCTTCTGCGGTGTGTACGATCTCTGTCTCCGAAGACTGGCTCCGGGGACCTTGGCTGAAAAATGGTAGCCGATGAACGTGACTCAAGGGCTGAATCAATTGAGCGGGAAAGTGAGCGCTCCTACTTGTCAGATACAAAGTTTAATTTCTGTCCACTGCATCCTTGTCATCCAGACTTTTTTTTATTCATTTACGGGATGTGGATGTAGCTGACTGAGCCAGCATTTATTAGCCATCCTTGAGGGCATTTAAATATCAACCACATTGGAGATACATGTACGCCAGACCAGGGAAGAATGGCAGACTACCATCCCTTCAGGATGTCAGTAAACCTGATGGCTTTTTACAACAATCGACAATGGTTTCATGGTCATCATTAGACTTTCAATTCCAGATTTTTATTGAATTCAAATTTCACCATCGGCCGTGGTGGGATTCGAACCCGGGTTCCCAGAGCATTACCCTGGGTTTCCGGATTTCGAGTCTAGTGACAAAACCACTCTGTCACTGACTCCCCTGACAAACACGCTGGAGCAATTTAGAGAACATAGAACATACAGTTCAGAAGGAGGCCATTCGGCCTATTGGGTCTGCACCGGCCCACTTAAGCCCTCACTTCCACCCTATCCCCGTACTCAATAACCCCTCCGAACCATTTTGGTCACTAACGGCAATTTATCATGGCCAATCCACCTAACCTGCACGTCTTTTGGCTGTGGGAAGAAACCCACGGAGACAAGGGGAGAACGTGCAGACACCGCACAGTCAGTGACCCAGCGGGGAATCGAACCTGGAACCTTGGCGCTGTGAAGCCACAGTGCTATCCACTTGTGGTACCGTGCTGCCTTTGTAACTTTGTAGCTCAAGGGCTTTGCACAGTAACTTCACTGCAGTGTTAATGTAAGCCTACATGTGACAATAAAGATTATTATTATTATAACTGCATGTTCGTGGAGAGTAATGTGGATGCCAGTGGTTGTGGAAGATGTATCTATTGTATCAACTATTTAAAGTAAAATTTAACTTTTCATTTGCATTATCATGTCCCTGTTAATTCTGTTTAATTGTATTGGTTCTGATCCATTATATTAAGCGTTACAAAGAAAATAAAACTTTGTTTGCAATTTATCATTTGGAGTCATTTGGTAAAATGCTAATTTTAGTTTACCTTTCCACCATGGGGATTGGAAGAAAAGCAAAATCTTTGACAATGCGGCACTCCCTCAGTACTGCCCCAAAGCGTCAGGCTGGAGTGGGACTTGAACCAACAACCTTGTGACTTTTATGTTGGAAGGGGAGGAGGGAAGAGACCTTATCATGGCGTGATGTGAGCAGAAAAACTGGAAATTGAGATGAGGCCCGATAACCCAAACACCTTCCACCATTCCCATCACCTCCATCACAATCTCACACTATTAATTGCATCTTTTCTCTGCAGCCCCCCCACCCTTTCCCAAGAGATAATCTTTTGTATCAGTTCGAAGAATAAAAGCTGACATTTTGTTCATGTTTGCTGCGCTTGCATTTTATGACTGATGTAATTGGACTGTTCGGTGCATGTACATCCTTAAGTATTCTTCTTGTTTAAGTGTATACTTCCATTCTGTATTTTATCCCCTGCAAACATTATTACTTCACATTAGATTGCATTTGCCAATTTTGTTAACGCACCTGTGTCTTCCTAAATCTTTTTGTTCATAGAATCATAGAATTTACAGTGCAGAAGGAGGCCATTTGGTCCATCGTGTCTGCACCAACCCTTGGGAAATAACACCCTGCTTAAGGCCACTCTCCTCACCTTTGAGACTCTGAGGGGAAATTCAGCATGGCCAATCGACCTAACCTGCACATGTTTAGACTGTGGGAGGGAACCGGAGCACCCGGAGGAAACCCACTCAGACACGGGGAGAAAGTACAAACTCTGCACAGCCACCTGAGGCCGGAATTGAACCCGGGTCCCTGGAGTTGTGAGGCAGCAGTGCTAATCACTGTACCACCGTGCCGCCTTGTTCTCGCTACTCCTCACCAAACTCTTACATTTTGGGTTATCAGCAAATTTCATGCCTGCCTTGTTAAGTAATGGGTTAAGAGACATTCCAATTAGTTGTCTCATTTTATGTTAAGCATCCAATAATTGACACTGGTATGTAAAGGGGCTTCAGGTGGCCCTTGTGTCAGGTGATGTGATGTTAAAAGTTTTGTGCAAAATCTGTTGAAGGAATTAAAGGTGTTTTGTGGAAAAGCAGCAGAACCTTTGACTCTTTATACTACAGCAGCTAAATGTCGAACAAATTGTAGCAGAGGATGGTTGCTGTGCAAATGTGAAGGGTTGAAAGATACAACTTTTCCAGACCAAAGCAAGGAGTGAGTGAGAAAAAACCCAAAGATATGGCTGAACAGAGGTTAAAGATGGCTGGATATGACTACCCCCCCTTATTTTCTGAAAGGGGATTGTACGACCAATGGAGAAGTGCAGTAGTTATGTGGACTAAGGTAACTGCCTTGGGAAAGAGAAAACAAGGTACGGCATTGGCTCTTTCTTCACCTTATGACAGTAAAATCCGGAGCAAAGTGTTTTCTGAGCTGGAATTGGAAGAGTTAGACTCAGAAGAAGGTCTGGAGACTCTATTACGTTACATGGATAAGATTTATAAAAAGGATGACTTGTTAAGTGCGTATGAAGCATGGTCGGATTTTGATAGGTTCCGGAAAATGGAGGATTTATCCATGGAAGACTATATAATGGAATTTGGCAGACTATATAAAAGGCTGCAGAAACACAACCTGGAATTTCCACAGTCTGTGTTGGCCTTTAAATTACTTGACTGTGCTAGAGTGAGTAACATGGATAGGCTCCTGGTCTTGACAGGAGTTCAGTTTGCGGATAAGGATAACCTTATTCAATCAGATGACAGAAGCTTTAAAAACGTTTCTGGGGAAACATTCGATTCCGATGACCCAAAAAGGTCAGCTTGCAATAAAGCAGAATATGGAAGACACACTACTAACAGGATGGCGAAATCGCACAGCTACAAACAGGTTCCAAGACTACAGAGGGAGATCAGGACCCGGAAATTATGAAGACAGAAACCCAGTTAGAACCTACAATAGGAGGATGAACCCCAGAAATGCCTGGGGTATGATAAATCGATGTTTTCGATGCGACTCTCAATACCATTATGCTTTCAACTGCCCAACTCGTTATGATAGAGTATTTGAAGCGACACATGACGCGGAAGAGTCAGAAGAGGAAAAGGATAGTGACCAGAAAGAAGGCATTGTCCTATTAACAAGCTGTTTTACACCAGTAATGAGAGTGTTGGTTGCAGAATCCTTCAACTGTGCTGTATTGGACAGTGGCTGCACATCTACTGTGTGTGGAATTGACTGGTTAAAATGTTACCTGGACTCCTTGAATGCTGAAAGTCGTAACAAGGTTAAGGAATTTGAAAGTTCCACAAGTTTCAGGTTTGGGGATGATAATACTCTGAAGTCGCTGAAAAGAGTGGTGATCCCTTGCAATATTGCCGGAGTGAATCATTTCATTAGCACGGATGTTGTATCAAGTGAGATACCTTTGCTTCTGAGCAGACCGTCGATGAAGAAAGCACGCATGAAACTGGGTATGGAACAGGATAAGGCAACAGTTTTTGGAAAGACAGTGTACTTACAATTTACACAGTCGGGACACTATTGTATTCCATTACTGACAAATAATATTTCAAGTAGAGTGGTTAAGGATGTGTTAATGGCAGTTGAAAATGGGACTTTAGCTGATAAAAAGCTTGTTGTATTAAAACTGCCTAGGCAATTTGTGCATCCGTCTCCTCGGAGGCTGAAAAATGTATTAAAGGATGCAGGGGTAAGGGATGATGACTATACTAAACTGATAGAACAGGTTAGTGATCGCTGTGAATGTTGTAGGACGTACAGAAGGACACTAGCATGACCGATAGTAATCTTACCTTTGGCCAGTGATTTTAACAACATTGTGGCCATGGACCTTAAGATCGGGGATAAAGCCAATAATATATTTATTTTGCATTTTGTAGATTTAGCAACCAGATTTAGTCAATCAACGATTGTACGAAGTAAAGAAAAGAGCACAATTCTGGATCAAATCGTGGAAAAATGGATCGGGACAGGAATGGGCCCACCGGCAAAATTCCTTACGGACAATGGGGGGGAATTTGCTAATGATGAGTTTAGGGATATGTCTGAAAACGTGAATATCACAGTTCTGAATACAGCTGCAGAAAGCCCATTTAGTAATGGTGTGTGTGTGAAAGAAACCATGCGGTAATAGACGACATGCTCCGGAAAAGTTTGGCGGACAGACCAAACTGCAAGTTAAATTCAGCTTTAGCATGGGCGGTACATGCAAAGAATTCATTGCAGGTGGTTGGGGGCTATAGTCCTTATCAATTAGTGTTTGGTAGAAACCCTAAAATTCCATCCATCTTAGATGACCAGCCTCGAGCTTGGGAAGAGACTACAATTAGCTCTGCTTTTGCTGAACATTTAAATGCATTACATAGCAGTAGAAAAGCTTTTTTGGAAGCAGAAGTCTCTGAAAGAATTGGCAGAGCTTTGAGACATAATGTACGGCCATCAGATGCCGTTTTTCAGCAAGGAGACTTTGTATACTATAAGAGAGACAATTTTAATGAATGGAAAGGCCCAGGGAAGATCATAGACATAGATGGCAAAACAATTATTTTGCAACATGGTAATCAAACTGTTAGGGAACATTCATCAAGGATAATGGGTTCAGATTACAAATTTTCAAAATTAGACAGAGCAGACAGACATGACGAGGAACCAGAGTCATCTGGTACGCACGTGTTACAGAACTATGAGGACCAGTTAACTGATATAGACAGGGTTTCTGTAGAGGAACACCACACTTCTGATGAATTAGAACAGGCCATTTTTCCAAAAGGGCAAATGCCAAAAGTTGGTACAAAAGTGACATACTTGCCTGAAGGGTCTAGTCAATGGAAGGATGCAACTGTTATTAGTCGAGCAGGGAAGGTCACTGGAAAGTATAAACATTGGTTGAATGTACAGCATTCAGGGGAGGGAGTCAAGACAATGGATTGGGAAAATGAAGTTCAAAAATGGAGGGCACAGAAACGCAATGCCAGTTCTGATTGTACATCAGATAGTGAACAGGTCCGCAGAAAAAGGTTGAGAACTATTGAAAGGACATTCCACAGCAGAAGGGAAAGATCAAGCAGTAGCAGTACAGAACGAAGATACCAGGCGGGAGAGGGGAAGTAGTTTATCAAGATCTTGGAACATGAGTAAGACTACGAATACTGATAGGAGTAGAGGCCCACATGCACGTGAGATTTTGGTAGCTTCCAATAACTTAGATGTAAAAGTTATCAAAGATGCTAAACAGCAAGAATTGCATAGTTGGAGTGAATTTGGGGTATACACGGAAGTACCGGATAGGGGACAAAAAGCTCTATCCCACAGATGGATTTGTACGAAAAAGGTTCTTCTGGATGGAACTTATAAGGCAAAGGCCAGGCTTGTGGCGAGGGGATTTGAAGAAAACGTAGAAGATCAGGATTTAAGGGTAGATTCACCTGCGGCAGGTAAGGTTATTTTAAAGATCTTATTGGCTCTAGTAGCCACAAAGGCATGGGAATGCAAATCTATAGATATAAAAGCTGCCTTTTTGCAGGGACATCAGCTCCAAAGAGACATTTATCTCCGTCCTCCGAAAGAAGCAGCTAACACAGAAGGGGTACTCTGGAAGTTGAACAAATGTGTATATGGATTAAATGATGCATCTAGAGTCTGGCACTTTTCGGTAAGGTCAGTTTTGTTAGTTAGGCTGTTGCCAGTTGAAAGCAGATCCTGCAATGTTTTACTGGCACTATAAAGGAGATCTTTCTGGCATATTTATGATGCGTGTCGATGATTTTTTGTGCGGTGGGACTAGTGATTTTGAAGCTATTGTAATCTCTGGTTTGAGGAGAGAATTCAGGGTTGGAAGCCAGGCTTCCGGTGCATTTAAGTATATTGGACTAGAAATCGGACAGACTAATTTAGGGGCAACTTTATGTCAGCAATCTTATTTGGAAAGCATCAGCCCAATAGCAATTAGTCGTGGCCGGGTTTCATAAAAAGACGCAATGGTTTCAAAGATGGAAAAAGAGCAACTGCGAAGTTTAATTGGGCAACTGAACTGGTTAGGTAGACAGACTAGACCGGACGTGAGTTTTGATGTCTTAGAGTTGAGTACAAAAATGAATGATCCCAAAGTGGAAGACATAATAAGAGCAAATAAAGCGTTGGTCAAACTAAAAATGCAGGAGTGTGTTTTGAGGTTCCCGGTTTTAGGTGACCTTCGGCACTTGAAACTCATAGTTTATAGTGATGCGTCCTGTGCAAATTTATGTGATGGGGTTTCAAGCGCAGGAGGTTTTATAATTTTCCTTTTGGGGAACAATGGTAAATGTTTCCCTCTTGTGTGAAAAACAAATAAAATAAGGAGAGTGGTCAAAAGCACTTTGGCTGTTGAGACGTTAAGCCTTGTATAGGCGACGGATATGGCCTTTTATATATCTCAGATATTGACAGAAATTTTGGGATTAGGGGATTTGGGAAATATACCTATTGAATGCCACATTGACAATAAATCCCTGTGGGAAAATGTGCACTCTACAAAAAGTGTCAATGAAAAAATGTTAAGGATTGATATTGCAAGTTTGAAGCAGATGTTGGACAGAGGGGAAATAGCAAAAATTAAATGGGTTGACAGTAGCTATCAATTGTCAGACTGTTTTACAAAAAGAGGGGCTAGTTCACAGAAACTTTTGGATATTGTTAAAGAAGGGCTCCTGTTTCTGTGACTGTTTTTGTTTCTTCTTCCGAAAAAAAAGAAGGGGGGAAATTGCGTATGTGTTTTAACTTTGTTTCACCTAATTATTTTTTTTTCCTCCAAGGAAGGGGAGACTGTGAAGTAATGGGTTAAGTGACATTCCAATTAGTTGTCTCATTTTATGTTAAGCATCCAATAATTGACACTGATATGTAAAGGGGCTTCAGGTGGCCCTTGTGCCAGGTGATGTGATGTTAAAAGTTTTGTGCAAAGTCTGTTGAAGGAATTAAAGGTGTTTTGTGGAAAAGCAGCAGAACCTTTGACTCTTTATACTACAGCAGCTAAACGTCTAACATGCCTATCCCAATGCAAATCATTGTGACAAAGAATGGATCTAACATTGACCCCGGAGCGCTCCTCCTCCATCCATCCTCCTCCAGGTTGTAACAGCCGCTTTTTACCCTGACTCAGCTTGTCAACCAACCTTCAGCCCAAGCTGATACATTTCCTCGCACATTGCCCATATTGAAATCAAGTTACTCGGTTGAGTTTTCGGTAATTAGGAAATTAAGTCTATCCTATTTCCCTAGGAACAACATTTCCCTAAATTGGGAAACACAATCTCTTTTAGTCTTGTGAGTGAATTTTCTGTTTTTTAATTTGATCCATTGATGTAATGAGCATTCTGCGGCTTGATTACGAGGAACCTAATTGAAAAGTAGAAGATAAACATTATTTTTTCCTCCTGCCACCTAATTTGTATCGCACAAACTCATCTGCAGAAAAATTAAACATGCCTAACATTTAGATTTTGTATATAAATGTAATTAAAATACTGACTAATTAACCTTACAATCACAAAACGAAGATACATCCATAGTACTTACATTAACTAAATTATCTCAATTTGAAAATCAGTTTTTCATACTTTCATTAAACAAGAAAAGAATAACAGCAAATGTAAGTATTGAATATTAACCCACTTTCATGAAAGTCACAAACCTTTTCTTTAGCTTCAATAATTTTGGCTTCTAATTCAGCTGCAATGATCTTCCCTCTGTGAGCATAATTAGAGAAGTATAAAGGTTTAATTGAATAGCTTGAGGTAGTTATTATTTACATTGCTCAATGAACATATCAAAATTTCCCTTGCGTGTTATAGCACTCAAATGTTCAGTTATATTCAGTCTCATCTGAGGGCTAACATCAACTTGCATTTGTATAGCACATTTAACATGGTCAAATGTCCCAAGGTGATTCGTAGGAGCATTGTCAAACCAAACAGAGACATAGGCCGGGATTATTCGATGGCCCGCTGAATCCCGCGTCTCCGGTGTCAGCACGGTTGAACGAGTTTTTAAACTCACTTAACAGTGCGAGACTGGGTCCCGCCCATTGTGGGTGGGTTTCAGATTGCGACGTCTGGCGAGATCCCGTTAGATCTCAGGAGGGGTAACGACCGTCGGGCACCCTGAAAGAAGCCTCTCTCGTGATCTACAGGCCACATCCCATTCCGATTCTGAGCAGCGCGGCTGGTAAATCAAAAGTGCTTTGTTGCTTCATCTTTCCAGTTATTAACTAGAAGTTCACATTTATTTTTACAAGTTATTGGCTTTCATGCAGGTCATAATATTTATGATATTAAAGGTACTGTATGAATATAAATTGTGATTTTAAATTGTTTTGAGAAAGTTTGTACAACAAGTTTTGTGACAGCCTCAGTTACAGCTGCCAACAAGGCTGGATTGTATCCAGTTTAAATACTTTCAGAAATTGATGATGCCTCCCCAGCTTAAGTGACTAAAAAAGAAAAGTACGGTTATTATTCAATGTTTTATATATTTAGGCAGAGTTAGCCTAATTAATTAATGGTCATTACCTCCTATTGCATTTTACCAGAATCACATTGTCCGTACCAAAGCCAAGCACTCCAGCAGCTTTCAAGATTGAATAGTGGCTCTGAGGAAAATCACAATGAAGTTATTATTTCATCTGGAAAAAGTAAAATCTGTGGCCAACAGTGTAACACTTTCACTGATAACTGTTTCCCGAAATTTCCAGTGACCGTGGAACTTCTCATTTCAATCAAAAGATGCCAAAATGTGCCCTTCAATCATCACCGTCTTTTTCTGGTCTCTGCAGGGTCTGCTCAAGGAACAAATAGGTTTTTATGCAACGCAGCTGGATAGGGTTGATGTCCGTCTGTCCATTGCTTTGCACCTATCCAACTTACTCAGAATGGCCCCCGACTACAAAGCTCTGGCCTAATTCAAACAGGATGAAGATGCATAATCAAATGTTTCTAACTGCTGATCTTGGAAATCCAAAGTCAGTAAGTGTTAAATAGATCTCCAAAGTAATGGAACAGGTGCTGTATTTGTCTGCGAATTGTGATCATGATGATGTCTGTTTGAATGTTAGCTGAGTGAAACGCTTCATTGTTGATAAAGCCTCAGGAATAATTTCCAATTGTTTCTCACACCTGTTGATGTTAGTTCTGATGACCAAACCCATTCCTGCCCAGCTGTTTTGTTAAAAGCCTTCAGAATTGTTTAAAGGGCAGCCGGCATGTGGCGCAGTGGATAGGACCGGGACTGCGGTGCTGAGGACCCGGGTTCGAATCCCGGCCCTGGGTCACTGTCCGTGTGGAGTTTGCACATTCTCCCCTTGCATTTCACCCCACAACCCAAAGATGTGCATGTTAGGTGGATTGGCCATGCTAAATTGCCCCTTAATTGAAAAGAAATATAATTGGGTACTCTAAATTTATATTGAAGAAAAAGAATTGTTTAAAGGGAAGGTGCATTTTCCAACAGAAGTGGAAAGCAACATTATTCTAAAGAAGAGGCAGCATCAATACACAATTGAGAGTAGCAAGTACATTAACGTTCTAATCAGTTTAGAAGGACTTGCATTTAAAAGCTACAAGTGTCTGCCAGAAAATGTTTCTCCGAAAGCTTTGTCCAGTTTCACCTGGCAACAGCTGAGGATCCCTGAGGTGTTATCGGAAGTGGTCACAGTTGACTTGTACTGCTCATAGTTTGTGAATAAAATAGGGATTGTTGCATAGTGGCAATGTTACTGGACTAGTAATCCAGAGTCATAGGGCTTACCATCTGTGCCCCGTTGGAATCGGGGTGGGATGCGGCTGGTAAATCCCGCAAGAAGCCTCGTCCAGGATTCCCGATGGTCGTTACGCCCCGTGAGGTCTAACGGGATCTCCCGAGATGTCATGATTTGGATCACGCCCACAATCATCAGGATCCTGACGTGCATCGTTCAGGGTGTGGTTAAGCTCACTTATCTATTGGTCTCACTGAGGAAACCCCAGCTGGCCGCCGTTTAGCAGCACTGTGTCTCCACAAATGGGGACCAGGTGGAATGGCATTTGGGGATCACGTAGACAATCGGAGGACCCCCAGGGAGACATCCGCAGAGGTGGTTGGCCTCTGGGCAGGATGGAACCTTGGTACTGCTGATGCCACCTGGGTACCTTGCCACTGCCAGCCTTGCACCCCTGGCTGTGCCACCTGGGCACCCTGTCGGTGCTGCTTGGGTGCAAGCCTGGCATTGCCAGGGTGTGACGGCGGCACTTCCAGGCTGGCAGGGGCACTGCCAGGGTGCCAGGTTGGCAGTGCCAAGGTGAACAGGTTAGTCCTCGCTGGGTATCAGATCCGGAGGTGGCCTGCCCGTATGAGGTAGGGGCGGAGCGAGGTTTGAGGACACCCCAACAGGTGAGTGGGGCATTGAGGGGGGTCGAGAGATCGGGGCGCCATTTAAAAATAGCGTCTCGATTTCTCCCTGCATTGCTGAGTGGAGTTCCTCAGAGCAGGAAATGGGACTGAGTGCTGCCTTGGCCGGTCCGAAGCCAAAAAAAAACATAGTCTCCTTCGATCACCAGAAAGGACCCCGCTCACATCTCACGAATGAGAATAAAAACTGATGTTGGTCAGACAAAGAGAGGCCAATGTGAATTGGGGATTAGATGCTATGAATTGATTCCTCTCTGCAAGAATACATAGAGGTCCTTTTTAGATAAACTTCTAGTTAAATATATTATTATAGACTGCAAAATACTTACAAGTTCTGAGGTAAATAAGACCATCCTGGGAAGACTGGCAACGCCTTGAGTCTTCACTTCAGGAAACCGCTTGTAGCGAGCAACAAGGATGCTGTACAAGTTTGACATGGCCCCCCCTAATAAAACAGAAACGGAAACATCTTTACGGTCTATCATCTTTGATTTTGATATCAACAGGCCCGGACGACACAAAGGTTTCCCCCTCTGGATCATGTGGTCTAACTTTATCAAACCAACAGGAAAACAATGTCTGAACCTTTTTTTCCCCCCTCGGTTACATAAAGTAAAGGTACTTTCTCTATGTGAGAGGGCAGGGGATGCTTAACCATTGATTAGATCCAAGACTGAAATTGATAGAATTTTGGACTTAATGGATGAAGGGAAATGGATTTATGATGAGGAAATGGATTGAGGTAAATTGGCTATGATCTTATTAGGTGGGGAAGTGAGTCGAGGGTCTTCCTCCTCCTCTTCCATGATAAGATATATTCTTATAATGATCTTATTTCCCTTTGGAGAGTTCCCCCGTATTGTGTTTACCTTCCCAAAGTCTGGGAATCTGCTCCAAGCCATCACCAGTTCTGTACTTTGACATTGCCAATGCCCCATTGATTACCCAGTACCTGTGCAAAGTAAACCAAACACAAATACGGGTCTCAATGCCCTGCCAGGTCATAGTAAATAGAAAGTTCCATTTAACCTTTGCAAACAAATCTATTAGAATTCTGATGGACTTTGTCTAATTTGATTGACATTATTTTGTTGTCCTTAGATGATACTTTTTTTAAAAAATTGGCTGTTTGGAATATTTCTGGGTACAAATTGGTGTGGCATATTTAAGTTACAATCATTAATGCCATGTGGTAAATTTTAGGAAAATAGTTATTTGAAATATTCCTGGTCAGTAAGTTGATGAATGAAAATTAAGGTGATTCTATCAGACACCCAAACAATGATAATCTGTTTGCCGTCTCTGATTGTTCAGAAAGTTTCTTTGCACCTTCATGTTTGTACTTTTCAATGAGGAGAAAAGAAAGTTGCATTTATTTACAGCCTTTCATGACCATAGTGTGGTATTATCATAACTGTAAGAACTGCAAGGGTTAATGAAATGTCTAGAGTAACCACGAGAGGGAGCTACAGATACAAGTATATATGGCATTGATGCTAAGCCTTGTGGGAGAGAATAGTACAGGAGTTAGCTAGAGACAGACAGAAGTATTGATGGTGTGAGTAATGTCGTGTTATGTACTCTGGGATAACACAGGCTGCAACTGGGTGCAGCTTTAACCAAAAGATACTCCAGACCTTGACGTTAGTTCAATCTTATTTATCGAACCAGTAGCACAGTTAGCACAGTTCTCTGTGAGTTCGACTCTCTGCTAACCTAAGTGTGGTTACTCTGTCTGACTGAACCAGACTAGCCCTTAGCCATGTGCTGGAGGTGTGATACTGTACATACACCCTGACTCACTCTGTAGATGTTCATCAGTGGAAAGAGGTGGAGAGTGAGTGCCTTGTGCCTTTTATAGTGAGATACCACCCCTGAGTGTCCTGCCTGCTCATTGGTCATGTCCTGTTCTTTGTGTTCATTTGCTGCCTGTCTGTACCTGTCTGTATATCATTATCAGCATGTCTGCATATCATGGCAAGTAAGAGCAGATCATAGTTTATAACAGTGTAAAGATTAGTTGTAGATAAGTGTAGTTTATATGTTAACAATCAACTGTATTATTTAGAAGTATGTGTCAAATCCAAATTAGCAGTGTTAATACATTTACAGCTTTATTTAAGTTCAAGCTATTTTGTGGTCTTTGTGAACACTGCGCCAACCATCCTGAATCAAACAACACAGAGAACATTACACGTAGGACTTCCCAAAATACTTTACAGATAATGAAGTGCAATCGCTGTTGTAATTTAGGAAGCACAACAGTCAATTGGCACACTGCAAACTCCCAGAAACAGCAATGAGATGATGATCAGGTAATCTGTTTCTGTGATGTTGATTGAAGGATAGATATTGGCCAGGGCACCGGGGAGAACTATCCTGCTCATCTTCAAGAGAGTGGTGTCTTTTACATCTACTTGAGAGGGTAGATGGGGCCTCAGCTTAACATCTCAGCCAAAAGATGGCACCTCTGACAGAGCAGACACCCGTCAGTGCTGCAATGGGTGTCCCAGCCTTCATTTGTATCTCCAATGCGCAGAAGGAAGTCATTTGGCCCATAGTGTCTGCACCATCCCCCTGAAGGAGCACCCCATCTAAGCTCACTCCTCCGCCCTATCTGCGTCACCCCACCTAACCTGCACATCTTTGGACCCTGAGGGATAATTTTAGCATGGCAATCCACCTAACCTGCACACCTTTGGACTATGGGAAGGAACCGGAGCACCCAGAGGAAACCCACGCAGACAGGGGGAGAACGTGCAAACTCCACACAGACAGTCACCTAAGGCCGGAAATGAACCTGGGTCACTGACATTGTGAGGCAGCAATGCTAACCACTGTGCCACTGCGCTGGAGTGAGACTTGAACCCACAACCTCTGACTCAGAGATGAGAGTTGCATGACATACCAGCAAAGTTCTTTATTTTTCTAACAGTATGTGAACATAAGTTGCACCATGTTAAAAAAAAACTGTGATCAACCTCATTGTTTGGTGTGTGTTTCATCCACGATGGAATAAAGCAGCTTCTGAACAAGACCAAACTCTGTCTCAATTCAGGTTATTTTGGAAAAACTGAAGGAAACTATTTGCATAATGATAGAAACGTGGTTCAGAGTACAGTTACAATTCCTTTTAAACTCTTGAGGCCCTCAATTGTATCTGTGGATGTAGCACAATGGGAGTTGGTATCTATAAGGAGTCGGCACGAAAACTTCTTAAGGAAGTGACGCATATCGCTGTATCCAAGAAGATAGGTAACGTAGTCCTGAATTTGATATGACCAGGAAAAGATTATTTGAATTTATAGTCTGGGTCTACAAAGCAGTTTATTGTGAATGTTCTTGATTAAATGCCGCATGAAAATAGTAGCTTTAAGTTAACACCACTTGCCCATCAAACAATGAGATTGACTCTAAATGGCTAACTGATAATTTCATTCAGACGTAATTGCCTCATGAGCCATTGCAAGACAGTTAAATGTGTTCAGATAAACACAAGTCTTCCTGTAAACCAATTCAGCCTGTGGGCAAATTTGTGACGTCCCATTGGGAAAATGCCCGTTAATAATTGTACTAATGATAAATCAGCCAAAGCTCGCAAATGACCATAGGCATCTCCGTCCAGACATCTCATTTTGCTTTTCCCATAGACATCTCACTCCATTGGAGAGAGAATTGGTTATGTCTAGTTTGAAGGGCAGGCACGGGGCAAGACAAGGAGCTACCACGGCTGGCACATGGATTGAATCCATGCTATTGGCATGATTCTGCATCCTGCTTGAGTCAACTGAGCAAACCGATCCCCACAATTATACACCTTCCAGCAAATCTACCAGGTAAAAAAATGCCATCTGTTTCGTTATGTGACCATCCAAGCATTGCCGACATTTTCTTCAAAAGAAGTTCTTCCATGATGATGAACACTGGAGCAATTTCGTATGTGAACCTACATCAAAAGTTAAAAAAAGAAACACGCTCAGGGCTGTGAGGCAATAAAATACTCAGAAACTCAACTAAGTTAAAGCACAGGATATTCAGCAGGCAAAGTTAATCTGAAGGGGATGATATTGAGCTATCACCAAACCATTTTCTCTTTTTTTAATTAAAAAATTTAAAATTTTTTTTAGAGTACCCAATTCATTTTTTTTTCCAATTAAGGGGCAATTTAGCATGGCCCAATCCACCTCGCCTGCACATCTTTGGATTGTGGGGGTGAAACCCATGCAAACACGGGGAGAATGTGCAAACTCCACACGGACAGTGACCCAGAGCCGGGATCGAACCTGGGACCTCGGCGCCGTGAGGCAGCAGCGCTAACCCACTGTGCCACCGTGCTGCCCAACCAAAGCATTTTCAATAAAAGAATTCTTAAAATATATCCCTGAGAAAAAAGTGATAGTTTGATATATGAGCTCAACTTTGAAATGTATTGGGCGTTCCTTCACTGTCACTGGGTCAAAATCCTGGAACACCCTCCCTTCCTAACAGCACTGTGGGTGTACCTACACCACATTGGCTGCAGCGGTTCAAGAAGGTAGCTCACTCCCATCTTCTCAATGGCAAGTAGGGTTGGGCAGTAAATGCAGGCCTAGCCAGTGAGGCCACATCTCATATACAAATAAAAGAAATAGAAACATTGTGTTCAGGAAGTGAGAGAAATGCAAAAACAGTCCCCAGAGATACGGAATTAATATGAAAGTCTTGGGGGCACTTGACATTTATAGAGAGCTCTTGGCTGTTCGGAGGACGAGAGATTTGTGCAGAAATGAAAGCAGCTCCATCATCGAGAGCAAATGTAATGTACACCCTTGAGTTGGGGAGACAGTGAGGCGATCAGTATTTTTTTTTAGCTTATCTTCGTGCCCAGAGTGTTTTGTCCTTTTAGGGAGTAGTGAGTGAAGGGTTGGGAGGATTCCTGAGCTGATTATCAGACTGTTCAGCCACATTATGAACATTCCTCCCTTTGCAAAAGGCCCTGCTGTTTGGCTGGAACCCAATACTTCTGGTCTAGAGGTATGGGCACTATTGCTGTGTCACGCGACCTCCTAGGTAATGACTGATGAGAAACAAAAACGATTTCAGGGTGGAGGTGTTAATGATTGTTATTTCTATATTGACAGCTTCAAAGCAACAATAATCCTTTTTCATAAAAACAAAATATTGCGAATGCTGGAAACCTCAAAAATGCTGGAAATATTTGTTTGGCCGTATCTGCGGAGAGAGATTTAACATTTCAGATCATTCAACGTTCGGTTTGGTTCAGACGCTGCCTGATCTGTTGAGATTTTCCAGCAGACGCTGCTTATACTAATGCAGCATTTTCTCAGTCTGATTTTGCACAAACAATCACTTACATGTTGGTGTTGGCAGCAGCCGTCAGCCACTCTCCTGCTAATCCAATGATATCCAGACCACTGGAGAGCTGATTGAAGAAGCGGGGATGGCCTGCAGAGGGAAAGTGTATGACACGCACCTTATGCTACTGTTATGTAAATGTTTGCTCCATTTTCTTTACTGAGGGAAGTGTTTCATGGACAGTTGGCGTTTAATCTTGGCTAGTAGGTACAATCGAATCAAGCTTCCCCAGTAGCTTTCCTAATTCTCTGTCTCAACAGCAGAAGCTTTGGAGATCTTTAGAACTTGGTGCAAATGGCTATTCATCCAGGGGCCACCAGGTTATTTCAGTTGATTGGGAAAACCTGTGTGAGAATTCACCTCACACAGTTTGATAATTGTGTTTCCGTTCGATTAACGGTTTACAGCGAAGCATGGTTGACCACTGTCTAAATTGGTGCACACACTGTACTTACATGAAGAATGGAGCTAGACAAGCTTGGAATGATCAAGGCTATACACAGGGCTATGGCACAATGCATTAGAATGTTGCCCTAAAATTCTAAATTGGTGGAAATTGAGTCAGAATTCTCTTGGGATCTTATCGAAACGTGTCATATTAGAATTGATGGGGGATTAGTATTTTAATTTGGTGTTGCCAACCAGATTTTACTGCTGCTTTCTGGTGTAAGGTACCTGCTTTATTTGTGTATTTAAAATGTATTTACTGAGGTAGAGTTCTCTGGAATTGAAAGATTCTATTGTACCGTGGCACCTTAACACCACCATTCTGTGCCCTGCCCATCGTGCTCACCCGGTCCCATCTTCTTGGCAACTCCTGCAGTTAATTGGTTGTGGTGCTGATGGGAGAATGATTAGAAGTACATTGTGGTACAATTGTATCCTTGCACTATTTCATCACAGGGAGAAAGGGTTGTGAGTTGTTGAATTTATAATCTGCCGGCTGATTTGTGGTGATGTCATAAGGGCGACATCCTACCTGGGGGCCCTGGGTAATATTAACGTGTCACATATGATATTGTAACTGAACTGAATTTCGGCATCATATCAGACCTCAGTCGTCATGGGGAACCAGTTAGCCAACTGACTGCCATCATTTGCATTAAATTAAAAACATGGATACCTGATAGAAATTTACACTGGTCTTAATGTTGGTTTATGCAAATTATTATTCAGTCTTTCCGAGCCAGAGACCAAATGGCATTGTACAGTTGCGTTATTATGTGAAGCCGTTGTGTCTGAATGTCAGGGCAGCAACAAGAAATGAACATTTATGTCGCAACTGTACTCTCTACCGCTTAATAAAACAGAACACAGAAACACACAGGGCTGGATTCTCCGTTTCAGCGACCATGTGTTGACACCAACGGAGCATGTGTAGTCTTTTACATCTAAACTTTCTGCATGAAAGCCTCACCGGAGACCAGTGAGGAGCTGGCAGCGGCGACTGGTAAAACCCCCCGGCTCCCACGCTGCAAACACCCTGGAGAATGGCCGGGTCCGTGGGCGAGCATGCGCACAGCTGACGACCTGCAGCTGTTGCGCCGTACTACATGGCGCTGGCCATGCGCGGACCTGGCATACCATCCGCAACCCCACAGCCTACCTTCTTCCCAACCCCTGGCCAGCACCCCCCCCCTCCCCCCCTAGCCCTTGCGAGAGCCCCCCAATCCAGTGGCATGGACCCTGGCCGAGTGTGGCAGTGCTGCACACAGTCAGCAGCCGCCACACTGGCTTCCTGCGCGGCTGAGACCACCCACGCCCTGCGCCGTCGGGAACTCGGGCCATCGGGGGAGGAGCATTGCGGGAGGGCCGACCGATGACGCGCCAACGCCATTGCAACGGCGTGCGCCGCACGACGCGATTATGCCATTTCTGAGGGGGCGGAGTATGGTGTTAAACCGGTGCCGGCCCCAATTTGGCGGTTGGAGTCGATTCCCTGCGCGATCGCCGATTACGATATCGGCACGGGCAACGGAGAATCCAGTTTACAGTGTCGGATCACTGATGTGTGAGAAGACTTTTGCCAGGATTCTCCAATCAGAGTTTGCCCAGCGAGAACGGGGAAATTGGCGGTCTGCCAAAACTCCGTCCACCGCAGCGGGACCGGAGAATCCCATCGGCGGGAACGGACAGAGAATTCCAGCCGAAGTCTCCAGATAGGGTGGTCCAATAAACCCTCCGCTGAAGAAATAAATGAATAAACCTGCAGTGGGCACGTAATTGGCAAATTAATTTCAATAAAGAGAAGCGGAGGAGGAATAGGCAGGACATTTCATCCTCGTGAAAGAAGAGTCTAAATGAGGTAGAGTGACATTGATGGGCACAGATTTAGAAGTTATTGAAAAGGAACAAAGTAGATCAATAAGGTTATGAAAGTGCAAACAAAACCCTTTATTTGTTTCCAGCGGGATAGAATTCAGAAGCAGAGACGTTATGATCAACTTGCAGAGAATCTTGGGTTGGCCACACTTGGAGCAATGTGCACAGTTCTGCTCGCTATATTATGACAATAAATAAAGGCATTGAAGGAGGTGCAACAAAGATATACAAGGATGAGACTATTTCTGACAGGATGTAGCTTTTGGAAATGGAGGAACAGGATGTAACTCTTTGCTGTAGAAAACCTGATTGAGGGCTTTATGATTATGTAAGGGTTTGATAGCTTGGCAGTAGAGGCAGGTTTTCCACTAGTTGGAGCCCCCAATCCCAGCGATCATCAGGCAGTCGCTCATTTACCCAGCAGGTGGTTAGAATGGAGAGCTCGGCTACACAGGGAGCAAGTTGAGCTGGACAGTACAGGTATGTTGAAGGGGGAAGCTGGACAAACACATGTGGGGAAAAGTAACGGAGGGATGTTCAAAGAGAGTTCAATGAAATAGGGTGGGAGGAGTGTGAAGCACAAACACCAGCATGACGCTGTTGGGCCGAATGGCCACTTAATGTGCTGTAAATTCTATGAAATGAAATGAAAATCGCTTATTGTCACAAGTAGGCTTCAATGAGGTTACTGTGAAAAGCCCCTAGTCGCCACATTCCGGCGCCTGTTCGGGGAGGCTGGTACGGGAAAGCTGAGAATGGCTATAGCATCGGTGCTAAGTCCATTTAATGTCTATGGATAGAACTAGACTGGGATCTTCCGATACTGCCGGTGGTGGGGGTCGTTGCGGGTGGAGCCGTAAACTTTGGAGAGCGGCTGAAAGTCACTTTGCGATGATGCCCGTTGCTGCCGAGATTGGAAACTCCTAGCCTTAGGGCGGGATTTTCAGACCCCCACCACCACTGTCGCGTGTTTTCCGACGGTAGTGACTGAACGGGAGCTTCTAGTCCTGCCGATGACTCTGCCATTTTGTGTGACTCGCCATCAGGAAGGGCTGGAAAATCTCCGCCCCCACCCTGCCGTCCTTGTTTTTGAATGAAACAAGTCAGTTTTGCCGCTGTGAATGTTACTGCAAACAAGACTCTTTGATGCCCAGCATTCACCTTGCTCCGTCTAATTGAAGGTGATCATCAGGAGGGGGCGGGATTGCTGTTACCTGTTTTGACTCCATATTTCAACGTGTCTGTGCAATCAACGAGAATCTGTTCCAGCAATTCAGGCTGGTCAGGCAATTCCAGGTCGAAACCCTCCATCCCTTCGAGAAACTGGTGGGGATGGTGGAAATCCAGGACTTTTGATGTCCTGTCGAATGTTTTCCTGATGTAATTCAGAAGGATTTCGAAAATGTCCATTAAAAATTGCACAGTGGGTTCTTCACCGCTTGTAGCTGGAAGCAAATCTGCGAACAAACATAAAGTAAATTCTTCGCTGTCGGCAAAAACAAGTGAAAAAGTATGGCGTAGAGCTGGGAACTGTGGAAATGAACACTTTTCTTTTAGCCAGTGGGGAAAAAAAAAGCCAGTTTGATATTGTTCTTAACTTCTGAACCTGAAAATTACTGAGGGGTGAAGTTTCACTCCCAAACTGGCCGGCCAGATCTGATTTGGGTGAAAATTCCCCAAATGTTTGGGTGTTTGTTCCAGGTGTGTGGGTGGGGGAGGGGGTGGTGGGGAGGGGTTGCTAATTGGAGTCAGGCCCAGCGCCCCTCCAAAATGTGAGTAGCCAGCCACAGGGGCAGCAAAGTGGATTGGTTAAAAGGCCCACCTCGATGCTCTGGGACTTGGTTCCAGTTACAATAAAAACAGTAAGGCCCTCTAAGGCTCACTCCTTGCAGTCCCTCAGCAAGTACACACTCTTCATTCCACCTCCCCCCGCCCCCCCCCCCATTCATCCCACCCCCTTGGCTCCTCAGCTCAGTTGGCTGGACGGCTGGTTTGTGATGCTGAGCGATGGCAACAGCGCAGGTTCGATTCCCGTACCGGCTGACGTTATCCATGAAGGCCTCGCGTCCTTTGCCTGAGACGTACTGACCCTCAGGTTAATTCATCACCGGTCAGCTCTCTGTCTTTCTAAAGGGAGAGCGGCCTATGGTTCGTAAGGACTATGGCGACTTTCATACCCCCATGCCAACCATGCCCCTCTACCCAAACCCCTGGCCCCTGTAATTGAGCTGCGATCTCACACTATGAGGTTCAGGTCCTGCCTGGAAACTTTGACGGACCATTGAAAGATACATTAACCACCCTGGGAATTTCTGATCTTAGGGTGGGCGGGCCTGGAAAATACTGCCCTATATTTTTATGAACTCATCATGGCTTTTTCCTAAAATTTTCAAATTGGTAATCACCTTTTAAAATGATTGAAGCCATGTATGATTGTGACCTTCGAACAGTAGGAGTTAATCTAGCAGTATTGAAGAACTTTACACCTCGTTATCTCTGAAGATGTGTTAATGATGCATTTGACTGCACAGATCAAATTCACAGGACATTATAAGAAAGTGATCTACAAGTAAGCGAGACCTGGTCACTGGTGGTCACTAGTCTGCTAGGACAGAACGCCCTGCAACCTTCCTTTATAATTCTTAATGGTTGGAATATTAACAATCTCAAGAGCCCAGAACAAGGAATATACACCCTTTGTCAAAGCCAAAGTGGAGAGGCAGAATCATGTGACATGTCCCATAGCTGGAGGACCCTACAATATTGTCTTGTGAAGCTGCAACGATCAGGCTTCTATATTCCATCTAGCAAGGAGCAGCTCAGGAAAACACTCTGTCCAAGTTAGAATGCCTGCGCCCCCCCCCCCCCCCCCCCCCCCCCAATCTACACTGTTTCTACTGGGACTTTGGAAGTTTTATTTAATTGTCTCCAAGACTAATTCATATCTGTGCACCTCGCTCATCATGTAAGTCATCTTTACTGGAAAAATGAATTATCCAGTATCAGTTTTCGACCTGCCCATTTTCAATATACCATTGAACTTTGATCTGGACTCATGTGAAACAATAACTCTTTGTCTGTTGTCTTTGCTGTGTAAATGTTTTTCTCTATCCCTCTGTTATAGTAAAAATGCCCTGGGGCTATGTGGCAATGCCTCTCCTGCATTTTGAGATTGTGCAACTAAGTTAACTCTCTGAGCTTACCCTTCCCTCCTAGCCCATCCAACCTCTTCCATTTCTCTTCCATTTTCTTAGGTTAAGGTTCATCCTCCAGGCATGGGGGGGGGGGGGGGGGGTTACTTGTTGGAATTCCTGTCACTGAGGGGCATCATCAGTGCAGAAGAGCGCCACTTCAGTTCTGGACCTTAAAAAGGTCCAAAAACTGAATCCTGGTCCTAATTATTCCTTACCATCAACAGATAAGAGATTGGACACAAATTGAAGCCAGCTTCTTATCCCATCACTGATAGAGCCAATGGCCTCCACTTTCTCCATGGTGGTCTCTGAGCCAGGGGTAGATTTAGCAAATGAAAAGAAAATCCTCTCGGAACCCAACCCCATTCCCCACCAGCTTGTGGTAGTGATACCGTGGTAGTCCACCAGATTTTGATTTCCTGACCAGATAAAACCCCCTTGGATGATGTACCTGATTGTAAAGGCAGATATCAGAAAATGAGCCAATGAGCAGGAGTTTGCATTCTTTATGATCTGCCAACTTAATTTGCCAGTTACACCTTGAGCGCTCCTTGGAACCTTCTCTCACTTTCTACTTCTTCTGTCTTCGTGTCTGTTGGTTAAAATCCTTATTTACTTCCTTCCTAAACGTAATGCCAACTTTTCTCTTGAGAGGAAATCCATCTTCTTTTCTCTCTGATTCAATACCAGCAACTTCCCACCTCTGGTACTTTCACTCTAAAGCATAAACTCTCCCTCCTCCTCGATTGTTCCAACTTCCTGATCTCTAACTTCCTTCAATCTCACCCTCCAATGAACTTCTCCACCTACATTCCATCTTTGCCATCCCCTGACCTTATCAGCTATCACCACCGCTCGACATACAAGGTCTGAAACATGGATAAGTCGTGCAGCACGGTGGCGCAGTGGGTTAGCACTGCTGCCTCACGGTGCCGAGGTCCCAGGTTCGATCCCGGCTCTGGGTCACTGTCCGTGTGGAGTTTGCACATTCTCCCCGTGTCTGCGTAGGTTTCGCCCCCACAACCCAGAAGATGTGCAGGCTAGGTGGATTGGGCCACGCTAAATTGCCCCTTAATTGGAAAAAAATGAATTGGGTATTCTAAATTTATTTTTAAAACATGGATAAATCAATAGCTAATCAGTGTGTTGACCCCCCATTCACCCATATCCCCCTCATTTTCCCCTTTCCCACTAACCACACTTGTCCATCAGCAACTTCCCAAGTGGACCCTACTTCCCAACACCTCAACCCGGCCCTCCCCCTCACTTGTTGGACCAAATTTTCGATTGCCCATTGGACCCCAGACCTAGTCTGGGATCCATTGTAAAACCTGGAGATCATCCCATGATCCCATGCCTCCGGGATAGTTCCAAATTTTCAAAAGGCTAGCAAGAGGTGGAGGGATTGGGAAACCTGCTCGCTGCCCGTTATTGGATCATGAAACCCCTCCAGGAGCTTGTTCAGGTGCATGTGGCGTCAGGAAGAAAGGTTTTCAAACTTTATGTCAGAGAATCCAACCATGCTACTGCTCTTGGCTCAGGTGGTGGGTTCATCGAGGAATCATTTGAAATGTTATTTTTATTTGTTAAAAACAGCAGAAGTATGATGGCGCAGCTGGTTCCAGGTTAATGGCTACTTTCATGCACCTCCCAGTTCCTGGTCTTCTAAGCAGTTGTCTGCTCTAACAGGCAAGAGATCAGCAACCCCTTTTGTGGGGGCAGGTATCAGGTGGGCAGTCCCCACCTCCTGGATATGCTCAGTGTATCTTATTGAATGCTGAGCCCATCTCTTGGCAAATTAAGCCATTTACATTTGAGTGACGCACCTCGGATACGGGATCAGGACTCGGAATTGACCTGGACGTTGGGTTCCAGAGCCCACACTGAAAACCAGCCCCACCTCTCTGCTGTGGTCACCTATGTTGTGAGGCTATTATTTCAATCACTTGTTTCCCATGCCCGTTGCTACTTCCATTGCATTTAGGGGCATGTGGGTGGTGGAAAGCATCATAGATAGGAGTTATAGAGATGTGGTCACACCCAAGGTGCAGGCAGAGAGATGGGTGACCACCAGAAGGGGCAGGCAGTCAGTGCAAGAATCCCCTGTGGTTGTCCCCCTCTCGAACAGGTATACCCCTTTGGATACTGTCGGGGGGAATAGCCTATCAGGGGAAAACAGCAGCAGCCAGAGCAGTGGCACCACGGCTGGCTCTGATGTTCAGCAGGGAGGGTCAAAGCGCAGAAGAGCAATAATCATAGGGGACTCTATAGTCAGGGGCACAGATAGGTGCTTCTGTGGACGTGAAAGAGATTCCAGGATGGTATGTTGCCTCCCTGGTGCCAGGGTCCAGGATGTCTCCCAACAGTTAGCGGGCATCCTGAAGGGGGAGGGCAAACAGGCAGAGGTCGTTATACATATTGGTACTAACGACATAGGCAGGAAGGAGCATGAGGTCTTGCGGCAGGAGTTCAGGGAGCTGGGCAGAAAGTTAAAACACAGGACCTCTAGGGTTGTAATCTCGGGATTACTCCCTGTGCCACGTGCCAATGAGGCTAGAAATAGGAAGATAGAGCAGCTAAACATGTGGCTAAACAGCTGGTGTAGGAGGGAGGGTTTCCGTTATCTGGACCACTAGGAGCTCTTCTGGGGCAGGGGTGACCTGTATAAGAAGGTCGGGTTGCATCTAAACTGGAAAGGCATAAATATCCTGGCCGCGAGGTTTGCTAGTGTCACACGGGTGGGTTTAAACTAGTGTGGCAGTGGGGTGGGTAACGGAGCAATAGGTCAGAAGGTGAAAACATTGAGGGAGAACTAGGATATAGGGCCAGTATGGCTCTGAGGCAGAGCAGACAGGGAGATGTTGCTGAAAACAGCGGGACTGGTGGCCTGAAGTGCATATGTTTTAATGCAAGAAGTGTAACAGGTAACGCAGATGAACTTAGATTAGTACTTGGAACTATGATGTTGTTGCCATTACAGAGACTTGGTTGGGGGAAGGACAGGATTGGCAGCTAAATGTTCCAGGATTTAGATGTTTCAGGCGGGATAGAGGGGGATGTAAAAGGGGTGGCGGAGTTGAGCTATTGGTTAGGGAGAATATCACACGCTGTACTATGGGAGGACACCTCAGAGGGCAGTGAGGCTTTATGGGTAGAGATCAGGAATAAGAAGGGTGCAGTCACAATACTTGGGGTTTACAACAGGCCACCTAATAGTCAGCTGGAGAAAGAGGAGCAGATGTGTAGACAGATTTTGGAAAGGTGTAAAAGCAACAGGGTTGTTGTGATGGGAGACTTCAACTTCCCCAATATTGACTGGGACTCACTTAGTGCTAGGGGCTTAGAAGGGGCAGAGTTTGTAAGGAGCATCCAGGAGGGCTTCTTAAAACAATATGTAGATAGTCCAGCTAAGGAAGGGGCGATACTGGACCTGGTATTGGGGAATGAGTCCGGCCAGGTGGTAGAAGTTTCAGTCGGGGAGCATTTTGGGAACAGTGACCACAATTCAGTCAATTTTAAAATGCTGGTGGACAAGGATAAGAGTGGTCCTTGGGTGAATTGCTAAATTGGGGGAAGGCTAATTATAACAATCTTAGGCAGGAACTGAAGAACCTAGATTGGGGGCGGATGTTTGAAGGTAAATCAACATCTGACAGATGGGAGGCTTTCAAATGTCAGTTGAAAGGAATTAAGGACCGGCATGTTCCTGTGTAGAAAAAGGATAAATATGGCAAATTTCGTAGGGAACCTTGAATAACGAGAGATATTGTAGGCCTCGTCAAAAAGAAAAAGGAGGCATTTGTCACGGCTGGAAGGCTGGGAACAGATGAAGCCTGTGTGGAATATAAGGAAAGTAGGAAGGAACTTAAGCAAGGAGTCAGGAGGGCTAAAAGGGGCCACGAAAAGTCATTGGCAAATAGTGTTAAGGAAAATCCCAAGGCTTTTTACACGTACATAAAAAGCAAGAGGGTAGCCAGGGAAAGTGTTTGCACACTGAAGGACAGGTGAGGGAATCTATGTGTGGAGCCAGAGAAAATGGGCGAGGTACTAAATGAATACTTTCGAACATTAGAACATTACAGCACAGTACAGGCCCTTCGGCCCTCGATGTTGTGCCGATACTTTGCATCAGTATTCACCAGGGGCTGGTTTAGCACACTGGGCTAAATCGCTGACTTTTAAAGCAGACTAAGGCAGGCCAGCAGCACGGTTCAATTCCCGTACCAGCCTCCCCGAACAGGCGCCGGAATGTGGCGACTAGGGGCTTTTTGCAATAACTTAATTGATGCCTACTCGTGACAATAAGCGATTTTCATTTCATTTCAGGCAAAGGAATTGGTGGATGTTGAGTCTGGAGATGGGTGTGTAGAAAGCCTGGGTCACATTGAGATCCAAAAAGACGAGGTGTTGGGCATCTTGAAAAATATTAAGGTAGATACGTCCCCAGGGCCTGATGGGATCTAACCCAGAATACTGAAGGAGGCTAGAGAGGAAATTGCTGAGGCCTTGATGGAAATCTTTGGATCCTCACTGTCTTCAGATGATGTCCCGGTGGACTGGAGAATAGGAAATGTTGTTCCTTTGTTTAAGAAGGGTTGCAAGGATAATCCAGGGAACTACAGGCCGGTGAGCCGTGCGTCAGTGGTAGGGAAATTACTGGAGAGAATTCTTCGAGACAGGATTTACTCCCATTTGGAAGCAAATGGACGTACTAGCGAGAGGCAGCACGGTTTTCTGAAGGGGAGGTCGTGTCTCACTAACTTGATAGAGTTTCTCGAAGCTGTCACAAAGGTGATTGATGCAGGTAGGGCAGTGGATGTTGTCTATATGGACTTCAGTAAGGCCTTTGACAAGGTCCCTCAGGACAGACTGGTACAAAAGGTAAAGTCACACGGGATCAGGGATGAGCTGGCAAGATGGATACAGAACTGGCTAGGTCATAGAAGGCAGAGGGTAGCAATGGAAGGGTGCTTTTCTGATTGGAGGGCTGTGACTAGTGGTGTTCAACAGGGATCAGTGTTGGGACCTTTGCTGTTTGTAGTATATATAAATGATTTGGAGGAAAATCTAACTGGTCTGATTAGTAAGTTTGCAGACGACACAAAGGTTGGTGGAATTGCGGATAGCGATGAAGACTGTCAGAGGATATAGCAGGATTTAGATCGTTTGGAGACATGCGCGGAGCGATGGCAGATGGAGTTTAATCCGGACAAATGTGAGGTAATGCATTTTGGAAGGTCTAATGCAGGTAGGGAATATACAATGAATGGGAGAACCCTCAAGAGTATTGACAGTCAGAGAGATCTAGGTGCACAGGTCCACTGTTAATAAAAGGGGCAACACAGGTGGAGAAGGTAGTCAAGAAGGCATACAGCATGCTTGCCTTCATTGGCCGGAGCATTGAGTATAAAAATTGGCAAGTCATGTTGCAGCTGTATAGAACATTAGTTAGGCCACACTTGGAGTATAGTGTTTAATTCTGGTTGCTACACTACCAGAAGGATGCGGAGACTTTAGAGAGGGTGCAAAAGAGATTTACCAGGATGTTGCCTGGTATGGAGTGCATTAGCTATGAGGATAGGTTGAATAAACTTGATTTGTTCTCACTGGAACGACAGAGGTTGAAGGGCGACCTGATAGAGGTCGACAAAATTATGAGGGGCATAGACAGAGTGGATAATCAGAGGCTTTTTCCCAGGGTAGAGGGGTCAATTACTAGGGGGCATAGGTTTAAGGTGAAAGGGGCAAGGTTTAGAGGAGATGTATGAGGCAAGTTTTTTACACAGAATGTAGTGGGTGACTGGAACTCACTGCCGGAGGAGGTGGTGGAAGCAGGGACGATAGTGACGATAAGGGGCATCTTGACAAATACATGAATAGGATGGGAATAGAGGGATGCGGACCCCGGAAGTGCAGAAGATTTTAGTTTAGATGGGCAGTAGGGTCGGCGCAGGCTTGGAGGGCCGAAGGGCCTGTTCCTGTGGTGTACTTTTCTTTGTTCTTTGTTCCGTTATAGTGTTAACCTTTGCTCTGAGTGAGAGGCGAATGAATGCAAACATTTTGGACTAAATTTGAACGAGCTTTCCGATCATCGAGCCAACCTGCCCAATCCAGGTGCCACTGGAAATTACTCGTTCACAAGCACCTCGGTAATTTCAGTTCCTCTCTGATTTTTACATCCCTTCGTGCTGTTGAAGCGGAACCTCAGGTCCACAGAGAATTCTGGACCTTTGTTGCCTATGAAATATTGAATTGGTTCATTACTTCTTCCTGTTTAGATTCCTATTCACTGAATGTGAAAATAATGTTGACTGAGATTTTGACGGACTTATTTTTTGGGGAATGAGCCAAACCAGAGTTCAGGTGTTATGGTGATGCCTGTACTTATATAAACATGCCATTACTATGTTTGCGAATGCCGGTTCTTAGGAATAGAAAATCGTCAGTACTGAGCACTGCTTACTTTTGTAAAGAATGTTCCGCGACAAGAATGATTTGAACAGACACTGTGCATCAGAGTGATTTATTTTTTATGTCTCATGCCAACCCTCTTCTTAGAACCCCTGAACATGAAGCCAATTTAACAGCAATGTATAATTGTGGACACTTTGTGTTGTGAGTTGGCATTCAATGCAACCCAGATTAAAGTTGTTTAACCTCATTTCATTTGGGAGAAGTCATTCCTGGATTAACTCCACTTGTGAGATCAAAGCAAGTCATGTGCTAACAACTGCCCAAACAACCAGGATCTTGATCAGCTGGGGAAATGGGCCGACAAATGGCAAATGGAGTTCGATACAGATTAATGTGAGGGCTTGCATTTGGAAAAGTCAAATCAAGGTAGGACTTTCACGGTGAATGGTAGGACCTTAGGGAGTATCGTGGAACAGAGGGACCTTGGAGTTCAGGTGCACGGTTCTCTAAAGGTGGAGACACAGGTAGATAGGGCAGTGAAGGTGGCTTTTGGCACGTTGGCCTTCACCAGTCAGGGCCTTGAGTATAGAAGTTGGGAAGTTATGTTGCAGTTGTACAGGATGTTGGTGAGGCCACACCTGGAGTATTGTGTTCAGTTTTGGTCACCTTACGATAGGAAAGATGTTGTTTAACTGGAGAGAGCGCAGAAGAGATTCACAAGGATGTTGCCAGGGTTCAAGGAACTGAGTTATAAGAAGAGATTGGACAGGCTAGGACTTTTTTCTTCGGAGTATAGGTTACTTTGGGGCAATCTTATGGAGGTTTATAAAATCACGAGAGGCATGGAGAGGGTGAATGCACCCAATCTTTCTCCCAGGATTGGGGAATTGAGAACTAGAGGGTATAGGTTCAGGTTAAGAGGGGAAAGAATTCATGGGAACCTGAGGAGCAACTTTTTTACACAGAGGGTGGTACGTATATTGAATGACGTCGTTGAGGCAGGGACATTTACAACATTTAACAGGCATTTGGACAGATGCATGAATAGGAAAGGTTTAGAGGGATATGAGCCAAATGCAGGTTAGCTTAGATGGGCTTTTTGGTTGGCATGGACTGGTTTGGGCTGAAGGGCCTGTCTCCGTTCCATATATTCAATGATCCTATGAACCAATTTAAGATAATCAATGAAACTCATAAAGTGGCTAATTTACGTTTGCTAGAAGCAACATTTATTTATACCCAGGAACCCTTTCTCCGCAAAGGAAAGGAATATATTCAAAATTTGTGCTGTTTTTGAGCTTGGGGGGCTCATAGTTCCTCATTGCTTTCTCCATGGCAATGCCTCGGCCAATCAGAGTAGACCTGCAAACCAAACAGCACCCTTTTCTCCTGTAGTATAAATTGTGGTGGTGGTTTGAAATTTGGCATTCTTGCATTTGTCCTCATGAGTGCAAGATGAAAAGCTTTGGCAAAATATATCTCTTTTCAGAAATATAAAAGCAAGTCATTACCCCTGTTCCCTATTATGACCACAGCAGACGTTAATTGCTGAACAAACTAAATTCCAGAGGGAAACTTGGGTTACAGGCCATTACCTTTGTTTTATATTCTGAACATGCGAAGGAAACATATTGATCTCAACAGCAAAGAAGTCCAGTGGCACTTTGGGAATTTTAAAAATTGAAAGTGAAAGATTTATTAATGAGAAGAGAAGAAAACCTAATCACACAAGATTCCAGTTGCACATTTAAAATTGATCTTACATAACGTTCCTCCAAAATGGCTGCCTACTTGGTCAGACCCGCAAGTAAACACCTCCCAGGCAACTCCCTGATAGGTGCATAACTATATAAATCCAGTAATATTACCCATGACAAGGCTCTTGGCACTTCAATAAAGGCGTGCCACATGATCTTTGAAACTCATTTCTACTCTTCTGTGGAAATCCAAGACTCCTTCAGATAGAAGACTGTTTTTCACAGTCAAAGACTTCTCTGGCTAGACTGGATGGCTGATTCAAACTGTATCATCATCCACCCCAGAGCTGTTTCCCTCAGGAGCGTTTCCCACACAGCCGACAACAAATCTTCTCAACATCGCTCATTAAGTATCGTTTTTCACTTTCATCTATGATTCTATTGTCCTTAGCACTTTTTTGAAATCAACTTTTCCAAAACATGAAAATCTTTCCCGTTTCTATTTTGTCTCTACTTTCAGGTCAATAAAATCTACTCTTCTGTTTATCCGTCGAACTCCTGGAATAATCAAAATGTTTCTTGTCACCTCGGATTTCCCTTTGATATTCTAATGAACTCTCAACTTATCTAAAACTGGAAATTTTAAGACCAACCTATATACTTGTACCTCAGACACATCATTACAAATGCACAAATTTAACACCGGTATCCTTTCATGTCTTGAAGCTCCCAGATAACCTAGCTTAATTAATATATTTATACACACGCACACACACACACAAACACACACACACACCCTTCTTCACAGAATAATACAATATTCCCCAAAAATGTGAAAACTAAACCAATTCTCTCACTCCCCTGCATCACCCAGTCACCATTACATTACCTGGTCTGAGTTGCCATACTTTGCAAGCATTAGTTTTGAAGCAACATCCCTGTATTGTGGCAAAAATGTCAGTAAATGAGCTGAAATGTTGGCCCTGTCTCCTCTCCGCAGGTGCAGGGGTTTCATTGGAAGAGGTGTATATCATTTAATCCCCAGAGCCTGTTCCGCCATTCCGTGAGGTTATGGGGTTGATTTATGACCGGTCCATATACCCACCTTAATCTCATAACTCTGCAGATCTCTGATATATAGGGCGTCACGGTAGCACAGTGGTTAGCACTGTTGCCTCACAGTGCCAGGGTCCCAGGTTCGATTCCCGGCTCCGGTGACTGTGCGGAGTCTGCACGTTCTCCCCGTGTCTGCGTGGGTTTCCTCCGGGTGCTCCGGTTTCCTCCCACAAGTCCCGAAAGACGTGCTTGTTAGGTGAATTGGACATTCTGAATTCTCCCTCTGTGTACCCGAACAGGCGCCAGAATGTGGCGACTCGGGGATTTTCACAGTAACTTCATTGCAGTGTTAATGTAAACCTACTTGTGACAATAAATATGATGATGATTATTATTTTTGTTTACCAATCTCAGGCTTAAATTGACAATTGAGCGAACACCATTACCAGAGTTCCAAACATTGACCATCCTTTTTGCACAGAAATGTTTCCTACCGTCATTCCCGAAAGTCCGACTCTAACCTTGACACATTTGTTATGGGCCAGGGTTTAGAGAACACCAAAGTGTATCATGGAGTCCACCTGACCCACGACCTTTAATAGATTGTGGTTATGGGGAGCACAAGGGCCCACTCTACAGGTGTGATGCAACAGAGATCTAAAGTACTTTTAAAACAAAACAATGTTTATTCTATGAATCCAATTAACATTTTATAAACACACCATAAACATCTCAGCAATTATCAACTCAAATACTCCCCCCAAAGAATACAGTACTCTATAAGTAACCCTTAATCTTTAACAGCAACATCCTAAGACAAATACCCTCTTTAACAAAGACAGCAGGTTTAAATTCTCTACTGAGAGCAGTTATCACTTTTAAATTAGCAAGTGATCTGAAGACATTCTTTTCATGCAGAGCCAGATCAAAATTACACCTTGTTTGGCTGGATGCAGCTCCAACTCTGAAAAAGAACCTAAAACACAGACATACACCAGCTTTTAGCTCAAAGCGAAAGTAAAAAGCCACAGACCAAAACCCAGCTCCACCCACACTCTGACATCACTGCAGCTATTTGATAAACACCCATTTCTTAAAGGTACACCCACTACAGCTATTTGATAAACACCCAGTTTTAAAGGTACTCTCACATGACACTTTGTCTCCTACTCCTCGTCTCCCCAATCATCGGAAATAGTGACTAACGCTCCCTTTAATGGTTTGAAATATTTGACATAATCGCCAGCACTCTTCTAAGTTACTCTGTTGCTCGCATTTTCTGCTGCTGTGTCACAAACACATTACAGTAAAAGACAACACACTGTACCTCGTGCAAAAATGGTGGAAAAATCTGCAACATCCCGTTTTGTGACAGAGTCTTTCTTGTCTCCATTGTGGTACAACCAGTGGGCAGTAGGGTTTGGCACTATCGTCAAACAGTTTGGATTCAGGGTATCTCCATCCTTGGATGTTGTGTCCAGAAATCCTGCAACATTACAAATTGGGATGGAAGATGACCGCTCAGTTTTCAGGTTTAACCTATGCTTCTAAACCTCAGTTAATACCAAAATGCTTTTCAGCCGCACCTTTGGTTGTGTAGTCACTGTGATGATATAGGAACGGTGGTGGCCAATTAGTGCACAGGAAGCTCCCATGATTTGCAATGTGATAGTGACCAGATAAACTATTTTTTTTTAAACACAATTGTTGTTTGAAGCATGAATGTTGGCCAAGGCACCAGGAAGAACTAAAAGAAAAATACTGCGGATGCTGGAAATCTGAAATATAATAGAAATGCTGGGAAGACTGACAAAGTCCGGCAGCATCTGCGGAGACGTATATGATTTTGAGAATTCTGCTAATTTCTCGGGTCTGTTGCATATTTGGATTTTATTCTTCAACCACAGTTTAAATTTCATGGTTCAGTTTGAATTTGTTAGTTGCAATGCTTTAGAGGAATGTAATCGTTTGTGAAGAAACAATGACTAAGTTACTTTACATAGATAGAATTTACAGTGCAGAAGGAGGCCATTCGGCCCATCGAGTCTGCACCGGCTCTTGGAAAGAGCACCCTACCCCCTATCCAAGGTCAACACCTCCACCCTATCCCCATTACCCAGTAACCCCACCCAACACTAAGGGCAATTTTGGACACCAAGGGCAATTTATCACGGCCAATCCACCTAACCCGCACATCTTTGGACTGTGGGAGGAAACCGGAGCACCCGGAGGAAACCCACGCACACACGGGGAGGATGTGCAGACTCCGCACAGACAGTGACCCAAGCCGGAATCGAACCTGGGACCCTGGAGCTGTGAAGCGATTGTGCTATCCACAATGCTACCGTGCTGCCCTTCTTTGAGGATTTGAGGCTTGAGTTGAAGCAACTCTGCGCTGTCTTACTTTTCCACAATGCTATTAAGTGTTCTTAAAATCGGTTTGAAGAAATGGCTAACGTATAGCTTAGGATGAGGCTGGGCAGGATTCGCCGTTTTGAATCTACTTCACTAACGCTGCTGGTCAGGGTGGAGAATATGGTGCTCAGCCAGATCTCCATTCACTGCAGCGGGAAACGGAAAATCTCACCGGCGTGAAGGAACAGAGAATCTAAGTCACTATCTTTAACAAACCATACATTGCTTCAATTGATCCATATCTATTATGATAGGAAGTGTTCTTAACTGCTGATTTTAATAGCTTCAGCGTGAGGCTTGGGTTCAAATACATCGACAAGAGAAAGTGACTTTATTCATGGCTTCTCCATAGCAAAAGGAAATGTATCATTTGTCTGTCAGGGAATGTTCACTCTGTCTCCTCTCTGTGGTCAAGGGAGTAAGAGATTGAGCTGTGTCTCAGTTTATAACCCATGAATCAGGGGAATGGGATGAATACTTGTCTTTAGTTTGCATTTCTCCCAGTTACAGAAGTGGGGCCACCCAAGATAATTTGTACCCCATAGCCAATAGAAGAGGTGAATTTAGACCATTTCTAAAAAAGGAAGTCCCGAATAATGAGAGAGTGAGGGACAAAAGTTGATAAATTGCAGTATTCGTTGGCACCGTGATACCATGGCTTCTGGGTTAGGACTCTTCTGGACACAGTTCAACATCACTTCAAAGACAGAGCAGAACATTGACTATGCTGGCAACACCAAGAGTTCCTAAGATATTGAGGGATAAGAAATGTTGTGTTGTCTTCACTACTTGTGCTACGTATCTGTAAGATTTCGCTGAATAGGATCTATTTGATTCATAAATACAGGTTATTCATACCTTGTAGTTCTAGCACAACTTCAGAACCCTAGCGTTATAAATTAAGAATTCAGACTTTAGAGATGTTTAAAAAATTATGAGCGAGGCGGCGCAGTGGTTAGCACTGCCGTCTACAGTGCTGAGAGCCCGGGTTCAATCCTGGCCCCGGGTAACTGTCCGTGTGGATTTTGCACATTCACTCTGTGTCTGCGTGGGTCTCACCCCCACAACCCAAAGGTGAGCAGGTTAGGTGGATTGGCCACACTAATTGCCCCTTCATGGGAAAATAAATAAATAAGATCTTACAGAGAGAAATAAAGTTAAAATTTCGAGTCCATATGACTCAGCTTCAGAGCTAAAGAGATGGAGAAATCGGAGAGATTTTATTCTGTTTAGGAGGGAGTCGAGCGGGTGAAGCAGACAGAAGGTTAGCGATAGGTGGGAACTCGGATTTCTCTTAGTTCCCACCCAACCCTAGTTGTCTGTTTTACTCCAGGAAGGACTGTTGTGCTTTTCCTCAAAGTAGCACTATGGGAATTTTCGTGTCCGCCTGGGAGAGCTGATGGAAACGGGTTCATCATCTTTTGAAAGGGGTCAGATTCAGGGTAAAGGGCCAGCCATTTGTGAATGAGAAGAAGAGAAATTCCTTGACACGGAGGGTTGTGAATCTTTGGAATTCTGCTCCCCAGAATTCTGTGGATGCTCAGTATTGAACACGTTCAAACTTCGAGGTTGATCAATTTTTGGGCACTAAAGGCATTAAGGGATACATGGAAATGCCAGGAAGGTAAAGCTGGAGTGGAAGATCAGCTAGCATCTCGATGAAGGTCAGGACAGAATTGAAGGGCCTTTATTCCTCATGCTCTTATGCAAACAAATAATAGTTCATAAAATATTCAAAGGTTTCTTATTTATGCACTTTCCAAGTCTTCATGAGAGAAGTTTGTTTGCATTTCAAAAGTGGATCAGTGGAAGAATTATTTTTTAAACTGAATTCTCAATATTAATAAAGATGTAACTAACTAACTAGTAACAAATTACCAAACCTCTGGGTGGCCAACCCAGTGTCATAGTCATTAAGTTACTGCTGTCACTGTTTACAGAGTCATCCAGACTCGAAACGACCGCTCCCTTCTCTCTCCACAGACGCTGTCGGACCTGCTGTGATTTTCCAGTGTATTCTGTTTTCGTCCCTGTTTACATTATGTGTGTTCTAAGAAGCTGTTCTTGACAAACAATCTGCTTTACTTGCTATTTGCTGACAAAGAAAATCTAACTTGTAATCCTAGGTGCTGTCAGTTTGTGAACGGTTCATAACATTGGTTAAACCTGTCCATAAGACCATAAGACCATAAGACATAGGAGTGGAAGTAAGGCCATTCAGCCCATCGAGTCCACTCCGCCATTCAATCATGGCTGATGGGCATTTCAACTCCACCTACCAGCATTCTCCCCGTAGCCCTTAATTCCTCGCGACATCAAGAATTTATCTATCTCTGCCTTGAAGCCATTTAGCGTCCCGGCCTCCACTGCACTCCGCGGCAATGAATTCCACAGGCCCACCACTCTCTGGCTGAAGAAATGTCTCCGCATTTCTGTTCTGAATTTACCCCCTCTAATTCTAAGGCTGTGCCCACGGGTCCTCGTCTCCTCGCCTAACGGAAACAGTTTCTTTGCGTCCACCCTTTCTAAGCCATGTATTATCTTGTAAGTTTCTATTAGATCTCCCCTTAACCTTCTAAACTCCAATGAATACAATCCCAGGATCCTCAGCCGTTCATCATATGTTAGACCCGCCATTCCAGGGATCATCCGTGTGAATCTCCGCTGGACACGCTCCAGTGCCAGTATGTCCTTCCTGAGATGTGGGGCCCAAAACTGGACACAGTACTCCAAATGGGGCCTAACCAGAGCCTTATAAAGGTTCAGTAGCACATCGCTGCTTTTATATTCCAACCCTCTTGAGATAAATGTCAAACTTGAATATCTAGTTTCTTTCAAAAGAAGCGGATGAATCCTCGGAGAATGAGGGATACACCATTCTACATTACTGGGAACTTCTTCAAAGATGCCTAGAATGCATAGTTTTGGCTGAAAGCTCTGTCCTATTAGAACATAGAACATAGAACATTACAGCGCAGTACGGGCCCTTCGGCCCTCGATGTTGCGCCAACCCGTGAAACCAGCTGAAGCCTATCTGACCTACACTATTCCATTTTCATCCAGATGTCTATCCAGTGACCACTTAAATGCCCTTAAAGTTGGCGAGTCTACTACTGTTGCAGGCAGGGCGTTCCACACCCCTACTACTCTCTGAGTAAAGAAACTGCCTCTGATATCTGTCCTATATCTACCACCCCTCAATTTAAAGCTATGTCCCCTCGTGTTGGTCATCACCATCCGAGGAAAAAGACTCTCACTGTCCACCCTATCTAACCCTCTGACTATCTTATATGTCTCTATTAAGTCACCTCTCAGCCTTCTCCTCGCTAACGAAAACAACCTCAAGTCCCTGAGCCTTTCCTCGTAAGACCTTCCCTCCATACCAGGCAACATCCGAGTAAATCTCCTCTGAACCCTTTCCAAAGCTTCCACATCCTTCCTATAATGTGGTGACCAGAACTGCACGCAGTACTCCAGGTGCGGCCACACCAGAGTTTTGTACAGCTGCAGCATGACCTCATGGCTCCGAAACTCAATCCCCCTACTGATAAAGGCCAGCACACCATATGCCTTCTTAACAGTTCTATTAACCTGGGTGGCAACTTTCAGGGATTTATGTACCTGGATGCCGAGATCTCTCTGTTCATCTACACTACCAAGAATCTTGCCATTAGCCCAGTACTCTGCATTCCTGTTACTCCTTCCAAAGTGAACCACCTCACACTTTTCCGCATTAAACTCCATCTGCCACCTCTCAGCCCAGCTCTGCAGATTATCTATGTCCCTTTGTAACCTATAACATCCTTCAGCACTATCCACAACTCCACCGACCTTCGTGTCATCTGCAAATTTACTAACCCATCCTTCTACACCAGGTCATTTATAAAAATGACAAACAGCAGTGGCCCCAAAACAGATCCTTGCGGTACACCACTAGTAACTGAACTCCAGGATGAACATTTGCCATCAACCAGCACCCTCTGTCTTCTTTCAGCTAGCCAATTACTGATCCAAACCGCTAAATCACCTTCAATCCCATACTTCCGTATTTTCTGCAATAGCCTACCGTGGGAACCTTATCAAACGCCTTACTGAAATCCATATACACCACATCAACCGCTTTACCCTGATCCACCTGTTTGGTCACCTTCTCAAAAAACTCAATAAGGTTTGTGAGGCATGACCTACCCTTCACAAAACCGTGTTGAGTATCGCTAATCAACTTGTTCTTTTCAAGATGATTATAAACCCTATCTCTTATAACCTTTTCCAACATTTTACCCACAACCGAAGTAAAGCTCACAGGTCTATAATTACCAGGGTTGTCTCTACTCCCCTTCTTGAACAAGGGGACAACATTTGCTATCCTCCAGTCTTCCTGCACTATTCCTGTCGACAAAGACGACATAAAGATCAAGGACAAAGGCTCTGCAATCTCCTCCCTGGCTTCCCAGAGAATCCTAGGATAAATCCCATCTGGCCCAGGGGACTTATCTATTTTTACACTTTCCAAAATTGCTAACACCTCCTCCTTGTGAACCTCAATCCCATCTAGCCTGGTCGACTGTACCTGAGTGTTCTCCTCGACAACATTGTCTTTCTCCAGTGTAAACACTGACGAAAAATATCCATTTAACGCTTCCCCTATCTCCTCTGATTCCACACACAACTTTCCACTACTATCCTTGATTGGCCCTAATCTTACTCTAGTCATTCTTTTGTTGCTCATATACCTACAGAAAGCCTTAGGGTTTTCCTTGCGAAGTTAAAAAAAACACAAATCCAGGCTGAGGTCTTAGGATAATTCATGGGTACAATTAATGGCCGGGATTCTCTTTAAGACAGAGATAGATAGGTTCTTGATTAATAAGGGGATCAGGGGTTATGGGGAGAAGGCAGGAGAATGGGGATGAGGAACATATCAGCCAAGATTGAATGGCGGAGCAGCCTCGATGGGCCTAGTGGCCTAATTCTGCTCCTATGTCTTATGGTCTTATGTTCGCGAGCAGCGGGATTCTCGGGTCACGCCGACAGCGCTCCCCCGGGATTCCCGGCAGAGTGGGGGGGGGGGGGGGGGGGCGCGTCAATGGGAAATCCCATTGCCAGCGACGGGAAGAGAGAATCCCTCCAGCAGTGAGCAGCCCGGCGCCTCTCGTTCCGGGAAACACGCAGCTGGGAGCTCGGAGTATCCTGCCCAAATTACTGCAACGTGGGTTATTAATGATTGCTTCGAAACATTATTTTAGACAAGTGCGATTTTAATTGTGAGAAAAAATGAGCGCATCACATTTTAGAGAGTAATTGAGTGATTCAACTTGCCGATAAAAAGTAACTGGAAATGACGCAGGAATGGATGGATTGTAAACAGGGGGCTATATTCTCTGGCCTCCCAGCCGCGTGTTTGTGGGCTTCTCGGCGGGGGGAGGCGGTGCGCTGTTTATTGGTGGCGGGATTCCCTGCTCCCATTGCTGTCAGTGGGAATTTCCATTGTGACCCTCCCATGCCAGCTGGAAATCCATGGGTGGGGGATGGGGATGGGGGGAGGGGGTGGGGTGGGGGTGGTGCCCTACAGGTGGGACCAGAGAAGCCCACCACGCCTCCAGTGACTGGCAGGAGAATTCTGGCCAGGAAGTGCAGAGCAAGGTTCTTGGCAGTGATTTATGAATAAGCCATCGTTGGGTTAAAAAATATATTTGTTCTCGCGACGTGGGGAAATACGGCTAATGCTGTTCATGTTGTTCATTCTAAGGTGATCTGAGGATTAGAAGAGCCAATCATTCAGTATTGAACTCGAAGTGTGTCGAATGGGAGTCACTCATCAGCCAGATAATTAGGGAGTGAGTGAGCTTCCCTCCCTGAAGGACGCTCTGGAACGTGTAGCTTTTCAGAGCAATCCAGCAGTTTTCACAGACCTTTCCCAGTCCAATAATTGCCAGATTATGGCTCCCACTATATTTCTGTTGCGCTCACCACAAGCAAGAACACAAGAACTAGGAGCAGGAGTAGACCATTTAGCCGATTGAGCCCTGCTCTGCCATTCAATATAATCATCGCTGATGTTGGCCTTCAACTCCACTTCCACACCCACTCACCATGGGCGCGATTGTCCGCCCCCCCCACGATGGGTCGGAGAATAGCGGGAGGGCCTTCCCGACATTTTTCCCGACCTCCCGCTATTCTCCCCCCCCCCCCCCACGGCCGCCACACGACACGAATCGCTGCTCGCCGTTTTTTTACGGCGAGCAGCGATTCTCCCCTAGCCAATGGGCCAATTTTCCAGGCCTTTACGGCCGTTTTCACAAACTCCAACACACCTGCTCTCACCGTTCGTGAAAACGGCCGCAAAGAGCTGTTCTGGAGAACCATGGCACCGATTGGCACGGCTGCACCACGGTGCCCACCGATCGCGGGCAGCGGGTCCGAACCCCGCGCACTCTTTGTTCCTCCGCCGCTGCGCTGGATTAGTTCGCGGGGCGGCTGAGGGGCATGACGGCCCGCGCATGCGCGGGTTTCACGTATATGCGTGATGACGTCATCTGCGCATGCGCGGGTTGGAGCCGTCCAATCCGCGCATGCACGGCTGATGTCATCGTGCGCGTTAGCCGCCGTTACGTTGGCGCGCGGGCTTAGCGAAGTTCGCTAAGCCTGCGATGCCGTGGTTCACGGGGCCCCGCTGCTAGCCCCGACCGGGGAGCAGAATCGGGTCCCGGGAGGGGGCGCGGAGGCTGCCGTGAAACACGGCCAGTTTCACGGCAGCCTTCACGACTCTCCGCATTTGCGGAGAATCGCGCCCCATATCCCTTGATTCTCTAGCAGACCAAAAATTTGTAACAGAATGACAGAATGCTACAGTGCAGAAGAGACCCTTCGGCCCATCGAGTCTGCACCAGCGCATGAAAGGCCCCTGACCTTCCGACCTAATCCCATTTACCAGCACTCATGTCAATCATCGCCCTTAACTCATCCGTTTTACCTTTCATACACCTGGCATTAAAGTAGAGGCCATCCAGCCCTGTCTTACTCTCTTGAGACTCACTACTGCTGTATTTCCTCTGTCCTGATTGCTTTTCTGTCTTATACTGTGTCCCTATTCTACTATCAGTCTGCGTCTCCTCCCCTTGCCAAACTAGTTTAAACTTTTCCAAGTGGGTGGGTGGGTGAGTGGGTGGGTGGGTGGGGGGAGGAGTGGGTGAGTGGGTCAGTGGGTGGGTGGGTGAGTGAGTGGGTGGGTGGGTGGTGGAGTGGGTGGGTGCGTGGAGGAGTGGGTGGACGAGTGGGTGGGCGAGTGGGTGGGTGGAGGAGTGGGTGGGCGAGTGGGTGGGCGAGTGGGTGGGTGGGTGAGTGAGTGGGTGGGTGGAGGAGTGGGTGAGTGGGTGGGTGAGTTGGTGGGTGAGTGGGTGGGTAGGTAAGTGGGTGGTGAAAGGTTTTGATAGTTTGACTGCTTTTTAGTTTTCTATATTTATTAGAGCTAACATTTTGTCTTTTTCCCTCAGCCATCATTTTAAATGGTCCATTTTGAATTTCTAGCTGTTGGACAATTCATGAATTAACGGTAAAGAGCTGTGTCAGTGTGGAGTTGTTCTTCTTGATAAATTAAAGATCTTAAAGATGAGTTTGTTGAATGTTAGCTTTGACTGATCAAGGGAGATTGCAGATAAATAGATATGTGTGAACAATAACGAGTTTGTTGGATGAACATAACCATTTACAGATACACAAGACCATCAGTATTACTCAATCTAAGCCCTCCACACTCAGTCTGTGACTCTCGCTTATGTCATCCCCGCTCCCACGCTCTGCGCGCGATTCTCTGGTCTTGTTGCTCTCTCTTTCTCTTGAGAACGGCGAGGCCGGAGAATAGCGGGAGAGGCCGAAAACGTGAACCGCGCCAGATGCCAAACACTTTGCGATGCACTGGCCCGCTCCCTTAGGCGAAATCAGGATTCCGCCCTAGCCTGGCAAGAAGCCAATTATCATCACTTAAATTCTATTTTCACACAATGAATGGGCGCCACCCCAATCCAACGGCCTCCCATGACTCAGCTTC
Source organism: Scyliorhinus canicula (assembly GCF_902713615.1). Taxonomy (NCBI): domain Eukaryota; kingdom Metazoa; phylum Chordata; class Chondrichthyes; order Carcharhiniformes; family Scyliorhinidae; genus Scyliorhinus; species Scyliorhinus canicula. Next base: position 8,408,875 of record NC_052150.1, on the reverse strand, counting down.
CTCCCCAGTAAGTGGTCATGCTAGCGCAAATTAGTACGCCTCTTGAAAAAGGTGGATCTGGCGGATGGAGGGACAATGGGCGAAATTCTCCGACCCCCAGCAGGGTCGGAGAATCGCCTGGGGCGCCGAGAATCCCGCCCCCGCCATGTCCAGAATTCTCCCACCCGCAAAAAAGTCGGCGTGCCGCCAATCCCGCAGCCCGCCTCGGAGAATGGCCGGGGCCGGTGGGAGGCTACGGGTTTCTGTGCTGCCGTTATTTTCCGGCCCGGATGGGCCAAAGTCCTGCCGCTGAGAGGCCTCTCCCGCCGCCGTGGTTTGAACCACCTCTGTGCCGGCGGGACCGGAGCGCGAGCGGGCCCGGGGGGGGGGGGGGCGGGGCGATCGGACCCTGGGGGGTGCCCCCACGGTGGCCAGGCCTGCGATCGGGCTCCACCGATCGGCGGGTGGGCCAGTGCCGAGGGGGCACTCTTTTTCTTCCGCTGCCGCCACGGCCTCGACCATGGCGGAGACGGAAGAGAATCCCCCAGCGCGCATGCGCCGCTGGTGACGTCAGCGGCAGCATTTGCGGGTAATCTTGCCCGTGGTGTGGCCGGTTTGGACTCTCGCGCAGCGGCTATGATGCTAGATTCCCCACAAATGCAGAGAATCGTAAATGCTGCCGTGGGACAGGCCGTGACCCACGGCAGCCTTCACGGCCACTTCCGGGGCTGATTCTCCCCCCCCGGGCGGGGCTAGGAGCGCGGCCCCGTGCGTCACGGCCTTGACAACGGTCGTCAAGGCCGCACGTCAAGCGTCACGGCGGATGACGCGGCCGATGATGTCAGCTGCGCATGCAGAGGTTGGACAACACCAACCCGCGCATGCGCAGTTGCCGTCTTTCCCCTCAGCCGCCCGGCAAGACGTGGCGGCTTGATCTTGCCGGGCGGCGGAGGGGAAAGAGTGCGTCTGTTTTGGACGCTGGCCCGACGATCGGTGGGCACCGATCGCGGGCCTATCCCCTCCCGAGCACAGTCGTGGTGCTCCCGTGCCAATCGGGCCCCTAGATGCCCCAAACGGGCATCTGGCGCCCGTTTCACACGACGGCAGCGAGCAGGTGTGGTTGCTGCCGTGTTGAAACGGGGGTGAAGGGCCAGCCGCTTAACCCATCGGCCTCGGGGAATCGCCGCTCGCCGTAAAAAACGGCGAGCAGCGATTCGTGGCGTGGGGGGGTGGGAGAATAGCGGGAGGGCGTGAAGAATGTCGGGAGGCCCTCCCGCTATTCTCCCACCCGGCGTGGGAGGGGGGGGGGGCTGAGAATCGCGCCCATGGATTCAGTCCACAGCCACCCTGGTGGTGGGGGAGGAGGGGGGCTGGATCAAGCATTGGCGGGGAGGGGCCTGCTAGGCGGCTGCGGCAGTGATCGGGTAGGTCCGATGGGGGGGGGGGGGGGGCTAGATTGTGTGTGTTTTCCCGCGGTCCGAGACCGCCATCGCGCTTGGGTGGGTGGATGAGTGGGTGGTCGCTGGGGGCATGCGCGGAAGCGGAGGTGGGGGGCTCACTGTCCGTAGCCAAAGCTGTGACCTTCCTGACGGGTCCCTGCTGCAACCTGCAGGCAACTCAATCCATCTTTATTTTTTGCAAGAAACTGGGGAAACGCCAGCGTTTGTCCGCCGGCGTGGGGACATAGCCCCATTTCTGGAAGGTCCAGCCCAGGATGTTCAACTTTCCAACTCGAAATAACATTAAACTTGTAAAATTTCAGCGAAACCTGTTAAATCATAAGGTTAACTAAGTTTCCATCAAACTGCGTGTTTAATTACTTAAACTAAGAAAAAGCAACAGAAACAATTACAACTAAATGAAATTTCAACATAATTACTTTCAGCCAGTTAATTCTTTCAACATTTTTCATTTCAAAGTCTCTAGGAAAGAGGGAGCAGTACTTTATTGGATCATGATAACCCACACCACTCACTAATTACACAGCAACACTTTCAATCACAGGTGTAACACTCACTTGTCTCAGTATTTAAAGGCGATCTCTTCATATTTGGATTTTCACTTTCTCCCATCGGAATGGATTTTAATCGTGATCAGGGAACTGATTTGAAAGCTTTTTGCTCATCCTTTTTATATAAACTGCACCATTCTGTTTCATCAGCCTACCAAAGCTGGTTTTTCAGGATTTAGTTACTCTCTGGGCGGAGACTGGCAGAGATTAGATTTTATGACAAAGTTCTCGTTCTGTCCGCTCTATTTTGGTTTAAAATAATTGCAGATGTGAACAAATGGTTAATACATGTTTCTTCCTAATAGCCCAGTGAGGTAATGTGCCACCAATAAAGGGCAGCACGGTAGCATAGTGGTTAGCATCAATGCTTCACAGCTCCAGGGTCCCAGGTTCGGTTCCCGGCTGGGTCACTGTCTGTGCGGAGTCTGCACGTCCTCCCCGTGTGTGCGTGAGTTTCCTCCGGGTGCTCCGGTTTCCTCCCACAGTCCAAAGTTGTACGGGTTAGGTGGATTGGCCATGCTAAATTGCCCGTAGTGTCCTAAAAAGTAAGGTTAAGGGGGAGTTGTTGGGTTACGGGTATAGGGTGGATACGTGGGTTTGAGTAGGGTGATCATTGCTCGGCACAACATCGAGGGCCGAAGGGCCTGTTCTGATCTGTACTGTTCTAAATCTAAATAACATACAATCATATACGTGGGTGGGCGGGTGTGTGGGTGGTTGAATGAGTGGGTGGGTGTGCGGTATTGTGTGAAGCAAATAATGGCATGATGGGAAAACTAGTCAAGTCTTCTTAGTACAATTGAATTTAAACGGATTTTCACATAACCTAAGGCACAGATTCAAAATACACAGATATACACAGCCAAGGTCGACTTGACCTAAGAACCGAGTGACTCTGAAATTCTAAGATAAGGTGTTTTCATCATGAGACTAAAAGTAGTCTCAATACATACCAATTGTCTCTTCCTGTATGTAAAAAAGTTTGTCCAGTTCTTAAAACAAAGACAAGATAATGATATGAGACTCCAGTCCCCTAAACGTCAGCAAGGTGACGCCATTGTAACAATTATTACTTATGTTTTACTTTTGATTAAATTCCTGACCAAGTTGTATTCATGTTATCTTGATCCTATAATGTATAAAAATCGCCTTATTCTTCTGTACTATCGCAGACTTGGGACGGACTCAGCAGTTTGTACTGACTGCCTTCCGACTTCAAAAGTCTCAGCCATTACTGCTAGCAGTCAGTTCTAATTCATAAATAAAGTTCAGTTTTGCTTACCTAATGAATGCTGTTTGAATTTCTCTATCACAGTCAAGAAGCGGGGAAAATATTGAATACGACAGGTGGGTGAATGTGTGGGTAGGTGAGTGGGTGGGTGGGGGAGTGGGTGGATGAGTGAGTGGGTGAGTGAGTGGGTCGGTGGGTGGATGGGTGGGTGGGTGAGTGAGTGGGTGGGTGAATGGGTGGGTAGGTGAGTGGGTGGGTAGGTGTGTGGGTGGGTGAGTGAGTGGGTGGATGGGCAAGTGGGTGAGTGAGTGAGTGGGTGGGTGAGTGCGTGGGTAGGTGAGTGGGTGGGTGGGTGAGTAGGTGAGTGCGTGGGTGGGTCTGTGGGAAGGTGTGTGTGTAGGTGTGTGGGTGGGTGAGTGAGTGGGTGGGTGAGTTGGTGGGTGGGTGAGTGGGTGGGTGAGTGGGTGGTTGAATGAGTGGGTGGGTGGGGGAGTGGGTGAGTGAGTGGGTGGGTGAATGGGTGGGTGAGTGAGTGGGTGAGTGAGTGGGTGGGTGAGTGGGTGGGTGGGTGGGGGGTGGGTGAGTGGGTGGGTGGATGGGTGAGTGGGTGGGTGGGTGGAGGCGTGAGTGGGTGGGTGTGAGTGGGTGAGTGGGTGAATGGGTGGGTGAGTGGGTCGGTGGGTGGAGGAGTGGGTGGGTGGGTGAGTGGGTGGGTGAGTGGGTGGGTGGGTGAGTGGGTGGAGGAGTGGGTGAGTGGGGGGGGGTAGGTGTGTGGGTGGGTGTGTGGGTTGGTGAGTGGGTGGGGTAGGTGGGTGGGTGAGTGGTGGTTGATGCAGTGGGTGGGTTGGGAAGTGGGTGCGTGGAGTGGGTGGGTGAGGTGGGTAGGTTGTGTGGGTGGGTGGGTGAGTGTGGTGTGAGTGGGTGGGTGAGTGGGTAGGTGAGTGGGTGGGTGGGTGAGTAGGTGAGTGCGTGGGTGGGTCTGTGGGAAGGTGTGTGTGTAGCTGTGTGGGTGGTGAGTGAGTGGGTGGGTGAGTGGGTGGGTGAGTGGGTGGGTGAGTTGGTGGGTGAGTGGGTGGGTGAGTGGGTGGTTGAATGAGTGGGTGGGTGGGAGAGTGGGTGAGTGAGTGGGTGGGTGAGTGGGTAGGTGTGTGGGTGGGTGGGTGAGTGTGTGTGAGTGGGTGGGTGAGTGCGTGGGTAGGTGAGTGGGTAGGTGAGTGGGTGGGTGGGTGAGTAGGTGAGTGCGTGGGTGGGTCTGTGGGAAGGTGTGTGTGTAGCTGTGTGGGTGGGGTGAGTGAGTGGGTGGGTGAGTTGGTGGGTGAGTGGGTGGGTGAGTGGGTGGTTGAATGAGTGGGTGGGTGGGAGAGTGGGTGAGTGAGTGAGTGGGTGGGTGAGTGGGTGGGTGAGTGGGTCGGTGGGTGGATGTGTGAGTGGGTGGGTGGGTGGATGGGTGAGTGGGTGGGTGGGTGGAGGCGTGAGTGGGTGGGTGAGTGGGTGGGTGAGTGAGTGAGTGGGTGAGTGGGTGGGTGAATGGGTGGGTAGGTGAGTGAGTGGGTGAGTGACTGGGTAGGTGAGTGGGTCGGTGGGTGGATGGGTGAGTGAGTGGGTGAGTGGATGGGTGAGTGGGTGGGTGGGTGGAGGCGTGAGTGGGTGGGGGGGGTGGGTGGGTGAGTGAGTGGGTAGGTGAGTGGGTCGGTGGGTGGATGGGTGGGTGAGTGAGTGGGTGGGTGGGTGAGTGGGTGGGTGGGTGAGTGGGTGGGTGGGTGGAGGAGTGGATGGGTGGGTGAGTGGGTGGGTGAGTGAATGGGTGGGTGGGTGGGTGAGTGGGTCGGTGGGTGGATGGGTGGGTGAGTGGGTGGGTGGATGGGTGAGTGGGTGGGTGGATGGGTGGGTGAGTGGGTGGGTGGAGGCGTGAGTGGATGGGTGAGTGAGTGGGTGGGTGGGTGAATGGGTGGGTAAGTGGGTCGGTGGGTGGAGGGGTGGGTGGAGGAGTGGGTGAGTGGGTGAGTGGGTGGGTGGGTGGAGGAGTGGATGGGTGGCTCAGTGAGTGGGTGGGTGAGTGGGTGGGTGGGTGAGTGGGTGGATGAGTGGGTGAGTGGTTGGGTGGGTGGGTGGATGAGTGGGTGAGTGGATGGGTGAGTCGATGGCTGGATGGGTGGGTGAGTGAGTGGGTGGGTGAGTGGGTGGATGAGTGGGTGAGTGGGTGAGTGGGTGGGTGGATGAGTGGGTGGGTGGGTGCGTGGGTGGATGAGTGGATGGGTGGCTGAGTGAGTGGGTGGGTCAGTGGGTGGGTGGGTGAGTGGGTGGAGGAGTGGGTGAGTGGGTGGGTGGATGAGTGGGTGAGTGGGTGGGTGAGTCGATGGGTGGGTGAGTGGGTGGGTCGGTGGGGTGGATGGGTGGGTGAGTGGGTGGGTGGATGGGTGAGTGGGTGGGTGGGTGGATGGGTGCGTGGGTGGATGAGTGGGTGGATGGGTGGGTGGGTGCGTGGGTGGATGTGGGTGGGTGGATGGGTGGGTGGGTGGGTGGATGAGTGAGTGAGTGGGTGGGTGAGTGGGTGGGTGGGTGAGTGGGTGGGTGAATGGGTGGGTGGATGAGTGGGTGAGTGGATGGGTGGATGAGTGGGTGGGTGAATGGGTGGGTGGATGGGTGGGTGAATGGGTGGATGGGTGGGTGGATGAGTGGGTGGGTGGGTGGATGAGTGGGTGGGTGAGTGGATGGGTGGGTGGATGGGTGGGTGGATGGGTGGATGGGTGGGTGGATGAGTGGGTGGATGAGTGGGTGAGTGGGTGGGTGAGTGGATGGGTTGGTGGATGGGTGGGTGGATGGGTGGATGGGTGGGTGGATGAGTGGGTGAGTGGGTGGGTGAGTGAGTGGGAGGGGGGATGGGTGGATGGGTGGGTGGATGAGTGGGTGAGTGGGTGGGTGGGTGAGTGGGTGGGTGGATTGGTGGGTGAATGGGTGAGTGGGTGAGTGGGTGGGTGGGTGGATGAGTGGGTGAGTGGGTGGATGAGTGGGTGGGTGGGTGGGTGAGTGGGTGGATGGGTGGGTGGATGGGTGGGTGGGTGGATGGGTGGGTGGGTGTAAGATTTTGAGAATGTGAATACTTTTTAGTTTTCTATATTTATTAGAAATAATATTTGGGACGGGTCTCTCTGTTTCTGACGTCAACGCAGAATTCGTGGACTTTCAGGACAGTAAAACCGGTGCTGCATGTGGACTGATTCCGCTACTGTGGAGGGGCTAGCACCGGCGCCACGTGGAACTGAATCGATTCCAATGAGAAACGGTGCAGATCGCCGGTTTCGCGATTGCCACTCTGGAGGCCCCCCCCCCCCCCCCCCCCCCCCCCCCCCCCCCACACACACCATCCCAGCCAACAAGATGGCAGCGAGGAGATCAGCCCCAAGATGCCGAGCTGGAGACCCTCTGGGACGCAGTGGAGGAGAGGTGGATGACCCTGTACCCCGGCCTGTGATGGAGGTTGCCAGCCGCCGCCGTTTGTCGTGCTTGGGCGCAGGTGGCAAAGGCCGTGAGCACTGTTGGCAACGTTGCCCGGACCAGCCAGCCGTGCCATGAAAACCGGCACGGCCTCCTCAGGGCGGCCACGGTGAGTCGGCAGCACTGTGCCCCTGGCACTAACCCTGTCCCACACACCCGTAACCCTACCCCCCCCCCCCGCCCCCAACCAGGAGTACGGCAAAACCCTTACCTTGCACCGTATATGGTTACCCATACTGGCTAGGTGCCCTGCCCACCGAGGCCATCACCTACACATTGTGTATTGTGTGAAGCACATAATGGCATGATGGGAAAACTAGTCAAGTCTTCTTGGTGCAATTGAATTTAACCTAAGACACAGATACAAAATACACAGATACAGCCGAGGTCAGCATGACCTGAGAACTGGGTGACTCTGAAATTCTAAGACAAGGCTTGTTCGTTATGAACCTAGAAGCAGTCTCAATAAATACCAAGCTAAAAAGCTGTCTCTTCCTGTTCGTAAACAAATTTGTCTTGTTCTTAAAAGAAAGACAAGGTAATGATATGAAACTCCATTCCCCTAAAGGTCAGCAAGGTGACGCCATTGTAACAATTATTACTTATGTTTTACTTTTGAATAAATTCCTGACCAAGTTGTATTCATGTTATCTTAATCCTATAATGTATAAAAATCGCCTTATTCTTCTGTACTATCGCAGACTTGGGACGGACTCAGCAGTTTGTACTGACTGCCTTCCGACTTCAAAAGTCTCAGCCATTACTGCTAGCAGTCAGTTCTAATTCGTAAATAAAGTTCAGTTTTGCTTACCTAATGAATGCTGTTTGAATTTCTCTATCACAGTTAAGAAGCGGGGAAAATATTGAATACGACAGGTGGGTGAATGTGTGGGTAGGTGAGGGGGTGGGTGGGGGAGTGGGTGGGTGAGTGAGTGGGTCGGTGGGTGGATGGGTGGGTGAGTGAGTGGGTGAGTGAGTGGGTGGGTCAATGGGTGGGTAGGTGAGTGTGTGGGTGGATGGGTGAGTGGGTGGGTGGGTGGATGGGTGAGTGGGTGGGTGGGTGAGTGGGTGAGTGGGTGGGTGGATGAGTGGGTGAGTGGGTGGATGAGTGAGTGGGTGGTTGAGTGGGTGGGTGGGTGGACGGGTGGGTGGGTGGGTGAGTGGGTGGGTGGGTGGATGAGTGGGTGGGTGAGTGGGTGGGTGGGTGGATGGGTGGGTGGGTGGGTGGATGAGTGGGTGGGTGGGTGGATGAGTGGGTGGGTGGGTGAGTGGGTGGGTGGGTGAGTGGATGGGTGAGTGGGTGGGTGGATGAGTGGGTGAGTGGGTGGGTGAGTGGGTGGGTGAGTGGATGGGTGGATGAGTGGGTGAGTGGGTGGGTGAGTGGGTGGGTGGATGGGTGGGTGGGTGTGTGGATGAGTGGGTGAGTGGGTGGGTGGGTGGATGGGTGGGTGGGTGGGTGGATGAGTGGGTGGGTGGGTGAGTGGGTGGGTGGGTGAGTGGATGGGTGAGTGGGTGGATGAGTGGGTGAGTGGGTGGGTGAGTGGGTGGGTGAGTGGATGGGTGGATGAGTGGGCGAGTGGGTGGGTGAGTGGGTGGGTGGATGGGTGGGTGGGTGGGTGGATGAGTGGGTGGGTGGATGAGTGGGTGAGTGGGTGGGTGGATGGATGAGTGGGTGAGTGAGTGGGTGAGTGGGTGGGTGGGTGGATGGGTGGGTGGATGAGTGGGTGCGTGGTTGGATGAGTGTGTGAGTGGGTGGGTGGATGGGTGGGTGGATGCGTGGGTGAGTGGGTGGGTGGGTGGAGGAGTGGATGGGTGGGTGAGTGGGTGGGTGAGTGGATGGGTAGGTAGGTGGGTGGGTGAGTGGGTGAGTGGGTGGGTGGGTGAGTGGGTGAGTGGGTGGGTGGATGAGTGGGTGAGTGGGTGGATGAGTGAGTGGGTGGTTGAGTGGGTGGGTGGGTGGACGGGTGGGTGGGTGGGTGAGTGGGTGGGTGGGTGGATGAGTGGGTGGGTGGATGAGTGGGTGGGTGGGTGAGTGGGTGGGTGGGTGAGTGGATGGGTGAGTGGGTGGGTGGATGAGTGGGTGAGTGGGTGGGTGAGTGTGTGAGTGGGTGGGTGGATGGGTGGGTGGATGCGTGGGTGAGTGGGTGGGTGGGTGGAGGAGTGGATGGGTGGGTGAGTGGGTGGGTGAGTGGATGGGTAGGTGGGTGGATGAGTGGGTGAGTGGGTGGGTGAGTGGGTGGGTGGGTGGATGAGTGGGTGAGTGGGTGGGTGAGTGGGTGGGTGAGTGGGTGGGTGGATGAGTGGGTGAGTGGGTGGATGAGTGAGTGGGTGGGTGTGGCTGGATGAGTGAGTGGGTGAGAGGGTGGGTGGGTGAGTGGGTGGGTGGGGTGTGTGGGTGGGTGGGTGGATGAGTGGGTGAGTGGGTGGGTGGGTGGACGGGTGGGTGGACGGACGGGTGGGTGGGTGGGTGGAGGAGTGGGTGAGTGGGTGGATGAGAGAGTGGGTGGGTGAGTGAGTGGGTGGGTGAGTGGGTGGGTGGGTGGAGGAGTGGATGGGTGGGTGAGTGGGTGGGTGAGTGGATGGGTGGGTGGGTGGATGAGTGGGTGAGTGGGGTGGGTGAGTGGGTGGGTGGGTGGATGAGTGGGTGAGTGGGTGGGGTGAGTGGGTGGGTGGATGAGTGGGTGAGTGGGTGGGTGAGTGGGTGGGTGGGTGGATGAGTGGGTGGGTGGGTGAGTGGGTGGGTGGATGGGTGGGTGGATGAGGGGGGGAGTGGGTGGGTGGGTGGGTGAGTGGGTGGGTGAGTGGGTGGGTGTGGCTGGATGAGTGAGTGGGTGGGTGAGTGGGTGGGTGGGTGGGTGAGTGGGTGGATGAGTGAGTGGGTGGGTGAGTGGGTGGGTGAGTGTGTGGGTGGATGAGTGGGTGGGTGAGTGAGCGGGTGGGTGGATGAGTGGGTGAGTGGGTGGGTGGGTGAGTGGGTGGGTGGATGGGTGGGTGGGTGGGTGGATGAGTGGGTGGGTGGTTGGATGAGTGGGTGAGTGGGTGGGTGGATGGGTGGGTGGATGCGTGGGTGAGTGGGTGAGTGAGTGGGTGGGTGGGTGGATGGGTGGGTGGATGAGTGGGTGGGTGGTTGGATGAGTGGGTGAGTGGGTGGGTGGATGGGTGGGTGGGGGGTGGTGGGGGTGGGTGGAGGGGGGTGAGGGGTGGGTGAGTGGGTGGGTGAGTGGGTGGGTGAGTGGGTGGGTGGGGGTGGGTGAGGGGGGGTGGGTGGATGGGTGGGTGGGGGGTGATGAGTGGGTGAGGGGTGAGTGGGTGGGTGAGTGGGTGGGTGGGTGGGTGGATGAGTGGGTGAGTGGGTGGATGAGTGGGTGAGTGGGTGGGTGAGTGGGTGAGTGGGTGGATGGGTGGGTGGGTTGGTGGATGTTTGGGTGGATGGGTGGGTGGGTGGGGTGGATTGGTGGGTGAGTGGGTGGATTAGTGGGTGAGTGGGTGGATGAGTGGGTGAGTGGGTGAGTGGGTGGGTGGGTGGATGAGTGGGTGGATGGGTGGATGGGTGGGTGAGTGGGTGAGTGGGTGGGTGGGTGGATGAGTGGGTGAGTGGGTGGATGAGTGGGTGAGTGGGTGGATGGGTGGGTGGGTGAAAGATTTTGAGAATGTGAATACTTTTTAGTTTTCTATATTTATTAGAAATAATATTTGGGACGGGTCTCTCTGTTTCTGACGCCAACGCAGAATTTGTGGACTTTCAGGACAGTAAAACCGGTGCTGCATGTGGACTGATTCCGCTACTGTGGAGGGGCTAGCACCGGCGCCACGTGGAACTGAATCGATTCCAATGAGAAACAGGGCAGATCGCCGGTTTCGCGATTGCCACTCAGGAGGCCCCCCCCCCCCCCCCCCCCCCCCCCACACACACACACACACCATCCCAGCCAACAAGATGGCAGCGAGGAGATCAGCCCCAAGATGCCGAGCTGGAGACCCTCTGGGACGCAGTGGAGGAGAGGTGGATGACCCTGTACCCCGCCAGCCGCCGCCGTTTGTCGTGCCTGGGCGCAGGTGGCAAAGGCCGTGAGCACTGTTGGCAACGTTGCCCGGACCAGCCAGCCGTGCCGTGAAAACCTGCACGGCCTCCTCAGGGCGGCTAGGGTGAGTCGGCAGCACTGTGCCCCTGGCACTAACCCTGTCGCACACACCCGTAACCCCCCCCCCCCCCCCCACCAGGAGTACGGCAAAACCCTTACCCTGCACCGTATATGGTTACTCATACTGGCTAGGTGCCCAGCCCACCGATGCCATCACCTACACATCGTGTGGGCTGCATGTGTCGGATTATCTAACACTGTTGTTTCATGAGAAGGTCACGCACAACCGCCGGGAGTGGGAGAAGACAGGGGAGGGTCCACTGGAACTGCGGCCTCTCACTGTGGCAGAGCAAAGGGCCTTGGATGTGGGCCAGAGGAAAGTGAGGTCGCAGAGGTGAAGCTCAGCCATGGCAGAGGAAGTGAGACCCCGCTGAGTTGCGGTTCCCTGTGACACATGTGTCAATCACCCCCCCCCCCCCCCCCAACACCACCCTCACATTTGAACCACATCTTCAGGAGGCGGATGCGCAGCTCGATCACGCTCTTGATCGCTGCACGGGCATCGTTGTAGCCAGTTTCCACGTCAGTCTCTGGCCTCCAGATAGGCATCAGCAGCCACGACCGCAGCGGATCAACCCTGTCACCCAGGAGCCAACAGCTGGGGGGGGGGGGGGGGGGGGGGTGTCGCGAACATATCAGAATCGTCGAGTGTGCCAGGATAAAGGAATTGTGCACGCTACCCGGATATCGGGCAAGACGTGTACGATGCGCAGCTGATGGTCACATATCAGCTGCACGCTCATCGAGTGGAACCCCTTTCGGTTTGTGCTCGTAGCGGGACATGTACCCCGTCGATCACCCCCTGGTCCCAGGGCATCCCATCGATGGTGTCAAACCCTGCTGCCTGGGCATCCTGGTGGGCTCGGTCACATTGAAGTGGATGCATTGATCCGCCTGGGTATATCGGGCTCCGTGACGGAGCGGATGCTTATGTGCACCGAGGCCTGTGAGATCCCAGACAAGTACCCTCTCGGCGTAAAGGTTCAGGGCGACCATCACATTGACGGCCACTGGGAGTGGGTGTCCTCTCCCATACCCCCACGGTGCCAGCTGTGCCATCATCTGGCAGATATATCGCACTGTCTCTCTGCTCACCCAGAGTCTTCAATGGCATGACCGGTCTGGCAGGTCCTTGAATGACAGGGGGTGCTGGAACACACGAGGCCTCATTTGGCGCCTCCTTGGCGTCTCCTCCTCCTCGGCCTGTTGGGCGGCGAGCTCTCCAACCTGGACGGCTGCCTCCTGTTCCGTTGCTGCCCGCTTCGCTGCTGCAGCTTCCTCCTCCTTCTGGAGCAGCCCCAGCTCGTAAAGCCGCAGGGCATCCCCCAGGGCTGCAGCGATCAGCAAGAAGGCCGACATAGCTGGTGGTATTCCATTATCCATTGTATGCAGGGGGTGAAAGGTCGACATTTTAGTGTGTTGCACTGCCCCTATGCCCAACCAGGTCCAACGGAATACATGATGACCCTGGGTTGGCACTGTGGGCTCTGCCCCCGAATGTCCATTCCTCCCCCAGCCATGCCTGCACACCTGGCCCCGTCGGTGCCCCGCACCATAGGGGCCTCTGACCCTGGTGCCTGTCCCTGATGCCAGGGTTACTGTTGGCTGGCAGTGACCTCGCCAGCGGCTACTCTGGGTGTTGCCAAGGGTGGCGGGCGGTGGGTGGCGACCGTGTGGGGGGGGGGGGATTTGGGCGGGGGGAGTGGCATGGTGGGGGGGGGTGGAGTGCATGGGTGGGAGGGTGGGGGCACCCATATGGCTGGTGTTACTCTGCAGAACCAGGGGCCAAGGTGGGTCAGTGAATTCGCAGCAAGATGGCAAGGGTAATGGCGGTCTGTGCATGGGCACCGCCCCAGTCCCATGTAGGGGTCACCCTGGCCACTTGGCCTGTTCCCTCCATCCCCTCCCCCCCCCCGCTCCCCCAACCCCCCGGCCCCGGCAGGACGCCCCTCCCACCCCTGACCCCAGCCAGCATGGCCAGTGCCCGGTCCAACAGCCCACAGTCACTCCTCTGCGGGTCCCACCCCCTCTCTCTCTCTCCCTCCGCAGCCACCACACCAGTTTCACAATATTTAAAAGCGCAAGTGAAACGCGCCATTGGGAACGCGGCTCATCAGAGACGGAGAATCGCGGAGGCTCCGGAGAATATCGGGTCGGGTCCGCTGATGACATGCAAACGCTACCTACCGTACGTGCATTCCGGTACGCATTGACGCTGCTGTCGAGGTGATGGAGAATCGCAATTTGGCGTCAAATTGGCGCCCGCCCTTTTTTTGACATCATAACCCATTCTCCGCCCAATTGCCTTTCCCGATTTCCGTGTCGGCCAACGGAAAATCCCGCCCTTTGTCTTTTTCCCTCAGCCATCATTTTAAATGGTCCATTTTGAATTCCTAGCTGTTGGACAATTCATGAATTAACGGTAAAGAGCTGTGTCAGTGTGGAGCTGCTCTTCTTGATAAATTAAAGATCTTAAAGATGAGTTTGTTGAATGTTAGCTTTGACTGATAAAGGGAGATTGCAGATAAATAGATATGTGTGAACAATAACGAGTTTGTTGGATGAACATAACCATTTACAGATACACAAGACCATCAGTATTACTCAATCTAAGCCCTCCACACTCAGTCAGTGACTCTCGCTTATGTCATCCCCGCTCCCACGCTGTGGGTGCAATTCTCTGTTCCCGTTGCTCTCTCTCTCTCTCGACAAGGCCGCTGACGAGAGCGACGAAGCCGGTGAATAGCGGGAGAGGCGGAAAACGTGAACCGTGCCGGGCGCCAAATCCTTGGGGAGGTGAGCAGCCATCGTTACAGGCAATGAGCCTGGAGGCACTGGGAAGTCAGCCCCCATGCTGGGGAGGAGGGGGCAACTGGGGGTTGCAGCTCCAGTGGGTGTAGGCTGCAATGGAGGGGTGGGGGTATTGGTGCTAGGGAGGAGGGGGGGGGGGGCTCTGCGGAGGGGTGGGGGGTCGGAATTGCACAGGTCCTCCATGGCAACCCCTGGCCCGTGTGTTGCCATTGCGGGGGCAACCCTAGCCCCTGTCTGAATGCCCCACCGATTACCCATAACTCCCATTGACCATGGACTCCTCTGGCCAAGCGGCTGAAGGCTGTCGCGAATAAGGAATTGGCAATGGTGGTCAACTGAGCATTTCACAAATCCCAAGAGAATCCCGTGGGTGGGCGGGCCATGTAGCATGTGGGAGTCATTGCCTAACATCCCAATCACACCCTGATGCATGGACGCTGTGCTTGAACACTGCAGGAGGCAGCACCACAGTTGCAGCGACCAACCTGTGTCACGCAGGGGATGGGCCCCAGCAGCAGGCACATGTCTGAGGCCGGGTGTGTGTGGGCAGGGTGTCTCAGGTGGGGGAACGTAGGAGAGGCCCATGTCTGCAGGGAGGGGAGATGGGATTGGTGGTTGGCCTGCACGTGGAACAGAGAGCCAGAGGAGTCACACTGGTTGGGATTAGAGTATTTTAGTGTTCCTCGGACAAGTGTACATCACTGCTCCACCACCACGATGATGCCGCCCCAGTATCCCCACCCACCTTCCCTACCCCCAATGCACAGTCCATGCCTTACCCCCCCCCTCCCCCACCCAGTGCCCTTTGATCCTCGATCTGCTTCGCCTTTCTTGCTCTCCCGCTATGTCTAGATGTACCCCCAGGATGCACATCAGAGCTGGAGGCAGCCAGCTGCTTACCACGTCCCGTGGCCTTCAATGCCCCTGATGGGTGTCCTCTGGGGGCTCTGGTGCCAGAGGGCTCGGGTTGACTTGTCGGTGGCACATGCACAGCCGTGCCGCCCTGTTACGTGTGCTGGCTGCGAGATGCACTCTCGTCAGGGGGGTGGAACTCGGGGGAGCTGGTGGGCACCATCCCCACTCATTTGGACGGGTCCGGGTTGCCACCCAGCGCTCCCTCTTCCGGTCGGTTCCCATCGAGCCCTGGGGTCCACCTCGGGACGGAGGGGCAGCTGGATTGAGTCCCTGCTGCCCCTGCACCATCTGGCTCTGCCAGCCCTGGCAGCTACCCGATGTTTGCACCATCATGTCCATGCCCTCGGCGATGCTCCTCAGTGAGTGGGCCATGCTCTGTAGTGACTCGGCAATGACCACCTGTGACTGGGACAAGTGCCGTCGCCATTCCCACCTGATAGCGAGGCATGCCCCACAGCATCGCATCAAGGTCAGCCTGGTATTGGGTCACATCCCCCAGCCAGTCAGACATTCTGCCAAGGCCCTCAGCCATTACCATCACAGATTGCACAACGCCTTGGACACCTTCACTCATGCTGCCAACGTCGTGCACCAGGCTCTCCACTGCAGTCGCCACCCTAGCAGCGTTGGCTTCCGTGCCAGTGACATCTGCGTCCGTCGCCTCTGGGACTCCTCCAATCGGCTATGGACCTGCTGGAGTGTCGCTGACAGCTGGATGTCCCGGCTGCTTCCTAACGTCTCCATCAGCTCCTGTTGTATTCAATATTTTCCCCGCTTCTTGACTGTGATAGAGAAATACAAACATGATTCATTAGGTAAGCAAAACTGAACTTTATTTCCGAATTAGAACTGACTGCTAGCAGTAATGGCTGAGACTTTGAAGTCGGAAGGCAGTCAGTACAAACTGCTGAGTCCGTCCCAAGTCTGCGATATTACAGAAGAATAAGACGATTTTTATACATTATAGGATCAAGATAACATGAATACAGCTTGGTCAGGAATTTGATTGAAAGTAAAACATAAGTAATAATCGTTACAATGGCGTCACCTTGCTGACCTTTAGGGGACTGGAGTCTCATATCATTATCTTGTCTTTGTTTTAAGAATTGGACAAACTTGTTTACATACAGGAAGAGACAATTGATCAGCTTGGTATGTATTGAGACTACTTTTAGTCTCATGATGAAAACACCTTATCTTAGAATTTCAGAGTCACTCGGTTCTTAGGTCAAGTTGACCTCGGCTGTGTATATCTGTGTATTTTGAATCTGTGCCTTAGGTTATGTGAAAATCCGTTTAAATTTAATTGTACTAAGAAGACTTGACTAGTTTTCCCATCATGCCATTATTTGCTTCACACAATACCACACTCCCCCCTTTTGTCATATCATGACAACCAGCTAATAGGTATATCCATGATTCGTTTGAAAATGCATTTACACAAGCAGGCAAGCAATCCTATCCCAAGTAGCATTGGTAGCAGTAGAATAAAGGCCTTAAAGATCCAGTCAAATAATCCATGACCCAACCACCCGAGCCAACCCGGCGGGTTATAGTCGTGAAATTCACTGCCAATCTCTTGAATTTGAGCAGCCTGTTTCTTAATATGGTCGGCCAGGTTAGTGATATTTCCAGAGCCATCTGGAATGTAAGTACAGCACTCTTGGCCTACAATAGCGCACGTTCCTCCCTGCGAGGCTAACAGATAATCCAAAGCCAGTCGATTTTGTAATGCCACGGTCCGGACAGCCACTAGCTCAGCTGAGACCTCGGCCAGTGCCTGTCCAGTGTCCCTGGCTTCTGTTGCAGTTGCGTTTGCCAGATGTTCCAATGCTGAGGCCATGTAGATCAGTTCGTTGGAAGCCTTGCCCGTTCCGTACAAGGGAAAGGCCATCATAAGGAATTGTTCCATTTTAGAATTTGTTCTTTTTGCTCGCAAGGGGGAGTGCTTAAGGGTGGGTCGATGATGCATTTGGGGTATGACATATCCCAAAAAGCAGGACCCTGTCCAATCAATGGGGAGCCACGGATATGCTTTAGTGCTGCATATGAAATAGGTTCCATTGTAGGCTGTAAAATCATCAGCTGATGTCATCCAGGGGATTATATTGGTAGGTTGCACCTACTTTGCCCCATTAACTTTCCTTTCCCTGATTTATTAAAACATATGGAACCTTGAACATTATACGAGTGGACAGTGAGGGAGGGTGGAGTTAAGGCATGATTATAGGTAGGTTGATACGAAGCTGAACATTTAGTTATGTCATAGCCAGCAGATCTCCATATTTTCATATTCCCCTTATCTCCCCTGATGCCTGTTTGATTTTGTCGTAAAATCCATTCAACTGTCTCTGCGGTATGAAAGGGGAGAGATTGGAGAGGTATTCCTTCCCTCGAATGGACGGGGATATGGGTACAAACCCAACACTTTAGGTATTGGAAGGCAGGTCTCGTTTAGTTCGTTTTTTTTTACTACCGGGTGGCCATTAAGGTTAAATAGTCCAGAAAGTCCAAAACTTATACTGAAGATCTTCATCCTGTGTTCTCTTCTGGGTTGGAGACTATCTTCTTGCAATCGGATAGATGTATCCAACTTGAACGTCCTTCATGTTTGACCGTCGTCGTTGGCGTCATCAGTAATACGAGGAATGGTCTTCTCCAGCGTTGTCCTAGTTTCTTTCTGTCCCAGTTTTTCTACCAACACGAGGTCTCCAGGTTTGACCACTGGATATCGAGGGACGGCTGTCCCTGTTGTTACTGGGAGATGTGCCTGTTTTACCTGTGAGTGAAGAAACTTCAAAGAAAGTGTTAATTGATTCAAATAGTTCTGCATTTGTTCCCCCATCACAAGAAGGTCTACTCCCTCTAGGGGTTTTTCATGGGCATCCCAGGGAGTCCTCATTGGCTGACCATAGACTATCTCTGCAGCTGACAGTCCGGTCCGCGAATGGGGAGTCACTTGCATGTGAAACAGTGCCAAGGGTTATACTTTTAGCCAATTTAATCCAGTTTCTTCAGTTAATTTAGATAATTTAGATAAAGTCCCGTTGGCTCTTTCCAGAATTCCTGCTGCCTGCGGGTGATACGCGCAGTGCAGTTGCTGTTTAATTACA
Source organism: Scyliorhinus canicula (assembly GCF_902713615.1). Classification (NCBI taxonomy): domain Eukaryota; kingdom Metazoa; phylum Chordata; class Chondrichthyes; order Carcharhiniformes; family Scyliorhinidae; genus Scyliorhinus; species Scyliorhinus canicula. Next base: position 8,391,178 of record NC_052150.1, on the reverse strand, counting down.
AGGGCTCTGCACAATTCAGTATTGATCCGAGCTACAAAATGTGGTCCATTGTCTGAGCTCACCATTTTGGGTACCCCAAAACGAGGAATGACTTCCGTTAACAACAACTTCACTACTGTATGTGCCGTACAATTAGTGGTGGGGAATGCTTCAATCCATTTACTAAACACATCGATTATTACTAAACAATATTTATAACACTGTGCTTTTGGCAATTCGATAAAATCAAGCTGTATACAAGCAAAAGGATCATCTGGCAAGGGGGTGGTTCCCGGAGGGCATTTAATACCTTTACCCTTATTATGTTTCATGCAAATGACGCATCGATCCAGCCGCATTTGCTGTATTCAAATCTGGGTGCCACCAAGTTTTTAGGAGTAGCTGTACCACTCCCTCCTTGCCAAGATGGGTACAAGAATGCAAATAATCAACAAGTAACGGCAATAAAGAATTCGGAATACAAACTGGACCAACTGGAGTCAGCCAGAGGTCTCGTGTCAAGGAGTGCGAACACCTCATTGACTTCCATAGTGTTCGCTCAGAATCAGAGGCGTCCCTCTGCAGCTTTTGAACTTCAGCTATCTCTGGCATGCCCTTCGTCCGTAATGCAGGTACCTGGTTTAGAGCCTGATTAGCCCCACTGGGAACAATTAAAGAGGTTGATGAAGCTGCAGTTTTAGCAGCTGAATCAGCACGGGTATTTCCTAATTGAACAGGAGTGTCACCCTTTGTGTGCACAACGCATTTAATAACTGCCAATTGACAGGGTAGCTGAATGGCATCGAGGAGATTTTTAACCCAAAGTGCATTTTGAATGGGAGTTCCGGCAGAGGTGAGAAAACCTCGCTGTTGCCAGAGGCGGCCGAAATCATGGGTTCACGCCAAAGGCATACCTAGAATCAGTGTAAACATTAGTACTTTTGTCTGTGGCCAAAATACATGCTCGAGTAAGGGCGAATAGCTCGGCTTTTTGTGCAGAGACAGGGGTCTGGAAGGCTGCTGCTTCCTGCACGTCAGTGTCGGTTACCACGGCATATCCCGACTGTGGGACGGGAAATGGGGAAATGGAAGAACTGCCATCAACATAAAAAATTAGATCTGGATTATCAATAGGCCTGTCTGTTAAATCCGGGCAAGACGCGGTAAGGAAGTGATTCCGAAGTAAACAATCGTGTGGCGGGTCCTCAAGGTTATCGGGGGGTTGTTCAAGGAACACAGCAGGATTTAAGGTTGAACAATAATGAAACGAGAGGTAGGGGTTTTGCAATAGTGAAACCTCATAGCGGCTCAAGCGCGCTTGAGTCAGATGCTGGGTTTGCTGAGACGTTAGGAGAGCCACGATAGTGTGAAGTATGCACTTGTACTGGTTGGTGAAGGGTTAGATTGGAGGCTGCCTGTGCTAACAAATGGACAGCAGTAAGAATTTGGGTGCAGGGAGGTAGGGTTTGACTTTCATTAAGGAAAGGATCAGCTTGTCCTCGTAGTGCAGCTGCCAGAAATCCCAAGGACTTGGCATTGTAGCCTTCATTGACAGAAAGGGTCACGTGGGGTGATATAAGTCTTGACTGACGCCATAGGCTGTGGGGTAAATCGACAAGAAAGGCAGACCCTTCTTTTGTCTTGGTAAATGCTCTCCAAATCGGGTGAGCATACTGTATGATCGTAGCAAAGAGTGACATGTGGATTGGGAATATCTAAGGGAGGTGAAAAGTGTGAGGGAGCAAAATCAATCGACTACCACTGTGGAGCAGTGAATAAGGGAAAGTTTCGAAGCTGGGCCTGCGGGATAGGTGATATAGTAATGCCGTTATCAAGGCTTGGGTCACTATATTCTCTCATCTGGACTCTATCGGGTGTTTTAAACAGTGGTACTCAGGGTTAACGTTAGGTGCCAGCATAGAACACAGAGCAATCAGGCGCAGGCACAGAAGTTATTAAATTCTGCAGCTGGTGACCTCGTATTTGAGACAGTTCTATAAACATACCATTATCAATGCACTGTATTACCGCTCCGAATTTGCAGTGTCTGTCTGCCTAATAAGGTCAGGTGTCGTTAGTTGTTGTACATCTTTACTGCGAGAAGGCTCTGAGTGGGACATATTTCAGTCAATCTTCAATATTTGCTATTTAACCAGTTTTTTGGAAAGAGACATTACTGGATGTTTATTATTTCTTTTTATTTCAAATGAACTGAACCACCGCCGAGTCTATCTGAACAGCCTGAAACAATCTGAAGTTATTTTAGACAAGAATCCATTGTTAAGTTCCTAACCGTAATCTTATATTGACTTTGCTCCCCTTTTTTCATTTTGGGAGATTTGTTATCCTCAGATATTCCTGAACAAAAACTAATGGAGTGTTTTAGCAACTTTCTAATCAAGGTGGATAGCCTAACTTGGTTCTTTTCCATATGTGCATTCCGTTTTCAAGACCTGTCAATTCTATTCCCAATTTTAATTCTTTATCCTGCCAGCTGCCTAACAAGGAGGCATCCTTCAATTTTGGACAATATTCCCTCCATAGAGCAACTAACTTTTTAGCAGTTGACCCCCTATTATTTTCCTAAATCACTTGTTAAGCTTCTATGACTGTTGATAGGTCTTTAGTTCCCCCCAGTATTGTTCACACAGCGTTTACAGTGCGCTGCCAGTTTCAAAAGTTGTATCTAAAGTTTTACCCATTGCACACTTTGTCTGATGCCCGATGGTCCTTCCGATTACAATTTTAACAATTGATTAAGGAAATTACGTGTGTGATGTTTTATGTCAGGGTCCGCACACTTTTTGCCCTGTTTATGTGTTGTTAAGCAGAGTTATCCGCATCTGCAGGAGATTATAATTTAAATCACGGAGTAATCGCGCTCCGTACAAACCAATTAACAGCTCGAAGGTGACACCGTAAAGATTCTATGTCACCCGCTTTACAGGGAACCTTTTATCGCGAAGGTTTCAGGTAATAACAAGGACCATGTTGACATCGATATCTCTTTACCTCTTTCAAATCATCACAGCTTGAAACATAATTTTTAAAGTCAAAGTTTGAAAAATGAAATATGAATTCTTTCCCTCTCTCTCTTATCTATCTCTCTCCCTCTCTACATAACTCTGTCTGTCTTTGGAACTCTTGTTGCTCTTTCTCTTTATCTGCCTACCTCTCCATTTCTGCCTCTCCCTGACTCGCTCTCTTTCGCTCTCTCTAACAGTTCCTGTCTCTTGTCGCTGGCTCTCTCTCTCTCCTTCAATCTCTTCCTCTGTCTCTCTTTCTCTCTCTTGGATTCAGCCCTTGTCCTTGGGGAAAAATTTTGAACAAAAACATTTTTCATTCTCCTTCGAAAACTTTATCTGTGTTATTCCATTTAAGTAAATTTGCACTGATTAATTTTAGAGGCATTAGCTATTCTTTGAGAAGTATTTTTTCTTTGTCAATTCAAAAAAGACCAACTGTCTGCTGAAATGGTTAATGTTTCCTGCAGAATCTAAGGGGCGGAGAACTTGGCGTGATGCCATTTACGTCTTTTCACGCAATCTAAAAACTTATTCATATTTCAATTACTCTTATTCGTAAAGTTACTTTCTTTTAAACTGATATAGTGTGAACTGAACAACTTTGAAAACATTTGCAAGAGGAATTATGAATGTTTTGCCATTAGTTTTAAAACAATTCGAGTACTCATTTTGTTGTTCTTTAGAAGAACCACTTGTTATCATAATAAGGCCAGTACAACATTCCAAGCAGTAGTTAGTTTACATTATCTGATGTACTAAATTTCGTTCAAAAGAAATGTTAAACTTTAGTCATTATTGCCAGCATGCTTCTTAATTGGTAACTCATTAACTTCACTTCTATAATTCCCTTATTGTGGATCTTTTAATCAACACCTTTTAGTCAATTATCATGTCTTCCGTAGAGAAGGGTTGATCGATATTTACAGCTTGCGTCTGTGACCGAGTGCGTGTCGCTAAAGGGGGTACGTTAGCAGGAGTTTCATTGGTAATGGGATCAGAAGTGGGAGTCAGGACTTGGGAAAGTGGAATTGTAAGACCGGGGAGCGCAAAATGAGGGTGGGGTCCAGGGTTCAAATTCTCCTTGTCTTCCGTATCGCTTGAATAGGGGAACATCGGCATGCCAGAGCAACTGGGAGGATCCTCCTTTCCTATAATCTTATTGGCCAGTCCTACTTTTCTGCTAACAGGAGATTTGTTATTGCCAGATTGCTTTTTATCATTTTCACTGATTTCTATCCCAAAGCTCACATTACAATTTTAAAGTCTTCCAATCTTTCGCTTTACCGTTCACACACTCATTAATATCTCTTTTGCGGGCGTTATCTCTCCAACTCATTAATAGTGATTGTTCGTTGCGTTAAGTGGACTGTTTTTTTTCCACTGTAAAATTAAACAATTTGAAACCGGCATTTTTTTTCCCAGATTGCTTTTTTTTCTGCATCAATGTTATTGTCAAAGTTCCAAGATCCCTGTGTAACCTAGTGGCCAGATATCGTTACCTAATGTATTGTTTAAAGCAGCGCTGCAGCCAATCTTCGAATATCACGTTCTTGAGAAGGGGTTTCTAAACACATGAAAAATAGAGGGGAATTGCCGCTAGTTTTGTCTAAAGTTTGTCGCATAATGTCAGTAAAATGTGCCCCAGGCAAATAAAAAACGCTCAAACAAAATTTCTAGTACCAAATCAAATTGGAGGGTCCCTGACCCCAAAAAATTACTGAGAGGGTCCCTGACCCCAAAAAATTACTGAGAGGGTCCCTGACCCCAAAACTTAATCAAAGGTCCCTGACCCAAATTTATTGACAGCCTGTATAAATCTGATGCGGATGAAAAACGAGATCAAAAGGTCCCTGACCTGCGGCTAATTACACAAAAAAAATGTACTCACAGTCAAATTTAGATTCGAGAACCGTCACCTGTTTAGTTACTTCCGTCAGGGATGAGGGGTCGCAGCACAGATCCGAGAGAGAGAGACCAAGATCAATCTTACCTTGTGCCGGCGTCTGTCTCTTTACTCCGGTCATGGCCTTGATCACTTTTTCTCAGTCCCTCACGGAAGATCACTCAGGATATTGGATTTTTTCTCACAGCGCCAAATGTCGTATTCAATATTTTCCCCGCTTCTTGACTGTGATAGAGAAATACAAACATGATTCATTAGGTAAGCAAAACTGAACTTTATTTCCGATTTAGAACTGACTGCTAGCAGTAATGGCTGAGACTTGAAGTCAGAAAGCAGTCAGTACAAACTGCTGAGTCCGTCCCAAGTCTGCGATATTACAGAAGAATAAGACGATTTTTATACATTATAGGATCAAGATAACATGAATACGACTTGGTCAGGAATTTAATCAAAAGTAAAACATAAGTAATAATTGTTACAATGGCGTCACCTTGCTGACCTTTAGGGGACTGGAGTCTCATATCATTATCTTGTCTTTGTTTTAAGAACTGGACAAACTTTTTTACATACAGGAAGAGACAATTGATCAGCTTGGTATGTATTGAGACTACTTTTAGTCTCATGATGAAAACACCTTATCTTAGAATTTCAGAGTCACTCGGTTCTTAGGTCAAGTTGACCTCGGCTGTGTATATCTGTGTATTTTGAATCTGTGCCTTAGGTTATGTGAAAATCCGTTTAAATTCAATTGTACTAAGAAGACTTGACTAGTTTTCCCATCATGCCATTATTTGCTTCACACAATACCACACTCCGGGTAAACCTGTTCCAGCATCTGGCTGGGACCCAGCTGGATCCTGGGATCCAGCAGCCCTCTGACTGCTGTCTCGCCTGGGGTTCTCTGCCTCCACCTGATGTACATCAGCGACTGTGTGGTGCTCACTAGATTGTGTCCAGAAGCCTGTCCACGAACGTTTCCCACTGAGGTGTGTGACTCTGCGCTGGTGGATGGTGGGGATGATGGCTGTGACACGTCGATTGTGGCATCCTCGGAGCTCTCCCTCAAGGTGGTCTCATGGGAGGTGGGGGGGGGGGGGGGGGGGGGGGGGGGGGAAGCCCAATCTGGATGTGCCGGTGCCATCAGCTTGGGGGCCTGCTGGAGAGTGAACACGTGGTCAGTGGGAGGGATGGGTCAGTCAGTAAGGCAATAACAACTCATATTTGACAGTCCATCCAGGTGGGGCCCCGTGTGTCCTCACCTCTGCGGCTGTGGGACCTCGTTAAGTGGACCAAGTAACGGTGAATTGCGTTGCCGGCCTTGCCGGGAAGCTCGCGGCAATTCCCGCTCGCCACCACACTGAGGAATCTTTCCGGAGACTCTTTCAGCCTTGAACACCCTAATACCACATCCCTCTCTATGTCTTTACTAACCCTTTGTCCCTGACACCATAGGTTTAATCGATCTGCAGGTTTCACAAATCTTTCTGATTATGTCCTGGTGAGGCTTTGAAGATAGGTCGTCTATCTTCGGAATTCTTTGCTTTGACTTGCTTTGTCGTGGGTACGAGTTGCAGCATCTGGCGCTCTACCCATTGGAATCTCAATATCCAAAATGAAAAATGGAAGGTTCTCTTTGAGAAATGAGGATTATATTTCTCCTGTTCCTTCTTATCATCCCTTCTGGGGTAGGTATCAAGTTAGACCATTGTTAATCATCAATCCTTTGGGCGATAACGCCCTCCCTGCCTTGATCTCTTATCCAAGCCTTGGGCGGAATTCTCACCTGCTCTGTTCCTGGGATCAATGGTAGGTACAGGGTGGGAAGGAGAATTCTCTTTTTTTTAAATTTAAAGTGCCCAATTCTTTTTTTCCCAATTAAGGAGCATTTTAGTGGGGCCTCACGGTAGCATGGTGGTTAGCATCAATGCTTCACAGCTCCAGGGTCCCAGGTTCGATTCCCGGCTGGGTCACTGTCTGTGTGGAGTCTGCACGTCCTTCCCGTGTGTGCGTGGGTTTCCTCCGGGTGCTCCGGTTTCCTCCCACAGTCCAAAGATGTGTGGGTTAGGTGGATTGGCCAGGCTAAATTGCCCGTAGTGTAAGGTTAATGGGGGGTTTGTTGGGTTACGGGTATACGGGTTACGTGGGTTTAAGTAGAGTGATCATTGCTCGGCACAACATCGAGGGCCGAAGGGCCTGTTCTTTGCTGTACTGTTCTATTCTATTCTAGTGTGGCCAATCCACCTACCCTGCACATCTTTGGATTGTGGGGGTGAAACCCACGCAAACACGGGGAGAATATGTAAACTTCACACAGACAGTGACCCAGAGCGGGGATTGAACCCGGGTCCTCGGTGCTGTGAGGCAGCAGTGCTAACCGCTGCACCACCGTGCTGCCCAGGGTGGGGGGAGAATTTAGTGGGAGGTTCAGAAATCAGCGTTATGCTGAATTTCCCATGGTATCCTCCGTTGGTGACTGCCATGACGTTTCGGGAAACCCACTGGAGGCGGGAATTAAACTGATTTGCATCCTGTTAATGGAATGCAAATGAAGGCCTGACCAGAATCTCCCCGACCCATTCCCGATGCTTCATTATACCATCTTGAAAACACACTGAGCTCCAACATGTATGGACCAACATGATGTGCAGACATCAGGTCTTACTTGGAAAAGCCCCTTACTTGGGGCTGGTTTAGCTCACAAGGCTAAATCGCTGGCTTATAAAGCAGACCAAGCAGGCCAGCAGCACGGTTCGATTCCCGTACCAGCCTCCCCGGACAGGCGCCGGAATGTGGCGACTAGGGGCTTTTCACAGTAACTTCATTGAAGCCTACTCGTGACAATAAGCGATTTTCATTCATTCATTCATTCATTCAAAAGGTCTAGGGCTGCCGAAGGATTTCAGGATGTGGGTCGCCAATGACCTTGGACCCTGGAACAGGGCACCCATGGGTGGGGGGAGCATCTTTCAGGTGGATCGTCCAGCTTCCGTGTCTTCGAGGAATGCCATCTTCCAGCCTTGAGGTGTTCCTGGAAAGCCATCTTCTTTCTTCAATGTTGGGTCAGTGATGTTGGGCGCCTTTTCAAAATGGCACCCGGGTATGGTGGCAGGACGTGTGACATTAAGCCTGCCCGCCACGGAAGATCACGCAAACCCTTCAGGTGCATAATTAATAACGCTGGGGTTGAAGGCATCGCCTGGTTTCATCTCGACCTCTGCAGCAGGAAACACTGCCCTTCCCCACCGTGTCACAAAACCCAGTCCGAGATGGGTGAATTCTGTCCCTTGTCTCAGTTTGGACCTGTTTCCCCTCTTGATCTTGTACCTCCTATTGTAAGTGGAAGCCAGTTGTTTTCTGTAGGACTGCTCTCGGTCCTGAACCCGCTGGTAGCCCCAGACTGCTGTGCCTGGGATTAATTTCCTGGGCAACATTGGAAAGCTGAAACTGACGCCTTCTGCCCATCAGGGGCTCTGACGGTGCCATCACACATTGCAGCGGAATACACCTGCGTGTCAACTGTTCCATTGGAAAATCTTCATTCTTCTTCAGGAGGATTTTAATAGTGTAGACACCCCTTTCTGTCTCGCCATTGAATTGGGGATACATTAGGGAACCAGTGAGGCTTCGAACTGGGTCGCTCTCAGTGAAACGGGGTGAGGTGGTCACCAGCAAATTGCAGGCAATTGTCGAACACCATTTGGCCCAGAATGCCATGTGTTGTGAAGACCCCTTTCCACAACCTATTGACTAGTTCTGTGGTTCATTGTGCCGAAATGCTTCACCACGATCTATGTTTTCACCGCTCTCTGGGTAAAGAGTTTATTCTGAATACCTTATTGGATTGTTTTGGGCCTATCTTACATTGATGGCCTCTAGTTAAACTCTTCCCCACAAGAGGAAACATTGGCTGTGATTTAACCACCCGTGTTGCGCCCAGCACGAGTCTGGGCAGCCAGGTAAATAGCGGGAAAGGCCAGAATCGAGAATCACACCGGGCGCGAACCAGTTTGCAATTCACCCGGCTCATCCCGATGGCGAGTTCTGGATCTCACCCGGAAATGCCGGGAATATCATTAACCCTCATTTTCATTCATTTCGATCTCATTGGCAGGATTGGAGCTGAATGCCGCGGTATCCTGGGAATAACCTGACTCCACAGAGAGCATGAAGCTGGCATAATAATAATAATAAAATTGCTTATTGTCACGAGTAGGCTTCAATGAAGTTACTGTGAAAAGCCCCTAGTCGCCACTTTCCGGCGCCTGTTCGGGGAGGCCGGTGCGGGAATTGAACCCACGCTGCTAGTCTTGTTCGGCTTTACAAGCCAGCTGTTTAGCCCAATAGCCACTGAGGAGAAGTGAGGAGCTGAGTAGCCATTTCCATTTTCTGACCGCATCTCAAGGGCACCAGAACTGCTGCTCCAGTGCTCCGGGTCGGGTGGGGGTGGTGGGGGGGGAGGGGTGGGGGGGGGGGGGGGGTGGGGGGGGGGGGTTGGGAGGTGGTGGTGGTCTTGGGGACAGAAGTGTTCTTGGTCGGGGTTGAAGGGCTGGGAGGTTTAGGGACTTAGCGTCTTCAAGCCATCTCTAAATATTGTGGAGACTCATAACGGGGCAGCCACAGCGGCAGCCTGTCTATCCCATCCTACCAAACTCCCCCAGGACAGGGTCCCGCTGCTGCTTCTCTCCTGAAAGCCAATTCCACTCCCTTTGACTGTGAGCAGCCTCTAGCTTCACAGCTAGAGGAATTAGCCTTGTTAGTTGTGATAGCACTTCACACTGCTCAACTCTCAGAGTGCCTCCTCAAGGGCACACATGCCATGTCTCAGACGATAATTAGAGCACAGCATGTCCAGCAAACTCTGATGCCTGAACAGTGTGCCTGTGCTCTGGGAGCGTCACCATCATAGAGGCAGCTGCCAGCAATCAAACACTAAAGAACGTGGCTTCAGGATTGGGGATCCTCATGGGACCAAAGGATAATGTGTGGATCAGGGGGGCACACCTTGACACAGTCTCCTTAATGTTCCTGGCAGAGGTCTAGGGTCTAGGGGCTCTTGATGTGGTTGGGGGTGAGGGTGCAGAGCAAGGTTTGCCAGCACAACTGGCTCACTGGATGGCACTCAGAGAGAAAGTGGGACAGTCATGGTTAGGGTGGGGGAGGCTTGAGGCATTTGAGGGTCCCGGGACGGAAGCCCCAGCTGATGGTCGGTCTCTCTCTTGCAACGATTTCGTACAGATTCCAAAATGGTTGCTGGTGTTGATCTCGCAGTGGCCTGCCCTCGTGTTACTGGTGGCAGCCGAGGCAGGCAGACACCGGAGAAGGCAGCAGCGACAACGAAGGCTGGAGGCGGCGCCCCATGTACAGGGGGCCGGCGCACACCCTGAAAATCCCATTTCCCATCAGATTGAGGAAGAATCCAAAATGGGAGGCTAGCGACGGCCAAGGTGTACAGGCGTTGTTGGTGTTTCGATGAGATGACAGACAGCATGTGCCGCGGGAGATTCCATCTCAGGAGAGAGACGGTGTGGCACCTGTGCCATGTCCTCGTGGACCTGGCACCCCGTGGAGGCGGAGGGCACCCACTCCCGGTTGCCATGAAGATCACCGCTGCCCTCAACATTTATGCCACCAGTTCATTCCAGAGCTCGAGCGGGGACCTGTGTGACGTTTCACAATCTGCAGCCCACACGGTGCATCCGGGAGGTGACGGATGCTCTATATGCCCAGGCATCAGGCGTTATCACCTTTGATCTGGATCAGGCCCACCAAGATGCCCAGGCTGCTGAATTCCCCACCCATGTCGGCATGCCCAGGGTAAGCGATAGCATACGTGCCACCCTATGTGCACACCAGGACATCAGGGAGTGTCCTTTTGCAACAAATTTAATGTTTTGGAAGTGTAATCACTGTTGTAATGTAGGAAACACATCAGAGAATTTAAGCACAGCAAGCTCCCACAAAAAATAATGGATTAATGACTCGATATCTGGGGCGAAATTCTCCGACCCCCAGCAGGGTCGGAGAATCGCCTGGGGGCGCCTAAAATCCCGCCCCCGCCGTGGCAGAGATTCTCCGCCACCCGGGAAGTGGCGGGGGCAGGAATCTCGCCACTCCGATCGGAGAGGCTCCCGCGGCGATTCTCCGGCCCGGATGGGCCGAAGTCCCGCCGCTGGGAGGCCTCTCCCGCCGCCGAGGTTTAAACCACCTCTGGAACGGCGGGATCAGCGGCGCGAGCAGGCCCCCGGGGTCCTGGGGGGGGGGGGGGGGCAGGGGCTGATCGGACCCCGGGGGGTGCCCCCACGGTGGCCTGGCCCACGATCGGGGCCCCCCCCTCAGAGTCCGGGCCAGTGCCCTGGCTGCACTAGTTTCTTCCGCGTCCGCCACGGCCTCCGCCATGGCGGAAGCGGAAGAGAACCCCACATCGCGGCCAGCTGCCGCTGACGTCACCGCCGGCACATGCGCGGACCGGCGAAAGCCTTTCGGCCAGCCCCGCTGCCGGGGGCACCGGTTTTTTGCGCCGGTCTTCTGGTGCAAACCACTCCGGCGCGGGGCTGGCCCCCAAAGGTGGGGAGAATTCCCCACCTTTGGGGAGGCCCGACCCCTGAGTGGTTGGCGCCACACCCCTACGCCGGGACCCTCCGTCACGCTGGGTAGGGGAGAATCCAGCCCCTGTTTTTTGAGGTTGAGCAAGAAATAAATATTGTCCAGAAAACCAGTGAGAACTCCTAAACTTTTCTTTGACTAGCGCCATGGAACCTTTTACAACCACACGGGAGAGCGGAGGGGGTGTGGTCGACAGTTCAGTGCTCAAGTCTCCAGGACCTTTTCTTCGAATCATAGAATTTACAGTGCAGAAGGAGGCTATTTGGCCCATCGAGTCTGCACCGGCCCTTGGAAAGAGCACCCAATTTAAACCCGACACCTACACCCTGTCCCTGTAATCCCACCTAACCTTTTTGGAAACTAAGCTGCAATTTGGCATGGCCAATCCACCTAACCCGCATGTCTTTGGACTGTGGGATGAAACCGGAGCACGAGGAGGAAACCCACGCACACACGGAGAGAACGAACGTGCAGACTCCGCACAGACAGTTACCCGAGGCCAGAATTGAACCTTGGTCCCTGGAGCTGTGGGGCAGCAGTGCTAACCACTGTGCCGCCTGCTTTTCATTTTGGGTCTCCTGGTGGGTGGATCAAAATCACAGGAGGGAGACCGTGACAGTCACATTTTGAAGGAAAGCTTATTTTTACTATTTGCTACTGCAGTGCCCCGAAAATGGGAATTCTATTGAAAGAAGATCCTGGCTGAAAGATTAATGTTTGGAATTAAGATTAATTGTCAATCCAAAATGTATTTGAAAATAAAGGGCTGAATTTTCCATTTGGTAGATGTTCACGATGGGGCTGAATAGCAAGCGATGTGTGTTCCCATTGGGGCCACTGTTTGTTCCGCGATTCAGGACATGCAAACGCATCAGCACTCTGCCGGCGTGAATTGGAAGCAATTCCCATCACCGTGCGTGGTGTAACCACTGGGGCCGTAATTGAAGCAAAAGAGTGTGACAAGCTGGAGCTGCTTATAGACGCTCCATTCACCACGCACTCAAATCCAGCCCAAAGATGGCTCGGAGAACATAGAACATAGAACATAGAACATAGAACATAGAACATAGAACATCGAACAGTACAGCACAGAACAGGTCCTTCGGCCCTCGATGTTGTGCCGAGCAATGATCACCCTACTCAAACCCACGTATCCACCCTATACCCGTAACCCAACAACCCCCCCAACCTTACTTTTTAGGACACTAAGGGCAATTTATCATGGCCAATCCACCTAACCCGCACATCTTTGGACTGTGGGAGGAAACCGGAGCACCCGGAGGAAACCCACGCACACACAGGGAGGACGTGCAGACTCCGCACAGACAGTGACCCAGCCGGTAATCGAGCCTGGGACCCTGGAGCTGTGAAGCATTTATGCTAACCACCATGCTACCGTGCTGCCCCTATGAAGTTACTGTGAAAAGCCCCTAGTCGCCACATTCTGGCGCCTGCCCGAATGGTATGGTATGGTATGGGAGTTTCCAGAGGGGCGGCCTGGGTGGGATTCTCCATCACCTGAGGCTCTTTGATCATTTACTGGACACAGTGAGCAGTCAGCAGTATGAGCAGCCAGGGGCCTGTAAGTATCACTGAAGGGGTGTGTTTAAACCGCAAGCTGCAGCAATGTGGTCTGAGCCAGGCCACCCCGATCCTGAGGAGGAAACCCTGACTCCCTGTGGCTCAGGCAGCCATTCCCCCCCATGGAGTTCAGGGCCCGCTTGTAAATACCAATTTGCGTCATGCAGGAACGGCCAGAAAAGTTTAGCCCTTGATAAAGTGTTCCAAGGTGATTGACAGGAGCGATTAGCAAGCACTGAGCCACATAAAGGGAGTTCAGCCCCTCTGACCTGAAGCTTAGAGATAGGTCTTAAAGAGTGACTCACAGGAGAATAGAGAGGAGGAGTGGTTTGGGGAGCGAAATGCAAAGTTTGGGATTTAGGCAGTTGAATGTATGGGTGCTGATGGTGGAGAAGTTGAAATCCGGGGTGCAGGAGGAGCGCAGAGGTGTGGGAGATTTGTGTGTTTAGAAATGGTTGCCGAGAGAGGGAGACTGAGGCCCTGGAGGGATTTGAAAGCAAGGGTGAGAATTTTAAAATGGAGGCATTGCCGGAATGGGAGCCAACACTGGCCAATGAACGCAAAGGTAAAGGAAAGCTGGTATGAACGGAAGTTTATGGAGGGTGCAAGGTGGGAGGCAAGCAGGGAGATCATTGGAGCTCTCAAGGTGTCAAAAGGGGAAGGAGCAGTGCTCCGAAAGCTCGTGTTTGAAACAGACCTGTTGGACTTTAACCTGGTGTTGTAAGATTTCTTACTGTGCTCACCCCAGTCCAACGCCGGCATCTCCACATCAAAAGGGGATGAGTGAGAGTTTCGGCAGGAGATGAGCTGAACCAATGGTGGAGATGGGCAACGTTGCAGAAGGTGATTCCGATCTTGGAGGTGACTGGGAGTCAGAAGTGCACCATGGGATCGGGCAGGGCCGCAGGTTTTGTAGTGGCAGCTTTTTACTGGAGATGGGAACACAGTAGAAGTGATAAAGAACTGTAAAGTAATGAGGTTAACAAGGAAAAACAGGAGTTGTCAGAACTGTCAATTGAACGGTTTGAGTAGGAGTCCCAGAGCTGAGCGGTGAGAATAAATCTCTTCTGGAGCTTAACGGCTCACTGTTCAGCCAGCCACCAGGTCCATTTGAGAATTTACCCCATAAATTTATTAAAGAATGAAAAAAGAAATTATATTTAACAACTAAATTAGTTACTCTATTTAATTAATTTGTTTGAAGCCTGAATGTCATTATTAATTTACCAATTGCTTGAATCATTTATTTTCTGCTTCCATTTAATAATTAATTTAGTTACCATACAGCAAATACACTTTGCAAATCAAGAGCAAGCAGCCAGCCGTGTGAATCTAAAACAGGCTCTATTAAACTGTTGTGTTTATATTCAGCACTTCCAAAGGTTCAGAGTGTCCAGGAGATTTACAGGGATCTTAGAATTCCACAATCCCAGGACCTCAGGGTCTTCTGAAGCTGCAACTATGGCTAGCGTTTTGTTTGACGTTGTCTTATTATTGCCTATTGCGTAGAGCCTGTTTGTTTCTTATTATAAAGGAAGAAAGTGAAAGAAGGAAAGGAGAAGGAGAGAAAGGGAGAGACAGAGAGAGATGTGAAAAATTGCATCCACAACCTCAGGGCATCCGAAAGTGAATTCATTACTTTTTGAAATGTGGTTGCTTCGCAGCCAGTGCCAACTCTATAAGAAAAGGTGCTTCCGGGGGTTATTAGAAAGCGAAATATGACACCAACAGTCACGTGAGGAAGTGACAGGTCAGATGACAAAAACCTTGGGCAACGCGGTAGGTTTTAAGGTGTCCGAGAGGTGGAAAGAGAGGCAGAGCGAGGGAGAGGTTTAGAAAAGGAAATCCAGTCTAGGGCCCAGGCCCCCCACCCACCCCAGCTGATGAGTAATTAATGTCAGGGATGCCCCGAAGCATCTATACCTTGGTAGCATAGTGGTTAGCACAATTGCTTCACAGCTCCAGGGTCCCAGGTTCGATTCCTGGCTTGGGTCACTGCCTGTGCGGAGTCTGCACGTTCTCCCCGTGTGTGCGTGAGTTTCCTCCAGGCGCTCCGGTTTCCTCCCACAGTCCAAAGATGTGCAGGTTAGGTGGATTGGCCATGCTAAATTATCCTTCGTGTCCAAAATTGCCCTTAGTGTTGGGTGGGGTTACTGGGTTAGGGGGATAGGGTGGAGGTGTGTGCTTGGGTAGGGTTAGGTGGATTGGCCATGCTAAATTGCCCTTAGTGTCCAAAAAGGTTAGGAGGGGTTATTGGGTTATGGGGATGGGGTGGTAGTGAGGGCTTAAATGGGTCGGTGCAGACTCGATGGGCCGAATGGCCTCCTTCTGCACTGTAAATTCTATGAAAACACTTGAGAGGTTCTATGCTTGTGTTGTCACCAGGCAGTGTGAAAAACAGAAAGAAATCTGCAGGTTTCAGTCTGGATGAGCTGGCAGCTGCAAAGCTAAAGTTCCTTTGATGTTGATTGTGCTCCTTTAGTATCGATGAGAGGCTGAACCAATTTACAACTTGATTTTCTACATTTGTCACATCAAGCGTGTGACTGAGAAACTATCTGACGCGCCATCAAAGCATTGAGAAAAGGGTCTTACGTTGGAGATTAACGGTATAAGTGATATTTGGCAAACCTGATAGAGTTTGCAGTAATTTTCTACGTATTGATGTAACAGTGTCATGGCCTGTGCGGCCAATGACAGTGATTTGGCTGTGCACATCCTCAACTGGGTTACCCCGGTGTCACTGGAATCCGAACAGGCTGCTTTTATTAATCCATGCTGACCTCTAGTGAGTGATTTCCCCCCCCTGCTGCCAACAGCCATCGGGCAGCAACGGACACATGGGTGAGATTGGAACTATTGGTGTGAAAAAAGGATAACAAGCAAAGAGGTTCTGATTTCAGGCGGGCCCTTCAGATAATAGAGTCCCAATAGACAGAGGCTGCGTTAACTCTTAATTCTGGTAAAGGTGAGAAGACATAGCCGGCAGGAAAGATTTAAGGGGCTTTTCACAGTAACTTCATTGCAGTGTCAATGTAAGCATATTTGTGACAATAAAGATCATTATTATTATTAGTATTATTATTATTAAGAGGCTGGATCTCTATGTGACATTATGAAATGAAATAAAAATAAAAATCGCCTATTGTCGCGAGGCTTCAATGAAGTTACTGTGAAAAGCCCCTAGTCTCCACATTCCGGCGCCTGTCCGGGGAGGCTGGTACGGGAATCGAACCGTGCTGCTGGCCTGCGTGGTCTGCTTTAAAAGCCAGCGATTTAGCCCAGTGAGCTAAAGCAGCCCCACATAATGTGGAATATTCTGAATACAAAGGGTTAATGTCATATCATAATTAACCACTTTGGGCAGCACGGTAGCACACATGGCTAGCACTGTGGCTTCACAGCGCCAGGGGTCCCAGGTTTGATTCCCCGCTGGGTCACTGTCTGTGCGGCGTCTGCACATTTTCCCCGTGTCTGTATGGGTTTCCTCCAGGTGCTCCGGTTTCCTCCCACAGTCCAAAGATGTGCAGGTTAGGTGGACTGGCCATGCTAAATTGCCCTTAGTGTCCAAAAAGGTTAGGAGTGGTTATTGGGTTATGGGGATGGGGTGGTAGTGAGGCCTTAAATGGGTCGGTGCAGACTCGATGGGCCGAATGGCCTCCTTCTACATTGTATGTTCTATGTTTTATGGAGCTAGATGCATAACTATATTGTCATGTGAGAGTACCTTTAAGAAATGGATGTTTAAGCAATGTACCTTTAAGAATTGAAGCAGCTCATATTGCTGAAGTGATGTCAGAGGGTGGGGGGAGCTGAGCTGAGCTCACTTCTGCTTTTGGTTTCAGGTTTGAGGAGAAAGCTGGGAGTGTTTGTGTGTTTTGCAAAAAGCTGTAAGAAGAAAACACAGAACTGGTCTGTTGATGTCTGAAAATCCAAAGACTATAAGTATATTGAATGTAACCTCATGTCTGTTGTTAAAGGTGAAGTCTTTTGGAGGTTTGAAGGAACATTTTGGGGATCATTTAGTGTTGTATTATTTTCAGGGTTATCTTTGAAGTAAGAGGTGTTAAGGGATCCAATGTGTATTTAAAAAGGTTAAGTTAAATTCATGGAATAAACATTGTTTTGTGTTTAAAAACCCACGTGTCCATAATTGTAATGCCACACCTGGAGACCAAGCCGTGTGCTTCAAAAGCAACAATACATTAAAGGGGGAGGTTGTTTGAACTCCATGATACGTTTTGGGGTTCTGAAAACGCCTGGCCCATAACTATATAAAGTACTGAATCACAGAGTTCTGGGAGAAGGCTGGAGGGGAGCGTATTGGAGTAGTGAGAGAGGTCAGAGTACAGTTATAGATAAAGTGCAGAGACTAGTGTTAGTTGAGTGTAGATTGTAGATTACTAGATTATTGTTTACTATAAGAGTAAGTAGTCGAACTTTATTTAGTAGAGTAAATAAATGTTAGTATTGTTAATGACTTTAGCTTCTGTGGTCTTTGAGAACACTGCAACATCCACCCTGATAACAAGAATCACAAAGGTCACCACACTCTATTCTGTGGAAAAGAGAAAACTGACGTGTGACCCGACAAAGCTCTTTGCATCAATGGCAACTTATTTTTGCATAGCAACTTTAACATAATAAAATATTCCAAAGCACTTCACAGGGGTTTCATGAATCAAAATATGACAGCGGACCACATACAGGATTTGAGGCCAGGTTGAAGAAAAGCTTGGTCAATGAGGTAGGCCCTCAGGAGCGAGAGGTTCAAAAGAGGGAGACAGAGAGGTTTAGGGAGCGAATCCCAGAGCTTGGAGCCACAGAAGGCACAGCCACCAATTGTGGATCAATTAAAATTGGGGAGCCACAAGAGACCTGAATTAGAGAAGTGTCCCAGAGGCGAGGGCAGATTACAGAGATACGGAGCGACAAGGCCATGGAGCGATTCGAACTGAGAAATAAAAAAATCAAGATGTCGATTGCGTGGCAGCCAATTTACATCAGTGAGCACAGGGGTGAGGGGGAACCGGATTAGTGCGAGTTAAGACACGGGCAGCATGTTTATGGAGGGTAGAATGTGGGAGTTTGGGCGTTCTCCCCATGTCTGTACTCCTCCGGGTGCTCCGGTTTCCTCCCACAGTCCAAAGATGTACAGGTTAGGTGAATTGACAGTGCTACATTGCCCCTTAGTGTCCAAAGGTTAGGTGCGGTTACTGGGTTATGGGTGTGGGCTTAAGTAGGGTGCTCTTTCTAAGGGCGGGTACAGACTCAATGGGCCGAATGACCTTTTTCTACACTGTACATTCTCTGATTCTATAAGACCAGCCAGCACTGCATCGCAATAGTCAAGTCCAGAGATAAATGTTTTTTTATTCATTCCCTGGGATGTGGGCTTCGCTGGCTGGGCCAGCATTTATTGACCGTCCCTGAGAGCATTTAAGAGTCGACCACATCTCCCTGGATGTGGAGTCACATGTTGGCTAGACCAGGTCAGGACGACAGGCAGTGCACTGGCCCAGGGTATCATAACAGCAAGGATGGTTTCAACATTTAATCAGTTCTGCAGTTCTTCTGAAATTGAAAATTAATCTCTCTCTTCCATCGCCTCAGTCACTGATATTGTATTATTTATAACATCTTTGAACTGTCTGTGCTGCAGATTTCTTCTAACAAGTCGAACCGCCTGTGACAGGTTTGTCGGTATTCCATGGAGGGATAGATCTTGGATTTGTGCAATGGATAAAAAGGTGGGTCGCAAAACAGCCGCCCCAAATCAGTGCCTCTGTCATTTTGTTGAGCTATTTGAGATAAGGAAACATGGAGGGTTGTAGGACAGGTTGCTGACTTGCTATCACCTGTTTTATATCATTGTACAGAGTCTGCACAGGTAGCACAGTGGTTAGCACTGTTGCTTCACAGCACCAGGGTCCCATGTTCGATTCCCGGCTTGGGTCACTGTCTGTGCGGAGTCTGCACATTCTCCCTGTGTCTGTGTGGGTTTCCTCCGGGTGCTCCAGTTTCCTCCCACAAGTCCGAAAAGACGTGCTGTTATGTGAATTGGACATTCTGGATTCTCCCTCTGTGTACCCAAACAGGCGTCGGAATGTGGAAACTAGGGGGAACTAGGTGGAAACACAGTAACTTCATAACAGTGTTAACGTAAGCCTACTTGCGACACAAAAGAGTATTATTGAAACCTAAACTCCGAGTCAGATTCAATGGCCGGAATTTTTCGGCTGTACCTGCCCGTGGGATCTCCTAGATTTGCCAATGGCGAATCCCTGGGTGGGTTTCCTGGGAGAGGGGGTTGAATAAAATTGAAAAGCCCATTGACAACGGCGGGACCATGGATCCTGCCACCGACCAATGGCGGGCCTCTGTCGCCTTGAAACATGTCGGGCGGGGGGGCGGTCGGGTGTGGAAAGTCCAAACCAATGGACGAGAGTTTAATATAACAGACACCCTCGCAGGGGTGGGAGTGATGTAGGATTGAAATCCATTGGATTCCGCGGGGTGGTTTTGTCGGAGTTCTTTCACTCATCAACGGCATCAATATTTCCAATTCCAGGTCTCCAGGCCAACGCAAAAAGAACAACACCAACTTATATTTATTCAGCA
Source organism: Scyliorhinus canicula (assembly GCF_902713615.1). Lineage (NCBI taxonomy): Eukaryota > Metazoa > Chordata > Chondrichthyes > Carcharhiniformes > Scyliorhinidae > Scyliorhinus > Scyliorhinus canicula. The sequence goes on along the minus strand of NC_052150.1, from coordinate 8,371,465 downwards.
TCTTTAGCGTAATAAAATCTCCCAAGGTGCTTGATGAGAGCGTCATAAAACTGAGCCACAAAAGGAAAATGTTAGGTCAGGTGAATAAATGTTTGGCCAAAGAGGTGGGGTTTTAAAGACTCTCTTGAAGGAGGAAAGTGAGGTTAAGAGATGGCGGGGGTGGGATGTAGGGAGGGAATTCCAGAGATTGGAGCCCAGACAACTGAAGACTCGATCACCCATGAAGTGGGGAGGGGGGTGGGGAGAGGGGGTTGCTGGAGGAGAGTACAGAGATAGGGAGGAGCAAGGGCATGGTGGGATTTATAAACAAGGGTGGGGGTTTTGACATCAAGACATTGCTTGAGTCGGTCACTGAGCCGGGGGGGGGGGGGGGGGGGGGGGGGGGGGGGGGGTGTAGGGGGTGACAGGAGATTTGACCCAAGCTGAGACAAGGCCATCAGAGTTTTGGATGGCCTCACGTTTACGGAGGGTAGATTTTAGTTGGCCGTCCAGAAGGTTATTGAATTAGTCGAGTCTAAAGGCAACAAACAAGGATGAGGGTTGAGCAACAGATTAGTTGAGACGGGGGGTAAGTTTCGGAGATGTTAAGAAGGTGGAAACAGGCGGTCATCGTGATGACGACTTGCATTCTGAGCAGGGAAGGATTTCTACTTACAGGGAATCTCATTGAATGAATTTCACATTACTTCCTGAGGCATTAGCAACCAGAGGCATGGGAAGGAGTTGTGAAGAAGCTGCCACCAGGTCTCCAACCTTCTCTGGAGCTCCTGCTGCTGAATCTGAGGGACTGAGGGCAGGTAATGTTTCCCAAGGACAGGAGAAAGAGGCCGGCCGCTCAAAACAGGCGTGCATGGAACATGAAACATAGAACATAGAACATTACAGCGCAGTACAGGCCCTTCTGGCCCTCGATGTTGCACCGAGCTGTGAAACCACTCCAAAGCCCATCTACACGATTCCCTTATCATCCATATGTTTATCCAATGACCACTTAAATGTCCTTAATGTTGGCGAGTCCACTTCTGTTGCAGGAAGGGCATTCCACGCCCTCACTACTCTCTGAGTAAAGAACCTACCTCTGACCTATAGATACCTATGTCTATCGCCCCTCAATTTAAAGCTATGTCCCCTGTGCTAGCCATCACCATCTGAGGAAAAAGGCTCTCACTGTCCACCCTATCTAATCTTCTGATCATCTTGTATGCCTCAATTAAGTCACCTCTTAACCTTCTTCTCTCTTTATAAAAATGACAAACAGCAGTGGCCCCAAAGCAGATCCTTGTGGTACACCACTAGTAACTGAACTCCAAGCTGAACATTTCCCATCAACCACCACCCTCTGTCTTCTAACAGCTAGCCAATTTCAGATCCAAACTGCTAAATCATCCTGAATCCCCAGCCTCCGTATTTTCTGCAATAGCCTACCGTGGGGAACCTTATCAAACGCTTTACTGAAGTCCATATACACCACATCAACTGCTTTACCCTCGTCCACCTGTTTGGTCACCTTCTCAAAGAACTCAAAAGGTTTGTGAGGCACGACCTACCCTTCACAAAACCGTGTTGACTATCCCGAATCAAATTCTTCCTTTCCAGATGATTATAAACCCTATCCTATCCTGGAAGTTATTGAAGAAGTCAGCAGCAGGAGTGTGGACCTCACAATGTGGAGATAAGGTCACAAGAGGTTCAAGGATCTCACAAGGGCAGGAAAGGTAAGCAACATTTTTCACTTTCAGGTGCCAAGCTTCCACACTCTGACTTCTTGGCATTCCTCAGGAACAGGGTTCCGCAGAATGGCACATCCTGCAGCTTCATGCATTCCCCTCTCTCCGGGCATCTCCACACAACCCCATCTGAACAGAGTTAAGAGCCGCCGTACTTTAACATTGAGAGTGGAGGTCTCCACTCCCGATGGCCCTCAGAGCTTTTACACCTGTGAAGACCGGGCAAGGCTGCACATGAGCAATTCTGCAAGTTTTACATTCTGTGAGCCCAGTGGACCTGTGCAGGAAGCAAAATGAGATGAAAATCATGGGTCAAGTGACCAGCAGGAGACTGCCGCAGATGTCCCAGGCTGGGGTCGGGGCAAAGGGGCAGGTAGAGTTCCCAAAGGAATAGGGCACAAGGAGAGGTCCCAAAGAGGGAGGAGAGATCCCATAAGGAAATTCCATGTAGGGCACAGAAACAGGTCCCCTTTAAGTTCAGAGATAAAAGAGAGGAGCAGGGTAGAATGCGGACAGCAGACCTTAAGCTTAAAGGTCTCAGGAGAAGTTCTGAAGATCCAAGAATCTCAGGAGACACAATTCAAACACTGAGAATTGGGCTGTTGTTGATGTCATCCAATTTGGAGGGACTTTTTGGAGACAATTCCCAGGTTAAAACTTTGATGGTGCAGACTGGGATTCCTCGAGGCAGAGAAAGCGTTTCAGTGGGATTGGCTGACTCTCCAAGTTTATTGATACCTGGATGGGATATTGAGAAATCCATGGACTCTGCCTTGGTCATATTTGCCATGTATTCCGTGGTTTGCCTGTTAGTTCATGTTTACCAAATATCAATCCTGAATTTAAGAGTATAAGATTATTTTGTAAATGGTTGTATCTCCAGGGAGAGACGGGGAGCCAGGCTGACCAACCACTGATGTACACCATTATGACCACTGGCACTGCAAGTCCACCTGACCCACTGGGAAAGAAGTTTTCAGGAGGCTGCAGATGTCAGCAGCAACCTTTAGGTCAGGTGATGGACCCGGCTGACATAAGAACATAAGAACTAGGAGCAGGAGTAGGCCATCTGGCCCCTCGAGCCTGCTCCGCCATTCAATGAGATCATGGCTGATCTTTTGTGGACTCAGCTCCACTTTCCGGCCCGAACACCATAACCCTTAATCCCTTTATTCTTCAAAAAACTATCTATCTTTACCTTAAAAACATGTAATGAAGGAGCCTCAACTGCTTCACTGGGCAAGGAATTCCATAGATTCACAACCCTTTGGGTGAAGAAGTTCCTCCTAAACTCAGTCCTAAATCTACTTCCCCTTATTTTGAGGCTATGTCCCCTAGTTCTGCTTTCACCCGCCAGTGTCCAAAGATGTGCAGGTTAGGTTATGGGGTTATGGGGAGAGGGCTGGGGTCTGGGTAGAGTGCTCTTTTGAGGGGAGACTTGATGGGCCGAATGGCCTCCTGTTGCACTGTAGGTGTTCCATGGAACCTAGCGTGCGAGTCTTAGTCTCCGAAGCGGTGTGCTCATATATGCAGTGGTGCTCATATATGTTGAAACAACTGATCCTCTCTGCCTGCAGACCTTTGGGAGGAGGGGAGGGGGGCAGTGGGGAGGGGGGGTGTTCACCTCCTTGGAGATGGATCTTTGTGTCCATTCTCTGTGCCCTATGGAGGGGAATGTGGCTGAGGAGGAGACAGCTGATGCTGGTGCTGCCACTAGCATTGCTGGTGTTCCTGGTGCTACTGGTGTTACTCTACTAATTCCTCATCAGAGATACAGGGTCGACCTGCGTAAGCTGCAGTGAAGGCTGACATCAGAGAAGATCAGACCGGGCGGTGAATGAAGTGCAAGGCAGGTTAGAAATCAATGTAAAACATAGAAATGGGTAAGATCATTCCATGTTCCTGACCCACTGTCACCTTTCAGGGAATTAACACACCTTTTGAACCTAAACCCATCTCCCCTCTTGACAATAATATTGATCTATGCAAATAAATTACACCAAAATCACCTTGATAAAAATGGGTATCACTTGTAGGACTGATTAACAGGATGTTATTCACACTCGACACGGTCTGAAGATCTGAGCTCACAATATTCGCTACGAGAGGTGGGTCCACTCCACCATGCCGGACTATCAAGGTTGGTCAGGGGCAAGACCGGACGTGATGGAAAACGTCTGATGGAAAAAGTGCTGTTCCTCGTGCGTGACCCAGAGACGGGCTGGATACAACAGTCCGAACTTCACCTTTTTCTTAAAAAGGATCGACCTAATCTGGTTGAAACCTGCTCTTCTCCTGGCCACCTCCACACTCAGGTCTTGGTAAACCCGCAGGATACTGTTGTCCCACTTACAGCTCCGTGTCTGCTTGGCCCACTGTAGAATGTGCTCCTTATCCAAGTACCTGTGGAATCTCACCACCACTGTCCTCGGGGGGTCTCCCATTTGCGGCTTCCTCACGAGTGCTCTGTGAGCCCTGTCCATCTCCAAGGGCTGGGAGAATGCCCCATCCCCCAGCAACTTCTCAAACATGTCTGCGTTGTATGCCCCAGCGTCCGCTCCTTCGGACCCCTCGGGGAGCCCAACGATTCTCAAGTTCTGCCGGCGGGACCTATTCTCTAGGTCCTCCACCTTCTCCAGGAGCTTCTTCTGCTGGTCTCTCAGCATCCCCACCTCCAACTCCATCGCAGTTTGATGTTCCTCCTGCTCAGCCAGCGCCTTCTCCACCTTCTGGATCACCCAATCTTGGGCGTCCAATCTAAGCTCCAGCCGCTCAATTGACTCTTTAATCGGGTCCAAGCAGTCCTGTTTCTTAATAGCAAAGCCTTCCTGAATAACTTGCATCAGCTGCTCCATTGACCGCTGGGTCGACAAACCAGAGGTCGGGTCCTCCACCATGCTGTCTCCCGCTGCAGCTTCAGCCCAAGCCTTCTCTGTCTTTCTGTTTCTGCCTTTACCAGCACTTCTCGTCCTTCACTCCATGCACCGATGTGGGAATTCAGTACAAAATTGCCTCTGTCATCGGTTTTACAGTTCAATCTGGTAGAAAATCGGGGGAAAAGGTCCAAAAGTCCGACCCGAGCGGGAGCCACCAAATGTGCGACTTACTTCTTCATAGCCGCCACCGGACAACTCTGGGTAGTGATCAGACCTTTGACAGCTTTCTTTTTCTGTTCTTAAGGAGGTCTCACAAGGCAAACGATTACACTATGAAGAGGATTTACAGGGCAGAAGGAGACCATTCAGCCCATCGAGACTCACCGGCCCCTGGAAAGAGCCACCCCTTAAGCCCACACCTGGAGGTTCTGAGCTATGAGGAAAGTATGGTTAGGCTGGGACTGTTTTCCTTGGAGCAGCGAGAGGAAACCTGATTGAGGTGTATAAGATTATGAGGGGCATAGATAGGGTAGGGGATAGGATTTAAGCTAAGAGGTCGAAGGCTAAGAGGAGAGTGGCGGAGAAACGTTTTCACCCCAAGGGTGGTGGGAATTGGAACTCACGGCCTGAAAAGGTGGTTGAATCAGAAACTCTTGCAACTTCAGGAAGTGCTTAGATATTCACTTGCGCTGCCGTAACTCCAGGGCTGTGGGCCAAGCGCTGGAAAATGGGATTAGTGTAGTCAGATCTTTGTTGACCAGTGTGGACACAATGGGCTGAATGGCCTCTTCTGGCTGTAAACGTCAATCTATGAAAAATATGAGAACTCTGCAAACAGACCAAGATCAGTTAAATAAATAAAACTGCAAGGGTCACGGGCTGGATCCTCCATTTCAGCGACTAAGTGCTGACCTCAGTGGAGCATGTGTAGTCTTTTACGACCAAAAAATCACGTCGACCCCTCACCGAATCCGAGACGGCTGAGGAGCTCGCAGCGGTGCCGGGTGAAACTCCCACCTCCTGCGCAGAAAATGGCCGGAGAATGGACTACAGTTGTCGTCCTCAAATGCGCGCAGCTGACAACCTGCAGCGGTCATGCCGTACAACATGACGCTGGGTGCGTGCGGACACGACCCGTCATCGCGATCCCTCAGCTCACCCCCCCCCGCCCACCCTCAGGCCTATCCCCATCAGCACCCCAGCCCCCGCAAAAGCCCTCCCCGGCCAGCGGCATGGATCCCGGCCGAGTGTGACGGCGCTGGACACATTCCGCAGCCGTCACGCCGGGTTCCCAGGCGGCTGAGACCACACGTGTCCCGCGCCATTGGGAACTTGGGCCATCGGGGGCGGAGCATCGCAGGAGGGCCTGCCAACGACGCAACAACGGTGTTGCAATGGCGCGCGACACGATTTCAGAGAGGGTGAAGCACGGCTGCCCTGCGTCAAACCGACGTCGGCCCCGATTCTGGCGTAGGAGCCCATTCTCCGCCCGGTTGCTGAACGCTATTTCGCCGTCGGGCAACGGAGAATCCTGCATCTCGTTTTCAAAGTTTTCTTGATCCTCAGTTCTCTCCAACGTGGGTTAAACTCATAAGTGCACGGTAGCATTGTGGATAGCACAATCGCTTCACAGCTCCAGGCTCCCAGGTTCAATTCTGGCTTGGGTCACTGTCTGTGCGGAGTCTGCACATCCTCCCCGTGTCTGCGTGGGTTTCCTCCGGGTGCTCCGGTTTCCTCCCACAGTCCAAAGATGTGCAGGTTAGGTGGATTGGCCATGCTAAATTGCCCTTAGTGTCCAAAATTGCCCTTAGTGTTGGGTGGGGTGACTGAGTTATGGGGATAGGGTGGAGGTGTTGACCTTGGGTAGGGTGCTCTTTCCAAGAGCCGGTGCAGACTCGATGGGCCAAATGGCCTCCTTCTGCACTGTAAATTCGATGTAATAACGTATGCAGGCATGGTCAAATATAGCTCCCAGAGATTTAATAAGACCTTGCTAGCACCAGAGGTGCTAATGCAACTATTCTTACTGGAGATACCACTCTGTTTACTTTTCTACTTTCATGGCTCATTATAGCATCAGTAGAAACATATTATTAAATAATTGGTTAATTTTAGTTCATACAGAGTCACAATAATTGCTCCTCTGTTTCCAGTTGTGCACACCAGGAGCTTCATGGTAGCATGATCTTGAAAGCCTTAGCCAATACTATCGGTCAATCTGGAGCAAGACGGGTTAAAAGTGGTCACGTTCTTCACATTGTGTTCACAGCTCACATGGATCCTGTCTGATGCACTGCACAGCACTGATGGTTTGACCCACTCTAAAATGACTCCATGAGGGACCGACGATCGAAGTGTAACCAGATACAGAGAGTGGAAGCTAGTTAGTGTGATTGAGGTGGCATTTTGTCATGCGCGACATTGACCAAGTCATTGTAGCAAGGGATATTCAAGAGGCATGGAATATACGAGCAGGGAAGTACAAAATGCTGGTTAGGCCACAGCTGGGGTACTGTGTACATTTCGGGTCGCCACACAGTAAGAAGTGGGTGATTGCGCTAGCGAGGGTGCAGAGGAGATTCATCAGAATGTTGCCTGGTGTCATGGTCTGCGCTGTCACCACAAAGAGAAAGAATCAGAGGTGGAACACCTCGAGTTGATACACCTTAGTGTAAGAGGTTTATTTACAAGGTGCTGCTCAAACAGGGCACAATAGTCAACTCCACAAAATCCCACAAAACACTCGGATGACATCTAATAATAAAATAATCTTTATTAGTGTCACAAGTAAGCTTACATTAACACCACAATGAAGTTACCGTGAAAATTGTTACGCATTTATAACATGTGACATTACACCAGCCAATGGCGTTATTCTGATACATAAAACCCCTCCCTCTTTCGTCCGTTAGTGTCCCCAGCATTTTGACTGAATCAAACACTTTATCGCGGATCAAACACATTATGCCATAACTAACATTGTTACGTTACGGGTACATATGTACATTAGTAAGACAGCCTCTTGGGTGGACGTCTGTCTCATTGTTGAACATGATGTTCAGGAACTTGGCTCTCAGGGGTACTGGGAATGTCTTCCTGTACCCTGGTCAGTGTTACTTCTGGTTAAACCAACTCAGGAGTCTCTGGCTGTGTGGATAATTCTGTCACGACAGATTCCATAATTTCGGCAGTTGTAGTCCCCAAATCACCAAACTCTGTGGTGAAAATATCTAGAAACAGATTCTGTACTCCCACTCACTCATGAACAATAATTAGTTAATGTGCCACCGCCAAATTTGTTCATCGTCAGATTTTACAGTATAAGAAGTCAGACCCATTTTGGCGGATACAATTGGTGAAGTCCATTTTTCACCTGAGGTGTAATTTCACGTCAGAACTCATTCCCCAGGGTCGAAGTCTCTGCCTTTGGGATGTTATTCCCTTCCAGCCACTCACATCTGGTCTTGTTGCCTGACTATCTCTGAAGTTGAAGGGGGAGTCAAAAGGTCAGACTGTGTGCGCAGTTTCCTTTTGAACATCAATATAGCCGGTGAGCTTTGCGTTGTTGAATGCGCAGTGTTTCTGGATGTCATTGGGAAGCTATTGAGGCGTTTAGGTAGAGGGTCGTTATCCCTTGAAACCTTCACTGCGACTGGATGAAATGTTCAGCTAAACCTTTGGTAACTGGATGGCAGGGGGCAGATTTGATATGGTGGGATATTTCTCAACACAACGCAGGATTGGCATAACTCTACCTCCTTCTCTATTTGGGCATCCAACCTGGGCTGTCAAGACTAACTTCTCATCAACTCCTTCATTCTAACTACTCCAGGATGGCCCTCGTGAAACTGTTTCAAAATTGTACTTCGTAGACAAGTCGAAATGGTTACTCTAATACCCCACAACAATACTCCTTTTTGTCAACTCAAGACGTTTGGTAAGATGGGGTTTAAGGTCTGGATTCTTTCTGTGCTCTTTTTCAATCATGTCCAACACCTTCCCCCATCAGCGGATCTGTTTGGTTAAATTTTCACACCTGACAAGATGTCGCCGGAACATTTTCCACATGGGACAGATAGAATATGTCGTTGAAGTGTTCATCAGATTGTTGCTTATCCTTTTGATCTTGACCAGCATCTGCATGCTGTTCAGACCTACAATATTCAATGGCATAATTGTGTACAGACCAGATTAATGGCCAACGTTGTAATCAACTAGCAGCGAGCGTAGGAATCCCCTGATGTGTCACAATGATTGTTGTTTTGGGATGATGGTCGGTCAATAAAGTAAATTTACAGCTGAATAAATAAAGGTGGAACCTTCAAATTCAAAAATAACACTGAGAGCTTCTTTCTCAAGTTGAGCACAGTTGGGCTCAGTGCTAGTCAACATCCTGGAAGCAAATGCTCTTTGCCTGAAGGTATTATCGACAAGAAAACTGCTCTCACCCCAGGGGGTGATTCCTCGCAAGAAAGCTGCAGTTTCAGTTTTGGGTTTAATGGACCAAGAACACCGACTCCTGTAATTTGTTTTGACATTTTGGTAAGCATCCTCACAATCATCCAGAGCAAAGCTTGTTTGTTCTACAGCAATGTGCGTTAAGGCTTCAGCCTTGTCGCTCAGTGCAGTACGAACTCTCAATAGTAATTTAATAATGTTAGATACTGCCTTAACTGAGCCACGTTCTGCGGACGTGGAGCGTCCGGGATCTCCAACATCTTCTTAGCTTCTTTGTGAAGACCGTCTTGATTGATGATGTGTCCAAGATAGTGAATAGGAAATTTTAAAAATTCACACTTCTCTTTCTTGACCCTGAGATCATGGCCGGGATTCTCCGGTATCCGGCGGGCGGGCCGTACCGACGCCAAAGAGTGGCGTGAACCACTCCGCCGTTGGGATGCGCGGAAAGTGCGGAATCCTCTGCACCTTCGGGGGCTAGGCTGACGCAGTAGTGGTTGGCGCTGCGCCAACCGGCACCGAAGGGCCTCCGCTGGCCGGCGGGAGCTGGCGCATGCGCAGGAGCGCCAGCGTGTTCCCAGAACCGCTGGCGTGATTCCTGCACATGCGTGTGGTGGCATGCATCACTGTAAATACACAAGGGGTTAATGTAAATACGTGTAGACTAGCTAGACACTGGAGGGAGCCCCAGAGACGTGACACACAGACAGTCAACCAATAGATCAGTTAGATAGGACACGACCAATGGGCATTCACGATACACACAGAGGTGACACTAGCACAGGAGGGCATTACACCAACCCATATATAAAGGACACAGCACACATGATCTTCCTCTTTCCAGTGGAGACAGTCAGTGAGTAGACACACAGGGTTGATTCAATATTACACCCACCACCTGGATTGTAGCAGACTGGTTAGTCAGTCTGAGTAGCTATAGCAGGATTAACAGTCGTGGCGAACCCGAGTAGGAGAAGTGTAAATAGTTTAATAAACGTGTTGAAGTTATCTCGACGTCTGAACCTTCCTTTGTCAAGTGCACCACAAGGAAGCCGCTTATGCCATTCCTACAGCATAACAAGACATGGTACCAGCAGTGAACTGTTTCAATCCAAATAGCTAAAACTGAGCGTACAGTGATAACCAGCAACAATACCCAGGCGAGATGTTCAAGATCCCGGTTCCGCAGCGGCTCCAGTGCCACGGGATCTCTGCGACAACTGGCGAGCATTCCGACAAAGGTTTGAAATCTTCCTGGTAGCAGCCAACCTACAAGATGCGGCCGATGCTGAAGAGACAGAGCTTCTGCTCACCATCGCCGGTGCCAGAGCAGAAGAAATCTTTAAAACGTTCAAGTTCTCCAAAAGGTAAAACAGGAGCAACTTCCAGGCAGTACTGGACAAATTCAGTAAATACTGTGAGGAAAACACACTCCAACCAGCAGAAAACGGTAAGAGAAGCGCCAGTACTCACCACGAGGCCGAGATCCTGGAGCAGAGAACAATTTTGATCGGCAGCCATCTTTGCAAAGGTATTGCACATTCGCAGTTGCGCGAGAAGCACATAAACCGGGAAGTTCCGTTCGCGCATGCGCAATTGCGAAAACGGCCCCAGTACAGGAACAGCGATATGCGCATGAGCAAACGCTTCTTACCTCTGATGTCACATGCGTCATGATGTCAGAGGCCCCGGACCACGCCCACTTAAAGGGGAAATGTCCCAAATCACGAAAAAAATCTCTTAAAGCCTTAAAACAAGCTTCCTTCACCTGGAATGACAGCACAATGCCTGAAATTCAACCAGGTAATGAAAGTAACCTCCACAGAACCATGCAACAAGCAGTTAGCTACGCCCAAACAGATGATTCTGACCTTGAATACTACGACACCGACCTTTATTTTTTCTCTGTACATCGCGAGCCCAATGCCAGCTCCGACGCAAACAGTGCTGCTATGGTCCGAGAAGACTACGACTCGGACGAAGGTTTTTTCTTTAGAAATGGCGACCCCCCCGTACTGAATCCGACGCAGACGCGGATTCATTCTTCGGATTTGAGGATCTTCTGCCCAGCATATACGACATCCCGACTCGTGAGTGCAGCGGAGACAGAGAGCCCACAGAGAGCGGCCTGCTGCCACACAGAGAGTGGTCCACGCACCGCTAAGGGTTCCCGACTCCACGATAGAAGACACGCAAGACTCCACACCGCAGTCCTTCCATGAACAAGAAGTGAGTCGAGTGACACAAACGTCCACAGCGAGCTCGTGGACAGCCTCCACGATAGAAGAAACGCAAGACACCAGAGCGCAGTCCTTGCAGGAACAAGACCATGAGGGTCTAGCAACCTCCTCTGAGCAACCAGCAGCAGACAATGTAAGTCTGCCATGCTCAAGTAAACAGCAAGAAGACTATGACAGTCTACCATGCTTAAGTGCACAACAGCAAGACTATGACGGTCTACCATGCTCCAGTGAAAAACAAAGCGACTATGACAGTCCACCCAGATTGTTTGAGCCACAAGAAAAAGACTCTGACAGTCGACCCAGCTCAAGTGAACAACAAGAAGCTACTGAGGGTCTACCCACTGTATGTGAGACGAGTGACGACAGCATCCCACTTCCCATACAAGATGTGCAATGTGACAGACCTCAGCTAGTGTGTACTCGACGATCACTGTGAGACCACTGGTGACTCCGGTGAAACCACGTTATTTCCAACCTCATTCGCTTGAACCTCTCCACAAGTCAATGCATTGCTGCATGTTCCTGCATGTTCCTGCATGTTCCTGCATGTTCCTGCATGTTCCTGCATATTCCTGCATGTTCTGACTCCAGACGTGCAGCTTCAAGAAATCTCAGCTGACTCCAGTGAACCTGCTAAGACACCAGACGGGGAGCATCGACAAACCACAACTGACTCAGGTGACACAGACCAGACTCCGAGTGGAGAGCAACTAAACACCGACTCTGATTCACGTAAGCCGGACTTTACTCCAGACAGGGAGTGCTGCAAACTCAGTGACGGCACGCTCAGGGTGACGGCAACGACAGGAGATGGATCACTTGACAATTACACTGGGCCAGTAATAACAAGCAGTGGCTACAGTCCAAGAGGAATACACCAATAGTCACCACAGCTATATCCTTTATCGGTGGGCCTCGATTGCTGACCAGGCCACCGTGAAGCCCCACCCCCTCCCCCCTCCCCCCCCCGGGGCCAGATCCCCCACGGTGCCCCCCCCAAGGATTCCGCAGGACGCCCGCAGAGCCAGGTCCCGCCAGTACGGACCAGGTGTAATTTAAACTGGCAGGACTGGCCGAAAACGGGCGGCCGCTCAGCCCATCACAGAGCGGAGACTCGCTGGGGAGGGGGGGGGGGGGGCAGGCCGCTGCCAACGGCCTGCGACCAGCGCAATGCGATTCCGGCCCCTCGCCAAAAAACCGGCACCGGAGAATTCGGCAGCCGGCATCGGGGTAGCGGGGCGGGATTCACGCTGCACCCCCGGTGATTCTCCGGCCCAGCGGGGGTCGGGAATCCCGCCCTATGTAGTTGCAGCCTTGCAAAAGTAGTTTCTAGGTTCTTTACATGCGCTACATCGTTCAAACCTGGAATCAAAATGTTGCCAGGTAGCATTGCACATCCGATAGCCCACTCAAGATCTGATCCATAGATCGTTGGAAGAGAGCCGGTGCTGATGTTACCCCGAACGGAAGCCTCAGACACCGAAACAGGCCCTTGTGTGTCACTATGGTCAGGAACGGCTGAGACTCAATTATATTCATTTGCAGATAGGTTTGGGAGTGATTAATTTTGCTAAAATCTTGGCTGCCTGAGGGTGCTGTAAAAAGATCTTTGATAAATGGTAGAGGGGACTGATCAGCACATAATGCTGTTAGTCATTTTGAAATTTCCACAGATTCGGACTGAACCATCCTTCTTTAACACTGGAACGATTGAGGTTGCCCAATTGCTGGTAGTAACAGGCTCAATGACTCCCATCTTCAGTAACCTGTCGAGTTCTTCTTCCACTTTAGGTTCAATAGCATAGGGTACAGTCTGGGCTTTCAAACACTTAGACACACTGTCTGCCTTTATCTTGAGTTTCACTTTGACCTCAGTCATGGATCCAAGTGACTCCTCAAATATCTTCACATACCTTCTCAGAAGTGCTCGCCAATTGTGCGCAGAATCAACAAATTGGTTCACGACGACCAAGTTTAGCTTAATCTTCCTTAACCAAGATCTCCCAAACAATGTTGGAAAGTTTCCTTGAACAATGTGAAGAGGCAGCTCCACTTGCTGCTCGTCAACTTCCACAATCCCCTTGATGAACCCCTTCAGCGGCACAAATTCCTCAGTATATGTCCTTAAGTCACATCAGACAGTTAAAATACCTGATCCTTCAATAACTGATGGTACATCGATTCATGTAAATGTGATTCCACAGTACCCATTTCCACTTCCATTTTAATAGTGTTTCCATGTGATTTAGAATAAACCCAAAAGGTTGCTGGTTCTTTGCACTGCTGTAACACCGAGCTTGCAACCCTTAAGCTGACTGGACACTTTGGTACTCGGTGAGTCTTCAGTTGGATCACTTAACTGGTAAACTCGTCCTGTAGACTTTGCTGTATTTTTCTTGGTACACTTCTTTCGTGCTGGTGAAGGTTAGTGTGACCAACCTGCCTTGGAAACGTGACCGACTTTACCACAATTATTGCATTTGTTCTCCTTGCTCCAACAATCTCCAGCCACATGTCCCACTTGGTCGCAGCGATGACCTGGTAGGTTCTTGGCGGACCTGCTTCTGACAGACTCCACTTCATGGACTTTAGCTCAAACTCCAAACAGTGAAGCTTCCCTCACAGCAATCTCGCTGTGATTTCTATAGCAGATTTTAGGGTTCATCCACCTTCAGGCAACAATTTCCTTTGGATGGCTTCATTTCTGAGGCCATAAACTAATGGGTCACGGAGTGTATCATCCAAAGTCTGCCCACATTCTCTGTACTTTGCAGCTTTCACAGTGATGTAGCAAATTGTGAAATGTTTTCCCCTTCCTCCTGTGCACGACGCTCAAAGCGGAATTTTTCAGCTATTAATAGTGGACGGGGAGAGAAATGTTCTTGCAAGATAGTCATTAACTCGTCACATGACTTGTCTCCTGGTTTGGCTGGGTGGACTAAATCTTGTAGCAACATGAATGCTTTCCTCCCACCCCAGTTGAGAAAGGTCACAGTGTGCAGATCTGCTGATTGCTTAAGTAACGACTGGAACCTTTCCTCGTAAGAGTACCAATTCTCCGCCTCCTCATCAAACACGTCCATGGCGTATTTTCTTCCTGCAATGTTCGGATTGAAGCTCCCTGTTCTGCACGACTGTTTTCCCTGCAGTCTATTTTCTCTCTGTTTAAAGCAGACAAACTCACAGCCTTCAAGCAGACCAACCCGATTCCTGGGCAACAGGTTGCAGTCGGCGTGGCCTGCTTCTGTGCCTCGCACACACTTTCCTCAGCTCTATTCACTACACCGGTAAGTGTACTGAAAACTTTGACCCTCCATTTGAAGCAATTGTAACTCCGGTAACTCGCAATTGCCCACTCGCTTTTTCTTTCTTTTTGAAAACCCTTTTAGTTGCACTCAAAGCTGTGGTGATCGATCGGATGATTCGCTGGCAAACTGCAAAAGAAAGGTTTCTCAAAGCACTTTGTGTAAACATGTCAATGCACAGGTACATGGTGGAGGTGACATCTGAATCTGTGCAGGCCATGAGTGGCCTTTGTCAGCTGACAGCCTATTTGAACTTTGGACCTCACTGCTAATGGTCTTTAGACCACCTTCTTGAATCTTGATAAAGAAATTGATGGCAGGCACTCTCTCTTTTTGAACATTATACCAAAGCAGCTCTTTCTCGTTCAGGTGAAAGTCAAACAGGTTTTTACGCAAATTGCAAACTTTTAATTAAGTTCGTCATTTCGATTGTTATCTTTATTCACTCAAAGTTTTGAAGAAGGGTACAAATACTTATAAAACCTTTTTATTTAGTAAAATTTATTTCTAAAGCTGTGGCCAGGTTAGATTTTCCGCACATCATGTCGGTAGTTCCAATAGCAACCATACAGGAGGCGCAATTGGGCTATAGTTTCCACGCTGAGGCTCTTAAGCACTTGTGAATAATATGTAGGGGCAGAAGTTTGGAAATGCCTGCAGGAATTGAAGGGAATGTATCCATATTGCCTTTCTGCACTTGTCTGAATTAGGGCAAGTGATGGGAGGGGAACGCCTGGCTGGATGGCGGAGGCTGAATAGAGTTGTTACGATACTGCATATTTTGGTGTACAAGTCAACCTTTGAAGCTTTGAAGAGTTCCTCCTGAAACAGTGGGCCGACTAGTATGGTGAGTATAAAAATGAATCGACAATGCCGGCGCTTGCCATTGTGAAATGTATTCAACATCCAATGCAAAGAGTGGACACACCTTCTGCTCGTTTGTGTGCTTGTGTGCCCGTTTATAGCTACAGCATGGGTAGTCAGGCTGGGTGACCACTTTGTGGAACCCCTCTGCCCTGTCCGCCAGTATGACTGAGCTTCCTGAGCTATTTAATTCACCACTTTGCTCGCTGCTGACCTTTCTGTTCTTGGCCTGCATCAGTAATTTAGTGATGCACCTCATTTTCCAATTCGGCACTTTACAGCCTTCTGGGCTCCGAGTTCAACAGTTTCAGACCATGGGGCTGGATTCTCCCCTACCTGGCGGGGCGGGGGGTCCGGTGGGATGGAGTGGCGGGAACCACTCCGGCGTCGAGCCGCCCCAAAGGTGCGGAATCCTCCGCACCTTTAGGGGCTAGGCCCGCGCCGGAGTGATTGGCGCACCGCCGGCCGGCGGGAAAGGCCTTTGGCGCCCCGCCAGCCGGGACCGAAGGGACTGCGCTGGCCAGTGGAAGTCCGCGCATGCGCGGAGCGTCAGCAGCTGCTGACGTCATCCCCACGCATGCGCAAGGGGGGGGTTTCACCTCCGCGTTGGCCGTTGCGGAGGCTGATGCCCGAAGCGGAAGGAAAAGAGTGTCCCCACGGCACAGGCCCGCCCCCAGATCGGTGGGCCTCGATCGCGGGCCAGGCCACCGTGGGGGCACCCCCCGGGGCCAGATCACCCCGCGCCACCCCCAGGACCCCGGAGCCCACGCCGCCTGGTCCCGCCGGTAAGTTAGGTGGTTTTATTCCCGCTGGCGGGACCGGCATAACAGCAGCGGGACTTCGGCCCATCGCGGGCCGGAGAATCGCCGGTGGATGCCCGCCGATAGGTGCGGCGCGATTCCCGCCCCCGCCGAATATCCGGTGTCAGAGAATTCGGTGGCTGGCTGGGGGCGGGATTCACACCGGCCCCCGCCTATTCTCCAACCCCGCGGGGGATCGGAGAATCCAGCCCATGAAGCCTGTCCCTCATTATGATTCTGTTTTTTGCCATGTGCCCTGGTTTCTCATGTTTTTGTTTTCCGACAGAGTTGCTCATTAGTCTGACCTTAACATTCACTCTGGACAAAAGCTTTGTTTCTTTACCACAACTATTATCACCCCCTTTGCCTCTTGTTGCTTGATATTTTGTCATTATTTAATGTCTCCCGCCCTCTACTCCATCTCACACCTTCCCTTTTTTCTACCCCCCCCCCCCCTTTCAGTGGCATAAAACCCATCATATTTCGATCTTCCATCAGTTCTGAGGAAGATTCAGTGTTTACTCTGCTAATTCTGCTAACTCTGCTCTTCTGCCCACAGGTGCTACCAAACCTGCTGAGTATTTCCAACACTTTGGGCAAGATTCTCCATTTGCGTGACCATGAGTGGGATTCTCCGTCACCCGAAGGGGAAATCGGGATCGGCGATTGGGCAGAGATTGGAGTCCGACGCCGGATCCGGGGCAGGCGCAGTTTGATGCCAGTTCGCGATGCGCTGCCCCCTCCAAACCGGCATCATCAGGATGTGCATGGCGTGTAGTGGCGAGGCTGTTGGCGCATCATGGGCTAGCCCACCTGCCCTGCTCCGCCCCCGATGGGCTGAGTTCCCGACGGCCTGTGTGATCTCAGCGGCCAGGAACCTGGTGTACCGGGTATAGATGGTGGCCAGCGCCACTGCAATTGTCCAGGATCCGTGCTGGTGGCCGGGGGGGGGCTTCTGCTCGGGCTGGGGGGAATGGTGGAGGGATGGACAAGGGGTGGGCTGTGGGGTCAGGGTGGGCAAGTTAGGGTTCCAGAACGGCCGGCACCACCATTTCCAGCATGACCAGTGCCGGCCGTCTGCCCTGCGCATGCGCGGCCCAGAACCCGGCCATTCTCCCAACGTTTTCCGTGCGATCCGCAGGTGGTTCACGCATCGCTGGTCCTAGCCCCTCACCGGCACCGGGATCGGTGAGGGATTCATGCTGATTTTCCTGTCGTGAACCTCCTGTGGATTCTCCATTGGTGCCGGTTCTTAGCCGCTGGATGGACAATTCCGCCGTATGTTCTCCCGCTGGAGGAGAATTGCAATCGATTTACGTTGCCCCCGGGAGCGCAAATCAGGAAGCAATTCTGCATCCCGTCCGCTCAAATTTACTCATGCTGAGGAATATGAGGGATTCCCAAGGGAATCCCACTATCGGGCCGCCATTTTGAGCAGGCGGCCCAAATTCCCACGGATGGCCACACCCTCCCCAACTCCAGATGGCAAAGCAGCCACCCCCCGATCTGAAAAGCAACCCCCCACCCCCTGGATCACCTGGGTGCCCCCCTTTCTCCAACGTAAGGGGTAGTCCAGACAAGGGCAGTGGAAAGAATTACTACTTTAACACTTAACTGGAAGCTCCACGTGTCCATTCCTCGCAGGAAAACAGCTGTGACCTGTGTTTCAACCCAGCAAATCCATTACTTGCAAGCCATTCATAACTTTCTAGTAGTGGACTATGATTCACAACTTCCACAAATCAGCTGCAGCCTTGATTCAATCATCTCCCTTCATGGATGATTGACTCTAAATGCTGAAACCCCAATGTTTACAAACATCAACCGCATCAAAGAGAGGTAAGTGCATTGCAATCACACACTTGAGTGTTCTTGGAATGCATTTGATGACTGGAACATACCACAGGTTCACAGCTTGCCAAATTTAGTTTGATTTTGTTCAATCACGCTCTTCCAAGACATTGTATCTTCCTGGGAATATTCAGTCTTCGGCCATTCTATAAACCTTTTCTGTATATTTGGGTGCATTCTTACATTTACCTTTTCGGTTTACTTCTTTGAGGTTTGAGGACTCTGTCTGGCCCAGCACGCCTTTGTTATGTGACCTTTCTTGCCACAATTACAACATTTGGTTTTTCGACACCAACATTCTTGTGGAGAATGCCCCACCTAGGCACACCTATGATGCGTTTGCATATTGAGAGATCTTCATTTCTCAGTATTCATCTTGTTTATTTTGGTGCCAGGTCCAATTTGGGAAGCTTCTTTAGATGCCAACTCCATAGACATTGCTATTTCAACAGCAAGTTTGAGTTTTAGAGAGCTTTCTGTTCGCAATCATTGCTGAATTGCCTAATTTCTCAAACCACACGCAAATCTGTCACGCAGTGTATCCTCAAGGGCTGGTTGAAACACACAATTATTTGCTAGTTTCTGCAATACGGCTACAAATTATTGAACATCTTCACCCTCCTCATGGCTATGTTGATGAAATCTGAATCTCTGCAATGATTAATGGTTTGGCGAGAAGTCTTAGTTAATTCCTTGTAAGTTATTGTACCAGGTTTTGCAGGATGGATAAGTCTTTGTAATAAGGTGAAGGTTTTTCATCCTATTACACACAAGAAAGTTGCTACTTTAATTTAACTCTGTTTCCTGTTTGCAGCAAGGTGGCACTGGATCCTCTCTTCACAGGAACCCCATGGCTCCTCATTCTCATCGAATGATTCCACAGCGTGACTTTTTTCCCACCTTAGCTATGAACTGTTCTTAAGTTGTAGTACTTTCTTTCGCTATTCCTCCCCTCTACTTCCTACTTTTTTCAATTGAAGGTGTATTATTTACTTTGTTGTTTCTAAAAAATATATTTTCTTGGTTGGACTGTTTCAAAAAGGCATATTTCAGCTTTAATCCAGCTCAATGTTGGTTACTGTTGCTGTATTTTTCATTGTTGCGTGAAGGCGCCCAGCTGGAAAAACTCCCCATATTGACAAGTAACTCGTCTTTTTACAGTCTATCCCCTTACATCCTGGTTTCCTGTTTTCTTGGGTTTCTTTTCTGAGTCCAGTAATTGTGCAGATTGACTGATGGATCAGGCTATGCTCCGTTTGAAAAAAGATTCTCTTATCCCTCCTCCGACTCTCCCACTGTTCCCGGGTCGTGGTCGCTTTGAAAGAAGTTAAGCGATGGTCTTGAGTGCTCCCTATCACTGCTAAAATTAATGTGCACTCATTTGCCAGTTTTACCACGCATTTAGGGATGGTGGAGTTGCCTCCCACAAATCGATTCTCGCCTTGAGGTCTGGGACTGGGTTGTTCGTTTCTGACTACTTTGACTGGAAAAACATCCTCGTCGCCAGCTTTGTCTTTATACTGCTACCTTTTCATGGGTTGAGCTTTTACTTCACAGCAGAGATTAAGGATAACCAGGTTGCCACACCGTGGGTTTCTTAACTAGGTGCCAGACTTTATTTACAGAGCTGTCGCCTGCTCACTGTCGAAGATGGAAGAGAGGGAAAATTTCCCAAGTGCCTCAGGTGATGTCATCGCATAATCATGTGACACACTGTACAGAAGAACATTGGTTAAAATACATAACAGGAGCTGTCTCCATTCTGAGCTCCGCATGGGGCTCTGTCCAGCACCACAATGACCCCTAGGTGTTGGCCATTTGCATTACATCTACTATCTGTCTGTGAGCTGTACTATACACAGCCCCATATTAACCCTATGTGTGCCAGACCCTTATATATCATTGTGGATGAGATGGAAAACTGAGGATCCATCAGCCTGCTCAGGCAGATGCAAAAATCCCATGACTCTATTTTTTTAAATATAAATTTAGAGTCCCCAATTATTTTTTTTTTCCAATTAAGGGGCAATTTAGCATAGCCAATCCACCTAACCTGCACATCTTTGGGTTGTGAGGTGAGACCCACACAGGCATGGGGAAAATGTGCAAACTCCACACGGACAGTGACCCAGGGCTAGGATTCGAAACCAGGTCCTCAGCGCCGCAGTCCCAGTGCTAACCACTGCGCCACATGCTGTCCCCATGGCTCTATTTTGAATAAAATCAGGGAAGTCCTCCCTGGGGTCCTGGCCAATATTTATCGTCTAATCAACATCACAAAGATCAAATATCTGGTTATTATCACATTACAGTTTGTCATGTGGAAATTGTTTTTTGTGTTTCCAAATGACAACAGTAACTATGTTTCAGAATGGTCCTTCATGGGTGCTTATCACAGAGCAGAGCGAATCCTTAAATTCTTCCAAGAGAATGACTTCTCTCAGAGTGCCATATGCAGTTTTGTCTCTCAATGCCCGTCTGTTCCAGCTGTTTCCTTAAATTCCCAAACTTTTGTCAATATGCCTCTGGAGTGAACTCATATGCAACATATAATAGACTTTTTTTTTAACCTTGTTGTAATGATTAGGCACCCACATTGACTGGGAGGCATAAACTTGTTATACCCTCCCCATTAATTTATCTTGCAAGGGTAATGTTTACTTTTCCTTCGGCCACTCCATTTGGGTTGCTATTTTTTCAAATGCCATGAAGAATGCCTCAACCTTCTTCTCCTCAAACTTTGGTTGGGCCTGTATAAACTTAAGCATATCCCCACTGGGTTCTGTTCTCGGGTTAATCTGCCTTCCAGCTTCTGGGAGATCCCCTTTTAACTTCCAGTGCTGTAAGCTAGAACTCTCTCTCTTTTGCTTTTTCCTCTAATTCCAATATCCTAATTTCTAATGCTCTTTGGAGCTTCATGGGTGGGATTCTCCTTCAGCCGTCACTGGAATCGGGAAAGGCGATTGGGCAGAGAGTCGGTCGTGAGGCCAAACTCATGGCCAGTGCTGGGCATCCTCCATAATGCCATGTTCCAGTGCCTTGATAGCGGTGCCAATGCATTCCACTCCGCACGTACAGTAAATGCCGTTGGTATATCATTTGCGGGCTTCCACGAGGCTGAGCCTCTGCCGAGAAAAATTACCAATGACAAGTTTCACTTGTTTCAGAAATTGGGAAACTTATGCCGTGGCTGCTGAGGGAGAGTGAGGGGGTACGAAAAGTGTCCAACATTGTCACAGTGTGCTGAAAGTTGTGCTGCTGGCCGAGGGGCTTCTGCCAGGGCCTAGAGGAGTAGTGGGGGGCAGCCAGGAGGTGGGCCATGGAGTCGGAGTGGACGGGCACGGAACACCAGCACTGCAACCTACAAGGCAGCCATGTAGCTGCACACACTGCTGACCTCCCACTGAGAACTTAGTGCCATGGGTCACAGAATCTACAGTGCAGAAGAAGGCCACTCGGCCCATCAAGTCTTTACCTGCCCCTGGAAAGAGCACCCCACCCAAGCCCACACCTCCCCCCTATCCCCGTAACCCAGTAACCCCACCCAACCTTTTTGGACACTAAGGGCAATTTATCATTGCCAATCCACCTAACCTGCACTTATTTGGACTGTGAGAGGAAACCGGAGCACCTGGAGGAAACCCACGCACACACGGGGAGAACGTGCAGACTCCACACAGACAGTGACCCAAGCCGGGAATCGAATTTGGGACCCTAGAGCTGTGAAGCAACTGTGCTAACCACAGGCGCCCATGGGTCGTATGGGTGTCCCCCGAGGACACACCCCTAGGTGCCCTGTGGCCCCAGCCGACCCATCAGTGGGATGGGCTCCAGCACAACCAGTGCCATCTTCTTGGCTGGCATGAGTGTGTGTGGGGTGTGGAGTATTAATATGCGGCGGCAGTTTGACAGCTTCTGGGGTGCTAATCCCAACCCCAACTAATCGGACACCATTTTTCATTGGAATCGCTTGTGTGGGATGTTAATGGGCTCCAGTGCTAGACCTTGAATTGCTTCGGGACTGGTACCAATTTTACTGTTGTAAAAGTCCCCCGATTCTGTCAACATTTAGTCTCTGAAATGGAGAATCCTGGCTCTTATCTTTTTCCTGCATCTCCAACTCTCTTCCCATTTAAAAACAAAATCCCTCTCATGCTGTGACTGCAACCAAATTCTCGCCAACTCAGAAAATTCCTCTTATACTACACGACTTTGACTACTTGCTCGTGGGCTCTCCTGTGTTTCTAACAGACCCTCGCACTCAACCTCTATATCTTATATCTCTGTCTTTGCAGCTTTAGCTCTATTTTCACTTGCCAATTCAATTAACTTGTCATTTAAGTGTCCTTGTAAATCAACCTCTGCCTGAAGAAAGGCCTCAGCAGCTTCCAGAGCTGTCCTGTTGCGCTATTACAAACCCAGTGCCTCTTTAGTAAATACTGTTCCCCAAATCGTCACTGTCTACCATTCCAAAGATCCCCAATCTATGTCATGACACCTGCTAGTGCGCGGTCAACCCCAGCCCCACTTGGCCCCGGGTCTCAACACAGGTGAAATGTAAGTTAAATAAATAGTCAATGTCTTTGATTTTATACCGATTAACTATAGCCATCAGGTTTGTAAATTTTGACACAAATGACCTTTTATTTTTTACAGTAACTAGCATTAAATTGGCAACAACACAACTGGTTAACTACGATTTAATTACAAAGCCCCCCCTCCGTTCTAACTCGCCCCACTCTACACACAAATATACACACAGACAGACAACATAGAGGGAAAGGGTAATGGAGAGGGAAGAAAATAATGATAAAAACTAAAAGATAGGGACCCTTGACTCCAGATGGATATCTTCCAGTTTACTCCCTTCTCCAGTTTAGGCCGTCACATGGAAGTTATCTTTTCCTTCAGCTTGTCTGCAGTCTTCACTGTAGACTCACAGAGAGTGCTGGTCCCAGCAGCTGAGAGAGAGGGAGAAAACCCAACTTCTTACTTCAAGAGTCTCATGTCTTCTGCTGGGTTCTCTCTCAATAAACCTCACCTAGCAAGAACTAATCTCTGTCTGTTGCCAGGCAGAACACTGTCCCTAGCCAACCTATTGGCCTCCAGCCAACCAATTGAACTGAATCCCTCCAATCTTCTGGGTGCCAGAAACTCTGGGAATTCCTTTCCCAAATATAAAACTTGAGGACATAGTGTCCTAGAGCGGGGTGGGTAGGAGAGTGGACCTGGGTGGGGTGCTCTTTCGGAGGGTCGGTGCAGACTTAATGGACTGAATGGCCTCCTTCTGAACTACAGGAATTCTATGATTAGCGTCAGTTGTCAAGCTATTTGAAGCTTTGTGTTTTTCTCCACTCAACTTGAAGGTTTACCTCAATTAGAATCATAGAATCATAGAAGTCCTACAGTGCAGAAGGAGACCCTTTGGCCCATCGAGTCTGCACTGACCTTCTGAAAGAGCATCCAACTAGGCCCACTCCCCCCGCCCTGTCCCCGTAATCCCACCTAATCTACACATCTTTGGTCACTAAGGAGCAATTTAGCATGGCCAATCCGCCTAAAATTTTTGGACTGTGGGAGGGAACCAGAGCACCCGGAGAAAACCCATGCAGGCATGGGGAGAACGTGCAAACTCCACACAGACAGTCATCCGAGGCTGGAATTGAACCCAGGTCCCTGGTACTGTGAGGCAGCAGTGCTGACCGCTGTACCACCATGTAATTAATTGATGATTCCCCAGTCCAAAAAATAAATGAACATGAAATAAATTAAATGGAAAAATAGGGAAACTCTCACAATTGGATCCTGCCGATAACCTTTATCGGGATCAGGTGTCACTTTGTTTTGAAGGTCCAAATCTTAGATCAGCACTGCCTTGTTTACAGAACACGCTGTGCCTTTCATTTTATTGCAATAACTGAGAACATTTCCAGCTAATAGCTTTTCTAACTCACTGGGAGTTAGTCTGCACATATGTTGCCATTGCATGGGCGGAGTGGGATTGTAAATTCTGTAACTCAGCTGTCTTATTCATTAATTCATTGCTTGAGTTGGTTAAATTGTGCATCGATTTGATCAAGATGACGTCAATAATTCACCTAGCAACTCAACGGTTCCTTCCATGCTCAGGCTGGCATGTGTTACATAACGTCTGACTAAATACATTTTCATCCAGCTGAATGCTACAAATTGTGTTGGTTTATTCGTTTCTTTGACGGTTGACAGAATATTTCATTGATCGATGTCCTTATGAACGACACGTTTGATGTTTATTCTGACTTCTTCTTTCTCAAATGTGGATGCCACAGGAGAGGGTGGGTTGTACCTGGAGGGCAGCGGTTCAAGAAGGTGGCGCACCACCACCTTCTCAAGGGCAATTAGGGGAGGGCAATGAATTCTGGCTAAGCCAGCGACACCCACCTCCCATGAACAAACATTTTTTAAAAGTCCTTTGAGGCAATGTCGGGGGAACTCTGTGTGGGAAATGTGTACTCCAGTTAAGCGCCAGTTAATTATCTCTGGGCAGCCAAGGTCACAGTCACTCTCCTTCAGCACCTTGTCAGTGGCAATAGAGGTGCAGAATGCAATTCCTTTGGGTAGAAACCAGCGACATATGAGAGCAAGATCGAACTTGCATTTCTATAGAGCATTTGATGAACTTATGTTGTCCCTGACAGCCAAGGAAGTACTTTATTGAGGTGTAGTCACTGCTGCAATGTTGCAAATGCAGAAACCAATTTGCACACAGTAAACACTCACAGAAACAGCAATCCGTTAATGACCAGCAAAGGACAGGAGTGGAAGAGGAGGGAGGGGGTAGGTGATGTTAAACCTCATCATCACGTTTTCCCATGTTTCTGCTGAAATGAACCAGGATTATGAGGAAGAATCTAGCCCATTAAGTTACAGGTAAAACACAATAAATCATCAGCTGATTGGTCAAAAGGCGATGAGCAGCAGTGATGCAAGAATTGCTTATGATGAATAACTGTAATTGTAAATAATGATCAGGAACCTTAAAAAGATAATGTCATTGTCGGCACCTGATCATCCTTAAATTAACTCAATTGTTGCAGTGTAACTTGGTCAGAGCTCCATTAATCGTAATCAGTTTTGAGCCCTGTGGGGTTTTGTGATGATGTTTAGAATTCCTGATCAGGTCCGGTTTTCCTGTTATCAATCATGCTTGTGTCCAGTGCCAGGCAGAGAAAGCATGGTTTACAGTGCTTCCCTGTTTCCGGGGCCCTTATTGCTCCTCCTTGTCCCCCACTTTAACTCCCCCCCCCCCCCCTCAATAATGCATGACATTGCTCTCCCTTTTAAGATTCACCAGTCAATTTACCAAACAATCACAGAAAGCTCCTCGTCTGATAAATATGCAGCACTGAACATTAATATTAAAAGCTGTAATTATATAACGTAGTTATATAATGTTATATTAAGGGTGGCAGGGTAGCACAGGGTTAGCACTGTTGCTTCACAGCGCTAAGGTCCCAGCTTTGATTCCCGGCTTGGGTCACTGTCTGTGCGGAGTCTGCACGTCCTCCCCGTGTCTGTGTGGGTTTTCTCCGGGTGCTCCGGTTTCCTCCCACAAGTCCCGAAAGACATGCTGTTAGGTGAATTGGGCATTCCGAATTCTCCCTCAGTGTACCCGAACAGGTGCTGGCATGTGGCGATTAGGGGATTTTCACAGTAACCTCAACTTACATTAACAGTGCAATGAAGGTACTGTGAAAAGCCCCTAGTCGCCACATTTCGGCGCCTGTTTAGGTACACTGAGGGAAAATTCAGAATGTCCAATTCACCTAACAGCACGTCTTTTGGGACTTGTGGGAGTAAACCGGAGCACCTGGAGGAAACCCACACGGACACGGGGAGAACATACAGACTGCACACAGACAGTGACCCAAGCCGGGAATCGAACCCGGGTCCCTGGCACTGTGAAGCTACAGTGCTAACCACTGTGCTACTGTGCTGCCCTAAAGATATTCTTCGTGTTAGTTTCTGTGCACCATATAGGTGATATCACCATGACTATTAAATCAGAGAACACAAATTTTACTTTAACAGTATTGTGTTGGCTCAAGACATACACCGGAGGCTTTTAGTAAGAAACAAAGGGGTTTATTGATGAAAGGCAAAGGCAGATAGATAGCAGACGGTAACATTAATTTTGATGAGTGCCTCGATCCTCATTAACATGTTCTACACATTGCACCATATGGGCACAGTCACAGCAAATTCACATCGGGGGGAAATATTCAGTAGTTGTAACAAAGATGAATAATCTTTCCCATTCTGTAGAATGAGAAGAAGATTTTCTTCTGGCTGGGTACGCGATACTATTCAATATAATTATTTCATACAAGTGGTGTAATTTGATTCTGTTTTATCAGTAATCTCACAGAGTAGAAAGATGAAATTACTCCTGAGGAATGACTGGACAATATAGGTCTTCACTGGCAGTGAGAAGTGTTGGAGTCCTGAGGTGTCTCTGTGCAACAAAACTTTTTAAGGGGCAGAGGAGAAAGACTGAATAGATCACAATTGTATCAATGTTTTATTGATCAACAATGATGGAGAATCTGATGATCCTCACTGCAGTATATTTTCAATATCTAGCATGAAACGCAACGTTATCATGATATTTTCATACCTGCCATAAAAAGCACCAAGTTATAATGGGGCAACATAGGTCGTCAACAAAAGGAAAAGACTGGAGTCAATGGAAAAGACTCTTGAGAAACACGTGCAGTGTAAAACTGGTTACCAATTCGCTCTGAGCCCATTATGCACTCCTGACCTGGGAATCCCACTCCACAAAGGCCATTCACAATAAAATTCCATCAGCAACAAAATAAACAGAACTCCAGCCATGATTCCCCCTCTGTTCACAGGATAATTGTGGATGGCAGAGGTCATTTAGTCCAGTTCATCTTACCCATCCAGAAAGAGAAACAGATGTATTAGGAGCAGGAGCCTGCTCCACTATTTGAGAACATTGACTACATTATACCAGTGACTGCAACTCAAAAGTATTTAATTGGCTGCAAAGAGATTTGGGATGCTGTGAAAGGTGCTGTATAAATGTAGGTGTTATTTTTTTTTCTTGACACCTGCGTGCAGTAGGTAGAGTGACAATACCATTGGTGAAATTGGAGTTCAGGAGAGAAAATAGACCAGAGCGGCTGAATGATGCAAACATGAATGGGGATGGATGGTTTTATTTTGAGTTCATTGTTCATTAATACCCCAGAAGAGCCGTCATAGAATCATAGAATCCTTGCAGTGCAGAAGGTGGCTATTTGGCCTATCGAGTCTGCACCGGCCCTCCGAAAGAACACCCTACTCCAGGAATGTCAACACTCTCTTTGGAGGCATTGTGAAGAAAACCGATTTCTAACATAGAAGTTGCACTTTTTGGAATAATTAGAACAATCTGAAAAACTGAAGTAAATAAAACACTAAAACAGATTGGTAAGATAAATGCCATCTGTGCCGATACAATGCAAGCCCAGGAAGCGCAAGTAGAGGACATTAAACGTGAATGTAAATTTACTGTAAATATTGAAGAAGACATGATGGGCCCTCCATTCAGCTTTAGTGGTGAATCAACAGCCCATTGAACCTTCTGCCCAATTGATTTTTACGGAGAAAATAATTGACTCAGGTGTGTGGGAGGCAACCTGTGCCACTCCACCTGTGTTTTGTCCAATATAGTTGAATTTTCCCTCTGTAACACCAGCTATAGGTACAAGCTGATGCGTTTAAATTCATACAGGGTAGAACTCATTAAGCACACGGACCAGGTTTTCACTCTCCCACAACAGCCAAATACTGAATCAATGTCGCCATCGGGTAACTCAGTAAATGATCCAATTTAACATTAATACAGTTCCTCAACCGAATTGTTGTTGGAAGATAAATACTTTGTTTTCTTCAAGTGTCTGAGATTATCCTCACGCTGTTCAAGCTATATCATTGTTATTGAGTTTGTGAGTTTGCCTTTGAATGGTTTTATTGGCAAACGCAAATTGACAGTTAACTTGGGTTTAGTTTTACTTAAATCAAAATATGTTTATCTTGAAGTAAATAAATTGGAAACAAGATGATTGATGAATAGTACAAACAATTTGACAAGTTATATTACTCTATGGATGTCTTGATGGGTTAAGACTAATGAAATAATTCATCATTCCACAGATAATGTGTCACAGGTTTCACAAAACCTACGTGAATGCAGAAACTGTGCAAGAAGATGTATGACTCAAATGTTGGGGTCGGTTAATTGAGATGGTGGGAGATGTATAATGGCACGTGATAAACGGTGAACTATTCATAGCTCATAAAGTATCACGGAATTAATTATCAAGCAAATGTATTTTACTGTTTCACATGTGGGGCATAGGCTGAAATGTGTCCTGAAGCGTTTCCCTGTACATTGCTCCACCCGAGCAAAACATCTGGGCTGGAATGTCAGCCTTGATTACGTGCAGGACTTGATCGCACAATATCATAATGGGAGGTAAGGGTGCGGCAGCAGGCACCTCAATTGAGACACAGCTGGCAATACGGCCAAATAAAATCATTTGTTGACCGCCACCTACCACTCCACCCCACCACCCACCCATCTCCCATCCCCCTCATCTTATTCATCAGCGTTCTTTCATGATGAACATCAGTTAGAGGTAGCTCTGGAGGAATATAGGGCATAGAATATACCCTGGTTTGATTGATTAATTGATTTATTGTCACATGCACTGGAGTACAGTGAAAAGTATTTTTCTGCGGCCAAGGGAACGCACACAGTATCTACACAGTAGACAAAAAAGAATAATCGACAAAGTTACATTGACAAATAAGTAATTGGTACAGTGCGGAACAAGGGCCAAACAAAGCAAATACAACATGAGAAAGAGCAGCATAGGGTGTCGTGATTAGTGTCTCACAGGGAACAGATCAGTCCGAGGGAGAGTTGTTGAGGAGTCTAGTAGCTGTGGGGAAGAAGCTGTTCCTATGTCTGGATGTGCGGGTCTTCAGACTTCTGTATCTTCTGCCTGATGGAAGGGTCTAGAAGAAGGCAATGCCCGGGTGGGAGGGATCTCTGATAATGCTGTCTGCCTTCCTGAGGCAGCGGGAGGTGTAGACAGAATCAATGTTGGGGTGGCAAGTTTGTGTGATGCGTTGGGCTGAGTTCATCGCATTCTGCAGTTTCTTGCGATCTTGGGCCGAGCAGTTGCCATACCAAGCTGTGATGCAGCCGGATAGGATGCTCTCTATCGCACATATGTAGAAGTTTGAGAGAGTCGATTCAGACATGCCAAATTACTTTAACTTCCGTAGGAAGTAGAGACGTTATTGGGTTTTCTTGACTGTTGCATCAATGTGAATGGACCAGGACAGACTGTTGGTGATGGTGACCCCCAGGAACCTAAAGCTATCGACCATCTCCACTTCGGAGCCATTGATGTAGGCAGGAGGGATGTGTGGTGCTGTGCTTCCTGAAGTCTATGGTCAGTTACTTGGTCTTTCCGACATTTAGAGAGAGGTTGTTTTCGGTACACCATTCAACCAAGTGATTTATCTCCATTCTGTAGTCTGATTCGTCATTGCTTGAGATACGACCCACCACAGTCGTATCATTTGCAAACTTGAGAGAGATATTAATGGTCATCATCCAGAGTGCCTTGGTAGTACCATCTCTGATTGGGCTGACATCCTCCTGAAGGAAATATCTGCCAGACTAGTCCATATTGTGAAGGAATTTTATGAGGAAGTAACCTATGTTAACTTGCTCTCATTTACCTATCCACCTATCTAAGATTGCATTGACAGAAGTGATGATCGTATTGTCCTTGTGAAGGTCCTGACTTTTGAGCACATTGTCGACTATGTGGTACTACCACTGCATTTAGTATAACCGTTCAAAAATGGGCATCTACAAGCCACTGTGGATCATCAGCAACAGCAGAATTGTGTTCATTTGGTAGTTTTGTGTTTGTTCTGATGAATGCAAAACCAAAAGTTTCAACAACATGTCTCTCTTTTCAGACGTTCACATTCTGTATTAGCAAGTGACTCAATTACATACTTCCACAGTGTGTGTACCTCATGGCCTTCCATGCCTCACACTCCTCGTCACCTTCAATCCAGCAACCTGAACCTGGTTCAAAACAGGGTGCAGAAGGATGAATGAGGAGTGTGTAGCCACCTGGGATGGCCACGTCCCGATTCCAGAATGGACATTCGCAAAGAGTACAAGGAAAAATGGACAGTACTAGGAAAACAAGCAGGTGCAAGGTTTGCCTGTGGATTGGAACTTGCAGGTCCCATACTACAAGCCATTAGCATAGTAATGAGCTATCTCCGGGGACAAAAGAGAAACATTTAAGCAATCGGTACCAGGACAGGCTCCCCGGCGCCAGTGGAGACTAAACCAAAGGCAGGCCAACGGTTACTTAGAGCCCGCCCAACGATCGAGAAACGACCCCTTTATTTGAGAGAATCGATACAAACGGTTGGGACATGGTCCAATTAATTGGGACCAAGTCCAGGGTCCGCCCAGAAGGGCGCAAAATCCTTTGGGGTATGAAGCAGAGTCCCCAAGGTCAGTTCGCTCTCTTAAACTCTTGAACTCTTGACCTTCACCTTGGCATTTGGCTCTCAGCGACGAGAGGCCCGCCAAGCACCAGCCAAGTAAGTCTAAGGTTAACGCACGCTACGAGATGGACGCTCCTAGCTACTATTCTATACCAGTTCGAAGCCAACTGTATCAGAATCGGACAACAGCCATTGTTCCTCTGACTGAGTGGGCACCCAAAGCTAAGTATAGGCTTTTAGTAGTAGTTGTAGTTTAGCGAGTAGAGTTTATGGATGAGTAATAATTGACTGTGTGTGTAAATAAATGTGCATTGATTTCAAACTTACTAACTGGTGTATCGAGTCATTGATCAGTATTCGGTTTTGAACCTTGTGGTGGTATCAGAAAGATACCTGGCGACTCTTGAGCAAAGGTAATTAAAACAGAGCAAATTAAGGGAAAGCATAACGAGCAACAAGTGTCAGGCAAGACATCTCAAAATAAGATATCTATCGCGTAAACATACCACATAGGGCTATCTACATGTTAATCACCAATGGTAGCAAGCTAATACAGAGCTGATCAAGCCCACAGGCAATGGTTTACAGTAAGATGGCCATTGTTGGAGGTCAGAATACCAGACTCCAGACCATAAAGAAATATGTGATGTGGGGGAAAGACACCATCATGCACGATGGTGGCATCCACAAACATGGAGATTCATCACTGTCCGAGGTGAAAAAGAGACAATGGGAAGCCAAATTGCAAGAAAATGAGAGATGGATTAGGGGGTGATAAAAGAGTGCAAAAAACAACATCTCTTTTGTGTGCAAGCTCCAGTTGGCTTACAGCTACTGGAGATGGGGATAGAAGGAGCACAGGCTTATGTCGGTAACTGTAAGACACAAAATACCACACGTCAAGCCACCTGGTATTGGGCAGTGGTCACATCAGCTAAAATCCAGAATTTAAAACTGGATGAATGAGCATTCTAGACCACAGCAAAATTCTGTAGCTCCAACACATCCATTCAGAGTAATGGTGGATGGCGAGGCAACTTAGATAAGGAGACAGCTCTAGGAACAGCCCCATGGTGAATACCAACACACATGGAAGAGACAAGTTGTCTTCAGCGGAAATTGTCAAATTAATGAATGGGCTGAATGGCCTCCTTCTGTGCCATAACAATTCTGTGATTCTGTGCTCTTGTTCCTCTTCCTTTTTCTCTTCCTCTTTTGCTTTGGCTAAGGATTCAGGCTT
Source organism: Scyliorhinus canicula (assembly GCF_902713615.1). Taxonomy (NCBI): domain Eukaryota; kingdom Metazoa; phylum Chordata; class Chondrichthyes; order Carcharhiniformes; family Scyliorhinidae; genus Scyliorhinus; species Scyliorhinus canicula. The sequence continues at coordinate 8,339,501 of NC_052150.1, read as the reverse complement.
CTCCAGTTGGTCCACTCACTGTAGGGTTGTCACTCAGAATAATAACAATATGAATGATGCTGTAGAAGCAGACAATCTTGTCAACTCACTTCCCCTCCCTCTTTGTCTCAATGTTGAAATATCTGCCTCGTGCTAAATGTATGTTTTTTCAGGATTTGGATGAGGACTATTGAGCTGTGTTCTACCTGTTTCCGAGACATTCTGACTAGACTCATTAGCCAGGGCTACAATGAACACTCTTAGTCCCCTGTATGTACCAAACAGATGCCACGGCAAACTAATATTAGAACCAGAAACACTGCGTAACAATATTATTCATAGAAGAGTCTAAGGCACGGTCCAAACACTGCACCCCTATCAACAACCAGCATCATGAAAGCATACGCCAATATTCAACCAAGATCACCATATTGTGTCTGGACAGTAAGTAAACCACTAACACATCTCAGGGACATAAGTTTATTGCTTTGTAAAGGAATATATTCCAACAGAGCTTTATTTTATTTTGCTGCAATGTAATTCTGGAAGGATAAAACGTAAATTTAAAAAAAGGGGGATGTTGCGACGTGATGTGCATGTACCTTTAAGGCAGTGCCTTAAACCATGTGTTCTTCAAAGTCGGGGGCGCGATCCGGCGGGTGGGTTGCGGGCGGGTGTCGGGAGGGTCGCAGAGCCTTTGTCTGCAGCGCTCCCGATCACGCAAATCCCCGCGCAGCAGCCGGCTTTTAATAACGCTGGCTGCAAGTGGCTGCGACCATGTTAAAAAAAAAATTTGGCCGCATTGCGCATGCGCGTCGCTAATCGGGCACGCATGCGCAGTGCGGCCGCTACTTATTTTAAACGGTTACAGCTTTTTGTTTCACAAGTTCTGTAGTGGTTTTTATTCATTTATTTTATTCATTTGATTTTTTTTTCATTTATTTCATTCATTAAATTTTTTTTCCAAGTTCGGTGGGGGGCTTATTCATTTTTTTCATTCATTTTACTCGTTTTATTTTTTTTTACAAGTTTGTGGCGGGGGTTTATTTGGTAAAACTTTACAGGAAAAAAATTCAAAACTTTGGACAGATGGAGACTCCATACTTTCCGACACAGGAAGGCTTCACCTTCATCCAACAGGTTCCATTGGGGGAGCGAGTACGAGGGCTAAAGGGACCCAAAACCATTTCTTCCATTTTTGGCAGCAGCAAACAAGGTAAGAGAAAATGGTGGGTCACTCAGGTCGGCCGGCGTGGGTCGCACAGGTCGGCCAGCGTGGGTCACTCAGGTCGGCCGGCGTGGGTCGCACAGGTCGGCCGGCGTGGGTCGCACAGGTCGGCCGGCGTGGGTCGCCCAGGTCGGCCAGCGTGGGTCGCACAGGTCGGCTCGGTTGGGTCCCGAAGGTTGGCCGGTTGGTAAAAATGGGTCCCCGGAAAAAAAGTTTGAAGAACACTGCCTTAAACTGCTGCCCATCAATAACCACCATGTGACAGGATGTGATGTATAACACATGACTCTGTAGATAGAACACAGCAAGAGTTGTACAGATCAGACATAGCCTCCCAGTTACCGTAATCTGTCATACGTTTTATCTTCAAATAAAACAACTGCCTCATTGCTTGTATGATTAATCATTCACTCTGCCTCTGTGATGGCAAACAAATTAAACTATTGTAACCATATTAGTTTGCACAATTCTGCTCCTTTAATCTGACGCCAGCTCCAAATTAAAGAAATGGAAGTTGAATGTGGCATTAGTGAGACACTCTACTTTTCAATATTGTGCCCTCTTGGGCTGTTGCATCCTTTCCTTGGGGAAAGTGATTACAGAGCTTCCCCTGAGGACCAAAGCTTCCTCCACTTGTTTCCTACATTATTTGACAGGAGATCATGCAATGCAGTGGGCTACAGCCCTGCCTCTCACGCAGAACCTCTGGGCTCATGACCCACTCCAGGATTTGCTGGCCAAGGAGTGGTCATTCCTGATGTGGCCAAAGAGGCTGATTACCAATCTGCAGGTCCTTCCGATATGCCTATGCCAGACAGTAGCAGCAGATGGGTTTCCTGGTCAGCCAGAACTCTATGCTGGCTCTAGTGCAACAACCTTTCCATGTTAAGTGAAAAGTGAAAGTGAAAATCGCTTATTGTCACGAGTAGGCTTCAAATGAAGTTACTGTGAAAAGCCCCTAGTCGCCACATTCCGGCGCCTGTTCGGGGAGGCTGTTACGGGAATCGAACCGTGCTGCTGGCCTGCTTGGTCTGCTTTCAAAGCCAGCAATTTAGCCCTGTGCTAAAAATAACTCCCCATGCAGATTCCTGAACTGACTGTACTCTGTGGGAAGTGTCCCCCACGCTCCCAGGCGAATTATGCGTAGTGCAGCAAATGTCACCAATGGTGACTCGAGTAAATGCAATGCTGTGTTAATTATCACAGTGACGGACAAGGGTATCTGCTGTAGACCTTGTCTTCTTTTCAAATAACACCCCCCCTCAGTATCGAGGAGGGGAGTGCGACTAACTCGATATCTCTTATCTCTTTCGAAGAGCGAGGATAAGCCCAATGGGGTCAATGGCCCCTAATCATGCTGTACGGTTCTAGGATTCGCCTTGAAAGGGAAAAAAACTCGGTCTCTGGCAGAATCCCTGAGAAGGTTTGTCGCCCTTGTATTTCTAAACTCAAAAAGCTTGAATTTAACTGGTGTTTTGTAAAGTGAAACATCAAAAATCAATTCAAATCGGGCCCGTCAAATTTTCTTTCATCTTTTATTTTCAGGCTGCTTTCTAGCTGTTGCAAACCTGATGATGGTGAATCTGCAGCAACTTTGAAAGACTATCAAAACCTTCCAAATGCTGGTGCGATCATTTTTGGAAATCAGGTCAGAAGAGTCCCTTGCAGAGTACAATTGTGGTGCGACCCCAGTGTAATTTAGCCAAGTAGTCAAAAGAAGTGGGACAAAAACATCAAACGCCTGTCACTCCACTCAACGCTAAAGCTGAGAAATGCCTCGATGGGATGTTGGTGGATGGATGACGTGACATTGAATGAAAGAGGTGAATGTTAGAACACAGGTAGCCTACAGTGTATGCGTTTGTTTGGTCAGATAGAAAAGATAGGCATTTTAAATACCTAATCGTTCCAATAGGAAATTGAGGAGAGCTGACTCCATCCGGGAATTGGTGAGAGTGTGGAGGTTACCACGACAGGGAGTTGAGGTGAGTGACATAGACACATTCGGCAGGAAGCTGGACCAAGAAATGGAAATGTACGTTGATGGAGTAAGATGAAGAGAGACATCAACGCTGGTGTGGATGTATTGGGCTGAGTGGCCTGTTTCTTTATTTGGCTTTGCTGGGTGACCAGCTGAGCTGTAGTAATCTCTCCCAGCTTCAGTGATTGTTCTGAGTTCCCTGATTGCAGCCGGGGGAACAGGTAGGAGTTTCCCATGGGATTGGCCAAGAAAAAGCACCCAGGGATCTATCAGCAGAACGATTCCCACAGTTTTACGACACCTTCATCACAGCTCTAGCAGTCATACTGTTTGCATCTTAACCCAGCTTTTAATAGCATTACTGCAAAAAATATCAAATATGATAATGACTTACATTCGACACACTTGTGACAAAGTTAGTGCTATCGCAATCCCAAACCAGGTACCAACAGCGGCTAGGATACTGGACTGAAACACCAATATTTTTGTTTATTTTGTAAGACTGTGGGGAAAGGATACTTTGCTCCAGGAGTGATTGCACAAAAAAAATAGGGATTTGGTATTTTTAAAACAAAACTTTATTCGTGTTATTTATTTTTTAAAGATATGTTTGTATTGAGCTTTTATCATTTTATATCACAAATTCGCAAAGCCAAACAAAACCAACACATAAAGCAACAAACGATGTTCCAAACAACAACTGTAACAGTAATAATAATAATAACTGCTTATTGTCACGAGTAGGCTTCAATGAAGTTACTGCGAAAAGCCCCTAGTCGCCACATTCCGGCACCTGTTCGGGGAGGCCGGTATGGGAATTGAACCCGCACTGCTGGCCTTGTTCTGCATTACAAGCCAGCTGTTTAGCCCACTGTGCTAAACCATTAGCATCCCCCCCCATTGCTTCTCTTGCAGACTTTGCATTGCCAGGCTTGCCTAAAACACATATTTACAGTGGCTTATGCTCAGTGTGGTTCAGGCATTAATCTGCCAGCAAACCAGTCTCTTGTAGTTTTCCTCCCCTCCCCCTGTCCCCCGTGTTCTTCTTGGGTGCATTCATCCCCCCACTCCCCCTTCCCCTCTCTTCTCTGCCCTTCCCCCCTTTTTTCTCTTTCTTGTTCCGTGGCTTGCTCTGTGACCCCCCCTCCCCCTCCCCTCTTGCTGCTTTATTGGTTGCTGGCTCCGAACAGATCTTGAAACAATTTGGTGAACAGCTTCCACGTCTTGCAAAAGCCATTTTTCTGACCTACGGATGATGAATTGTGGCTTCTCCAGCCTGAGAAATTCCCAGCTGGTCTGCAGCCTTGGGTGGTGTTACCGATTGCCAGCTGAGCAGGAGTCTCCAGGTTGATACATAGATACATAGAATTTACAGCGCAGAAGGAGGCCATTCGGCCCATCGAGTCTGCACCGGAAAGAGCACCCTACCCAAGGACAACACCTCCACCCTATCCCCGTAACCCAGTAACCCCACCCAACACTAAGGGCAATTTTGGAAACTAAGGGCAATTTAGCATGGCCAATCCACCTAACCTGCACATCTTTGGACTGTGGGAGGAAACCGGAGCACCCGGAGGAAACCCACGCACACACGGGGAGGATGTGCAGACTCCGCACAGACAGTGACCCAAACCGGAATCGAACCTGGGACCCTGGAGCTGTGAAGCGATTGTGCTAACCACCATGCTACCCTGCTGCCCTGATCAGTGAGGCAAAGGCGAGGTCGTCACTCTGGCTGCTCTGATACCCTGAAGACCGCCACTAATGGGCACGGCTCCACCCTCACTCCCATAATCCTGGACATGTCTGGGGCAAGACCAGAACATGTGGGTGTGGTTGGCCGTGCCACCCTGGCACCATTCACATTTGTGCAAAACTTTATTGATCGGGCTGCCCATTAGACTACAAATAAAGTCTTTTGCTCTCACAGTAGTATAGCTAAAAAAAGATGAATAGTATTGAAACCAGTGCAGACTTGTCAGAGGACGAGGGGGAAGCTGAACCAAACCAGTTGAAACAGCTTTTTGAAGGCATCCAACCAGTGTCTGCATGGATCTGAACAGCAACCAAATCTGCTGTGGAAAGCATGTACTCGTGCCATTGGGATGTAGGATGGATTGAGACCTGTATGTTTTTATTTTCTTGTTGTTTAATTGGGAATAGAGCATCATTTTCAGTGCAAGAAGTTTCCACCATTACCTTTTTGGGCATCATTTTACCCTTTTGTCAGATCATCGACCCTTGACTACAATCTTTGAATCATATACCGTTTCTGACAGCTAGTACTTTGCAAAGATAGTCATTGATATTGTCAGTGTGCACTCTCGATACCCAGTATAGCAAGTCTGAGCAGCATTCAAATGGTGATGTTTTATCACGATTACCATTACACGTCAAGCATGACCCTGAAGAACATTTAGTTAGTATTTTGTATTCACACTCGTGGATAGCATACCTGTGACTTCTTCTCAAGTGCAAAGATATACAAGAACCGATCCAGTGATCTAACACCTCGCCATCCAAAATATTCATCCCTCTTGTTTAGTCAATGAATTTCATCACGTTTGTCAGCCACAATTTGCCTTCGACAATGTATTGGCTGTCCTTTGTTCACCCAAGGTTTTCCAAATAATAAAAATATTGCTGCCAACTGTGCTTTCATTTGTTCGTTTATCCCTCTTTCTCCTTCCTTTCAATAGTGATGTAACATTTGCAACACAACACTATGATAATAATAATCTTTATTAGTGTCACAAGCAGGCTTACATTAACACTGCAATGAAGTTACTGTGAAAAGCCCCGAGTTGCCACACTCTGACTCCTGTTCGGGTACACAGAGGGAGAATTCAGAATGTCCAATTCACCTAACAGCACGTCTTTCGGGACTTGTGGGAGGAAACCGGAGCACCCGGTGGAAACCCACAGACACGGGGAGAACGTGCAGACTCCACACAGACAGTGACCCGAACCGGAAATCGAACCCGAGTCTGGAGCTGAAGCTTTTCCTACTTCCCTCAGTTTAGTAAACAGCTGCTGTATCCCAGGGTTTGTAATGACTTAATATCCGAGTACCTCAAATGTGTTCAGCAATGCAAACCCCGATCGTCTTTATAAAACCCACTCTAATCCATTACAATACTTTGAACAAGGGCTCATTCTAGTGTTTACATCGATTTTCCTCCATTATTATGTGTTTCAATAGTGACGGTGTTCTGTTTCTCATTCCACTAATAAACTCACCCTTGTGGAAGAGAGTTGTACTTAGATTTAATAGTTAAAAAAGCAGCCACCACAATTACGATACATTAATGAGGAAACCTCATTTAAGTCTCTCGCAACATTTGGCACTCTGTAGGCCGAGCTGTCCATAAATGAAGAGTCTTTCTCTCATCAGAATACATCCAGATCTTTCAATGTCTTGCAGTGTAATTGCTTTGAGTGCCTTCCTGGACACTAATGAATGGTACGTGAAGGTTTTATTCCAGATTCAGTCAGTTCTAATTAACTTGCTTTCCAGTAGCAGTGAGCATATCTCACAACATTTAGTGATTGGTGTCTGGTGCTCATTGCTTGCAAGATTGCAAGTTACCATGCCATCCCGGACCATTCTATACTTTTAAAAGTGCTCAAAATGAGTTGCCTTCCAATATCTCTTACCAACAACTTCCTGTTTGAATCTCTTCAATCGGGTTTCGATCCCCATCAAATGTAATTAATGTCACAAATGATTATGGCCATGCTATACTACCCCTCCCAGCCCCCTAAAGTCTCTCTGCAACTTAGTTTATGGTCTGCCATGCCACCAACTCTACTGCCGACCCTGTGCTCAGTGGGGTTGGGTATTACTTGGGTATCTTATCTATTCATCTGGAGCATAGACCTTGCACTCCTGCGCTGTTTCCTCAAGAGTCTCTCCATGGTGCCCTCCTTTTGTGCATCTGCATCATACACAAATATAGGAATCTGTCCCCGTGCCGATGATGATGGACCCAGCCCTACATTTCTGTCATTTCTCTTGTCTAGCCACTGTCTCTGGCAGGGATGGATGGTTTGCAATCTCAAAGCCCCGTTCATCTCATTGAAACGTATGTAAGATTCTGTGGGTGCTTGATAGAGCAGATGCTAAAATGATGCCCCCCCTTGTGGGGAGGCTGGAACTAGTAGCACAGTTTGGAATTAAGGGGCAGGATTCTCTGCTGTCGGGATTCACCGTTGCGACGGCAGCCCGGGGGATTTCCCGGCAGCCTGGGGCGACCCACAGTGGGAAATCCCATTGGTCGGCTGGCGAGACGGAGAATCCCGGGGACGCGGTCTGGTGCAGCGGGACGGAGAATCCCGCTCAAGGGGTTTCCCATTTAAAATGAAGGTGAAGAAGAATTTCTTCTCGCAGGGGTTGCCTAGTCTTTGGAATCATCTTCCAATGAGAGTCGCGATGGCTTGACTCATTTAATATTTTTAGGGTTGAGTTGGTCAGATTTCTGATCTACAAGGGAGTCAGAGCATCTGGGGGACAAACAGGAAAGTGAAGTTCAGACCGCAATCAGCCATGGTCTTATTCAATGGTGGAAGAGGCTCGATGAGCTGAATGGTCTACATCTGCTGCTGTGATCTTATGATCTATTTGATCCTGAGCCCGATGTACTGTTCAGCTTCATAACATCATCCGGCCCATTTAACCCCTACCCAAATTCTCACTGCTTCCAAATCCCACTGTTCACATAGAATCATAGAATTTACAGTGCAGAAGGAGGCCATTCGGTCCATCAAGTCTGCACCGGCCCTTGGAAAGAGTACCCTTTTCAAGCACACGCCTCCTCCACCATCCCCTTAACCCAATAACCCCAATTAACCTTTTTGGACACTAAGGGCAATTTATCATGGCCAATCCGCCTAGCCTGCACATCTTTAGACTGTGGGAGGAAACTGGAGCACCCGGAGGAAACCCACGCACACACGGGGGGAACGTGCAGACTCTGCACAGCTAGTGACCCAAGCCGGGAATCGAACCTGGGACCGTGGCTGTGAAGCAACGGTGCTAACCACTGTGCTCCCGTGCTGCCTAGGCTACCTCCAGCTCCTATCCTCTCATGTTCTGCTCACCCGCCCTTACAGACATCAGCACCCAGCCCATCACACACTTCCAATTAAAAACACTCATCCTCATGGCCTCACCCCTCACCAGCTCTTAACCTTCTTGCACCATTTCACACTGCCAAGGGCTTTCTCTTTCTCTGATTTTAGCTTTTTTCACAAAACCTACCTCCTCCCTTCCCTTGGCAGCTGTGATGTTTTAGGTATGACAAAGACACTATGCTAATCCAGGTTCCTCCTTATGGTATGTTGGATAAATGGTGGCACAGTGGCACAATGGTTAGCACTGCTCCCACACAGTGCCAGTGACCATGGATTCAATTCCAGCCTTGGGTGACTGTCTGTGTGGAGTTTGGACGTTCTTTGTGTCCGCGCGGGTTTCCTCCGGGTGCTCCGGTTTCCTCCCACAGTCCAAAGATGTGTAGGTCAGGTTATGGGATTACGAGTATAGAACAGAGTAGATGGGCCGAATAGCCTCCTTTTGCAGTGTAGGGATTCCATGATTCTATGATCTAGCATGGGGAGAGAGAGCGGGAATCAGTGAGCATTGAGTGAGCTTCAAGGACCTGGCAGCTTCAAAGACAATCGTAGGAAATGTCCGTCAAGATGTGACAGAGCTCCAGGGTTTCAGAGCAATGACGAGGTGGTCAAGTTATCTGAGACCTATTACACTATCCCAGGGTCCAGAGGGATTTGAGAGAAGGGACAATGTTTCCCAAGCATTGGTGATGCAACTTCCCAAAGTTTGGCAGCACTGAAGGGACAGTGTACCTGGGAAGGGGAAATCCTGCGGAGACTGATAATATTGATGGGGGGCAAAGGCTGTGTCAGACTCTGGGCATGTAGGGAGACATCTCTGAGTCAGCCAATGCTGCAAATACAGAGCTGCGCGTGGTTATGAGCCCAGCAGGAGCTGTGAGGAATCTGGCAGCTTTGTATGAGGACAACTGGATCTCCAAATGCTTGTGGAAGGTCAGAAAATAAGTCGCACTGTTTGGCAGTTCTTGGGGGCAGGGGAGATGGCAGGAAGTGCCAATTTCTCCTCACTCCAGATGGCATGAGGGGTCATTTAGACTTTGGGGCACCTAGTCCAGGGAATCAGTTCTGTCAATGTCCTCCAGGTTAACTCAGAGGATGAGCAGCACGGTAGCATAGTAGTAGCATAGGGGTTAGCACAATTGCTTCACAGCTCCAGGGTCCCAGGTTCAATTCCCGGCTTGGGTCACTGTCTGTGCGGAGTCTGCACGTTCTCCCCGTGTGTGCGTGGTTATTCCTCCAGGTGCTCCGGTTTCCTCCCACAGTCCAAAGATGTGCAGGTTAGGTGGATTGGCCATGCTAAATTGCCTTTAGTGTCCAAAATTGCCCTGAGTGTTGGGTGGGGTTACTGGGTTCTGGGGATAGGGTGGAGGTGTGGGCTTGGGTAGGGTGCTCTTTGCAAGAGGCGGTGCGAACTCGATGGGCCGAATGGCCTCCTTCTGCATTGTAAATTCGAAATGAGGTTGTGCATTCTTCTCAAGGGAACGGAGCATGTTCTGCAGCACAATGGGTTCGGATGAAATTTGAATTCTGTCCAAGATTAAGGAAAATATTGGGAAGTAATGCAGTGAAGAAATTTCAGTAAGAAAGCAAAGAGAGAATCAGACTTTGTGACTCAATTCCTGTCACCCAGTACTGTTCTTTCGAGTTCAGTCTGAACTTTTTATTTAAAAGCTTGCACAGACATTTCCTGAATGGTCAACAGTTTGCATCAGTTTTACACAAAAGGGTCGGTATAGGATCTCTTACTCTATCTTCTAAGAAGAGTCAAAATTCCGGTTAATTGGAGGTGTCCAAAATACAACTTTATTTGCTAATCATTCACCTTGATATACTTGCATAAAAACAGAATCATAAACGTTGATCAAAATAATACATAAACTGGTCAGAGAATATCGAAAAGTGTTCAACAAAAAGCATCAGAAAAATATAAAGAAAATTACGTTGAAAAAGTAAGCCGATAGGTGGTTCAAAAATTCCTGAAAGTATAAATTTGGAACAAAACCTTAACCACAAAGTCTTACTCTTAATAAGGAAATCCTTATCTATGGTCTAATCTCTCATTTACTCTCATTGGTTTCTGATTCTCAGCTGAGACCTCATGATTTATTCAAATAAATGTCTGTCACTTAGAAAATGATTTATTAGGCAGCACGGTGGCGCAGTGAGTAGCACTGCTGTCTCACGGCACCGAGGTCCCAAGTTCGATCACGACTCTGGGTCACTGTCCGTGTGGAGTTTGCACATTCTCCCCGTGTCTGCGTGGGTCTCACCCCCACAACCCAAAGATGTGTAGTGGAGGTGGATTGGCCATGCTAAATTGTCCCATAATTAGAAAAAAGGAATTGGGTACTCTAAATTTATTTTTAAAAATGATTTATTAATCAAACATTGGTCATTACTTAAGATCTACTAACGTCCATCAAATTTAATTCAGTGTGTACATGCGCCATTTTATGAGGATTAGGTGCTTGCGTCACAGTTTACCTCACTGTTGCTAATATTGATACATTTTCATTACTAAATGCACTGGAATACAATGGTCTATTCATTACATGAAACATTTATGAAACACTTTATGAATCAATGTCTGAATTTCTGCAGACATGGCAATAGTTCATTCATTTTCTGAAACATTGACTATCTTTTGCAGAGGGTGTTTTAAATTATTTTGTACATTAAATCAATCCTTAAAGGGACCAAATAAATGAATGAATCAATAATCAATGTCTATCAGTCTGTGAGGGGCACATACCAGGATCATGACAAATCAGAATTCAGTGTTGCACCATTGACATGGAAATATTGCCAAAGGTTTTAATTTTAAACAAGAAAATAATCAAGGCTGACACTTCAGTGTTTAGTGTTGGGTGGGGTTACTGGGTTATGGGGATAGGGTGGAGGTGTGGGCTTGGGTAGGGTGCTCTTTCCAAGAGCCGGTGCAGACTCGATGGGTCGAATGGCCTCCTTCTGCGCTGTAAATTCTATGATCCAGTGCAGTCTTGAGGGAATGCTGCACTGTCAGAGGTGCCATCTTTTAGCCAGGATTTAAAAATTGTAGCCCCAATTGGCTGCTCACTGGATAGAAAAGATCCCAATGCACATGGGGGCAGCATGGTAGCACGGTGGTTAGCACTGTTGCTCCACAGCTCCAGGGTCCCCAGGTTCGATTCCTGGCTTGGGTCACTGTCTGTGCGGAGTCTGCACGTTCTCCCCATGTCTGCGTGCGTTTCCTCTGGGTGCTCCGGTTTCCTCCCCACAGTCCAAAGATGTGCAGGTTAGGTGGATTGGCTATACAAAATTGCACATAGTGTTCAATAAAGTTAGGTGGGGTTACTGGTTGTGGGGACAGGGTAGAGGTGTGGGCATAGGTGGGGTGGTCTTTCCGGAGCGGACTCGAGCCAAGTGGCCTCCTTCAGCACTATAATTCTATGTCCATGTCTAAATCTATTCAATAAGCCTCCCAAAAACCTTCATGTAATTCCCAAAGTCTGGTGCGAAAGAGCTGAACACAGCATTCCATCTGGGTAATATAACATAACTTCCTGGCTTTTGCCTTGACCTCAGATATTGGATTCAGGGGAGGTATTTGGTGGCAGCGACAGGGGTCTCAGCTGGTGGCTGTAGAGTCAACAAGAGCGTTCCCCCCACTGTCACTTTCAGGGAAGGTCAATTAAATCAAGTGCCACTCAGGCACCTCATTGGACGAGCATTCCCCAGGATCAAAGACCCTGGGAGCGACTGGCCAATCAGAATCTCCATTGATCAACGGGGTCATTGGGGATGGGGTGGCTGTGCCCACTATGATGGTCACACAATGCTGAGGGCCATCGCTGGATCCAAGGCCACAGGTAAGTGATGGCGGGAAGGAGGGTGGCCACGGTGTTGGGGGGGGGGGAGGGGGTAGGAGGTGTTGGCTGCAAGGGCAGTGGTCTCACTCTCAAGTGGGCCCCCCCCTCATCCTGATGCCGGGTCCCTCACCTAGGCAGTAGGTGCCTTTGAATGAGGGACCCTGCCTGGGATCCCACAAGCAACTCTGAACGGATTTGATCGATATATTTCTCCGCATGATGAGCCCCTTTGTCAATGTCAAAGTTTTGTCGCTGAAGAGATCTACCATGCGGATCTAGTGAAGTCTTGCAACACTAAAACACCGTAGAAATTTGAGTTAAACGTCTCGGATGCAAATAAGAATTTTCTACTGCCACTACTTGATTACAATTGAGAGAAACTTAAATCTATCCTCAATAAAGTCCGGCTAGCAAAAGGACTTCAAGAGAAGTAACTTATAAACAATTTAACTTTCAAAATAATACAGAAATGGTTTCTTGCTTACGGCAAAACAGCTTGCATTTACTTCAAGAGTTAGAGTGGAAAAGTGAAAATATGAAAATAGAGATCGCGAATAGTTGAGATGAAAGTATAGGATGATGCCGGAATAAAGATGGCCGTGCGGACATTCAGGTTTAAAGAGAATTTCATCAGTAGTTTTTATTTCTCAATGGAATATAGTTTTGTTGAGAATCCTAATTTTATTTACTTAAAAGTTGGCACTGCTTATCAAAGGCCTTGCTGAAACCATCTGTCTACTCCTCTATGTCGTCCTAATTGGTTTGGGTTAGAATCAAATAGATTTGATTCGATGGTTAACTGTCAACCCTCAATGTGCAACATAAGTTCTGAATGTTTCATGTTTGAATATCTGTGTACGCGGTGGAATGCGATTCTGTGCTATTATCAAGACTGGTTTTTACTGGTTTTTTGCTGACTTTGCTTTATGGACAACGGTGCCTTCATATTACTATGGTGCTTACTTTGACCTTGATCTTGATTAGTGATACAGCTTATTTCTTCATGTCAAACTGACTTTGAAAATATGGTTATTAGAACTTGTTCATTTTGTCAGCAAAAATGTTGTTTTAATCTACAATTGGTTTGTGCATGTGTCAGGCTTTTGTGCTTCTGTTGAAGTTATGTGTTTTGTCATGAGGTTCTGAGTACTGAAATCCTTATTTTAAAATGGGTATTAAAAGTGGGCTTTAATGTTGACATTAAAATAGCCTTTTCACCTATCAGAGTAAATCCCCTTCAGTCGCCATGAAAGTTAACAAAGTATTTGAAGTTGACTCCCACATGAATGCTGGAGCCACATCAATAATTTCCATCAAAGGGCCAGGAAACATAATAAGCCATGATCTGAACAGTTTTAGGAATCATTCGTCTCAGATGCCAATTTGAGCCTTGGTCCCAACTTTCATTTACATGTCAGTGCCGCATTCGGGACTAAAAGGATGGACACCAAATGCTTTTAAAAAAATAAAGTTAGCGTACCCAATTAATTTTTTCCAATTAAGGGGCAGTTTAGCGTGGCCAATACACCGAGCATGTACGTCTTTGGGTTGTGGGGGCGAAACCCATGCAAACACGGGGAGAATGTGCGATCTCCACACGGACGACACCAAATACTTTCATCGGCCCCTACTTTCCCTGCTGCTTGTCCAGTGATATCCCGACAGCACAAACAGACAGAAATGTAATCAATAACAAGTTCACACAATTCTTTATCCTGCCCATATCAAAGGCAGACTGTGCATTAGCCAATAAATACCTCATCCTCTCCAGGATTTAGGTTGAAGATTTCCGATGGGATTCTGTATTTAAGAATGTTGACGCCGGGGCTGAGTCAGTGGCGTTCTACGACAGCAAAATTGGCCCCGTTCCCAGAGCATCAACCGTTAATGGGCAAGGACCGGCATCACGTGGTACACGATCGATTCCCATGAGAAAAGGTGCCTGATTGGCCAGATTCAGGATTCACACTCGAGAGGCTGACAAGCTGCAGCCAGGTATAAGCATTCCACTCCACACACACACCATCCCAGCCAACAAGATGGCAGCGAAGAGAGCGGCACCGATGCTGAATTGGAGACACTGCTGGACGCCGTGGGGGAGAGGAGGCCCGGCCAGTACCCCGGAGTGGGTAGGAGGCTACCATACGCGGCCGTGTGTACCGGGCCTGGGCGCAGGTGGTGGAGGCTGTGATCGCCGTGAGCAACAGCGCCAGGAACGGCCAGCAGTCCGGTAAAAAACTGCAGCAACCTCCTCAGGGCAGCCAGGGTGAGTGGGCAACACAGTGCCCCTTGCACCAACCCTGACCCTCACATTCGTAACCCCACCCCAACCGTAACACATCTGGGCACTCATGCGGCCGACGTCACTCTGCACAACCACGGGCCATGTGAGCGTTCAATGGGTGCGCAGCAAGATGGCCGCCTTGCAGGCGGTGGCAATGGCGGTCCATGCTTGGACACCCGAGTCCCATGCGGGGTCACTCATACCCCACGGCCCATTCCTGGTCACCTCCAACACTCTCTGCTTCCCAACCCCAGGGACTAGCAGAGGGGATCCGCTCCCCCTCCCCCCAGCCAGCCCTACCAGTGGCAGGACCGGCAGCCCACAATCGCACCTTGGCACGTCCCACCTCCAATCTCTCCCTCATCAGCCACAGCGCCTGTTTCCCGATTTTTGAAACCACAAGTGAATCTCGCCGTCAGTAATTCCCCCGGCGGAGACTGAGCATCGCAGAGGCCCCGGTGAATACCGGGTCAGGCTCGCAAATGATATGCCAACAGTGTTGACAGTACGTGCGGTGTGAAATGCACTGACAGCGCTGTCGAGGCACCGGAGCATGGTATTCCGGCGTGCACCTGGCGGCAGCCACAATTTTGTCTTCATGACCGATTCTCCGTTCAATCGCTTTTCCCGATTTTGGCATCAACCACGGAGAATCCCACCATTAATCTCTCCTATGGAATTATGGAACTAAAAGAATCAACAAGTTGCCCGTAACGTCTGTCCGGTTTTTGGGTTTATGGTGATTATCTGAAGCCAGGACAGGCACGTTAAAAGTGCATCAAGTTTAAACCACCAGCCTGTTTATCAAAAAGTATTTTTCTTCAAGTGCCGTGCTGAAACAGCTCAATACACGGATCTCGACTTCACTTTTAAAGGCACCCTTGATTTTCTAACCCCTCCTCTACACACCCACTATGGCTTCAGGACTCCCCCTCCCCAACTTCACACAACCTACCTCTTCTTGGGTCCTCAAGCCCCCCCTCTTCACCCCACCTCTTATGGGTGCCCCCGGGCCCAAACCTTGGCATTGGCAATCTGGCATCCGGGCACTTTGGCACTGCCAGCCTGGCACTCTGTCAGTGCCTCTGCAAGCCTGTCCATGCCACCCAGGCACCCTGGCACTACCAGGCTGACAGCGCCATGGTGCCCAGGTGCCAAAGGTAATGCCACGGTGCCCAGTGTCTGATCACCAAGGAGCCCCAACTCCCCAGCGAGACCAACCAAGGTGAACTGGTCCCAAATGGCGCCTGCTTGAGGCCTCGCTGGTGAGGCTGGTGAATCCTGGGCCACGGGTGAATCTGACCAATGCATATTTAAATGAACTATGTGTACCTGGATCTGCCAAGCGAGAGTGAAATCCGGATTGTGACGTGCCGCGACATTCTGCTGACCCTCGCGAGGTGCTTTAAACATCGTGACTCTTGACCTAGGCTTCTCTCGAGATTCATCGGTCTCGTCCTGGACTTGAACTCACAATCCTCTGACCAGAAAAAGAGTACTTTCCACTGAACCGCAAACTCCATAATCCGCAGGTCTGTTGTAGGTGTGGATGAATTGTGCAGCTGTGCACTCCACTTGTATGTAATGCACGCAATCCAGAGCTTTGTTAAAATTGATTCAAGTACTACATTGAACTTCCATCCATTCGGGAATTAAACAGCCACTTTGGCAAACAGAGCAAGATAAAAACAAAGAAGTTTTCTCAATAAAACTGTTTAAATTTGCATTGCTAATATTCACTGGCTAATGGGCTGGCAAGGCCCATTCAGCTGTCAAACGTTTACAGATCATTTTGGATGAACAAAAAAATGGAATGAGCTCCATAATTTTTCCCAAATTAATCAAAAATCAGCCTCACCCTGACCGTGCAGGCTTTGTCCCACAGAAACCGTATGGGAACAGGATGTACTCCAAGAGTTCCCCACTTTGCAATTTGGAATTTAAATTGGGACTATTTCCCCACCGGATGGTAGGGCAGGAGGAGGGGATTAAAATGTAACTTTCTTCTCCCCGTGTCTGCGTGGGTTTCGCCCCCGCAACCCAAAGATGTGCAGGGTAGGTGAATTGGCCACGCTAAACTGCCCCTTGATTGGGAAAAAAAGTGAATTGGGTACTCTAAATTAATTTTTTTTTTAATTTCACTTCCTCACTTGAGGTTTTAATCATCCATTTCACCCGCTCCCCTATCCGTCCCACCTATCTTCTGACGTTTATCTTTAATTTTAAAAAATTGGAAGTGCTGGAAATACGCAGCCAATCAAGCAGCACCTCTTGGCGAGAGAGAGAGTTTAATGTTGCAGCTTTCATCAACACTGGGTAAGGTTCAACATGTGACAGGTTTTAAAAAGGCACGTGCAGAGGCTAAGGGAAGAGTCAGGGTGGGCAAAAGGCAATCTCTGGGACTGGATATTAAACATCAGAAGCGATGAAATGAAAATTGCTTATTGTCACAAGTAGGCTTCAAATCAAGTTACTGTGAAAAGCTCCTAGTCGCCACATTCCAGTGCCTGTTCAGGAATTGAACCATGCTGCTGGCCTGCCTTGGTCTGCATTCAAAGCCAGCGATTTAGCCCTGTGCTAAACCAGCCCCTGATGTTGGTGCAACCCCAAAATGATGGTGCAAGGTAGAAGCTGGTAATGGGGCAAGTAAAGGAATGAAAGATGGGTCCAGAGGAAGTAGCACATTGGTTAGCACTGTTGCTTCGCAGCGCCAAGGTCCCAGGTTCGATTCCCGGCTTGGGTCACTGTCTGTGCAGAGTCTGCACAGTCTCCCCATATCTGTATGGGTTTCCTCCGGGTGCTCCGGTTTCCTCCCACAGTCCAAAGATCTGCAGGTTAAGTGGACTGGCCATGATAAATTGCCCTTCGAGTTCCAAAAAAAAAGGATAAGTGGGGTAACTGGGTTCCAGGGATAGGGTGGAGGTGTGGGCTTGAGTAGGGTGCTCTTTCGAAGGGCTGGTACAGACTCGATGGGCCGAATGGCCTGCCTCTGCACTGCAAATTCTAATTCTATGAAAATATGGAAAATGCAGAATCATTATCAACAGCTGCTATCTAAAATAATCCAAGGAAACAGAGGTAACAGTATCGATATTTTGCTTTCTCAAATGTTATGTATTCCAGTCAAAAATGTGATTGATTTCAATTCATTCCATAAATATAAGCATTAATTGCAGATGAAAACACAATAAATTCTCATTTTACATAACAGATTATAATCTGCCACAAAATTATTGAACTCCTCTATTTGCTTGAAGCAGGAAATCAATAATTATATTTCTCATTTTGGAGGCAGCTGGCAGCAACATATTCTGATTCAATTAGGGGAATTATATGAAATGAATTGAAAGTCGCTTATTGTCACAAGTAGGCTTCAAATGAAGTTACTGTTAAAAGCCCCTAGTCGCCACATTCCGGCGCCTGTTCAGGGAGGCTGGTACGGGAATTGAACCGTGCTGCTGGCCTGCCTTGGTCTGCTTTAAAAGCCAGCTCTTTAGCCCTGTGCTAAACCAGCCCCTTATTTATTGCTTTATTGCTATAAACTTTATTTATTGCGCCTTTATTGCTATAAACTTTTAAACATTGATGGAGCGCTTTGTTTATATCATCTGGCGGAGAGCCAGGAAGGGACATATGCAGATCATTTGGCCGATACTTTTCTTGAAGTGTTTCTTTCATTGGTTATTCAAGGCTTAGCTTGGAGACGTCTTATTAGAGTGGCTCAATAAACATGTTTCACTCCCTGACTTTCTCAGTTACATTGTGCAGTATGTGTGACAACAGCTGAACTGAGCTGGGCCAGTTTTCTAAATACTGTGGCTTTAAGAGCAGGTCAGAAACTCGGAATCATTTGGCAAGCAACTTGCCAAAGCCTGCCCCTCAACCACGGGGAACACCGCCACCTGTAAGTTCCCCTCCGTGCCAATCACCACCCTGACCTGGAAATGTATCTCCATCCATTCACTGCGCTGGGTCAAACTCCCTCCCTAACAGCACTGTGGACAAATGTACACCACACGGACTGCAGCGGTTCAAGGAGGCAGCTGACTACCACCGTATCAAGAGTAATTAGGGATGGACAATAAGATGACCATAAGACATGGGTGTGACAATATGGATACAGTATGGTAGATGAAGTGTTAACAATTCTATGTAAATAAATCTAACCACCAGATGGTGATCAAGAGCAGTCACGTAAACCACGTGACACCCTTGATTCTGGGAGAAGGTGTTTAGGCGTGAGAGAGAGTAGTTATGTGTTATGGGGATCTGTAGATATAGTTATAGCATTGTTTATTTAGCAACCTTTGTACTTTAGAAAGACGTTTGAATCTTGTCATAAATAGTTAAAAAGTTAAATTAGCTTTGTTAATCAAAATAGCTTGATGTTCTTCGTTGAACACGACACATCTAAGCCATCCTTATCAAGAAGCAGTGAACATCACAGAGAAAAAGTAGCCCCATTGAGTCTGCTCCACTATTCAATGAGATCACGACTGATAAATAGTGGTCTTGCCAGCAATGCCCACATCACCTGAATGAATACAATAATAAACTGTAGGGACCTGTGCGATTGTCAGAATCTTATAAGTAGGAACAATTCCAACTTGGCTGGTGTATCATAGAATCAGACAGTGCAGAAAGAGGTCAGTCAACCCACCATGCCTGTGCTAGCTCCCAGAAATAATTAACCTATTAGTCCCAGGCCCATTCCTGCTGCTTTCTCCTCGTAGTCTTGCAGAGTTTTCCTATTCCGGTGTCTATGCAGATCTGTTTTTTTGCAAGTTAGCATTGAATCTGCATCCACCAACCTTTCTGGAATTGTGTTGTAGTCTTACTGACTCACTGTGTAAAACACATTCTCATCTTCTTAATGGTTCTTTTGCCAATTACGATAAATATGTTTCTTCTGGTTACCGACTCTATTTTGCCTCTACCTACTGTGCTATTGTGCTACTGTGCCTACTGTGCCTCTACCTACTTCCAAATTGGGAATCCGCAAGTAACAGGGGTGCGATCGGTGTCAGATGCGGCTAATCCGACAGGGTAATTGATGGACAAAGGCGAAACTCCCAGGAACAGCGCGGCTGGTTTATACAATATGGGAGACCTGACCCAAAGACTTCCCGGGATTGGATAGATGGTCTCCTACATTGTGGAGCCCACCATTCTTCCCATCCCACTACTTAAAGCCTGCCCAACCTGTCACTTCCTTAAAGCTGTACAGAGCCCCCCTTAACTACGCTGCCAGGATAGAAATACAGATGTGGAGTCATTTGTAATGATTAAATAGAACATCCACACAATAAGTCAAAATAAATTGAGGAAATAACGTGTTATGGAACAACACTTCACTGTCTATCACCAGAGATTTGAGCACGTTTAGACTTGTGTAAAGTTTTATGCAGTCGATGTGAAAATAAATGTCTGTTTTCGAGAAGTACACTTATTCTAAAGTCTTATTCTTGGTCTTAACCCACACAAGGCAGGTAGGGTGCTCCTTCGGACGGTTGGCGCATACTCAATGGGCCAAATGGCCTCCTTCTGATCTGTAGGGATTCTATGATATGATTCTATGCACAATCACGTTAGCAGGTATATTTTAATGTTTGCGTTGTATGTTCAGCAACTTGAAGTGCTGTAGATAGGAAATATTTGTATAATGCATCCCTTGTAAAACATTTGCTGCTTAGGAATGTGTAGCTCAGTGTGTGCATTTTATACAGGAACTAAAAATGCCACCGCTAACTTGTGGAGTGTTTGTTTCACATCCTTAACAGAGAATAGATATATCAGTCATATTGAACAGGTTTCAAGCCAACCACAGGGGCATTGTCCAGTGAAATAGGGACAGTTTTTAATGTAAGCTGTTTATATAAAAGTGTCTTGTACTCTGCACACTTCAGTGTGTATATAAATAGCGGGCGGGATTCTCCCATTCAGCAGCAGAGTGTCCACACCGTCGGAAACACCGTCGCGTTTCATGATGGAGTGAACGGGCCGCTGGGAGTGCAGATTCTGGCCCCTCCAGGGGGTCAGCACGGCGCTGGAGCGGTTCACGCCGCTCCAGCCTCCCATCCCGGCGCAACTGTGCGCCGCGGGATCCGCAGTGGCGCCGGCACCAACACGCGCATGCGCGGAAGCCTCCCTCGGTGCGCCGGCCCCGACGCAACATGCCACGGGGGTTCAGGGGCTGGCGCAGAAGAAAATAGGCCCGGGGAGCGAGAGGCCGACATGCCGATTGGTGGGCCTCGATCGCAGGCCAGGCCCCATCGGAGGACCCCCCCCCCCCGGGGCCGGAGCCCCCCCCCCCCCCCCCTCCCGCACAGGCTGCCCCTGACCCCGCACGCAGAGTTCCCGCCGGCTATGACCAGGTGTGGACGGCGCTGGCGGGACTCTGCCTTTTTAGAGCGGCCGCTCGGCCCATCCTGGGCCGCGAATCGGCGGCCCGGCCGCGTACAGCGGCCTGCGACCGGTGCCGCACCAAACACGCCGGCGCGAATGGCACCGATTCTCAACTCCGCGGAGAATCACGTGCTGGCGTTGAGGCAGTGATTGTCCACTCCGCGGAGAATCACGTGCCGGCGTTGGGGCGGTGATTGTCCACTCCGCGGAGAATTGCGTGCTGGCGTTGGGGCAGTGATTGTCCACGCCGCGGAGAATCACGTGCCGGCGTTGGGGCGGTGATTGTCCACTCCGCGGAGAATCGCGTGCTGGCGTTGGGGCAGTGATTGTCCACGCCGCGGAGAATCACGTGCCGGCGTTGGGGCGGTGATTGTCCACTCCGCGGAGAATTGCGTGCTGGCGTTGGGGCGGTGATTGTCCACTCCGCGGAGAATCGCGTGCCGGCGTTGGGGCGGTGATTGTCCATTCTGCGGAGAATCGCGTGCTGGCGTTGGGGAGACGTGGCCCAGTTGCGGGGATTCTCCGGCCCGGCCTTGGGCTGGGAGAATCCCGCCCAGCATTCTTGACCAGTTACATTTTTAAAAATCTATTTATGGGATGTGGGCATCGCTGGCTGGGCCAGCATTTATTGCCCATCACTAATTGTCTTTGAAAAGGTGGTGGTGGGCTGCCTTTTTGAACCACTGCAGTCCCTGAGATGTAAGTACACCCACAGTGCTGTTAGGGAAGGACTTCCAGGATTTTACCCCAGCAACAGTAAAGGAGCAGTGATATATTCCCAAGTCAGGACGGTGAGCGATTTGGAGGGAAAGTTCCAGGTGGCAGTGTTCCCAGGTGTCCGCTGCTTTGGTCCTTCTCGGTGGCAGTGGTCATGGGTTTGGAAGGTATTGCCTAAGGAATCTTGATGAGTTGCTGCTGTATATCTTGTAGATGGCACACATGGCTGAAACATTGTGGGTGGCGGAGGGAATGAATGTTTGTGAAAGGAGGAACAATGAAGTGGACTCTTTGTCCTGGATGGTGTTGAGCTTCTTGAGTGTTGTTGGAGCTGCACTCATCCAGCCAAGTGGAGAATTGTCCATTACACTCCCGACTTGCACCTTGTCGATGCTGGACAGGCTTTGGGGAGTCAGGGGGTGAGTTACACAACACAAGTTTCTTAATCTTTCACCTTCTCTTGTAGCCACAGTATTTATATGGCGAGTTCAGTTCAGTTTCTGATTAATGGTAACCCCCAGAATGTTGATAGTAGGGGATTCAACGACGGTAAAGCCATTGAATGGCAAGGGACAATGGTTAGAGCGTCTCTTGTTGGAAATGGTCATCATGTCACACATGTGCCAGGCAAATGTTACTTGCCACATGTCAACCCAAGTTTGGATATTGTCCAGATCTTCCTGCTTTTGGACATGGACTGCGGCAGTATCTGAGGAGGCGTGAATGGTGCTGAACATTATGCAGTCATCATCGAACACCCTATTTCTGATCTTATGATGGAAAGAAGGCCATTGGTGAAGCAGCTGGAGATGGTTGGGCTTAGGACACTACCTCTGAGGAACTCCTGCAGTGTTACAGACTGTTGCTGGAAAATCCCAGCCAATATCTCTTCCTCTCTGAAAACAAATACTTGTTTCACAAAAGGCACGTGGAATTTTAGGGCTTTGGTTACATTTATTTTAATTTTCGATCCATACATCCCTGATAAGAGAGTGCGCAATGGCTAACAAAAAGGTTAAGCCACTTCCATAGAGATCTTAATAAGTGGTACCCAAAGTGTTAACCATTTTATCCATTAACTCATGGGAAGCTGAATATTGAGTTTCTTTTTACTTCAAAGTGGATTTATAATGCGATTAGACATGTTCAAGTTATTAACCTGATGGATGCAAAGGCCCTGGTAAATACCTGGCAGGAAGCAGAATATTGGAGTTAGCATTTTTTGAATAGGTCCCAGGGCAGGATTTTCGTGCAGTCTTCGGGACCCTACCGTTGGGACAAAATGGGGGTCATTAGCCCACATTAGCCAGCAGCAGGTCCGGCTCAGTTATTTTACAGGAGGCAGCCTGCATATTGGAGCTTTCAAATTCTACGGAACCCCCAATCTGTTGCCGGAGATCTGCAGGGGCGCGATTTTCCGCTGCCCACGACGGGTCGGAGAATAGCGGGAGGGCCTTCCCAACATTTTTCCCGACCTCCCGCTATTCTCCCCCCCCCCCCCCCCCCCCCCCCCCACGGCCGCCCCACGACACAAATTGCTGCTCGCCGTTTTTTACGGCGAACAGCGATTCTCCCCAGGCCGATGGGCCGAGTTCCCAGGCCTTTACGGCCGTTTTCACGAACGCAAACACACCTGCTCTCACCGTTCGTGAAAATGGCCGCAAAGTGCCGTCCCGGACAACCATGGCACCGATTGGCACGGCCGTGCCAAGGGTGGCATGGGCCTGCGATCAGTGGGCACCGATCGCGGGCAGCAGGTCCGATACCCGCGCACTATTTGTTCCTCCGCCGCCCCGCAGGATCAGTCCGCGGGGCGGGTGAGGGGCACGACAGCCCGCGCATGCGCGGGTTTGACGCATATGCGTGATGATGTCATCCGCGCATGCGCGGGTTGGAGCTGTCCAACCCGCTCATGCGCGGCTGACGTCATCGTGCACGTCAGCCGCCTAGACGCTTGGCGTGCGGGCTTAGCGACGGTCGCTAAGCCCGCGATGCTGTGCTTCACGGGGCCGCGCTGCTAGCCCCGCCCGGGGGGGAGAATCGGGTCCTGGGAGGGGTCGCGGAGGCTGCCGTGAAACACGGCCAGCTTCACGGCAGCCTTTACGACTCTCCGCATTTGCGGAGAATCGCGCCCCTGGTTCCATGAAGCTGGAGGCCTCCCTACGCAGTAGGGGCGGGGAAGGTCCTGCCGGCCATCAGAGACATGCCAGTGGGCCCGAATAATTAACTCTAAGTGGGCCGTTCAAATATTTAAACTGACCGCCTGCCGCCATTGGGTGAAAGGCCATTCTGCATCTGATCCTGCTGTTGGGAAACTACCTCAGGAATTGATCCTTTCTTTTTTTTTTATAAATTTAGATTACCCAATTATTTTTTCTAATTAAGGGGCAATTTAACGTGGCCAATCCACCTACTCTGCACATTTTTTTTTGGGTTGTGGGGGCGAACCCCACGCAGACACGGGGAGAATGTGCAAACTCCACACGGACAGTGACTCAGATCCGGGATCGAACCTGGGACCACAACGCTGTGAGGCGGTTGTGCTAACCACTAGGCCACCGTGCTGCCCAGGAACTGATCCTTTCTAACCAATTTCTAGGTCAAGACTCTGTCGTAATCTCGAAATATTAACATCCCATGCCCTTGACATTAAAAAACAAATGTTACAGTTGAACTCTAACATTAGTCACAATTAGAAGGAGAATCATTGGGGTTTACATTCGTCGGACTGAACTAACCTCGTACCCAAATGGTAGCGAGGAGTAAGTGAGTAAGTGTTTATACTGTCATTATGGGTGGGATTTCCAGTCACTTTCCTCATCCAGTCCTGACAAACGTCAACGGACGCCTGGCTGGTCCTCCGAATATCCCACGGCATGCCCTGCCACAATGGTACTCATAAGTTCACAAGGTATAGGAGCAGAATTAGGCCATTCGGCCCATCAAGTCAGCTCCGCCGTTCTATCATGAAACCGATATGATCCTCATCTGCTACCTCCAATGTTACAGACTGTTGCTGGAAAATCCCAGCCAATATCTCTTCCTCTCTGAAAATAAATACTTGTTTCACAAAAGGCACGTGGAATTTGAGGGTTTTGGTTACATTTATTTAAATTTTCGATCCATACATGATGATACATCCCTGATAAGAGAGTGCGCAACGGCCAACAAAAAGATTAACAGCCACTTTCATAGAGATCTTAATAAACGGTAGCCAAAGTGTTAAACTGATCCTAGGTCCACAATAAATAAATAAATAATCAGCAATGGACCATAATCGATATATCATTATTGTACTGAGATAACTGGTGCCTGTTAACGGATAAACATCAATGTATTCACCACATAATGAAGGATTTTTTTTACTGACATCTGTAAAGAGAGTTGGTCAGTGAACAGGAGAATACATAACCGAGATATAAATCACAGGGTTATGGGGAAAGAGGGAGTGGGAGTAAGTGGATTGCTCGCTGAAAGAGCCAGCACGCCCTCAACAGATCGAATGGCCTCTGCTCTGTTGCCGTGTTCTCGGGCAGAACATCTTGTTCGAGGCAGCAATAAGTGAGTTCAACAGGCGAGCAGATTTCTCTACAACACTTAGAAAACACTGTCGACGCAGACCTCTCATATAATCTGTGACGGCGAGATCAGCCTTAAGAAAGGAATCCTCAAGGAATTCTTGTAAGATTGCTTCAACTCCAGCCCACACAACAATTGCGGATAACATCAAAAACAACACGTTCACCTGCAATTTTAAAAATTAAGCAACAATTTCAAGATTCGCAGCAGCAACAATGTATTTGAATCAGGTACATATGAATGGATATTTTGAATTTGATCATCTGAACACAAATGATGTCCAAGTGCATTCAGGGAAAGCTCCTTGACCATTGGAGGGAGTCAGTGCAGTTTCTTCACACACCGAGATCCAGGCCAGCTTCCCACTAAAACCTTTCAATTTGGACACCGCTCACAGCTCAAATATCTTACTCACATTGACCAGGCAGGTCCTAATTTCAACCAGACGCCATAAATTTAAAATAATTGACAAATGGAAGAGAGGGGGAGGAGAGGGGTAAAGAGTGATGGTATAAGACTCCAAAGGACCCTTCGAAAGGCAATTAGAAAGATGCTTGAAGAGGGTCGATTTGCAGGGTGATGGGGATATATTTGGGACGAGAGGCCAAATCGGATGGTGTTTTCAAAGAGCTAGCAGTGGCACATGGGGCCGAATGGCCTCCTTCTGCACTGTAGGAGTCGCTGATTCTATTCTGTGATTATTGGGCTGTACCAAATTGTCTCGTGACTGAATGGCGATTCACGAGTGTTACAATTAGTCTCAATGTCCGAGGTTAGGCAGAATTAAAATCAGCCTCCTGTATTCTTCCCTGATGACCACATGGCAATATCTGGTAAATGTGTGGCCAGAGGTGGGTGAGTCTCCACCACTGCATCTTCGACAATCCAACTTGTGCTCAAATTTCTACTGATACTCACTGCTCAGGCTCATCCTCAAGGGACACTCATTTGAATGAGACATGAAAGGTGAATTTAACTGTACTTCAGCAAGAACTTATTATCTTCAAAGAAGACTGGTGAGGAAAAAGAAGCCATGATGGGATGAGAAAATAAATCTTTCCTCTTTTCTCTACAAAGAGCATTGAAGCAGTCTGATAGCTTCCCCTTTGATGATATTAATATTTATTGGTCAGGTCACAAAGTCCAGGTAAATTGCAGCAGCAAATTATCTCCTGGAACGTCTTCCGCATTTCTTGACTGCGGAAAGCGTAGATCAGGGGGTCGATCACGGAGTTGCACATGATGAGGATTAAATACATGTTGAAGTGCGACATAAAGCAGAGGCAGTAGGGGTTTCGTGGGCAGGAGATAATGAGGGTGAGGTGCAGGAAGAACGGAGCCCAGCACACCACAAAGACACCCAGGAGGATGGTCAGCGTGATGGCCCCCTTCATGTTGGCCGCTTGGTGGATGGCACCATTGCCAGGCAGGGCGGCGATACGCTTGACGTGCAAGCGGGCCAGCATGAACATGTGAACGTAGAGCGAAGCCATGAGGGCAAGCATGGTGAAGAACATGGTGATGAGGCAGATGACCACCGTGGTGCTCTCGGAATAGACAATGAACAGAATCCCAGAGACTGTGCAAGCTGTCCAGATCCCAGCGATAATCATCAGGGCCCTTCTCACTGTCACAATGTTGTGGTAGCGCAGGGCGTAGAAGATGGTGATGTACCGGTCAACAGCGATGGCCAGCAAGCTCCAAATGGAGGCAAGAAGAGAGGTACAGATCATGGAGTCAAGCACATTGTCCATACTTTTGATCAAGCTGTCCTGAGCCGTTAAGTGCCTGCTTTTTATCATAGCGATAAAGACTGTCTCCCAGGCATTCGACACACTCACCAGCATGTCGGCCACTGCTAAGCTGCAGATGAAGAAGTACATCGGAGAATGCAAGTTCTTGTTTTTGATGATTGCTACAATAACCAAAAGGTTTGCCACAAGGCTGATGATCCCCAGCGTGAGGAAGGCCTCCGTCGAGATCCACAGTTGCTCATAGCAACCTGAGGAGGAGTCAGCGCTGTGCGAGCCATTGGCGCTGGGAAATCCCGTAATGCTTTGGTTCCTGGGATGCGCCGCCTTGGTCAGCCCATCATACAACGAGGAATTCATGCCTGCGGCCAAGGACTCTCCTGCCTGAACCCCCGGCTCCAGCAGTAATGAACACCGTTCAAATCGATTTCATGGGATAGCAAATTCAGCTTGGGGCTGAAGCAGCTTCTGAACAGTAGTCACTTTGAAGTTGTCAGAGGAATGGACTTGCCCAATTACCCGGACTGGCACGTTTTTTGCATGCACTGCTTTTGATCAGTCCCTCCTAGGTTAGGCAGTGTTAACAGCTGCAGAACTGAGTTGCAGTGAACAGTCAAATGGACAGAAAGATTTTCCCCTTCCAGCATCAATAGGCACGCTGTCCCAATTCTCTTTAAAATAGCCTGTCACAGGAAAGCAACGTCAAACCTATGTGTCCGTGGTTGGAGATTCAGTAAGGACTGAGAAGCTTTCACATTTTAACAAATTGCACGAAACTGTGATAAACATGCTCCACCCTACTGTGCAGTCCAGCCTATCACATTCAGGACTGACTAACTGTATGTTAAACATTTAAGGAAGACTGCTTTTTTTATTACTCCTGGCGATTCAGTTTCATTCACAAAGACCTTTATGCTGTGCGCGCTTTCAATTAAAATGTAATTGCGGAGATAATTATATTTGCATCGGTTTGTGTTGTTCATCGAGACATCGAATTTACAGTGCAGAAGGAGGTCATTTGGCCCATCCAGTCTGCACCGGCCCTTGGTAAGAGCACCCTACTTAAGCTCACAGTAACCCCACCTAACCATTTTTTGGACACTGAGGGCAATTTAGCGTGGCCAATCCACCTAACCTGCGTATCTTTGGACTGTGGGAGGAAACCGGAGCACCCGGAGGAAACCCACGCAGACACGGGGAGAACGTGCAGACTCCGCACAGACAGTGACCCAAGCTGGGAATCGAACCTGGGACCTTGGCGCTGTGGAGCAACAGTGCTAACCACTGTGCTACCGTGCCATCCCCCGTACTTACCTAGTCCTCCAACTCAGAATAATAATTCAACGCTGCCGGAGCTTAAATTGATAATAGTTTGCACAACTGCATTTAACCACCCATCACACTAAAAGCTTCCTGATATTTTTGTTCAAAGTTACCCTCAGCTTGTCCATTAAGTTTCATCTTCCGTGCTTGGGTTTGTTTAATGAGCAACATTTTTAAAAGTTAAATGTCTGGGAGCTCTCACATAATCGTTGCATTCTAGTTGAATTTCTCTCTTGTGAATATTATTTCAATATTAAGCAATTTGTTCTGCTCGACATCCGCCTATTCATCTCAGTTCTGAAATGTTCAATTGTCTCCCGGCTTCAGCCGCATGTTGGGGAAGAGAGTTTTAGATTTCTGCCGCCCTCTGATCCATACTGGCAAAATGTGGTTGCTGACCCGCGTATGCAGTTACTGACTGTCTGTCCCCTCTCAAATCCTTTCGTCAGCTTCTTCTGACATCACAGGGGCTGGTTTAGCTCACTGGGCTAAATCGCTGGCTTTTAAAGCAGACCGAGGCAGGCCAGCAGCACGGTTCGATTCCTGTACCAGCCTCCCCGAACAGGTGCCAGAATGTGGCGACTAGGGGCTTTTCACAGTAACTTCATTGAAGCCTACTTGTGACAATAAGTGATTTTCATTTCATTTCATCAGCCAGAGCTGTAGAACTATTTCACTAAACTCTCTTGTTTAGAACTTATTGGCATTATGAAAGAAAATGGGAGGCACGGTGATTAGCACTGCTGCCTTGCAACGGCAGGGACCCAGATTCAATTCCAACCTTGGGTCACTGTCTGTGCGGAGTCTGCATATTCTCCCCGTGTGTGCGTGGGTTTCCTCCGGGTGCTCCGGTTTCCTCCCGCAGTCCAAAGATGTGCAGGTTAGGTGGATTAGCCATGATCAATATGAGGGGTTACAGAGATAGGGCAGAGTGAGCCTGGGTTGAGTGCTCTTTCGGAGGGTCGGTACAGATGTGATGGGTCGAATGGCCTCCTTCTGCACTGTAGGGATTCTATGAAAACCTTTAAGTCGCACAATAAGACGGTTTGTGAAGTGCGATGAATGCCGGGAAGCCAAGAGGCTGGAATGTTTCTATAAGTAATTCTAAGAATTGTGTGGAGCGGAATGCATTCTAACCTCTACGAAAAGGTCATCTGTCGGTCAAATCCTGGATGTACTGAAGGAAGTAGAGTTCTCGCTGACCTGAGTTGTTTACCAGTCCGGAAACATCTTACTTTTACAATCCTCATCTTTGTTTTCAACCCCTTCCGCGGCCTTGCCCCCACCTCCCCTATCTCTGCAATCTCCTCCAGCCCCACAATCCTCCAGGATCTCTCGACTCCTCCAGTTCTGCCCTCTTGGACATATCCGGGTTTACCCACTCCCCCTATTGGGACCTGTGCCCAAAGTTGTCAAGGCCCCGAGCCCCGAAATTCTCGCCCCGAATCTCTCCACCTCTCTATCTCTCTTTCCTCCCTTTAAGATGCTGCTTAAAGGCCCCGTTGACTAAGTTTTTGACCATCTCCAACAGATTCTTATGTGGCCCAGCGCCACATTTTGCTTGGTCATGTTCTTGTGAAGCATGTTTTGTGTTAAAGATGCTACAGAAATGTAAGTTGTTACTGCTATTCTGCAGATGCTGCATCTTACTAGCTTTTCAGTTGTTTGCTTTTGGGAGTGGCAAAATATCATCGTGTGTGGTGCTAACCTGCCCGCAGTCAGGAAAATTTAGTCCATGTGTGGGTCCAACCCATGCGCCTCACAGGAACCTCTTGAGCCCCTTACCAGAAAAGTGCATTTTTAAATAAGTATTGTTGTGGTGTTATTTGTGTTTCTAAGCTCAGGATGGTTGGCGTAGTGTTCACAAAGACAACAAAATGTGCAAACTCCACACAAACCCGGGGCTGGGTTCGAACCCGGGTTCTCGGCGCCCTGAGGCAGCTGTGCTAACCACTGCTCCTCTCGAGCTTCCTCACGAGAGGATGGTTTTATCTGTTCAGTGACCTAGATTGTTATCTCGACTGGGGCGGTAAATTGTCTTTAACAAACCTGAGGTTAAAAAAAAATCACTCCAGCAAAAATAAGAAACCATAGCAACATGTGCTTTTCTGTGTCTTCATTCGCGAAAGATGGACATTGGCAATTCTAACAGAATTGAAAGTGTGTTTCCTTTCAGCCCAGCTCCGATATATGTCTCTTAACCCTTTCATTGCTGAATTAGTGGGATTGTGGGTGGTTAGTGCAGTGAATCTGAATGGGGGGCAGTAAAATCCATTGGGGAAAAACACTGACAATTTCAGCAGCTTTCGGACACAGTTTACACGCATCAGAAACAAATTTTGAAAAGGAGGGCCAGAAATGTATTACCCTTTTTTCTGCTCTGTGCTGGGAACGATCAAATATAAATTTGCTTTGAAAAAAAAGAACGGATTGGTAAGTGAATCGGCCAATGGCAATATGGCAGCTTGGACATCACATTGGAGGATATTATCATTCAATTCAAGTCCCTTTGCATGGGTTTTATTTAATTCAAACACGGCTGTGTATTGAAGACAGCACTATTCTAAAATGAATGGGACCCTCCCCACCCCTGTTGCCACCTTGGCATTTTAGTTCCTGGTCATGGGTGCTCTCCCCAACCTTAAAGCTGCCAGCCAAGTTTCCTGAGGGAGGATGTGGGGAGGGGGCAGTCTTTGCTGAAGCTGTCTAGATCACCATTCATGTCTGGTTCTCCTGAGATTCCAGTTACCTGGCAAAGACTTCTTAGCTGCCATTCAATCCCCAACAGGTATCTCTGGGAGCTGTGTTTGGCTCCTTCTACTGAACGAGGTTTGAAGAGGAGCTGGAAGTGCAGCCCCGGTGACAGCTGCCCGGTCCCATGTCTCTCACAAGGCAGCAGCTAAGAAAGGCTGCCTGCAAGAGGCAATAGCAAGCCGACAGGGGGATAGATCCTCCAATTTTGAGGCTATGCCCCCACGCCGGCTTGGCCACCGATCCTCCGTTTGGCTGGGGGCATCAAGGCAGCGTAGAGCACTCGGCTCTCGCTGCCGATACGGCCCTGAGTATTGCCGGGACCGTGGCCGCGCGCACACACGGTGGCGTCCTGCAGCGGCCGTGCTGTGCAACATGGCGGCAGCGGCTTGCAGACCCGGCCTGCAAAATAGTGCCCCCCTCCCCCTTTGGCCGGTTCACGAGTCCCGGACCACCCCCCAACAGTGCCCCTTGCCCACGGATCCCCCCACCGTGGCGGCACTGGACTGAGTTCCCGACGGATTAAACCACACACGACCGACGCCGTCGGTAACACGGCCGGTCGGGGGCGGAGCATCGGGGGCTGGGTCTCAGGCAATGTCCTGAGGCCGGCGATACGGTGCGCGGCGTATTCACCGTGTTTGCCACTTTGGAGGCGGCGCCACCCCCGATTCGGTCGTGAGCGGGGATTCTCTGTCGGGAAACCCGTGGGCGTGGGTGCGCTGCCGGTGAAGTGGAGGATCTATGTATAGATAAAGATAAACTATTCTTGATTAAGTATGGCGGTCTCACGATCTCCTCAATGAGACACCTCAGCAGGGAGGCAACAGTATTATAATACTTAGCTGGTAAAAATAACCCATTCTCAGATTAAACTTACTGAACAAACTAACAGGGCCAACAGATGCATCGTAGAAGTTACAGGTTACTCCTTAATCGCTATATATATTGTTATACTGAATGAATTAGACAAACAGGTAGCGGATGATTTTAAGAAAGTGAACCTCAATTAATATTGAAGATATTAAGATGAATCAAGTCATTTTGAAGCCTTGACAGTATGAATACCCCCTTTTAAAGTCGGTCATAACAAAATACAGGACACTGCTTCATTGAAAAACCTTTAGTTCAACATAATTACTACATATACCCAACAGTGATATAACGTATAGAAATATATGCCAGTAATATCAAATTGCCAGATGTATGTATCTTAATAACAAAGATTTAACCCTTGATCATTGAGATAATGGTATTATGAGTTCATCTTTCACAGGTATATAACTTCAGCTGTGTTCCGTAACTTTTTAAGTCTTTACATTTGAATTAAGATTAACTCGCTAGAATCACTTTCGCGGTTTAAAATCAAACAGGACAAATCTTCATATTAGAATGTATGTAATCATGGAAACAATGAACAAAAACAGCTGGGACCTTGATTTATCAACTCATGCATAGTTGGAACCCAGCCCAGAAACTAAAATTGAGCCGCAGTTATAATTAAATAAGTATGAATTAATTGGAAGCTTTATCTCAATAGTGATCTTCAAACTGTGTTAGCTGTGTTCTGAATGAAGATACTTATCCTAAAGAAGAAAAAAGATGCATGCTTTCATGGAACTGAACACCCATCGAAAGTCGAAGAGGTTTTTAAAAAAAATTTATAGTGTCCAATTCATTTTTTTCCAATTAAGGGGCAATTTAGCGTGGCCAATCCGCCTACCCTGCACATCTTTGGGTTGTGGGGGCGAAACCCACGCAAAGACAGGGAGAACGTGCAAACTCCACATGGACAGTGACTCAGAGCCAGAATCGAACTCGGGACCATGGTGACTTGAGGCAGCAATGCTATCCACTGCGCCACCGTGCTGCCCTGAAGAGGTTTTTTTTTAAGATACGGTGCTCATGTTCCTTTGGGTGATGCACCTGAGATTAGTTTAATGTAGAATGAAATCAGAGAACGACACTTATCAGCAGTTCAATTGCATGGACGCATCATTCTTACGTGTTTCGATTTAACTAATTCTGCAGCATAGTTCCATAATTCTACATTACAGTTCTGTAACAATTTATATTTTGTTATAAAGTGAAGTGTTTTGCCTTAACTTATGGGTTTACAATCTCCTTCCAATTGGAATCCAGCCAAAAACCCAACAATCTATCAAATGAAAACAGTGTGTAAACCTGTGGGCCGAACAGAACTCCTGCAATTTGCAAAATGTAAAAGATTGCTGAAACCCCTTACGAAGTCTTGCAATACCAGGTTAAAGTCCAACAGGTTTGTTTGGAATCACTAGCTTTTGGAGCGCAGCTTCTTCATCAGGTGAGTCAATTACGCTCAATTGAAGGAGCTGCGCTCCGAAAGCTAGTGATTCGAAACAAACCTGTTGGACTTTAACCTGGTGTTGTAAGACTTCTTACTGTGCCCACCCCAGTCCAACGCCGGCATCGCCATATCATGGAAACCCCTTCAGTAAGTGGTTTGGGAACAACCCACATTTTTTTCAATTAATTTCATACACATGATATGGACTTAGCTGGCTAGGCCAGCATTTGTTGCCCATCCCTAATTGCCCCTTGAGGAGGTGGTGGTGAACTGCCCTCTTGAATCACTGCAGTCTGTGCACACCTGCAGTCACATGTTAGTGTCAGTTACTGGTACTGAAACCTGAAAGTTGGCTCAACACAGACTAACAATAAAGTTGAAGATATCTATTGTTGGGTCTGTGCAGTCCTTAACCAATTGGAAGTTCTTGTATCTAGTCTTTACTTATCATTTATCAACTATTTGCTCTGTAAATCATGCTCCTGACGAGTCAGCAATGAAAACTACATATCGGGCGCGATTCAACCAAAACATTTTGAAGTCACTTTGGACGGGTTTGGTGGGGTCTTTCCCGCAGGCTTTTCGGGTGAGATTTTTTTTGGGGCTTTGTGGAGTTTGCCCCCAGTCTAGCCCACACTTTGAAATTTTTACATCAGTGGGGTGCTGAACTAGTGAGCTTGAGGGTCCCCATACCCCCACCCATGAGCAATGTCACTCCCTGTAGTCATGGGCATTGCCCCACCGCCCCAAGTGCGGGCACGGGTTATGGAGCCACTGAGGGCCCCACCTTTCAGGACCCCACTCGCCTTCCCAATCTTTATGAAGCCCCTTCATACCCTCCTATTTCCTCTTTCATCGGCATGGTTCCCTTCAGGCCCTGACCCTTGGCAGTGCCATCCTGCCACTCAGGCAGTTCTCCTGGCCTAGTTGGCACTGCCAAGGTGCCCAGGTGCTGGGGGTGGCACTCCCCTGCCCTATCCCCAACCACTCGGTGGGCTCCAATGGCCTCCAAGACCCCCGAGTGGCCAACATGACTTGTCTCCGTTTGTGGAGACCAGTACTAATCGGCATCAGTTGAGGCCTCGGCGATATGGCCAGTGGCTCCTGGCTACCGGTGAATACGGTGTCATGATAGCCATGCATATTTAAATGGGCCTAATGTTTAATTTATATATCATTACCTGGATCACGCCCAGTGAGGATGAGAGTCATATCGCGCCAGGCGCCTTGAGTCGAGTGGCTCATGCGAAGTTTCGTGCCCAGTGCGAAGCCTGATTTGGGCCTTTCCGCGATGGTAGAATCAACGCCCATGATCAGGAAATGACAGTAAATTAGATTCACAACTTCCAAAGCAAAACATTGCTTGTAATATTTAGTTTCGAACGTCCGAATTAGGAGCAGGAGTAGACCATCCAGCCTCTTGAATCTGCTTTGCATTCTAATACGATCATAGTTGATCTGACTGTGGCCTCAAATCCACACTCCCGGCTGGCCTCAATAAGCTTTGACTCTCTTGTCAGTCAAGAATCTATCTACCTCTGCTGTAAAAATCTTCAGTGCCCCTGCCACCAGCCCTCTCTGGGGATGTGTTCCACAGACTCTTGACACTCTGTGACTTTCTGGTGAAAGAATAAACCGAGGTCCGGTTAGCTCAGTCACTTGACGGAAGGAGAGTTACCTCCCATGCCTGGCCAATAGTTATCCTTCAATCAACATTACCATAACAGATTATCTGGTCTCTCTCACATTGCCACTTGTGGCAGCTTGCTGTGCACAAACAGTCTGCGGAGTTTCCGACATTACACCAGTAACTACAATTCAAAAGTACTGCATAGGCTGTAAAGACATTTGAGACCCTCGTAGACAAAAAGCACTTAATCAATGAAAGTCTTTTATTGACAGGAAGATAATAATCATAACCTTTATTTTAAATAACATTATCATTGCAATGAAGTTACTGTGAAAATCCCCTAGTCGCCACATTCCGGCGCCTGTTCGGATACACAGAGGGAGAATTCAGAATGTCCAATTCACCTAACAAGCACGTCTTTCGGGATTTGTGGGAGGAAACCGGAGCACCCGGAGAAAACCCACGCAGACACGGGGAGAACGTGCAGACTCCGCACAGACAGTGGCCGGGAATCAAACCTGGGACCCTATGAAGCAACAGTGCTAACCACTGTGCTACCATGCTGTACACATGCTGGAGAGTGGTTTCACATTGTTGATACAAATAAAGAATAGACAATGTTAATTTGGTTCCATATATATGGTCCAATTACAAGAAGCCATTTAATCAAATATAAAGGCTGCTATCTTTGTTACGTTCTGAGCCCACTGCAATCAGCAAGGATATTGAGTAAAAAGGTTTCCAACATCTTTCATTTGACTGATAACTCTTACAAATTAATGAAAAGTAGTGCATTCATACAAGTAAATCCCCCAAAGTAACATCGCCATACATTTTTTGCCCGTCTTTCTTAATTGGGAAAGAAAATAAAATAGCCAGCAGGTGGAGAAGGTCAGGAAGCAAAACATTCCAATTAACCCCACAATGAACCTGTCTGAATGGCAGGAAATTCAAATTAGCTTTTGCTTCTGGACAAAAATAATCATCATGAGGAGCTGGTGGCTGTCTGAAGCCCAAAATCAGCATCTTCCTCAAATATTTGCAGTTCACCTCTATCACGCACATATCGGGGGCTGGATTCTCTGATTCTGTGGCGCCGCCTCCGCACGATACTCTGGTGGGGGGCTAGCAGCCACGCAGCGTAAAGCCCCCGGCTTTACCTGCGGATATGCGTGAGAATGGCCGGTATGTGGCTGTGCATGCGCACGGTGGCAGCCTGCGACATGGTGGCAGCCTGCGACACGGTGGCTGCCTGCGACACGGTGGCTGTGCATGCGCACGGTGGCAGCCTGCGACACGGTAGCAGCCTGCGACACGGTGGCTGTGCATGCGCACGGTGGCAGCCTGCGACATGGTGGCAGCCTGCGACACGGTGGCTGTGCATGCGCACGGTGGCTGTGCATGCGACATGGTGGCAGCCTGCGACACGGTGGCTGTGCATGCGCACGGTAGCAGCCTGCGACACGGTGGCTGCCTACGACACGGTGGCAGCCTGTGACACGGTGGCAGCCTGCGACATGGTGGCAGCCTGCGACATGGTGGCAGCCTGCGACACGGTGGCAGCCTGCGACACGGTGGCAGCCTGCGACACGGTGGCTGTGCATGCGCACGGTGGCAGCCTGCGACATGGTGGCAGCCTGCGACACGGTGGCTGTGCATGCGCACGGTGGCAGCCTGCGACACGGTGGCTGTGCATGCGCACGGTGGCAGCCTGCGACATGGTGGCAGCCTGCGACATGGTGGCAGCCTGCGACACGGTGGCTGTGCATGCGCACGGTGGCAGCCTGCGACACGGTGGCTGTGCATGCGCACGGTGGCAGCCTGCGACATGGTGGCAGCCTGCGACATGGTGGCAGCCTGCGACACGGTGGCTGTGCATGCGCACGGTGGCAGCCTGCGACGGCCGGCCATGCAACATGGCACAGGCTGCGAGTGGAACCGACCTGCCAGAAACTTCCCCCCCCCCCCTGTGGCCATCCTCGCCACCCCCGGACCACCTCCCATCAGTCCCCCCCAGCCCCCGCTGAAGCCCCCCCCACCCCGGCAGCGGAATGGCTCCCCCACTGACTCTGGCGGCGCTGGACTCACTCCACAGCCACCACACGAGGCCCCTGAACGGTGTGAGCACACGCGAGCCACGCCGTTGGGGACTCGGCGCATTGGGGGCGGAGCATCGGGGGGGAGGGCCTCAGGTGACATCCTGAGGCCGCCCATACAGCATGCGACCTACTCCCCGAGTACGTGACACCCCGATTCTGGCGCAAACGGGGATTCCCCAGCCACCCCAAACGCAATTTCAGCGTCGGCGATCGGAGAATCCCACCCAAGATATTTCAAAAGTGGCACACCTCCTGATGACACATCTCTGCTGGGCAAAAATTAGTGAAATGAGGTTTGAAATGAGGACTCCCTGTCAAATAGCTGATACACAAGCAAACCATGGACAAAGCAGTTTTGATCTAATCAGTGAGTGACCAGGAAGAACCGAAAACAAAGCCGTTAAAACTGTTCAACTTCTTTGAAGTGGCAAGTGACTTCAAGCTGCCAGTCAAATAGTTGAAATGGTTTTGTGAAGTTTGTTTCCGCCAGTTATAAATGATTTGACCCATCTACACATGCGCCAGTATTAATAGCATCTTCACATAAAAGTATACTCAATATGAAACAATTCAATGTTTATTCTTATTAACTGACACTTCAAAATTCCTGGAATGCACTCTTTAGGAAAGTAGCAACAGCAACTTATTTTTAGTATTTGAGAAAAAATACATGCTTTCAAAATTTTTCATCTTGCACCCATCAGGACAATCACAAGAATGCCAATGTCAGGGGAACCAACAACTTTATAATGCATGAGAAGAGGTTGCTGGTTGGTTGGCAAGTGGATTCCGATTAGTGGAGAGCAGCCATGGAGAATGCACCAGTTGATGGCGATTGACAGTTAACTGTCAGGCATTGTTTGAAATTTAAACCAGGCAGCTTGACTAGGATTAGTCAAGGGATTGACCTGTGGAATGAACCAGCTGTCACTTATTTTGTTTAGCTCAAACAGGCGCAATGTGTGTAAATTTTCTTTTTGTCAGCAAACAACAGAGCCCTATGTGTTAATATACACGGTATATCATGCTAACTAATAAATGCGCTGACACGTTTGGCCCTGACAAGTGCCAAGATTACAAAAGATTACCCTGGAAGAACAAAGTATTTCAAAGATTTTAGCAACAGGCCAAGCTCGCTGTTTCACGCTGCTACTATGCAGTAGCAACACGAGTGGTATTTAGAACTAACAAGATGCTGTCAGCATGCCAAAAAGACACCTGCCTATCGCTAAAATGAGTAATGCGGTCGATTAATTTCAGTGACAGTGTGATGCTGAGTATGTTGGCCGTGCTTCCCAAGGACTTGTGGACCGTATCAAACAGCAGGCCCCTTCCGCTGTACGCAACAGGCAAGGTACATGCCATACCCAACTAGCCTGTGCTTGCAAAGCACACAACACAGTGTCCAACATTGGATGTGATTCCGCAATTGGACAACATTTGCCAAATAATACTCAGTGGGCTAAAGGTTACACTGTCAACCAATTAATGATTGTCATTCAGGCTGGCAGCATGGTGCATTTGCATGAACTGGAAGTTACATATATTAATGGATGATTGGATTGGGAACTGTTGCTTTATGTTTCATCTGCAAATATCTTGGTTTCTTCTGATTGACTGTAGTGTATGTCAGTCACAAAAGGTTTCTCCCCTTTCATACTGACCGATTGACTGAATACATTCAAGAAGGATATTGAGAGATTTCTCTGCCGTTGGTGTGGGTTCAAGTCCCACACCAGAAGCTTGAGCACAGAGCTCCACGCTGACAGTCCAGTGCAATATCGAGAGAATGCAGTACTCTCCTTCCGATGAGACAGTGAACCAACCTCACTCTCAAGTGGACATGAAAGATCCCGTGGCGACTATTTTGAAGAAGATTCAAAGATTTAGCACCAGCCTTCTGGCCAATATTTATCCATCAATCAATAGAACATAAATAAATTATCGGGGCATGATCACTGTTCTGTTTCTGGGAGATGACAATACGTCAAATTGGCTGCTCCGTTTCCTACATTGCAAAGGTGACTACATTTCAAAAAGTGCTTCACGGTTGCAAATTGCCCTGAGACATTCTTTGGTCCTGGGAGACATTACAGAAACGCAAGTCTTTCTTCCCAATCATGGTGCTTCCTTCGGAGATTTTGTTTAAGCAATTGGACATTCAGTAAAGTGGAGGATTTGATTATGCAGCACTGTGTTAGAGAGAAAAGGAAGGCCTTACACCTGATTGATGTGACAAGATAGATAATGGAGAAAACCCAACCACACACAGCTCATGAAAATCAGTGACAATAGGGACATTGTCAGAGGGAGGAAAATCAATGGAGATTAAATGAAAAAATAAGTGTCTTTTAAGAATACGACATCGAGTGGAGCAACACTGCAATAAAAGACACCTGTCAATGGATCCACTGTGTTCATGAATTAAAATTCAATGAAAATAATTACTGAAGATTATAGGGTTCAATTTTCCCACAATTTCAGCCGCAATCTATCAGCTATGGGCTCGCTGACCTACATTGCTCCTGTCGTGATTTTATCATGAAGTAAAGACATCAATCACTCATAAGAGACTGAGTGAATGCATTGTGAGTTAATTTATTAAGAATAGGCACATATGACGAGATATATAAGTGAGTATAAAGCTTGAAAATACCAGCAGAAGAATTGACTGTGCTGCGATCTGCTTAAATGCAAAGGTGAAACTAAAGCATGACACTCTTCTTTTCTCGTGAGGTCATGCATCAATCCCTTGTGTGATGTCATGCTTCAATCTGTTGCTTCACAGCACCAGGGTCCCAAGTTCGCTTCCTGGCGTGGGTCACTGTCTGTGCAGAGTCTGCACGTTCTCCCCGTGCCTGCGTGGGTTTCCTCCGGGTGCTCCACGTGCTGTTAGGTAATTTGGACATTCTGAATTCTCCCTCCGTGTACCTGAACAGGTGCCAGAATGTGGTGACTAGGGGCTTTTCACAGTAACTTCATAAAGATTATTATTATTATCAGAGGCATGTTGTGACATCCCCCTTTCTTCTGAAAGATACTCCGGTTTGGAGAATCGCCAGGGGGCGTGCGATTCCCGCAACGCTGCTCCGACGCCGGGCCGCTGATTCTCCGGCAACCAGAGAATCGGCGCCAATCACGTTCGCGCGGTCACCGCGGCGCCAGTCGGGGGCCGCTGAAATAGGCCCTCGTGGCGTTTCTCCGCTGGCGACGGGCCGAACTCCCGCCGAGTCCCGCCGGCGTGGTTCAAGCCTGCTACCACCTGGCGGGAGCTCGGACCCGCGGGCACTGTGGACGTTCTGGTGGAGGGGGGGCGGGGTATCTGACTCCCGGGGGGACCTCCAAGGGGTCCAGCCCTAAGATCGGGGGCTTCAAATCTGCGGGCGTCTGCGATGTGAAGGGGGCTTACATCCTTCCGCAGGGGCCCCCTGTTCGGTCACTGACATGTTGTTCCGCGCTGGCACGAAGATGGCCGTGGTGCGCATGCGTAGACCTGTGCTGGCCGTGGCACATACGCGGACCCGTACAGGCCGTGCAGGGCCGCCTTTCAGCGCCG
Source organism: Scyliorhinus canicula (assembly GCF_902713615.1). Classification (NCBI taxonomy): domain Eukaryota; kingdom Metazoa; phylum Chordata; class Chondrichthyes; order Carcharhiniformes; family Scyliorhinidae; genus Scyliorhinus; species Scyliorhinus canicula. The sequence goes on along the minus strand of NC_052150.1, from coordinate 8,298,914 downwards.
GAGCAGCGCACAGCACTCCTACGCCATTCTAGCTCCATAGAAAATGGAGAATTACTGGGCCAGGAGGCCCAGGACGCCGCCGTACACCACTCCGGTGTTTACGCCGGCGTCAACACTTGGCCGGAATTTCGGTGAATCCGGGCCAATGTTCCCCATTCCAAAGAGCCAGAACTAATTTCAATGTGTGCTCATGTTTAGTTACCAATAACTAAGGGTACAGAACTGATGAATCCATGTGTCTGTAAAGTGTAGAGTCAAACTGCTGCCACACCGAAATCTTGTAATGGTCACCTTGTCCGGAGGTGTCTTTAATTTCTCACAGTGACCTCTGGGATTGGCTCCCTTGGATGTTAATCCTGGTTTGATTCAGGATCTTCTCCGAGATGCAGTGGGACTGCACAGTGGTTGCAGATTTGGAACAGTCCTGATTTATCCTTGATTATGCCTCATGATTACACCATTGTGTATAATTACTTCACAGGAACAAATCCTCAGCTGGTTGTCACATACTTTCTGCAACGCCTTGACTCGAAACTTAGCAATTTTGCACCCATTTTTTTATTGTGCATGTTGGTCATCTTCACATGCAATTTTAAAAGTTGGACCTACCGAGGCCCATGCCCCCCCCCCCCCCCCCCCCCCCCCACCCCCACCCCCTCCCCTCCCCTCCCCTCCATCCACCCCTGTAGCCTCACCTAACCTTTGGAAAATGAGGGAAAATTTAGCATGGCCAATCCACCTAACCTGCACATCAGTGGACTGTGGGAGGAAACCGGAGCACCCGGAGGAAACCCACGCAGACACGGGGAGAAAGTGCAAACTCCAAACAGACAGTCACCCGAGGCCGGAATTGAACTTGGGTCCTGACGCTGTGAGGCAGCAGTGCTAACCACTGTGCCACCGTGCTGCCCTTATGAGAAGGGACATTGGTATGCACTGGTCTGCCAAACGTGGATTTGGGCTGGTGACAAAACAAATTGCACTTAAAGGTGTTGTTCCCAGGTGTAACATAGCAATATATAGATCTTGCCTGGCCTATCAATGTTTGAGAATTAGGAAATTTGCACTGTGAATCGTTCATTCAGCTCGGCCATTGGGTGTGAAGTCATGAGAAGAGGTAACCTGATCGATATTCCTCTTTGACACACATCCTGAAATGGCTTACCAATAAATGCAGACTACTATCCGTAACAATCTCAGTCACAACCAACTAAACTGAAAATAGCACAACATTTGTGCCTGGCAGTTGTCGACGAATGGGGTATTTGGTAAATTAGTTGATTGTTAAGAATTGGGGAAAATTAAGATTTTGAAAAATGAAATTGGGATAAAAGAAAGGGCGGCACGGTGACGCAGTGAGTTAGCCCTGCTGCCTCACGGCGCCCAGGTCCCAGGTTCGATCCCGGCTCTGGGTCACCGTCCGTGTGGAGTTTGCACATTCTCTCAGTGTTTGCGTGGGTTTCACCCCTACAACCCAAAGATGTGCAGGCTAGGTGGATTGGCCACGCTAAATTGCCCCTTAATTGGAAAAAAAATGAATTGGGTACTCTAAATTTATAAAATAAAATTTGATGCTCTTTCCAGAGACCGGTGCAGACTCTATGGGTTGAATGGCCTCCTTCTGCACAGTATATTCTGTGATCTATGGAGTGGGTTTCTCTGTTGCTCGTAGCCGATAACGTAATCAGCGATCGGGCGGGGAATCAATTCCGATGCCGGAATCGGGGTCGGCGCCTGTTTGCGAGTTCCGCCCCCTCCAAACTGACATCATTGTGCAGTCGCAATGCCATTGATGCCTCATTGGCCGGCCAACTCGTGATGCCCCGCCCCCGATGGGCCGAGTTCCCAATGGCGCGGTACATGTGTCCTCACATAAACAGTGACCACGGCGTGGCGGCTGCAGACTGTGTCCAGCGCTGTCACTCTCAGACAGGAACTGAGCTGCTGGCCGGGGAGCGGGGTGGGCGGGGAGGGGGGCCTTCAGCGAGGGCTGGGAGGACTGGTGGGGGGGTGACCAGGCTGTAGGTTGGCAGTTTGTGGGTCGGGTCAATGCACGGCTGGCTCCATGTTGTACGGTGCGACCGCTGGGATTTTCACGCGGTGCTGGTGCTAGCCCCTCACTGGTACCAGAATCGGTGAGTGGTTCGTAGCCGATATGCCGGTCATGGAATACCACAGGCCCCAAGCCAGCATTGGCACTTAGCTGCAGAAACGGAGAATTCCACCCATGGTCTATGACCTAAAATAAAACAGGGAAGTGATTGTCTGAAGTGATGTTAAGATGCAAATTTGCATATCAGTGAGAAAAACAAATGTTTACCTATGTGACTGGAGGAAAACAGTGAGGGCCATAGAAAAGTTAACTTTAAAGTGGATAAATAAGGAAATTGACGTGTATGTGCAAAAAGCCGACTTCACAGGATGGATAACATCCCCAGCATAATGACTGGGGGTGAGGAGACAGAGATAAACACAGGCAAGGCGACCATCAGCCACACCCAACTGCACAAACAGTCTCCTGGAAACAAGTTATTGCTAAACAGGCAGCCGGTTAAGATCAAAGCTCAAACCCAACAGGTTTCCCAAATGTGGCCACTCAACCTGAGCATGGTGGTTATTTGCTGGATTTACCTCGTAGAGCTAGATAATATTGGATGTTGTTTGGGAACAAAGGGGTATCTCAGAATTCAGGGAAGGTAGATAGTTGGAATCAAGGGGTAATTTCCTGTAATATTGTGCATATGTAGAGATCAGTGTACTTACATGTTATAGTGTATTATAGTCCTTATTGTGTGTTATTTCTCGTCTAAGTTAATACATATTCTTTATTCATTGATCACTCAATGATTGGACTATTCATCCCTGGTTTACATATTATTCTTACAGTTTACCAAATTGAAAATATACATCACTAAGAACTAGGGTGCTCCAGTTTCCTCCCACAGTCCAAAGGTGTGCAGGTTAGGTGGATTGGCCATGATAAACTGCCCCTTAGTGTCCAGGGATGTGCAGGTTAAGTGGGTTTATGGGATTGCGGGCATAGGGTGGGGAGTGGGCTAGATAGGGTGCCCTTTCAGAGGGTCAGTGCAGACTCGATGGGCCAAATGACCTCCTTCTGCACTGTAGGAATTCTATTCTAACTGGCATTCTATGTTCCCGATGGTGAAGTCAATGCCATGGAGCTGAAAGAGGTCAGATGGGAGTTTTGGACCAAGGATGTGTAAGAACGTCATGTGCAATGAGTGGTTCTTTGTGCTGGCCTATCACAGTCTTTTGACATTGCTTGAGAAGATTTCAATGCCATTGTACATACCCGCCAATGGACTGCCTCTTTTATGAGTCCTCTTGTCCGGCCTCTGCCCATGTGTGAGTGATGGAGTTGCTGGAGAATATCAGTTCTCAATGATTCCAGTATAACAACCTGTCTGCCTTTAAAACTGGCTCACTGGAAAATGCTTAGCTTGTCTTGTGAGGCCAAAACTTTCTCTTGCGTTCGTGGACATGCTGAATTGAATCAGTCAATCATTAAATGATGAATTGCCACAGTTTCTGTGGTGTGGTACCTTTCACCATTTCTTCATGTAACTGCTGGCATTTGCGTTGTGCAAAATGCACCAATTGACAGGCTTGCATTCTCCTGTAAGTGTAATGTTGCAGCTCCCCTGAAACTGCCAATTTTATTGACATTTCTAGATATTAAAATGTTGCCATGTGAACTGAGGTGATAGGAGTAATTTCCGCAGATGATCTGCCTGGTGATATCTGACTAATTTGGTGATTGGCACTCGTGTGAGATCACGGCACATTGGTAGACCTTCATCAGTGAGCCTTTAGTCTCCACAACGTAGAAGATGAAATAAATTAAAATGAAAATCGCTTATTGTCACGAGTAGGCTTCAATGAAGTTACTGTGAAAAGCCCCTAGTCGCCACATTCCGGCGCCTGTCCGGGGAGGCTGGTACGGGAATCGAACCGTGCTGCTGGCCTGCTTGGTCTGCTTTAAAAGCCAGCGATTTAGCCTTGTGAGCTAAACCAGCCCCTGTCACAGATCTGTCACACCCAGGAGCATTGAGTGTACTCCCAGTCCAGGATTACGAATCCTGCACATCAGATTAATGAACTGTTGTGCGCTGAGCCGTCCATGTCTTTGAATAAACACCTTTCAGAATTTGCAGGGGTAGCATGTTGGCGCTTGCCCTGTGTCAATCTTGGATAATAACAAGTAGTTATAAACTTTCGTGGGACGGATATTTTGAATTTTGACAAACACATTGGATTATCTATTACAGACCTGGATGAGGGAACTAAATGTATTATCTCCAGATTTGCAGAAGAAACAATGTTGGCTGGGAGGGTGAGCTGTGAGGAGGATGCAGAGATGCTTCAGCGGGATTTGGACAGGCTGAGCGAGTGGACATATACATGGCAGATGCAGTGCAATGTGGGTAAATGTGAGGTTATCCCTTCGGTAGCAAAAATAGGAAGGCAGATTATTATTTGAATGGGCGTAAATTGAGAGAGGTGGATACTCAGCGAGACCTTGGTATCCTCGTGCATCAATCGCTTAAAGTCAGCGCGCAGGTACAGCAGACAGTAAAGAAGGCAAATGGTATGTTGGCCTTCATAGCGAGAGGATTTGAATATAGGAATAGAGATGTTTTACTGCAACTGTGTAGGGCATTGGTGAGGCCTCACCTGGAGTACTGTGTGCAGTTTTGGTGTCCTTATCTGAGGAAGAATGTTCTTGCTATGGAGGGAGGGCAGCGAAGGTTTACCAGGCTGATTCCTGGGATGGCAGGACTATCATTTGAGGAGAGACTAAGTCTATATAACTAAGTTATATTCATTGGAGTTTAGAGTGAGAGGGGATCTCATCGAAACTTACAAAACTCCAACAGGATTAGACAGGGTAGATTCAGAAAGAATGTTCTTACAGTGGGAAAGTCCAGAACTCGGGGCCATAGTTTGAGGACAATTTAGGACTGAGGTGAGGAGAAATTTCTTCGACCAGAGAGTGGTGAATCTGTGGAATTCGCGACTACAAAAAGTAGTTGAGGCCAACGCGTTGTGTAATTTCGCTTTTTCTTTTAATTTAGAATACCCAATTATTTTTCTTCCAAATTAAGGGGCAATTTAGCGTGGCCAATCCACCTACCCTGCACATCTTTAGGTTGTGGGGGTGAAACCCACGCAAACACGGGGAGAATGTGCAAACTCCACACAGACAGTGACCCAGAGCCGGGACCGAACCTGGAATCTCGGCGCCGTGAGGCAGCAGTGCTAACCACTGCGCCGCCGTGCCGCCCTTCGTTGTGTAATTTAAGGAAGGAATCAGACATAGCTCTTGGGTGTAGGGGAATCAAGAGATGTAGGGGGAAGGCAGGATCTGGGTATTGAACTTGATGACCAGCCATGATCATAATGAAAGCCGGCGCAGACTCGAAGGGCTGAATGGCCTCCTCTTGCTTCTACTTTATGTGTGTGTTTCTATGTATGGTGTGATGGTATCCCTGTTTTCCACGGTGATGGTGTGAAACGTGTGTTCATCATATTCTGTCTGGTTGTGCACACCATCGTCATTTTCAGATTTATCCATCACCTCATGTAGGCGTTCCTGATGGGATGCCGTGTGGTAATTCTTAGTATGTGCATGTGTCAATTGTGTATGATCTGGTTGGATCTGTGCACGGCTCTGCATAAGCAAAATCCAGATTCAATGAATTGCGTTTTCACGCACAGCGAAGCCTGAGGTGTAAAATGAGATTTGACCTGGAAGAGTTAACTGAACAATTAAGAAAACAGTCTCTTAAATTGGGAAAAGGAACAGTCGTACTTATGTATTCTTGAGCGTAATTGATGTTTATAAAGAGACACTGGTGATGGGCATGTGAATGATCTGCTTTGTACAGTCAGTGAGGAGGATCTGGGGCTGAATAGTAAACGCCTTATTTGCAATAACTGCAAGGTCAGGAGGGAGGGAGACTTCGTTTCACAAGATGGGAGTTTTGATAATTTCCCACAGCGATAGCACAGCTCAAAATATGGCAATCCAGCAGAGAGGGAGCTTTACTGTGGCGAGGGAATCAGCGATGGACATCAAGTGATAGCTGCAACCAGTACACAAGTCTTTATTGACAGAAAATTGAATCACTGCTGGTCTTCAAGCCTGCTTGTTATGCGTGGACTGTCTGATACTTTCAGAGTCCGTGAAGAGCAACGCAAATCTTTCCTTTTGTTCTCTCCCACCCCTCCACCGCCCCTTTTCTCTGCCTGTCTACTTGTTTAAAATTTATTACATCAGCTCTAATGAGAGATCATCAACCTGTAACTCTGTTTCCCTCCCCTCAGGTGTGACCAGCTCTGTTGAGTATTTCCAGCACTTTCTGTCTTTACTCCCAATTCGGAGCAGTGAAAATGAAACAATTCTACACATTCAAGAGAACAGTAGCCATAAAAGGTCCATGGTTACTGATTCAAAATCCGAATTCAGGACTTTCCGCAGAGTTCCTCCTGCTCCACAGCCAGAACTTTTCCAAAAATAAACAGCTCTGAAAAGAATCCTGGCTTGTCTCTGCCCACCTCAAAGGATTCCTACCGTGCTGAAGGAGGCCATTCAGCCCATCGAGTCTGCACCGACCCTTTGAAAGACCACCCTACCAGGGCCCAAATTCCAACCTATCCTCCCAACCCCACCTAGGGGCAATTTAGCACGGCCAATCCACCCAACCTGCACATCTTTGGACTGTGAGAGGAAACCGGAGCACCCGGAGGAAACCCATGTAGACACGGGGAGAACGTGCAGACTCCGCACAGACAGTGACCCGAGGTCAGAATCGAACCTGGGTCCCTGGCGCTGTGAGGCAGTAGTGCTAACCACTGTGCAACAGTACCACCCCGTCCTCTGTCTATCAGAAGCCACGTCATTGGTCTTTCAGCTTATGGCATGTACCAGATGCCAATCCAAAATCAATGCATTATTCCAGAGGATGGGTTATATATTCCTAGCATTCACTACGTGCTTTATAGGAGAATATGTGAGTGTTTGTAGACACATTCACCCCATGAGTTCTTGGTACCGCTCTACCAACATAAGGGTGGAGGAGTGTGGGAGTCATCGAAGCTCCACTTCTGCCTAGTGTTGCCAACTTTTGGGCATATTCATTGAGGTGTCATCACATGGCCTCCTACCTCCAGCAACCCGCTCCCTCCCACATTGGTTGACCAATACATTCATCCTCACGCTGCTGCCTTCTCATGATCAATCAGAAAATGAATGGACACTTCATTCTCCAATTGGATCATTTTGCACTGTCTTTCACTCCCTCCACACTATCACAACATAGCAGCGGTGCCTGCAAGCTACAAAAAGCACTGGAGCAACCCACCAAGCCTCCTTCATCAGCACCTTCTAATCGCGTGGCCTCTACCATCGAGCAGGACAAGGGCAGCAGATGCACGGAAGCACCACCACTCGCAAGTTCCCCTCCAAACCACACACCATCCTGACTTGGAAGGATATCACCATTCCTTCACTGTCATTGCGTACAAATCCTGTATTTCCTTTCCGCACAGCTTTGTGGTTGTTCCTATACCATATGAATTGCAGCAGTTCAAGAAGGTGTCTCAGAGAGCAGCCAACACCACTTGGGGATGGGGGGGGGGGGGGGGGGGGGGGGGGGGGGGGGGGGGGGGGCATTTATAATTTTACTCTTTTCTCACTGGATAAAGAATAAGATTTGGCTGGAGGGCCATGCAACTCCTTGGCATTTAAAGAGCAGAATAATTGGTCATGTTTTACTCAGAGCTTTTGTTAACTTCATATACTTGTGAGGATTTTATGGTATAGGGCCAAACTTTGAGCTGCCGAAGCTCTAAGAAAATGTATTGGCCATATCACTTATCAATCTACTATTACGTTGTTTTCCCTATGTATTAATCTTTTGCGTCCCCAAACATTGGTGAAACTATGCTTTTTATATGAAAACATAACACCGGTTGGCATTTAAACCATGTGGCATTTTGAATCATTAGTCTTTGGAATAGCTTTATTATTTAACAGTTTCATTATTTAATTCATGTCTATTAAATATACAAATTGCAGAAACACTTACTCCGAACCAGGGGATGGTATTTAGAGGGGCCACAACTTTTTTTGGTTTATATTAATAACCTAAACCTGGATGTACAGGGTACAGTTTCAAAATTTGCAGAAGTCTTGGAAGTGTTGTGAACTAGGAGGGGCATAGTGACCGAGAGGATATAGACAGGCTGGTGGAATGGGCAGACACGGGGCGGAACACAGGTGGAGAAATCAGTTTATAAATTAGACTGAATCTTTACAAATCGGGCCACAATATATAAAATCCAGTAAGTTGTGAACCTTCATAAAACACTGGTTGAGCCTCAATGGGAATGATGTGAAGGTTTCAGAAAACGCGCAAAAAGATTTACGAGAGAGATGAGAGACTTCAGCGATAAAGATAGATTGGTGAAGCTGCGGTTGTTGTTCTTGGCGAAGAGAAGGATGAGAAGAGACTTGTTAGATGTGTACAAAATGATGAGGGGTCTGGAGAGTGTAAATGGGAAGGAATTGTTCCCATCGCCAAAAGGCCAAGAACTCTACGGTGATTAATAAAAGAACCAGAGGTGACATGAGGAAACACCTCTTTATGTAACAAGAACTTTGGATCTAGATCTGTCTGAGTATGTGGTGGAGGCAGGTTCGCACAGTGAGTGGTTAGGATCTGGATTGTACTGTCTGAGTGTGTGGTGGAGGCAGGTTCACACAGTGAGTGGTTAGGATCTGGATTGTACTGTCTGAGTGTGTGGTGGAGGCAGGTTCGCACAGCGAGTGGTTAGGATCTGGAATGTACTGTCTGAGTGTGTGGTGGAGGCAGGTTCGCACAGCGAGTGGTTAGGATCTGGAATGTACTGTCTGAGTGTGTGGTGGAGGCAGGTTCACACAGTGAGTGGTTAGGATCTGGATTGTACTGTCTGAGTGTGTGGTGGAGGCAGGTTCACACAGCGAGTAGTTAGGATCTGGATTGTACTGTCTGAGTGTGTGGTGGAGGCAGGTTCACACAGTGAGTGGTTAGGATCTGGATTGTACTGTCTGAGTGTGTGGTGGAGGCAGGTTCACACAGTGAGTGGTTAGGATCTGGATTGTACTGTCTGAGTGTGTGGTGGAGGCAGGTTCACACAGTGAGTGGTTAGGATCTGGATTGTACTGTCTGAGTGTGTGGTGGAGGCAGGTTCACACAGCGAGTAGTTAGGATCTGGAATGTACTGTCTGAGCGTTGGGCAGCACAGTAGCATTGTTGGCAGCACAATTGCTTCACAGCTCCAGGGTCCCAGGTTCGATTTAGGCTTGGATCACTGTCTGTGCGGAGTCTGCACATCCTTCCTGTGTGTGCGTGCTCCGGTTTCCTCCCACAGTCCAAAGATGTGCAGGTTAGGTGGATTGGCCATGATAAATTGCCCTTAGTGTCCAAAATTGCCCTTCGTGTTGGATGGGGTTACTGGGTTATGGGGATAGGGTGGAGGTGTTGACCTTGGGTAGGGTGCTCTTTCCAAGAGCCAGTGCAGACTCGATGGGCCGAATGGCCTCCTTCTGCACTGTAGATTCTATGATAATCTATGAAGTGTGTGGTGGAGGCAGGTTCACACAGTGAGTGGTTAGGATCTGGAATTCACTGCCTGAGCGTCTGGTGGAGTTCAGGCCGGACTCTCAGAGTTTAGCAGACTGTCTAAAGCTTGCAGTGTGGCTGTTAATCCGGAGCCTTTGCTACACAATAGGTGGCGGAGGGAATGCAGAGCCCAGAGTCCTGGGCCTCTGAGTCAATGTGCAGAAGCAGCAACAGCAGTAACCCTCTAGTATAAAAATACAGACCTTACCAACCCCCTGTTCTTATAAATATGCATTTCAAAGTCTTTGAAGCTGAAAGTTCCCAAGATCTAAAGTAGCGTCAATGTCCCCGAGCAGGCTGCTGAGTTTGCCGAATGAATATTGATTCCTTGGCTGGGGTGATCCGTGGATGTGAAAGGAAGGATAGTGTTTGTATTCCCCGCTGGCAGCTTTACATGGAATTTAAAGCTATTATAATCCAGCAAGTCAAATCCCAGAAAGGGAATAACAACAGAAAATACTGGCTAAACTCTGGAGTGCTGTCGGCAGCTGTACAGAGCCAAATAGGGTTAACGATCCGATCCGCGTGGCTCTTACGGACTCAAGCACTAACTCTGTTTTTCTCTCCACAGTTGCTGACACTATCAGGCCTTTTCTGTTTCCATTTCGGAGATTTCCCGGATCCCCAGTAATTTTGCTTTTATCCCAAAGTGGGGAAGTTGAGGAGCGATCACCGCTGCCTTCTTTGTGCATTTTACCACAAGGAAACACAGGTGCTGAAGTCAGGAGCCACAAATTCCAGATTTGAAGATCTTAAAACTTAACCTGATGCCCCATGGAGTGCTGTTGGTGGAAATTAATTTGGCATGGTCCCCACGCCGGCCTCCTCTGCCCCACAGGTCTCGAAGCCACCCCACCGTGCTATCGTTTCAATATTGGAGGCAGCAAGGATCAAAATCAACACCCACCTTACAGATTGAAGACCCACTCAGACAATCCATGGAGTGGATTCCATGGAGATCATTGGGACAAAAAAAAAGTCACCTGTGGTATCGAGGTGCCTGGGCGGCATTCCGGTGCCCTCTGCAGTGCCCTTGGTGACATGGCACTGGGTTTGTGGAGTTATTTTTGTTTGCAGTTAGCTGTGTCAATGGCTTGGCAATCCCTCTCCCATTCACAAATTATACACCATCATAGCAATGTACGTGTGCTGACTATAGACAAGCAGGTTGGCATTAATCTTGGACAAAACGTGATAAATGTGACCGGTAGATTTCAATCGTCTGATTTCTCTCATCATTTGGTGCAGGAAAATATGGATTATTACTTTTAGAAGCGTTGCTGTATTTAGGTATAGTTAGTGGCAAACAAGCCTGGCAGAATGGCGGGAGAATGAAACACGGAATTAATGGAGCAATAGCCGCTGAGAATACCTTTATCGTTGGAATTAGATTATGAACGAAAAACAGAGCATCAGGTCTTTATCACATTGCTGTTTGCAAATTGGCTGCTGCTTTTCCGACAATGCAGCAGGTGCAAGTTTAAAATTACTTCTCTGGTGCTTTGTGACATCTTGAGAAAGTGCCTTAACTCCACTTTCCTGCCTGTCCCTCATAACCCATTAGCACTGTTGCTTCACAGCGCCAGGCCTCCGGGTTCGATTTCCAGCTTGGGTCACTGTCTGTGCGGAGTCTGCACGTTCTCCCCGTGTCAGCGTGGGTTTCCTCCGGGTGCTCCGGTTTCCTCCCATAAGTCCCGAAAGACGTGCTGTTAGGTAATTTGGACATTCTGAATTCTCCCTCTGTGTACCTGAACAGGCGGCAGAATGTGGCGCCTAGGGGATTTTCACAGTAACTTCATTGTCGCGTTAATGTAAGCCTGCTTGTGACAATAAAGATTATTATTATAACCCTTGACTCCCTTGTGGATCAAAAATCTCACTCAGCAACTCCCCCACTCCACCGTTACCACCAAACCAGGGGATCGACCCTGGTTCAATGAAGAGTGCAGGAGAGGATGCCAGGAGCAACACCAAGCAGACCGTAAAATGAGGTGTCAACCTGGTGAAGCTACAGCACAGGATTGCTTGTGTGCCAAACAGCATAAGCAGCAAGTAAGAGACAGAGCTAAGTGATTCCACAACGAACGCATCAGATCTGAGCTCTGCAGTCCTGCCACGTCCAGCCGTGAATGGTGGTGGACAATTAAACAACTCACCGGAGGAGGAGACTTCACAAATATCCCCAACTTCAATGACGGAAGTGCAGTAGACAAGGCTGAAGCATTCGCAACAATCTTCTGCCAGAAATGCCGAATGGATGATCCATCTCGGTCTGCTCCGGAGGTCCCCAGCATCACAGATGTCAGTCTTCAGCCAATATGATTCACTCCGCGTGATATCAAGAAACGAGTGAAGGTACTGGATACTGCAACAGCAATGGGCCCTGACAATATTCCGGCAATAGTGCTGAAGCCTTGTGCTCCATAACTTGCCGCACCCCTAGCCAAGCTGTTCCAGTACAGCTACAACACTGGCATCTACCCGGCAATGTGGAAAATTGCCAAGGTGTGCCCTGTACACAAGAAACAGGACAAATCCAACCAGCCAATTACCTCTTTATCAGTTTACTTTCCATCATCAGCAAAAAAAAATTTTTTTTTAAATTAGAGTACCCAATCACTTTTTTCCAATTAAGGGGCAATTTAGCGTGGCCAATCCAGCTAGCTTGCACACTTTTGGATTGTGGGATTGAAACCCACGCAAACACGGGGAGAATGTGTAAACTGCACATGGACAGTGACCCAGAGCCAGAATCGAACCTGGGACCTCTGCGCCGTGAGGCCGCAGTGCTAATCCACTGTGCCACCGTGTTGCCCCCTCATCAGCAAAATGATGGAAGGCGTCATCAACAGTTCCATCAAGTAATCTGACAGTCTTCCAATGAGTCACTTCCAGAATCTTACCATGGTGTCACCTCCAGGAGCTTCCCATGGCATCACCTCCAGGAGCTTCCCATGACATCACCTCCAGGAGCTTCCCATGACATCACCTCCAGGAGCTTCCCATGGCATCACCTCCAGGAGCTTCCCATGGCATCACCTCCAGGAGCTTCCCATGACATCACCTCCATGGGCATTCCATGACACCACCTCCAGGAGCTTCTCATGACATCACCTCCAGGAGCTTCCCATGACATCACCTCCAAGAGATTCCCATGACACCACCTCCAGGAGCTTCCCATGACATCACCTCCAGGAGCTTCCCATGACATCACCTCCAGGAGCTTCCCATGACATCACCTCCAGGAGCTTCCCATGACATCACCTCCAAGAGATTCCCATGACACCACCTCCAGGAGCTTCTCATGACATCACCTCCAGGAGCTTCCCATGACATCACCTCCAAGAGATTCCCATGACACCACCTCCAGGAGCTTCCCATGACATCACCTCCAGGAGCTTCCCATGACACCACCTCCAGGAGCTTCCCATGACATCACCTCCTGGAGCCTCCCATAATGTCACCTCCAGATACTTCCTATGACGTCAACTCCGGGAGCTTTCCATTGAGTCACTTCCAGGGGCTTCCTATGATGTCACCTCCGGGATCTACCCATGATGTCACCTCCGGACGCTTCCCACGACATCACCTGCAGAAGCTTCCTATGACATCACCTCCGGGATCTTCCCATTATGTCACCTCTGGGATCTTCTCATGACATCACCTCCAGGAGTTTCCCATGACATCACCTCCAGTAGTATTCCCATTACATCACCTCCAAGGGTTTCCCATGATCACCTCCAGGAGCTTCCTATGACATCACCTCCAGGAGTTTCCCATGGCATCACCTCCAGTAGTATTCCATTACATCACCTCCAAGGGTTTCCCATGATCACCTCCAGGAGCTTCCTATGACATCACCTCCAGGAGCTTCTCATGACGTCACTTCCAGGAGCTTTCCATGACATCATTTCTGCTGATGTCTCCTGGAATATGCCCAGCCAGATTCAGTGACCCTATCAATGACCCAGCCACTGCTACTTTTTGTAGATGAACATTCCAACGTCTAAAAATCCTCTGAGGGCAGAAATTCCTCCGCAATTTCATCTTAAAAGGAAGATCCCTCATCTTCACACCGTGCTTTGTCATTCTAGATTCCCCCCCCCCCCCCCCCCCCCCCGAGAGGAAACAAAATGCTGTAATCAAAAGGTCTCTTTAAAAGCAATATTTGCCGGTTGGATTTTGCTCTGTATTTTTTAGCAGCAACAGGTTATGTGCTGAGATACTGCATTTAAGTAGCGATGTTCCTTAACTCAGCAACAGCTGGAATATGGTAAGTGCCCCCTGCAGGTCAGTTTATGATTGTACATCAGTGATTACTGGGGTGACGGTTGAGGGTCTGAATGCTCTTTTTGGATCATGCTCAAATGGGGGCAGGATTCAAGTCGCTACACATGCTTAGAAGGAACCAGTGGAAATTGGTCCATTGGGTCAGGTGCACCAGCAGTGAGCTCCAGTCAAGAGGTAGAAGGGCATTGACTGAATAGGCTGTGTTGTGATGTGTTGTAAAGGAGCCTATCTTAAACTGCTGACCATCACTACCCATCCTGAGACCCATCCTCAGTACACGGAACACAGCAACGTTTGTACAGACCAGAAGTGTCTTCTGTTAACATCATTTGTATAAAGACTTCAAGTAAAGAACCCCCATTATTGTTTTATTACCAATCATTGTCTTATGATTGACACATTTGCAATAAACAGAGCAGCACTTTGGAGCTCCCTTGGAACTGGAACTGGTGAGCTTGAGTGGAAGGGGAATCAATCAAGAGATGAGAGGCTTCCTGGCTACACATTTAAACAAAGTCACCATAATCCCAGGTGACCATATCTGCTTTCCCCTTCAAGGGGGGAGAGCTGACTGGTGATGATTTAACCTGAGGGTCACTGCACCTCAGACAAGGGGCAAGTTTGAGAAGGCGGGACCTTCATGAATAACCTCAGCTGGTACGGGAATTGAACCCACGCTGCTGGTCTCGCTCTGCATCACAAAGCAGCTGTCCAGCCAACTGAGCTAAACCGACCCCTGGTGAACTCAGATGCTACATTATGCCGATGTAATAATGATGTTGGATCGCATGACTGAGAAGTAAGAGAGATCTGGAAGGAGGAGAAGCTCCAACCTCGTGTAGAGCTCCAAATGTGCAAATACTTATTGTAAATGAAGAGTAACGGCTTTGAGAAACAGACTTGAGCAGCATACTTTGAGAGAAGAAACCGGAAGACCGGAAGACCATACGACGTAGAAGCAGAAGTAGGCCATTTGGCCCATTAAGTCTGCTTCGCCATTCAATGAGCTCATGACTGATCTGCTGTGATAATTCCACAGATTTGCTACCACCTGAGAGAATAAGGGCGCAATTCTCCGCACTCACGACGGGGCGGAGACTAGCGGGGGTCGTAAATTTTTACGGCCACGCTAGTCCGACACCCTCCCGCTATTCTCCCCCCCCCCCCCCCCCCACGCCCGACTCCCGACACGAATCGCTGCCGCCGTTTTTTTACGGCGAGCAGCGATTCTCAGCTGGCCGATGGGCCGAATTCCAAGCCCTTTACGGCCGTTTTTACGAACAGCAAACACACCTGGTCTGGCCGTTCGTAAAAACGGCCGTAAAGTCCCTATCTTGGCAACCATGGCTCCGATTGGCACGGCAGTACCACGGCCGTGCCAAGGGTGCCATGGGCCCGCGATCGGTGCCCACCGATCGCGGGCAGCGGGTCCGATTCCCGCGCACTCTTTGTCCTTCCGCCGCCCCGCTGTATCAATTCACGGGGCGGCTGAGGGGCATCCCGGCCCGCCCATGCGCGGGTTTCGCGCAAATGCACGATGATGTCATCCGCGCATGCGCGGGTTGGAGTCTTCCAATCCGCGCATGCACGGCTGACGTCATGCGACGCGTCAGCCGTCGCAAACTCTGGCAAGCGGGCTTAACGAAATTCGTTAAGCCCGCGATGCCGGAGTTCACGGCCGCGGCATACTAGCCCCGACCGGGGACCAGAATCGGTTCCCAGTCGGGGAGGGGGAGGCTGGCGTCAAACCCGCCCGGTTTTGACGCCAGCCTTACGATTTCTCCCTGTCTGGGAGAATCGCGCCCTAAATTCCTCCTCATCTCTGTCTTAAATAAGTCACCCCTAACGCTGAGGTTATGCCCTCTGGTCCTTGACTCTCCCACAAGGGGAAACAACCTCTCAGCATCGACCCTGTCAAAACCTGAGGATCCTATATGTCTCAATAAGGTTGCCTCTCATTCTTCTAAACTCCAATGAGTACAGGCCCGACCTACTCAACCTCTCCTCATTATAAAAATCTCTCCACACCCGGGATCAACCTTGTGAACCTTCTCTGGACTGCCTTCAATGACAATATAAGACAACTACCCAAACCCCTGTCTGGATGCCAACAACACAACAAAACAGGCACTTCCCTTTTACCAGCCTTTAGTGGAAACTGGTTTGGTTGCAGCATGGTTGCAAAAGCTGCCCACTGCATAGTTGAACACTTCAGAACAATGCCACTGACTGACTTAGTGCATAGTGTGGCTAATAGCACATGCAACACTGTCCCTGAAATCTTCTGGTCAGCAGGAGGAGTTTAGACTATGCGCAATCGACACCAATTTCACTGCAGCAAAGAGCGGAGTGGAAATAAAAACTAAATTTGCCCGCAGCAATTAACCCCATGTGAGTTGATGTGAGGGGTGCCTTCTTAAACCAGATCCAATGTGTTGGCAGCATGCAGGGAGTCCCGACACAGCCTGGGCAGTCCAGTTGGTAGGTAATGGGACTCTTCATCCCAGAGCCATTGTTTGGAGTCTCACATTCAATTAGTAGATTTTTCTTCAATATTTTATTCAAAATGCCTCATTGTTGAGTTTTTTGAACTGGGAAGTGTCCTCTAACATGTGGAAAAATGTGAGCTGGAGCACAATATGGTAAAATCCGAACTTGTCCACTTCGTCATGGAGAACAAAGAACAAAGAACAAAGAAAAGTACAGCACAGGAACTGGCCCTTCGGCCCTCCAAGCCGTGTCGAACATGCTGCCCACCTAAACTACAATCTTCTACACTTCCTGGGTCCGTATTCCTCTATTCCCATCCTATTCATGTATTTGTCAAGATGCCCCTTAAATGTCACTATCGTCCCTGCTTCCACCACCTCCTCCGGCAGCGAGTTCCAGGCACCCACTACCCTCTGTGTAAAAAACTTGCCTCGTACATCTACGCTATACCTTACCCCTCGCACCTTAAACCTATGCCCCCTAGTAATTGACTCCGCTACCCTGGGAAAAAGCCTCTGACTATCCTCTCTGTCTATGGCCCTCATAATTTTGTAGACCTCTATCAGGTCACCCCTCAACCTCCGTCGTTCCAATGAGAACAAACCGAGTTTATTCAACCACTCCTCATAGCTAATGCCCTCCATACCAGGCAACATCCTGGTAAATCTCTTCTGCAACCTCTCTAAAGCCTCCACATTCTTCTGGTAGTGTGGCGACCAGAATTGAACACTATACTCCAAGTGTGGCCTAACTAAGGTTCTATACAGCTGCAACATGACTTGCCAATTCTTATACTCAATGCCCCGGCCAATGAAGGCAAGCATGCCGTATGCCTTCTTGACTACCTTCTCCACCTGTGTTGCCCCTTTCAGTGACCTGTGGACCTGTACACCTAGATCTCTCTAACTTTCAATACTCCTGAGGGTTCTACCATTCACTGTATATTCCCTACCTGCATTAGACCTTCCAAAATGCATTACCTCACATTTGTCCGGATTAAACTCCATCTGCCATCTCTCCACCCAAGTCTCCAAACGATCTAAATCCTGCTGTATCCTCTGACAGTCCTCATCGCTATCCGCAATCCCACCAAACTTTGTGTCTTCTACAAACTTACTAATCAGACCAGTTACATTTTCCTCCAAATCATTTATATATATTATGAACAGCAAAGGTCCCAGCACTGATCCCTGTGGAACATCACTAGTCACAGCCCTCCAATTAGAAAAGTACCCTTCCATTGCTACTCACTGCCTTCTATGACCTAGGCAGTTCTGTATCCAGCTTGCCAGCTCACCCTTGATCCCGTGTGACTTCACCTTTTGTACCAGTCTGCCATGAGGGACCTTGTCAAAGGACTTACTGAAGTCCATATAGACAACATCCACTGCCCTACTTGCAGCAATCATCTTTGTGACCTCTTCGAAAAACTCTATCAAGTTAGTGAGACATGACCTCCTCTTCACAAAACCATGCTGCCTCTCGCTAGTACGTCCATTTGCTTCCAAATGGGAGTAGATCCTGTCTCGAAGAATTCTCTCCAGTAATTTCCCTACCACTGACGTAAGGCTCACCGGCCTGTAGTTCCCTGGATTATCCTTGCTACCCTTCTTAAACAAAGGAACAACATTGGCTCTTCTCCAGTCCTCCGGGACATCACCTGAAGACAGTGAGGATCCAAAGATTTCTGTCAAGGCCTCAGCAATTTCCTCTCTAGCCTCCTTCAGTATTCTAGGGTAGATCCCATCAGGCCCTGGGGACTTATCTACCTTAATATTTTTCAAGACGCCCAACACCTCGTCTTTTTGGATCTCAATGTGACCCAGGCTATCTACACGCCCTTCTCCAGACTCAACATCCACCAATCCCTTCTCTTTGGTGAATACTGATGCAAAGTATTCATTTAGTACCTCGCCCATTTCATCTGGCTCCACACATAGATTCCCTGGCCTATCCTTCAGTGGGCCAACCCTTGCCCTGGCTACCCTCTTGCTTTTTACGTACGTGTAAAAAGCCTTGGGATTTTCCTTAACAAAGAAAAGAAAAGTAGTACGTTATTAAAATGGAGAAAGATGGCAGAACTCTTAGGTACAGAGCATCTGGGTGTCCTGGGACATGAACCACATTTAGTTAATATGTAGGCACAGCAAGTGATTGGGAAGGAAATCATAGAATCATAGCATCATAGAATCCAAATGGAATGCTGTCGTTTATTGCAAGGGGAGTGGAAAATAAAAGAAGGAATGTTTTGTCACAATTGTATAGCCGTTGATGAGACCACGTAAGAACATAAGAACTAGGAGCAGGACTAGGTCATCTGGCCCCTCGAGCCTGCTCCGCCATTCAATAAGATCATGGCTGATCTTTTTGTGGACTCAGCTCCACTTACCGCCGGCTCACTTTATGCCTTAATTCCTTTATTGTTCAAAACTCTATCTACCTTTGCGTTAAAACATTCAACGAGGCAGGCTCAACTGCTTCACTGGGCAGGGAATTCTACAGCATTCACAATCCTTTGGGTGAAGAGGTTCCTCCTCAACGCTGTCCCAACTCTTCTCCTTTTTTTTAGGCTATGCCCTTGGTTCTAGTTTCACCTGTCAGTGAAAAAAAACTCCCTCCTCCCCTCTTATCTATTCCCTTTTATATGTTTCGAAAAGATCCCCCCTCATTCTTCTAAATTCCAATGGGTCTATTCCCAGTCCACTCAGTCTCTCCTCATAAATCAATCCCTTCAACGCCGGAATCAACCGAGTGCATCTCCTCTGCACACCCTCCAATGCCAGTACATCCATTCTCAAGTAAGGAGACCAAAACTGTACACAGTATTCCGCGTCTTATTATTCAAGGAAGAATATAAATGTATCAGAAATAGTTCAGAGAAGGCTGACTTGGCCAAAACCTGGGTTAGCGGTGGAGGGGGGTTGGTGGGGGGGGGGGGGGGGGGGGGGGGGATGTTATCTAATGAGGAAAGTTTGGACAGGCTGGGCCCTTTGGAGTTCAGAAGATTGAGAGATGATCTTATTGAAACATATAAGACCCTGAGGGCACTTGGTTTGGTGAATACTGAAATGATGTTCCTCCTTGTGGGAAGAACTAGAAGTAGAACTAGAGAGAACGGTTTAAAATTAAGAGGTCTCCCATTGGAGATGAAAGGATAACGTGTTAGATTAAGAGATTAATAATCCATGTGGCTGCACATAGTGTATGATGGAACCATCAATTCACTAGACACGTGCTTTAAGATATGAACAGTGGTTTTAATCTACTTACAACAGAGCCAGCCTGTTCCGCGTTGAACTCTCGATGAACTGAACGACTGGCTCTGAGCATTGGTATTTATACAGCACTAACCTTGCAGTGTAAATCCAGAGCGGGAGTCTACATAATTAATGAGGCTGCAAACACGGAATTGGACGTGGGGTCAGGCCATTCCAGCCCCCCTAACCTTCCCCCCCCCACCCCCCACAACACGCTGAACATGGAGATGATCAGAGCGTCCAGTGCGCGTTGGCCCTGATACACACATCATGTGACCCCCCCCCCCCCCCCCCCCATGCCTGCCTGGGCCCCATGTCCTGCCCATCCTCGCCCTCCCCCGCATCCTCCTCATCGGAGGTTGCCTAGCATTCCTCCTCCTCCTCCAGCACACCGCCCCTCTGCTGTGCGATGTTGTGGAGGAAGCAGCATCCGCCACGCTGCAGGCGACCCTCTCAACATCATACTGGAGGGCCCCTCCAGAGTGGTCCAGGCACCTGAACCGCATCTTCAGGAGGGGTATGGGGGAGGACAACTGCTCCCATAGGCCAGCAAGGCAAAGGTCGCCCTGAACATTCAAGTGATGGGTCCTTCCAGGCAACGAGTAGGGATCTGTCCGGGATCTCACAGACCTCGGTGCACAGGTGCATCGGCGCCATCACCGAAGCCCTGTATACCCATGCGGCTCAATACATCCACTTCAGTGTTTTTTTAATAATCTTTGTTATTGTTACAGGTAGGTTTACATTAATCCTGCAATAAAGTTACTGTGAAAATCCCCTCGTCGCCACACTCCGGTGCCTGTTCGGGTACATGGAGGGAGAATTCAGAATATGCAGTTCACCTAACAAGCATGTCTTTCAGGGCCTGTGGGAGGAAACTGGAGCACCCGGAGGAACCCACGCAGACATGGGGAGAACGTGCAGTCTCCGCACAGACAGTGGCCCAAACGGCTGCAAACGGCTCCTTCCCATCTCCTCCTCGGCCTGTTGGGCAGGCAGCTCTTCATCCTGGGTGGCTGCCTCCTGTTCTTCTGGGGCACATCCGCGGCTGCAGCTTCCTCCTACTCGAGCAGCGCCCGATCGTACAGCCACAGGGCATCTCCCAGGGCTGCGAGTACCAGCAGGAAGGCCACCATTGCTGGTTGAATTCCAATATCCATTGTCTGCAGGGGTGAAAGGTCAACATGTAAGCATGGTGCGTAACCCCGTGCCCAACCTGGTCCAATGGGCTACATGGTGCTGTGGTTAGCACTGCGAATCCTGCTCCCTCATTTCTCCCTGCACATCCCCGCAACCCTGGCCCCGCCAGTGCCCGGCACCATGGGGGGGTTTCTGGCTCTGGCACCCGTCCCTGCTGCCAGGGGTACCATCGGATGTGGCACTAGCCTTGCCAGTGGTACCCTCTGCTGTGCTCACCCGGTGCCCCCATAGGGGAAGCTGTGGGCATTGGCCTGGGTGGGCCCCAGTAGGGTACTGAGGAGGGGGCACCGATACGGTGTCACTCTGCAGAACCAAGGGCCAAGGTGGGTGGTCAGTGGGGTGCGCAGCAAGATGGCTGCCTTGCAGGCCGCAGCAATGGCGGTCCATGACTGGACACTGCCCCAGTCTCGTGGGGGGGGGGGTCACCCCTGCCTCTCGGCCTGTTCCCCCATCACACCCCCTCCCCCAGCCCTAGCAGGGCCCCCCCACCCCAGCTCGCCCGGCCAGTGTCTGGCCCAGCATCCATCCAACAGTCGCTCCTCTCTGAGTCCTAGCTCCTCTCTCTTTCCCTCATCAGCCACGATGCCTGTTTCACAATTTTTAAAAGCATAAGAAAAGCGCGCCATCAGGAAGTCGGCCCATCGGAGGCGGAGAATCACAGAGGCCTTGGTGAATACCGGGCTCGGGGCCGCTAATAACATGCAAACGATGTTTACCCTCCGTGCATTCCAGACCCCGTTGACGCTGATTTCAAGGTGACGGAGAATTGTGATTTGGTGTCAAATCGGCAGCCGCGTTGGAACCTATTCTCCGCCCAATCGTGTTTCGCGATATCAGCATCAACCAACGGAAAATCCCACCTCATGACTTTAATGACTTTACCATTGATGGCCTTGCCTTTGGCTGCCTGATCTCAGCTCCGGAATTCCCTCTCTAAATCTCTCTATCTTTCTCCTCTCTTGTATGAGAGTGAGGATGGTGTGGCGATAATGTCACTGAACTAGTAATCCAGAGGCCCAGACTATTTAATGAATGAATCTGGAATTGAAAGCTAATCTCAGTAATGATGTTCATGTAACTATCATTGATCATCACTGAAACTGGCAATGCAGCTGGAGAAGGCATACGGCATGCTTGCCTTCATCGGCCGGGGCACTGAGTATAAAAATTGGCATGTCATGTTGCTGCTGTATAGAACCTTAGTTAGGCCGCACTTGGAGTATAGTGTTCAATTCTGGTCGCCACACTACCAGAAGGATGTGGAGGCTTTGGAGAGGGTGCAGACGATGTTTACCAGGATGTTGCCTGGTATGGGGGGCATTAGCTATGAGGAGAGGTTAGATAAACTTGGTTTGTTCTCACTGGAACGACGGAGGTTGAGCAGCGACCTGATAGAAGCTTACAAGATTATGAGGGGCATGGGCAGAATGGATAGTCAGAGGCTTTTCCCCAGGGCGGAAGAGTCAGTTACTAGGGGGCATAGGTTTAAGGTGTGAGGGGCAAGGTTTAGAGGAGACGTGTGAAGCAAGTTTATTACACAGAGGGTATTGGGTGCCTGGAACTCACTGCCAGAGGAGGTGTTGGAAGCAGGGACGATAGTGCCACTTAAGGGGCGCCTTGACAAATAGCTGATTAGGATGGGAATAGAGGGATAAGGACCCCGGAAGTCAACAAGGATTTAGGTTATACAGGCAGCATGGTTGGTGCAGGCTTGCAGGGCCGAGGGCCGTTCCTGTGCTGTATTGTTCTTTGCAGCACGGTAGCACAGTGGTTAGCACAGTTGCTTCACAACTCCAGGGTCCCAGGTTCGATTCCCGGCTTGGGTCACTGTCTGTACGGAGTCTGCACGTTCTCCCCGTGTCTGCGTGGGTTTCCTCCGGGTGCTCCGGTTTCCTCCCACAGTCCAAAGGTGTGCGGGTTAGGTGGATTGGCCATGATAAATTGCCCTTAGTGTTCAAAAAGGTTAAGTGGGCTTACGGGAATAGGGTGGAGGTGTGGACTTGGTAGGGTGCGCTTTCCAAGGGCCAGTGCTGACTCGATGGGCCAAATGGCCTCCTTCAGCACTGTAAATTCTATGATTCTTTCTTGGTCATAATAAAAACCATCAGGTTCAGATTCACTATTGCCCTTTAAGGAAGGAAATCTGCCCTCTTTTCCCAGTCTGACCTACATGTGACTCCAGGCCCACAACAATGTGGGTGACTCTTAACTGCCCCTCTGAAATTGCCTAGCAAAGCACTCAGTCCAAGGGAATTTAGGGATGGGCAACAAATCCTTCCCCTGCCGCCGCATGCACAAGCTATGAAAGAATAAAATGTAAGAAACTCCTTAAATTCTCCCTCTTTGTAATGCAGCAAGTGTCAGTGATAACTGCATTGACATCTAACCGCACTGCAATGTACCCGAGGGTTTATTTGGAAAGGCCAATAGATTCAGCTTCCTAATTCTAGCCTGACAATAGCAACATGACAGAGTGTCTGAATCCACTGTGACTCTGCTTTGGAAATGTACAGCAGGTGAATGACAGCCATTAATTGGAAATTGGAACTGTCAGCCACAACTCAATTGCTCAACGAACAGGTAAGCGATTTTGCTACATCATTGTGTCACTGATCGATAAAAATGAACACTGAAGCGTAAAGGTGAAAGCCTGCTTGTCTGGCAGATCCAACCTGCTTTCATTTTCTGCCAACTACCTTAGCAGCGGTACTTGTAGGAGGGGCAATCGGGCTTATTGGTTACCCAGGGACCAGGGCTGGACGGGCAAATGAGCTTCCTGCAGGGCTGCTACAGAAGCAGAGCACAGCTGCAACACAGCCCACGCAAACACCAGAATCACTTCTCAGCATCATTAGATTACATGGTCCCATGGGCAGCATGTGGCGCAGTGGTTAGCACTGGGACTGCGGCACTGAGGACCTGGGTTCGAATCCCGGCCCTGGGTCACTGTCCCTGTGGAGTTTACACATTCTCCCCATGTCCACGTGGGTTTCACCCCCACAACCCAAAGATGTGCAGGTTAGGTGGATTGGCCACGCTAAATTGCCCCTTAATAGGAAAAAAAATAATTGGGTACTCTAAATTTATAAGAAAAAGATTACATAGGCCATTCAGCCCTACCTATTCATGCCGGCATTTATGCTCCACTCGAGTCTCCTCCTGTCTTTTCCCATCTAAATCTCTCAGCATCATATTCTGTCAGAGAAGCTTAGAGCGTTGGAAAACCTCAACAGGTCTGGCAGCACTGTGGAGAGTCAAGCTGAGTTAACCTTCCACGTCCAATGTGACTCTTCTTTGGGATCATTCCAGGTAGATCTGCCATTTTTTCATTCGCCATTCCTACATCATAACAGTGATTATCTGTCAAAAGTGCTTCTTTGTCAAGAGTTTTTAATAATAATAATAATATTTATTATTGTCACACGCTGGCTTACATTAACACAGCAATGAAGTTACTGTGAAAATCCCCTAGTCACCACATCCCGGCGCCTGTTGGGGTACACGTAGGGAGAGTTCAGAATGTCCAATTCACCTGACAGTACGTCTTTCGGGACTCGTGGGAGGAAACCGGAGCGCCCGGAGGAAACCCACGTAGACACGGGCAGAACGTGCAGACTCTGCACAGACAGTGACCCTAGCCGGGAATTGAACCTGGGACCCTGGCGCTGTGAAGCAACGGTGCTAACCACTGCGCTACCATGCCGCCCAATGAAAATCTTGGAAATATTGCGAACCAGGAGGAAGAAAGTGACAGACTTCGAGAGGATTTAGACAGGCTGGTGGAATGGGCAGACACAGGGCAGACGGAGTTGACGTGGAGAAGTGTGAAGTGATACATTTTGGTCGATAGACAACAAAGGGGTCCAACTCTACCGGAAATTCAGGAGCAGAGAGACCTGGGTGTAAATGTGCAGAAATCATTGAAGGTGGCAGCACAGGTGGAGAAATCAGTCAGTAAATTAGACTGAATCCTGGGTTTTAGAAATAGGGCCATAGTATATAAAATCAAGTAAGTTATGAACCTTCATAAAACACAGGTTGGGCCACAATGGGAATGACGTGAAGTTTTCAGGAATACCACAGGTTCCACAGGTTCACCGCACTGTGAGTGAAGATATTTCTCATCTCAGTCCGAAGTGGCCGACCTTATATCCAGAGACTGTGACCATTTGTTCTTATACCCCCTCCTTCCCCCCCAACCAGCCAGAGGGAACAACCTTCCCGCATCCCGTCTGTCCAGCCTGACCATCATTTAAACTTTTCAATTAGACCCCCACTCATTCTTCTAAACTCCAGTGAAAGTAGGGCCCAGTCAACCCCATCTCCTCATGCGACAATCCTGCCATCCCAAGAAACAAACTGGTGAACCTTAATCACATACCTTCCACGGAAGCTCCATCACAGCTGAGTGAGTAGAGTTGGCATAGAGTTAGCTGGTCTATGGAATAATAATGATCTTTGTTAGTGTCACACGTAGGCTCACATTAACTCTGCAATGAAGTTACTGTGAAAATCCCCTAGTCACCA
Organism: Scyliorhinus canicula; assembly: GCF_902713615.1. Classification (NCBI taxonomy): domain Eukaryota; kingdom Metazoa; phylum Chordata; class Chondrichthyes; order Carcharhiniformes; family Scyliorhinidae; genus Scyliorhinus; species Scyliorhinus canicula. The sequence continues at coordinate 8,273,464 of NC_052150.1, read as the reverse complement.
CACTCCGGCTCCTGTTCGGATACACAGAGGGAGAATTCAGAATGGCCAATTCACCTAACAAGCACGTCTTTCTGGACTTGTGGGAGGAAACCGGAGCACCCGGAGCAAACCCACGCAGACACGGGGAGAACGTGCAGATTAAAGAGTGATATATTTGAAGTGTTTAAGATAATTAAAAGATTTCATTGGGGATAACCAGATTAGAGTAAGATAACAAGATAAGAGCACATGATGTAAGAGTCAATATATTAGCATGGACAAAACATTGCCTACCCAACAGGAAGAAAAGAGTATGGATAAAATGTTTTAATGCTGTTACTGGTGGAGTACCACAGGGATCAGTGCTGAGTCCTCAACAACTTACAATATATATCAATAACTTCGATGAAGGGACCGCATATATGATGGTAAATTTGCTGATGCGGGTGGTATTCTCCGACTTCCCGCCGGGTGGGAGAATCACCGGGGGTCGGTGTGAATCCCGCCTCTGCCGTCCTCCCAATTCTCCTACCCCCAAGAACCAGCCCGCGTGAGTTGCGCCGCCCGCCTCGCAGAATGGCCGGGTCCGGCGCGACACAATGGGCGCCGGGGCCGCCCGAATTCTCCAGCCCGCAATGGGCCGAAGTCTTGCCTGTCTGTAGCCGGTCCTGCCGGTGTAAATCAGAGTAGGTCCCTTACCGGCGGGACCTGGCGGCGCGGGCGAGCTCCGGGGTTCCTGGGGGGTCGCGGAGGGATCTGGCCCCGGGAGGTGCCCCTAAGGTGGCCTGGCCCGCAATGGGGGCCCACCGATCCACGGGGTGGGCCTGTGCCGTGGGGGCACTCTATTTCTCCGCATCGGCCGCTGTGGTCCTCCGCCATGGCCGATGTGGAGACGAACCCTCCCGTGCATGTGCGGGGATGACGCCAGCACACGCTGGTGCTCCCCCACATGCGCCGACTCGTGCCAGCTGGCGGAGGCTCTTTGGCGCCGGTTGGCATGGCGCCAAGTCCCTATCCCGCCGGCTGGCAGGGCGCCAACCACTCCGGGGCGGGCCTAGCCCCTGAAGGTGCGGAGGATTCTGCAGCTTTGAGGCGGGCCGACGCCGCAGTGGTTCACGCCACTCCGTCCCGCCGGGACCCCCGCCCCGCCGGGTACGGGAGAATCCCGGAAGTCTGCAAAGGATTAAGTGAGTGGGCAAATATTTGGCAGATGGTTTGTACCATGGGTAAACGTGAATGTGTCCATTTTGGCAGGAAGAATAGAAAATGAGTGAACAATTTCAGTGGAGAGAGATTGCAAAGCCCGCTGGTGCAGAGGGATCTCGGTGTGCTGAGCGACCAATCACATCAAGTCAATATGAAAGTATAGCATGTGATTAGGAAGGCAAAAGAAATGTTGGCAGTTATTGCAGGAGGAATGGAATGTAAAACTGGGGACATTTCGGGTGGCACGGTGGCACAGTGGTTAGCAATGCTGCATCACTGTGCCGAGGACCTGGGTTCGATCCCGGCCCTGGGTCACTGGCCGTGTGGAGTTACCTATGAGGTATGTGGATTGGCCATGCTAAAGTTAGATAAAGGGGGGGGGGGGGTTCTGGCCATTCTCACCAGTGAGATCTTCCGGTCTCGCCAATGACACGGCCCCATTGTGGGGTTGATTCAATGGGAAATCCAATCGACAGCGGCGGGAGCAGGAGATCCCGCTTTCCCCAATGTTTAAGGTTTATTAATGATCTAATGTTCCTCGATAAGGCAATAACTTGGCGGCACGGTGGCGCAGTGGTTAGCACTGCTGCCTCATGGTGCCGACGGCCCAGGTTCGATCCCGGCCCCGGGTCACTGTCCGTGTGGAGTTTGCACATTCTCCCCGTGTTTGCGTGGGTCTCACCCCCACAACCCAAAGATGTACAGGGTAGGTGGATTGGCCACGATAAATTGCTCCTTAATTGAAAAAAAGAAAAGAATTGGGCACTTTAATTTTTAAAAAAAAGACAAGTCAACAACAGGCAGCATCAATGTTTCCAATAAAATTATGTAAACAGGTGAAAGAACAACATTCCAAGCCCAAACTTGGCAGATATAATGTTGTTTTTGGGGTGGTGGTGTACAATGGACAGTTAAGCAAGGCTGTTATACATCTCTTTTAAATCTGATGATGGGGATGAATCATGTGGCTGGTGAGCTGATGTTGCTTTATTTCACCATTGCATCTCCTCCCGATTATGACCCCGAACATTTTGTGTCGGGCAAACTAATCTCAATTTAATTAAAGACTGAGAGCTTGCGTTATGCTTTGATTCATTTCCGGCCTCTGATTCTATCTTCAAACATGTACATGTTAGCCACTGTATAATATTTTTTCCTTTTATGTAATGACAGGAAGGTTGCAGGAGTACACTCGGTGGGCAGATCTGCGTGGAAGAGTGTACACTGAATGCAAAACCCTTGATTCAGTCATTGCACAATTGCTGGGCAATCACTATGAAGTAACAGTCAGAGATATCTCACCAACCACAGTCTCAACCAGTTAAGAAGTACATTACAGAATAGAAACATAGAAAATAGGAGCAGGGGGAGGCCATTCAGCCCTTCGAGCCTGCTTCACCGTTCATTGTGATCATGGCTGATCATCAAGTTCAATATCCTGATCTCGCCATTCCCCCATATCCTTTGATCCCTTCAGCCCCAAGAGCTATATCTATTTATTTCTTGAAATTACACAACGATTTGGCCTCAACTGCTTTCTGTGGTAGTGAGTCCACAGATTCCCCACTCTCTGGGTGAAGAAATTTCTCTCACCTCAGTCCTAAAAGGTTTGCCCCTTATCCTCAAACTATGACCCCTAGTTCTGGACTCCCCCACCATCAGAAACATTCTTTCTGAATTTACCCTGTCTAATCCTGTTAGAATGTTCTAAGTTTCTATGAGATCCCCTCTCATTCTTTAAAACTCCAATGGATATACTCCTAACTGATTGAGTCCTTCAGCCCCGCCATCCCAGGAATCAGCCTGGTAAACTTTCGTTGAACTCCCTCCATAGCAAGAACATCCTTCCTCAGATAAGGACACCAAAATTGCCCACAATACTCCAGGTGCAGCCTCACCAATGACCAGTAAAATTGTGCAGTAAAATATCCCTATTCCATACTCAAATACTCTTGATTTAAGGCCAAAATACCATTTGCCTTCTTTACTGCCTGCTGTACCTGACCGCTTACTTTCAGTGACTGACGCACGAGGACACCAAGGTCTCGCTGAGTATCCACCTCTCTCAATTTACACCCAGTCAAATAATAACCTGCCTTCCTATTGAGGCTTGACATCCTTTTATTTTGGAGAGTAATATCTAGCTGCTAATTATTATCTAACATAATATTAATGAGGTTGTAAGAGGACTCTGGGTAATGACTGAAATGAGAATGACTGCCACAAGTACATCAGTATTATTATCTTTGTATTGGAATCCTGAAAGGCAACTTCTCTCCAATCCATTGTTATGTGTTTATGACGTGGAGATATGCAGTGATGACACATCAGCAACGATGTCCCAACAGGAGCTTTGTTTACAATGCTTTCAAATATCTGCACCCAGAAGCTTCAAGCTGGCTCTCCGCAAACCCACCAAGACTTGGCTGACAGCACAGAGAGCAGAGAAGAGTCAATAGACACTTATAGGGTGGGATTCTCTCAGCCCACGCCGATCCGGGAATCGCCGTGCCGGGCGCGAATCGCATGACGCTGCCCCCGACGCCAGTCCACCGATTGTCCAGAGAGTGGAGAATCGGTGCCATTGGCACCGGCAGGTCAACGCCGCGCTGGTCAGGGGCTGCTCTACGCGACCCTCCCGGTGATTTTACGCTCGGGATGGGCTGAGTGGCCGCCAAGCAAATCCGAGTCCCGCTGACGCCGTCCACGTGTGGTGTTACCCGGCGGGACCTCGACATGCATCCTTCCGGGGGTGGCCTGATTCGGGGGGGGGGGGGGGGGGGGGGGGGGGGGGGGGGGGGGGGGGGCCTCCGCTCTGGCCTGACCCGCAATCAGGACCTACCGATCGGCGAGTCGGCCTCTCGGGCTGGGGGCCTCTTTTGCTCCTCGCCGGCCCTTGTAGCCCAACGCCATGTTGCGTCGGGGCCGGCGGGGAGAAGGAAGCCACTGCGCATGCACGCAATCGTGCTGGTCGCAGTGCGCATGCGCAGACCCGCGGTGCCCATTTGACGCTGGTATCGGCAGCTGGAGCGGCGTGGGTCGCTCCAGTGCCATGCTGGCCTACTGAAGGGCTCAGAATCGCTGCTCCTGGGGGGCTTCAGGATCATCCCGCCCAACATCTTCTCCCTCTTGTTGTCTGAAAAGACATTCTGCCTTCATACAATTGAACAATGCTGTGTATGTATTTCAGTGCCAGTGCAATGGCAGGATCATAAGCCATACCTCCCAACAATAACTGATCAAGTCAAACAACATTTGTCTTTGATTATGCATAATAAGCAAGGTCCAGAATGTACTCAACCAGCCGTGCTTGCAAAATTCAAACAAAACGGCTACTGTTAGTTGTGATACTGCGATTGGGCAGATCCTACTGAATAACCTTGAGTGAGCCTTACTTCTGTTGTGGGAAAAGTCTTGGAAAGGTTTATAAGAGAAAGGATGTATAATCATCTGGAAAGGAATCATTTGATTAGAGATAGTGAACATGGTTTTGTGAAGGGTAGTTCGTGCCTCACAAACCTTATTGAGTTCTTTGAGAAGGTGACCAAACAGGTGGATGAGGGTAAAGCAGTTGATGTGGTGTATATGGATTTCAGTAAAGCGTTTGATAAGATTCCCCACGGTAGGCTATTGCAGAAAGTACAGAGGCATGTGATTCAGGGTGATTGAGCAATTTGGATCATAAATTGGCTAGCTGATAGAAGACAAAGGGTGGTGGTTGATGGGAAATGTTCTGACTGGTGTCCAGTTACTAGTGGTGTACCATAAGGATCTATTTTGGGGCCGCTGCTGTTTGTCATTTTTATAAATGACCTGGAGGAGGGCGTAGAAGGATGTGTGAGTAAATTTGCAGATGACACTTAAGTCGGTGGAGTTGTGGACAGTGCAGAAGGATGTTACAAGTTACAGAGTGACATAGATAAGCTGCAGAGCTGGGCTGAGAGGTGGCAAATGGAGTTTAATGCAGAAAAGTGTGAGGTGATTCATTTTGGAAGGAATAACAGGAAGATAGAGTACTGGGCTAATGGTAAGATTCTTGGTAGTGTGGACGAGCAGAGAGATCTCGGTGTCCATGTCCATAGATCCCTGCAAGTTGCCACCCAGGTTGAGAGGGTTGTTAAGAAGGCGTACAGTGTGTTAGCTTTTATTGGTAGAGGAATCGAGTTTGAAAATGAAAAATGAAATTAAAATCGCTTATTGTCACAAGTAGGCTTCAAATGAAGATACTGTGAAAAGCCCCTAGTCGCCACGTTCCGGCGCCTGTTCGGGAAGCCTGGTACGGGAATTGAACCATGCTGCTGGCCTGCCTTGGTCTGCTTTCAAAGCCAGCAATTTAGCCGTGTGCTAAACCAGTTTCGGAGCCATGAGGTCATGTTGCAGTTGTACAAAACTCTGGTGCGGCTGCATTTGGAGTATTGCGTGCAGTTCTGGTCGCCACATTATAGGAAGGATGTGGAAGCATTGGAAAGGGTACAGAGGAGATTTACAAGGATGTTGCCTGGTATGGAGGGAAGATCTTATGAGGAAAGGCTGAAGGACTTGAGGCTGTTTTCGTTAGAGAGAAGAAGGTTAAGAGGTGACTTAATTGAGGCATACAAGATGATCAGAGGATTAGATAGGGTGGACATTGAGAGCCTTTTTCCTCGGATGGTGATGTCCAGCACAAGGGGACATAGCTTTAAATTGAGGGGAGATAGATATAGGACAGATGTCAGAGGTAGGTTCTTTACACAGAGAGTAGTAAGGGCGTGGAATACCATGCCTGCAACAGTAGTGGACTCACCAACACTAAACGCATTCAAATGGTCATTGGATAGGCATATGGACGATAAGGGAATAGTGTAGAGGGACTTTAGAGGGATTTCACAGGACGGCGCAACATCGAGGGCCGAAGGGCCTGTACTGCACTGTAATGTTCTATGTTCTATGTTCTATGCTTATAGCTAGACAGCAATGAATTTAAGACAAACAGTTGGACTCATAATGTATATATTTATACTTTCAAGAAGTGACATATTTTCATTTGTAGGGACACGTTCTCTGCAAACAAAAGGAATATGTTCAAGCCTGCTACCTTTTTTTGAATTAGCCAGGTAACTTGAGGAGCCTATAGTTCCTTGTTGCTTTGTCCATGACAGTGCCGCGGCCAATCAGAATCATCTTGCCAGATAATCAGCACCCTTTTCTCCTGTAGTGTAAATTGCTGTGATTTTAAAAAAATTGAAATTCTTACATTTGCCCTGAAAAGATTTGACAATATGTCTCTGTTTTCAGCAATATTCAAAGAACCATCTGAATAAAACAGAATTATTAACATTGGAACTTAACTGGACGCATGGCGGCGCAGTGGTTAGCACTGCTGCCTTACGGCACCGAGGACCCTTGTTCGATCCGGCCCCGGGTCACTGTCCGTGTGGAATTTGCACATTCTCTCCGTGTCTGCGTGGGTCTCACCCACACAACCCAAAGATGTGCGGGGTTGGTGGATTGGCCATGCTAAATTGCCCCTTAATTGGGGAAAAACAGAATTGGGTACTCTAAATTTATGTTTTTTTAAATTGGGACTTAAGTTGGCCAGAAAGGAATGATTTTATGTTAATACCTCTGTGCAGTGTTGTGAAATTAAATTCAATTAAATATACAAATTCAAATGTCACACCTTAAGATGTAGACTCAGCAAAAGATTTGTAGTCAATATGAGGTATTATAATCAGTCAAAACTAATTATATGATTCATATTTAGTATACAATTCCACTGTTTTATAAGGGATTCCAACAACTTCAATAAAGGACACTCTTGGCAAAAGACCTAAAAACGTAATTGTTTTTAATCACAGTTGACATAATACATTATTATCCACATGAATCCGTTTTCCAGTTTTGGTACTGGGAACATTAGTAATCCTATTTTGGGCGGCACGGTGGTGCAGTGCTTAGTGCTGCTGCCTCATGGCGCCAAGGACCCGGGTTTAATCCCAGCCCTGGGTCACTGTCCGTGTGGAGTTTGCACATTCTCCCCGTGTCTGCGTGGGTCTCACCTCCGCAACCCAAAGATGTGCAGGGTAGCTGGATTGGTCATGCTAAATTTCCCCTTAATTGAAAAACAAGTTGGGTACTCTAAATTTATAAAAATTAAATAAATAAAATTAGTAACCCTGTCTGAGGAGACAGGAGACCAATTTGATTACTAGTCTTTACCGTACTTTGCACTTTGTTGTGGGTGACATCAGCACCCATCCATCACCTTAAACATTTGCTCCCTTCACCAGCAGTGCATCGGCAGCCGTGTGTACCATCTAAAAGATGCAATGCAGCAACTCAGCAAGACTCCTTCGACAACACCTTCCAAACCCACAACCTCTACCACCTCGAAGGACGAAGGGACCAATTGGGAACACCAACACCAGCAAGTTTCCCTTCAAGCCACACTCCATCTTGACTGAGAAATATATCCCCGTTCCCCACTGTCACTGGGTCAACGTCCTGGAACTCCATCCCTAACAGCACTGGGGGTGTATCAACATCATATGGATTTCAGCAGATCAAAAAGTTGGATCCTCACCAGCTACAAGGTGAAATGTTCATTCGGAGAGCTGGTGTAGCCACGATGGGCTGAATGGCTTCCTTCTGTGCTCTAGTAGTTGTGTGAATCTGTGATCATCAATGGTAATTATGGATGGGCAATAAATCTTGGAATCATAGAATCCCTATAGTGCAGAAGGAGACCATTTGGCCCATCGAGTCTGCACCGACCCACCGAAAGGCCACCCTACCTAAACCCAATCCCCAGTCCTATCCCTAGAAACCCATCTAAACATTTGGACACTGAGGGGCAACTTGGCATGACCAATCCTTGGACTTTGGGAGGAAACCGGAGCACCCGGAGGAAACCCACGCAGACACGGGGAGAAAGTGTAGACTCCGCACAGACAGTGACCCAAGGCCGGAATTGAATGCAGTTCCCTGGCGCCGTGAGGCAGCCGTGCTAACCATTGTGCCTCCGTGTCGCCCAGATGTTGGCTTTATCAGTGAAGCTGACGTCACATTAATTACAAGCTGCAATGAACCTGGTGGCTCTAACGGATGCTCTGTGGTAAAACAGTCATCCGATTTGGCCAAGCATATAAAGCTCTATCTAGCAATTCCTCTTCCGGGCTTGATGAGTTTTGCATTAACTGAAACATTGCTGCGTTTATGTCCAATGAGAATAGAGAGCATCGGTTGAAGTGCAAAACTATTGAGTCGCCTCAGATGTGTTCTTGCAGTCCTCATTCTTCAAATAACCCTGGTGTAACCTTTCATCAGAACCACAATTGCCATAAAAGCGGGTTTTGAGTGACCGCTTTGGTCGCGTTATTGACTTCTATTCACCATTGGTTAACGCAGTATAAAATCATGAATATGCTAATTATCAGCACACTTTTACAACTGAAGTAGAGAGTTAGGTTTAAGTAACCGTTAACATTCCACATCATTCAAACAAGCTTAGATTTCATGGTACACTGTTAGTTGTAAGGAAATAATTTACTTGTTCTGGGTAATTTGGAAAACAATGGGTTAAATAAACGTGGAGTGTATTGAGCCACGTGACGTACAACAAGATAGGACCCCTGGGGAGATGTACTTAGGGATCCAGAAATCAGATCAGGCTGGCGGCCTTGAGAAACTGATCAGGTGGCTTAGCAACAAATAGTTTTGACTGCTCGTTAAAGGACGGTAACTCATTTTAAAGCTGATTACAGGAGATTATGGTTCCATGGGGATTCGAGTTGTAGAGCATTTGATGAAGGTTAATTCTATTCCGAGGCTGTGCAGGGAAGCTGAAAGTGAGGGGCAGCTGAAACTTCAGTTGCAACTTTCTGGACCTTACCAGAAATTTCTCTCTTGCAACTCACTTTCAAGGCTGAAAATGAAGCCTCCCTCCCGACAAAACTGACGTGCGTCTGAGTATGAACAACATCAGGTAGCAGAGCATCATCCAAGATCAAACAGCAACGGTCGCTATTATTAATTAATCACTAAGAATGACACAAAACCTTTTATAACCGCCTTGTTTTTTTGGATGGTAGAAGATTAATCAATAATGAGCAACAGGGTATATAGCTAAGACTCTTGTTTCTGAATTTGGTCCATTTGGAGGTTAAGAAAAGATCCCAGCAGTCAACACAGCAAAGTTCATTAAGACCACCATTGAACACAACAACATATTTTACAAAATAATAAAAGGTGTGACATTTCATAACTATTCCGGTAACACTGAAATCAATTCCAAATCTAAAATGAGGTTGACGCCTGCCTCTCATAGCGACTTCAAGGCAGAGATTTTAATTCGCTTAAAACCCATTCACTTTTAATTAAAATCAGCCCCTTTGCACCTCCACTTCACGGTCAAACGAGTCGGAAACAATCCAGGGCCCTGGATGATGGGAGAGAGAAGCTGAAAGAGGGCGCACATGACAGACGTCAGGCGGATAATACAATTGAGAAGCAGGCTGAATATAGAAGGTTCTGAGGGGTTAGGAGAAAACAAATAAGAAAGTGAAAAGAGAGCAAGAGAAGACACTGGCAGCTAACATTAAAGGGAATCCAGAAGACTTCTGTTGACAGACAAATGGTAAAAAGAGGAGCGGGGAAAATTAGGGAGGTAAGAGGGAATGCAGTGAAGAAGCAGAGCTGAGTGATTCAATGATTACTTTACACTTGTCTTTTCCAAGGAAGATATCGCCCAAATCATTGCAAAAGAGGGGGTATTTGAGATACTGGAGTGGCAATAAAGAGGAGGTATTAGATAAGCTGGCTGTGTTTGAGCTGACCAGGACCAGGACCAGAGGAGATGCCTCCAGAGATGCTGAGGGAGGAGTAGAAATTGTGAAGACACTGGCAAAAATCTTCCGGTTTTCCTTAGATACAGGGGTGGTGCAGAGCACTGGAGATTTGAAAATGTCACGCCCTTTTTCAAAAAAGGATACAAAGATATATCCGGCTAGTACAAGTCAGAGTCTTTAACCTCAGTGGCAGAAGAATGTTTAGAAACAATAATTTGGGACAAAATTAACAGCCACTTGGACAAATGTGGATTAATTAAGATAATTAATTAATTAATTGAGCACGGATGTCTATAGGACAAATCATGCTTCACCAACCTGCTTGAGTTTTTGATGAAGGAACAGAAAAATTTGATGAGGGTGATGTGGTTGATGTGGTGTACATAGGTTTCCAAAAAGCCCATTTGTTAAAGTGCCACATAAAAGGCTTACCGACCAAGTTAGAGCTCATGAAGCTAACATAGGAATGAAATTGGTTGGGTGACAGGAAGCAGAGTAGTGGTTAATGGATGTTTTTCAGACTGGAGGAAGGTTTTTAGTGGAATTCTCCAGGGGTCACAATATGATCTCTGATCCTCCTGATATATATTAATAACCCAGACCTTGGTGTACAGGGCACAATTTCAAAATTGTGAAAAACTTGGAATCATTGTGAAGTGTGAGGAGGGTAATGATAAACTTCAAGAGGGCATGGATTGACTGGTGGAATGGCTGGACAATGGCAGATGAAATTTAATTCAGAGGAGCGTAAATGAATAAATTTGGCATGATGAATGAGGAGAGATATTATAAAATAAACAATACAGTTCTAAAGGGCAGGGGGCAGGAGCAGAGGAATCTGGGGTTACAGGTACACAAGCTATTGAAAATGGCAGGGCAGGTTGAGAAGGCGGTTAATACGTAACACGGCATCCTGCCTTTATAAATTGGGACGTAGGGAACAAAAACAAGAAAGTTATGGTAAACTTCTATAAAACTCTTTTTTCAGCCTCAACATGAGTATTGTATCCAGTTCTGAGCAGCGCACTTTAGGAAAGATGTGGATCATCAGAAAGGGGTGGGAAAAGGTTCTACGAGAATGATTCCAGGGCGCGAGGAATATCAGTTATGTGGAGAGAAAAGAGAAGCTGGGGCTGTGCTTGACAATGAAGAGATCTGGCAGAGGTGCTTAAAGTCACAAGGGATCTGGACAGAGTATTGTCATGTGAGAGTACCTTTAGGAAATGGGGGTTTATAAAATAGCTGTAGCGGGTGTACCTTTAAGAAAAGGGTGTTTCTCAGTGATGTCAGAGTGCGGGTGGAGCTGGGCTGTCTGTCTGCATTTACTTTCACTTTGGGCTCGCAGCTACAGGGTGTGTTTAGTTTCATTTAAGATTTGGAGAAGCTGCAGTCACAGCAAGATGTGTAGGAATCTCTGCAAGCTTATGAATGTTCATTTGGTGATTTCAACGTGGTAACTGTTCATAGTAGTGAAGTTAAACCTGATGTCTTTCTGTACAAAGGTTATTTTTGCCTTATGGATGTTGCAAGGAAAAATTAAGAGTTACTTATAGAGTACTGTATTCTTTGGGGGATTTATTGGTGTTGATAGTTGTTAAGATATTTACTGTGGGTTTATAAAGTGTTAACTGGTTTCATAAATAAACAGTGTTTTGATTTAAAAGTACTGTAGATTTCTGTTGCATCACACCTGCAGAGTAAGGCTGCGTGCTCCCCATAACCACAATCTATTGAAAGTTGTGGGTCAGGTGAACTCCGTGATACCCTTTGGGGCTCTCTAAACCCTGGCCCATAATAGTATAGACAGAGCAATTCTTCCCCTTGGTGGAGGAATGAGAACCAGAAGGCAGTGACTGAAGTTGATTATCAAAAGAAGCCACAGGAAACCCTTTTTACAGAGAGGGTGTTTGGGATTTGTAACGCACTTCCTGTCAGCGTGATGGTGACAGGTTCAGGCGTGACTTTCAGAACAGGTTTGGGTAACCATTTGAAGAAGAAAAAAATGCAGGGCCCCAGGGACGAGATGAAGAAGTGAGAGTGGCCGGCTTTCCCTTGCGGAGCGCCGGCACGGACATGGTCCTTCTTTTGTGCTGCAACCATTCTCCGAATCTTCTTTAGCACTCTGTCTGCAGGTCCTTGATAATCGTTTGCTGAACCACAGCCAAATAACCTGCCTTTTTAAAACTATGGGCAGGGCGAGGTGCCAGGCCCCAAATCGACAACAGCTGTGACAGGGATTGAACTCTGCACTGTCGGTTTTAATCTGACCCTCCCGCTAGCCATCTGAGCTAACTAATCCCCCCCCCCCCCCCCCCCCCCCCGTCTGACTCTAGAAAACTTGCTGGAAAAAAGGCAGGAGATATATTTCCCTGCTTGGGCACTAGGTTGCCAATCATTTTCACCCTACAGAGGGTAAAAGATAGAACATAGAACATAGAACAGTACAGCACAGAACAGGCCCTTCGGCCCTCGATGTTGTGCCGAGCCATGATCACCCTACTCAAACCCACGTATCCACCCTATACCCATAACCCAACAACCCCCCCCCCCCCCCCAACCTTACTTTTTAGGACACTACGGGCAATTTAGCATGGCCAATCCACCTAACCCGCACATCTTTGACTGTGGGAGGAAACCGGAGCACCCGGAGGAAACCCACGCACACACGGGGAGGACGTGCAGACTCCGCACAGACAGTGACCCAGCCGGGAATCAAACCTGGGACCCTGGAGCTGTGAAGCATTTATGCTAACCACCATGCTACCGTGCAGCCCCAATAGCACGGTAGCATTCTCCCCTCCCATGCATTGTATTTGATTCCTTGCACGGGCTTGGAGGCTGGTTTAGCTAGGGGCTGGTTTAGCTCACTCGGCTAAATCGTTGGCTTTTAAAGCAGACCATGCAGGCCAGCAGCACGGTTCGATTCCCGTACCAGCCTCCCCGGACAGGCGCCGGAATGTGGCGACTAGGGGCTTTTCACAGTAACTTAATTGAAGCCTATTCATGACAATAAGCGATTTTCATTTCATTCCTTCTCCGTTATACAAGGCAAAGCAGCTCCCTCTGAAATGCTAACGCTGCCTTTATCTCCACAGATGCTGCCAAGCCTGCTGAGTATTTCCAGCAGTCAATGTTCCAATTGCACTCATCCTTCCTGGCTTTCATCTTATGAATTCTTTTGAACTATGCCCAGGATAAACGATCCATAATCATTCTGTTTACAGTGTGATAAACGAGAGAGTTTGAGGATGTAATCTTCCAATTAGTCAGCTTGTGCCCAGCCAACAATAAGCAAATGAAAGTAAAGTTTGCATTGGAGTTGACATGTTAAGGAGAGACATGCTGCCGAAACTTTTCATCTTGCAGGACAGATTCAAGAATGTCAAATTTCAAAGAAAGCAATAATTTACACTGCATGGGAAAAGCTGAATTGGCTGGCAAGTTGACTCAATGCTCCTTTTCAAAACCTTTAGTGGACCATAAACGAGTACAAATTGAATTGGCAAAAGGAAAACGAGGTTTATTGCAAAACAGATCCCCTGCCCTGCTTAGCGTGGGCACTCATATTCGGTGAGACTCACGGGGTGGCTGGTTGTGGAACGCCTTGGTGGATGGGCTGTCTGAGGCTGCTGCACCGCTTGCTCCCCACAGATGCAATTTCTCAATGGTCGCTTTCGAGGTGGTCATCTATGGATGTTCTGTGGACTTCCAACCACTTAGAGTGGGCATCTATCGGGAGTAAGAACATTGAACCTTGAAAGGAGCCGGCAATGTCGACGTGTAACCTCACCCATGATCGCCCCGGCTATACCCATGGGTGAAGGGGAACGGCTGCCACAAGCTTCTGTTGTTCCTGACAAATGCCACACTGCTGGGCTGCCCTCCCTTTCTATCTGTGCCCAGGCCCGGCCCCCAAATGGAGCTGCGGGCGAGCATTTTCATTTTGGACACTCCCCGGGTAGCCGATATGCAGGTCCCTCAAGATCAGATCTTGGCCCTTACCCGGAACGACAATGCATGTACCCCACAATAGGATGCCGCCTTCTACACTAAACCCGGACATTTTTGTCAAGGGGGTCAGTGATTTGTTTCTCCTATGCTGACCCCCATACAGGGCTGTGTGTCGAATTTCTGAAAGGACCTTGGTCAGTTTGTGTCTACTCATAGATTTTAGATGCTGCAACAGGCAACAAAGGTGAGCGTGGCCTCCACCTCGTCAGTCCTGGGAGGAGAAGGAGGGCGCGTTGGCAAAAGCAGTCGGCTCAAATGAATACTCGTAGGCGGTCAGCAGGAGGGCCTAACACTGGACCTGGCGGAGGTGATGGACGGAATCGCTTTGTTATCTTTAAAAAGACCCAGCAGTGGCTTGTGATTCGTGATGATCGTGAACAGTCGACCGTACACAAATTGATGGAATTCCTTCACGGGGAAGGCCCTCTTTCTCAATTTGCGCACAATTGTGCTCAGCCCCTTTTATTTTGCCCAGACCCAGCTGGAAAACGTCAGGGTATTTCCCTCGCACTTCGTTCAAGCCCCCGGGTCCAATCTGGAAAATGTGCTGCCAGTCCAGGTGCAGGTAGGTGCTTTAGCCAATCACGGCCTACTAGGCCGAGGCCTTGTCCATTGACTACGATTAACAGGAGAAGCACCGAGTGTTGCCAGTAAACTACTGGGGTCATTGTGGTTCCCGCAATGGCTAACGGGTCACTGGTGTACGTCACTGACATTGCTTCTGTGTCTTGCAAATCTAACTGTTGCACCCCCATCTTTAACCTGCCAAAGGTTTGTTTCCCAATATACGCCTGCTCCTCTGGCTGATCTAGGCGGAAGGTGCGAGCCCTTGGTTGGCACCTGCCTTTGCTGGGGTGTTGGGAATGCCGGCTGACGACTGCCTTATGCTCCCTGTAGCTCTTGCATCCACATGCCCCACAATGCATGGCCTCTCCCTCTGCAGACTCAGGGAAGGTATCCTGTCGGGATGTTTCAAGATACCTGGCCTCTGCATGTTCGGTCCAGGGCGGGATTTCAGTCTTTCAGGGGGCAGGGGGGCACTTGCCAGGAGGGGCCACGAGCTGGGGTGTTTACCGCCATTCCCTGGATATCTTGTTCTCCTCTCTCAGCACTTTCACGGGAAAGAAAAATTTGTTCGGCCTGCTGAAGAACTGTGGCGGTTCGGGTAGTCACTCTCCATGACTAACCATACTGTTTACGCCACAGACCAAGCGGTCACGCAGCATTTCAGAAAGAGTAGCTCCATATTCACAACATCAAGTTAGTTTTTGTAGAATTGTCAGAAACCCGGTTACGGAAAACCCTGGATTCTTCTCTGCTGCGTTAAAAGATTCTCTTTTCACTGTAAAGAACGGTTTAGGGTCAATGTTTTGCGCCAATAGGGTCACCAAGTGTTGAAAAGTCTCACTGTCCGGAGGCTTTTATCACCCCTTAAGTATGAGTTCCACAGGCAGTCAGCAATATCACTGGCTGTCGCTCAACATCTGTGATAGTGTTCGCACGGAAAAAGTAACGCATGTGTTCTGCATACTGTGTCCAATCCTCTAAGCTCACGTCAAACACGTCGCCTGTTCCAATCAAAGGCATTTCTGTGATCGAAAAATAATTACTCCAACCTTAGTCCAGCAGTAGAAAGGAGGTGGTTGTTCGTCCGGCGGTGTTGCAGCATCGACAGTAATCCAGTTTTATCCTCCTCGCCAGTTTAGTGGGCCACCAAAGAGTCCAAATCGAGTTGGTAAAAAGAAAACTAGGTTTATTGCGAAGCAATTATATTTACAATATACGTCAGATCCCAGCCGGGTCTGTTCTGTCGGTACTATACCTAGCCAACTTTATGCAGATCTTGATCATAAATGTTCTCGGGCTACCCGCCTCCTTAACGGGGGAGCTCGTATTATGCGAGACTCATAGGGAGACTGATTTCTCCAACCCTGTTGGCCTGGAGCGGGTTATAACAGGACCCCAATTAACACTTGGATTTAAAAAAAATAATCTTTCACGATCCCAGGACATCCCAAAGTTCTTTAGAGCCAACAAAGTGCTTTTTAAGTGTAGTTACTATTCCGTGGTCAATGAAGTGACGTCAGTGTGTGCACAGAAAGCTCCCTCAAATAGCTATATGATGAGAACCAGACCATCTGTCTTTAATAGTTTTTTTTGGAATATTGTTTGGGGGATAAAGCAGAAATTGCTTCGATTATGGTGGTACAATCAGTTTTAAACCAAAACCCTTTCTTGAGAATGATGGTCCCCACGTTTTAAAGCAAATAGGAGCTCAATTCAACTTTGGGTTACCTCCTATAGCTTGTAAAGGAAGTTCATCCAAAAGCATCAAGTATTCAAAGGATTTCCCACATAATTAGCGTGATGCACAATCAAAAAATAAAGTGCGCTTGAATGTGACGTATCTCCAATCATTAGATAAATTAATGGTTTGGGCATGAGCAGGAATTTATTACTTCTGGTTATGAACCCATGCAGGTAATTGATGATAAAAGGAGTATCTGTTGAAAGTAACAAGCTGGCGACTGTAAGGAAAAGGCATGCTTCAGCTTCAACATCATAATCAGTTATTTGAACATATTCTGCGGTGAATTTTGCTACCGTTAAATAATCATGACAGTAAAAAGGATTCAAAGTCATAAGCTTGTTATTAATTATGCAACAGCAATAACCATATTACAGCAGAAGAAAACGACATTCCAAATGTGAGGAAGTTTGGGATTTGACAATATTAGACTTATTGTTGCATTGAACCAGGGTCCATGCTTCAATAGATATTATTTGACTTGAGATAATACTCCAAAAATGTTGAAAGAATGTCCAGAAAGTAAGTGCCTGTATGCTTCAAAGGAAAGACGAGACCAGAGGCGGTATTGACACTGTCCAGCTTAATGCTCAGGGTTCGAATCCCATCACAGCAAGTGGTGAGATTTGAATTCGGCAGAAATCTGGAATTAAAAGCCTAAGGGTGGCCATTGTTGATTTTTTTAGTAAGCCCATCTGGTTTACTAATGTCCTTGAAGATAGGAAATCTGCCGTCCTTACCCGGTCTGGTCTACACGTGACTTCAGACCCACAGCAATGTGGATGAGTCTTGAATGCCCTCTGAGACAGCTTAGCAAACCACTCTGTTCAAGGGCAATTAACGGATGCGGGAATAAATCTTGGCCCAGCCTCTGATGCCCACATCCAATGTAGGTATAAAAAAGATTGTTTCTCTTTATAAGCATCAAGTATGTCACTTTAATTTCCCATATTCCCATGATTGTTGTGAGTTAATGCCGTGCGTATCCCATCTCAGGCAGCATCATAGTCTTGTGGCATCATGTTAACTACCCAAAACCCATCCTACACTGAGGGCAGTGAGAGAGAATATTGTTATCTCAGCAACATAAATTGGTATCAGAGTTAGGAAATTGGGTCGACACCCATTACACTATCCACTTCCCTTTCATCATCACCAGTTTCCATTTATATAACACCCTTTAACAACATCACTGATACCTCAAAAGTAGTAGGAAAGTAAATTGTGAAGAGGTCGTAAGGAGCCTGTAAAGGGGTATAAATTTGTAGAGTGAGTGGGCAGAGGTTTGGCAGATGGAGCAAAATGTGGGAAAATATGAACTTGGCCTGAATCGGTCAATTGAAAAGCAGCATGAGGTACAGAGGGATCTTTATGCAGAAAGCAATGAGTCCGTTACGGAAAGCAATGGGTCCTGGTGGAGTCCCTGGTCGTCCACTTAGATCCTGTGCGGACCAATTGGTGGGTGTGTTCGCAGACATCTTCATCCTCTCCCTACTCCGTTCCGAGGTTCCCACCTGCTTCAAGAAGACCACCATCATACCAGTGAAAAAGAAGAACCAGGCAACGTGGCTCAATGACTACCATCCGGTCTCCTTGACATTGATCATTATGAAGTGCTTCGAGGTGGTCATGAGGCACATCAACTCCATACTCCCAGAATTCTTAGATCCACTGCAATTCGCATATCGTCACAACCGGTCCACAGCAGATGGCATCTCCTGGCCCTACACTCATCCCTGGAGCATCTCGACAACAAGGACTCCTATTTATTGACTACAGCTCCGCCTTCAACACCATAATCCCAGCCAAGCTCATATCAAAATTCCAAAACCTCGGACTTGGCTTCTCCCTCTGCAACTGGATCCTTGACTTCCTGACCCATAGACCACAATCAGTAAGGATAAACAACAACACCTCCTCCACAATAGTCCTCAATACTGGGATCCTGCAATGCTCTGTACATAGCCCTCTATTTTACTCCCTCTACACACATGGCTATGTGGCAAAATGTGGCTCCAACTCCTAGTATGAGTCAGGGTTTAGAGAACACCAAAGTATATCATGGAGTTCACCTGACCCACAACTTTTAATAGATTTTGGTTATGGGGAGCACAAGGGTCCATTTTACAGGTGTGATGCAACAGAGATCTAATGTATTTTTCAACAAAACAATGTTTATTCTATGAATTCAGTTAACATATTATAAACACACAGTAAATATCTTATCAACTACCAACACTGATACCCCCCAAAAATACAGTACTCTGTAGTTAACCCTTAGTAACTGTCCTAACAACATCCATAAGTCGAAGACCCTTTGTAACAAAAACAGGTATTACTTTGAAATCATCAAGTGATCTGGAGACATTCTTTAACATGCAGAGAGAGAGGCCAAAATACACCTCCTTGGTTTGAATGAAGCTCTCCAGCTGAAAATGAAACTAAAACTCAGAGCCAAAAACAGCTTCTAGCTCAAAACGAAAGTAAAAAGCGGAGCCAGAGACCAGCTCCACCCACACACTAACATCACTGCAGCCACTTGAGAAGACAAACATTTCTTAAAATGACATTCCCATGAAACTCCATCTACAAGTTTGCTGATGACACGACCATTGTGGGTCGGATCTCGAATAACAATAAGTCAGAGTACAGGAGGGAGATGAAAAACCTAGTGGCATGGTGTAATGACAACAATCTCTTGCTCAACATCAGCTGAACTAGGGAGCTGGTCATTGGCTTCAGGAAGTAAAGTACCGTACACACCCCTTTCTGTATCAACGAGGCCAAGGTAGAGACGGTTGACAGCTTTAAATTCCTAGGTGTGCACATCACCAACAGTCTGTCCTGGTCCACCCACGTTGATGCTACAACCAAGAAAGCACAACAGTGCTTATACTTCCTGAGGAAACTAAGGAAATTCAGCATGTCCACATTGACTTTTACCAATTTTTATAGATGTACCGTAGAAAGCATCCTTTCGGGCTGCATCACAGCCTGGTATGGCAACTGCTCGACCCAAGACCATAAGAAACTATAAAGAGTCTTGAACACAGCCCAGTCCATCACACGAACCTGCCTCCCATCCATTGACTCTGTCTACACCTCCCGCTGCCTTGGGAAAGCGGGCAGCATAATCAAAGACCCCTCCCACCAGGATTATTCTCCCTTCCAACATCTTCCATCGGGCAGGAGCTACAAAAGTCTGAAAACACGCACTAACAGATTCAAAAAGAGCTTCTTCTTCTCTGTTACCAGACGCCTGAATGACCCTCTTATGGTCTGAACTGAAATCTCTACCCATCTTCTCTACTGTTGTAGCATCACACTCAGTACTCTTCACCTGACGTCTACATTGTGTATTTATCGTATGACCCATGTTTTTCATGGATGGAACGATCTGTCTGGACTGCACGCAGAACGATACTTTCCCTGTACCTCGGTACACATGACAATACCTGACAATAAACCCAAACCAAACCCAATTTGGGTGCCGTGGAACATGAATCACAATTAGTTATTATACAGATACAGCAAGTGATTGGGAAGGCAAATGGAATGTTGTTGTTTATTGCACGGGGAATGGAATATAAAAATAGGGATGTTTTGTTGCAGTTGTACAGAGTGTTGGTGAGACCACGTCTAGAGGACTGTGCACTGTGGGTGGCAGTGTGTGGCTGTGAAGTGGATGCTAAGAGGCTGCAGGGTGGCTTACACAGGCTGGCTGAGTGGGCAAATGCAATATAAAGTGGGTAAATGTGAGGTTATCCACTTTGGTGGCAAAAACAGGAAGGCAGATTATTATTGAAATGGTGGCAGTTTAGGAAAAGGGGAAGTGCACCGAGACCTGGGTGGAACAGTCGCTGAAGGTTGGCATGCAGGTAGGGCAGGCTGTGAGGAAAGCAAATGGCATGTTGGCCTTCAAAGCAAGAGGATTTGAGTGTAGGAGTAGGGATGGGGATGTCTTGCTGCAGTTATATGGGGCCTTGGTGAGGCCACACCTTGAGTATTTTGTGCAGTTTTGGTGTCTTGCTATTGGTCGCCAGCCACGTTTTCCTGGGCCCAGGCCACCGGGAAACCCACGGTCGGGAGTGTGCTACTGGTGGAATACCGCTGACGGAGAATCCCACCGACGGAGAATTCCGCCCACAGTGTCTGAGACACATTGGGATGCAGTTAGTTTGAACACAACGGACAGCTTACAGGGCCCAGACACCTGATTTAAAAGAGAGGGAATAAAGATTGGCTGCTCAGCCAGTGAAAGAGTTGTCATTGCTAATACTGAGAGGCTTGTACTTTTCAACATGTGGTTGGGATTTTTAATCTTGAGGTACTGGGGAACCAGTTGCCAACGCAGGTCAGCAAACACAAGGATGTTGGACAGTAAAGGTAAGGTCGCCATGGTCCCACATGACCATAGGCTGCTTTCCCCTTTGAGGGGGGAGAGCTGACTGGTGGGGGTTTAACCTGAGGGTCACCGCACCTCAGGCGAGGGGCAAGGTTGAGAAGGCGGATCCTTCATGAATAACCTCATAGTTGATGGGCTAAGGAAAGGATACAGACAATGTTACAAAGATCGAGGACTACCCTGTTGCTCTCTCAAGACTAGTTAAGAGGCAGGGAGAGCGGCTGCATAGGGAATGTGGAACGGTAAGAGAGGTTGTGCAGAAGCGGAGCCGGCTTTCATCCTCTTAGCATGCTTCTCAAGATCTCCGTTATTCACAACATGACAAATTTTAATCATTAGATTACCCAAAATGTAAAAGTAAAGTGACATCAGGAGGAAATGTTTGTTAACATCAGGTGATGAAATGACACAAGTGTTTAAATAGGGGGAGAGGGACGTAGCAAACATTCAAGGCATTCTGAGCCTTTGTAAAACGTATTCTTTTGCTCAGATTACTTCAAATTTACAATTCCAAATGATATAAATGAAGGGCAAAGCTTCAACACACGCACACACACTCATACACACACAAGCAAATGCACACACGCACGCATACACACACACACACACACACACTCATACACACGCAAGCAAATGCACACACGCACGCATACACATGCACACACACACACACACTCATACACACACAAGCAAATGCACACACGCATACACACACACACACACACACACACACTCATACACACACAAGCAAATGCACACACGCACGCATACACACACACACACACTCACACACACACTCATACACACGCAAGCAAATGCACACACGCACGCATACACACACACACACACACACTCATACACACGCAAGCAAATGCACACACGCACGCACACACACACACACACACACACACTCATACACACGCAAGCAAATGCACACACGCACGCATACACACACACACACACGCTCATCCACACACAACCCATACACACACACTCACACACACACACTTAGCCACACAGACATTCACACAAACCCACACGCACACACAATCTCATATAGACACACACACACACACACACCACTCTCTCATACATACACACAACATACTCACAAACTCAGACACGCACACACATACTCACAAACATGGGCAGGCAAACACTCACACAACTCACTCACTTTCACACATACTCTCACACTCGCACACAGACACACACACACTCGCGCACATACAGACATACACACTCTCACACACACTCGCACACAAACACACATTCACACACGTATACTGTCACATACACACAGACACACACTCACACAGAGACAAACATATCATCCCTAGGACACATTACAGAAGAAACAATTTTCACGAACAAGAATGTGAATAACTTAGGGATACAACGTTTTCACAGTAGTTGGAAAAATAATTACGGGGGTGATGCGGAGTATTATTTATTTTTAAACACAGGGACTTGAGATTTGGAATGGACTCCCTGAAAAGGTGGTGGTTGCATACGCATGAGTAACTTTCTAAAGTGAATGCTACTCTGAAAACATATCTAACTAGCAGTCTCGGTATATTAAACCATATCAGCACCTTAAATTGAATGGTTGGAAAATGCAGCTGTCAGTTTTTACTGGAATTGCAAAATCAGATCCTATAATCCCAGCTTTGCCAGTGCAATAAGGAGGAGATTGACACTTCTCAAATGTTATTGCATTTTCCTGTAACACTCAGCTACCTTTATTTGTATCTTTACCTTTGCAAGGAGTGGTGGTTTGAACTAGCTCAACAATACTGTGCAATATTTTCTGAACTTAATGAAATAACGCCCAACAGGATACACAGAGAAAAAAGCTACAACCTCCAGCAATCGACATCACAGTAACCAATCACCAGATAATCTTTATTTAGTAATTTGAGGAAGCAGGCGAAAATTGAATATTAATTTATTTTAACTGTGTACAGAGTTCTGCGTGATGCAGCCTCTCACTCGCAGTACAATCATTGCTGGGAGGATCAGTCTGTCTATACCCTGCTTTGGGCCGGCATTGACATCAGGACATAACGAACCCCCAGCGGGAGCCTCTGCCCCCTATCTGGGAAGCTTGTATTCCACGTCTCCCAGGGGAAGATCAATGATGGTTTCCCCGTGGTCCACACTATAATTTTTTTCAAAATATTTTCATCAAAGTTTGCATTTTTACAATTAATAGATTAAATGGTGACATTTTGCATATTGCCCCTTTTCTGCACCCGCCCTCCACCCCCCCCCCCCCCCTTTTGAACCCCTCCCGCTCCCCCATCCCCTTTTCTGCTGTCACCCGGTCCGATCCTATATTCATTCTTTCACCGGAGATGGTTTCCTTAGTGTTTGTCTTATTCTTATAGTTTTGTGATGGTCCCCCCTGGTCTCTCTGTCGGGCTCTCATCCCTGGGCTTCCTTTTGGCCTTTCCATGGATCTCTCCCCCTGTTGCTGTCTCCCACCCACCACGTTCCTGTCAGTTTCCTTCAGCCCTGGTGACTCTCTTGTAAACCTTCGTCCATCCCACCCCCATTCTATCAGTTGTTGGCATGAAACAGGTCTTGGAAGAGGCTGATGAATGGCCCCCGTGCTTTGTAGAAGCCATCTTCCCAGCCTCGGATGGTATATTTGATCTTCTCCAGATGGAGGAAATTCCTCCAGATGGAGGTCTGCCAGCCGGTCCGCAGCTGTGGATGGTGCTGTTGATCGCCAGCTGAGCAGAATTCTTCGGAGGGCGATTAGGGAAATGAAAGCCAGGGTATCAGCCCCCCGTATGTAGTTCTGGCTGGTCCGATAGCCCACGACTGCCACTCCCGGCACAGCTCCACCCTCACCCCCACAGCCTTGGACATTGCCTCGAAGAAGGCTGTCCAAAACCCGACAAGTCTTTGACAAAGCGTCATCGGACTCGAAACGTTAGCTCTTTTCTCTCCCTACAGATGCTGCCAGACGTGCTGAGATTTTCCAGCATTTTCCCTTTCGTTTCAGATTCCAGCATCCGCAGTAATTTGCTTTTATTAAGTCTGGGCTGGGCCTCCCTGGCACCATTCACATTTGTCCTTCATCTCCGGAAAGAACCTGCTCATTCGAGTTCTGGTCAGGTGCGCTTTGGGCACCACTTTAAGCTGCATGAGGCTGACCCTTGCGCAGGAGGAGGTGGAGTTGGCCCTGCTCAGTGCCTCGCTCTAGAGCCCCCACCCTACTTCCGTCCCTAATTCTTTCTCCCGTTTCTTCCTTGTTCCATCCAGTGGGGAGTGTGTCCTTTCTAAAAGTTGTCCGTATATGTCTCCGCAGTTACCTTTCCCTGACTGTCCACATCCAGTAACTCTTCAAACATTGTGTCTCTCGTCATCTCCTTGTGGAGAAAACTTTTCATTTGTAAATGTCGGAGTTCCTGTACATTCGGTAGCTCCTGTCTCTCTGCCAGTTCTCCTCCAGTTACAAGTCTTTCCCCTGTGCAGAAGTTCCTAACT
This sequence comes from Scyliorhinus canicula, assembly GCF_902713615.1. NCBI lineage: Eukaryota > Metazoa > Chordata > Chondrichthyes > Carcharhiniformes > Scyliorhinidae > Scyliorhinus > Scyliorhinus canicula. Next base: position 8,249,232 of record NC_052150.1, on the reverse strand, counting down.
GCGAACATCTCCCGTCCTGTCTCCACCTTTCCAAGGTGGTGTCTAGCATGGCTGGTGGGAACGTGTGGTTACCGCAGTTGGGGGCCATGGTGGACACCTTGGTTAGACTGAAGTGTTGCTTTATTTGGTTCCAGGTTCTTAGTGTTGCGACTACCACTGGGCTGGTTGAGCGTTTTGCCGGCGGGGATGGTAATGCCATTGTGGCGAGGGCCCGGAGGGTCGTACCTGTGCAGGAGCACGCCACCATCCTCACCCATTCCATTTATGGTTCCTTAACCCATTCCCTCACTCTCGGCCTAGTGCTAATGCTGCAAGTTCAGGAGAGCCACGACTCACATGCTGCTTCTCCTCTGCAGTGTTGTTTTCGGGATTCTTGGATATTTCCCCCCGCATGCAAACGGGATAATAATTTTGTCTAATGATCGATATGGATCCATACAGGAAGAGGAACCTGGGCAATATGTCCATCTTGATCGTCTGCACCTTCATGCCAGGGAAAGACATTTTAATAACATGGTCCATCTCCAACATTTCTCTTCCCACCCTAAACCTCTATGTCTCCATTTCCGGTAAGAAGTCTTACAACACCAGGTTAGGGTTAAGCTCATGGACTGCTCCCCTTCCCCCCCCCCCCCCCCCCCCGTGAATCGATGCTCCACTCCTCCATAACCCCTCACTACTCACCCCTTACCACATCTCCTTCCCATACAATTGCAGAAGGTGCAACATTTGCCCTTTTATCTCCTCCCTCCTCACTGTCCAAGGCCCCAAACACTCTTTTTAGATGAAGCAACATTTCCCTTGCACCTTCTTCAAATTTTTCTGTTCTATTCGCTGCTCCCAATGTGGTCTCCTCTACAATGGGCAGACTAAACACAGACTGGGTGACCGCGTTGCGGAACACCTTTCTCAGTCCACAAGAATGACCCCAACCGTCCTGTCACTCACCATTTCAATCCACCAATTTACTCTCGTGCCCACATGTCTGTCCTTGGCAGGCTACAATTCTCCAGGGAGGCCCAACACTAACAGATTCAAAAACAGCTTCTTCCCCGCTGTTACCAGAATCCTGAATGAATCTTGTATGAACTGATCAGATCTCTTCAAACATTTTCTCTACTGAGTAGTACTACACTCCGTGTGCTTCACCCGATGCATGTGTCTGTATACTTACGTTGTGTATTTATGTATGCCCTATGATTTTTTTTCATGTATGGAACGATCTGCCTGGACTGTACGCAGAACAATACTTTTCACTGTATCTCGGTACACGCGGCAATAAATCCAAATCCAAATTGGAGGAGCAGCACCTGATCATCAGATTCGGCACTTCATAGCCTTCCGAACGTAACATTGAGTTCAAAACTTCTGATCATGAACTCTGTCCTCCATCTTGACACCTTTTTGTAATCCAATCTTGTTCTTCCCCAGCAACTCCCCCAACACCAGACACCCTCCCTTTCCCCCGCCTCCCCTTGGGCCCCTCACTCCTCCTTCCCCCCCCCACCCCACCCCCCCCCCCCCACCCCCCCCCCCCCCCCCCACCCCACCACCCCAGGTGGAACTCCACCTGCTCCACTCCCTCTTAAACGGTATAAAATCCATCACATTTCTCCCTCTTTAACTCTTAAGAAGAGTTGTGCCAACTCAAAACATCAGACTAGCTGAGTTTTGCCAGGGATTTCTGATTTTATTTTAGATTTCCAGTATCCGCAGTATTTTGCTTTTATCACCAGATAACTTTTTAAGCAGGCATTCGTTAATTGGAAAATATTCTGCTGTAATGTTTTCACCTGAAAAACCCATGCCAATCAACTTAAAATAGCTAAAAGGTTAAATGAAAATTCAGATGATTGCTTCACTTTCAGCATTGAATGAAGAGAAAATAAAATAATCTCAAGGATATGAGCAGGTATCTTCAGAGCTTAATGAGACAATTGAATGGACAATAAATTGCAAAAGAACTCATCAAAGACGTGGAGTGCAATCAACCGAAGAGTGACACCGGGCTAGAGGGCGAGAGAGCGCGAGAAGTTTTGTCAAAGCGATAGAAGGAAGATGTGAATGAAGGAGAGAGAGGCAGAGAGGTTTAAGGAAGAGTTTTCATTGCTGAGGGTCTATTTGGTTGAAGCAAACCTGACAGTGGACAGGGCAGAGGAAATTAGGCAGAGTAGCTCCTCAGAGAGATATAGAGCTGATTTTCCACCTGGGAGAAGTGAGGCAATCGATCGAGTTGAACATGGGAAGGAGACTTTTTCATTTGAAGGATTTGTGGAACAAGAGCAAATGAAGATCAACGAGAATGGGCGTGATGAGTGAATGGGATCTGGAGTGGATTAGAATACAGGCAACAGAATACAGGGCAGCACGGTAGCATGGTGGTTAGCATAAATGCTTCACAGCTCCAGGGTCCCAGGTTCGATTCCCGGCTGGGTCACTGTCTGTGCGGAGTCTGCACGTCCTCCCCGTGTGTGCGTGGGTTTCCTCCGGGTGCTCCGGTTCCTCCCACAGTCCAAAGATGTGCGGGTTAGGTGGATTGGCTATGCTAAATTACCCGTAGTGTCCTAAAAAGTAAGGTTAAGGGGGGGGGGGGGTTGTTGGGTTACGGGTATAGGGTGGATACGTGGGTTTGAGTAGGGTGATCATTGGTCGGCACAACATCGAGGGCCGAAGGGCCTGTTCTGTGCTGTACTGTTCTATGTTCTATGGTTTTGAATGATCTCAGATGGACGCAAGGGATGTCTGGATGGAATTGGAATACATACTGCACGTAACAAAAAGATGGGGAGCAGTTTGAGTCGTAGGAAAACTGAGGCACAGTTGGAGGCATACATTGCTACAGAGCTGGAAATAGAGAGTCTTAATGATGGTTTAATGAAGCTCCGTTATTGGTCAGGTAGGATGCTGAGGGTGTCATGGTGCGTTCCGGGCAAGAAGGGGAATGAAATTGATGATGAGAGAATAGAGCTCATAAGGGAATCACAGCTTTGGTCTTTCAACTGTGTAATTGGAAGACATTGTGACTCATTTTGGAAGCCAGACTAGCAGCCCGACAACACAGACACAGTAGAACTGGTCAGCGTACATGACATGACTTTGGATCAGAGATGTTGCCAAAGGGACAGATTAGTCAAGCTGTTGCTCATTGAGTCTAACTCGTGTTTTACAGACAGACAGTTGTGGGCTCAAGTCTGTGAGCCATGTATTATTTATTTTCACCTAATGTATTAAAAAACTCTTTAACCGTGTAACTGTTTCATTATTCTTTTGATATTTTTGAATGTAGTGTGATGAATGTAAGAGATTGGTATACATATATATAATATATTATGTGTACTGCAGTAATATATTTTTAAATCCTGGTTTAAAAGACAGACAAGCATTGTGGCTGCAAATGGTGCAATTAGGATGTTGTAAAAGTTGGATCATCATTCTTTCAAGCTATGTTTACAGGGAGAGGCCTCATGGAATTTTGTTATGATTTCTGGGGATTCCCTGGGGAATAGATAATTAGAGATATTGGGCTGAAACTTAAGTTGGCCATGGAATTTGAGTTTACTAAAGGTGATGTGAGCAGTGGGAGAAGGTCCTTAGCAGGCAGTTTTCATCAATTTTCTGAAAACGGTGAGATGAACAGTTGCTTTTGCCAGAAGGCTATTAGATTCAGTATTAAGGTTGTTTACTGAATGGATCTCTTTCTCTATCTTCAAATAGTCTTTTAAAGGAACTCTCTATCCAGAAAATGGCAAGCAATCCTGCATTTACTCACTTTATTTCAAAGTGGTTTATGACCTGTGATGGGTTTTGCTTGATTGGAGATACAGAAGGTATCAGTTAGAAGTTAAAGTGTTCCTTTTATTGCTATGCATTGTTTAACTGGTTTTAATTGTTCACGCTATATTTCTGTGATGCTGAGGTACTTTAATGCTGTGTTAATAATTACGTTTATTTTAGTTAACTATATTTCTATTTGTGCGTGGAATCACACCTGGAGCGAAGTATCCTTTCCTCACAATTTTATAAAAGTGATTGGGGATCCTGTACATTATACTAGCAAATGTTGAGGTCCGTATCGGGATTGTAATAATAAACCAGTTGCTTGGTAGCCCTTTTGTGTGCGCAGTTCATCTTAATGTTGTAACATGGAAGAGATACAGAACCTGGCTGAAGACACAAGAAGAACTGCATTGTGGGTACCAGGAATGATGGGTAATTTAGCCAAGACAAAGTCTTGCTGGAATTAGCAAGGTCTCTCAGTGAGCCAGAGAAGGCACAGCCAGGAGTGAGGCGCAGCGAAGAGTGAGTTTGGGAATTTGAAGCTAGGTGGGAATTCAATGGAAGTGGTAAGACTGTTCCTTTTTAAATTTCAGGAATTTAATTTAATCTAGAATTGTGCAGTGAAGGTTAATAAGGGGCTGCACCACCCACTCACATAACTGGTTGGCAGTTAACTGTCAGTCACCTTTAGCTACTTTGATCTAAAAGCAGGTGGAGGGGGAGTCAACTCAGGCCAATTTAAAAGAGCAACTTTAACTCACTCCCAGTGAGTTCTCCCAGTGAGCCAGAGAAGGCACGGCCAGGAGTGACGCACAGCGAAGGCTGAGTTTGGGAATTCGAAGCTTGGTAGGAATTCGAAGCTGGGTGGGGAGGACGTGCTTTTTATCCCTGGTAAGTGACTGGTAAGTAGTTTTTCTTTTCATTTGTGTATGAAACATTGGGGGGGGGGGGCGGGGGGGGCGGGGGGGGGCGGGGGGGGCAGGGGGGGTGGGGGGGGGGCGGGGGGGCGGGGGCGGGGGGCGGGGGGGCGGGGGCGGGGGGGCGGGGCGGGGGGGGGGGGGGGGCGGGGGGGGCGGTGGGGGGGGACTGAAAAGTGATGTCACAGAAAGCTCTGACCTGATTGGCTGGTAGGGAATCTGCGCTAAATTTAAAAATTAAACATTGTTACTTAAACATAATTAATTAATTACTTAATTATAATTTAGAGGGGTATCTAAGCCAAAGATTGGAGAGTACTGTATTAAGCATTTACATTTATAGTAGAAATCTAGTGCTAGGAAACATATAGTTAACAGTAACTTTTAGTTTTTTTTAAATTTAATTTATTAATTAGTTAACGCAATGTCAATTAGAGGGGTGCAGTGCTCTGACTCTGAGATGTGGCAGGTCCGGGAGACTTCCAGCGTCCCGGATGGCTTCATCTGCAGAAAGTGCACCCAACTGGGGCTTCTCACAGACCACATGGTTTGGTTGGAGCAGCAGTTGGATGCACTTAGGAGCGTGCAGGTGGCGGAAAGCATCATAGATAGCAGTTATAGAGATGTTGTCACACCCAAGGTGCAGGCAGAGAGATGGGTGACCACCAAAAAGGGGCAGGCAGTCAGTGCAGGAACCCCCTGTGGTTGTCCCCCTCTCGAACAGGTATATCGCTATGGATACTGTCGGGGGGGGGGTAGCCAATCAGGGGAAAACAGCAGCAGCCAGAGCAGTGGCACCACGGCTGGCTCTGATGTTCAGCAGGGAGGGTCAAAGAGCAGAAGAGCAATAGTCATAGGGGACTCTATAGTCAGGGGCACAGATAGGCGCTTCTGTGGACGTGAAAGAGACTCCAGGATGGTATGTTGCCTCCCTGGTGCCAGAGTCCAGGATGTCTCCGAATGGGTAGCGGGCATCCTGAAGGGGGAGGGCAAACAGGCAGAGGGCGTTGTACATATTGGTACTAACGACATAGGCAGGAAGGAGCATGAGGTCTTGCAGCAGGAGTTCAGGGAGCTGGGCAGAAAGTTAAAAGACAGGACCTCGAGGGTTGTAATCTCGGGATTACTCCCTGTGCCACGTGCCAGTGAGGCTAGAAATAGGAAGATAGAGCAGCTAAACATGTGGCTAAACAGCTGGTGTAGGAGGGAGGGTTTTCCGTTATCTGGACCACTGGGAGCCCTTCCGGGGCTGGTGTGACCTGTATAAGAAGGACGGGTTGAATCTAAACTGGAGAGGCATAAATATCCTGGCTGCGAGGTTTGCTAGTGTCACATGGGAGGGTTTAAATAGTATGGCAGGGGGGTGGGTACTGGAGCAATAGGTCAGAAGGTGACAAAAGTGAGGTAGAACTAGGGAATAGGGTCAATATTGCTCTGAGGAAGAGCAGACAGGGAGATGTTGCTGAAAACAGCAGGACTGGTGGCCTGAAGTATATATGTTTTCATGCAGAAAGTATAACAGGTAAGGCAGATGAACTGAGAGCTTGGATTAGTACTTAGATGTTGTTGCTATTACAGAGACCTGGTTGAGGGAAGGACAGGATTGGCAGCTAAACATTCCAGGATTTGGATGTTTCAGGCGGGATAGAGGGGGATGTAAAAGGCGTGGCAGAGTTGCGCTGCTGGTTCGGGAGAATATCACAGCTGTACTGCGGGAGGACACCTCAGAGGGCAGCGAGGCTTTATGGGTAGAGATTAGGAATAAGAAGGGTGCAGTCACAATGTTGTGGGTTTACTACAGGCCATAACAGCCAGCAGGAGATAGAGGAGCAGATAGGTAGACAGATTTTGGAAAAGAGTAAAAGTTTGTTGTGATGGGAGACTTTAATTTCCCCAATATTGACTGGGACTCACTTAGTGCTAGGGGCTTGGACGGGGCAGAGTTTGTAAGGAGCATCCAGGAGGGCTTCTTAAAACAATATGTCGATAGTCCAACTAGGGATGGGGCTGTACTGGACCTGGTATTGGGGAATGAGCTCAGCCAGGTGGTAGAATTTTCAGTAGGGGAGCATTTTGGGAACAGTGACCACAATTCAGTAAGTTTTAAAGAGATGGTAGAAAAGGATAAGAGTGGTCCTAGGGTTAATGTGCTAAATTGGGGGAAGGCTAATTATAACAATATTAGGCAGGAACTGAAGAACATAGATTGGGGGTGGATGTTTGAAGGTAAATCAACATCTGACATGTGGAAGCCTTTCAAATATCAGTTGAAAGGAATTTAAGACCGGCATATTCCTGTGAGGAAGAAGGATAAATATGGCAAATTTCGGGAACCTTGGATAACGGGAGATATTGTAAGCCTCATCAAAAAGAATAAGGAGGCATTTGTCAGGACTGGAAGGCTGGGAACAGCCGAAGCCTGTGTGGAATATAAGGAAAGTAGGAAGAAGCTTAAGCAAGGAGTCAGGAGGGCTAGAAGAGGTCACGGAAAGTCATTGGCAAATAGGGTTACGGAAAATCCCAAGGCTTTTTACACGTCCATAAAAAGCAAGATGGTAGCCAGGGAAAGGGTTGGCCCACTGAAGGACAGGCGAGAGAATCTGTGTGTGGAGCCAGAGGAAATGAGCAAGGCACTAAATGAATACTTTGCATCAGTATTCACCAAAGAGAAGGGATTGGTGGATGTTGAGTCTGGAGAAGGGTGTGTAGCTAGCCCTCCCTCTGTGTACCCAAACAGGTGCCGGAATGTGGCGACTAGGAGCTTTTCACAGTAACTTCATTTGGAGCCCACTTGTCACAATAAGCGATTTTCATTTTTTCTTTTTTTTTTCAAACGGGTTTTCAGCTCCCTGATCACTGAAACTGATCACATGAAGTGGCAGAGTCTGCATTTCAAAAGAAAGATTTGTATTTATCTCGTGCTTTTCACAACCTTTGAATATCCCAAAGCACTTCACAGCAGTGAAGTAGAATTTAAAGTTCAACAACTGTTATCGTGTAGGAAACACCACAGCCAATGTGTGCACGGCAAGCTCCCTCAATGAGCAACTAATCGGTTTTGTTTGGTGATATTGATTGAGGGATAAATATTGTTCAGGGCACTGGAGAGAGTAATCTCATGGGATCTTTTGCATCCAAAGAAACAATTTAATGTTTTATCTGAAAGTAACCAGTATTGGGAGTATGTACTATTTCTGAGTGGTTTTAATAAAGATGTACCATGTTTTGTGGAACAGTATCTGAGTTGTTGTGTGCCGTTGATGTTGAGTCAAGGCAAGAACCTTTAAAGGCAAGAAAAGGGTCTCGTAGGTCCCACTCCAAATCCAGGCTGACACTCCAATGCAGCATGGAGGGAGGACTGCGCTGTTCGATGTGCTTTCGGATAACCTTCGATAGCCTTCCAGTGACACACCAATGCCGTTCCAAGGGAATACAGCGCGCAGCGCTATAATACCACTTCTGTGGTGTGGAGCATGGCTGACCGGCATCATACCGGACCCGATTTGGGTTTCGAAATGGATTCTCGCCCTATCGCCGATTACGAATGATATCAGCGTCAGGCAACGCAGAATCCCACCCAACGTCTCTGAGAAACCCAGGTTTTCTGTTGGGGGGAACTCTCCTCCTGACTCCCCAAAGCCTGTCCCCCATTTACAAGGGACAAGTCAGGAGTGTGATGGAATACTCTCCACTTGCCTGGACGAGTGCAGCTCCAACAACACTCAGAAGCTCAACACCACCCAGGCAAAAGCAGCCCCCTCGATTGGCACCCCTTCCACCTCCTTAAACATCACCCCCTCCCCCACCGATGCACAGTGGCAGCCGTGTGTACCACACACAGGAAGCACTGCGGCAACTCACCAAGGATCCTTGGGGACCATCTCCCAGCACCGCACCACCAGCACATCTGCACGTGACATTTCCCATCTAGACAGCGCTGAGCGATGGCAAAAATCTGCGGAAAGACAATATATTAAAATTATTTTTACTTTTCGGTTGTAAAAGCTATCGTTCTGGTGACCTCAGGACTGAATCTGTGCCAGATTTCCGAATTGCCGTTCTTTCAACAACAAATCAGAACACCTTACACGAATAAAGGATGCAGGAAAATCAAACACTATGATTGCAAAGCTCTTTCATTAATGATCACATCACTGCTGAATGATAAATTTGCTTCTCACGCATTGTATTTAATAAATCTTCATTCCTCCCCCATTTTGCTGCAGCGCACTCTATTTTAAATGAGAAAGATCAATCAAACTGAAATGATGTTCAAAATACTTTGCAATTATAACTGAAACGATTTGTTTTTCATTTATTAAAGGTTCTACAGTACTCTTTGATAACTCTCTTTGAACCGATTTGGGCCATTTGCAAGAAGGTGGGTCGTGTTGGGTGATCCAGTCTGAGCTGGATCGGCTGGGTTCAAGGCTGGCTCAGGGACAATAATGGCTGGTTTCGGGTCGCCTCATGTGAAGTACTCCACCTGCAGCCATAATTTCATTTTGCATTTTGTTACTTTTTTTTACAGCACAGAAGGAGGCCATTTGGCCCATCATGTCTGTGCAGTATCTCTGCATGAACAATTCACAGGGTGCCATTCTCTCTGAAATCTCCACAGTGCCTCAAAAACTTTGCTCACTAATTATGGTTAAATTTCAGCGAGAATTAACACATGAGTCGGAATTAATTTCAAATGAAAATTCAGATTTTTTTTATCATTTATTCATTCTTATGTCAATTTGGATCTCTTGGATTGGTTATAAATGTAGGTCTTTTAAAATGTTCAATTGCTTGTGATGTTCTCTGAGTTCTTTGGATGTCTGGAATGAGTAGTGTTGAACAAAGAATATCAAGCTAAGTAAATTAACAAAGCTGATTTATTAACACTTCTTAATAAGATTTGAACATATCCCTAAAGTATAAGGTTGCTAAAATGACTAGCTATAACTCTAACTGCAGGACTCTCAATACACAACTACTCTATATCTCACGCTAAACATCTTGTCCTCCGAATCAGGGGTCGTCACATAATCTATATGTGGACTGCTCTTGATCACCATCTGGTGGTCAGAAGTATTTACATTAATTTGTTAACCCTTTACCTCCCATACAATATACACATTGTTACAATGCAAGGGGACGCTTTCTTGGTTTACAATTAAAGGATGAAAAAAGTAAAGAATAAAAGGGTACAGAGTATGAGCAGGAATAGCAGCCAAAACTCTATATGCTCTGATACCTAGCAGCTATGGTTTGATACCTGTTATCTGTGGTGTAGCTGTAACAAGCGTCAACTAATATCTAAAATAGGAGCAAAATACTGCAGATGCTGGAATCGGAAACAGAAAATGCTGGAAAACCAGGTCAGGCAGCATCTGTGGGGAGAGTAAACCATGTTAACACTTCCAATCTGTATGACATGTTCAGATGCTGCCACACCTGCGGAGGTTTTGCAGCATTTTCTGTTTCTGTATCCACTATTCTCTTTAGTTTTAGGAAAGATTGCTACTCCTATTTTTTTTTAAGCTGACCAAGCTCTGCTAGAGGTATCTGTTTGATTAATGGGTGGAGTTAATTGACTGTCCGGTGCCCCTGGAACAACTAGAATGAGATTGAGGTGTATGGCTGCAGTGATGTTTGCAGCCACAGCTATTAGCAATTGGCTCCAGGTTGCTCTGAAATGTGCATCAAAATTCAGTCACCGACTCTTTTTTGGTATTTTCAATTTCTCACAATAGAAAGACAGGTGATCTTGAACTCACAATACACGTCAATATTACACGCCGTGCCCAAGGGGGCATCATAATATCCACTCATGTATATCATGAGATGCAGACAGGCAATGATTGACACACAGGATAACCAATGAACACACACGACACAGAACAACCAATCATCAGACAGGACACCACCACTATAAAGCCCACAGGGCATTAAGGTTCTCCCTCTCTCACAGGACATGGCCAAGGAGATAGTCGCAGTGCACAGGCCAATGAACATCATCACCATGTGGTAGAGAGCTAGTCTGGTCAAGCCAGTCTGAGGTTATCAGTTAGGTTAATAGAGTGTCAGCCCACAGCAGATTATGTACAGCAATCAGCAAGTTCAATAAAACAGTTTTGGACCATCTCCTGTGTCGGAAGCCTGTTTCTGCTTTCACTGCATCCAGTTGCAGTCGATGTTAGACCAACTCAGATAACACATCAGGGGGTGGAGTGGATAACCCTCTGAGCTGAGTCAAGATGTTGTAGGTTGATGTTCCATTCCGGAATTTAAGCACAAGGTCCAGGTTAATAATCGACTGAAGAAGTGTTGGGTGAGAAAGTGCTAAGAACAAAATCATCTTTAGCAGTTAATGAAAATGCCAATTTGAAATGACACACTTGGTTTGATTGTTTCTTTTAATTGCGATTCACTGCAATTGCGACGAGTCTACCTTTCCGCCCTTTTTCTGAATTTTCTGGCAGTCGAAAAGTGGCCTGGTTTTCCCTTTTGCACATGCTTGAACTCGACTCAAAGGGTTAGGGCATTATGATTTTCAGGAGAGGCGTTGAACTCTGTCTGCCCTCTCAGCTGGAACTATTGTGGCACTACCTTGAAGACTTTATGCTTAAATTCCGGAATGGAACTTCAATCTGCAACATCTTGACTCGGGTCAGAGAGCTATCCACTCAACCACCTTGTGTATGGCATCTGCCAGCCTGGCCAATATTTATCCTGATCAACCATCACTAAAACAGATTATCTGGTCGTCATCGTATTGCTGCTTGTGGATCTTGCTGTGTGCAAAGTGACTGCTAAATTACAACAGTATCAGTATTGGGCGGACACCGTGGCGCAGTGATTAGCACTGTTGCCTCACAGCGCCAGGGTCCCAGCTTTGATTCCCGGCTGGGTCACTGCCTGTGCGGAGTCTGCACGTTCTCCCCCGTGTCTGCGTGGGTTTTCCTCCGGGTGCTCCAGTTTCCTCCCACAGTCCAAAGATGTGCAGGTTAGGTGGATTGGACATGCTACATTGCCCCTTAGGATGAAGTTGCAGGGCGGGGGAATTGGGTTTAGGTCGGGTGGTCTTTCAAAGGGGCGATGTGCAGGCTCGCTGGGCCAAATGGCCTCTTCTGTACTGTAGGGATTCTATGATTCTATTCTATGGGTATCTACACTGCTGAAGTACCTCATTGACTGAGATTGTGGTAATCTTCCTTTGCTGCTGTGAATGACTCCTGCCCCACGTTCTGCTACATTGCACCAGACTTGAGACACTTTATGGTGATCGAGGGATAGAAATATATTCCCAAGGCAGCTAACTGAACGAAGAAAGGCTGTGGTGAAACAAAATTTGCTGGATATCAAATGAGGGCAGAAAATGCTGGAACTGCTCAGCGGGTCAGTCAGCATCTGTGGAGAGAGAATCAGAGAGCTGGATTTTATGCTGGGGTGCGATCTCTGCCCTTGATGCACAAGTTCATAGAATCAAAGAATTTACAGCGCAGAAGGAGGCTGTTCGGTCCATCGTTTCTTCACCGGCCCTTGGAAAGAGCACCCTACCTAAGCCCACCCCCCCACGCCACCCCCGTAATCCCGTAACCCTGCCCAACCTTTTGAGACGAAGGGGCAATTTAGCGTGACCAATCCACCTAACCTGCGCATCTTTGGACCTTGGGAGGAAACCGGGGCACCCGGAGGAAACCCACACACACACGGGGAGAACGTGCAGACTGCGCACGGACAGTGACCCAAGCCAGGAATCGAACCCGTGTCCCTGGCGCTGTGAAGCAACAGTGCTAACCACTGCACTACCATACCGAACCTGCCCCCATCTGCCCATTTTGCAGCTCGCATTTTTAAGAAGATCGAACATGGAACATAGAATTTTAAGTGCAGAAGGAGGTCATTTGGCCCATTGAATCTGCACCGACTCTTGGAAAAACCATCCCACTTAAGCAAACACTTCCACCCTATCCCCGTAACCCAGTAACCCAGTAAACCCTCCTAACCTTTTTGGACAGGAAAGGGAATTTAACATGGCCAATCTACCTAACCTGTACATCTTTGGACTGTGGGAGGAAACTGGAGCACCCGGAGGAAATCCATGCAGACACGGGGAGAACGTGCAGACTCCGCACAGTGACCCAAGCCGGGAATTGAACCTGGGACCCTGGAGCTGTGAAGTCACAGTGCTAACCACTGTGCTACCGTGCCACACTGTCTTTTACCATAGTCAGTTCTTAAACTGGCTCATGGTGGGTCCTCTGCCCCTGTTGGAGAGAAGGTTTCGCCTCCGAGAGCTGCCAGCCAGTCAATGGCCAGAAGATCTCTTGTCTCAGCAGCGCCATTGGGAGCAGTGGCCACCGCTGAAATAACAACAATCACCGGGGCAGCTTTTCAGCCACTGTGTGGTGCATCAGGGCCGGGATTCTCCTCTACCCGGCGGGGCGGGGGTTCCCGGCGTAGCGGTAGTGGCGGCAACTACTCCGGCGTCGGGCCCTCCCCAAAGGTGCAGAATTCTCCGCACCTTTAGGGCTAGGCCTGCGCCGGAGTGGTTTCTGCTCCGCCGACCGGCACCAAAACTGGCGCCAACGGTCTTTGCCGCTATGCCGCCCGGCATCGGGGCTGGCAGAAAGGCCTTCACCGGTACCGCGCATGCGCCGGTGCATCATGCGGCCGCTGACGTCACCACCGGCGCTAGCACGGTCTCCTACAGGCCCGCCCGCCAATCGGTGGGCCCCGATCGCGGGCCAGGCCACCGTGGGGGCACCCCCGGGGGTCCGATCACCGCGCACCACCCCAGGACCCCGGGGGCCCACTCACGCCGCCAATCCCGCCGCCACCAGAGGTGGTTTAAACCACGTCGCCGGGATTGGCCTGTCAGCGGCGGGGACTTCGGCCCATCGCGGGCCGGAGAATCGCCGCGGGGGGGCACGCCGATTAGCGCGGGGGGGCACGCCGTTCGGCGGGGCGTGATTCCCGCTCCCGCTGATTCCCGGGTGGCGGAGAATTCCGGCCACGGTGGGAGCGGGATTTACGCCGATCCCGGGTGATTCCCCGACCCTGCGGGGGGGTCGGAGAATTCCGCCACAGGGGTCTACTGGGGCCGGGCTACAACTTGTAGAACCGAGGAGGTTACCATGGAGGTTTGATAGAGGTGTTCAAAAATCATTTATGGTTTTGATAAACTAATTCAGAGAAAAACTGTTAGCATTGACAGATGGGTCAGTAACAGGGTGCATTGGTACGGGTGATTGACAAAGAGTCAGAAGTAAACATGAGGAAATGTTTATTTCCAAGTGGACAATATTAAAATCTGGAAGGCATTGCCTGAAAGGGTGATGGAAGCAGATTCAAGAGAACTTTCAAAACTGAATTGAGTGACTGTTTGAGGAGAGAGGGGCTGTGGGTAAAGAGCTGGATGGGATTAATTAGATAGCCAGCAGAGGAACAATGGGCTCCCCTCTGTGCTGCATCTTTCTATGAATCAGCTGAATACCTGAATGGTTTTGGCACTGTGGGTTAAAAATAGAATTCACACCCACTGCCTATCATTATCATTCATCAGGCTCGCAGTCATAAATGAAAGGATCTTTCCTTCCTTTAAATGATATAACAGAGAGGCAAGATCATCAATTTGTGAGAGGTTGGTAATCTTTCTGATTCCCCACCCCCATATGCTAAATTTCTGAGCATCGCAGTAGGAGAAACATGTCCTGTTAAATGAAAATGTAGCATCTCACCAAAATACCAGCAGGGAACATATGACAGAAATGTTAATATTTGTGATTACTCTTCAGTAATCATTTTGCATTTTTATTTTGTCATTCGAGTAGAAAGAGCTGCCATGGAGATTTTTTTCAAGTCTTCCTTAAGGACATAAAAATGTACAGATCATTTCAGT